>NC_052153.1:177722054-178922054 GCF_902713615.1 Scyliorhinus canicula
CATGCTCCACACTGGGTTCAGCACCATCCTCCTGCACTGCTCCACACTGGATTCAGCACCCTCCTCCTGCACTGCTTCACACTGGATTCAGCACCCTCCTCCTGCACTGCTCCACACTGGGATCAGCACCCTCCTCCTGCAGTGCCCCAAACTGGGTTCAGACCCCTCCTCCTGCACTGCCCCACACTGCGTTCAGCACCCTCCTCCTGCGCTGTTCCACACTGCGTTCAGACCCCTCCTCCTGCGCTGCTCCACACTGGGTTCAGACCCCTCCTCCTGCACTGCCCACACTGGGTTCAGCACCCTCCTCCTGCGCTGTTCCACACTGCGTTCAGACCCCTCCTCCTGCGCTGTTCCACACTGCGTTCAGACCCCTCCTCCTGCGCTGTTCCACACTGGGTTCTGACCCCTCCTCCTGCGCTGCTCCACACTGGGTTCTGACCCCTCCTCCTGCACTGCCTCACACTGTATTCAGCACCCTCCTCCAGTGCTGCTCCACACTGGGTTGACCACTCTCCTCGGCACTGTTCCACACTGGGTTGACCACTCTCCTCGGCACTGTTCCACACTGGGTTGACACGGGGGTGGGGGGTGGGGGGAGATGGAAAGAAGGTGCGGATACCACAAAAGAGAAGAGTAGATGGTTGGGGAAACCCCCCATTTTGTAGTGTGCGGGGGGGATGAGGAAGGCAGGGGGGTGGGGGGGGGGGGGTGATGACAATAGACCGATCCAGACAACGGCAAAATGTATATAGGGTCAATTAAATGAAAGACAAAATAAACCTCTCTGTACAATTAAGAAAGGAAAATATGATGAATATATACAATTGTTTATGAATATGAGAAATGACAATGAAAAGATTGCAAAAAAAAAAGATTATATTCAATCCTCCCGTCTTACCTGCTCCACACTGAGTTCACCGACCTCCACAGCTCTGCTCCACACTGGGTACAGCACCCTCCTCCTGCGCTGCTCCACACTGGGTACAGCATCCTCCTCCTGCACTGCTCCACACTGGGTTCAGCATCCCTCCTCCTGCACTGCTCCACACTGGGTTCAGCACCCTCCTCCTGCACTGCCCCACACTGGGTTCAGCACCCTCCTCCTGCGCTGCCCCACACTGGGTTCAGCACCCTCCTCCTGCACTGCCCCACACTGGGTTCAGCACCCTCCTCCTGCGCTGCTCCACACTGGGTTCAGCACCCTCCTCCTGCACTGCCCCACACTGGGTTCAGCACCCTCCTCCTGCGCTGCTCCACACTGGGTTCAGCACCCTCCTCCTGCACTGCTCCACACTGGGTTCAGCACCCTCCTCCTGCACTGCTCCACACTGGGTTCAGCACCCTCCTCCAGTGCTGCTCCACACTGGGTTCAGCACCCTCCTCCTGCGCTGCTCCACACTGGGTTCAGCATCCTCCTCCTGCGCTGCTCCACACTGGGTTCAGCACCCTCCTCCTGCACTGCCCCACACTGGGTTCAGCATCCTCCTCCTGCACTGCCCCACACTGGGTTCTGCACCCTCCTCCTGCACTGCTCTACACTGGGTTCAGCACCCTCCTCCTGCACTGCCCCACACTGGGTTCTGCACCCTCCTCCTGCACTGCTCGACACTGGGTTCAGTACCCTCCTCCTGCACGGCTCCACACTGGATTCACATCCCTGCTCCTGCACGGCTCCACACTGGATTCACATCCCTCCTCCTGCACGGCTCCACACTGGATTCACATCCCTCCTCCTGCACGGCACCACACTGGGTTCAGAACCCTCCTCCTGCACTGCTCGACACTGGGTTCAGCACCCTCCTCCTGCACTGCTCCACACTGGGTTCAGCACCCTCCTCCAGTGCTGCTCCACACTGTGTTCAGCACGCTCCTCCTGCACTGCCTCACACTGGATTCAGCACCCTCCTCCTGCACGGCTCCACACTGGGTTCAGCACCCTCCTCCTGCACGGCTCCACACTGGGTTCAGACCCCTCCTCCAGTGCTGCTCCACACTGGGTTCAGCACCCTCCTCCTGCACTGCTCCACACTGGGTACAGCACCCTCCTCCTGCACTGCTCCACACTGGGTTCAGCACCCTCCTCCTGCACTGCTCCACACTGGGTACAGCACCCTCCTCCTGCACTGCCCCACACTGGGTTCAGATCCCTCCCCCTGCGCTGCTCCACACTGGGTTTAGCACCCTCCTCCTGCACTGCTCCACACTGGGTACAGCACCCTCCTCCTGCACTGCCCCACACTGGGTTCAGCACCCTTCTCCAGTGTTGCTCCACACTGGGTTCAGACCCCTCCTCCAGTGCTGCTCCACACTGTGTTCAGCACCCTCCTCCTGCACTGCTCCACACTGGATTCAGACCCCTCCTCCAGTGCTGCTCCACACTGGGTTCAGACCCCTCCTCCAGTGCTGCTCCACACTGTGTTCAGCACCCTCCTCCTGCACTGCTCCATACTGGGTTAACGGACCTTGTCTGAGCTGCTCAACACTGGGTTTATCGGCCTCCTTCCGTGCGGCTCCACATTGTGTGTTCACACCCCCCTCCAGCACCGTTTGTTACACATTGGGTTCACAGTCCTCGTCTGCCCTACTCAACACTGCGTTCACCACTCTCCTCCCATTCTTCAACTCAGAGTTCACCGGCCTCCACACTGGATTCTCTGCCATCCTCTGTGCTGCTCCACACTAGACTCTTGCCTCCTAAATGTGCTTCCCAACACAGGGTTCACCATCCCACCCTGAGCTGCTCCATACTGGGTTCAGTTCTCTCCTCTGCACTGTCCCACACTGGTTTACCACTCTGCTCTAGACTGCTCCACACTGGTTTACCACTCTGCACTGCACTGCTCCACTCTGGTTTACCACTCTGCACTGCACTGCTCCACACTGGTTTACCACTCTGCTCTGCACTGCTCCACACTGGTTTACCACTCTGCTCTGCACTGCTCCACACTGGTATACCACTTTGCTCTGCACTGCTTCAAACTGGTATACCACTCTGCTCTGCACTGCTCCACACTGGTATACCACTCTGCTCTGCACTGCTCTGCACTGCTCCACACTGCTCTGCTCTGCACTGCTCCACACTGGTATACCACTTTGCTCTGCACTGCTTCAAACTGGTATGCCACTCTGCTCTGCACTACTCCACACTGGTATACCACTCTGCTCTGCACTGCTCCACACTGGTATACCACTCTGCTCTGCACTGCTCTGCACTGCTCCACACTGCTCTGCTCTGCACTGCTCCACACTGGTATACCACTTTGCTCTGCACTGCTTCAAACTGGTATACCACTCTGCTCTGCACTGCTCCACACTGGTATACAACTCTGCTCTGCACTGCTCCACACTGGTATACCACTTTGCTCTGCACTGCTCCACACTGGTATACAACTCTGCTCTGCACTGCTCCACACTGGTATACCACTCTGCTCTGCACTGCTCCACACTGGTATACCACTCTGCTCTGCACTGCTCTGCACTGCTCCACACTGGTTTACCACTTTGCTCTGCACTGCTCCACATAGGGTTAACCCCCCCCCCCCTCCCAACCCCTTCCTCCTCTGCATTGCCCCACACTGGGTTCTGACCCCTCCTCCAGTGCTGCTCCACACTGTGTTCAGCACCATCCTCCTGCACTGCTGCACACTGGGTTCAGCTCCCTCCTCGCGCACTGCTCCACACTGGGTTCAGCTCCCTCCTCCTGCACGGCTCCACACTGGGTTCAGCTCCCTCCTCCTGCACTGCCCCACACTGGGTTCAGAACCCTCCTGCTGCACGGCTCCACACTGGATTCACATCCCTCCTCCTGCACTGCTCCACACTGGGTTCAGCACCCTCCTCCAGTGCTGCTCCACACTGGGTTCAGATCCCACCTCCTGCACTGCTCCACACTGGGTTCAGACCCCTTCTCCTGCACGGCTCCACACTGGATTCACATCCCTCCTCCTGCACTGCTCCACACTGCGTTCAGCACCCTCCTCCAGTGCTGCTCCACACTGGGTTCAGCACCCTCCTCCTGCACTGCTCCACTCTGGGTTCAGCACCCTCCTCCTGCACTGCCCCACACTGGGTTCAGCACCCTCCTCCTGCACTGCTCCACACTGGGTTCAGCACCCTCCTCCAGTGCTGCTCCACACTGGGTTCAGCACCCTCCTCCTGCACTGCCCCACACTGGATTGAGCGTTTGTTGCCCTACTCCACACCACACTGGATTCAGCACCCTCCTCCAGTGCTGCTCCACACTGGGTTCAGATCCCTCCTCCTGCGCTGCCCCACACTGGGTACAGCACCCTCCTCCTGCGCTGCTCCACACTGGGTACACCACCCTTCTCCAGTGTTGCTCCACACTGGGTTCAGCTCCTTCCTGCGCTGCTCCACACTGGATTCAGACCGTTCCTTCAGTGCTGCTCCACACTGTGTTCAGCACCCTCCTCCTGCACTGCCCCACACTGGGTTAACGGACCTTGTCTGAGCTGCTCAACACTGGGTTTATCGGCCTCCTTCCGTGTGGCTCCACATTGTGTGTTCACACCCTCCTCCAGCACCGTTTGTTACACATTGGGTTCACAGTCCTCGTCTGCCCTACTCAACACTGCGTTCACCACTCTCCTCCCATTCTTCTCCACAGTGAGTTCACCGACCTCCACACTGGATTCTCTGCCATCCTCTGTGCTGCTCCACACTAGACTCTTGTCTTCTAAATGTGCTTCCCAACACAGGGTTCACCGTCCAACCCTGAGCTGCTCCATACTTGGTTCATTTCTCTCCTCTGCACTGTTCCACACTGGTTTACCACTCTGCTCTGCACTGCTCCACACTGGTATGCCACTCTGCTCTGCACTGCTCCACACTGCTCTGCTCTGCACTGCTCCACACTGTGTTCAGCACCATCCTCCTGCACTGCTGCACACTGGGTTCAGCTCCCTCCTCGCGCACTGCTCCACACTGGGTTCAGAACCCTCCTCCTGCACGGCTCCACACTGGATTCACATCCCTCCTCCTGCACTGCTCCACACTGGGTTCAGCACCCTCCTCCAGTGCTGCTCCACACTGGGTTCAGATCCCTCCTCCTGCACTGCTCCACACTGGGTTCAGACCCCTTCTCCTGCGCTGCTCCACACTGCGTTCAGCACCCTCCTCCAGTGCTGCTCCCACACTGGGTTCAGCACCCTCCTCCAGTGCTGCTGCACACTGGGTTCAGCACCCTCCTCCTGCACTGCTCCACTCTGGGTTCAGACCCCTCCTCCTGCACTGCCCCACACTGGGTTCAGCACCCTCCTCCTGCGCTGCTCCACACTGGGTTCAGATCCCTCCTCCTGCACTGCCCCACACTGGGTACAGCACCCTTCTCCAGTGTTGCTCCACACTGGGTTCAGCTCCTTCCTGCACTGCTCCACACTGGATTCAGACCCCTCCTCCAGTGCTGCTCCACACTGGGTTCAGCACCCTCCTCCTGCACTGCTCCATACTGGGTTCAGCACCCTCCTCCTGCGCTGCTCTACACTGGGTTCAGCACCCTCCTCCTGCACTGCCCCACACTGGGTTAACGGACCTTGTCTGAGCTGCTCAACACTGGGTTTATCGGCCTCCTTCCGTGCGGCTCCACATTGTGTGTTCACACCCTCCTCCAGCACCGTTTGTTACACATTGGGTTCACAGTCCTCGTCAGCTCTACTCAACACTGCGTTCACCACTCTCCTCCCATTCTTCTCCACAGTGAGTTCACCGACCTCCACACTGGATTCTCTGCCATCCTCTGTGCTGCTCCACACTAGACTCTTGTCTTCTAAATGTGCTTCCCAACACAGGGTTCACCGTCTAACCCTGAGCTGCTCCATACTTGGTTCATTTCTCTCCTCTGCACTGTTCCACACTGGTTTACCACTCTGCTCTGCACTGTTCCACACTGGTTTACCACTCTGCTCTGCACTGCTCCACACTGGTATGCCACTCTGCTCTGCACTGCTCCACACTGGTATACCACTCTGCTCTGCACTGCTCCACTCTGCTCTGCTCTGCACTGCTCTGCACTGCTCCACACTGGTATACCACTCTGCTCTGCACTGCTCTGCACTGCTCCATACTGGTTTACCACTCTGCTCTGCACTGCTCCACTCTGCTCTGCTCTGCACTGCTCTGCACTGCTCCACACTGGTATACCACTCTTCTCTGCACTGCTCCACACTGGTATACCACTCTGCTCTGCACTGCTCTGCACTGCTCCACACTGGTTTACCACTCTGCTCTGCACTGATCCACATTGGTATACCACTTTGCTCTGCACTGTTCCACATAGGGTTAACCCCCCCCCCCCCCGACCACACCCAATCCCTTCCTCCTCTGCATTGCCCCACACTGGGTTCAGCACCCTCCTGCGCTGCTCCACACTGGGTTCAGCACCCTCCTCCTGCACTGCTCCACACTGGGTTCAGCACCCTCCTCCTGCACTGCTCCACACTGGGTTCAGCACCCTCCTCCTGCATTGCCCCACACTGGGTTCAGCACCCTCCTCCTGCACGGCTCCACACTGGGTTCAGCACCCTCCTCCTGCGCTGCTCCACACTGGGTTCAGCACCCTCCTCCTGCACGGCTCCACACTGGGTTCAGCACCCTCCTCCTGCACGGCTCCACACTGGATTCACAGCTTGTATGCTGGGAGAGGGAGAACCGTCTTCAGGCCCAGTTTTCCGAAGTGCCGTCGGGGGATGGATCGGTAGGTGCTTTTGATGTTTGTGTCGCAATGGTCAAGGATGCAGGGTTGGGTTATTGTAGGAGTCCTGCTGGGTTGGGTAAGGACATGTGGGCCAGCCCACAGATGTTGGAGGATCTTCAGACCTGCAAGGGAACATTAAGGAGAAAGGTTAGAGATATTGGGCGGGATTCTCCGACCCCCCCTACCGGCATGAATCCCGCCCCCGCTGTCTCCCGAAGTCTCCGGCACCAGAGATTCGGGGGGGGGGGGGGGGGGTGGGGGGGGGGGGGGGGGGTGGGGGGGGTGGGGGGGAATTGCGCAGCCCTGGCCGGCGGGCCCGCTCCCGGCGATTCTCCGGCCCACGATGGGCGGAAGTCCAGCCGCTGTCATGCCGGTCCCTCCGGCGGGAATCAAACCACCTAACGTACCGGCAGGACCAGGCGGCGCGAGCGGGCTCTGGGGTCCTGGGGGGGGGGGCGCGGGGTGATCTGGCGCCGGGGGATGCCCCCACGTTGGCCTGGCCCGCGATCGGGGCCCACCAATCGGCGGGCTGGCCTGTGCCATGGGGGCACTCTTTTCCTTCCGCATTTGCCATAGTCTTCACGATGGCGGACGCGGAAGTGACCCCCTCCACTGCGCATGCGCGGGGATGATGTCATCAGCTGCTGGCGTGGCGCCGAAGGCCTTTCTCACCGGCTGGCGGGGCGCCAACCACTCCGGTGTGGGCGTGGCCTCTAAAGGTTAGGGCTTGGCCCCTACTTTGGGGCGGCCCGACGCCGGAGTGATTCACGCCACTCCATCCCGCCGGGACCCCTCACCCCGCTGGGTAGGGGAGAATCCCGGCCATTATTTGTGTTAGAATTAAGTTTTAAAAGGTTAGAACAATTATAAGAGATGTAGGAAAGAATCTGTGTGAGAGAGTTGCCACACTCTGCTGCCACCTTGGAACTAGCTTAAGAGCTCTCCTGATACTGCTCCACACTGGGTTCACCAAACTCCTCTGTACTGCTCCACACTGGGTTTACCGCTCTCCTCTGTGAAGTGTTGGCTAGTGTAGACTTGAGAGATGAACAGACACTTCCAACACTGATGAAGGTTCAACTCAATTTTATTAACTACTTCTAACTAACACACGATGACTGTGGGTCTAAATGATGCTAACTTAAACTAGAGACCTAAGCCTTTGTCCGAATCAGTTGATTCTCTCAGCACGTGGTGTGAGTCTGTGCTGGGCTGGACGAGTTCTTGTTACACTGAGAGGCAGCACCCAGAATGTGCGGGAACCGTGGTGCCCTCTGCCTTTATAGTGTGTGTATTCTAACTGGTGATTAGCTGCGGTGTTTGTACATGTTGATTGGTCCCTGTGTGTGTCCATCAGTGTGTGTCTGCACCATGATATACTGGTGTATATTATGACATCCCCCCTTTTATAAAAAATGTTGATATAGGCATGTGATAATAGTGTGGGTGTGTGGAGAAAGTACCTAGCTACGCGTGAGGTGCGAAGACATATGTACAAAGCTATATACAGGGAACAAGACTATTTACAGAGGAAGGTGCCTGGTGCAGGTGACTACCATGAACTGGAACAACCAATGAATCTATTTACAAATCACTGGAGAACGAATGCAACAATGAAGGATATAGAAAAAAAAACATTTCAGAAAGTCCACATGTGTACAGAGTTCATAAGTTCAGTCTCTGAGGTGGGTGACGAACTCTGGTTGACCGCCTCAAGGGTGGGGCAATGGCTGGCGCATCAGGAGCCGGGAGGGCTGCAGCACCATCAGGGGCAGGCAGAGTGACCGGAAGCGCCACACTGTCCATGGCGGGATCAATAGCAGAGCTGGTCGGAGGATCCCATGACGACCCTGAAGCCAGGCGAAGAGCACGCCTGTTGCGGCGCCGAATGGATCCATCCGGTAAGCGGACCAGGAAGGAGTGGGGGGCCACCTACCTTAGAACAACAGCAGGCGCAGACCAGCCACCACCCGGGAGGTGGATGCGAACCTTGTCGCGTGAATGGATGTCGGGAAGGTCAGCAGCCCGTGAGTCGTAGGAAGTTCTCTGCTGCAGTTGAGACATGATGTGCATGCGGTGGAGCACGGGGACATAATCGAGGTTGGGAGTGAGAATCGATGGCACCGTCGTCCTGAGGGTGCGGTTCATTAGTAGCTGAGCAGGCGACAGGCCGGTGGAGAGCGGGGCGGAGCGATAGGCTAGCAGAGCAAGATGGAAATCTGAGCCGGCGTCGGCGGCCTTGCTGAGGAGCTGCTTAACTATGTGGACCCCCGTTTCCGCCTTCCCATTGGGTTGGGGGTATATGGGACTGGACGTAATGTGCTCGAAGTTGTAGTGTCGGGCAAAGCCGGCCCATTCCTGGCTCGCGAAACAGGGGCCATTGTCTGACATGACCATCAGCGGAATGCCATGTCGGGCAAATGTCTCCTTACACACCCTGATCACAGCCGAGGATGTGAGATCGTGCAGCCTGATGTACTCCGGGTAACTGGGGAAGTAGTCGATGATGATGACGTAGTCCCTGCCCAATGCATGGAACAAGTCGATGCCCACTTTGGTCCAATGCGATGTGACGAGCTCATGGGGCATCAGGGTCTCCCGTGGTTGGGCGGGCTGAAAACGCTGGCAGGTAGAGCAGTTGAGCACCACATTGGCGATGTCATCATTGATGCCCGGCCAGTAGACAGCTTCCCTGGCCCTGCAGCAGCATTTCTCGATTCCTAAATAGCCTTCATGGAGTTGCTCCAACACTAGCTGGTGCATGCTTTGTGGAATGACGATGCGATCCAATTTCAGGAGCACCCCGTCGACAACCGCCAGGTCATCGCGGACGTTGTAAAATTGCGGGCATTGGCCCTTGAGCCACCCGTCTGACATTAGGCGCATCACCCGCTGCAGAAGTGGATCAGCCGCTGTCTCGCGGCGAATTTGCATCAGCCGTGCATCCGAAGCTGGCAAATGGGAGGCTGCAAGCTGAACTTGAGCATCTATTTGGCAAATGAAGCCGTCGTGATCACACGGAGTTGTGATCGACCTTGAGAGGGCATTGTGGTGAATGTAATTCACACTGTGTCCTTGTGGACTCTGTCTGTGAGCCGTTGCACGGCTTTGCCCACAGGGGAAGATGAGGAGCTTGTACAGGGCTCCACCCTCGGCTCCGCCCATGGCTCCGCCCATGGCCCCTCCCACTACCGGAAGTAGAAAGTGCTGCCGCCGTGTGAGCTTGCCCTCGGTTCTTCTGGTCGCAGGCAGGCTCAGTTGTAAGTCTATTAAAACCACAGTTTACTTCCAATCGTGTCTCGGGTGGATTGATGGTCACATCAATTTAATACTTAGAAAACTTTAACAAAACTACTATGGAATCAGCCCTCAAACCTGACCGACTAGAACTCGACCCGCAGACTGCAGAGGCGAAGGAAATCTTTCTACATTGGCTTTGGTGTTTCAGGGCCTACCTGGCTGCATCGACCACCTCCAAGACTACAGAGGAGCAGAAACTCAGCCTACTGCATGCACGGGTGAGCCATCTAACCCTCTAACTCCTCCTCAGTCCAGAACAATCGCTCCCCCAACTCGCAGGCCCCGCAATGTTGCAGCGTGTCTGCCGACTCCGCCTCCACCCGACATGTGCGACTCATGGGGGCTGCCATCTTGGCAATCCTCCCCCATGCGGTCGGCCATGTGCAAGTCATGGGGGCCGCCATCTTGGGCACCATCTTCCTCGCTGCCCGGCACGTGCGACACACGGGGGCGGCCATCTTGGACATCATCTTCATCGCCCGCCACGTGCGATAAGCGGGGGCCACCATCTTGGCCATCACCCGATGTTCACCTCGACGACTACAACCTCCGCGGACAGTCATCATGGGGCCACTCCAGCACTGCTGATCGCGCCACCCACTACCCGCAACTGAACGCAGTCATGTTGGACCAGTCGCATCGGAAACACCTCAGGAGCTCGATGATGTCCGTTCAAATCAACGGATATAGGACACCGTGCCTCTTCGACTCCGGGAGCACCGAGAGCTTTGTACATCCTGACCTGGTAAGACGCTGTTCGCTCCCTATCTTCCCTGCATGGCATACTATCTCCCTCGCCTCGGGCTCGCACTCGGTCCAAATACAAGGGCTCACCGTTGCGACCCTAATGATTCAGGGCGCCAGCTACTCTAATTTCCAGCTGTACATACTCCCCGAACTCTGTGCCCCACTTACTCGGGCTCGACTTTCAATGCAACCTCAAGAGCCTCACACTCAGCTTCGGCGGACCCCTCCCTCCTCTCACTATATGCAGCTTGGCGACTCTAAAAACCAACCCCCTCCACTCTTTGCAAACCTAACGGCTAACTGTAAACCAGTAGCCACCCGCAGCAGGCGGTACAGCCTGCAGGACAGAGTATTCATCCGAGCCGAAGTCCAGCGGCTCCTACACGAGGGAATCATAGAGGCCAGTAACAACCCCTGGAGAGCTCAGGTGGTGGTCGTCAAGACCGGGGAAAAGTTCCGGATGGTGGTTGATTACAGCCAAACCATTAACCGGTTCACGCACCTCGATGCGTACCCCCTCCCCAGAATTGCAGACATGGTCAATCAGATCGCCCACCGCCCAGTACCGCATATTCTCCACGGTGGATCTGAAGTCTGCATACCACCAGCTCCCAATCCGCCCGGAGGACCGCCACTACACGGCGTTCGAGGCAGATTGCCGCCTCTTCCATTTCCTCCGGGTCCCCTTTGGCGTCACGAATGGGGTCTCGGTGTTCCAACGAGCAATGGACCGAATGGTGGACCAGTACGGGCTGCGGGCCACGTTTCTGTACTTGGACAATGTCACCATCTGCGGCCATGACCAGCAGGACCATGACGCCAATCTCCAGCGATTTTTCCAAACAGCCCAGAAACTCAACCTCACCTATAATACGGAGAAATGCGTTTTCCGCACTACCAGACTAGCCATCCTCGGCTATGTCGTGGAAAACGGAGTCCTGGGCCCCAACCCGGAGCGTATGCGCCCCCTCTTACAATTCCCTCCCCCTCATTGCCCCAGGGCCCTCAAGAGGTGCCTGGGATTCTTCTCTTATTACGCCCAGTGGGTCCCCCAGTATGCGGACAAAGCCCGCCCACTTTTTAAGACCACACTCTTCCCACTGTCAGCTGAGGCCCGCCAGGCCCTCAACTGCATCAAGGAGGACATCGCCAAAGCTGCCATGCGGGCGGTGGATGAATCCGTCCCCTTTCAGGTGGAGAGCGACGCCTCAGAGGTCGCTCTCGCCGCCACTCTGAATCAGGCAGGGAGACCAGTCGCCTTCTTCTCCCGAACCCTCTCCGCTTCAGAACTTCGACACTCCTCAGTCGAAAAAGAAGCTCAAGCCATTGTGGAAGCCGTACGGCATTGGAGGCACTACCTCGCAGGTAGGAGGTTTACCCTCATCACCGACCAAAGATCGGTTCGACAACTCGCAAAGGGGCAAAATAAAAAACGATAAAATCTTGCGGTGGAGGATCGAACTCTCCACCTATAATTATGACATCATATATCGACCGGGGAAGCTCAACAAGCTCCCAGATGCCCTGTCCCGCGGCACATGCACCAGCGCGCAAGACGACCGCCTAAAGGCTATCCACAACGAGCTCTGCAACCTGGGGGTCACCCGGCTCGCCCACGTCAAAGCCCGAAATCTGCCTTTCTCCACCGAGGAGGTAAAAGCCATCACCAGGGATTGCCCGATCTGCGCGGAGTGCAAACCGCACTTCTATAGACCAGACAAGGCCCACCTGGTAAAGGCATCCCGGCCCTTTGAACGCCTGAGCATCGATTTCAAAGGGCCCCTCCCCTCGAGCAATCGAAATGTGTACTTCCTCAATGTCATAGACAAATTCTCCTGCTTCCCCTTTGCTATCCCGTGCCCTGATATGACCTCCCATACAGTCATCAGAGCCCTGCATAGTGTCTTCACCCTGTTCGGTTTCCCCAGCTACGTACACAGCGACAGGGGTTTGTCCTTCATGAGCAACGAGCTGTGTCAGTACCTGCTCGACAAGGGCATCGCCCCGAGCAGAACTACCAGATATAACCCCAGGGGGAACGGGCAGGTGGAGAGGGAGAACGCGACGGTCTGGAAGACCGTCCTACTGACCCTCCGGTGCAGGAATATCCCGACCTCCCATTGGCAGGAGGTCCTCCCCGACGTGCTCCATGCAATTAGGTCCCTCCTGTGCACCGCCACCAACCAGACCTATCACGAGCGATTATTTGTTTTCCCTGGGGGCACCACCACGGGTGCTTCGCTCCCATCTTGGTTGAGGACACCGGGCCCGGTTCTCCTCCGGAAGCACGTCCGGACACACAAAACGGATCCACTAGTAGAGAGGGTACTACTTCTACACTCGAACCCACACGATGCCTTTATTGAACACCTCGACAGCCGTCAGGACACTGTTTCCCTCCGGGACCTGGCGCCTGCAGGATCCAACTCCACCACCACCACCGCCGAGGTACCCCTCACACTACACCCCACCCAATCCCCCACACCCTGCGCCCCCACGCTTATAGGTTTCCTGCGCCCGTCACACCGGTCAGGAACGGAGCTCGGACCAAAACACCCCCGGAGTCCACCCTCACATCCACACTGACCGTCACCACCCAGCCACCCGAAGAGGCTGCAACCCCAGTGCTCTGCCAATCCCAAAGGATGACTCGGCCACCGGACTGGCTCAACCAGTAGACCTGGCACCCCCGCCGGACTTCATTTTTTTACAGGGGGTGAATGTGGTGAATGTAATTCACACTGTATTGTATTGTGTCCTTGTGGGCTCTATCTGTGAGCCGTTGCGCGGCTCTGCCCACAGGGGGAGATGAGGAGCTTGTACAGGGCTCCACCCTCGGCTCCGCCCATGGCTCTGTCCATGGCTCCTCCCACTACCGGAAGTATAAAGTGCTGCAGCCGTGTGAGCCTGCCCTCAGTTCTTCTGGTCACAGGCAGGCTCAGTTGTAAGTCTATTAAAACCACAGTTTACTTCCAATCGTGTCTCGAGTGAATAGATGGTCACATCTGGCATCGGCAAGGTCCTTGCCAGGGGTATAGATCAGTTGAAAGTCATACCTGCGCAGCTTGAGTAGGATACGCTGGAGGCGAGACGTCATGTCATTCAAGTCCTTTTTGATAATATTTACAAGTGGGCGGTGGTCGGTTTCAAATGTGAACTGCGTAAGTCCATAAACATAATCGTGGAACTTCATGTCTCCAGTGAGAAGGCGCTGCTCTGTGGAGGTCATCGCCCGCGACGCATACGCAACGGGCGCCCATGACGAGGCCTCGTCTCGTTGCGGGAGCACGGCACCAATCCCCGACTGACTGGCATCAGTAGAGATTGGTCTCTTTGGTCGGGTCGAAAAAGGCCAACACGGGCCGAGGAAAGCTTGGCCTTCAGTTCCTGCCATTCACGCTCGTGAGCGGGGAGCCATCGGAAATCTGTGGTTTTGCGAATCAGGTCTCTGAGGGCCGTGGTGTGTGAGGCGAGATTCAGGATGAACTTCCCGAGGAAATTCACCATACCGAGGAACCGGAGGACCGCTTTCTTGTCCTCGGGCACCTTCATGGACATGATTGCTGCAATCTTGTCCCCGTCCGGACGTACCCCTGGTGGGAGATGTGATCTCCCAGAAACTTGGTACTCGACTGGCTGAAGGAGCATTTGGCCCTATTGAGGCGGAGGCCGTGTTCGTGGATGGGCCTGAAAACACGCTTAAGGCTAACAATGTGTTCCTGTGTGGTGGTTGACCAGATAATAATGTCGTCGACATATACCCGGACGCCGTCGATCCCCTCCATCATCTGCTCCATGATCCAATGGAAAACTTCGGAAGCAGAAATGATGCCGAATGGCATCCGGTTGTAGCAGAACCTGCCAAAGGATGTGTTAAACGTACACAGCTTCCTGCTTGACTCATCTAGTTGGATCTGCCAGAAACCCTTCGAGGCATCCAGTTTTGAGAATAGTTTGGCGTGGGCCATCTCGGACGTGAGCTCCTCACGTTTTGGAATCGGGTAGTGCTCCCACATGATATTCTGATTCAGATCTTTAGGATCAATACAGATCCGCAGCTCGCCGGACGGTTTCTTGACGCAGACCATGGAGCTTACCCAGTCTGTGGGTTCCGTGACCCTAGAAATGACTCCTTGGTCCTGGAGGTCCTGGAGCTGTTGCTTGAGGCGGTCCTTAAGGGGCGCTGGGACTCTGCGAGGTGCGTGAACGACAGGCGTGACGTTGGGCTTGAGTATGATTTTGTACGTGTACGGGAGCGTGCCCATACCTTCGAAGACATCATGGTATTGCTGGATGATGGAGTCGAGTTGCGCCGTGAAGTCTGTATCAGAGGATGCAGACACATCGCTTGAAGAGAGAGAGGGTACTCTCTGCACTAAGTGGAGCAGTTTGCATGCCTGTGCACCAAGCAAGGAGGCTTTTGAGGCAGCAACAATCTGAAACGGGAGTATGGCTGTGTGAGCACGATGTATCACCTCAAGGTGGCAGGAGCCGCTGGCGGCGAGGGCATTGCCATTGTAGTCCAGCAATTTAAACGCAGATGGCAGGACAGCAGGCTGTACGCAGAGCTTGCGTAAATCAGACGATGCAATGAGATTGGCAGAAGCGCCAGTGTCCAGGTGGAACCTGACAGGGGACCTGTTGACCATAAGGGTGGCACACCACACATCATACTGGCTGACACTGTGGACGTGGACAGGTTCAGTGTCACGATTGGGGGACATCCTGTTCGTGGTAATGACGCCGATTTGGAACGGGACCCGTGGGTCATCGCAGGCACAGTCGGAAGCAAGGTCTGGAGTAGGTTCATTGATGGCAGGCTGGATAGCCCTGACGTCTCTGTGGGGCTGGGTGGACCTCCTATAAACAGCAGGCATGGAAGATCTGCATATTGCAGCGTAGTGGCCTAGTTTGCCACACTTCAGGCAGCGTCGGGACTTTGCGGGGCATTGCCACTTTAAGTGGGCGGAGCCGCAGTTGCCGCACGCCGGAGCGTTGGGACATTTGTCACACCACCGCACATGCGCGGGGCAATCCAGCGTGGCGCGCACCTGCGCGAAGCGGTCCGTGACATCAGCACGCTCGCTGTGTGTAAGCGCGGGACTCCGCGAAAAGCGCTCGAAATGGCCACCATCGATCAGATCCAGAGCCTGAAAAGATTTAATCATTTGGACCCGTTCTGCCTCGTAAGGGGCTTGCCGCGCCGTTTCAGCGGCCTGGATGCAGGAGTAGCGTGTGGAGGCATGTTCATGAAGTACACAGGTCTCAATGGCCGTGGAGAGAGTGAGCTGCTTTACTTTTAGTAGCTGCTGGCGCAGGGGCTCAGATTGAACACCAAAAACAATCTGGTCACGGAGCATGGAGTCAGAGGTGGACCCGTAGTTGCAGGACTGCGCAAGGATGCGGAGGTGGGTAATAAAGGACTGGAAAGGCTTGTCCTTACCCTGAATTTGCTGCTGAAACATGTATCTCTCGATGCTCTCGTTGACTTTGACCGCGCAGTGGCTGTCGAACTTTTGAATTATGGTCTTGAACTTCGATTTGGTCTCCCCCTCATCAAAGGTGAGCAAGTTGAAAATGTGCAGAGCGTGGTCCCCGGCTGTGAAGAGGAAGAGAGCAATCTTCCGTGCGTCCGAGGCAGCTTCCAGGTCCCTGGCCTCGAGGTACAGCTGGAAGCTGGAAGTCTGTGCAGCTCAATTTATTTCACTGAGACTGGTTGTCCAGCCTCCTGCCTCAAAAGTTTTCAGTTCGAGCCCAGATTCCCGACAATGCGGAGAGGCGGCGGCGGGCGAATGGAGTCCATTCTGTCGGATGGCGCGAGACTGGTGGAAGGCAGATCACTGAAAGGTAGGTCTCAGAAGTGCTAGCATCCCTCAACTTCTGGTACCATGAAGTGTTGGCTAGTGTAGACTTGAGAGATGAACAGCCACTTCCAACACTGATGAAGGTTCAACTCAATTTTATTAACTACGTCTAACTAACTAACACACGATGACTGTGGGTCTAAATGATGCTAACTTAAACTAGAGACCTAAGCTTTTGTCCGAATCAGTTGATTCTCTCAGCACGTGGTGGGCTGGATGAGTTCTTGTTACACTGAGAGGCAGCACCCAGAATGAGCGGGAACCGTGGTGTCCTCTGCCTTTATAGTGTGTGTATTCTAACTGGTGATTGGCTGCGGTGTTTGTACATGTTGATTGGTCCCTGTGTGTGTCCATCAGTGTGTGTCTGCACCATGATATACTGCTGTATATTATGACACTCTGTGCTGCTCGACACTGGTTCACTGCTCTCCCATGCATTTAAGATTTAATCCAACAGCAAGTTCAACTAATCCACCCACCTCTACATTGACATTACTGGGCCTGTTATACTGATTGCATTGTCTTTTGACGTTCATAAATAACGATACAAGGTAACCATGTTGGGTCAAGCCATTCAGTATTCACAGCCCTCTGTCTAATCTACTGGTCGATGTTGCCATTTGTCACAATATCTTCCCAGGGGCTGGTTTAGCACAGGGCTAAAGAGCTGGCTTTTAAAGCAGGCCAGCAGCACGGTTCAATTCCCGTACCAGCCTCCCTGAACAGGCGCCGGAATGTGGCGACTAGGGGCTTTTCACAGTAACTTCATTTGAAGCCCACTTGTGACAATAAGCGATTTTCATTTCATTTCATTTCAAGTAATCCTGTCCTGTCTTCCAGCTGATCACATTCACTCACAGGTTGATCAGCCAGTTAGCAACAGTCAGTGCAGCTCAATTTATTTCACTGAGACTGGTTGCCCAGCCTCCTGCCTCAAAAATTGTTCAGTCTACAAACCTGATTTGACTGTGATGCACAGTGTAAAGGCAAGATAGAACCTGCAAGGTAAAACGCAGAGAGCTAAGGGCCAACCCTCGTTGAAAATGTTGGACCTTTGGGTTTTATACAACTCGCGGTGAATATGCTGAGTGGACAATGGTGATGGGAATGTTCACCTTTTTTGTTTTCTTTGGTGAAGGATGATTCCAATGCTTTGATTTCCTTTCAAATTGTGCTTGCCTTTCTTTGGTTTGGAACACCATAGATCTTGGCCCTCCAGATTGGTGGTGGTTCCGGATACCATTGCTCGCGATCCCCTGACGCTGGTTTGGGTTGTCAAAAGTTGTGCCAGCCAGTTGGAGGCCTCGGACGGAGCTGAATTACGAGTGTTGTTCAGCCAAGATGTTTCACCAAGTCCCCACTGAGAGATAGGACATTGCCTATGAACCATCTCCGTTAAGTTTGAATCTGTACATGCAAGTAAACCAGGCGTTAAATGTCTACGAGGCATGTTAGGGCGGGGCGAGAAAACATTGATAACATTTGCGCAACCTCTACAATATCGTAAACAATGCCAATGGTGCTAAGTAACTGAAAACAATGACAGAACAGAGCATGAGCACCAAACCAGACTGACAATGAGCCGGCCTGTCCGGAGGGAACTGAGATTTGGGCTGATAAACCATCAGAAATGAGGTTCCATGCACCCAGCTAGCTATGAGCTCATTACATGCAGTAATTATTCAGGGCAACAACCATAACCATTCCAACTCTTCTGTTGAGCAGTATGAGAGTGTTTCATAATGAGGAGCGATGTTGAGGCAAACTTTTCAATGTTCAGAACTTTCCACTAAATTTATTGGTTGATGGAGTTGCCGTTGTTCATGCTCCCTTCCCCAGGGCAAACTTAGTCAGGTCTTCTAGTTGACCACATTCGCTCTTTCCATAAATCAGCATCAGTCAGTGCAGTTCAGTGTCCTTGACTTAAACTGATTGGGCAGCTTTTCTGCCTCCAAGTTATTCAGTTTACAATCGTATTGCCCTGTCTGACCTCACTGTGATGTGCAATGTGAGGAGACAGACCTGAGCTGTAAAGTCTCGCTTTGACCAATCGGTTAAAGGGGCCACCCGTCTGTAATTGGGTCTTTGCAGAATCTTGGGCTTGGTACTGGAATGCAATAAGAGCGGTTTCCATGTGATCAAGACCCAAGAGAACAGCGAGTGCGAGCAATAGGCAGCAATGGAATTCTCTGCATCCTGACACTGATGTTAAGTAGCTGTTTATATTCACAGTAAACAGGAGTGGGCAATTCAGCATCTCAAATGTATTTCAGCATTCATTGAGATGAATCCATTCAGCTTCCTGAGCCGGCTGCTGTTCAATTCAGTCATGGCTGATCTGTATCAACTCAATCTAACCATATTATTTTCACAACCCATTCTAACCATATAAAGGCTTTCAATCAGTGTAGTCAATAAATAGCAGTATTTTTGGGGGGAGGGGGGAGGGGGGCCTTCTTTCAACTATGCAGTGTGCGATGAACTGCTTCCTGATATTACCTTTGAATAGTCTAACTCTAATTTTTAAAAAATGCTTCTTGTTCTGAGCTCCCTCAACAGAAGAAACAATTTCTTAACTAATTTAACATATTATCAAGACATGATTAAGTCTTAAATGCCAGATCAACACTTAAGCTCAAGGAAATGCAAGCATAGTCAACACACAAGTCTTCGCTATTTAACTCTCTAATCTCCAAAATCACCCTGGTGGACCTAACGTATATATCCTCCAGGAACAATACATCGTTTCTGAAAACACGGCGCCTAAAATTGAACAGAAAATTCAGATGATCGCTGTATGTTAATTACTTGTAAAATAAGCTGAAGGTATAATTGACACTGTATTCCTTTGTTCTCTGAGCTGACAAGATGAACATGATGAATATTTAGCTCCCCTGCTGCAGCTTGAATGTGGAGATGCCGGCGTTGGACTGGGGTGAGCACAGTAAGAAGTCTTACAACACCAGGTTAAAGTCCAACAGGTTTGATTCAAACACGAGCTTTCGGAGCGCAGCTCCTTCCTCAGGGAAGGAGCTGCGCTCCGAAAGCTCGTGTTTGAATCAAACCTGTTGGACTTTAACCTGGTGTTGTAAGACTTCTTACTGCAGCTTGAATAAAGATCTTGAACTGGAACTCCGAGTGTCGTCTGGTCAGTTGGAGGAGTGAGGTACACTATAACCGGAAAGCTGTGAAGTTCCCAAAACACTCTGCATCCATTCTAGTACAATCACATCATTCCTATAGAGTGGCGACCAGAACTCGCCAGATTTGGTCTAAACATTGCACAACTGTAGCATAGCTTCCACCCATTGTTACGTTAATTAACTCCTCAAATCCCTTTTACTGGATTGGCCAGACATGACCAAATGTCACTAAACTTAATTTGCTTACATATGAGCAGTGCTGCGGACGATCTACCAATGATGCAAAGTATCTCAATATAGTTACAGAACAGAGCAGGAACACCAAACTCAGACTGGCAATGAGGTAGTCAGGGGACTGTCTGCAAGAAGGAATTGAGAGAGGGAGAGGCTGATAATGATCAAAGATCAGGCTCCAGACACCCGACGACCGATGAACAAAGACATGGAAGATTTACTCCATAACAAAAAAATACAACTAATCCAGCCTACCATGCAGCCATGTTGATGAGTTTCTAATGTCCTTCACAAGTTACAGGATAACCATGTTGAGATAAACCTTTCAACATCCATAGCTGAATCTACTGGTCAATGACGTCACCATTGCTCATGCTTCTTTCACAGGGTAAACCTATTCAAATCTTCTCCCGACCACACTCACTCCTCGATAGTTCATCCAGTTAAGATGTTCAGAGCAGCTCCATTTTTTCCACTTTCACTGTCTAGGCAGCCTCCTGCCTCAGCTTTACCTGGTTCACAAACATATTGTGATCTCTCTGTGATGCACATTGTGAGGGCGATGTCACCGTTTGACCCCCTCAGTTAAAGGGGTCATTAAATTGTGTTTGGCAAATTCTTGAGCTTCATTCAGTTTGAAAGATTTACTGAGCAAGGATACAATCTTTGGAATCCATGTGATCACATCCCAGGGATTGTTGGTCAGCAGCAATGACTTTCCGCAGAAAGTATATGTATATGTTTTACAGCAGCATAAAATAGGCTACTTAGCTCCCGAAGCATATTTCATTGTTGACTTAAGTCATGGCTGATTTGGACCTCAAATACAGTATCTTACCTTTGATCCATGTGCCATAATAAACGTTGGAATAGAGAAACAGGAGTAGTCCATTTAACTCCTTCAGGATGTACCCATGGCTGATCTGCATCTTTATCGCTTTGAATTCACATTACAGTAATAATAATAATAATTGCTTATTGTCACAAGTAGGCTTCAATGAAATTGCTGTGAAAAGCCCACAGTCGCCACATTCCGGCGCCAATAACTTAACATAAAACAAATTCTCACTTAACCAAGCTAAAAACTAGCTTTCTGGGGACAAGATTTCCCGTTCCACTACCTTGTGTGTGATGAAATGCATCTGATATTACCCCTGAACAGTTTAACTTTAATTTTAAGAATATGTCCATTCTTCTGTGCTCAGCCACCAGAGGAAATAATTGCTCCCTTTTTAATCTAACACATATATTGCTTAAAAAGAGAGATTCTTTGTCGAAGCTTTTTGTCTTGCACACATCAGGACAATCCACAAGAGTACTAATATTATCAGGGGAAAAACACATTTGTACTGTATTTGAAGAGAGTGCTGATTGGTTGGCAAGGGGACTCTACTTGCAGAGGTGTTGCCATGGAGAATGCACCAGTTGGAAGTTAACTGTCAGTCACCAGCCAGTGGTGTATTCTCCATGGCAACACCTCTGCCAAGCACATGCCAACCAATCAGCGGTCTCCTCATGCAGTATAAATTTGTTGTTTCCCCTGACATCGGTATTCTTGCAAATTGTCCTGATGGGTGCTAAATGAAAAGATTCAACAAAAAAATCTATTTTTGTCAGCAATGTTCAAATTCTGAACCATCAAACGCCATTATCATACCTTGTTAATCTTCAACACCTCAACCAGACTCTTTTAGCTTCTACACTAGAGAGAATTAAATTTTAGTTGAGTAAATCAGTTCCCAGTTTCTCACCATTTACAAAGTTTGGGAACAGCACTTGCCACATCCCATCAATCAGAGAAAAGTCTCTAACATACATTAAAAATAGAAGCAGGAGTAGGCCATTCGACTTTTCAAGCCTGCTCCGCTATTCCAACATCCTGTCTCTTGTCTTTCAATTTCCCTCTAACTGCATCTTTCTTATTTTTACTGTAAACTCCAGAGCCAAACCTTATAAAATGCATTGGATGTTTGGATAGGCAGTTGGTGATCCCATCGAATTCCTTTGATTGGCCAAGGAGACCTCTCTTTCACAAAGCCGAGCAGACTCAGTTTGCTTCCTCAAAGCAATAACGTGGAAGATCTCCCAATGGTGTGAAGTATCTGAAGATAGGGAGAGAACAGGGCACGAGAACGGGGCAGCACGGTAGCATGGTGGTTAGCATAAATGCTTCACAGCTCCAGGGTCCCAGGTTCGATTCCCGGCTGGGTCACTGTCTGTGTGGAGTCTGCACGTCCTCCCCGTGTGTGCGTGGGTTTCCTCCGGGTGCTCCGGTTTCCTCCCACAGTCCAAAGATGTGCAGGTTAGGTGGATTGGGCACGCTAAATTGCCCGTAGTGTCCAAAATAAGTAAGGTTAAGGGGGGGTTGTTGGGTTACGGGTACAGGGTGGATATGTGGGTTTGAGTAGGGTGATCATTGCTCGGCACAACATCGAGGGCCGAAGGGCCTGTTCTGTGCTGTACTGTTCTATGACTGTTAAACTCAGAGAATTATACAGTCGCAGGCAGGAACTGGTAAGAAGGATCTGAAAGTAGGGCTGATTAACCATCAGGAATCAGGCTTTAGGCCCTGTCAACCTTCACGGGCGGTTTATTCATGACAAACTACAACAGTTTGTCTGTACTGTGAGCAGTATTGATGAATTTAGGTCCGTCCAACTTTACAAGGTAACCATATTGTGACAATCATTTCAATATCTTCAACTCAATCCACCAGCTGTTGATGACACCATCGCTCACACTGCCTTCACAAATTAAATTCATTCACATCTTGTGGCCGACCACATTCAGGTAGATCGGCGGTTAATACGGTCAGTGCAGCCTCCTGCTTCAGACTTACCCAGTTTATAAATTCTCTGTCACCTCTGACCTCACTGTGATATGAATTGTGACGGTGAGACTTGCATTGTGATGTCACGGTTTGACTCCTCAGCTGAAGGGGTCATAGCTTAATGAAAGTGCGTTTGGCAAAACCTTGCAACTCGTTTCGGTTTTAATGGCTTACTGCATTTAAATACCGGAACAGGCTTTTACGAGATCACATCCCAGAAAACAGGAAGTGTAAGGGATGTTCCGGGATGGGATTATTGGCCTCCTGGCATTGACGTTGAATAGTGACAGTTGACTCAGGGAGTTTGAGTCTATGTGGCAACATACACTTCCGTGTAGTAACCTGGAGCGACAGATAGTGATGGCACAGGCTGCACAGTTCTTTCCATCACACTTGTTAGGAAAATAAAGGTTGTTTTATGGGATTTAAATTTGTATTGATAAACATTAGAAAAAAGGTATTGTGTTAAGTGGGATAAATTTAATGTTTCTGTGCCTGGAATGGTAAAACCTACAGTTAGATTCATGCTGGTCAAAGGTGTTTACATGTGTGTGGGTTGGTTAAGTTCCAACTGTGCTATTTTACTAAGAGAGGGCTACAGAATAAATAGAAGACATTAGCATGTGAATGTTGCTTAGCAACTGGGGCTATTGGCTCATTTAAATATGCATCTGCTGGATTCTACCGGTGGGCAGGAATGAATGGCCTCCTCAGTGAGGCCTTGACAGAATGCCATTTAGTACTGGTCCACACAAAAGTGGACCAGGCATAACAGCACCTGGGGAGTCTCCTGGGCTATTGGAGACCCCTGGGTGGTCTGGGACAGGGCAGGGTAGCACCCTGGCTCTGTCTCTGGCACTCAGGCACCTTGGTACTGCCAGCAATGAACAAAAGAAACAAAGAACAAAGAAAAGTACAGCACAGGGAAAGGCCCTTGGGCTCTCCAAGCCCGTGCCAACCATGCTGCCCGACTAAACTACAATCTTCTACACTTCCTGGGTCCGTATTCCTCTATTCCCATCCTATTCATGTATTTGTCAAGATGCCCCTTAAATGTCACTATTGTCCCTGCTTCCAACACCTCCTCTGGCAGCGAGTTCCAGGCACCCACTAACTTCTGTGTAACCAACTTGCCTCATACATCTCCTGTCACTATTGTCCCTGCTTCCACCACCTCCTCTGGCAGCGAGTTCCAGGCACCCACTAACTTCTGCGTAACCAACTTGCCTCATACATCTCCTCTAAAACTTGCCCCTCGCACCTTAAACCTATGCCCCCTAGTAATTGACCCCTCTACCCTGGGAAAAAGCCTCTGACTATCCACTCTGTCTATGCCCCTCGTAATTTTGTAGACCTCTGTCCTCCGTCGTTCCAGTGAGAAGAAACAAACTGAAATGAAAATCACTTATTGTCACGAGTAGGCTTCAACGAAGTTACTGTGAAAAGCCCCTAGTCGCCACATTCCAGCGCCTGTTCGGGGAGGCTGGTACGGGAATTGAACCGTGCTGCCTGCCTGCCTTGGTCTGCTTTAAAAGCCAGCGATTTAGCCCAGTGTGCTAAACCAACCCAAACCGAGTTTATTCAACCGGTCCTCATAGCTAATGCCCTCCATATCAGGCAACATCTTGGTAAATCTCTTCTGCACTCTCTCTAAAGCCTCCGCATCCTTCTGGTAGTGTGGAAACCAGAATTGAACACTCTACTCCAAGTGTGGCCTAACTAAGGTTCTATACAGCTGCAACATGACTTGCCAATTCTTATACTCAATGCCCCGGCCAATGAAGGCAAGCATGCCGTATGCCTTCTTGACTACCTTATCCACCTGTGCTGCCCCTTTCAGTGACCTGTGGACCTGTACACCTAGATCTCTCTGACTGTCAATACTTTTGAGGGTTCTACTATTCACTGTATATTCCCTACCTGCAATAGACCTTCCAAAATGCAATGCTGGGGTACTAGGTGTCAGGGTGGGATGGCCAAGAGTTGGGGCCTGAGGGGGGCTTTTTGTATACTGCGCACCTTTAGGCTCAACACCCTCAGTCTTGCATTGACCTCCCCCCTTCTCATAATTGTTCCATGCCCGGGTTCTGTCCCCCTGCTGGTCCCTTCCAGACCATACTGCACAGCCCACTATCAGATGACTCTCTGCGTCATACCATACGTGGTATTATACTCCAGTCTCACATAAATCTTTGCTTTGCCAAACGCCCTTAACATACAATAGCATGCTGCTATGCCTTAAAGGCATATTAAAATAATTCACCTTCCTTTTCGATAATTCTTTCCTCCTTCTAAAGAAGTATAACTGTTTGCAATGCAATTGGATAGTCTGCAGGCTTCACAATCCTCCCAGACCTTGCTGTGTCACGTCGGGAGGAATGACAGCCTCAGTTGCTATGGGTTGATTTTGTCGGTTTGGTTTGAAATTATAGTACTCTGCGTTTCTGTTCAATGTTCTGCGTTTCTGCTGTTTGGTTGTCTCCATTTGATTGGCTTTTTAAGCTCCTTTGAGTTTAATTTTTCATTATTGACAACCTGTCTGCTTTGTCGGCACAGTGGTACAGTGGTTAGCACTGCTGCCTCACAGCAGGGGACCCCGGTTCAATTCCAGCCTCGGGTGACTGTCTGTGTGGAGTTTGCATTTTCTCCCCGTGTCTGCGTGGGTTTCCTCCCACAGTCCAAAGATATGCAGTTAGCTGATTGGCCATGACAAAATGCCCATTAGTGCCCAGAGATGTATAGGTTAGCTGGGGTTACGGGGATAGGACAGGGGATTGGACCGAGGTAGAGTAGACTTTCGGAAGGTCTAAGCAGACTTGGTGGGCTGAATGGCGTCCTCCTGCAGTGTAGGAATGCCATGGATTCCATATCCAGACACCGTGGGTGGGATGCCCCGTACCTGAGATTAAGTGTTGATGCCGCGGTAGGATTCGTGGAACTCCACGGCAGGAAAACTGGGCCAATTCAGTAACCGTTGAGGGGCTAGCACCGGCGCCATGTGGAATACAATGGATTCCAATGAGAAACGGTCCGGGATTCGCGATTGACACTCAGGAGGCTGACAAGTTACAGCCACACATGTACACTTCACTCCCTCCCCTGCACCCTCCCCTCCCCCCCCCCCCGCACCCTCCCCTCCCCCCTCCCCTCCCCCCCCCCCTCCCCTCCCCCCTCCTCCCCCCTCCCCTCCCCCCTCTCCACCTCCCCCCTCTCCACGTTCCCCCTCCCCTATACCCACTCCCCACGCCCCCCCCCCTTCCCCATCGCTGCTAATTGTTTTGGAATCTCTTCAGACTCTTTTGGTGGACATATAGTTTCTCTTGCCATTGTAGGTGCTTGATGTTTATTTCTTTGCATACATCTTTGAATCAGGTTTTTTCCAGGTTTTCCTCCAAATGACCAATCGTTTCTTTCAGCTCTTCAGTCTCTTGTTCACCTTGGCTTCCTCCTAGAACATTGAACATTTCTGAGTCATCTCTTCCAACTGGTTCCTCAATTTTCTCAGAGTGACTTTAAATTAATTTTGCTTCTCTTTGTAATCTTCCAGAGGAACACACGTTGACTTAAGGGATCCTTGTAACACGTGAAAGTCCTTCAGCAGGTTTTCCCTTTCTTTGCAGCCCACAATTGCTTTATCTTGAGTATTATTGGAGTTCAACAGAGTCCTTGAGTTGCTTTCCCTGTTCATCTAGAGTTCTCTTGTAATGCAGTAGAGTTTCCTTGAGTCCTTTCTGCGGTCCTTCCATTCTGTTGTTCAGGACACACTCTTCATTTCTTCACATTGCTAAAAGGTTATGTACTTTTGTTTCCATTCGATCTTGGAGGAGAATCAACTGTTCTGTCAACTGTTTGTTTTCCTGTTGACCTCTTGCCGATTCATGCTGTTTTTTGCTGAATTGTTTTGTTATATTGCTAGCTCCAATGCTGCCTTTGCTCAAGTCGTGCTTTTAGATCCTCATGTTTTTAAAATGGCTATATTTTTACTCTTCAAACAGTCTTTCGGGGCTGCAACTTCGTTGGGTACCTTTTCTGCCTGCTTTTTTTAACCTGACTGCACAGCAGTTGAGCTTTCCTAATTCCTGCTTTAATCTTAGAATTTCTGAATTAAGGGTCATTATTTCCATCTGGTACCTCTGGGTCATCTATGAAATTAGTTTACTCAGATCTCAAATAGTTTGAGGACTAGAAGACATCAGTTAATTGTATGTTTTCAAAGGTATATACTCAGCTTGAATCTTGTATGCCAAATCAGCCAGTTCAGCTTTGATATCAACATTTTATGATTTTCTTTTTCTTCTTTCACCTGCCACAGAACCTTTGCCTTGTCTTTCACTAGAAACTGTTGGTACAGTTTTGGAAACATGCCTGTGCCTTCAAAGTGTAAATAATTTGGGATTTCGGTCTTTGGCTTTCCAACAGGATAGACAGATTACTGGGGCTTGCAGAAGGTTTGGTGACGTGCATGTGGTTTGTTCAAGCATTTTCTTAGCCTTACATCCCTTTGTGTCCATGCCTCTTTTTTAAACTCTAAATGCTCCTCAACTTGAAAATTAAAAACTTTGTCAAGGTACATTCACATTTCATCAAAGCTGGCTGAGGATTCATCAATGCACTGTATTAGGATTACTTTGTCAGAAAGTTCACCAAACGAGTATATAAAAATGGATTTATCTGATTTATTACTGAGACCTGAAGTTCTCCAGTAACACAAAAACTTCATTCTCTGGGATATCCAATTTTCTATTAGTTTTGGTCTGGGATGAGGCTAAACTGATATGGTCAGTTGCAAATTTGATTCAAGGCTGTTTTGAAATACATGAAATACCCCTTTCATTTCCTTTCTCTCCATTGTGGCTCCCCATTTATCATTAGTTGAGTAAAGTAGATGTGGGGCTGATGGTTCCTCTGGTGGGCAGTATAAAATGAGGGGCCATAATCTTAGAATAAGAGGTAGCAAATTTAAAACAGAGTTGAGGAAAAACTACTTCTCACAAAGGATTGTGAATCTGTGGAATTCGTTACTCAGAGTGCGGTCGATGCAGGGACAGCGAGTAAATTTAAGGACGAGTTAGACAGATGTTTAATTGGTAATGGGTTGAAGGGTTATGGAGAACGGGTAGAGCAGTGGAGTTGAGGCCAGGGTGGGATCAGCCATGAGCACATTGATGGTGTTTTAGTCTCGGGAGGCTAACTTGCCTATTCCTGCTCCTAGATCATTTGTTCTAAGGAGGAGATGCTCTGGCTGATTTTGTAATCCAGCTCTTGGCCTGTAACAGTGTAGGTAGCAGATGAGGAACACCATATCAGCCATGATCGAACGGCGGAGCAGATTTAATGGGCCAAATGGCTGAATTCTGGTCCTATTTCTTATGAACATATTTGTTTTCTCTCTCGATGTTCGCCCCATGCCTGTTAGTTTCGTTGGGCTTCTGTGGTGCTTATGGGCCATTTTGTTCTGCAATTATTGCCGCTGCAGGAAATGTTTGAAACAAGTGGTTTGGGCCCTGAATGAAATTTTAAATCTGAGAAAGGTTTCTGAAAAATGACTTTTTAAACTCTGCCTGCAGCTTTAGAAATCTTTTTTTCCCCTTTCAGCCCAGCTTGGTCATCACGTGTTATGGTGGTGGGTGCAGACCCCTTGCAGCTGTGGTCTGGTCCTGCTGACCCTAATGGCTGTCTATTTTAAATGGTAAGTTCAGCTTTTTTGTTGTGTTTTGCCCACCCTTCTTGCGATTTGGCCAGGTCTCTTGACGGTGTTCTCTTAGTTCCTTGTTCTTTTTCTGCAATTTTACCTATTTTTTAAAAAGTTCGCTCAGCCTTTTGGCAATCTGACTAATTTCCTTGCCTCTGCTTTCCATCAGGTCTGGCAATGGACCTACATGTGCCCTGGCGTAGTCTTCCAGGCTCCAAGTTTATCATGGCGCATTTTCTTTCGATAATCTCCAACTCTGCCTTCGATTTATGTGCACTTCCCTTTAAAGGGCAGCACGGTAGCATTGTGGATAGCATAATTGCTTCACAGCTCCAGGGTCCCAGGTTCGATTCCGGCTTGGGTCACTGTGCGGAGTCTGCACATCCTCCCCGTGTGTGCATGGGTTTCCTCCGGGTGCTCCGGTTTCCTCCCACAGTCCAAAGATGTGCAGGTTAGGTGGATTGGCCATGATAAATTGCCCTTAGTGTCCAAAATTGCCCTTAGTGTTGGGTGGGGTTACTGGGTTATGGGGATAGGGTGGAGGAGTTGACCTTGGGTAGGGTGCTCTTTCCAAGAGCCGGTGCAGACTCAATGGGCCGAATGGCCTCCTTCTGCACTGTATATTCTATGATCTATGAGGTCAGGCTTCAGATTCTTCAGTTCCTCATGCTTTGAGATCCAATGTTCCTTCTCCAGCTCTTCTGGGATTTCGGGCTCCATCCTCCACAGCTACCATGTTGTAAGGTTATTTGGTGTTCCACGGAGAGGTCTGGAGGCTTGTATGGTTGAACATAAACCATTTATTGTTAACTTATAACTATGTACATATCCAAGATACTGGGTGCTGTCTCCATGCTGGCTCCTTTGAGAATCGACTGGACAGTCTATTCTCATGTACTCGATAGTGGGGGCTGCTTTAGCTCTGTTGGATGGACAGTTGGTTCATGATGCAGAGGAAGCCGACAGGTCAATTTCCAAACCAGCTGAGGTTATTCATGGAGACCCCACCTTCTCAACCTTGCCCCTCATCTCAGGTGTGGTGATCCTCAGGTAAAATCTCCAGCAGTCAGCTCTCCCCCCTCAAAGGGGAAAGCAGCCTATGGTCATCTGGGGTTATGGCGACTTTCCTTTGTTATTCCCCACATCATAATAATAATAATCTTTATTGTCACAAGTCGGCTTACATTAACACTGCTATGTAGTTGCTGCGAAAAGTCCCCAGTCACCACATTACGGCGCCTGTTTGGGTGCACGGAGGGAGAATTCAGAATGTCCAAATTACCTAACAGCACATCTTTCGGGACTTGTGGGAGGAAATCAGAGCACCCGGAGGAAACCAACGCAAACTCGAGGAGAGCGTGCAGACTCCGCACATACAGTGACCCAAGCCAGGAATCGAACCTGGGACCCTGGCGCTGTGAAGCCATAGTGCTAACCACTATGCAGCCGAGTAAACTGTGGGCAGGACTGGTTTCATTCTCCATTAGCCCTTGCTCTGTTGAACACCTTTTTACTGCAATGGCAAGCTACTATTCCGTAACGGCACGTTACACTAATCCCCCACTGTAATCAATATCGTAAACAGCTCTATCCCCTCAGGTTATTGCTTAAACTCAGCAGTATTGACAAGCTCAATTTTCTAATAGCTTCATTTCAATGTGAGAGTTGTGTTATTCCCATTGTACAGGTTATCTTGACATGAGCTTTTGAACTGTCCTGCAGATCGATCTCTGATGAAAGCTCCATGCTGACCATAGGGATACTGCTGGACAGATTCTGCTCTTTCTCTCCAGATGAAGGAGCAAATAATTATCAGCTCACCTTTTCTTGATTTTGGCATATAGCATTGAGACTGAAGCATATGACTCGGCAGCGGATGGAGGCAGCGTCATGTAAAGACAACAGTCTGGGAGCATTGACAACGGCACCTCTGCCGTTCTCGCCGGTCAATTACTCCACAAATCCGGTGGTAGTGGCGGCTCTGAGGATCTGGGGGCAATGGCGGAGATATAAGAGAGTGGAAGGAACATTGATTTGGGCCCCGATTTATAATAACCACAGGTTTGTACCGGGTAGGCTAGATGGTGGGTTCCGGAGTTGGCAGAGGGCAGGAATTGGAAGGATGGGGGATCTATTTGTAGATGGGAGTTTCCCAGCTTGAAAGCTTTGGAGGATAATTTTGAATTGCCAGCAGGGAATGGTTTTAGGTATTTGCAGGTGCGAGACTTCCTGAGAAAACAGGTGCCGGCCTTTCCACTGCTGCCGCCACGGGGGATACAGGATAGAGTAGTTTCCAGTACCTGGGTGGGAGAGGGGAAGGTATCGGATATTTACCAGGAACTTTCGGAGGTGGAGGAAACTCCAGTGGAGGAGTTTAAGGGCAAGTGGGAGAACGAGGTAGAAGAGAGATAGAGGCGGGGCTACGGGCGGATGCCCTAAGCAGGGTTAATACCTCCTCATCATGTGTCAGGCTTAGCCTGATACAATTTAAGGTAGTGCACTGGGCATACATGACAGTGGCTAGGATGAGTAAGTTCTTCGGGGTTGAGGATAGGTGTACGAGGTGCGCGGGAAGCCCAGCAAATCATGTCCACATGTTTTGGGCATGCCCGAAGTTTAGAGGGTTTTGGCAGGATTTTGCTCAGGCAATGTCCATGGTACAAGAAACACAGGTGGTGCCGAGTCCGGAGGTAGCAATCTTTGGAGTGTCGGAAGATCCGGGAGTTCAGGGGGCGAAAGAGGCCGACGTCTTGGCCTTTGCCTCCCTGATAGCCCGGAGACGGATCTTGTTAATGTGGAAGGGCTCGAAGCCCCCCGAGTGCAGAGACCTGGGTTAGTGACATGGCTGGGTTTCTCAGTCTCGAGAATATAAATTTTGCCTTAAGAGGATCAATGTTCGGGTTCTCCCGGATGTGCCAGCTGTTTGTCGACTTTCTCGGGTAAAATTAAAATGCCAGCAGATGCAGTATTCCAAAGTGGAGGGGGGGGGGGGGTTGTTGTTGTATGGTTGAGGTGTGTGAAGATTGGGCTGGCGGAGGGGGGAATGTTTATTTTACCGTGTTGATGTCATTGTTTATGTTACTGTTATAAAAATTTTCAAATACCTTAATAAAATATTATTTTTAAAGAAAGGATATGACTCGGCCAGTATTGTTCGCTATTTGAGGCCAACATGACGAATATTAAATGTCACAGAAGGTGCAGCCATAACATCAAGGAGTGTACAATAAAAGGGTCAGGAGGAGATTCCAAACCGACTCCTCAATGGTTCCTTTGAAGTTTGTTAACAAGAAGTCTACGAGCCCCTGCAGCTCTCTTCACATCAAAAGCAAACAAAGATATTCAGCGAAATTCCCCATTAGAGAGACCAAGTGGTGACGCCGGGACTGAATCGCGAGTGTTCTAACATGACAAAAACAATACTGGTCACGGAGTGATTCAGGATCTGTTAATAGATAAACATCGGCGTCACATGGAACTAGTGCAATTCCAATGCATGACGGCGCCTGATTCGCCAGGGTCGGGTCGGGCACTTGAGAGATTGACAAGCTGCAGCTGCAGATAAGCACTCCACTCCCCACACTCACTCATTCCAGCCAACAAGGCGGCACCTTGAAGAGTGGTGCCCTGATTCACTGATGCAAAGCTTGAGAGCCTGCGGGATGCTGAGGAGGATAGGAGGGGCACCTTGTTTCCCAGGTGGGAAGGCGGCTGCCACTGGTAGACGTCAACATGGCCTGGGTGCAGGTGGCAGAGGCTGTGAGCGCTGTGGGCTCCACCTCCAGAACCGGCTAGCAGTGTCGCAAGAAGCTGCACGACCTCCTCAGGGCGGCCATGGTGAGTAACCAGCCCTGTGTCCCCGACACCAACCCCTGTCCCACATGTGTATACCTCCCCTGCAGCCCCACCCAGAGGATGACCGAACCCACCCCCACCAAGCGGATAGTCCGCTCGCACCCCGCCCTGCACCACAAGCCGACATCCATACCGCTACCATGGCTAGGTTCCCTGCACATGCAGGCCATTTTCTGCCCACCACCTGTGTCCGACTGCCTTTTACTGTGAGAAGGCAGCGCACAACTGAAGAGGGAGCAGCCTGGAGGGGGCCCGTCGGACCTGCGGCCCCTCACCGCCGCGGCACAGCGGGCATTGGACCTGGTTTGTGGGCCCAGAGAGAGAGTAGTCACCGAGGACACAGTGGGAAAATCAGGTTGGTAGTGGATCCCAAGAAAAGGAACTTGTGGAATGTCTATGAGATTGCTTTTTGGAGCAGCTTGTGACTGAGCCAACTAGGGAATAGGCAATTCTGGTTTTTGTGATGTGTAATGAGGCAGACTTGATTGGGGAACTTAAGGTGAAGGAACCCTTAGGGAGCAGTGACCACAATATGATATAATTTACCCTGCAGTTTGAGAGGGAGAAGCTGCAATCAGAAAAGGAGCCTAGCAGGGAAGACAGTGGAACATCAATGGCAGGAGTTTTTGGGGGATGTTAGGGAGGCAAAACAGAAATTCATCCCAAGGAGGAGGAAACATGCTAAGGAAAGGACAAGGCATCCATTGCTGACGAAGGAAGTCAAGGGTAGCAGAGAAGCGAAAGAAAAAGCATACAAAGTGACGAGGATTAATGGGAAGCCAGAGGATTGGGAAGCCTTTAAAAGCGAGCAGAGGACAACTAAAAAAGCAATAAGAGGGGAGAAGATGAAGTATGAGTGCAAGCTAACGAGTAATATAAAGGAAAATAGGTAGAGTTTTTTTCAATATATAAAAGGTAAGACAGAGGCAAAAATAGACATTGGACCACTGGAAAATATGGCTGGAGAAGTAATGATAGGAAAAAGGAAATGGCAGATGAACTGAATAGTTACTTTGCATCAGCCTTCATGGTGGAAGACACCAGTGGTCTGCCAGAGCACCAGGAGAACCAGGGGGCAGAGGTGAGTGCAGTGACCATTACTAAGGAGAAGGTTCTGAGGAAACTGAAAGGTCTGAAGGTGGATAAATGACCTGGACCAGATGGACTAGAGCCCAGGATTTTAAAAGTGATAGCTCAGGAGATTGTGGAGGCATTGGTGGTGGTCTTTCAGGAATCACTGGAGGCAGGAAGGGGTCAGAGGACTGTAAAGTGGCTAATGTAACACCACTGTTTAAGAAGGGAGGGAGACAGAAGACGGGAAATTATAGACCGGTAAGTCTGACTTCGGTCATTCGTAAGATTTTAGAGTCCATTATTAAAGATGATATCGCGGAGTACTTGGAAGTGCATGATAAAATAGGACTGAGTCAGCACGGCTTCATCAAGGGGAGGTCCTGTCTGACAAATCTGTTCGAGTTCTTTGAGGAACATAGAACATACAGTACAGGAGGCCATTCGGCCCATCGAGTCTGCACCGACCCACATAAGCCCTCAGGTTCACCCTATCCCTGTAACCCAATAACCCCTCCTAACCTTTTGGTCACTAAGGGCAATTTATCATGGCCAATCCACCTAACCTGTACGTCTTTGGACTGTGGGAGGAAACCGGAGCACCCGGAGGAAACCCACGCAGACACGGGGAGAACTTACAGACTCCGCACAGACAGTGACCCAGCGGGGAATCGAACCTGGGACCCTGGCACTATGAAGCCACAGTGCTATCTACTTGTGCTACTGTGCTGCCCCAGGAAGTAACAAGGAAGTTAGACAAAGGAGAACCACTGGACGTGATTTATTTAGATTTCCAGGAGGCCATTGACAAGATCCCACATTGGAGACTGTTAAATAAGTTAAGAGTCCATGGTGTTGAGCGTAAAGTCCTGGCATGGATAGAGGAATGGCTGACTGACAGTAGGCAGAGAGTGGGGATAAAGGGGTCTTTTTCAGGATGGCAGCCGGTGACGAGTGGTGTACCTCAGGGGTTGATGCTGGGACCACAACTTTTCACAATATCCATTAATGATCTGGAAGAAGGTACTGAAGGCACTGTTGCTAAGTTTGCAGATGATACAAAGATCTGTAGCGGGGCAGGTAGTATTGAGGAAGCAAGGGGGCTGCAGAAGGACTTGGACAGGCTAGGAGAGTGGGGAAAGAAGTGGCAGACGGAATACAATGTGGAAAAGTGTGAGGTTATGCACTTTGGAAGGAGAAATGGAGGCAGAGACTATTTTGTAAATGGGAAGGTGCTGAGGAAATCAGAAGCACAAAGGGACTTGGGAGTCCTTGGTCATGATTCTCTTAAAGTTAACGTGCAGGTTCAGTTGGCAGTTAGGAAGGCAAATGCAATGTTAGCATTCATGTCGAGAGGGCTGGAATACAAGAGCAGGGATCTACTTATGAGGCTGTATAAGGCTCTGGTCAGACCTCATTTGGAGAATTGCGAGCAGTTTTGGGCCCCATATCAAAGGAAGGATGTGCTGGCCTTGGAAAGGTTCACAAGAATGATCCCTGGAATGAAGACCTTGTCGTATGAGGAACAGTTGAGGACTCTGGGTCTGTACTCGTTGGTGTTTAGAAGGATGATGGGGGATCTTATTGAAACTTACAGGATAATGCATGGCCTGGATAGAGTGGATGTGGAGAGGATGTTTCCACTTGTCGGAAAAACTGGAAGCAGAGGACTCAATCTCAGACTAAAGGGACGATCCTTTAAAACAGAGATGAGGAGGAATTTCTTCAGCCAGATGGTGGTGAATCTATGGAACACTTTGCCGCAGAAGACTGTGGATGTCAAATCACTGACTGTCTTTAAAACAGAGATAGATAGATTTTTGATCAATAAAGGGATCAGGGGTTATGGGGAGAAGGCAGGAGAAGGGGATTCGAAAAATATCAGCCATGATTGAATGGCGGAGCAGACTTGATGGGCCGAGTGGCCTAATTCTGCTCCCATGTCTTGTGGTCTTTTGGTCTTATCAGGAAACCCGCTGAGTTGTGCTGACCTTATAGCACACATAGAACCATTCCCACACACCCCCCCACCCCAGCACCCGACCACCTCTACAGCTTCCCGCAACCCCCACCCCAGCACCCGACCACCTCCACACTGCCCCTCCAACCGCCCCCTCCAGCACCCCCACCCCAGCCCCCGACCACCTCCACAGCTCCCCGCCCTCCCCACTCCAGCACCCGACCACCTCCACACCGTCCCTCCAGCACTCCACCACCTCCACACCGTCCCTCCAACCTCCCCCTCCAACCCCCCCCCCCCCCCCCAGCACCCGACCACCTCCACAGCTCCCCGGCCCCCGACCACCTCCACACCGTCCCTCCAACCCCACCACCCCAGCACCCGACCATGTCCACAGCTTCCCGCACCCCCCCACCCCAGCACCCGACCACCTCCACACTGCCCTCCAACCGCCCCCTCCAGCACCCCCACCCCAGCACCCGACCACCTCCACAGCTCCCCACCCTCCCCACCCCAGCACCCGACCACCTCCACACCGTCCCTCCAACACCCCCACCCCAGCACCCGACCACCTCCACAGCTTCCCGCACCCCCCCACCCCAGCACCCGACCACCTCCACACTGCCCTCCAACCGCCCCCTCCAGCACCCCCACCCCAGCACCCGACCACCTCCACAGCTCCCCACCCTCCCCACCCCAGCACCCGACCACCTCCACACCGTCCCTCCAGCACTCCACCACCTCCACACCGTCCCTCCAACCTCCCCCTCCAACCCCCCCCACCCCAGCACCCGACCACCTCCACAGCTCCCCGGCCCCCCCCCACCCCAGCACCCGACCACCTCCACACCGTCCCTCCAACCCTCCCCCAGTCCAGCACCTGACCACCTCCACAGCTCCCCTCCAACCCCCCTCCCGCCGGCACTCCACCACCTCCACACCACCCCTCCAACCCCCCCCCCCCCCCACCCCAGCACCCGACCACCTCCACACCGTCCCTCCAACCCCCCCCAGTCCAGCACCTGACCACCTCCACAGCTCCCCTCCAACCCCCCTCCCGCCGGCACTCCACCACCTCCACACCGCCCCTCCCAACCCCCCCCCCCCACCACCACCTCCAGCACTCCACCACCTCCACTCCGCCCCTCCAACACCCCCCCCCCCCCGCCCTCTCCCCCCCCCCGGCTGCACTACACCACCTCTACACTACCCCTCCAAATCCCCCCCCCCTGCCGGCACTACACCACCTCCACACAGGAGGAGGCCAGTCGGCTCTCTGAGCCTGCTCCGCCATTCATTATGCTCATGGCTGATCATCCAACTCAAAAGCCTAATCTGACTTCCTCCACCCCTCTATATCCTTTGATCCCGCTTCGCCCTCAGTGCTATAGCAACTGCTTCTTAAAAACATACAATGGTTTGGCCTCAACTACTAACAAATTCCACTCTCTGGGTGAAGAAATTTATTCACATCTCTATCCTAAATGGTCTGCCCTGTATCCTCAGACTGTGCACCACTCTCAGGGCAAACAAGCTTTTCTTAAATTCTTTATTGGATTTATCAATGACTTATCTTATATTTAAAGCCCCCTCATTTTGGAAAACCCTGCCCATGTAGAGAAACATCACCTTCTCTACACCTACCCTCTCAAACAATTCATAATTTTGGAAATGAAATGAAATGAAAATCGCTTATTGTCACGAGTAGGCTTCAATGAAGTTACTGTGAAAAGCCCCTAGTCGCCACATTCCGGCGCCTGTCCGGGGAGGCTGGTACGGGAATTTTAAAGACCTCCAGGCCACCCCAAGCCTTTCCTTTTCAAATCTCAGCTTGCGTCGCCCTTCCTGATGGTTGGAATCTCTCAGTTCTGCTCTCATTCTTGTGAAAATAAATTGAACTGGCTTTAACAGCGAATGAACTTCCAAAGCGCAGCCACTGTTTTAATGTCAAAAACGTGACAGCTAATGTGCACAAAATTCCACGAACAGCAATGTGATAATGAGAAACCAGTTTGGTTTTTGCAATGCTGATCGAGGGATATGCATTGGCCAGGGCATATGGGCTATCTCCCATGCTCCTCTTGGAAATAGCTCTATGGGATCTTTAACGTTCACCCCAGCAGGTAGTTAAGAGTCTCACTTTAACATTTCATCCGAAAGACAGAGCATCTCTTACTGATTTGCATTCCAGTGGAGCGTCGGTCATGATTATTATGCTAAAGCACTGGAGTGGGATTTAAACCCAAAACCTTGCAATTCAGAGTCAGTTCAACAATAGTTGACACACAACACGAGCGACTCCAGTGAAAGCGCAAAGCTCTTCAATTCAGCCACATTTTCTGGCTGCTTTCAGTTAACAGTGTGGGGTAAACTCATTTCATTCTCAAGAAAGACAGAAAATTGTGAGCATTTTCTCAGATTCATTGACAGTGGAAGGAATGGTTCTTCTGAAGGACATATGAGATGCCCTCAATTACAACTCGAGAGAGATGATTGGTAATTCAAAGGCTTTAATTAACAGAGAACCAGACAGCTACCGAGAAGTGTGCTCACTGCACACTGCCCACTGAACATTACCTTATACATGGCTCCCTGGGGGGGTGGAGCCGGAGGCGGAGTCCCCCAGGGTTCCAAACCCGGTCTTAAAGGGATCATTACCTTAAAGGTGCAGTAATCATTCATCACAACATACATGAGTATCTCAGCTTACCCCAAACAAAAAAAAATTACTGGAATAGCAACATTTTCCATCACAGGAATTTGATGCCGCTGCAGGCAAATAATTGTCTTATTCAATGTCCATCACCAAGAGTGGCTCGGTAGCATGGCCACTGACTGAGATTGCCAAGTCTTAAAGGACAAAGCTGCGAGACTAGGTCTGCGACAGGGGGTGAGGGAACAAACAAGAGGGAAAAACATACTGGACCTCGTCCCCACCAACCTGTCTGTCCCAGATGCATCTGTTCATGATCAGGTATTTAGGAGTAACCACCGCACAGTGCTTGTAGAGAAAAAAATCCCATTTTCACATTGAGGCTACCCTTCATCGTGTTGTGTGACACGATTACTGTGCTAAATGGGATCGACTTGGAACAAATCTGGCAACTCAAGACTGAATATCCAGGAGGCACTGTGGGCCATCAGCAGCAGCAGAATTATTCTCAACCATAATATGTGAGATAATAGCTCAGCACAACCCCAATCTATCATTGCCAACAACCTTGGTTCAATGAAGAGTGAAGGAACGCTTGGCGGGAGCAACACCCGGCATCCCTAAAAGTGAGGTGTCAACCAGGTGAAGTTACAACACAGGACTATTTTCATGCCAAACAACATAAACAGCAAATGATAGACAGAGCTAAGCGACCCCACAACCAACAAAACAGATTGAAGCTCTGCAGCTCTGCCACATCCAGTTGTGAAGTTGATGGGCAATTAACCAATTCACTGGAAGATGAGGCGCCATAAACATTGCCATCCACAATGATGGAGGAGTCCAACACATCAGTGAAAAAGACAAGGGACGGGATGTGGAAAATTGCCCAGGTTTGTCCTGCACATACAAAGTAGAACATATCTAACTGGGCCAATTAGCGCCCTATCAGTCTACTCTCAATTATCAGAAAAGCAGCGGAAGGGGTCATCAACAGTGCTATCAAGTGGCACTTGCAATAATAATTCATTGATCCACAATTTGGATTCCGCAAGGGTCATTCAACTCCTGACCTTATTACAGCCTTGGCTCAAACATGGACAAAAGATCTGAATACCACAGGTGAGGTGAGAGTGACTGCCCTTGACATCAAGGTAGCATTAGGCCATGTAAGGCACAAAGGAGCCCTAGTTAAACTGGAGGCAATGGGAATCAAGGAGAAAACTCTCCGCTGGTTGGAGTCATACCTGGGACAAAGGAAGATGGTTGTGGCATGTGGAAGTCAATCATCTCAGCTCCAGGACAGCACTACAGGAGTTCCTCAGGGTAGTGTCCTAGGCTCAACCATCTTTAGCTGTTTCATCAATGACTTTCCTGCCAACATAAAAGTCAGAAGTGGGGATGTTCGCTGATGATTACACAATGTTCAGTAACATTCGCAACTCCTCAGATCGTAAAGCAGTCTATGTCCAAATGCAGCAAAATATTCCATTCTTGAGCTGACAAGTGGCAATTAACTTTCATGCCACACAAGTGCCAGGCAACGACCATCTCAAATAAGACAGAATCTAACCATTGCCCTTGACATTCAATTGCATTACCATCGCTGAATCCCCCATTATCAACATCCTGGGGGTTACCATTGATCAGAAATAGGATTAGACAAGCCATATTAATACTATGACTACCAGAACAGGTCAAAGATTCAGAATCCTGCAAAGGGAACTGGAAGGGCTCAAAAAGGCAGCTCACCACCAACTTCTCAGGGGCAATTAGAGATGGGCAATAAATGCTGGCCTCGCCAGTGAAACCCACATCTGGTAAATTAATTTTAAAAAACTGAATTAGGGCACGTCACCATCTTAAAGTTTCACCCTCTTGGTTGAACCGACAGTCTGAAGCAATCGTAATGCTTGAGCACGAATGTCTCAAATCCATAGGGCTGATCAATGGATATTTGACTAATAGCCTTCTTCCATTTCAATTTGAAATATAGCGCCCAAAACTCAAAGTGAGACAGTTGCGCGTTTAAACTTTTACAAGGGTGGCCCAGTAGTTAGTTAGCACTGCGCCGGGGACCCGGGTTCGATTCCAGCCATAGTTGACTGTCTGTGTGGAGTTTTCACATTCTCCCCGTGCCGGCGTGGGTTTCTTCCTGGTGCTCTGATTTCCTCCCACAGTACAAAGATCTGCATGTTAACTGGATTGGCCATGCTAAATTGTCCCTCAGTGGCCCAAGCTGTGCAGGTTAGGTGGGGGTCAAGGCCTCGGTAAGATGATCTTCCAGAGGGTTGGTGCAGACGCGATTGGCCGAATGGTCTCCTTCTGCACGGTAGCGATTCTATGGTTCTATGTCGTGACCATTTTTTCTGCTGACACTTCAGAGCAGGACAGAGAGAATAGTAAATTATAGATTTTGCCTGAAGTGGTGGAAACATTATTAATTCAAAGGGCAGAATAACTGATCCTTTGTTTCAGTTAGCACTCACTAACAGTTAGCTCACTGTGTGCTATTTGATTGCCATATTTGCTCATGCACCAGCAGTGACTTCACTTCAGAAATAACATAATGAGGAGAAGCACTTTGGAATCTAAAGATATTATAAAAATGCAAGTTTGTCTCAAACTTTTTCCTCCCACCTCTTCGAGAAAGAAAAACAATAAAAACAATTTCCAACTTATATCCTACTTCCTGTCCCCAAATACTTACTTTCATATCTTTTCTCAAAGGATCACATCAGTGATCTAATAAGCCAAGTTATCCTAAACCAAATATCCACTGTTCTGGTTTTGTGATGTCTGGTTGTAATCAAATTATAAATTTTGCTGCAATGGGCATCAGAAACAAGAGATAAAATAAGGGACCCAAAGGACAGAGTTATGGTGGTCACATGAGAATACATTGTGCACAAAGAGCACACAATCTCTTTCCACCTCCACTGCTCATAACCTTTCACCATTTAAGACAATATTCCAATCTATCGGTTTTAGTCCAAAACTGATAACATCAAACATCACACTTTCCTGAGCTGAAATCCATCTTTTATTGTTTTCTCCATTCACTTCATCAATCTCTATCAATCAGTCAATGGATTCATCCAGATTCGAAATCTAAGCTCCGTTCTCTCTCCACAGATGCTGCCAGACCTGCTGTGATTGTCCAGCATTTTGGATGTGCAAATATGTTGGGTTCCTGAAACGGTGACAACACGGACTTATAACGGACGGTAATTTATTCACTAGCTGAGCAGCTATATTATGCTACTCTGCTGGCACTCCCGGGGAGAACTCCCGCATTCCCGACACTTGACTCTTTTTGTAGCCGTGTCATTACGTCGTCAAGTGACCACTCAGATTACATATTCCCCATTTATTCGGTATAACTGGTGGCATTAACAGTGCATTAACAGTGTATGCAATCAAAAACTGTGTAACATCCAGATCAAACAGGCTAACAATGCACAACTATTTACATATATCGCGAGGCATGGATTAAGCTGTTGCAGCTGGTAGCTCATCGAGCTGTTCATTGACTTCAGGAAGCAAAGTACTGTACACACCACTGTCAGCATCAACGGGTGGAGGTGGAGATAGTTTGCAGCTTCAAATTCCTAGGGGTAAAGATCTCCAAAACTCTGTCCTGGTCCACCCACGTCGATGCTACCACCGAGAAAGCACAACAGCGCCTATACTTCCTCAGGAAACTGAGGAAATTCGGCATTTCCACACTGACTCTTACCAACATTTACCGATGCACCATACAAAGCATCCTATCTGGCTGCATCACAGCCTGGTATGCAACTGCTCGGCCCAAGACCACAAGAAACTTCAGAGAGTGGTGAACACAACCCAGACCATCACACAAGCCTGCCTCCCATCGATTGATTCCATTTGCACCTCCTGCTGCTTGGGGAAAGCGGGCAGCATAATTAAAAACCCTTCCCACCCGGCTTACTCACTCTTCCAACTTCTTCCACCTGGCAGGAGATAGGAAAGTCTGAGAACACGCACAAACAGACTCAAAAACAGCTTCTTCCCCACTGTTATCAGACTCCTAAACGACCCTCTTATGGACTGAGCTGATTAACACTACACCCCTGTGTGCTTCACCCGATGCCAGTGTTTATGTAGTTACATTGTGTACCTTGTGTACCTTGTACTAAGACTTAGAACAGTACAGCACAGAACAGGCCCTTCGGCCCTCGATGTTGTGCCGAGCAATGATCACCCTACTCAAGTCAACGTATCCACCCTATACCAGTAACCCAACAACCCCCCCCATTAACCTTATTTTTTTTAGGACACTAAGGGCAATTTAGCATAGCCAATCCACCTAACCCGCACATCTTTGGACTGTGGGAGGAAACCGGAGCACCCGGAGGAAACCCACGCACACACGGGGAGGACGTGCAGACTCCGCACAGACAGTGACCCAGCCGGGAATCGAACCTGGGACCCTGGAGCTGTGAAGCATTTATGCTAACCACCATGCTACTGTGCTGCCCTTGTCTTACCTTATTATGTATTTTCTTTGTGTTGAGTGGCTCTCCAAAAAATGCTTTTCACTGTACCTTGGTACACGTGACAACAAACAAAATCGAATCCAATCCCGCCCGCAATATGCAGGATGACCAAATATGTAGTCATGAAATTTCTGACAGGCGAAGGCTTTCCAATTTGTGCATAACAAGTCTCAATGACAATGAGGGCACTTGAAGCAAAGGCTATTGGTCTACCATTTTGGATGCAGATTTCACCAGGTGCATGCTGGGAGGTGTCTGCTTAGATAAGTACGAGTGCTCGAACATCAAAGTATTTTTGCACCATAGGGGCTGTGAGTGCCTGTTTGAATCTGTTGAAGACTGCTGTGTGGTGCTCTTGCCAGAACCATTTAACAGTCTGGTGGAGAAGTTGACAAAGAGGAACAAAGACCTCACTGTAACACGGTACGAACTTAGAAAGATAATTTGCCATACCAAGAGCAGGTTGCAGAGCATTGTAAGGGTCCTTCCTGTTTATCACCTTATTTTGCCTTTTGCTTATTTCCCCGTTACATTTTTGATGCATGGATGAGAAATGGACTTGTGACTTTAAAGTAAGCAGCCTGTGACGAGCCCTTTAATTCAAACAGAAGAATCCAGAAGGCTTTGCTGATTTAAACTGGTGATTGTGGACTGGCTGGTATTAGTGAGGACTCGGTTTGATTGACTGGCTGGTGACCAATTCATTGACCCAAAAGACTGTGCTCTGCCCGGTTGATTAGATCTGATCCCACTGATATATTTTTCAGAGCTCCAGGGATAGTGTTTTGTTTCAGTATTGACTCTGGAAGACCAGTGAAGAGATACAACTAACTCCTCTCCAAACAGATCCAGCTAATTCACCCCAGAAGGCTACCATGAGGGCTGACTCTCTCTCCAACAAGTCTTGATGCAGTTCTCTTGAGACTGCAGAGGCCTGAATTCAAACTTTGAGCTGAAAGCATGGTTTGATGTAAAATAAAACGTCTCTCCAGAAAGATAGTGGTCTGAGTGCAAACCTTGAGTTAAAGGCACAGTTTGATGACAATTAAGGTGTCTCTCCAGAAAGCCTGCTGCCTATGAGTGCTGCATTTTCTAAACTGCAGAGATCCTGAATGAATGAGTCTACAGAGAAGACCATTACCAACTGTAAACCAGAGACTTTTATCAGCAAGCGTGCTGCAAATAAATTGCTAAAAATCAACCATCTGAATCAAAGACTTACATCCTTATTTTTTACCCTTTTCCACCTTTATGTGTTTGTCTGTCTTGTGTGCCTGCACAGTGTAATGATATATAACAGGGCAGCAGGGTAGCATGGTGGTTAGCATAAATGCTTCACAGCTCCAGGGTCCCAGGTTCGATTCCCGGCTGGGTCACTGTCTGTGCGGAGTCTGCACGTCCTCCCCCTGTGTGCGTGGGTTTCCTCCGGGTGCTCCGGTTTCCTCCCACAGTCCAAAGATGTGCGGGTTAGGTGGATTGGCCATGATAAATTGCCCGTAGTGTCCTAATAAAAGTAAGGTTAAGGGGGGGGTTGTTGGGTTACGGGTATAGGGCGGATACGTGGGTTTGAGTAGGGTGATCATGGCTCGGCACAACATTGGGGGCCGAAGGGCCTGTTCTGTGCTGTACTGTTCTATGCTCTTCTATCTATGCTCTAATAACATACAGTGCAGAAGGAGGCCATTTGGCCCATCAAGTCTGCACCGACCCACTTAAGCCCTCACTTCCACCCTATCCCCATAACCCCTCCTAATGTTTCTGGTCACTAAGGGCAATTTTTCATGGCCAATCCACCTAACCTGCATGTCATAGACAATAGCCATAGCTATTAGTACCCTGTTTCCCTGGGTTTCTGTGGCTAATCACTCCACAGTATAAATATTTCCCACTGTCTTTGTCTTCTAGCTTTGACAAAGGGTAATTTAGACTTGAAACGTTAGCTCTTTTCCCTCCCTACAGATGCTGTCAGACCTGCTGAGATTTTCCAGCATTTTCTGTTTGGTAATAAATTTATAGTTTTGTTCATTAACAAAGCTTTGTGTTCTTTATTCAACACTGCATATCCAAGCCACCCAGGTAAAGCAAAACAGAGAACACAACAGGGAGAGGGTGGGAGAGCTGTAATGGGTAGTAGGTATTAGCATGTCGTTAACCAGTTGTAACGATATGAAACTTGAAACGACCTTGTGTGCAGTGGCCACACTATGCACCATAAACCATGATATCTGCCTGGGTGCTGGGGTCTGTTAACTTGTGAGAATTCCAGCACACAATCAGGTTAATTTTAGTCTAACTCACCTATTCAGGAAACTGATGGGTTCACATTGGATGTCCCATTTAACTTTCCACTGACATCAGCAGCAGTTCATCCAATGCTGCTTTAGCATATCTGTTAGAAGCACTGCCATTTGCCACAATGACTTCTGCAGCAGGATCTTCTCCCACTATACCTCTTTTCCATTTCTAGATGTAAGTGAAATGAGGCTGTTTGAGGGCTCACATGCCTCGTTTCATTGATTAGTTCCAGTACCATCATTTAATCCCCACTTAAATCAGTTGTTAAGGCCTGGCAGATGACAAGGGTCAGGCTGTCTAGATCCCAAAGGGAAACTTGAAACTGCTGTCAGAAAAGTTCTGCAATTTGTGTATTATGAGGAGATTTCCTGAAGTCAAGATAAGTACTCTCAGGTCAATTGTGACGATTTTATATTAAAGATAAACATTCATTAAAACAAAGAAGAAATAGCACTTAAAACATACAAACACTTTTACACAGATAACAGTACTTGCAAAACATCTTCCAAAATATTTTGGCTAAAATAATCTCAGAGCTGAAACCCTTTTGATGGCAACAATACTTATATGCTTGCTAATGTATAAAATTCCAATAGCTTTACCATACAATGTCCTGTTGCTCTAGGGTGTTCTCGGAGGGTGACAGAAAATTGGTATTCACAGGTCTGGTTTCATCCACACTCTGTCTTGTTTGGGATCTCACCAGCCACCACATCAACATAGTCTTCAATGTTTCCTTACATCTGTTTTATCCCTTTGATTTACCCTCTATTATATTCTGCAATCCTTTAGAAGTTCCTTGTCTCAGAATTGTTCAACCTCCTTTTTGTTACTTTATAGCCACTGTAGTTTAAAAGTAACTTGCACAATTTTGCCTCATCTACTTACAATCGTCCTCTTTTGTTCCCTTGTGAAACACAACGGTCAACTGCAAATCACTTGTTTTCTTTGCCATAGTTACATTTCTATTCCAGCTCTCCTGGCTCTCTCTTCACCACCATATCACCACCACCATTGTGGGCAGCACGGTAGCATAGTGGTTAGCACAGTTGCTTCACAGCTCCAGGGTCTCCCGTTCGATTCCCAGCTTGGATCACTGTCCGTGTGGAGTCTGCACGTTCTCCCCGTGTATGCGTGTATTTCCTCCGGGTGCTCCGGTTTCCTCCCACAGTCCAAAGATGTGCAGGTTAGGTGGACTGGCCATGCTAAATTGCCCTTAGTGTCCAAAAAGGTTAATTGGGGTTACTGGGTTGAGGAGATGTGGTGGCGTAGGTATATGCTTGAGTGGGGTGCTCTGTCCAAGGGCAGGTGCAGACTCGATGGGCCGAATGGCCTCCTTCTGCTCTGTAAATTCTATATCAAACCACTCGCCTTCATACTCTTTATTGATGTTTGACCTTTGCAGCCTATCTATCTCTGATTCAATTGGACCAGCGATACCCTCACAGGCTTGTTTCCAAGTATATGACAATATGACCAAGACATATTTTTTCAAAGGTTCTGATGTGCTCTGCGACAAGGCTTGTTTCTACGATCTGCCTTCAAGAAGTGGGAGCCATACCTTCAGCATCAGAAAAGAAAATGCGTATGAACGATACTAAACCATCAGCATATTTTCTCCCACATGCTACAACCCTTCAAAAGGTATAGAATAACCTTCAATGCCCTTCACTGGGAATCACTGACCATTATGTATTTTACTTTATATTTTGTGCATTCATTTTGATGAAGAAGATCATCAGGCAATGCGTGTAATGGGAGATCGATCTAATACCAGCAGTGTTTTGTCCCTGCAAAGATTGCAAGTTTCCTCTCGACACTGCTGTAAGGCGGGTTTTAAGCAGTGCCAGCAAGCTTTAACCATCATAGGCCTTCCAATCCTGGACACCACAAGAAAGAATGTGAAGGCTTTGGAGAAGGCAGGGGCAAGATTTACAAACGGGGCCTTTGAGGATGTAATATTAAGCTTCTGCACTAAATGAATAATGAATATAGATCTCCCTCAGTCAGTTACCTGCATTCCGTTGCTAGGAGAGTAATTCTTCAAAGTCATAACAGCTTGAATTGGTAGATTAGAAGTTAGGAAGAGATGTCAGCATCAAGGTTTGAAGATTAAAATCAAAAGAAAAAAAATCATTATTACTGAAATAAAGGATGTGGCTTGGGGAGACATAGCTGAACACTTCATTGTTAAAGTCCTTCCTTTTGATTTCCCTTTGTTCCCATTAAAAAAAAGTTTTAAAATTATTTTATGACCCCCTCTGGGCTAGTGTGCAGTCAATTCCAACCCATGTGACCCAGAGTCACAACAGAAGTGAAATTTAAAATGATTTTAAAATACCTTGGCTGAACCCAATAAACTGCAGGCTCCAGGTATGTAAATTTAACACAACTAACATTTTATTGTTTAACAGTAATATAATTGTACTGACAATATTGTAACTGATGCCCCTATCCAAATCTCCCCAGTCTGTAAAACACACATACACACACAAAACATGGAAGGAAAGGGCGACTGAGAGGGAAGAAAATAATGATGAAAATTAAAAGGATAAAGGATCTCTAATGCACTCGGATGCCTTCCAGTTAAATATGGCGATGGGGCAGCACGGTGGCGCAGTGGCTTAGCCCTGCTGCCTCACGGCGCTGAGGTCCCAGGTTCTATCCCGGCTCTGGGTCACTGTCTGTGTGTAGTTTGCACATTCTCCCCGTGTTTGCGTGGGTTTCGCCCCCACAGCCCACAGATGTACAGGCTAGGTGGATTGGCCACACTAAATTGCCCCTTAAATTGGAAAAAATTAATTGGGTACTCTAAATTTAAAAAACATTTTTAAAAAATATGGCGATGGGGCATGGACAGATATCTGCTCTCTCTCTCAAGACCATGAGTGCTGTATTTCTGAAACCAAGAGAAACCACGTTCAGATAAGGACTACTGAGTCCTGCGGTCCAAATTATTAGGGTCTAGGTGAAACTGAGTGGGATAAATACAAGCCCTGAGCGGTAGCATAATTGGAACAAACCTGAGAAGAAATGTTCCCAAGATAAAAATACAAGTCCTGTGTGGTAATTATTTTCTGTATTTGGTTCAGCGTTGAAACCTATGGGATGTTGTTTTGGGAAGGTGTATTCTCAGAGTTTAGGAAAGTAGATAGATTAGATTGGGGTGGGGTTTATTTCAAGCATACTGTCTGGATAACCATTGTAAATATTGTTCTTTATTGTTGCCTTTCTTGTTGTGCTTTAAAGTTTAATAAATATTTTGTTATTTGAATATTCACAAGACCGACTCATTTCCTCCCTGGGTTTCATTTCTTTACTCACACTTTTTCCAAATTGTAAAAATGAACTAGTAAGAACCAGGGTTCCAAGTTTCTCTTCTGGGATTTGGGATTTGACCAGGAGCAGGATTCATAACTGCTGTCTGTTTCTCAGGGCAAACAGCTAATTCTGCTGAGGTGAGGAAATTCTCGTCAGAAGCATATTAATACCAACTGCTGCAGGTAACATTCCTTATTCAATGCTGCAAGTACAAAAGAGAATAACTGCAACCAGCAAACTCCAGAAGGATAATTTTATTGCAATCCCCGATTGCTATTAATCAATGATGTGATGTTCACTAGTGAGAGGTCCACCTTCAATAAAGTAGCTATGCGCTATTGTCGATAGACATGGCAGTGTAGTGGTAGTGTCTGGTTTAGCTCATTGGGCTAGACAGCTGGTTTGTAATGCAGAACAAGGCCAGTAGCGTGGGTTCAATCCCCGTATTGGCCTCCCCGAACAAGCGCCGGAATGTGGGGACTGGGGGCTTTTCAAAGTAACTTCATACTTGTGACAATAAAAGGATTATTATCATTAGCGTCACAGGGAACATGGGTTCAAATCCCACTATGGCAGCTGGTGGAATTAAAGAATTCAAATAATAAAATCCAGATTTTAAAGCATGTTGCAGTACTGATGACTTGTCATAAAAAGCAATCTACTCCACTAATGGCTTTTAGTGAAGGAAATCTTCAGGCATTACCTAGCCTGGCCCACGTGTAACTCGAGATCTGCAGTGAAGTGGTTGACTCTTAAATCTCTCTTCAATGGCCTAGCAAACCTTGAAATCAAGGACAGTGCGGGATGAGCAACAAATGATGGCCTTGCCCATGATGCCCATGAAATAATATTTTTTTAAACAGGAAATATTCACCGAGATTTGTCTTTTTATGACTCCAGGCTCCACCAGCTGACACATGAGACTGACTCAGAGCATAGAACATAGAACAGGCCCTTCGGCCCTCGATGTTGTGCCGAGCCATGATCACCCTACTCAAACCCACGTATCCACCCTATACCCGTAACCCAACAACCCCCCCCTCCCCCCTTAACCTTACTTTTTTTAGGACACTACGGGCAATTTAGCATGGCCAATCCACCTAACCCGCACATCTTTGGACTGTGGGAGGAAACCGGAGCACCCGGAGGAAACCCACACACACACGGGGAGGACGTGCAGACTCCGCACAGACAGTGACCCAAGCCGGGAATCGAACCTGGGACCCTGGAGCTGTGAAGCATTTATGCTAACCACCATGCTACCGTGCTGCCCCTAAAACTCCCCATTATTCCTCTTACTCAACAAAATCTTGCCTTTATAAAAATGCTTCTAGTATAAAACGATGTTGGGGAAAACAGTTTGAGGGAAGAGTCAGGTTAGGTGATCAAAGCATGGGTAAAGAGGTATGTTTTAAGGATAGCTGTGAAACTGAGCGCATGACAGAGGGGTTGAGGGGAGGTTTTCAGAGTGTGTGCAGCCAAGATTGCTGTACATTCTATAATCAAAGCCAGAGTAGCCTTCTCCGCAGGTTGAACCTCACCACCCTGTCCGACATCCTCCCCCATGTCTCCCTCACCCAGCTGCTTGCCCCACTGCAGTGCCAGATTGTGCAGCAGACCTCTATGATGTGGGTCACCCTCTGGGGGCTGTTTTGGAGATCTCCCCCTGATTAGTCTGGGCGCTTTGAAGCTGGAGGGAATGGGTTGTCTGGAAGTGCAAGGCCATTGGTTATGGCGTCCAGGCTGTCAGGGTTTAGTGTATGGGTTCCTGGCTGTTCAAGTTAGAAGGCATGTTTAATTCACACCCCATGAGAACTGGGGGTATGAGCGTGCCATCTGACAATGAAGTTGATATGCTAATTGCATTCTTCACATGCATCAGGTGTGCCTCGTCTGCCTCAAGGGGGAGCCGGTTGCCTAATTAGTTCCCTGGCCCTTCTTTGCTGAGTCAATTGTGCCAATTTAGTCAGCATTGCAATGCATGAGTGTTCCATTGATGGCACCTTCTAGTTCACATTTTAAAACTTAGCCCCCAAGCATTGATCTCAAGGCTAATTCTCACATCTTGTGACCAGAGAGGTGACATAGATATTTCCCGCAATGCAAGGCGTTATTGTGAATGTGCTCATCAGTCACCCCATTCAGGACATGACAGGTGGTGGCATCTCGGTCCACCATGAATCAAAATGCAGATCTATTAAATGCTCTCGAAGTGCTTCATTCAGGTGGAGGTTAGAGTGGCAGAAGAGGCTATTATGTGGGGGAGAGGCTATTGTGTGACAGGGGAGAGACTGAGGCTCATTAAAAGGCGCTCACATAGGGGGAGGCGAATGGTGGATGTCCCAGATCCTGAGAGGGCTGTGGGTCAGGGCATCGTCAGGACCCGACATCGCTCATTTTGATGTTCTCTCCCCTTTCACTTATTGATTCGAGAGAATCATGGAGCCAGTCAAGCTGGCAGTTCTTCTGATTGCAATCGAGAAGCAGCAGTGGCATCAATGTGTCGCTGCACGTGTCCAGCGCCATCCCCCTGTAGTGGAGGGAGAAGCAGGGCCCTTTGCTCTTCTGGGAGCCACAGATGGCAGAGCCTCAGAGGAAATACCAGTGTCCACATGGCTACCTCTGTAGAACCTCCTCCCTCCAAATGTTCGGGATCTAGTGCCAATGTAGACCACATCTGTTCTGAGGGATTGTGAACTAACAGTGCCAGGTGATGCAAGAGTTGGTTCTACATGGACTGGGAGGTCACCTATTCCCTGTGACCCTGAAACTCACTGCCACGCTGGACTTTTATGCCAGTGTCTTGGTTCAGGGCTGCACAGGACACAGTCAGCCGCACACAAGTACATACTGGAGCTCACAGATCCGTCCACATGTACGTCAACTTTGACCGGGCCCAGACAAGCCAGGATTACAGGTCCACGAGCTTCACCCACATAGCAGGCATGCCCTGGTGGAGGGTGTCACCGATCGTACCCACATGGCTCTGCATTCCCCAAAGCAGCATGGGGCACCGTTGATGGACCACAAAGAATACCGTCTCTTGACGTCCAGCTTGTCTGCAATCACGTGATGCACATTATGCAGGTGTATGCCCGTTTCCCGGGGACCATGCATGACAGTTAAATTTTGAGGTGCTCGCAGATCACAAGACATTTTTGAGGGGGAGCGGCAGCTGGAGGGATTCCTCCTTGGGGACAAAAGGTACCACTCAGGGGATGGCTGATTTGACCAATGTGAAGCCCACACACCTGCTGAGACTCGTTACAACAAGGCTCATGTGTAAACAGGTGCACTGGTAGTGCAGGCAACTGGACCGCTGCTCTACCGTTCCCATACCTGGACTGGTCGGAAGGAGCCTTCAACAGGCACAGGGGGTATCCCCCATCACCGTGGTCTGCTTCGCTCTGCACAACCTGGCACTGCGGTGGCGAGAGAAGCTGGATAAGGAAGACAAAGAGGATGGTGTCGAGGAGGGTAGCGAAGCCAAACCCACGGAGAAGGCGGAGGAAGGATAAGGGCCAGGCCCTGTATTTGGCACAGGGCTAGGGATGCCCTCATAGTTTTTCAGTTTGCAGATGAGCAGGACTAGCGAATGAAGGCCTTTCCCACCATGGGGTCTGACATCCTCTTACTACAATGGTACATCCGGGAGGTCATCGTGATAGTGGCAACATTCATGGACATGGCACTGAGGTGATTGGCCGGAGGCTGTAAGAGAATGATGATGACCTACAGCGAGGACAGAGCAATGATCCTCTGCGAAATGTCTGACTCCTGTCTGACAGAGAGCTGAACGCAACTTGGTGCTGATTGGGGCAACGTAGGGGTCCAGAGAGGCTGAATGAGCTCAGCTGCTTCCGCCCTGTCTGAGGTCAGTGTGGTGAATGTGATTCACACCAGATTATAATCTGTATATACATGTGTCTGTATTGTAAGTGCAGTTGCACTACCTGTCCTCCAGGAGGAGTAGCTCTGGGAATGCTCGAGTTGTACGGGGCTTCTCCCTTGGCTCTGCCCAGGACTTCTCCCCCAGAAGCTGCTGTATAAAGCTCAGTGCCACATGGTCAGCCAGCCAGTTCACCGAAAGTTCAATGGCTAATAGGCTGGCTCTGTTGTGAGTATATTAAAACCGCTATTCTAATCCTACAAGCACGTGTCCGTAGAATTGTTGGTTCCAACAATTTAATATACTCAGGAAACAGTCGAAGAAATCATGGAAGCAGCCCTCAAGCCCGGACGCCTAGAACTCGACCCAGAGGATGCAGAGGCTAAGGAAATTTTTTCCCACTGGCTAAGATGTTTTAAAGCCAACCTGGCAGAAGCCAGAACCGCCGGAATAACGGAGGAACAAAAACTCAGCCTACTGCACGCGAGGGTAAGCCACAGAATCTCCACACAGCTAAATCCGGCCGGTTCTTACACCGCAGCGCTGGCAATATTGGACAGAATGTACGTTAGGCCCATTAACGAGGTTTATGCACGCCACGTGTTTACGACTCGCCGTCAGCGGCCTACAGAAACGCTAACCGAGTTTGTAAGGGAATTGAACAATCTTTCCAATGGCTGTAATTATCAAGCCGTTACCGCGGCTGATCATAGGGAGCTTGCTGTGCGGGACGTTTTCGTGGCGGGCCTTAGGTCTAACTATGTGCGCCAAAGACTGCTAGAAAAGGGGGCCCAGGACTTAGACACTACTGTGGAGGCTGCTACCACTATGGAAGTTTCCTTCCGCAGCCTCAACTCGTTTCCCGCGGACCCCGCGACCTCATCGTGGACCCCCGACCAACAGTCCCCTCAAGCCTGTGGCGCAGGGCCCCCCAGCTACCGCGCTGCCAAAGCCAGTTAGTTTGCTGCCCCAGCCAATTACTCTGCTGCCCCAGCCAGCTACTCGGCTGCTCCATCCTGCCATTTCTGTGGCCAAAGCCAGCACCCGCGGCAGCACTGCCCGACCTGCAGCAGCTGCGGGCGAAAAGGACACTATGCCAGAGTGTGTCTGGCGAAGAAAGCCCCAGCCTCTAACCCTCCCACGGCTCAAAGCACTCGTTCCCTGAATTCACAGGCCTGCAGGCCCCGAAATGCTGCAGCCTGTATGCCAACTCCGCCCCCATCCGACATGTGCGACTCATGGGGGCAGCCATCTTGGGATCCATCCCCTTCAAACTCTGAAACTCACCTCGACGACTACGAACTCAGAGGGCAGTCATCACGGGGCTACTCCAGCACAGCTGATCGAGCCGCCGACTACCCGCAACTCAGCGCAGTCACCCTGGATCAATCCCGCCCCAAGCACCTACGAAGTTCGATGGCGGAGGTCCAGATCAACGGGTACAGCACGCCATGCCTCTTTGACTCCGGGAGCACCAAGAGCTTCATACATCCAGAGCTGGTAAGACACTGTTCGCTTTCTATTTTTCCGGTGAGCCAAACTATCGCCCTCGCTTCGGGCTCCCACTCAGTCCAAATCCAAGGACGCACCGTTGCTACGCTCACAATTCGAGGCGCTAGTTATTCTAAATTTAAACTTTATGTCCTGCCCGACCTCTGCGTGCCACTCTTATTAGGCCTGGAATTCCAGTGCAACCTCAAGAGCCTCACCCCCAGCTTCGGCGGGCCCCTGCCCCCACTCACTATCTGCAGCCTAACCACGCTGCGCATCTCTCCCCCCTCTGCTCTTTGCCAATCTCACTCCAGATTGCAAGCCAGTAGCTACTCGCAGCAGGCGATACAGCCTACAGGATAGGGTTTTTATCCGATCGGAGGTCCGACGGCTGCTCAGTGAGGGGATCATAGAGGCGGTGCTATGTCTTTTCGTCCGACGTCATTTCGTCCACGTCTTTTGGTCCAACGTCTTTTTGTCCGCACGTCCTTTGGTCCAACGTCATTTTGTCCGATGATTTTTTTCGTCAAAGACTTTTTGTGACTTGTTACGTTTTTTTGTCGGATGATTTTTTTTGTCAAAGACTTTTTGTAACTTGACTTATATTGCCAGAGTTGATCTCTGTGTGGAATATTGAAATAGGGATTATATAAACAGAACATTTACTCAGTCTAAATTTGATCCGGCTCTGTAAATTCCTTGTGATACACCTTTCCTATGTGTTTTCTAAAAATTGATTTCTACGGATTGATTCAGATTTTGCCGTGTTAGTGATATACGGGAACCAAGTTCCTTCCGACAATGAGTTTAATATCTGCGAAACGCAAAGCTGTCATTTCACATTTTGCAAAGGGCTTTGCATTAAAATATGCCAGGCGCCAGTGCCCCAAATGATGGATATATTTTAAATCAAGTCAATCACCGGAAAATCAAGTACACCCTGCATATGCCTCCATTAATGAACTATCAAACGTTCATTTAACAGAAGTTCACAGGCATGAGGTGACAACGCTCTGCATGTCCCTCGCAGATTTTTAAAAATAAATTAAATCGGCTACATTTTATCAGATGCGACCTTATGATAGTGTGGCAGAGGAATGACACCTGAATATGCTGGAACACTGCGATTCGCTGCCTACCAAAATGCCATTTAAGACTTATTAAATGAAGTGATTCCTCAAGTATTATCAAGTTAGACTTGGATAGTCCATATTTCGCGCGAGAATGTTACCGTTCTTTCCTTTCTGAGGTATATTACACATTTAAAGTAAAACAGCCAGGATGATAATTGGACAAAAAGACGTTGGACCAAAAGACGTGGACGAAGTGACGTCGGACGAAAAGACGCGACACGCATAGAGGCCAGTAATAGTCCCTGGAGAGCTCAGGTGGTGGTCGTCAAGACTGGGGAAAAATTTTGCATGGTCGTCGACTATAGCCAGACCATAAATCGCTTTACGCTCCTAGACGCGTATCCCCTCCCCAGAATTGCAGACATGGTTAATCAGATCGCCCAATATCGGCTATTTTCCACGGTGGATCTGAAGTCTGCATACCACCAGCTCCCAATCCGCCCGGAGGACCGCCACTACACGGCATTCGAGGCCGATGGCCGCCTCTTCCATTTCCTCCGGGTCCCTTTCGGCGTCACTAACGAGGTTTCGGTGTTCCAACGAGCAATGGACCGAATGGTAGACCAGTACGGGCTGCAGGCCACGTTTCCGTATCTGGACAATGTTACCATCTGCGGCTATGACCAGCAGGACCACGACGCTAACCTCCACCGTTTTCTCCAAATGGCACAGAAATTAAATCTCACTTATAACAAGGAGAAATGCGTTTTCCACACAAACAGACTGGCCATCCTCGGCTACGTCATGGAGAACGGAGTCCTGGGCCCAGACCCGGACCGCATGCTCTTAGAACTCCCCCTCCCTCATTGCCCCAAGGCCCTCAAACGGTGCTTGGGGTTCTTCTCATACTACGCCCAGTGGGTCCCTCAATATGCGGACAAAGCCCGCCCACTCTTTAAGGCCACACGATTTCCCCTGTCAACTGAGGTGCGCCAGGCCTTCAGCTGCATCAAGGAGGACATCGCCAAAGCAGCCATGCTGGCGGTGGATTAATCCACTCCCTTTCAGGTTGAGAGCGACGCCTCAGAGGTAGCTCTAGCAGCCACTTTAAATCAGGCAGGGAGGCCCGTTGCATTTTTCTCCCGTACCCTATCCGCTTCAGAACTCCGACACTCCTCAGTCGAGAAGGAAGCACAAGCCATCGTGGAGGCTGTTCGTCACTGGAGGCACTACCTCGCAGGTAGGAGGTTCACCCTCATCACCGACCAACAATCGGTTTCCTTTATGTTTGACAACTCGCAAAGGGGCAAAATAAAAAAATGATAAAATCCTTCGGTGGAGGATCGAACTCTCCACCTGTAGTTACGATATTAAATATCGACCGTGGAAGCTCAACGAGCCCTCGGATGCCCTATCCCGCGGGACATGCGCCAGCGCGCAGATCAGCCGTCTGAAAGCCATCCACGTTGACCTTTGCCATCCAGGGGTCACCTGGCTCGCCCACTACATCAGAGCCCGATACCTGCCTTTCTCCAACGAGGAGGTAAAAGCGGTCACCAGGGACTGCCCGATCTGTGCAGAGTGCAAACCGCACTTCTATAGACCAGACAGGGCTCACCTGGTCAAGGCTTCTAGGCCCTTTGAACGCCTTGCGATCGATTTCAAAGGGCCACTCCCCTCTACTAACAAGAACATTTATTTCCTCAACATCATCGACGAGTTCTCCCGATTCCCTTTTGCCATTCCATGCCCTGATATGACCTCCCACACAGTCATGAGGGCTCTGCACAGTGTCTTCACCCTGTTCGGTTTCCCCAGCTACGTGCACAGCGACCGGGGTTCGTCCTTTATGAGCGACGAGCTGCGTCAGTACCTGCTCAACAAGGGCATTGCCTCGAGCAGGGCTACCAGCTACAACCCCAGGGGGAACGGGCAGGTGGAGAGGGAGAACGCGACGGTCAGGAAGACCATCCTACTGACCCTCCGGTCTAGAAAACTCCAAGTCTCCCAATGGCAAGAAGTCCTCCCAGACGCGCTCCACGCAATCAGATCCCTGCTCTATATAGCTACAAATCAAACCCCTCATGGGCGACTCTTCATTTTTTCTAGGGGCACTACCACGGGAGTCTCACCAGGCCCGGTCCTCCTGAGGAAGCACGTCTGGGGGCACAAAACCGACCCCCTTGTTGAAAAGGTACGCCTCCTCCATTCCAACCCCCAGTACGCATTTGTAGAGTTCCCGGACGGTCGCCAGGACACAGTATCCCTTCAGGACCTGGCACCCGCTGGATCCAGCCCCCCCCCCAGCCCCGCTGAGGAACCCCTTACCCCGTTCCCTATGCTGCCGCCCCCTCACGCCCCCGATTCCGCAAGCTCACCCCACCGGTTCCACGTGCCAGAACCAGCCTGCCCCCAGCGCCCCCAGTCTCCGGTCGAGCCAGAGGTGTATAATGTTCGGACGGGTCCCGCCCCGGAGTCTGCCATCGTACCCCAGCTCTCAACACCCACACAGCCACCGCAAGAGGCTGCAACCCCGGTGCTCCGAAAAGAACAATTCATCCACCGGACAGACTAACTCTGTGAGCCACCACCCCGCTGGACTCGATTTTTTTCACAGGGGGTGAATGTGGTGAATGTGATTCACACTGTATTATAATCTGTATATACATGTGCCTGTATTGTAAGTGCAGTTGCACTACCTGTCCTCCAGGGGGAGTAGCTCTGGGAATGCTCGAGTAGTACGGGGCTTCTCCCTTGGCTCTGCCCAGGACTCCTCCCCCGGAAGCTGCTGTATAAAGATCAGTGCCACATGGTCAGCCGGCCAGTTCACCGAAAGTTCAATGGCTAATAGGCTGGCTCTGTTGTGAGTATATTAAAACCGCTATTCTAATCCTACAAGCACGTGTCCATAGAATTGTTGGTTCCAACAGTCAGGGGTCCCAGTCTGTTTCTCCACCAAGTGATGAGGTGGACAGATTCACGTTTGTTCAGCCGATGGCATCCTCACTACTAGAGAAGCTGCCTTCTGGGGCAACTGGACCTGGATGGGTCCATCCACTGCTCGGGTGTCCCGGGTGGTGTCACCCGGTTCTGCCCGCTGCCCACCAGAGGCAAGAGGTGGGGCGGGGGGATGAAATTGGCACCTCCACTGTGGGGGTCATCAATATGAACCCCATCACCTCCTCCTCCCTCGGGGTGCCCGATGGCCCCGGGCTACTCCATGAGATGGGGGTGAGAGCGGAGCTATCCCCTGAGGTTCCCTCACCACCTGCCGCTCCCAGTCTCGACCAGGGTCTGCATGCTCATGGCCATGGAGCACAGTAGACCATCTGCATCCGGGACTGTGCCATGTCACGTTGGGACTGTGCTACCACCTTCTGGTCTGTGCCACATCAGCAACTGGAGAGAGGGATAATCACAGATTATCCCTCTCTCCAGTTGCTCTGTCTGGACCTGTAAATACTTAATTACCTGAAAAGAATCGCATTCAAAGTATCATCTTGCATCATTGAATTTGTGTATATAGATGTTTCTGGAACCCACCTCTTCATTCACATGAGGAAGGAGCTGTGATCTGATAGCTAGTGTTTGAAACAAACATGTTGGACTTTAACCTGATGTTGTAAGACTTCTTACTGTGCCCACCCCAGTAATTGTTCTTCCACTTATTGGGTGGTTTCTTGGAGACTTTAATAAGTGATTGCTTTGAGACCCCACACTATCTTTACATCTTTCTTTCATGCTCTTTTAAACAAAACCTTAACTCAGTAAAAAGGTTAACAGGCCCTGTTGGGGCACTGTAACAGAACTAAAACTTAACAAGGAAACTTATCCGATTTAATTAAAATGGTGCTCCGGGACTGACGTTGCACTCCAGCCTTTCACATGGTGCCCAGGAGTCATGGAAGCCATCACTTTTATCAGTGGATACCACGTGCTTCCTCTCCAGGGACTCCTGGCAGCAACATAGCCACGGGAGATGGGCAGACACACAGGCTGGGCAACCCTCTCAACAGCCGTTTCCTGGACCTGTTAATGGCCGCCTTGACCAGAAGTCTAATTTTTTGCACTACTTGTGGTGTGACCAAATAAACAAAGTCAACAAATTAAAAGGTAAGTCTTTCTTTTATGTGTGAACAAGCTACTCAATCAATCAATACCTTTCGACTGTGTATCATTAACCTTGATAGTGCAATAAACATAGACATTAATAAGACTGTCAATATAGCAATAGCCAATTCAACCATAATTTAGTGGTAGCTGCATCACCTCCAGGTTAGGATGTTGCGAGTTTATTTCTGACAAAGGTCACCGATTGGAAATGTTAACTCGGCGTTAACAGTGGATGCTGTATTTCCAGCGATTTGGAAGGAGGAATGAGCAGAGACAATAGGCGCGGTCTAACGGGAGAAGCACTGAGTGCGGTCGCGAGTGCGACTTGCTGAGTGCTTCCCGACGGCCGACGCGACGAGACAGCGACCATATCTAACATCAATTAGGGTCGGAAATGATCACCCTCGGGCTTCACGGCAGTAATGACTGTTCTGCCAGCTGAGCTGATTCGCCTGGACCATGCCCAGCAGCTCCCCTCTAACAAGGGGAAGCAGCACATAAACTGCTCCCTCTGAACACATTCCAGACAGGACACAGCCTTGGCACCACAGAGAACTGTTCAGACATGCTGATCTGGTCAGCCTGCAGGACGCCATGGAGTCAAATCGGGGATACTCTGTTCCCCCTGAGGGTGTCAGAGGGTCAGCCACAGCACCACCAGTGCCGCCTGGGAGGCAGTGACAGCGGCTGTCAGTTCTGACAGCGTCACAACAAGGTCCGCAGTCCAGTGCAGGAAGAAGCTGAACGACCTCCATCGGACTGCACGGGTAAGTTGACATTGGTCCTCTGGCATCGGTCCCACCTGCCGACCCCTGACCCTCAACTCCCCGCAGCATAATTACCCGCCTGCGCTCTGGCCCATGCTGGTACCCACCAGCACAACCCACCCAAACCCAGTAACGGTACCCACGCCTGTCACCTGCCATAGACCCCCCTCGTCCCCATGATGCATCACGTGTGTGGCACACAATGCCCTCTCATTGTCACCGCAGGAGAAGTTGGCACCAGACAGGCGGCGGGGTGCTGGCAACAGTCCTCACCGCCGATAAGGAACGGACCCTGGAGATTGTGGGGATAACTGAGGATAGACTGGTGACCGACAGCGAGTTTGACCTGTGCCGCAGACGTGTACACCCTCCACCCAAACGACCTGTCTTAAGTGAGTTGTGCATGCCAGACGAAATTATTCATCCCTTTCATCGACCACATGTCAATTCTCTTGCAGGCTCTCCATTGGATGGTGCCGGCCCATCCGGGGTGGCCCCACCCCCCCACCTTCCAAGAGAATGTCTCGGAGGAGAGCTCCGAGGATGCCACCATTGATGCATCACAGCTGTCATCCCCGCCATCCACCGGCGCAGAGACACACACCTCGGTGGGCGGCATTAGTGGACAGGCTTCAGGGGCACAGTCTGGTGAGCACTGAACAGTTACTGATGCTCATCAGGTGGAAGCAGGAACATCCAAGAGAGACAGCAGTCGGAGGTCTGCTGCATCCCAGGACCGAACTGGGTTCCGGTCTTGCCATGTTTATTCCGGGGTTGATGCAGAAGCTAGGGTGCGGCTGTGAGATTAGGAGGGGATATCAGCGACACTCCAGCAAATGTATAGCCAATTGGAGGAGTCCCAAAGGCTATGGGTGCAGGAAATGGCACCGGCAATGTGTGGCACCTAGGCCAACATTGCTAGGGTGGTGACCGCAGTGGAAAGCCTGGAACATATTGCCTGCACCATGAGTGGTAGTGTCTAAGGCGTGGCTCAGTCATTGATGGCCATGGCTGAGGGCCTTGACAGCATGTCACAGGTGCCCGGGAATGTGTCTCAGACAGAGGTGGACATCACCGAGGAACTGCAGAGCATGTCCCACTCGGGACGTCCCCAGATGGAGAGGGAAATTGCCGAGGCTCTTAAGAGCGTGAGCCAGTCACAAAGGAACGTTATTGAGGCGTCAAAACCATGGTGTTGAAAATGGGGAGGGGCCAGGCCTGGCAGGGTCAAATGGCACAGGGGCCTCTGGAGCTCACTCCAGCTGCTCCTCCCACCCATTGGGACTCTCAGGGCCCCACGGGCACCGTCCGGGATGAGGGAGTGCCCGAGGCCAAACCGGAGCCTTCCAACAGGAAGATGACGACAGTCTCCAGCTCTTCCCCGAGTCTTCCGTCGTGACTGATGTGTTATCTGTGTTGGTCTGACATCGACTGCAACTGGATGCAGTAAAACGAAAAACAGGCTTCCAACACAGGAGATGGTCCAACACTGTTTTATTGAACCTGCTGTTGCTGTACATAATCTGCTGTGGGTTGACACTCTATTAACCTAACTGATAACCTCCTACTGGCTTGACCAGACTAGCTCTCTATCACATGGTGATGATGTTCATTGTCCTGTGCACTGCGACTATCACCCCAGCAGTGTCCTATGAGAGAGGGAGAGCCATAATGCCCTGTGGGCTTTATCGTGGTGGTGTCCTATCTGGTGATTGGTTGTTCTGTGTCATGTGTGTTCATTAGTTATCCTGTGTGTCAATCACTGCCTGTCTGCATCTCATCATATACATTAGTGGATATTATGCCATCTACCCCTTTTAAAATAAATTTTGTAACGTGGCTGTATATACACATGCATGACTACATACAAGTGGGGAATGAATGAACATATGTACATGGGAAGGTGTCTCTCATGCAGATACAGAGCAAACTGAACAAAATTTACAAGATTTAAGTCTATAGATTCAGTCTTTGTGGTGGGCGACGAATTCTCGTCAATTGCCGCAGAGGTGGAGGGGGGGACGCCGGCACCTGGACAGGCGGGATGGCTGCCATCTCGGTGGCCTTCTGGACAGGTGGGATCGCTGCCAGTTTGGTGGCCTCGTGGTGCAAGACGTCCGGAGGAGACATGATGACATGCGGAGAAATGCGGTCGGCTGATGGGCAGGGAACTTTACGCAGCGTCCTCCTGTTGCGCCATAAAATGGAGCCATCAGCCATTTGGACAACGAAAGACCTGGGAGCAGCCTGTCTGATGACAACAGCTGGGGCTGACCAACTTCCCTCAGGCAGCTGAATGCAAACAACATCGTCTGGAGCCAGCGCAGGCAGATCCGTGGCATGAGCATCATACGTGATCTTTTGCTGGTCCCTGGATTGCTGCACCTTCTGCAGCACCATGAGGTGGTCAAGGTCTGGAATATGGATGGCTAGAACAATCGTCCTCAGGTTGCGGTTCATGAGCAACTGCGCCGGAGACAAACCAGTCGACAGAGGGGTTGCCCTGTATGCCAATAGCGCCAGGTTGAAATCCGAGGCTGAGTCTGCAGCCTTGTACAGCAACCGCTTGACAATATGGAACCCTTTCTCGGCCTTCCCGTTTGATTGCGGCTAATGGGGACTGGATGTGATGTGACTAAAGTGGTAGGATCGTGCAAAGTCAGACCACTCTTGGCTGTAGAAACATGGACTGTTGTCACTCATTACCGTGAGTGGTATCCCTTTCCTGGCAAAGTCTCTTTGCATGCTTTGATGGCGGACTTGGACGTGAGGTCCGACAGTTTCACCACTTCCGGGTTGCTGGAGAAGTAGTTGACCAGGAGCACGTAATCATGCCCACTGGCGCGAAAGAGGTCTATCCCCACCCTGGAACACGGAGAGGTCACGATCTCGTGCTGTTTCAGCGTTTTCTTGGGCTGAGCTGGTTGAAACTTCTGGCATGTTGTACAGTTGAGCAGGGTCGGCCCAAGGTACCGGCAACTCGGGCAGTCGCCCGGGGCGCCAAGTGCTAGGGGGCGCCAGAGACTCGGGTCCCGCGCATGCGCAGTTGGGCCGGTGCCAACCAGCGCATGCGCGGTGGCCGCCCTCCGCCAGGGCGGCCCCCACCGTCCCCCCCTCCATCCTCCGTCCCCCCTCCATCCTCCGTCCCCCCTCCATCCTCCGTCCCCCCTCCATCCTCCGTTGGGTCAAAGAATGCCAGTACTGGGGCTGTGGTGAGCTTCGCTTCAGCTCAAGCCACTCCGCTTGATGTGCGGGAAGCCACTGGAACACTGTCGACTTTTTTACGAGATGCCGGAGGGCTGTGGTGTGGGATGCTAAGTTGGGAATTAATTTCCTGAGAAAATTCACCATCCCGAGGAAACGGAGGACAGCCTTTTTGGCCTCTGGGGTCTTCATGGCATTGATTGCCAGCAGCTTGTCAGCGTCAGGTTGCACACCCAGCTGTGAAATGTGGTCACCCAGAAACCTGATAGAGGACCTACCAAATGAGCATTTGGCCCTGTTGAGCTGGAGGCCGTTTTCATGTATCCTCTGGAAAACTTGTTTGAGGCGAGCGATGTGATCCTCGGGCGTCGTGGACCAGATGATCACGTCATCCACATAGACTTGCACCCCCTTGATGCCCTCCATCATTTGCACCATTATGAGATGAAATACTTCAGAAGCTGATATGATACCAAAAGGCATGCGGTTGTAGCAATACCTGCTGAACGGAGTGTTAAATGTGCACAGCTTCCGACTGGACTCGTCCAGCTGTATCTGCCAGAACCCACGGGAGGCATCCAGCTTGGTAAAGAATTTGGTATGAACCATCTCACAGGTTAACTCTTCACGCTTTGGGATCGGGTAGTGCTCGCGCATGATGTTGCGATTCAGGTCTTTGGGATCAATGCAAATGCGGAGTTCACCAGAGGGCTTCTTGACGCAGACCATGGAGCTGACCCAGTCTGTTGGTTCCGTGACCTTTGAGATGATACGCTTGTCTTGGAGCTCTCGTAGCTGCGATTTCAGACGATCCTTGAGAGGAGCCGGCACCCGGCTTGGTGCATGGATGACTGGGATGGCATTCGGTTTGAGAAATATCTTGTAACGATATGGGAGCGTGCCCATTCCATTAAAACACGTTGTGGTATTGCGTGAGAATGTTGTCTATCTCAGCCTGGAGATTTACATTGGGCGAGGCAGTCGCCAGTGTCGAGGACATGGCATGGACGTGCTGGACCAGATTTAGGAGTTTGCACGCGTGAGCACCGAGCAAGGATGCCTTGTCAGGCCGGACGATCTCGAATCAAAGCGTCACTTTGATTGCCTTGTGAGATACACCTAGCTGACACGATCCACTGGCAGCTATGGCATTGCCATTGTAGTCAAGGAGTGGTAGGCTGGTGGAAGAATACTCGGTTGGTGTCGGATGCAGTCGAGGTCTAACTGTGATATGAGGTTTGCAGATGCACCAGTGTCCAATTTAAATCGGATGCGAGACTGCTTAACCGTAACGACAGCCCACCACTAATCGTCAGGATCCACAGTGAGGATTGAAAGGCGTGGTGGAGGCCAGCTCGCGCGTGGTGATTATGCCCACCCGGTATGGAGACTCGAGGCAGTCAGCATCGGGGTCTGTTGGGCTGTCGGGATCCGAATCCTGCATGCCTTGTTGTACGCAGTGGACACGTCTGCGCTGCAGCTGGGATCGCTGGCTGTTGGTCGGTGAGGCGGACCTGGATAAAGCCGCGTAATGCCCAGGCTTTCCACACTGTAGACATCGCCTTCCTTTGGCTGGACATTGCCGCTTTAAATGGGTGGAGCCACAATTTGAACACGTCATGACGCTGACGTCAGCGCATTCTGTGCGCCATCGTGCATGCGTAGTGAGGTTGGCCGACGTTCGCACATGCGCATTGGGGACTCCGGCCTTGTCGTCCACCCGGTCGTGGCACGCATGGGAAAAGCGCGCAAAACGGCCACTCTCCTCGATGCTCAGGCGTTGCATTTTTGCTATGGCCTACACCTTTTCTGCCTCGTGGGACACTTTTTGCATTTTCTGCTGCCCTAATGCGGGAGTAATGATTCCTGGCATGTTCATGGACAACGCACTTTTTGATGGCGACGGAGAGGGTCAACTGTTTGATTTTGAGGAGCTGGACTGGATTGAGTCGGACTGGGTCTGTACTCGTTGGAATTTAGAAGGATGCGGGGGGGGTGGGGGGGTGGGGAGAGAGATGGGGATCTTACAGAAACATAAAACGATGAAGGAAATAGATAGGGTAGATGCGGGCAGGTTGTTTCCACTGGCGGGTGGAAGCAGAACTCAGGGGCATAGCCTCAAAATAAGGGGAAGTAGATTTAGGACTGAGATAAGCAGGAACTTCTTCACCCAAAGGGTTGTGAATCTATGGAATTCCCTGCCCAGTGACGCAGTTGAGGCTCCTTCATTAAATGTTTTCAAGGTAAAGATAGATAGTTTTTTGAAGAATAAAGGAATAAAGGATTGTGGTGTTCGGGCGGGAAAGTGGAGCTGAGTCCACAAAAGATCATCATGATCTCAATGAATGGTAGAGCAGGCTCGAGGGGCCAGATGGCCTACTCCTGCTCCTAGTTCTTATATTATGATAGGGACTCATGGCAATGACACTCACCTGCGACATGGCATGGATACCCACGAGATTCCACTCAAGAATGTTTTTTAAACGGTCAACAATACCTTCATACAAAAAGATAAAAACAAACTCATTAACAGCCCATCTACCACAATAACCATTAGAAAACAAGGAAAGGCACAGTGCTATATACACAGGCAACTTTCACCACAGAATATCGTTACAAACACAACAGTGTATTTATACAAAGGAAAACAAATCCATGTTAAATATGAAATGGTCAACAGGACAATGAAGTCAGCAGCATCCTAATCAACTCGCCGCTCACTCTCCCTCCCACGGCTCCAACAGTAGACTCGCATCGGCAGAATGTCGTTTGAGGACAGCCTAACAAAACACCGGAAAGTCATACTGCAGGGCAGGAGAGTGAAAGAGCACCTCTTCCCCAGCACTGGCAGTAGGTCATCTTAGTGCCACCCTTCCCCTTGTCTCAAGCCACAGAAGCAATAAAGTCAGCTTCAGATAAGCACAAGGTGTCCAGATGTTAAACAATCAGCAGTACAATAGCAAACACATGGCTCCTGGACATCAAACATTGAACAGCCAGCCATACAATAAAGTCATCAGCAATCTCCACGGCTTTCAGACATAAAACAGTCAACAGTCAAAAATGCAATAAAGTCGCCAGCAGTCTGCAAAAGGATTCCTTCAAGACCATCAGCAAGTTGCTTCGTCGAATCGCACTGCCACTCCTTCTCCAGAACTGGAAGTGGATCATCTTACTTCCTCCCTTTCCATACGCTCCAGGCCTCTGAAGCAAAAAGGCAGCAGGCGACACAGCTTCCAGATATCAAACATTAAACACGCAACAGTACAATAAAGTCATCAGCAACCTCCAATACCTTCAGCAGGTTGCTCAGCAGAATCGGGCTGCCACCTTTCCCCTCATTCAGAACCGGCAGCAGGTCACCTGACTTCTTCCCTTTCCCTTGTTCCAGTCCACAGAAGTAAAAAAGATGGCAGCAAGCAAAGGCGCAGCACCCAGACAGGACAGTCAACATTACAATAAAGTCACCACCAATCTGCAACAGCAGTTCTTCAATACCTTCAGCAGGATGCTCAGCTGAATCAGGCCATTCCCGCTCCTCTAACACCTGTAGCATATCATCTGACTCCCTCCCTTTCCATGCTCCAGGCCACAGAAGCAAAAGAGGCGGTAGTGAGCAAACACACAGCTTCAAGACATTAAATATTGAACAGTCAACAGTACAATAAAGGCTGCAAAACAGTTAATCAATACCTGCAGCACGTTACTCATTCAAATAGGGGCTGGTTTAGCTCACTGGACTAAATCACTGGCTTTTAAAGCAGACCACGCAGGCCAGCAGCACGGTTCAATTCCCGTACCAGCCTCCCCGGACAGGCGCCGAAATGTGGTGACTAGGGGCTTTTCACAGTAACTTAATTGAAGCCTACTCGTGACAATAAGCGATTTTCATTTTCATTTCAAATAGGTCCCCTACGCCTTCTCCTTCTACAGCACCGGCAGTAGGACATCTTACTGCCTCCCTTTCCTTGCTGCAGGCCACAGGAGCAAAAGAGGCAACAGCAAACAGACAAAAAAACTCCAGGCAGCTGCAGTAACATACGGGTCACTCTGCATCTCTCTCCCCTCTCCTGCAGCACCCAGCAGCAGACTCTCAAAGGCAGGAATAATCATACCACAAAGTCACACTGACACATTTTAAGTGAAAGAGTACCCCTTCCCCTTGTTCAGACTGGCAGTAGGCGAGTCACAGCAGAAGAGTGAAAGAGCACCCGTTCCCCTTGTTCAGACTGGCAGTAGGCCAGCTTACATCCTCCTTTTGCCTTATTCCTGGCCACAGAAGCAGAAGAGGCAGCATCAAACAAATACTAATCCTTCGGGCACTGCAACCACAAGCAGGAGCTATCGGAATACACAATCTGGCATCGCTCCAGAGCTGTGAAGTGCTCATTTAACTAACAATGCCAATACCCTATTAGCAATAGCCTTCAGCTGTGCAGGTAGAGGCTGTTCACAGTTAGAGGGAGTTAAAGTGACCTGCACCATCATATTACCACGGACAAGGTTCTTTCCTGAATGTTCAATGGGACAGACAGGCAGTAGCTGAAGTTGCCCCTTTTATGGGCATACTCAATTTGGTGGCCTGTAGGACGCATAGGCATTGAACCCCTCACCCCCTGCCCCGCAGTCCAGGGGCAACCCCCCACTGATGACACCCAGGCCCGTCCCTCTCTGGGAGCTCCCCCACGACCTCCCCCATGCGAGCCCTGGGGCAGCAGCTGCAGCGCCCCTGGGCTGCACACCAGATTTTGAAGGTGGCTACTTACCTCCTCCGGTCCTCTCAGTAGCCATTGCACTAGTCTCCCATATTTAAATAGGTGTGCTAAAGGGCGCCCACGTGACCTCCTGTTGGGGAGCCGGTTAGATCTCAGGCGGTCGTTAGATTGTGGGCGAGATTCTCCGGACTCACGACGGGTCAGAGAATAGCGGGCGTCGGAAATTTTTACGGCGACGCTGTTCCGACGCCCTCCCGCTATTCTCCGAACCCCGCAAATTGTCGGAGTCGCGTTTCCCGACAAACGCCTCCTTCCCGCCCCTGACACGACCAGAATCGCCACTGAGAGCCCCCCCGCTATTCACCGGCCCGGATGGGCCGAAGTCCCGACGTCATGGCGCCCTGTTTGGACGTCGTGAAACACACCTGCTTTTTAAATTCGTCAACCAGTCGGCCTGGCTGACGACTGCTTGGAGGAGGTCAGGGCACCACTCTGCGCACCGCTCAGCGCACCGCTCAGCGCACCGCTTGAGTCTGGCCACAACGGGGAAGGCATCCCTGGGAACGGGAGGGGGTCCAGAACGGGGGCGGTGGGGGGGACGGAGGGGGCAGTGGGGGAGACGGAGGGGGCAGTGGGGGAGACGGAGGGGGCAGTGGGGGAGACGGAGGGGGCAGTGGGGGAGACGGAGGGGGCAGTGGGGGAGACGGAGGGGGCAGTGGGGGAGACGGAGGGAGCAGTGGGGGGCGACGGAGGGGGGGGGTTAGGTAGAGAGTGAGCCGTCCAACCCCGTAACAAAATGTCTGCCACCATGCCATGGTGTGCAGGTGACGAGGACACGGCCGCTGGTTCCCCTGTGGCTTCCGGCCACAGGCCACTGACGCACCCGTGAGGAGGACATAGTTTACTGGCCGTTGGATGCAGGAAGTGACCAGGGGTTAGGCTGACCGCGTGTCAGCAGCGCGACCAGGGCACCGGGACACACTGGTATCCCATGGCTGGCGGCTGCCGAGGTGTCGACTAACGTCCGTCTAACATGTCCCGTTTCTCTGCCCCCCACCACCCTTCTGTAGGTTAGCACGATGCATGGGAACAGAACGGCTATGTTCTGCGCAGTGGTTGGGGCAGCTCTACTGGATTTGGAGATGCAGCAGCATCCACACCCACAACCCGCAGTGGCTGCAGGGCCAGCTGCAGCAGCAGAGGGAAGGGCCGAGGAGTTGCCAGTCGTCGAGCAGCATGGGGGGGGGAGGAGGAGGAGGAGGAGGAAGAGGAAGAGGAGAGAGTGAGGGTGCAGCCACGGCGTCAGAGGCGACGACCAAAGCCGAGGGTGTACCGTGTCCGGGTCTCTTTCCTAACAATGCCGGACATCACCTGCAGGAGAAGACTCCGGCTGAGTAGGCAGACGGTGATACATATCTGCGAACTCCTGTCGCACCTCGCCCCACGTGGAACGGGGGGAGGACACGCGATCCCGGTAGCCATCAAGGTGACGGTCGCTCTGAACTTCTATGCTACCGGCTCCTTCCAGTCTCCGAGCGGGGACGTCTCTGGGATCTCCCAGTCATCGGTGCACAGGTGCATCCGGGATGTGACCGACGCCCTCTATGCCATCGCCGATCGCTACATCACCTTTCCCGAGGACCGAGCAAGTCAAGACTCACGAGCCCGTGGATTTGCCAGTGTGGCCGGGATACCGAGGGTTCAGGGGTCAATCGACTGTGTTCACGTCCCCATGCGCCCGCCTGCTGTGGACAGGGACGTGTTCACAAACAGGAGGGGGACATACTCCATTAATGTCCAGGTGGTATGCGACCCCCACATGAGGTTCATGAACGTCTGTGCAAGGTTCCCAGGGAGTGTGCATGACTCCTACATACTAGCGCAGTCGTTCATCCCTGCGATGTTTGAGGGACGTCCCCCCCGGCTGAGGGGCTGGTTGCTAGGTGACAGGGGTTATCCGCTGAGGTCTTGGCTGATGACGCCGATACGGAGGCCTCAGACCAATGCGGAAACACGATACAACGAGGCCCATGCAGCAACCAGGGGTATGGTGGAGCGCTGCCTTGGCCTCCTGAAGATGAGATTCAGGTGCCTGGACCGCTCCGGAGGGGCCCTGCAGTACCAGGCCGACAGGGTCGCTCGCATTGTAGTGGTCTGCTGTGCGCTGCAGAACATCGCGATGCAGAGGGGAGATGACCTGTTGCAGGAGGCGGAGGGAGAAGCTAGTGGCAGTGGTGCCAGCACAGAGGAGGAGGAGGAGGAGGAGGAGGAGGAGGAGGACGCTGGCGGAGTGGCGGGCGCAGCACGCAGACACGACCCAGGTGCTGGTGATGTCCAGGAGGCGGCACGACGGACCCGGCAAGGACGGCGGGCACGCGACGCCATGGTGGCAGCACGGTTCACGCATCGCATGTGACGTCCCCGATGAACACCAAACCACCACCTGCATCGCTAGTCATGCAGAGGGTCACCACACAACTGCCACCACCAAACCCCCCCCCCCCCCCCCCCTCAGTGTACACTGCTCCACTTCGACATGACGCTTATCACTGGGTCCAGACGGAATGGCACAACATTGATGGCTGTGTCAGCGGGTGTGATCAGTGCCATGTGGAATGATGACAGCCCGCTCTGCGAAGAGCTGTGAGCTCAGAATCGTTAGAGAGAGTCTGACCCATGGCAATAGCTGAACCATCCACCTTGGTGGCCGCTGAGTTCGTCACTGACACTCCATCACGTGCCCGCGTGGGCTAGCTGTGGGAGGGGGGTAGGGGCAGGGACTGCACACCCGGCACCGAGTTTTCACCACCCGTCACCCCCAGCGACACTCGGTCACCATCACGATTCCTGTGGCTGTGGAACAGTCACACGGTATTACAAGTAAGGTGGAACAGTGTGTTTAATATTAACAATTATTTACAGGTGCCCTAGCCCCTACAACTAAACTGTGCCCTTCACCCGTGCCAACTTACTCAGTGTCTATCTTAGTTGCCTTACGGGCCCTACCACTACGTCTAAGTGAATCCCCAGATGATACAGCAGGAGTGGAGGAGGATTGCTGCGAATCGCCCCCCTCGACTCGTTTCTCCTTGGCCAAGCGTTTCCTGGGGCGACCCGGCCTTGATGGGCCAGGCTGCTCTGCGGGCGTCTCGGGTGACATTGTGCCACCCTGCTCTGCCTGCTGCCCACCCGATGCACCAGGGATGGGACGGGGGGAGGCCGAGAATTCCGGGACGTCCCGTGATGGAGTTAATGGGACGGGCCCCGAAACCTCCTCCTCCCTCGGGGAGCCCGGTGGCCCCCGGGCCTCACTTTGGGACAGAGGTGCGAGCGGGGAGGTTCCCCGTCGCACCACCGACACCTGGCGCTGCCAGTCCTGGAGGCCTGCAACGTTATCCACCAGGATCCGAAGGTTTGCAGAGACGGAGTCCAGGGAGTTAGACATTCCCGCCAGGGACTGTGCGATCTCAACCTGATTGTGCACGACGCCATCCAGCACATGTGTCAGGCGGTTGATGCTCTCGGCGACTGACTGCTGCGACTGGCCAATGACCTGCTGAGACTCGGCCATGGCCCGCAGGGCGCCGGCAATGTCGGTTTGGCTCTGGCACATTGCTGCCTGTGAGAGGGCAACCCTGTCCAGGGCCGAGGATGACGCGTGCACATTAATCCCAACGTCTTGCATAACCTGACCCATTGCCTCCACCGCGGATGCCACCCGTGCGGTGTCGGACTGGGTCTCTGCCATGAGCGGCACCACTCCCTGCTCTTGGACGCGGATCGACTCCTCTAACAGCGTCTGCAGAGTCTGGAAGGAAGCCCTCATCCCGTCATTGTTTCCCTGGGTTTCCTGAGGCATCGGCTGTGCGGGTGGGTTGAGAAACTCCAGGAACTCCGAAAACGTCTGGGAGCCAGCTGCATCCTGGGCCTGGTCTGGCCTCCGCGAGTCCGGGCCCTCTGTTGCTCCGACCTCCACCTGCTGTACCTGCTCATCTGTGATGTGCCAACCAGACTGTGCCCCAGGAGACTCATCACTAAATAGGCCCGCCGGGGTGTGTATCTCTGGGATGATGGAAGTGGTGGGAGAAAGCAGTGCCGCAAGCCCGACGCTCTCAATGGTTAGGTCCTCGTCCAGGGTGTGGGGCCGCTCAGCGACAGGAGGGTTGTCCCTGGCCATTTCTGGTGGTGGTGGTGGACCTCGAACCCTCTGTGCGTCCTGGTCCGCAGATTGGGTTGGGGCAGATAGGGCTGCCCGCTGATCGGGCACCCTCTGTTGTGAGGCCCCGGGTGAGGTGGCGGCAGATTCCTGTCTCCGTCTGCAGCCAGACGGCCCTGGTCGTTCGGCATCACGTCCTAGGGAAGAGAATGAGACGGGTTATTTCGATTTGCTCGGCAGGCCGCTGGACGGTCCCAGTGGGCAGGGTGTGTGAAGGGACAGAGGATGGGGAGGTGTCCCAGTGGGCAGGGTGTGTGAAGGGACAGAGGATGGGGGGGGGGAGGGTGTTTGTCAGGGAGGGTTGTCTCACTTGCTGCAGTTCCGCCAACCTCGCATTGCGCGATATCGCGGGTGGCAGACCCCCCAACAAGGTCCAGTGCCCTCTGTTCAAAGGTGCTGAGGGGGTGCATGTTGGGCGAACCCCCTCCAGTCTTGTGCCGCTCACAGTGGTTATGACCGGCCTTGGCCTGTTGGGGGAGGAAACATAGGTAGATCATTACAAAACGGTAGGTATCAGAAGTCCGTTCTGATACTGGCACAGTTTGGGGGGGGGGGCAAGTTGTCATCAGATGATTGCATCTCTCCTCGGGGCCAGAGCGCTGGGTCTGTGACAACTTTGTGAACCACCCTCAAATAACTCTGCCCCAATCCCTCTCCCCCCCCCCCCCCCCCGGGCAGTAAAGGGGGAGGGATGGTTGTGACTAGGGGGCACCCTCATGGCACTTACCCTGGCAGACCTGGTGAGGTCATGTAGCTTCTTTCGGCACTGCTCTGCTGAGCGAGGGGTCTGCCCCACAGCACTGACGGCAGCAGCCACGTCACGCCAGGCCTGGCGTACCGTGCTGGCAGGTTGGCGATGCCCTCTCCGCGGGCGGATGATGCCCCTCCTCTGCTCCACGGCATCGAGCAGCGCCTCGACGTCTGCATCAATAAAGCGAGGTGCAGCTCGCCTAGGCTCCGACATCCTGCCCGACAGATTCTGTGGTCGCCCGCGCCTTTTTACGGCGTCGGGCGGCGTCACATGGGCGGGTTCGTGTCGTCGTCGCGTTCCGTCGTCATCACGCACGTAATTGACGCGGCCGCGCTGCTAGCCCATTTCCAGGAAGTGAATCGGTCGGGAAATGAAGCCTTCGCGACCGTCGTAAAACGGTCCCGATTTTTACGACCGTTTGCCGACTTTCCGCGGGTGCGGAGAATTTCGCCCAGGGAGTCCCTGCCATTAATGAGATGGACATTGCCTAAATTGGTGTTAATTGGAGCCTAGCCTTGTCTAGGTGGGAATCAGAACCCGCCAACAGGAGTGTGCTGGTTAGATCAGAAACCGCTCAGCTCCCAGTACGGACCCGATCTTTGCCTCTCCCGCGATCTAACTGGCTCTCACGGATTTGAGTCGGGCACAACATGGCCATTTGATTGTGCCCAACATAAAATTTGGGGTACAATTCTGAGTGGGGGGCAGGATCTGGGGGCATATGTACACAAATTGAAGGTGGCAGGACAGAGTTGAGAGCATGTTTAATGAGGCATATGAAATCCATTATAAATAAAAGGTGTAGAGTACTCCAAGGGCTGAAGTACAAATTCCAGCCTGCACTCCGTTGCAATCGCTTGGTTGAAAATCAAAAACCTTACACCGAATTTTTTCCGTAAAGTTAATACTCAGAATCCACTCTGACACATCCCGTAACTTCCTGCTCATGGAAGCGAGCCGACTTTAAAAGTGAAATCTGCACCACTTACCTGCGCTCCGATGTTGCGAGGAACCTCCCTGTCCCTTGGGCAGCCTGAGGCCTCCTGATCTGCGCAGGCTCCAACGTGGCCCAGGAGGAGTGCAGACCAGCTTGGGAATGCCCATCGAGGGCAGGCGTTTAAACAATAGATTTAGACAGAAAACATAGGTTACTTTTGAAACAAATATTTTAAAGGTATGCAGATATTTTTAAAAAAGTTTTTTTGCTCTTTTAAACATGCATTCCTGTAGTTGATTCATTTCAAGTAATTTTTTATTTTATTTTTTTATGATTAAAGGTGATTTTTTATAAGTGAACACAGTTTGGTTATTTGTTTTAAATCTTTGAAACTATTTAAATCTGTTCAATATGATTATATAATTTTGTGGAGCATGCTTAAAAGTGTTTTAATTTTGATTATGGTCAGAGGATTTTACAAGTGCCTCAGGGCTTTTTGCTGTTACTATCCTTGTAATGTTTTATTTTTTTTTAATAATGTTTATAGAATCGTTGCCGTGCAGAAGAAATCCATTCAGCCCATCAAGTCTGCACTGACACTCCGAAAAAGCACCCTGCCCAGGCCCATGCCGCCGCCCTATCCCCATAACCCCACCTAACCTTTGGACGTAAAGGACAATTTAGCAAGGCTAATCCACCTAATCTGCACATCTCTGAACTGTGGGAGGAAACCAAAGCACTCGGACGAAATGGCAGTCACGCTGTGGCACAGAACCTCACAGAGCCACTATGACACATTAATACCCAGGGCACACTCTGATATTTTAACACCCAGGGTCCACTGTAGCACATTAGAACCAGGATCCATTCTGCCATATTAATATCTAGGATCCATTAAAAAAAAATTAATTTACGGGATGTGGGCGTTGCTGGTTGGGCCAGCATTTATTGCCTATGCCTAGTTGACCTTCAGATGGTAGTGTTGAGTTGCGTTCTTGAACCGCTGCATGCCTTGAGGTGTAGGTACATTCACTTTGCTGTGAGGGCAGTAGTGCCAGGATTTTCCCCAGCGACAGTGAAGGAACGGCGATATATTTCCATGTCATGCTGCTGAGTGACTTGGAGGGGAACCACCAGGCGATGGGATTCCCAAGTATTTGCTGCTCTTGTCCTTCTAGATGGTAGTGGTTGTAGGTTTGGAAAGTGCTTTCTAAGGGCAGCAACATTGCATAATGCTTAGCACAGTTGCTTCACAGCTCCAGGGTCCCAGGTTCGATTCCCGGCCTGGGTCATTGTCTGTGGGGAGTCTGCACCTTCTCCCCGTGTGTGTGTGGGTTTCTTCCGGGTGCTCCGGTTTCCTCCCACAGTCCAAAGATGTGCAGGTGAGGTGGATTGGACTTGCTAAATTATCCTCAGTGTCCAAAAAGGTTGGGTGGGGTTATTGGGTAAAGGGGATCGGGTGGATATGTCGGCTTGTGTAGGGTGCCCTTTCCAAGGGCTGGTGCAGACTTGATGGGCCAAACGGCCTCCTTCTGCATTGTAAATTCTATGATTCTATGAATCTTGATGAGTTACTGCTGCGCATCTTGTAGATGGTGGACGGTTTGAATGTTTATGGAAGGTGGAGCAATCAAGCGGGCTGATTTGTGTTGAGTTTCTTGACTGTTGGAGCTGCACTCATCCAGGCAAGAGGAGGGTATTCCATCACCACTCCTGACATGTGCCTTGTAGATGGTGGACAGACTTTGGGGAGTCAGGAGGTGAGTTACTCACCACAGGATTCCTAGCCTTTGCTTCTGACACATTAGCAGCCAAGATCCACTTGGACACAGTAACTAAAGCCTTGTTTTGACTTATTTGGCAGGGTGATTCCCAACGGCCGCATCGGCCCATATTCAATGGCACGAAGTACCAAAAATGAGCCCCCACGAGATTCTCAACATTACTGGTTCCCTCGCTGTCTGATTCATCCAACTCATGCCTCAGCAGTTATCCACTAACAAGGGGGAGCTGCATTTAAACGCTCCCTCACCACTTACTCCAAGTCAATACATTAGCGTTACCATCAGCCATAACATCAGCGGTTATTCCTTGTCCCCCAAGAGCCAACCCATCATCCTGGGGTGGTCCTCAAAAACATCGGGGATTTAAAGAAAAATTTGTTCATGGGATTTGGGCGTCGCTGGCTGGACCAGCATTTATTGTCCATCCCTGAAAGCATTTAAGAGATAACCACATTTGCTGTGGATCTGGAGTCACACGTCGAACAGAGCAGGCAAGGATAGCAGATTTATTTTCCTAAAGAACAACCAGATGGGTTTTTATGGTAATCGTCAATGGTTTCATGGTCACTTTTTTTTGACTTTCAATTCCAGATTTTTATTGAATTCAAATTTTGTCATCTGCCATGACAGGATTTGAACCAAGGTCCCCAGAACATGACTCTGGGTCTCTGGATTATTAATCCAGTGACAATACCACAACACCACTGCCTCCCCGCTCGGAGTGCCCCAAGATGTAACTGCCGTGCATGCTCCCCGGATAGCGGGCTTACACGTGGATGATACAGAGGCGGTGGTCGCACAGGATCTGAACATTCAGGGAGTGGAACCCCTACCTGTTAATGTAAGGCACTCCCTGATGCCCTGGTGCTCTCAGGGCAACTTGCATGTCTTCAACGGCCCCCCGTAGCTGCGGTATCCCTGCCATAGCGGCAAATCCTGTAGCCCGGGCATCTTGGTGGACCTGGCCCTGGGCGCAGGTGACATAGTCTGATGCCTGGGCATAAGAGCATTCATCACCTCACAGATGCACCTGTGGATGGAAGATTAGGATATGCCACACAGATTCCCCCTCGAACCATGGAATGGTCCAGTAGCGTACAAGGTAAGAACTGGGGTGACCTTCACGGCCACTGGGAGCAGGTGTCCTTTTCCTTAATGGGATGCCACGTCTGCGAGGATGCGGCACAGGTGCCGTACTGTCTCCTTGCTGGATGCAGTCTTTTGCTACACATGACGCCTATCGACTTATTGAATAACCAACGACACCTGTACACCTTGGGACATCACTGGCCTCCCCTTCTAGTTCCCCCCTCAGCCTGATGGGTGTCTGGGCCTTCAGGGTGCACGGCAGCCCTCTAAATATGAGGTGCCATCCCCGGCCTGAATTGTCGCTGCTGCCTTCTACAGCACATGCCCGCCTTGGCTGGCACAAGCAATATGAGGGCAGCCTCCACGGGTTCGACAACAGCAAACATAGTTATATCTGGAAGGAATTGGAGATGGAGAGAGAGATTGACAATCAATTAGGGTTTCCATCCCAGGACACTCAATACCACAAGCCTCCCCCACCCTTACCATAATTATCCCGTCTTCTCTGAGAGTGAGCCAAGTGTGCTGACCACATCAAGAGTCAGACCACGAGCCACAGCCGGCCACACCAGGAGTCCCTAGACCCCGGACCTCTGCCGGGAACATTAGGGAGGACGTAGTCAACTGTCTTCCACTCATCCACAAGCTTACCCTTTTAGTTGTGGGAGGTTCCTCAGTGGTGAAGCCATGCTATTTAGTGTCTGATTGTTGACAGCTGCCTCTATAGGGTTGACACTCCTAAAGTACAGGCACACTGTTCAGGCACCAAGGTTTGCTGGACATGCAGTTCGCTCATCATCCTCTGAGGCATAGCATGTGTGCACTCGAGAAGACACTTGAAAGTAGAGGAGCATGAAGTGCTCTCACAACTAACAAAGCAAATTCCTCATTTGAAATAACCATCAGCTGTGATGCTGGAGGCTACTCACAGTCAAAGTGAGTGAAATTGTATTTCAGGATAGAAACCGCGGCAGGGAACTTTCCTGGAAGACTTTGGTAGGACAGACAGGCAGATGGGCGGCACGGTTGCACATTGGTTAGCACTGTTGCTTTACAGCGCCAGTGTCCTGCTGTGTTATGTAATTTGGAACAACACAAGCTTCATGGAGTCAATCATATCACCGAAGTTGCAGGATTGCGCTATCAGTCTAAGGTTAGTTAAATATGAGCTTGAATATGTAGCGCTCAAAGATTTCGTTGGTGTCCACCTCAGTGGCTGTCAAACTTGTCCAGGATGGTCTGAAACTTTGTCTTGTCCTGGTGTTCGGCGAAGTGAAAGGAGTTGAATATTTCCAAGGCGTGATCACCCGCTGTGATGAGGAAAAAAGCTATCTTCCATGCATCAGACGCATTGAGGTCTGATGCATCGACATAAAGCTGAAATTTCTGCTTGAATGTCTGCCAGTTGGCACTGAGATTACCGGAGGTCCTGAGCTGGTGAGGAGCCGGAATCTTTTCCATTGTGCCAGTATACATTTGCTGGTCGTCATGGATCTTGCTGATTTGAACTAACTAGATTGAACAGGCTCCTGGTATCAATTTGGAATAACACAAGCTGCTACTTGATGCAGTTTTGAGTAAAAGATGCTCCAGACTTTGAAGTGAGTTTTATTGATAATAAAACAATGTGTTTTATTGAACTATTAGCACAGTTCTCAAGAGTTTTACTCTCTGTTAATCTAAATGTAGTAACTCAGTCTAACTGAACCAGCCTTGCTCTAAGCCACGTGCTGGGGTATGATGCTGAGGATACACCCTGTCTCACTCTGTAGATGTTGGTCTGTGGAAAGAGGCGGGGTGCGAGTGCCTCATCCCTTTTATAGTGAGATACCACCCCTGAGTGTCCTGACTGCTCATTGGTCGTGTCCTATTCTATGTGTTCATTAGCTGCATGTTTGCATCTCATGACAGGTCCCAGATTTGATTCCTGCTTGGATCACAATCTGCGCGGAGTCTCCCCGTGTCTGTGTGGTTTTCCTCCGGGTGCTCCAGTTTCCTCCCACAAGTCTCGAAAGATGGGCTTGTTAGGTGAATTGGACATTCTGAATTCTCCCTCAGTGTACCCGAACAGGCGCTGGAATGTGGCGACAAGGGGATTTTCACAGTAACTTCATTGCAGTGTTAATGTAAGCCTACTTATGACAATAATAAAGATTATAATAAAGGTTATTATGCTGTCGTTGCCCCTGTTATGGGTCTCCACAATATTTAAAGATGGTTTGAAGGACTCACAAACGCAAAGCCCCTCACCCCCCCCCCCCCCCTCAATCTCCCCAGACCAGGGGTGATCCCTGACCTGGAACATTTCGCCCCATGACCAAGCACAGTCCCCTGAAGGGTTCCCCACCCCTCCCCGAGCAGTGGAGCAGCAGCTTCAGTGCCCTCGAGCTGGGAAATGGAATTGGCTCCTCACCTCCTCGCTTCCCCTCAGAAGCCATTGCGCCAAGTTCCCCTTTTGGCAAAGGAGAAGTAAACGATGCCCGCATGATTTCCCGCTGGGGAGTCAGATCATTTCCGACGCTCCGCTAGATTCAACTTCAATCTCGTTAATGATATTCTCACCGTTTTGGGTGTGATCTGGAACTCGCCAACCGGAACTGGTCAGGAACTGGTTCACACCCGGCAGGTCTCGATTTTGTGCTCTCCCGCTATTCACCCGGGTGCCCTGATCCGTGGTCAGGCGCAACGCTGTTGCTGAATCGCGCCCATTATTTTCTGGATGATAAATTAAAATAACCTTCACCCCTGATCCTCAATCAATTTTTTTTGTTCATTTTCTTTCAAAACCATCATATTTTACAGGACAGCGAGAGGTCATGCACCTGTATTGGCTTTTTTTGACAAAGCTGTCCAATGTACATCTTATTCTGCATCACCCTGGAAATTAGCCCGTTTTAAAACTATGCTCAATCGGTCTTTTGCGAGCTCAGATGGAATATGCTCTCACTACTCATTTAGACACTGTATTAAACATCATAACTTAATTTGAAGCACAATTTATAGATCAAACACTCTAAGCTCCTGCTGAGCTGAACTCCTACTCCTACTCCCACTCCTGCAACATGGGAAATGCTCCATTTGCCTTGATCTCCTATTATTTTAACAATGAGGTACCGTCATTATCCCGCTGCAGCAGCAATCAACGGTAATGATTTGGAAGTGAAACAGGAGGGTGAAATAGCTTGAGAGCAAAGTCTGGATTGCTGTGCATCTACGTTACCTGAAGTGCGTAGGTTGATATCTGGAAATGGCACCAGAATAGGGTCTTGAATAGCTTGCTTAGTGGAACAGCAGAAGTATGGGGCAGTCGATGAAGACCACATAGGACTAAGTAGTGGAATCAGCTGATTATCTATTGCCTGCAGCCTCTTATACTTTTTTGTATGTCAATAAATTGGCACGGGGGGGGGGGGGGGGGGGGGGGGGGGGGATGCAGTGGGAGTTATAAGAAATTATGCACCTCGGAATTTTCTCAAAAGGGTCTAAATAGATCCTGAAACTCTTCACAATGCATTACTCATCCTGCTCTTGTTTCCTATGTTTCTATTCACTGGAACATTACATTGCTGCGTCACACTTAAATGCAAGTCTTTATTCTATCCCAGTTCATATCTTATTTATTTAATGGTGGCACAGTGGTTAGCATTGTTGGCTCACAGCGCCAGGACCCTGCTAAGTTGCTACGACTCTTCGGGGGGGGGGGGTTAAACTAATTTGTCAGGGGGCTGGGAAAACGAGCTGTAATCCAGAAGCCAGTGTTGAGAGTAGTGAGGTACTGAGGAGGGTATCAAGATTTCAGGAGTGTACCGGCAGACAGAAAGGTGGGTTGAAGTGTGTCTACTTCAATGGAAGGAGCATCCGGAATAAGGCAGGTGAACTTGGAGCATGGATTGGTACTTGGGACTACGATGTTGTGGCCATTAAGGAGACATTGTTAGAACAGGGACAGGAATGGTTGTTGGAAGTTTCGGGGTATAGATGTTTCAGTCAGAGTAGGGAAGGTGGTAAAAGAGGTGGAGGAGTAGCATTGTTAATCAAGGATACTTTAACGGCAGCAGAAAGGCAGTTCGAAGGGGATCTGCCTACTTAGGTAATATGGGCTGAACAGTTCGGATGGGGCAGTTTTTGTACAGTGTGTGCAGGAGGGTTTTCTGACACAATATGTGGATAGGCCAACAAGAGAGGGGGGGGGGGGTCACATTGGATTTGGTACTGGGTAATGAACCGGGCCAAGTGTTAGATTTATTTGTGGGAGAGCACTTTGGAGATAGTGACCACAATTCGGTGTCTTTCACTATTGCAATGGAGAGGGATAGAGCCATACAGCAGGGCAACATTTATAATTGGGGGAGGGGTAGTTATGATGCGATTAGGCAAGAATTAGGGAGCATAAGGTGGGAACAGAAACTGTCAGGGAAAGGCACAAATGAAAAGTGGAGCTTGTTCAAGGAACAAATACTGCGTGTCCTTGATAGGTATGTCCCTGTCAGGCAGGGAGGAAATGGCCGTGTGAGGGAACCATGGCTCACAAAAGAGGTTGAATATCTTGTCAAGAGGAAAAAGGAAGAGTATGTAAGTATGAGAAAACAGGGTTTAGTTGGGTCACTTGAGGGTTACAAGGTAGCAAGGATTGAGCTAATAAAAAGGGCTTAGGAGAGCTAGGAGGGGGCATGAGAAGTCCTTGGCGGGTCCGATCAAGGAAAACCCCAAGGCTTTTTACTCTTATGTGAGAAATAAAAGAATGACCAGGGTGAGGGTAGGGCCGGTCAAGGACAGTGGTGGGAAATTGTGCATGGACTCAGAAGAAATAGGAGAGGCGTTGAATGAATACTTTTCTTCAGTGTTCACCAAGGAGAGGGGCCATGTTTTTGAGGATGAGATTGTGATACAGGCGGGTAGGCTGGAGGAGGTAGATGTTCTGAGGAAGGATGTATTAGCAATTTTGAAAAACCTGAGGGTCGACAAGTCCCCTGGGCCAGATGGGATACATCCAAGGATTCTTTGGGAGGCAAGGGATGAGATTGCAGAGCCTTTGGCTTTGATCTTTGGGTCCTCACTGTCCACGGGGATAGTGCCAGAGGACTGGAGAGTGGCGAATGTTGTTCCTCTGTTCAAGAAAGGGAATAGGAATGACCCTGGTAATTATAGGCCAGTTAGTCTTACTTCGGTGGTCGGTAAGTTAATGGAAAAGGTCCTGAAGGATAGGATTTATGACCATTTGGAAAGATGCAGCTTAATCCGGGATAATCAACACGAATTTGTGAAGGGTAAGTCTTGCCTTACAAATTTGATTGAATTCTTTGAAGAGGTAACTAAGTGTGGAGATGACGGTAGAGCAGTTGATGTCGTATACATGGATTTTAGTAAGGCATTTGATAAGGTTCCCCATGGTCGGCTCGTGAAGAAAGTAAGGAGGTGTGGGATAGAGGGAAATTTGGCCAATTGGATAAGTAACTGACTATCACATAGAAGACAGAGGGTGGTGGTGGATGGAAAATTGTCAGACTGGAGACCACAGTGATCAGTGCTGGGTTCTCTTCTATTTGTGATCTTTATCAATGACTTGAAGGAGGGGGCTGAAGGGTGGGTCAGTAAATTTGGAAGTAGTGGTGGAGTAATTTGGTGGAATACTGGATGCGGTGGAGGGCTGTTGTAGGCTGCAAAGAGACATTGATAGGATGCAGAGCTGGGCCGAAAAATGGCAGATGGAGTTTAACCCTGATAAGTGCGAGGTGATTCATTTTGGTAGAAAAAATTTGAATGCGGATTACAGGGTCAACGGCAGGGTTCTGAGGAATGTGGAGGAATAGGGGATCTTGGGGTTCATGTCCACAGATCTCTGAAGGTTGCCATTCAAGTGGATAGAGGCGTGAAGAAGGCTTATCGTGTGTTAGCGTTTATTAACAGGGGGCTTGAGTTTAAGGGGTTATGCTGCAACTATACATGACCCTGGTGAGACCACTTTTGGAGTATAGTGTGCAGTTCTGGTCACCTCATTATAGGAAGGATTGGAAAGGGTGCAAAGGAGATTTACCAGGATGCTGCCTGGTTTGCAGGATAGGTCTTATGAGGAACGGTTGAGGGAGCTAGGGCTTTTCTCTTTGGAGTGGAGGAGGATGAGAGGCGACTTAATAGAGATTTATAAGATGATGAGAGGGATAGATAGACTGGATGTTCAGAGACTATTTCCTCGGGTGGATGTAGCTGTTACAAGGGGGCATAGCTATACGATTCAGGGTGGGAGATATAGGAGGGATATCTGAGGTAGGTTCGTTACTCAGAGAGTGGTTAGTGTGTGGAATGGACTGCCTGCTGTGATAGTGGAGTCGGACACTTTAGGAACTTTGAAGCGGTTATTGGATAGGCACATGGAGCACACCAGAATGACAGGGAGTGGGATAGCTTGATCTTGGTTTCAGACAATGCTCGGCACAACATCGAGGGCGAAGGGCCTATTCTGTGCTGTACTGTTCTATGTTCTATGAGAGTCAGAGCTTACAATTAAGCAATGTTTTCTCTGGGGCTCAGGTGTTTCAACAGACTGATGGATATTTATGATCTCAGCCAAGCCTCATAATATGTTCTTGGCTGACAATCCAGAGAGCCATTAGGCTGGTGAAACACCGGATCCCGAGGAGAAACATTGTTTGATTGACAGCTATGGTTCTCTGATCTCTGCTGTCAATTCTGAAATTTTAATTCACACTGATATGAGAGATTGTTGGGGCGGGATTTACTGAGCACCCCGCCGCGTGTTTTTTGGTGGCGGAGGCAGCCGGCCTGTGGGATCTACCGGTCAGACCCTTGTTATTGGGAATTCTCATTGACAGCACATGAAATGAAAAGCGCTTATTGTCACCAGTAGGCTTCAATGAAGTTACTGTGAAAAGCCCCTAGTCGCCACATTCCGGCGCCTGTCCAGGGAGGCTGGTACGGGAATCGAACCGTGCTGCTGGCCTGCATGGTCTGCTTTAAAAGCCAGCGATTTAGCCTGGTGAGCTAAACCAGCCCCTCGTCCCTGGCAAACCTGTCCGCCTGCATGGGACTGGAATTTCCCACCGGCGTAAGCAGCCGGTAAATCCCACCCCTGAAGTCTCAGCTATTGAAACTTTCATGAGTCTGGATGATTGTCCAGCAGTGGAAGTTCTAAATTAATTACTGTTTTTTAAAAAAATTAATTCTATTCTCAGTATAGGGTCCCTTGGTTTTATATGGATGTTGCAATACCACCACATGGCATAGTGGAAAATGGTGGGATTATGGAGGATCATAGCTTGGTATGGGTGCTGAGTAACTTTGGGGAGGGGGCAAAATGAGGTGGAATGGATGGTGCATGCGGTGTGTGTGGAGGGTGAGAGGATCTTTTTAAAAATAAATTTAGAGTGCCCAACTAATTTTTCTTTCTAATTAAGGGGCAATTTAGCATGGCCAATCCGCCTACCCTCCACATTTTTGGGTTGTGGGAGCGAAACCCACGGAAACATGGGGAGAATGTGCAAACTCCACACGGACAATGACCCAGAGCCGGGATCGAACCTGGGACCTCGGCGCCGTGAGGCAGCAACGCTAACCAGTGCGCCACCGTGCTGCCTCGGGTGAGAGGATTTGAGAGGTGAGGGCTGGAGGCCTTTCTGCTTTCATATTAACTGGAGTGCTGGCCCACAGCACTTAGGTGGTCCTTTGAAACAGCGCGCCTCACCTCCTGACAGCACTCATTGCTGACCCCATACCTGTTCATGTGTTGGTTGGCCCAACTGCAGCTTGCATCCCCACCGTCCCCAGAATGAAATCACATCCTTCTGGGCACTTTCTCCCAAGATGGGCGGGCCCAACTACCTGCCTTGAGGTAAAAATCCAGGCCTCTTGTGTCTCCATGAGGAGTTTTTCAATCTGATTGATTGAAGAGACAATGGGTCTTGCCCAGCCACAGATTCCTTGTAAGAGGAATGATCTCGGGTGATCGTTCTGTAATTGCCATCTTGAAGCTCGTAGAAACTCTGAGGAATTTCTGACCAACAGCGAGAACCATTTCTTTGCTGTGAGGCACAGAATCTGGTCCCATGCATAAACCTTCACAGCACCTTGCAAGCCGCTTCATTGCGTTTATTTATTTGGGCTTTATAAATCTCTTCCTACAAGATGACTATCGATTAACCAGTGCCCTTCTAATTAATCATTGAGGTATAAAGGCCACCACATCAATAATCGGAAGCTTCCAATGCTGCTCCTTGAGGCTGAAAGCTGGGAGAAAAGATTGCTAAACATGACTTTAGAATGGTGTCAATTCGTCTGGCAAACTGAAGTCGACCGGCTTTTTGTGAAGCACATTTATAGCGTTGAAGAATCAACACACTTCACCTGTGTTGGCACTCATGATTTAATTAGTTTTGTTTTTAAAAGTGTAGCATAATTTTGAGTGGCTCTGGAGCAGGTCTTCGACCTTCAATGCTCAGTCCTTGCCTGAATCGATAATTGCAGAGAATTTTTTTTCTGACCTTTTATAAAAATTCCCTGGGGTTAACACCTGCAAAGAGCTTCCAATCTGCAGAAAAAAAAATGTTGCAAAGAATTTGATGACTAAAGGTCACCGTTGTCTTGTGCTTTGTGGAGTTAGGGTCGCTCTAGTGCTGGAGAACTCATTTTGGATTATTTTCCCGATATCTTGGAACCATTCACTATTGTCCATCGGCTAAAGCCAGAATCGGGAAACGCAATTGGGCGGAGAATCAATTCTGATGCCAAATCGTAATTCTCCGTTGCCTCGACAACGCACATACAGTAAACACCATAGGCATATCATTAGCGGGCCCAACCCGGAATTCTCTGGGGCCTCCGTGATGCTCCGACCCCACTAGGGCGCATTCCTGATGGCGAGGTTCACTTGTGCTTTGAAACATTATGTAACTGGTGCCGTGGCTGATGAGGGAAAGGAAAGTGTCCAACATCGCCATAGTTTGCTGACCGTCGTCCGGCTGGCACAGAGGTTTCTACCAGGGCTGGGGGGAGTTGTGGGGGGTGGCCAGGAGTTGGGTTGTGGGGTCGGGGTGGATGGGCATGAAACACGGTTGCCGCAGGCTGCAAGGCAGCAATGCAGCTGTGCATGCCGCTGACTGCCCACTGTGAACCTAGGGCCACAGCTCATATGGGTTTCTACCCAGGGCACCCCCTTAGGTGCCCGCTGGCCCCACCCGACCCATAGAGCGGGATGAACCATCTTGGTGGCTGGGATGAACGTCTGTGGGGATTGTAATGTGTATATGCAGCTGCAGTTTGTCGGCCTCCAGAGTGTCAATCATGGACCCGGCAAATCATACACCATTTTTCATTGGAATCAATTGTGTTCCATGTGGCACTGGTGCTAGCCCCTCCATAGTGACTGAATCAGTCCTGGCGTGGCGCCAGTTTGGCTGTCGTGAAAGTCCACAAATCCTGCCCCGGCGTCAACGCTTAGTCTCAGGAATGGAGAATCCAGCTCCTTGTCTCCTTTTGGATGCACGCTTACTCCAGATTTTGGACAACATAGGCCTGACTTTCAATAAGTTTGCATAGAAATATCCAGGAAAATGTTGGCAAGGCCAGTTAGACTAGCTCAAAAGATTGACGAACGTCACCCGCAAATTACATCCCGTGCAATTTAAGTCTCTGTGATCATTTACACTGGTTGAAAGATCACACATTGGAAGCCAGCCCCGCCCACAAAGCTGGCCACACCCCAAAATCAAATTAATATGATCATATGAATTAGGAGTCCCTCGAACCTGCTCCGCCATTCAATTAGGCCCTGGCTGATCTCATTGTAACCTCAACTCCACATTGTTGCCCATCCCCGATTACCATTCAACCCTTTGTCAATCAAGAATCTGTGGAGCTCTGCCTTAAAAATATTCAAAGACTTTCCTTCCACTGCGTTTGGAAGAAAATTCCAAAGACTCACAACCTTCTGGGAGAAAGAAAATCTCCTCATCCCAGTCCTATCATTTTTAAACTGTGATCCCTGACACCAGATTCTCCCACAAGGGGACTCTACATTGACCCTGTCAAAACCTCTCTGGGCTTTACATATCTCAATTAAGTCACCTCTTATTTCCCTGAACTGCAGCAGATACAAGACGATAGCCTGTCCAACCTACTTGTAACCCCTACCAGGATTACACGATCGATCTCTCCATGTGGATAGTGGAATGTGAGCTCACTCGTTGGGCGGAGACCCAAAAGCGGGGCTCTTTAATCCCCCGTGATAAAAGCCAGCCCAAGAGGGGTCTGGCATCTCAGGATGGTCCCGGCCGAGACTCGGTGTGCTCTTCACTACTGTGCGTCCTTACAGTGAGTAAAAAATAAACTGCGTGAATTTATCTTTCCGGGACTCCTCATTGAGTCCACAATTGCCGCGGAGTGCAGTGGAGGCCGGGACGCTAAATGGCTTCAAGGCAGAGATAGATAAATTCTTGATGTCGCGAGGAATTAAGGGCCACGGGGAGAATGCTGGTAGGTGGAGTTGAAATGCCCATCAGCCATGATTGAATGGCGGAGTGGACTCGATGGGCCGAATGGCCTTACTTCCACTCCTATGTCTTATGGTCTTATGGTCTTATGACCATACTATTGTTAATCACTGTGGCAGGTTTCCACAATTTAGGCCCATTTAGAGGCTCGAAAAGTTAATCTTTTTTTGAACTGGAATAGCACTAATGAGAGCCTTTTCAAAGCAAATTCATATCAAAAATTATTTAATTGGGCTTTACAACTGGAGGCTTTGAGCACAGATGTTAAGATGAACATTTATAAAACTCTGGTTCAGCCTCAACTGGCATAATAAGTCCAATTCTGGACATCACACTATAAGGAGGATGTGAAGGTAGTGGGTAGATTGGAGAAGCAAGGATTGTTCTCCTTAGTGAAGGATTGTCCTTCTTGAGCAGAGAGGAAATATAATGAATGCGTTCAAATTCACAAGAGGACTGGCCACGAGGATTGAGAGAAGCTGCTCCCTATGGTGGAAGAGGTCCCACATTTCAGATGATGAGCAAAGGAACCAGAGGAGACATCAGGGAAATGTTTTTTTTACACAGCTACAATCTGGAATGCATTACCCGTGAGTGCGATGGAGGTAGACTCACTTGTGGCTTTCAAAGGGGAGTTGGATAAAAACCTGAAGGTAAAACAATGTGCAGGAACTATAGGGAAAGGGTAGGGAATTAGAACATGCTGAGTTCCTCTTGTAGGGAAGAGATATGGCCATGACAGGGTGAATGGCCTGCTTCAGTGCTGCAATAAATAAATAATTTTTATTGTCACAAGTAGGCTGACATTAACACTACAATGAAGTTACTGTGAAAAGCCCTTAGTCGCCACATTCTGGCTCCTGTTTGGGTACACAGAGGGAGAATTCAGAATTCTTAGCTGGTACGGGAATTGAACCCGCACTGCTGGCCTTGTTCTACATCATAAACCAGCTGTCTCGCCCACTGAGCTAAACCAGCCCTCATGGGAATCATGAATCCCATGATTCAATGATTTGCTGAGAAACAGACTAGTTTACATGAATGAAACTAGTAAATAGTTCTGTAGAGTCTCTTCAAAGCCTTTTCAGTTACTTTAAAATCAGATTACTCACAGATGGTGGACTAGACACTGATTAAACATGCTTATATATTTTGATAATCTCAATTTTAGTTGTATTAATTAAACTGCACCGGGTTCCCAGCCAAGTATATCAATTAATGCAAAAATATTTTGTTTGAATATAGTGCCACTGGTTCATGGCCATGATCTGCTCAGCAATTAAGTCATTGAACAGCGGAGAAGGCTGGAGGGGCCAAATGACCTACTCCTGCTCTTATTTCTTACGATGTCATGTCGCACTTTAAGCAAGTTACAACATAAAAACGGTAAAACTCCATTTTACCAAAATCCTGAAAAATCCAATCCGCTCTTCTTGTCAACTAGGAATCCATCGGCAGTTTCCAGGTGAAAATTATATAATGCAAAAGCTGGGACAAGGTAAAATCTGCAGCCAGAAATCACCTCGAGTCCTTCTTTTTTGCTACATTACACCCACCAGCCGTCACTATGCTGAAAGGGAAAATGAATACTCATCGTCATGCAACGCGTGCCTTTCACTGATAATACTAAAATCAGGAGACTCTGAATGGGCGTTTGATAATTTAAATTATGCTTGATGTCTGTCCAGGATTCTCTTTAAAAAAATGTTGCTGCAACAATATACTGATCTCTTTTAAAGTTGTTAGTTAATAAACTGAAATTGCCAAAATGTGATAAAGCAATATAACAGAAGGTTCAATAAAATGTGTTATGGAGGGTTGAGCAGAAATGAATAATTCATTACATAATAAAACCAAGATGAGGAGTAGTATAACTGGAGCATCATTTACTCAATACAAAGGGCAATTATAAGCCAGCCTGCCCTATGGCCTAATAAAAAAAATACATATTTGAATAGGCGACTAATCTAATAGGGTCAACTACATGCCATCAGTATTATATCAATAACAAGTAATGTTGATTGAGACACTCAAAGGGATTAGCTTAAAGAGACATTAATAGCAATAGCTGAAGAGGAAATATTGGAAGTGAAATGCTGTCATGTGAAAGCTCCTTCACTTAGTTGCAGGTAGTGATATGAGATAGTATTGACGTATTTATGCTGATTCTCTGGGGTTTCGAATGGATATATGCTGTAGTCAGGAGAACCCTCACTGAGCTCTTTTGAACGGTCAGAAATTATTTGTCAGAGATGGCTGATGAGGGAATTCTAATAAAAAATCACCAGAATCTGGGGCGGAATTCTCCGACCCCCCGCAGGGTCGGGGAATCGCCTGGGGCCGGCGTAAATCCCGCCCCCACCGTGGCCGGAGTTCTCCACCACCCGGGAATCGGCAGGGGCGGGAATTGCGCCCCGCCGATCGGCGTGCCCCCCGTGGCGATTCTCCGGCCCGCGATGGGCCGAAGTCCCGCTGCTGTCAGGCCTCTCACACCGACGTGGTTTGAACCACCTCTGTGCAGGCGGGAGCAGGCGGCACGAGCGGGCCCCAGGGTCTTGGGGGGGCGCGGGACGATCGGACCCCACGGGGTGCCCCCACAGTGGCCTGGCCTGCGATCGAGGCCCACCGATCGGCGGGCGGGCCTGTGACGTGTGGGCACTCTTTTTCTTCCGCCGCCGCCACGGCTCCACAATGGCGGAGGCAGAAGAGACCCCCTCCACCGCACATGCGCCGGTGGTGACGTCAGCAGCCGCTGACGTTCCGGCGCATGCGCGGACTGACGCCGACCAGCGAAGGCCTTTCGGCCAGTCCCGACTCCGATTGGCGTGGCGCCAAAGGCCGTTCACGCCGGCCGGCTGAGCGGGAGCCACTCCGGCACGGGCCTAGCCCCTAAAGGTGCGGAGAATTCCGGGACCCCTCGCCCCTCTGGGTAGTGGGGAATTTCACCCCTAGTGTGGAAAATGGCAATGCAGAAGTGGGTGACCAAAATATGAAAGTCAAGTCTGTTTTTGAGATGCATGCATCAAATTGTGGAGCGCCATGGAATGTAGGCCAATGCTTGGTTCCTTGTTGATTTTAACGAACAAATCACTTTGTAAAAGAAATCACACGTATAAACTGCAAATTGTGTTGGAAAAATTAAGGTACTAGAAGAGTCAATACCTTGGGGTTCCAGACATTTCATACATGTTTACAGGAAAAAAGAAATTAAGCAGGTTTAGCTCAGTGGGCTAGACTGCTGGTTTGTGATGCAGAACAAGGCTAGCAACGCGGGTTCAATTCCCGTACCAGCTGAGAATTCTGAATTCTCTCTCTGTGTACCCGAACAGGGCTGGAGTGTGGCGACTAGGAACTCCGAAACAGCACTCCACCTGGGACCACTCCCCCCCCCCCACCTTATTCCTGTAACCCCACCTAGCCTTTTGTACACAATCGGAAAATTTAGCATGGCCCATCCGCCTAACCTGCACACCTTTGCACTGTGTGAGGAAGCCGGCGCACCGGGAGGAAACCCGTGGACGCGGGGAGAATGTGCAAACACCGCACAGACATTCACCCACGCTTGGATTTGAACCAGGGTCCCTGGTACTGTGAGGCAGCTCTGCTAACCACTGTGCCGCCCCAATGGTCGATCGGATGTTGCACCAACCTTATGACTCTTAATTGGAAACACTGGGAAATATTACAGGTGAGTCACTATTCTCCCCTCAGGGTGGGCTTCCCACCCCCTTTTGCGCCTGAAGACTGTCCTGAAGCCAGCAGGAGAAATCCTGTCATTTTCTTTTCAACGGATTCATTTGGGTAAAGATAAATTGGATGAAAAAAAAATAGAGTCAAAACAGAACGATGCAGGGCAGCAGGGTGGCACAGGGGATTAGCCCTGTTGCCTCACGGCGCCTAGGTCCCAGGTTCGATCCTGGCTCTGGGTCACTGTTCGTGTGGAGTTTGCACATTCTCCCTGTGTTTGCGTGGGTTTCGCCTCCACAACCCAAAAGATGTGCAGAGTAGGTGAATTGGCCACGCTAAAATTGCCCCTCAATTGAAAAAAGAAAATGAATTGGGTACTCTAAATTTAAAAAAAAACCAGAACGATGCTGCCGGACTAATTCTTTTGACTGCAGAAGTATGAATGAATTAACAGTGAAGCACAGTGAGTGATAGAGATAGTGAAAGGCATGAAACCTATCCATGATGTTCCTTTGTCTGCTACTTTAAAGTTGGCATCGCTCCCTTTTTCTTGACAACTTTGGCACTCCTGTTAAGTGACTGTCAGAGGAATGTGTGATGTTTCGGGTCAGTTTCTAGATTACGTTGGAGTAGCTTTTATTGAATTTTTGGCTACAGTGCTATGGTAATTATGGTGCTGGACTAGCAGCCCGGAGATCAAGAGTTCAAATCAACCGGCGGGAGTCATGAAAACAAACTCCTAAAATTCTGGCCATTTTCAGCTCGCCCCTGTTGTGTTTGATCCTTTGTTCTTCACGAAGGAACTTACCAAACACTTTGACTTGTCCAAGCCAGAATCTTTTATTGAGTCTCGTGTGGTAAGATAGCAATCTGATATAGAGCACTTTATCATGGAGTCTGCTAACTACGCTTCTTAAACCTGCACTTCACACTGACCATTCACATGTTAGTATTATTACCCTCTCAATCATCTCCTGAAGATGGCCGGCTGTGTCTCCCTTTATACCCGAGTCACAGATCACATGACTTTGGTCTGGAGACCACATGATGTGTATGTACCGCCACCTGCTGGTTGGAGGTTGCACAATATCCAACTACAATACAGCCCTTTGGCACATCACCACAACCCCAAAAATACAAACAACGATCATAAAGGTTGGTCAGTTGTCAAATCCACCTGGTTCATGAATATTCTTGTGATTTTGGTGCTGCTTTCTGAAATACATGAGGAATGACTGAATTGGGCAAATACTTCAAGGCAATCAAGGACGTGCAGCTTCACCAATTTTGTCCACGTGATGAGATCCAAGTGATTACTTCCGGCACCCCAGTTTTGTGTGACATTAATTTTGAGGACTCGAGGGCAGAACTTACCAGGACCAATAAAAAGTTTCTGTCCTATTGTTTTGATGAACGATGTTCATTTCTTGAATTGAACAACTTGTTTCCTGGCTGAAGAATTTTCTGAGCAGATTGTTTCTGTATTGATGGTCCCCGAACAGATCTGAGATTCAGTGCAGTGTGAACTGTGCACTACTGGTGTCAGAAGCATTGTGGGAAGGCCTGAGAATAGTCTTCTCTCTTCCACTCCCATACCCCCATCTCCCTTTTGACAGATGGAATGGGGACAGGTTGACCATTAAATACTTCAGCCTCTGCTCCTCCCACTATACCTTCAAGGTCAATACCTTCATTTTGGGGGATTAGGCTATTGAGTTCGATGATCAGCCATGATCGTAATGAAAGAAGGGACAGGCTCAAAGGGCGGAATGGCCTCCTCCTGCTCCTATTTTTCTAAGTTTCAATGTTTCTATTAGTATCATGGCCGGAATTCTCCAGCTGTCCACTGGCGGTGTGATTCGCTGGTCCCACTAGCAACGTGTCCCCGCCAGAGAATCCCGCCACTAGCGAAAGGCGCGTAGCCTCCTACTGCCGAGAAACACGCGACTGAGAGACCAGAGAATCCCACCCGATATGTTTAGATGCACAGGGGGTAGGTGGAGACTTGTGTCGGACACATTTCCTGGTACTCGGCTATTGTTAAAATGGAATCTTCTTCACTGGCTTGTCTGTTTGCTTTTCAATAGAACATTATATTCCAAAGCCATATAAATGGTGCTTGTTGAAACTGCCACATGCACAGTGCTCTGACATGTTGTGAACTATTTTTATGCATGACAAGATTCCTCTAAAATAAAGAAATGAGACCACAACACTACATTTTGTTGTGTGTTATACTGATATAAGCACCAATTGTTCTGAAAGGATTGTGTAAACTTGTTGTGGGTTCATGTATTTAGAATAGACACATGTGAACACTTTTCCATAGGTAGAGAGTGTGTGTTTGTGTATGTGCTTGTTTGTGTTCTGCTCAAAACCCAAGTGAAACTAACACTGGAGTACATGAAACACTTTCCTTCTAATGGGGCTTTTCACTGTAACTTCATTGCAGTGTTAATATAAGCTTGCTTGGACAGGGTTTGTTTATTGTCACGTGTACTGAAGTACAGTGAAAAGTATTTTTCTGCGAGCAGCTCAACAGTACTAAGTACATGGGAAGGAAAGGGAATAAAAGAAAATACATAATGGGGCAACACAAAGTATACAATGTAACTACATAAGCACCGGCATCTGATGAAGCATACAGGGGTGTATTGTTAATCAGGTCAGTCCATAAGAGGGTGATTTAGGAGTCTGGTAACAGCGGGGAAGAAGCTGTTTTTGAGTCAGTTCGTGTGTGTTCTGAGACTTCTGTATCTCCTGCCTGATGGAAGAAGTTGGAAGAGTGAGTAAGCCAGGTGGGAGGGGTCTTTGATTATACTGCCCGCTTTCCCCAGGCAGCGGGAGGTGTAGATGGAGTCAATGGATGGGAGGCAGGTTTGTGTGATGGACTGGTCTGTGTTCACGGCTCTCTGAAGTTTCTTGTGGTCCTGGGCCGAGCAGTTGCCATACCAGGCTGTGATGCAGCCAGATAGGATGCTTTCTATGGTGCATCTGTAAAAGTTATGAAGAGTTAATGTGGACATGCCGAATTTCTTTAGTTTCCAGAGGAAGTATAGGCGCTGTTGTGCTTTCTTGGTGGTAGCGTCGACGTGGGTGGACCAGGACAGATTTTTGGAGATGTGCACCCCTTGGAATTTGAAACTGCGAACCATCTCCACCTCGCCCCGTTGATGCTGACAGGGGTGTGTTCACTACTTTGCTTCCTGAAGTCTTTAGTTTTGCTAGCATTGAGCGAGAGATTGTTGTCACTGCCCAACTCCACTAGGTTCTCTGTCTCCCTCCTGTATTCTGACTCGTTGTTATTCGAGATCCGGCCCACTATGGTTGTATCGTCGGCAAACATGTAGATGGAGTTGGAATCAAGTTTTGCCACGCAGTCGTGTGTGTACAGGGAGTAGAGTAGGGGGCTAAGTACGCAGTCTTGTGGGGCACCGGTATTGAGGACTATTGTGGAGGAGCAGTTGTTGTTCATTCTTACTGATTGTGGTCTGTTGGTCAGAAAATCGAGGATCCAGTTGCAGAGTGGAGAGCCAAGTCCTAGGTTTTGGAGCTTTGATGTGAGCTTGGCTGGGATTATGGTGTTGAAGGTTGTAGTCAATAAATAGGAGTCTGATGTAGGAGTCCTTGTTGTCGAGATGCTCTTGGGATGAGTGCAGGGCCAGGGAAATGGCGTCTGCTGTGGAACGGATGCGATGGAATGCGAATTGCAGTGGATCAAGGCGTTTTGGGAGTATGGAGGTGATGCGCTTCATGGACAACCTCTCGAAGCACTTCATTACTGCTGAAGTCAGGGCCACCGGACGGTAGTCATTGAGGCACGTTGCCTGGTTCTTTGGCACCGGTATGCTGGTGGTTTTCTTGAAGCAGGTGGGGAACTTGGAGTGGAGTAGGGAAAGTTAAAGATGTCCGCGAATACCTCTGCCAGCTGGTCCGCGCAGGCTCTGAGTGCACGACGAGGGATCCCGTCCGGGCTCGTCGCCTTCCGAGGGTTCACTTTCAGGAAGGCCGATCTGACTTTTGAAGCTGTGATGGTGGGTATGGGTGAGTTATGAGCTGCTGGGCACTCGACAGTGGATTGTTGGTTACCTGCTTGAACCGAGCATAGAATGCATTGAGTTCATCGGGGAGGGGTGGGCTGCTGCCGCAGATACAGCTCGGCTTCGCTTTATAGCCCATTATCTTGCTTAGTCCTTGCCACAACCGCCAAGAGTCTGTCTGTGACTCTAGCTTGGTCTGAAATTCTCTCTTGGCATCTCGGATGGCTTTGCGGAGGTCGTATCTAGATTTCTTGTATAGGTCAGGGTCGTCTAACTTGAACGCCTCAGACCTGTCCTTCAGTAGGGAGTCAATCTCGCGGTTGAGCCATGGTTTCCGGTTGGGGAACGTACGTACTGCTTTCTTTGGCACGCAGTCGTCCACACATTTGCTGATGAAGTCTGTACGGTGGCGGCATACTCATTTTAGTTGGACGCGGAGTTCTCAAATATGGACCAGTCCACAGTCTCTAAGCAGTCGCGTAAGAGCTCTTTTGTCTCTTCGGACCAGCACTACACAACCTTTTTAACTGGACTCTCCCGCTTGAGTTTCTGCTTGTAAGCTGGGAGGAGCACCGTCTTATGGTCTGATTTCCCAAAGTGCGGCCAGGGGATGGAACGGTAGGCGTTCTTGATTTTTGAGCAGCAGTGGTCAAGAGTGTTGTTGCCCCCGGTGGGACAGGACATGTGCTGGTGGAATTTTGGCAGTTCACTCTTGTGGTTGGCCTCCGGTCTCCGGCCACAATGAACAGGGCCTCCGGGTGTTCTGTTTCATAGTTGTTTATAACTCTGTACAGTTCGCCCAGCGCCTTCCTCACTTCTGCCTGGGGTGGGATGTAGACCGCTGTGATAATGGCTGAAGTGAACTCACGTGAAAGATAGTATGGGCGGCACTTCACAGTCAGGTCTTCCAGGTCCGGGCAGCAGTAGGTCGCCAGGGTCGCCACATCCAAGCATCAGGAGGAGTTGATGAGGAGGCAAACCCCTCCACCCTTTGCTTTGCCAGATGACGCGGTGCTGTCCGCCCGGTGAATTGAGAAGTTATCAGGTTGTATGGCACAGTCCGGTAAGGCGGGGGTGAGCCATATCTCTGTGAAACAGAGCACACAGTAAACTTGTGACACTAAATATTATTATTTACTAATATAGATTATTATTTAATGATGTTTTGCTGCTATTTATTGCAACACATTTGAACAAAATAAAAGTAGACCAAAAATGTGCAGCCGGATTTTCCATTCCTGAGACTAAGGGCGGGATTCTCCAATTGCCGATGGCAAAATCGCATTCGGTGATTGGGCGGAGGATCCCTTTTGACGCCAATAGCGGGGATGGAGCCTGTTTTTGGATGATAAGCTCCCTCCAAAATGGTGACTGCGCCGCACACCATTGGGTCGGCCTCAGGACGTCACCTGAAGGCCCTCCCCCAATGCTCCGCCCCCACTGGGCCGACTTCCCGACGGCATGGATCACTTGTGCTCTGAGGTTCTGTCAACCTCGCGTGGCGGAGGCTGCGGACTGTGTCCTGCGCCGCCACAGTCGGGGAGTGGGGGGAGGGGGGTTTCATTGCACTGGCCGGGGGGCTGATGGGGGTGGTGGTGAGGGGGTCTATACAGGAGGGGCACTATCTGGCAGGCCAGGTCCGCGCGCGGCAGGCACCATGTTGTATGGCGCAACCTCTGCAGGTCGACGGTGTGCGTGGCCACGGACACGGCAATTCTCCGGCTGTTTCTGTCGGGAATGGCCGGGGTTTCACGTGCCGGGCGGAGCATCGGCGCGGGGGCGCCGGCAGCTTTTTCAGCGTAAGACTTGACACATGCTCCAGACATAGCCTCAAAATCAGAGAATCAGGCCCGAAGTGTTGACGCTAGGACAGGATTCGTGAAGATCTATGACAGCAAACCTGGAGCTGCAGCTTCGCCGATTCAAACACCGCTAAGGGCTAACACCGGCGCCATGTGGAACACAATTGGTGCCGGATTTGCCGGATCCAGGATTGGCACTCAGAAGGGTGACAAGCTGCAGCTGCATATCCACACTTCACTCCGCACACATACCATCACTGCCAACAAGATAGCAGCAAGACGGGCAGCACCGAGATTCACCAACATGGAACTGGAGACCCTGCTGGACAACATGGAGGAGAAGAAGGCAACCCTGTACCCCGGGGGCGAAGGAGGCTGCCAGCCAATCCTTGGCATAGGTGGCAGAGGTGGTCAGCGCCGTGGGCTACACCAGCTGGACAGGCCTGCAGTACAGGAAAAAAACTGACGTAATCAGGGCAGCCAGGGTGAGTCAGCAGCACTGTGCCCCGGCAATAACCCCCGTCCCTCACATCTGTAACCCTACACCTCCTCCCACCCAGAGGGTGGCCCAGCCCTCACGCTGCACCACATGCCAATACTGGCCGCCATCTGGGAATCCACCTAGACATAGTGTTAGGGCCCGTAGGCAAGAAAACTGGACACCAGTTAAGTTGTCACAGGTGCAGGACACAGTTTAGCGTTAGGGACTATAGTAGTTCACATTAAACACCTGTGCACAAGGTCACAAGCCTTGGTGCTCTATCAGAAAAGTGTGATGGGTGGGCTGGATGCAGAGAGGGCCTGAGGGGAGGAATGGATGGACGTTGAGGGTGGGCTTGGCTCAGGGAACGCAGTTCAGCCGTGCTCACCGCTCCGGTGTCCCACCCCCACCGTCCCGAACTCCACCCCAGGCTCCCATGCACATTGGCCCTGGCGAACACGTTGTTCGACCTCCCGTGCCTGCCCTGTCCCATATCCTGCCCATCCGCGTCCTCCCCCGGAGACAAGGACTGACATTAATCCTCTTCCTCCAGCACGTCGCCCCTCTGCTGCGGAATCTTGTGGAGGACACAGCAGGCCACCACGATGGGGGCGACCCTCCCAGCGCGATACAGATGGGCCCCTCCAGAGTGGTCCAGGCACCACAACTGCATCTCCAGAATGCCGAAGCACCGCTCAATCACACCCCTGGTCACTGCATGGGCGTCTTTGTAGTGGGTCTCAGTATCGGCCTGTGGCCCCCAACCCCCCCCCCCCCAACCCCGTCCCCTAGCAGGGCCGCCCCACCCCAGCCTGCCCGGCCAGTGTCAGGACCGGCAGCCCACGGTTGCGCCTCTGCGTGTCCTACTTCCTCTCTCTCCCCCTCATCTGCCATGGTGGCTGTTTCCTGATTTTTAAAAGCACAAGTGAACGTCACCGTTGGGAATTCCCCCGGTGGAGTCGGAGAATCGCGGAGACCCCGGAGAATACCAAGTTGGGCCTGCTGATGACATGAAAACGGCATTTACTGTACATGCGTTGTGGAATGCATTGACGCCGCTGTCGAGGCTCTGGAGCGTTTTGGCATAAACCCAAAGCTTGCCACAATTTTGGCATCAAAACTGATTCACTGTTCAATCGCCTTTCCTGATTTTGGCGTCGGGCGATGGAGAATCCCGCTCGTGATCTCTTTCCTCCTCCAGTTTCCCAGTTAACAAACTTGATGTCCTCACAGGTTCTGTACTCAGGTGCCTGATCAGAATCAATAAATTCGGTCATCTAACAATGCTCTGTCTGTGGTCTAAAGCTCCACAAATTGATGTTGCCGTTTCAGATTTGTAAATTTGACATGTAATTCAGTATTGTTATAACAGAAACCTCTCCTTGTCTTTTGTACATGACATGTTGCTGGTAGCTGTGGTGCACTGGAGTTCAATTAGCATCAATATATGTGCCATCTTATATGCTCCATTAACTGAACACTATGTGCAATCAACAATTTTCACCTCTACATAAGGAGCTAACCCACATTCAATATAAATGGGAAAGCACTGCTCATATCAGTAATGGATTCTAGCTGAAGAATATGACGCGCTCTCTCTTTGTAAGTGTCTGTGTTAGAATAGCTAGGGAATAATTGGCAGATAGTAAGAAGTTTTACAACACCAGGTTAAAGTCCAACAGGTTTGTTTTGAATCACTAGCTTTCGGAGCACTGCTGTGCCTTATTGTGCTGACATTAACTGTACCATAAGCACAGCTGATATAGAAAGTCCCATGCTTTGATTTATCAAGCCTAATTCTTTCAACACAGCAGGAAACATTTGGAAAGGTTACAGTGCCAGTATAGGACATTACTTAATCGAAACAAGTATTGCAGAACTAGTTTTAAGACCCTGGGATAGGATGCAACAGTGGACACAAATTGAGCCCAAAATTGTTCTCGTTTTGGGAAGATTTCCTTTCTCTCAAGTTTTCACTCAGACTTGTTTGCATGTCACCGAATGCACTCAGCCGTGAGTAAACAGAAGGTACTTTTAAAAAAAATGTTGCTGTTAAAAGTATACCTTGATATATTCAAGAGTTTTTCTGATAAAAGACACATGCTGTTGAAGCTTTTCGTCTTAAACTCATCATGACAATTCACAAGAATACCAAATTGTAAAGGAGACAACAATTTGTTCTACATCAGGAGAGAGTGCTGATGCGTTGGAAAGTGGACTCTGCATCGTGGAGGCATTTCCATGGAGAATGAACCAGTTAACTGATAACCGACAGTTAACTGTCAAACTTTGTATGAACTCTGTTCTCATGCAGTAGAAATTATAGTTCTGTACCTCTCTCCTCAAGCTCTGTACAACTGTTTGAATATTTAAGAGTAGTGAGTTACTGCAGGTTGATTAGTACAGCAGAAAATTAGTTTATCACAAAAAAATAAGCATGTTTGGTCACCACCTTTAATAAGAACATGAGAACTTGGAGCAGGAGTCGACCATTCGGCCCCTCGAGCCTGCTTTGCCATTCAATAAGATCATGGCAGATCTTTGTGGACTCATCTCCACTTATCTGCCCCTTTCTATAATCTTTAATTCTTTTACTTATCAAACTTAATTTCAAATAACTGAACATATCTGTTAAATATATAGAGGATAGCAACCCAATGTTTTCTAAATTACAAAAAATTGTTCAAACCTTTTAAAACCAGGTCCCTTAGTGCCCTTGTGCCCAAAAGAACCAATTTTAATTTTTACAACCCCTGTATAACTGAGAAACAAATGCCGTTATAGATTAATGATTTCAATCTAACACAAAAGATGGTGGGCTCGCGATCTGTGCTGGACACAATTCTTTTATATCATCTGCACAAATATAACCATGGGGTAATTCGTATTCAGGCTGTGGTAGTCTTGGGTCCTGTATTCTCACCCTGCCCATGAGAATGGAAGGCAATGAAAGTCGCTTATTGTCACGAGTAGGCTTCAATGAAGTTACTGTGAAAAGCCCCTAGTCGCCACATTCCGGCGCCTGTCCGGGGAAGCTGGTACGGGAATTGAACCGTGCTGCTGGCCTGCTTGGTCTGCTTTAAAAGCCAACGATTTAGCCCAGTGAGCTAAACCAGCCCCTGTGTCAATGGTAAACTACCGTTGACAAAAACGAAACAAAACAAAGCTGCTCAGGAGGAAGGATCAACAAACAAGGAGGCAAGGGAAGAGCATGAATGAACTGTACGCAACCCACTGGTACTCATGATTTTCAGTTCTCAATTGTCTGCATATCAGATATAAGTATATGCACTCGGGCTCACAGTGTATCAGGATGTATCAAGACCTCTGCACTGACCCTCTCAGAGGTTGTACAGTTAAGAGGAAATAGCCCTTATTTATCTGTGAATAGTCAGAGCCCACGTCATTGATGTTTGTCTCCTGAACCTCGCTGATGAAAGACATGGTGCACTGTCCCAACACGAAGCCCCGAAGCTCTGTGCTGGGTTGGAGTTTGATAAATCCTGGTTTGCTGCTCTTGCACTGAACTACTGAGAAGAAACTTCGAACTGTTCCCAGTGTCCGCTTTTTAAGGATCCCATCTATAAATATGTTTTTCAAGGGTTTAGGCATGTTCCTGCTATTGGCCTGGGATTATAAGAGCTGTTGGCTTCGGCAACCTCTGCACCCACCAAGCCCTGTTCTCCCCTATTCCACTGGAATTGTAAAGCAGAGGAGAGGGTTGACACTAAAGCTGAGCGCTGACGCATGTCCAAGCCTGGGATCTGGGGTGGCATTTTCCTGTAAAATGGCAAATTGTCAGCTTCAGTTAGAAAACAGCATGTTTCTCTCAGAGAAACAGGCAGATTTCCAGATGAGACCTTCCCACATTTTGCTAGTTTTTGAATGGAGGTGTTTGCTTTGCAGGGTCATTGTGATGGGCAGAGCCTAACTACACTGACAAGCCAAGCTCAAAGTGAAATTAAAGAACCCTCCTCACCCCATGGGCATCCCGACGGCGCCCTCATCGATGGCATGTGCCCCTCCCCCCACCCTGAACATAGACCTCTGGCATCGGGACCCTCCTGATTGGTCACGCTGTATGTGCTCCTTCTTCAGGCCCAGCCTTCTTCAGACCCTGACCTCTAGAAGTGTCAACCTTCCACTTACCTGGCATGTCTCTGACCACCCAGAGGCTCCAATGGCCTCCCAAGTCTCCCCGACGTGGTCAGCACATCTGGTCTCATTTGTGGAGACCATTCGTGATTACTGCCGGTGCCACATTACGCTGGAGGGTGGGAACATTCCCGGATAATTCAGCGTTAAACCGATTTTGAATATTAGATCATAAGACCATAAAACATTGGTCGCAATCCAATGGCCACGCCTGAAAAGCAGCTTGTCACAACACAACGAGGCCGTCAAAAGCCAGGAGACCCCACTCCCAAGATCTACCCGCCTCGCAATGCCTCACGAGATCCAACGTGATCTCGCAAGGGGAATCCTACCCATTGTGGGCGGGCTCACGTTTTGGCAAATCTGCATATTAGGGTGAGACAGTTAGTCTCACTTTAATGCGCAGATTCCCGAGGTACATAAAGCTTTGTGAGTGCTGAACGGCACTTGTGGGGGTCTCCCAGGGGATCAGAGGCCCACAGTTGCATGCCCTTTGGGCAGGGAGATGCCCTGGCACTGATGATGTTACCTGGGCACCCTGGCAGTGCCACCTGAGTGCCAGCCTGGCACTGCCAAAGTGCCCAGGTGGTACTGGCAGCTGTCAGGGGCACTGCCAGGGTGCTAGGTTGGCACTGCCAAGGTGCCAAGCTGGTATTTTCTGCACACAGGTGAGCGGGCAATGTATCCATTGTTCCCGGGGATCGCTTCATTAATATGCAAACTGCTGATTTCGGTGCTGTCTGCTTTCTTTGCAGCCAGAATACACATGAACTTCTGCAAACTGCTTGTCTCTTTATAATTGTCCAGTTTTCCCTGCAACCTTTGCGTTCTTCCATTTTGTGTGGGGAAGTGGCCAACCCAGGTGGCTACACTGGCAGCCGCTGAGGATGGAGGGCTTGCTTCCCAACATGGAAAGGAGGAGGAGGTGCAAAAGCCGCACCGCATGAGGCCTTGTGTGTACTGGCACCGACTGTCATTCGAGGACCAGCCAGACTGGGCATGCCATCGAAGACTCCAGCTGAGCAGGGGGACAGAGCGACATATCTGCCAGATCATCGCACACCCGGCATCGTGGGGTAATGGGGGAGAACACCCGCTCCCGGTGGTCATCAAGATGACGGTTGCCCTATATTTTTACCCCATGGGCTCCTTCCACGAGCCAAGTGGCACCCTGTCCGGGATCTCAAAAAGCTCGGTGCGCAGGTGTTACCGCACCATCACCGAGGCTGTATAGGCCCATTCGGCACAATACATCTATTTCAATATAGACCGAGCCAACCAGGATGCCAAGACAGCGGGATTTTCTGCCATCACGATGTCCCGGGTCCAGGGGGTGATAGACAGAATGTATGTCACCCTTTGAGCACCTACAGATGACAGGCCGCTCTACAAATACCGATAGGGGTTCCAATTCATGAACATGAAGCTGGTGTGTAACCATCAGATGCACATCATGCATGTCTGTGCCCGATACCCGGGCAGTGTTAACCACTGTTCCACCATCCCGCTGCCATCAAGAGAGGTTTTACTGTTTGATTTGTATCTTACCGGCTGACCAGGGATTGGATTAACATTGCCATGTCAATAATTTCATTTAATCACCTTTATTCAAAATGCGGGGTTGAAGCCACAATGAGATCAGTCAGGGTATAACCAGATGGCAGGGCAAGCTCGAGGGGTCAAAGTTTCCCATCCTGCTCCTGAAGAAGAAGAAGAAGATCGCTTATTTTGCGAGTAGGCTTCAATGAAGTTACTGTGAAAAGCCCCTAGTCGCCACATTCCGCCACCTGTTCGGGAAGGCTGGTACGGGAATTGAACCGTGCTGCTGGCCTGCCTTGGTCTGCTTGAAAAGCCAGCAATTTAGCCCAGTGTGCTAAACCAGCCCCACTGTTAGCTCCACTATAATCCATAATCAGCCCCACTATAATCCATAAATTCATATTTCCTTTTGATAATCTCATTGAATATCAAGGTGTACTTTCAGAATGCTTCAGGCATTCCATGCACAGGCAACTTGACAGTTTGGATATCACAGTAAAACTCTGGTACAAAGCATCATCAGAATTATAATTCACTGGCATTCAACTATGACTTTCTTATCCTATTAATCTAATATCTTTCCCGCTTGTCAGGTCTCACTTCTGTTTCTCAGAAGTATATGTGAGCGATGCAGCAATGACACGTAGAAGATGTCACTGCAAATCCTATTGAGATCAAACAGCCATTTGATTCTCTGTTTACAAATGTGAATTGCAAAAATCTGTCCTGTTGTCTTGACACCAATTAATTAAGTTGCTACATTGAACATTTCTTCCAGATAAGCTAGCTGCAATGATACCCAAATGCTCTTGACCATATTGTCAGACTCTCAGTGCAGTAAAATTATGTTGAGCAATGATCTTTTTCTCAATTCCGATCCCTACCGCATCTACAATTCTTCAACTGTTGCAGACGAATCCTTGTTTTTAAAAAAAAATTAGTCTGCTTTTCGCCTTCATTTTTCAGTCAACCCTGCCCCACATATTCATTAACCTTCTCCCGCAAGACAATGAAGCACATTGGCGTTCCTGGAATTGTCTGCAGGCAGACTTTGCCAGCTGAATTAAATTGTACCATTGTTCCATTCAGCTGTAGCTGTTGCAATTTTACAGCCAATTGTTCCTCGGAATTTGATTTTTCCAGTAGGTTGAACTTTGGAACAAATTCAGGTCGGAGATTAGAAATGACCTATGATCGAGCCCTTCAATATTTCTCATCGGAATTTGAAAACCAGTCAATGTGCCCGCTTGATTGACCAGTCAATATGCCCGCCTTCCACCTTGGATAGTCATGCCATGCCATGGGCGGCATGGTAGCACAGTTGTTGCTTCACAGCTCTAGGGCCCCAGGTTCGATTCCTGGCTTGGGTCACTGCCTGTGCGGAGTCAGCACGTTCTCCCCGTGTCTGAGTGGGTTTCCTCCTGGTGTTACGATTTCCTCTCACAGTCCAAAGATGTGCAGGTTAGGTGGATTGGCCATGCTAAGTTGACCTGAGTGTCCAAAAAAAGTTAGGTGAGGTTACTGGGTTACGGGGATAAGGTGCGGGTGTGGGCTTAAGTAGGTTGCTCTTTCCAAGGGCCGGTGCAAACTCGATGGGGTAAATGGCCTCCTTCTGCACTGTAAATTCTATGATTCTATGATTCATCCACGAGTAACGTACTGCAGCAACTCACCAAGGCTCCTTCGACAGGAGCTTCCAAACCTGTGACCTCCAGAATATCGAAGGTCGAGGGCAGCGAGGGCCTTAATTTATTTTTTTAAAATTTCGAGTACCCAATTCATTTTTACCAATTAAGGGGCACTTTAGTGTGGCCAATCCACCTACCTTCCACATCTTTTGGGTTGTGGGGGCGAAACCCACGCAAACACGGGGAGAATGTGCAAACTCCACACGAACAGTGACCCAGAGCCGGGATCGAACCTGGGACCTCGGTGCCGTGAGGCTTCAGGGCTAACCCACTGTGCCACTGTGCTGCCCAGCGAGGGCCTTTATCCAGAAAACTGTTGTACCATTCGTCTTGAGGCCCACTGTTGCTTCCCAGTAAAAACTGAGAGAAAATCCAATTCTTATATCATTTCTGAGTGAGTTTATTCGGCTCATCCATTAATAGCCTTATACCTATCTTAAGCATATTACTACCCATGGATTTATTGAATAATTTACTGTTTCTTCCATAATTGATATTTTCATTTCAGATTTTTTCTCTACCCTACTAATTGCCTTTTACCCTGCTTCCTAAGCTCATCGTATTCCCCTGCGTCAACTTCTCCTTTATTGTTCATGTACTTTGAAAATGTATTTTTCTTCAGATTTACTTTTATCCTCAGCCTTTTAGTAATTTGTGACATTTTGCCGAGATTTCATTTTTTTTGTTTCAGCGGAATATATTTCTCCTGAACATGACTAATATCTCATGTTGTTCTGACACAAATGGTAGGATTTTCAGGCCTTGCTGGGGACGGGGATGAAGCCATCATCGGCTTGTTTCCCGACCCCATTCCCAAAAGATTGCCAGCGTCCCGCTGGGGGCGGGTTCATAACCTGGAAACGGTCCCAGCTCCTGTTTACGTCTTCAAAGCAAAGGTTCAGTCCTTTGCCTGTCACCATACTTGTCTCCAGGTTATGTTCTTTATCTTCCATCTCATTCTCTCATGCTTGTCTTTTTAGGTGCTGTTTAGCACACTGGGCTAAATCGCTGGCTTTGAAAGCAGGCCAGCAGCACGGTTCAATTCCCGTAACAGCCTCCCCGAGCGACTAGGGGCTTTTCACAGTAACTTGATGTGAAGCCTACGCGTGACAATAAGTGATTTTCATTTTCATTTTACCCTTTTGATCTTTGCACGGGCTCTCTATCTCTCTCTCCCCATTATTGCATTCCGATCAATACTCCCTAGATTTGTCTCCCGTGGTTACTTTCCAAACCTTCTCTAATTCATTTACTCTTGAGGTCAAGCAGTGCTTCCTCCCGTGTTGGATCTCATCACGGTGGGCGGAATTTTCAATTTTCTGTTTGTCAGTGTTGTCTCAGGCGTGAAAAAGCCTATCAGCTGCATTGCTGGGGTTTCCCGTCATATTTTCAAGCACTTTGAGAAAATAAATGCTGGAGGCGGGAAATGGAGGAGCAAATATGTGAACAATTTGCGGGGCAGTGTGAAAATAATAACAATGGAGTAATTATATTCGGTGATTTCAACTTTCCCAACATTAATTGGGACAGTCATAGTGTTAAGAGCTTAGATGGAGTGGATTTCTCAAAACGTTTACAAGAGAACAGTGTAACTCAATATGTGGAGGGTCCAACAAGGGGCGGTGCAGTGCTGGACCTAATTATGGGGAATAAAGACGGACGGGTGGTTAATGTGTTGGTGGGGGAACATTTTAGTGATAGCGACCACAGCATTTTACAGTTTAATGTTATGGACAAAGAAATAGACAAGTTGCAGAAAAAAGGTTTTGGATTGGAGAGAGCAGATTTTAGTAAAATAAGGCAGTATCTGGCCAAGGTAGACTGAGACGAGCTACCTGGGGGAAATCTACAGAAGAGAAGTGGAGGGGTGCGGGGTTGTTTATAAAGGAAATGGGGAGGGTGTAGGCCCAACATGTTCCCTTCGGGGTGATAGGGAGGTGTAATAAGCCCAGAGAACCATGGAATACCAGAGATATTCAGGATACGATGAAAAGGAAAAGCGATACAAGGGGAGCAAATCAGCGGAGGTATTAATGGAGGACAGAAAGTGCAGGATGGAGCTTAAGAAAGCAATTAGGAGAGCAAAGAGTGAATGTGAGAAAGCTCTGGCTGGTAAAAATAGGGAAAATCCCAACAGGGACAGAAGCAAAAGGAAGTAACTTCACCCAAAGGGTTGTGAATCTATGGAATTCCTTGCCCAGTGAAGCAGTTGAGGCTCCTTCATTAAATGTTTTTGAGGTACAGATAGATAGTTTTTTGAAGAATAAAGGGATTAAGGATTATGGTGATCGGGCCGGAAAGTGGAGCTGAGTCCACAAAAGATCAGCCATAATCTCATTGAATGGTGGAGCAGGCTCGAGAGGCCAGATGGCCTACTCCTGCTCCTAGTTCTTATGTTCTTATATTCTCTATCAATGGGAAGAGGATAAACAGAGAAAGAGTAGGACCCTTTTGGGACCAATGAAGCAATCTGTGCATGAAGCTAGAGGACACTGGTCGGGTGTTGAACGAATACTTCACAGCTTCCTTCACCCAACAAAAACAGGTGGTAGGTATGGAGCTCAGGTTGAGAGATGACGTGGTTTTTGAGAAAATTGACATAGGGAGTGACAAAGTATTGGAGGTGTGGCAGTCTTGAAAGCATACTAATCTCCAGGTCCAGATGAATCATGTCGTAGGCTGCTGTGGGAGGCGAGGGAGGAGATTGTAGGGGCTCTGACAACATTTTTAATTCCTCTCTGGCCACGGGGGAGGTGCCAGAGAACTAGACAACAGCTAATGTAGTTCTACTATTTAAGAAGGGTTGAAGAGATAAACCAGGGAACTACTGACCAATTAGTCTCACGTCAGTGGTAGGGAAACTTTTGGAGAAAACTATGAAGGAAAGAATCCATCTCCACTTGGAGAGACAAGCTTTGATCAGGGATAGTCAGCATTGCTTTGTCAGGGGGAGGTCATGCCAAACAAATTAGTTTGAATATTTTTAGAAGGTGACTAGATGTGTAGATGAGGGTAATTCATGAAGGCCCCACCTTCTCAACCTTGCCTCTTGCCTGAGGTGTGGTGATCCTCAGGTTAAATCAACATCAGCCAGCTCTTCCCCCTCAAAGGGGAAAGCAGCCTATGGTCATCTGGAACTATGGTGACTTTACCTTACCTTTAGATGAGGGTAGTGCAGTTGATGTAGCTTATATGGATTTCAGCAAAGCCTTTGACAAGGTCCCACATGGACTTGCAAAGAAGGCACATGAGATACAGGGTAATTTGATAAGCTAGATTCAAAATTGGCACCATTGCAGGAGGAAGAGGGTGATGACAGAAGGTGACTTTAGTGACAGGAAGGTATTGTCCAGTGGTGTACCACAGGAATCTGTGCTGTGTCCCCTATTATTCGTAATTTATATAAACAACATAGATGACTATGCAGGAGGTAGGGTCAGTAAGTTTGCGGATAACAAAGATTGGCCGGTTGGTTCACAGTGAGGTTGAGAATCCTGGGTTACCGGAAGATTTAGATGGGATGGTCAAATGGGCAGATAAGTGACAGAGGGACTTTAACCCCGAAAAGTGTGTGAGGAGTAATTAAAGGAGTAATTTGACAAGATAATTTTCAACGAACTGCATGACACGAGGAAGTTCCGAGGACTAAAGGCATCTTGATGTGTTTGTCCATAGAAGTCTGAAGGAGGAGGGCAGGTTAATAGAGTGGTGAAAAAGGCAAATGGGACACTTGTCTTTATCAATTGAGGCATAGATTACAGAAGCAGGGAGGTCACAGCTGGAGCACTGTGTGTAGTTCTGGTGGCCACTGTATAGGAAGAATATGATTGCACTGGAGGTGATTCACCAGAATGTTGCCCGGAATGGAACATTTAAGTTATGAAGAGAGGTTCGATAGGCCTGGGATGGAACAGAGAAGACTGAGTGGCAACCTGATCGAGATGGTCAAGATTATGGTGGGGGGGGGGGCGGGGGGGGGGGGGGGGGGTGGTATGGGCAGGGTGGATAGGGAGCAGCTATTCCCCTTAGTTGAAAGGTCAGTCACAAGGGAACACAAGTTCAAGGTGAGGGGTAGCAGGTTTCGGGGTGAGGAAAACCTATTTACCCAGAGGGTGGTGACGGTCTGGAACGCACTACCTGGGAGGGTGGTAGGGGCGGGTTGCCTCATATCCTTTAAAAAGTACCTGGATGAGCATTTGGCACGTCATAACATTCAAGGCTAGGGATCTAGTGCTGGCAAATTGGATTCGGTATGTAGGACAGGTGTATTTTCACATATCGGTGCAGATTTGATGGGCGTAAGGGCCTCTCCTGCACTGTGAGATTCACTGATTCTGTGAGGCGGGACCCATGCTGTCAACATTGTCCTTCCAGAGATTGGGTGGTCTTTTTAAAGAAACAGAGATCTCCCTGTGGACTTGGAGGATCCCCACCATGCAAATGGGGAACTCTCCCTCCCATGCACATGGACAACCTTCCCTCCCATGGACGTCCCCCATGGAAGCTCCCCCTTGGCATTACCTCTTGGCAAAGCCCCATGGCAAAGCCCCAGTGAGAGGGTGCATTTCTGGGGCAATATCATGTGGCAGTTCCAAAGGGCAGGGTTAAGGAACAGTTCCTGGAATGTGTCGCTCACCTGCCGCCAATGGCCATAGCTTGAGGGGCGCTACTCCACATCGTGTGGCCAACTGTGAGGCAGTCCTGCTCTTACTACCTGCCGTAGTCCTATGGAGTGATTTATATGCTGATAATCAACCTGTTTGGCCACATTATGAGAATACATTCTATAGAACTTCTACAGTGCAGAAAGAGGCCATTCAGCCATCGGAACTGTAGTGACCCTCTGAAAAAACATCCCACCGAGGCCCACTCCCCATCACCATAACCCCACCCAATCTGCACGTCTTATGACACTAAGGTTGCAATTTAGCATGGGCAATTCATCCAACGTGCACTTCTTTGATCTGAGGGAGGAAACCAGAGCACCCAGAGGAAAGCCATGCAAACACGGCGAGAATATGCAAACTCCACACCGACAGTCACCCAAGGCCGGAATTTCACCCAAGTCCCTGATGCTGCAAGGCAGCAATGCTACCTCCTGTGCCAACGTGCGCCCTTGCCGCTATTCCTTGGCCACCAAGTCCTGGAATGGGTCCTGCACCCGGAGCTTCTGTCTCAAAGACAAAGATGTTACCCACTGCGTGGAATCCATAATAAACTTTCTCTTAGTGAAGGACATGTGTCTGCAGAGATAGAATGATGGATGCAGCCGAAACAAAAATGTGCTTTCTGTAAACTGCAGTAACCACCAAAGGGCAGGTGGGGAGATAAGGTATGAAAAAGCAGGACTGAAAATATTAGTTTTCTATCGTTCTACTTTCCTAGTTTTCTATTGGCTATAAATGCTGTCCTTAAATTGGTTTAAAATGAAAGTTTAATCGTGATATTATTGGTGTGTTGACATGCAAACAAAGGATTAGACTGCCTCTGTAAACCTATTGGTTGAAAATGTTGTAAGTATCATTGTTTCGTTGGATTCAGACAGAATATTGCAGTGGATCCCACTGTGTTGTTCTCCTGGTCCACAAGCCCCAAATATTTGATCAAAGAATACTCACCATACCTACTTGTTAATTTCAAATCCGGGTCTCGAACCCGGAGCTTTTGTCTCAAAGACTGAGATGTTACATTCTGCATCGCAAAACATGCTCAAAATAGTTTGTAGCTTGCAATATTTAATGCAAATCCTATCTCCTGGACACCTACACCTTACTTTGATGTGAGGGCGGCACTGTCGCACAGTGGTTAACACTGTGGCTTCACAGCGCCAGGGTCCCAGGTTCAATTCCCAGCTGGGTCACTGTCTGTGCAGAGTCTGCACATTCTCCACGTGTGTGCGTCAGTTTCCTCCGTGTGCTCCGGTTTCCTCCCACTAGTCCCAAAAGACGTGCTGTTAGGTAATTTGGACATTCTGAATTCTCCCTCAGTGTACCCGAACAGGCGCCGGAATGTGGCGACGAGGGGCTTTTCACAGTAACTTCATTGCAGTGTAAGCCTACTTGTGAGAATAAAGATTATTAAAAATATTAAAGAATTATTACCTCTGGTTCTCTCAGTTTGGTGCTGATGCTCTGTACATTATTATACAGAATATGTAAGGTGCTCTTCTGTTACATTTCTCTGATTAACAAGTATTTTATTATCACTTCCTTATAACCTTTACTGTTCATTGAGTATATATGGTATTTGAAATGAAATGAAAATTGCTTATTGTCACAAGTAGGCTTCAATGAAGTTACTGTGAAAAGCCCCTAGTCGCCACATTCCGGCGCCTGTTCGGGGAGGCTGTTACAGGAATCTTATTGTCAGGTTGCTATTATGTCCAAGCAAAATACTCCATCCCACACACTTTAGCAGTAAAAAGACCTTTCTGCTGCCATACTTTATGGTGGGACATTGACCGCAACCTGGTGTAGGTGTGGCCCATTCTGGGTTGTTTATCCCACTATAGTCCTGGTACCAGTGTCCCGTCTAGGATTAGCATTGGTTGAGGCAGTTAGTATTTTATTTACAAAAAGGTAAGACATTATTTGGCACTTCTCATGCCCACCGGATGTCTCAAAGGTCTTTGCAGTCAATTAAGTTTTTAGGTATAGTCACTGCTGTAACATAAGAAACACGTCAACTAATTTACTCTCAGCAAACTCCGACAAGCAGCCATGTGGCAGGGGTCGTATAATATGTTTTTTTTTGTGATGTTGATTGAGGAATAAATATTGGGGTGACCCCTCCTCTTCTGTAAAATAGTGTCATGGGATCTCTTCAATAACATCCACTTGAGCAGGCAAATGGGGCCTCAGTTTAGCTTTACACCCAAACCTCACAGTGTACTGTGTTCCCTCAGTACTGCACTGGAGTATCAACCTTTATTTCTGTGCATAAGCCGTTTCAAAGACCAGTGTTCTAGCAATTGAGCCACAACTGACATCTTTGTAAAATCGGTTGTGGTGTGTCAGAACATTGAACAGACATGGAATATCCTTCACAGAGAGGCCTACTTCCTTGGTTTGTTTGCTGATGACCTAAAATGTACAGTTTGTCTTTTATAATGTGGTTAAGTTTCCATTTAAGTAAAACTGAGCCATTACCAACAGAGAGAGAAAGAGAGAGAGAGAACAAGACAGCGGCATATAGGCTGCAATCCGCCGGAGCCGCAATCCCGAGACGGAATCCTCAATGTCCCTTTGAATCGGGCGTGAGGGCCAAAGAAGGATTCTCTCCCGGCCTACTGCGCCTGCTCCGATCAGGCTCTCAACCAGAGTGGAAGAGAACCGGATTATAATTGATCAACATGAATTAAAAGATTACTGGGTTTGAGGTCAGATGCTCCTGCTTCCCGGTATGCGGTAGCACAGTGGGTAGCACTGTTGCTTCACAGCTCCAGGGTCCCAGGTTCGATTCCCGGCTTCAGTCACTGCCTGTGCCTGTGCTGAGTCTGCATGTTCTCCCCGTGTCTGCGTTGGTTTCCTCCGGGTTCTCCAGTTTCCTCCCGCGAGTCCTGAAAGACGTGCTGTTAGGTAATTTGGACATTCTGAATTCGCACTTTATGCACCGGTGTCAGAATGTGGTGACTAGGGGCTTTCACAGTAATTTCATTGCAGTATTAAGGTAAGCCTCCTTGTGACAATCAAAGATTATTATTATATGCAACAACCCCCCCCCCCCCCCCCCCCCCCATCCCTTCCCAGCTGGAAGTCCCATGTACGCAAATCTCTTCTGATCGTGACAAGCAGGGACCAGGAGGCACGGAATCAGTGGGGAGGGGGGGAAGTAGGGGGCAAGGTGGAGAGTACCCTTTTTACACATACCGCCAGGGTGCCGAGGGCGGTCCATCAGGGGAGGCAAGACACCAAGGGCTTGGGCCAGACTGCAGGGGCTCAGGTCAGGGGTATTTCCTGGAATGGGGGGGTCATGTAGCAGGTCTTACATCTGTAACTTTGAAAATCATGAAACTGCCTTTCAGCATGTCAAGTTGTAGTTAGAAGACTCCCCCTTGATGTGTTGGAGCTCTGATGGCCCCCCAGCGTTTCAAGTTCAAAGATCTGTCAGATGAATGTGAAAGTCTTCCATTTGATTGGGGGGAGTGTGGAGAGGCTGAAGGGGGTACTGTAGGGGGAACCGAATGGTTGGACATTTGGCGAGCCCATAACAGGGTGTTACTCACTCGGGAGAGGAAGACCTTGCCTGTGATGGCAGGAGCTCTTGCCAGCAATTGTAGCGGAAGTGGGGGGGGGGGGGGGGGGGGGGGGGGGGGGGGCGCCTTGTCAGCGATTGATGAGGGAGCTTGCAAATGATTCTGGGGGGTGGGGGGGGAGGGGCTTGCCAGTAATTCAGGGCGACTGCAGTCTTATTCTGAGATTGGGATGCCCTTTAAAAAGGAACAGTGAGGAGCGGGACCTGTCAGTGAGCTTAGGCCCCGCCCCTCTCAAAGCCAGGGTTAAACCCGACCCTCTCCAAAAAAGTGCCATTGAATCCCACCTCAGCAGCACTGTTAGCGCCTGGGGGAAAACATCGATTTTCCCACAGGTGGCAGCGTTTAGACTTGTTTCGGGAGATTCGCGGCCATTGTGTTGCCTTTCAGGCCTGAGAAGATATAGCCTGAAATTAATTTTAAAAGACTTGAAATGTTACACTGCCCCAACCGTCTGTGTGCTGTAATAGCTCGTAACATATGTTCAGTTTTAAGTGTCGTGTTCTTGACATATCAAGAACAACTAAACAAACACGAGGAGTGAGGGAGCCCTGAGCAAAGTGCAGGTGACAATATAAGAATCCCAGAGAGTTTCTGGCAGATCAGCCATGATTCATCAAATGGTGGAGCAGGCTTGATGGGCCGAATGGTCTACTCCTTGTCCGTCTGTTTGTAAGTGTACATTTCCCACCGCATTCCCTCACTGATGGAATATTGCAACACGAATATTGTAATTAAAAAGGACAAGATTATTCCAAGAAAAAAATGGAGGGTTGAAACAATTTGATAGGATTGGGTAAATATGGGGAAGAGTTGTGGGGTGTATACTATGCGACGTTAAATTGCAACAAATAAAGAAATCTCACGATACTAGGTTAAATTAAATTTAAATTGATGGAATTATACTGCACAAAAGGAGGCCATTCAGTCCATCATGCCAGCGTTGGCTCTTTGGCAGGAAATTAAATGAAATGGAAGTCATCATGATCCCAGAGGACCATAGACTGCTCTTCCCTTTGAGAGATAGCTGACTGGTGGTGATTTAACCTGAGGGCCACCACACTTCCAGGAGGACCATCCAATTAGTCCCATTTCCCTGCTCCGTCCTGGTACCTCTGCAAATCTTTCCCCTTCAAGTATTTATCCAATTGTGTAAGTTATTACTGAATCTGCTTCCACCATCAGGCAGTGCATTCCGGACAGTAAAAATGAAACCTTCTCTTCAACTCGCCTCTGGTTCTTTTGCAATTATCCTGAAGCGGTGTGCTCTCATTTCTGCGAGCGGAGCCAATCTCTCCTTAATTACTCTATTAAATCCTTCTTGACTGCGAACACCTTTATTAAAAGTCTCCCAAACCTCCTCTGCTCAAATATACGCTTCAGAAAATAATCTTGGTTAGACTCTGTATTATTGAACCACACATGCTCGCAAGAAATTCAACATGTGGGGGCCTTGTACATACAGTTTACACAGTGCAGTCCTGGTCTCTCATCACCTCCGGTTTGGAGGAGTTGATTTCCACTATGGTTATTTATATGCCCAGAGGATGGAGAACGATAGCGATTACACAGCTGAAAAAACCAGCTCCAGATGCTGTCAATGATGTTCTAATTATTAATCAGCCACTAAATTGGTTACTTAATTTACCGTTTAGGTGGCTCAGAATGAATATTCATGGGCAATGAAAAGACACAGCCCATGTGAGTGTTGAGTGGCAGGAATCCCTGACAGTTTTATGTTCTGAGGGCAGCACGGTAGCACAAGTGACTAGCACCGTGGCTTCACAGCGCCAGGATCCCAGGTTCGATTCCCCACTGAGCCACTGTCTGTGCGGAGTCTGCACTTTCTCCCCGTGTCTGCGTGGGTTTCCTCCGGGTGCTCTGGTTTCCTCCCACAGTCCAAAGACGTGCAGGTAAGGTGGATTGGCCATGCTAAACTGCCCTTAGTGTCCAAAAAGGGTAGGAGGGGGGTCTTGGATTACGGGGTAGGGTGGAAGTGAGGGCTTAAGTCGGTCGGTGCAGACTCGATGGGCCAAATGGCCTCCTTCTGCACTGTATGTTTTATCTATCTATAACCCGGTCTATTATTTGTTCTTAGGACATGGCCTGTGCTGGTAATGTTGCATTTATTGATGGGTCTGGTTGTTCTTAGGACATTGAGACATACATGCTATGGGAATGGAGTTGCAGAAATAAAAAGACTGTAACCCAAAATTTGTCACAAGCATCGGCCCCCCCCCCCCACCCCCCCCCCCCCCCCCCCACCCCCCCACCATGCCCCCCCAATACCCCCATACTTCAGAGCACCCCCCCAACAAGCATTGGGGCACACACAATCCATCACAGATAAGGGGACCCTCCAATGGGGCTCACCAGAGGGCCTTCACCTGGCAGTACCAGGCAGCTGGAGGAAGTGTGAGGGCACTGCCCAAGCATGTCTCTCACTGCCCAGAGGCTATACCTACCTCTGCGCCCTGGCGTGGTCATCATAACTGGCTTTGAAAACGAGCAGTGATTCGTGCCAACATGACGTCAGGCCAGCTGGGTGGGAAATTGCATTGAGGCTGGATGTAGCAGCATCAAGCCCGCTAATTAGACTATAATGCATGCAAATATACGCTAATCAGGCTAACTCCCTTCCTGGGCATGAACCGGATCACATCATTGGAGGGTGGCAGGGAAGATCCCAAACTGCAATCTCGCAGGTGCAAATCCAGGTTTCGGCCTCTCATAAGATTTTGCAGTGATTATGGGATTTGCGCCCATGGCTTGTGCTACATCGCGGCAATACTTAATTCACTGTGCAGTGAAATCGAAGGAGGGACAGTGGGCGGGTCTCTCCGTTGCCCGCGCCTATATCATAATTGGCGATGGGGCGGAGAATCCCTGTTTACGACCGAATCGGGGACGTCGCCTATTTTTGGATGCTCCGCCCCTCCAAAACGGCGTCATCGAGGAGTGCGCCACGCACCATTGGGGCGGCCTCAGGGCATTACCTGAAGGCCCTCCCCTCATGCTCCGTCCCTGATGGGCCGAGTTCCCGACGGCACGGGACACGTATGCTCTCAGTTTTCGTGAACCCAGCGTGGCGGCTGCGGATTGTGTCCATTCGTGGGGGGGGGGGCAGCAATTCTGCCGGGAAGGGGGGTAGGGGTCTGGGGGGACTGGTGGGGGGGTGGAACAAAAGACAAAATGCTGGAAAATCTCAGCAGGTCTGGCAGCATCTGTAGGGAGGGAAAAGAGCTAACGTTTCAGTTTCTGTCGTGTTACTCTGGGGTAACACGGACTGCAACACGATGCAGTTAAATGATAAAGCATACACCAAACGTAGGCATTAGTTCAATAAGATTTATTGAACATCAGTAATGGAGCACTGAGCTGCCTGTGGGTTGACTCTCTACTACTCTAAGTAAACGATCACTAACTATCCAGACCAGGCTAGCTCTGATCCACGTGTACAAGGTGTTGTATGATTTGTACACCCTGACTGTCACTACAGTTGTCACCAGTGGAAAGAGGCAGAGTGCTGATGCCTCGTGTATTTTATACTTGGAAGCCCCCCTCTGATGTTTTGTCTGGTGATTGGTCGTGTTCTGTTCTGTATATTGATAGACTCAGCTGGGTGTCTGTCACTGCATGTTTTTACCTCATGATGAGCATGGGTGCATATTATGACATCCCCCTTTTTAAAAAAAAATTGTCGGCTGCTTAGAGCATATACAACATATTTACAAAAGCAACTATTTACAGCAATTGATGCGCGAGCGGATATGTATATGTAAGGTGTCTAGCGTGCAGAAACATATGTTGCTCATTATACTCTCCTTAATTTGCTCTGTTTTAATTACGTTTGCTCAAGAGTTGCCAGGTATCTTTTCGATACCGCCACAAGGTTCAAAACCGAATACTGATCAAAGACTCGATACACCAGTTAGTAAGTTTGAAATCAATGCACATTTATTTACACACACAGTCAATTATACTCATGCACAAACTCTACTCACTAAACTACAGCTACTACTAAAAGCCTATACTTAGCTTCGGGTGCCCACTCAGTCAGAGGAACAATGGCCGTTGTCCGGGTCAGAGGCTGCTGGCATTGAACTGGTATAGAATAGTAGCTAGGAGCGCCTATCTCGTGCGTTGACCTTAGACTTACTTGGCTGGTGCTTGGTGGGTCTCTCGTCGCTGAGAGCCAAGGCCAAGATGAAGGTGAAGAAGAAGAGAGCGATCTGTCTTGGGGGCTCCTTTTTATCCCCCAAAGGGACTTCGCGCACTTTTGGGTGGTCCTTGAACTTGGCCCCAATTAATTGGACCATGTCCTAATCATTTGTATTGATTTCTCCAATAAAGGGGTCGTTGCTTGATCACTGGGCGGGTCCTAGGTGACCGTTGGCCTGCCTTTGTTTTAGTCTCCACTGGAGCCGGGGAGTCTGCTCTGGTACCGATTGCTTAAATGTTTCTCTTTTGTCCCCGGAGATAGCTCATTACTATGCTAATGGCTTGTAGTGTTGGTTTTATCTGGGAGCTGCAAACTCCAATCCACAGGCAAACCTTGCACCTGCTTGTTTTCTTAGCATTGTCCAATTTTCCCTTTACTCTTTGCAAGTGTCCATTTTGAAATCAGGACGTGGCCACCCCAGGTGGCTACACATAACAGTATATATACAAAGAAACTATTAAAAAGTCCAGTCGTTGGGGCTGTCGTTGTATTCTTGTGGACCGCCTGAGAGGTGGAGGTGTGAATGATAGTGTCTTGACAGGTTGGCATGCAGCCAGATCGGTGGCCTCGTGGAGCGAGGTGTCCGAATAAGGCAGAACGACATCTGGGAACGTGAGATCTGGTGGTGGACAGGCGAGTTTGTGTAGTGCCCTTCTGTTGCGCCTGACAATGGATCCATCAGCCATGCGAACCTCAAACGACCTGGGAGTAGCCTGTCAAACAACAACAGCTGGAGCTGACCAGCCTCCACCATCAACTTGATGCGAACAGCGTCCTTCGAAGAGAGCACGGGCAGATCCGCAGCATGAGCATCATATGTTATCTTCTGCCGGATTCTGATCTGCTGCATCTTCTGCAGCACTGGAAGGTGATGCAGGTCAGGTACATGAATGGCCGGAACGGTCGTCTGCAGGTTACAATTCATTAGGAGCTGTGCCTGAGACAGACCATTGGACAGAGGGGTTGCCCTGTACGCCAAAAGAGCAAGGTTAAAGCCCGAAGCTGAGTCCGCAGCCTTACAGAGCAATTGCTTCTCGATATGAACCCCTTTTTCGACCTTCCCATTAGATTGTGGGTAATGTGGGCTCGAGGTGATGTGCTGGAAGTGGTATTGCTTTGTGAAGTTGGACCATTCTTGACTATAGAAACAAGGACCATTGTCGCTCATAACAGCAGGGTAGCATGGTGGTTAGCATAAATGCTTCACAGCTCCAGGGTCTCAGGTTCGATTCCCGGCTGGGTCACTGTCTGTGTGGAGTCTGCACGTCCTCCCCCTGTGTGCGTGGGTTTCCTCTGGGTGCTCCGGTTTCCTCCCACAGTCCAAAGATGTGCGGGTTAGGTGGATTGGCCATGCTAAATTGCCCGTAGTGTCCTAATAAAAGTAAGGTTAAGGGGGGGGTTGTTGGGTTACGGGTATAGGGTGGATACGTGGGTTTGAGTAGGGTGATCATGGCTCGGCACAACATTGAGGGCCGAAGGGCCTGTTCTGTGCTGTACTGTTCTATGTTCTATAACCGTGAGCGGGATTCCATGCCTGGCAAATGCCTCCTTGCAGGCCTTTATGACAGTCCTGGATGTTAGGTCGGACAGTTTCACTACCTCGGGATAACTGGAGAAGTAATCAATTATCAGAATGTAGTCACGCCCGTTGGCGTGAAAAAGGTCCACTCCAACCTTAGACCACGGAGAGGTCACGATCTTGTGCTGCTGGTGCGTTTCTTTGCGCTGAGCAGGCTGGAAGCGCTGGCAGGTCGCGCAATTGAGGACCATGTTTGATATGTCTTCATTAATGCTGGGCCAATAGACAGCTTGCAGGGACCTGCACCTATACTTCTCAATACCGAGGTGTCCCTTGTGTATCTGCGTGAGCACCAAGCTCTGGAAGCTGCGCAGAATGACGATGCGATCCAATTTCAGGACGATCCCCTCGACAACAGTGAGGTCATCCTTTACATTATAGTTTTGGGGTCATTGCCCTTTCTGCCAGCCATTCGTGAGGTGATGTATGACCTGCTGCAGAAGAGGGTCCTTGACGGTCTCTTCTCGAATGATGACAAGTCGTTCGTCGGATGTCGGGAGGGTGCTGGCACACAGTTTCGCCTACGCCTCCATGTCGTGTATAAAGTCTACCTGCTCACATAGTGAGGTGATGGCACGCTACAGGGCATCCGCAATGATTAGCTCCTTTCAAGGTGTGTAAACCAGTTCAAAATCATACCTGTGGAGTTGAAGGAGAATGCGCTGGAGCCTGGGTGTCATGTCATTTAAGTCCTTGTGTATAATGTGCACTAGGGGTCTGTGGTCCGTCTCTACTGTAAAGGTCGGGAGATCATAGTCATAATTGTGGAAATTCACGATGCCAGTAAGAAGGCCCAGGCATTCTTTCTCTATTTGAGCATATCATTGCTCAGTGGGGGTCATGGTCCTTGACACGTAGGCCACTGGAGCCCAGGACGAGGTGTTTTCCTTTTGGACGAGCGCCGCCCCAATGCCGTCCTGGCTGCTGTCTGTGGAGATTTTAGTCTCCCTCGCTGGGTCAAAAAAAGTTCCGTAGGAAGTCTTACAACACCAGGTTAAAGTCCAACAGGTTTGTTTCAAACACGAGCTTTCAGAGCACTGCTCCTTCCTCAGGTGATTCACCTGAGGAAGGAGCAGTGCTCCGAAAGCTCGTGTTTGAAACAAACCTGTTGGACTTTAACCTGGTGTTGTAAGACTTCTTACTGTGCTCACCCCAGTCTAATGCCGGCATCTCCACATCAAAAAAAACTGGAACAGGAGCGGTGGTTAGCTTTGCTTTCAACTCAAGCCACTCGACTTGATGTTCGGGTAGCCACTGGAAAGTGGTGGATTTATTTACGAGATGCCTGAGGGCCGTGATGTGTGACACGATGTTGGGAACTTCGCCAAAAAATTTACCATCCCCAGGAAGCGGAGGACCACCTTCTTGTCCTCTGGGGTCTTCATCGTGTTGATGGCCTTGACTTTGTCCGAGTCTGGTTGCACGCCCTGCTGGGAGATCTGATCACCCAGAAACTTAATCGACGACATGCCAAAGGAGCATTTAGTTTTATTTAATTTAAGGCCGTTGGCATGTATGCGTCTGAAGACTTGTTGCAGACGAGAAATATGTTCCTCCGGGGTCGTGGACCAGATGATGACGTCGGCAACACAAACCCGCACACTGTCAATGCCCTTGAGCATTTGAACCATTATTCGATGAAAGATTTTGGAGGCCGAAGCACTACCAAACGCATGCGGTTGTAGCAATATCTTCCGAAGGGAGTATTAAAGGTGCAGAGCTTCCTGCTGGACTTGTCCAGTTGTACCTGCCAGAAGCCATGCGATTCCCCCAGCTTTGCAAAGAATTTGGAATGTGCCATCTCACTCGTCAGCTCCTCCCGCTTTGGGATCGGGTAATGTTCCCTCATAATGTTACGGTTCAGATCCTTGGGATCGATACAAATGCGCAGTTCTCCAGAGGGCTTCTTCACACAGACCATCGAGCTGACCCAGTCAGTTGGTTCCGTCACCTTGGATATAATTCCTTGATCTTGGAGCTCCCGCAGCTGCGCCTTTAGACGGTCCTTTAGGGGCGCCGGCACCCTGCGTGGCGCATGGATGACAGGCATGGCATCAGCCCTGAGCAGAATTTTATAGCGGTCGGGCAGCGTATCCATCCCACTGAACACATCCGGGTATTGCAATAGTAGCTCCTTGATGTCGACCTGAAGAGTACTGTTGGCAGAGGACATAGCATATACACGCTGGACGAGATGGAGTAGCTTGCATGCATGGGCACCAGCAGAGAAGCTTTGCCGGGCTTGATGATCTCAAACCGCAACGTGGGCTTGATGGCCTTGTTGGATACATGTAGGTGGCAGGACCCTAATGCAGTGATGGCATTTCCATTGTAGTCAAGCAACTGGCAGGCCGGCGGAAAAATAGTTGGCTGCCTCTGGATACAAACAAGATCAGCTTGGGATATTAGATTGGCCGAAGCACCGGTGTCCAGCTTGAACCGGACGTTACAATCGTTGACTTTTATTGTGGCATGCTACTCATCCGCAAAATCCACATTGAGGATGGGTGTGTGTGTTGTCGAATGCGAGGCGGCCTTCTCATGCATGGTGGTGATGCCCACCCGATATGGGGGATGCCGAGCAGTCATCCTCTGGATCCGAGACGGGATCAGGTTCCAAATCCAGCAGCCCTTGCTGCACACTTCGAACGCGTCTGCGTTGGAACTGGGATCACTGGCCCCCTGTCGGAGGTGCAGACCTGCATAAAGCCGCATAATGGCCAAGCTTCTTGCACTTGAGACATCGCCTGCCTCTTACAGGGCATTGGCGCTTTAAATGGGCGGTGCCACAGTTGGGGCACATCATCATGTCGACGTCGTGCCACTCGGTGCATCGTCGCTCATGCGCAGTGCGGTCAGCCGCCGCTCGCACTTGCGCAGTGTAGTCTTCGGCCGCTTTGTTCTGCCGACCGTGGTGCGCATGCGTGGAACCCTTGGAAAAGTGCGCAAAATGGCTGCCTTCATCGATGCTCAGGCGCCGCATTCGGGAAATGGCCTGCACAATCTCAGCCTCGTGAGAGGCAAATTGGTCCTGCTCTGCTGACTTAAGGGGGAATAGTGACTTTTCGCCTGTTCGTGGACCTTGTATGTCTCGATGGCTACTGGCAGGGTCATATTTTTTATTTTTAGGAGCTGCTCCCGCAGGGCGTCGGAGTGGACGCCAAACACGATCTGATCCCTGATGAGGGAGTCAGCAGTGTCACCGTATTTTCAGGATTGCGCAGAAGGCGAAGATGAGTGAGAAAAGACTGGAAAGGCTCATCCTTACCCTGAAGGCGCTGCTGGAAGACATAGCGCTCGAAGCTCTCGTTCGTTTCAACCTCACAGCAACTGTCGAATTTGGCTAAGACGGTCTCGAACTTGGATTTGTCCTCACCGTCGGCAAAAGTGAGCAAATTGAAGATTTGGATGGCCTGGTCCCCCGCAGTCGACAGCAGCAGCGCAATTTTTCGGGCATCGGACGCACTTTCGAGGTACTTTTTTGCACGGGAGATTGACCGCATACTGTTGAGGGCCCTGTCCACAACTGTAGGTGGGAAATCATGGTCGAGGAAGAAGGAACACATTTCGGAACAAATGCGACGGAGGCAAAGGAGCTGAGAGAAAGGGATTGAGTCCTTACAGGGTGTAGGTTGCGAAGAGCTGTAGTCCAGATAGCTGTGGAAGTCAGTGGGCTTGTAGTGGATATTAGTGGATAGTCCATTGCCGGAAATTGAGACAGAACGATCAAGGAAGGGAAGGGAAGTGTTTGAGATGGACGAGGTGAAAGTGATGGAGGGGTGGAAACTGGAAGCAAAGTTGATGAATTTTTCCAGGTCCGGGCGAGAACATGATGCGGCACCAAAGTAGTCATCAATGTATTGGTAAAGGAGGGGGGTGGTGGCCCAGGAGTGGTAAGGGGATGTCCAGGGGGGTACTATCTGGCAGGTCGGTTCCGCGTGTGACCAGCGTCATGTGGTACAGCGCGACCGCTGCAGATCGACGCCATGCGCATTCACGGCCAGGGACCCGGCAATTGTCCAGGCATTTATATCAGGAAGGCCGTGCGGTTTACGTGGCGCGGCTGCTAGACGCTCACTGATCGGAGCATCAGTGCGGGGGCGTCACCAATGTTTTAGTTGTAAAACCAGACACTTCTTCTGGACATCGCCTCAAAATTAGAGAATCCAGCCCAGTATTTTTCCATTCATGGTCCTTTATGAGTCTGGCATGTATTTTTGAAGGGGAGACCATTCATGTTAATTCAAATTGTATTTTAATCTTCCCTTTTGCACAGAACTCATTTGATTTGATTCTGGGTTTAAAAAGAGACAGAGTGAAAGGACGAACTTGCATTTAAACATTTGCCTTGCACTTCCTCTTTGAAAGATTCCAAACACTTCACACACAAGTAATTCGTTACAGTCACTTATTACAATCCCAACCAGACCTTAACCAGTGGCTAGGACACTGAACCTTAACCCCAATGTTTTGTTTTCCAAGACCGTGTGGAAAGAATGATTTGCTCCGGGATTGATCGCATGAAGAAATAGGGGGCGGGATTCTCCGTTACCCGACGGTGAAATCGGGAACAGTGAGTGGGCAGAGAATGGCAGAGAATGGCTCCCGATGTCAAAATCGCGACGGGCGCCGGATTGACACCAGGTCCAAATCGGCATCATTGTGACGCGCGCCACTTGCAACAGCGTTCGCATCTCATTATCGGGCCCACCCCCAATGCGCCACCTCCGATGGGCCAAGTTCCCGACGCCGCGGTCCTCGTGTGGGCTCAACTGTCCTGAGCCTGACATGGCGGCTGCGGAGAGAGAGAAGGCGTGCGGACAGTATCCAGCACCTTCATACTTCGGCCACAGTCGTGACGCTGGCCGGGGGGGCTCCTGCCATGGCTCGGGTGAATGGTGGTGGGTGGCCAGGAGGTGGGTTGTGGTGTCGGGCGAGAGGGTATGCGCTCCAGCACAACTGGCGCTAATTCTTCAGGAACGATAGGTGTGTGTGTGGGGGGTGTAAGCGTATGTATGGCTGAAACTTGTCAGCCCTGCGCATGTCCGGCACAGACCCGGCCATTCTCCCACCGTTTTCCAAGTGTTCTGCGGGTATTTCACATGGCGCCGTGGTAGCCCCTGTAGCCACCTAAGATGGACACTGGGCTACAAAATGGAGAACTGTTAAGGCTGCAGGGAGAAAACAGTCTTAGCAAGGACAAGCAGTTTGCAGAAGGCTAATTAGCATTCTGCACGTACAGAAACCAGTTTATGGCCAGGTGCAGAATCTCAGCTAAAGGTGTAAATGGCAACAACGATTTACATAGTAATGAGGTGATCTAGATCCAGGCCCACACAATAGAAACATTTAGGTTTGAATGGATACTTTGAGTAGACGCCTAGACGAAACGGCACCATAAGTATCCATCACAAAGCACCATAGAAACCGCCCCACCCATCGAGAAGCGACCCTCAGATTGGGGGGTTTGGAAAATATCGATTGGGAGAAGACCCAATCGATATACAGCAGGTAGAGACCGCCCCGAAGAGGCACGGACTTTGGGGGGACCTATAAAAGTAGACCCCGCACATGGTCCGGTCTGTTGTCTTGGCTCCGGCTCTCTGCTGTCTTCATCGCTTTGCTGATACATCGCATCCTGACTCCAGTTCCATCACCAGCCGTTGAGCCACCAGCCATCGAACTGTAAGTTTCACCACAACGATCGCTACGTGAGCCAGACTTGCTAGACCCTGACGACCTTTAACACTCTGAGAGTTGCAGACCAAGAACGGGACGAAGGCCTCGCTCCCTGATCTTGCCTGTTCCTGTTTAGATAAGTATTTTAGTCGTTTAGTTTAGAAGTAACTTAGTCTCTTTAGCGTATGCATGTGTATTTATTATATTTGTTATAATAAATATCAATCGTTTGAACTTACTAATCGGTGTACAGATTTATTACTTTGAACCTGACCTTGATATACTTGTGAGGTGTCTAAATACGGCACCTGGCGACTCCGAGCATAATTACATACACAGAGCTGTAGTAGTGTTAAGCACACAGCCTTTAAACGGAGGCGTGTTAATACACTCCAATAAAACGCGTAATACACTCAAGTAAAACGTGCAACACCCCTCACCAGTAGCGGAATCGTTGCGGGTGTGGTGCCAATTTTTCCATCATGGTACTCCATGGATCATCCGTTGGCATCAGTACTTAGACGTGGGAACAGGGAATCCAGCTCCAGGGTTCGGTTATTTCAAAACTAAACTTTATCATGAGGCACAACATAAACTGATTTTAACTTCAAGCCCAAAACAAACAATTACAATTACACCTTAGCTCCACTTCCCATTAAACAACAAGAAAAAAAATACGTATAGCTCTCAATCCAGATTAAACAAGCAAGGCCTATGGTGATACTTGCATTCCAAAACAGTTTTTGGCTCTTGAGAGAACACTTTCAGATCCTATCTGAATATCTTCAAATGCTTGCTTTAGTTGGGTTGTGTCAGCCTTCTCCTTGTCTTCAGGCAAGGCTGCTCTGTTCTAATTATTATCACATTTTTAGCTATCTCACCGTGAAAGAAAACTGCCTCTCTTCTGATTCCACAAGTGTTGCCAGATCAGAGATTACTTCCTTTCAATTAATAATCTATATTATTGTTACAAGTAGGCTTACATTATCACTGAAATGAAGTTACTGTGAAAAGCCCCTAGTCACCACACTCCGGCGTCTGTCCGGGAACACAGAGGGAGAATTCAGAATGTCCAATCCACCCAACAAGCACGTCTTTCAGGACTTGTGGGAGGAAACTGGAGCACCCGGAGGAAACCCATGCAGACACAGGGAAATTGTGCAAACTCCGCACACAGTTACCCAAGGCGGGAATCGAACCCAGGTCCCCGGCGTGTGAAGCAACAGTGCTAATCACTGTGCTACAGTGACGCCAATTTTATCCCATCACACTACCCTTCTAATATTTTCACAATGTCTCTCTGAGCTCTACCCAGTACTGACATCATCTCCTCAGGATGATAGAAACAGTGGCAGCATTCTCCGATTGCCGACATCGAAATTGTGTTCGGCGATCGGCCGGAGAATCCGTTTTTCCGCCAGAATCGGGGATGGCGCCGTTTTTCGGATTCTCCGCCCCCTCAAAAACGGCATACTCGAGGAGTACACCGCACGCTGAGGTCCTCCCCTGATGCTCCGCCCCCAATGGCCTGACTTCCCGGCACCGTGGGACACGTGTCCTCTCACCTTTCATGAACCTGGCGTGGCGGCTGCGGACTGTGTCCAGCGCTGCCACAGTGGGAGTGGGGGGGGGGGGGGGGGGGGGGAGCCATTCCACTGGGAGGGGGGGCTATGGCGGGGGCTGGGGGGCCTGGTGGGGGAGTGGTCCGGAGGAGCTGAGGGAGGTTACAGGGGGGCACTATCTGGTAGGCCGGGTCCGCATGCGGCTGTCGCCATGTTGTACAGCGCGGCCGCCGCAGGTCGCCGCCGTGCACGTGCCCAGCCACGGACCGGCAATTCTCCATCCGTAACTGCAGATAAAGCCGGGTGCTTTACATGGTGCGGCTGCTAGCCCCCCCCCCCCCACCGGGTGGAGCTACGGTGCAGGGGCGGAGCTGACATTTTGGTCGTAAGACCAGATGTTTCCTGCAGTCATAGCCGCAAAATCGGAGAATCCAGCCTAGCATCTCTGCAGGCTGCAAATCCTGAACCACCGGTAAACTCCAGTCCAAAGCTGTACACAATACTCTAGGTGGAGTCTCTATATAATTGCAGTAGGACATCATTACTCGTGTACTCAAATCCTTTTGCAATAAAAGCCAACATAGCATTTCCCTTCCTAATTCCTTGTTGCACCTGCATGTTAACTTTCAGTGACTTATGCCTATCACCAAAAAAAACAATGGGTTGGTCATTATCACATATGGGAGTGCAGTGTGTGCGAAGTGGCTGCTCTATTCCCTTCTGTACACTTCAAAAAATTGCTTCATTGCCTGTAAAGCCCTTTGGGATGTCTCGAGGTCGTGAATGGTGAAACAGAAATCCAAGTTTTTCCTTTCTATGAAGCAACATGTTTGCACAGAAGCAATAAAAGAAAACGGCAGGGTGACTGATTGTGGTTCAGTCAGAGCACTAAACTAACAAACTCACTGGAAAATAAGCTGAGCTGATTTACCAATCTAATTTAACCCTTACAAAACTGTTAATACACTTAACATGGCAGATGGATTATCCAGGACATGTTGAGTTCTGGAATGCAAACAGAATATCAATAATGCTGCGGGGAATGCAGAAAACCATTGTCAGTTCCAAGGTTTAATGTAGAAAAATGGTGTAAGCATCTAGGTTTTCATTAATAGCCCAAAAGCCAGACGTCTTATCTGTATGAAGTGCAGTACTACTTAAATCATCTCCTGAAATATAGCGATTGGGAAAATATCACTGTGATTATAAACTAATCATTGGCCGTCTGGCGAGTGGGAAGGTTTATATCTGGATTAATTAATGACTCATTTTGAATCATAGAATTTGCAGTGCAGAAGGAGGCCATTCGGCCCATCGGCCCTTGGAAAGAGCACCCTACTTAAGGCCACACATCCACCCTATCCCCGTAACCCAGTAACTCCACCTAACCATTTTTGGACACGAAGGCTGATGCACGATCAATTGTACAAAGACTAAGGTTGGATACAACTGTGGCTTTATTGCAGTTAGATGTGTGGTCTCCCACAGCGGCTGGCGAAATGACTGCTGAATAGAGGACACGCTCCTCCTACTGGGCGGAGCCAGCATACAGGGGCTATCGGCGAACCTGTAGGTTCATTTTGGTCCTACCTTACATTACCTAATACAGGTGTAACAGTGGTTTACCACATTTACCCCTTGTTCAAAATGAGTCTGGCGGGGGTGGTGGAGAACTATATACAGTACTGAATTTATGTACAGTGTTTTATCAGGGAAAAGAAAAAAAAATGTCCTTTGAAAGTGCGGTGTCCGCATAGTTTGGGACCCACTGGGCGTAGTAGGAGAAGAACCCCAGACAGCGTCTGAGGGCCTTGGGCAGTGGGGGAGGGGAAGTTTCATCAGGGGTGCATGCGGTCAGGTTCGGGCCTCAGAACTCCGCTCTGGACCACATAGCCAAGGATGGCTAAGCGGGTTGTGCTGAACACGCACTTCTCCGTGTTGTAGGTGAGGTTGAGGAGAGTGGCGGTGCGGCAAGAATTAGACAAGGTTGACGTTGTAGTCCTGCTGATTGTGGCCACAGATGGTGACATTGTCTAGGTACGGGAAGGTGGCCCGCAAACCCTACCGGTCAACCATTTGGTCCATCTCCCTTTGGAAGACCGAGACCTCGTTAGTGACGCCAAAGGGAACCCTGAGGAAGTGATAGAGACGACTGTCCACCTCGAAAGCAGTGTATGGACGGTCCAATTTACGAATGGGGAGCTGGTGGTAGGCGGATTTGAGGTCTATCATTGAGAAGACCCGGTACTGCACAATCTGATTGACCATATCAGATATGCATGGGAGGGGGTACGCGTCGAGCTGCGTGTACCGATTGATGGTCTGGCTGTAGTCCACAACCATTCTGTGTTTCTCCCCAGTTTTAACGACTACCACTTGGGCTCTCCAGGGGCTGGTGCTGGCCTCGATGATGCCTTCCCGAAGCAACCGCTGGACCTCGGACCTGATGAAGGTCTTGTCCTGGGTGCTGTACCATCTGCTCCTGGTGGCAACGGGTTTGCAATCCGGAGTTAGATTGGCAAAGAGGGAGGGTGGGTCGACCTTTAGGGTTGCGAGGCCGCACACAGTGAGGGGTGGTAGCGGCCCGCCGAATTTCAGGGTAAGGCTCTGGAGATTGCACTGGAAGTCCAGGCCTAGTAGTAGTGCAGCACAGAGATTGGAAAGGACGTAGAGGCGGAAGCCGTTGAATTCTACACCCTGGACCGTGAGAGTGACCGTGCAGAACCCCCGGATCGTGACGGAATGGGATCCGGAGGCCAGGGAGATTCTTTGATTGGCGGGGTGGACCGCGAGGGAGCAGCGCCTTACCGTATCCGGGTGGATGAAACTTTCGGTGCTCCCGGAGTCCAGCAGGCAAGAGGTCACGTGACTGTTGATTCTCACACTGGTCGAAGCGGTGGGCAGGTTGTGCGGACTAGACTGGTCGATCGTCACTGAGGCGAGCTGCGGTCGGTCGTCACTGGTGTCAGAAGATGGAGAGCGTGGGGGCCCAGGTCGTGGAATGCTATCGGCGTCCATGCCCCATGGGGAAGACAGGATGGCGGTGCCTGAAGATCCTGCGGGGGACAATATGGCAGTGCCCATGGGCCACACGTTGCGGGAGCTGGACAAGATGGCGGCACCCATGGGCCGCACGTGGACTGAGGGGGAGAAGATGGCGGCACTCACTGGCCACTCACGACCCCGGGAGGTGAAGATGGCGGTGCCCACTGGCCGCGCGTAGCCCCGGGAAGTGAAGATGGCGGCACCCACTGGCAACGCGTGGTCCGGGATGAAGATGGCGGCGCCCATTGTCTATAGGTCAGGGGGAGGGGGCGATAGCGGCAACTGCGCAGGCCTGGCACACCGCGACGATGTGCCCCTTTTTGCCACAAGCCTTGCAAATGGCATGCAGGCTGGACAGCTTCGGCGGGGGTGCTTCTGTTGGCCGCAGAAGTAACATCGGGGACCCCCAGGGTGCGCGGGTTGGCGTGTGGTGCAGGCGTACTTTCTGGGTGAAGCCACGGCTGGGGTGACTGTCTGTCGGGTCCACAAGGGATAGGAGGGGTGGGCCTCACGGCCGGAGGCGTAGGCCTGAACATTACTTGAGGCGACCGTCATAGAGAGTGCTAGCTTTTTAGTCTCAGCTAGGTTGAGCGTGGCCCCTTCTAACAGTCTTTGGCGTGTGAGGTCCGACCCAATCCCCGTTACAAACGCATCGCGCGTAAGAAGGTTGGAATGTTCGGTGGCCGTAACGGCCTGACAGGCACAGTCCCGGACGAGTGGGATTAGGGCCCGCCAGAAGACTTCTATGGACTGTTTTAGCACAGGGCTAAATCGCTGGCTTTGAAAGCAGACCAAGGCAGGCCAGCAGCACGGTTCAATTCCCGTACCAGCCTCCCCGAACAGGCACTGGAATGTGGCGACTAGGGGCTTTTCACAGTAACGTCATTGAAGCCTACTCGTGACAATAAGCGATTTTCATTTCATTTCTGCAGGACCAGTAAGCCCCGGCCTAATTTACTGCCCATTGGGCTGTTAGCTGGCTCAGGTCGAGCCTGATCAGATTGCCAGCAGCTCTCCAGTCCCACACTGGTAAAATTCCAGGGTCAGTAGGTGGACGATGGGTGTGGCACCCCCTCAACATGCCATCGAATTGTAACACCCCCTTGTTGCCAGGCTGCTACTGGGGATTGGTGGCAGTGGTGAAACATTCTGACAATAGTTTCAGGCCTCATTTGGCAAGGCAGCACTTCCCTTAGCGCTATAGTTACAGCAAGTGTCACCACTGCTGCAATGCAGAAAACGTGGCAGCCAAAGTGCGAGGAGCAAATTCCCCAACCAGCAATGTAATAATAGTCGGAAAAGCTCATTTTTTTTCTGTGCTGTTGTTTGAGGGATAAATATTGGATAGACCACTGAGGATGACTCCCTTGCTCTCCTTTGAAGTAGTGTCACGGGATGATTTGCATCCACCCAAGCGTGCAGAATGGGCCTCTCAGCTAAAAGACAGCACCTCCAACAGTGCAGCACTCCCCCAGTCCTGCACTGGAGTGTCAGCCCTTGAGTGGGACGTGAACCCGAAACCTTTGGACTCAAAGGCGAGACTGCTACCAAGTGAACCACGGCTGACATGCAAATGATTGGGCGGCATGGTAGCATAGTGGTTAGCATTGTTGCTTCACAGCTCCAGGGTCCCGGGTTCGATTCCCGGCTCGGGTCACTGTCTGTGCGGAGACTGAAAATGAAAAATGAAAATCGCTTATTGTCACGAGTAGGCTTCAATGAAGTTACTGTGAAAAGCCCCTAGTCGCCACATTCCGGCGCCTATCCGGGGAGGCTGGTACGGGACTGCACGATCTCCCCGTGTCTGCGTGGGATTCCTCCGGGTGCTCCGGTTGCCTCTCACAGTCCAAAGAGGTGCAGGTTAGGTGGATTGGCCATGCTAAATTGCCCTTTGTGGTAAACCACTGTTACACCTGTATTAGGTGATGTAAGGTAGGACCTGTACTACAGGTTCACCGGAAGCCCCTGCCTGCTGGCTCCGCCCAGTAGGAGGAGCGTGCCCTCTATTCAGCAGCCATTTCGCCAGCTGCTGTGGGAGGCCACACATCTAACTGCAATAAAGCCACAGTTGTATCTAACCTTAGTCTTTGTACAATTGATCGTGCATCAATTTATTGCAGTAAGATTTTCTACAAGATGGAGCTCCGAATCAAACCACATCGCTGGATTTTTAACAGGGGGTGAATGTGGTAAGGAAGGTAAAAGGCAGGAGGCTGGCCAGGATGCTTTGGAAAAATCCAGATTTAACAAAGGCATGGATGCGGGCTTCTGAACCGGATGAGTAGGCGGAGGGGCAGAGTCGGAGGAAACCGGTGGTGTTAGTGATGATGCAGATATGTAATGGGAAACATCTCTTGGTGTCAATTATGACGCCATGTCTGTGAATAGTCCGGCTCACCTCAGGCATTTGCCAGGGAGAAGGTTGGAGTCGGTAACTAGGGAGTGGAGTTTGTTGTAGGGCGCATTGACAATAGATTCAACAATTTATGGAAACAAAGAAAATAGGAGCAGGAGGTGGCCTTTCGGCCTTCCAGCCTGTTCTGCCATTCATTATGACTAGGACTCAGTAAACTGTACCCACTTTACCCCCATATTCTTTGATCCATTCACCCCAAGAGCTATATCTATTAGGTCGGGGCTTCCTGGCCCTGCAGAGCTGGCTTCGCCCTCATGGACTCCACCTCTATGAAATATTTTTGAAAACTTTTTTGAAAATATTCAAAGTTCTGGCCTCAGCTGCTTTTTGTGATAACGAATTCCACAGGTTCACCATTCTCTAGTTGAAGCAATTCCTCCTCATCTCTGTTCTAAATAGTTCACCCCCGTATCTTTAGATTGTGGCCCCTGATTTCCCTTCCCCCCTCCATCATTAACATCTTTCCTGCATCTTCCCTGTCTCGTCCTGTTAGAATTATATAGGTTTCTGTGCTATTCCCCCCTCATTCTTCTGAACTCCAGCAAAAACAAACCTGACCAACTCATTCTCTCCTCAAACGTCAGTCCTTCCATCCCAGGAATCTGTCTGGTAAACCTCTACTGCACTCACTCGAGTGAAAGAACATCCTTCCTCAGATAAGGAGACCGAAACTGCACGCCATATTCCAGGTGCGGCCTCACCAAGGCCCTGTATAATTGCAGCAGGTCATCCCTGTTCCTGCCTTCGCTATGAAGGCCAACACACCATTTGCCTTCTTTACTGCCTGCCGTGTGTGCATGCTTACTTTCAGAGACTGGTATTCGAAGAAACCCAGTACTATGATTGAGGCCATAGGTGGTCAGCGCAAAGTTTAAGGAAGACAAGCAAATTCTAGGCACTGAAAATGCTCGTCCCTGCAGTTCTCAGTTATGGATCCACTTCAGCTGCCTGTGGAGACAGAACAAAAAAGTAATATCAATAGGATCAGGATGATATTGTGCTTCCAACACCTCCCCCCTCCCTGTCCAAATCCTGCTGCAATCAAATGACAGACGCAGTACAGACTTTCAAAGCAGCTCGCAAATTCAATTAAAATACAGTGCAAATGAAAGCAGTTGTCACAGCAGCACTGATTTCTGATGGATAAGGTCTTCTGTGTTGCCATGGCAGCAGTTTAAAGGGTTCAGAAAGACTTGTCGCTTTAAAGTCAACACATTTTTTTTTTCATGGCAGTTCCAGTCACAAACCCTAATGAACAGTCAGAGAAATAAAATGGCACTTGATCACATTTAGTCCTTCCCGTCGTCTGTGTACTTTAATCCTCCGGCGTCGATTTTGATTTGATAAGGCATTTTATTTCCCCTTGGCGGACATTTTGTTTGAATGTAGAGTGGAAGTTCCAAAATAGCCATATAATGAACATTCTCCGAGCAGGAAGTCACAGTTTTCATTCGGGCCAATGAGTTCATGGGATTATTGCAATAAAGGGCTGGTTCCCTTTTTAATTTGCGTCTCAGGCAGGTTTTGCTCGAGCTGACCCCCTGTGGGGCTGACAGTTTGCTTGGGAGAATCCTGCTGTGGCAGCTTGAGATGCCTGCTTGACAGTGGAAGTGTCACAGGCAGCCTATTATGGAGAAAAAAAAGCCTCAGCACCTCGAGCCACTTGGACTTGAAGCCACTTGTGTGATTTCAGTGCCTCAGAAGCGATTTGGCTTTCAACACAAATTCCGACTACACACGCCAAAAAAAAAAGAAGTGTTTCTGCTGAAACGTTTCATTCGTATTCCAGGCATGCCCGGTTCGTACTCTTTTCAAAGGTGCACCTGTACGTGCTGCACCTCAATCAGAAACACGTCTCTCACTGCAACCCTGGCAAAGAGGAATATTGCCGGAGACGCGAGGGGAGACAGAAAGCTTTCACAACTCTCCGTGGCCTTTGTGGAAGGAAATCATTGTTGGTTCAAGTGCTCTTGCTAAATCTACTGATGCATCACGACAGGGATATCATTGTAATGAGACGAATGAGTAAATGAAGGTCCTGATAAAAACAGAACACAGGGGAAGGATGTAAAACGCACAGCATTAGGTTCAGAGGATATTTTAAAAATGTTTTTATTGGTTTTGCAATTATTTGCATTGACATTCGTTATGGATAACACACAACAATAGAAACAAAGGAGAAAGAAAAACGGACTCTACAAAATGGGTATACAAATAGAAATAATGAGGACCAGACAAACCTTTGTACAATCGTAAATTCACCGATGTACAGGAATAGGGGTGGGGGTGCTTTTGAGCCCCCGGGAATTGGGGCTACCTTCATTATTTACGCCCCTGCTGCCCCTTGGTTGCTGTGCCCCCTCCCCCGCTCCCCAATCTGTGCCTTTGCCCACTGTCCCATCTGGTTGCCCTGTCCTGCTTGCCCTGTGTTCGCCTTGGCATCTTCTTCCATCACCCCCCCCCCCCCCCCCCCCCCCCCCCCCCCCCCCCCCCCCCCAGCCCCCACCTCTCTTTCCTCCCCCCTCCGTTTTGAGGTACGGTAATTTAAGTGAAAGCAATATTGTCATGTTCTGGAGTAATCAAACATTTTGCTCTGTAATAATATGGGGGCGGGGGTGGTTGGGTGGGGTGGGGGGGTGGGGTGGATGATATTCTATCTACTGGCAAATTGAGTGCAGTATTGCTGCTCTGCACAAGAGGCAATTCAACCTCGACATCATATTTAGAGGATATTTGACCATTTTGTGAGACATTCTTCCAAATGCTTTTCTTTAAACCATCCACATCTATTCTGTGAGACCATTGTACATTTTTGATTGCTTCCTGCTGGCGGGAGAAACACATATTGCTGCATGAAAATGGTTGTGGTTACGCTGGGTGAAATGAGAATTTAACTACTTTCTGCGAGGAGCTGGCTGTGACTGGCTCAATTTACTTCACTGCCCTAACTGCTGCCCCGCGGGGCTGCGAGATCGGGAGAAAGGGGTTGATTGCACTGAGTCAGCATCCCAGAAAACATCCAAGGCTATTTTGTGTTTCAATGCATTTTAGTTGCGGTAGGTATTTCATGAAGGAGAAATGAATAATAGTTTATGCTGTTATGGTTAAATAAAGCAGTGGAGGTGGAAGGAGTATCTTGTGAAGCATAAACACTGCTATGGAGCAGTTGGGCTGAATGGCCTGTTTCTCTGCTGTAGATTGTGCGCAATTCTATAATAACGTGTTTCGCCAGCTCAGCTGGCAGTCGACCACTCCACAGTCAGACATCCACATCCCCTGAGAGAATACGGAAGGAAAAAAAACAGGAATTGAGCCTGTCACTCCTGGAATGACTTCAGGGGCAGCCACAAAGGCTCACATTGGTGCTCTGGGAATTCATTTTGGTTATAATAAAAATAAACAATGAAGCAAATAGCCTTCACGCCATCACCCCTCACGCACCCTCTCACTCCCCCATGCACTCCTCATGCCTCCTTACCCACTCCCCATGGCATTTCATACCCTCCCTGCCAACCTATCTGCCTCTCCATCTACCCTATGGCCCTTTATAATCCCCATGCCAACTTATTGGCAACACAAGCCAATCCATGACCCCTCCACCCACCATCCTTTACTCTCGCACCCTCCATGTGTACTCAAGGGTATTCACCACGGATAGATCTCATAAGCTATGTTTTTTAAAACATGTGTTTTTAAAAAAATATTCCTTCATTCAAAAAAAACCACTTTGGATATACTTAAGTATCTTCAAGTACTTGCTGCCTCTTTAAAAAATAAACATTTCCATCAAGTACTAAATCCCTTATGCAAACAAGCATTTATATTCATAACCCCACAGCAAAGATTTTATAACCGCTTGGCATTGTCAATAAAACTGTGAACTCACAGATCCCTCATTGTGATAATGATAGTGTGTGGAATCAGTCATGGAGCACTAATCCTCTACTGGGAACCCTCAGGCCTCTGTCAACAGAGTTAGTGAAATTGCAAAAGAGTCACAGCAGGCTGTTGTTTAATATAAAGGACTTGCGGGGTGGCGGGGGGGGGGGGTGGCGGGTATAAATGGCTTGACAGTTTGACAGTTCCACTGAACGTGTCCACTTTTAATGCACTTTCATGTTTACTTTTTACAATCCGAAAGAGCCTTACCTCTCTCAAATATGTAGCTGGGACACTTCAAAAGGATACTGTACCTCCCTAAATATCTTTTGCAGCTTTAGACCTTTTCCTCAAAGATATCATGTCCATGAGATGCGTTACGGACATCCCAGTTGCGAGAATTACAACTGTTTGAAGACAGTTCCACCTTGACATGTGAATTTATCTCCATGAAACCGCAGATGTGCAAACTGCAACATGTTTTCATTACACTCCCCCCCTTCCCATCTCCTTCCCCCTCCCCAAGCAAAAGTCCAAAATCACAGTTCGAGGAATTCACAGGACACACACTGTATATATTCCCTCCTTAAATATGAAAATTAAAATTTCAAGTGGACTACCATATGTCACATTAGGACAACATGCTTACAAACATGAAACCATGGACATTTTTCAATTTTTAATTTAACCCATACTGACGCCACGAAAACGCTCAAAGAAATGTGAAGTCTCAGTAAGAAATAATAAAAAAACATTTCAAAATTGCAAGAAGTCTTCAGACTTTTCTTTCTACTAAAGATCAACTCCAAACTTAACTGTACACAAAGGAATTGCAGGAGAATTGTGTGTACAGCTAATCAATCAAACGATGATTGGGTCAATGGCCCACATCTTCCAGTTGACAGCAATGACGGGCACATTTCCATTGCCTGTGAAATGTACCGTGCCCTGACTGTATTGTGCATTTCCAACTAGGACCTCTGGTCGCAAACTGTAGCAGAACTGGGTGAGGACAACCTCACTGGGGCAGGACCAGTGTGTGCATGAGAGGATGGACGAAGGGAGGACATGCTCCCTATTTCCGACAGTATCTGTCATATTCAGTTATGTTTTTAATGTCTGTCAATAAGTAGATAGCTGAGTGAATGGTGAAATGAGTGGGTATCTGAGGAGATGGGTTTGTGGGTGAGTAACTGAGTGGGTAGGCGATTGGCCGAGTAGTTGGGCTGCGTCAGGTGGGATAGTCAGGTTGCGAGGGTCAGGGAAGCAGTCAGGTCACATGGGTAGATGGGTCAGGAGGATGGTCGGTTTGTCAGATTGGGGAGGTGATTGTACTGAAGGCTCCGGTTGTGCTGTTCAGCTCACTTATGTTGGTTCATCTCTGAGTTACGCCTGAGATTAAACAATGTAAAGTTAACCGGGTGTTGTGACCACAGCCGATGTTATTTGCTGAGCAAGCAGTGTAGCTATGTAAAAAGGCCACCTGCAAAGGACCGTGGGAATTCTGGTCAATTTGGGACACAGACAGGTACACAGCCTCTGTGTATTGTGCAAAGAAACCAGACTTGGCTGAAACTTGCACCCATTGCGAATCAACTACCATTTTCCCTAAGGCAAAGCATTTGCATTAAGGACCATTAATGACAGCAGACTAACCGGCGCCACCCCACCCTTATTTGGAAAGGCTACGTGCCTGGGACAATGATAGCTAGGACCCACCCAGTCATCAAGGTAGCCGCCCCCTAATTGGCTGAGATCGATGAGGGTGATCGAAAAACCTATCGATCCATTGGACCTGCAGTAAGGACTGCCCAAAAGGGCGCGAAAGTGATGAAGGATAAAAAGCCATGCGCACTAGAGATCGCCTCTTTTGAGACCGGCCTGTGAGCGACCAACTGTAGCAGAACAACCAAGTTCAAGGACCCGCGACCATTTCCTGAAGGACGAGCCCAGCTGAGACGAACCCAACAACTTCCAACCGACCACGTGTACCCGGATAAAGATCTTATCGCGCACAGTGCCAGTCACTCGGAGTTAAGTAAAGGTCATCTTAGTTGTTAGGTGTAGTTTAGTACAGAGCCGTGTGTATTATTGCATAGAGATACAAGTCTTATGTTATTAATAAACTGTGTTTTTGAGCTAACATAATGGTTGTGTGCTCATTTGGTCAATGTAAGAATCAGCTTGTGGTTCACATAACGGGTGAAAAGGCAACATTTATTGGCGACTCTGGTGGGGCCTCGATTAGAAGTGACTTTGTTACTTCGAGGGATCCCACAACTTTGAATGAAATTGGAAAAAGAGAATGAACCACAAGATTAAGATTCATATCAACCAAATGGTTTAGCTCACTGGGCTAAATTGCTGGCTTTTAAAGCAGACCAAGCAGGCCAGGAGCACGGATTGATTCCCGTACCAGCCTCCCCGGACAGGCGCTGGAATGTGGCGACTAGGGGCTTTTCACAGAAACTTCATTGAAGCCTACTCGTGACAATAAGCGATTTTCATTTCATTTCATTTTCATAACTGAATTTCGGAAGTGTGCACTAACCGCATGCGTAACTAACAGGGAAGGGTAAGGTAAACTCGTCAGACTTGAATGCAAATCTAGAGGGATTGTGAACCGGAATATAGCCATAAGCCATACCCGTTGTTCGATCAACTCCTTATTCCCCCCCGTTCCAAATTTTAAGTAGAGAAAAGATGGCAACGCAGATGATAGACAGAATGGTGAATCCACAGTAGCAACCCGAGGTCGCAGTAGTCGACACATCAGAGCAATGCCCCGTATGGGAGGATGTGTTGAGAAAGTATTTAAAGGGGACAGGATGGCCCCTTTGGTCGAAATTTTGTGGAAACACCGATACAGGTCCAGGAAAGATAGGACAGACTTGGTGGGAGAATCTTTGTGAGATATATAAGAAGAACGCAGCAAAGTTTAGAAATCCAATGGCAATGGTGTGCTGTTTGGCACAGTTGCGAGGCACCGAGGTGGTCGTCGAGACGCTCTGCAGACAGTTCGTAGAGAAGGAGGAAGAGAATGAGGGAAACAGTAAAGAAAGTGAGAACATTATTGAGGAACTCCGGGAGAGGTTAGCCGCCAAAGACAGGGAAATCGCTAATGTTAAACGTGCCCACCTGTCTTGCATAGTACACCTTAGCAGCTTCCAAACCCAGTACGACAAGGCCTATCTAGATACACAGCGCGCAGTCTTGATCAGAGAGGAGACTGAACACCAGGTCACCCAATTAACAAAGAAATGCGCCGATTTACAGGCAGCTTTAAGAGGGTTCCATCAGTCCACATAGAGATACAAGTCTTGATATTATTAATAAACTGTGTTTTTGAGCTAACATACTGGTTGTGTGGTCATTTGGTCAATATACGAAACAGCTTGTGGTTCACATAAGGGGTAAAAAGGCAACAGCAGATCCCAGAGAAACCTGTCTTACTGTCAGAACCTGTGCTTTAAATTTTGAAAATGAGGAGGAAAAGTTACTAATCCCAGAAGCATAGAATTCCAGGAAGGATATTAAAATGTAAAATATTTATGAACAAGAAAAGAAACCGAAAGGCATAAGGTCAAAGTAACACAGTTAGAGCAGTCTTACAAAACATTTCCCACAACATCCCCTTTGCTCAGAACATGCAAGGAAACTCCCTCCTTAGCAGCAACTCCCTTATAGTTTTTTAACTATAAAAATTCAATGACATTGACCAAGGCAAAAACTGCTGTAGCTTTAGTAAAGGTATACCACACAACTTCTGAAATGTTTCCTCTCTGCTGTGGAAACCCAGGAAGGTTCCGAAACAAATTGCGATCTGAATGCAAAGACATTTCTGGCTTGAAAACTGAATGGCTGCTTCAAATTTCATGTTTTTTTCCAGAAGAGAGCTGGTCTCATAACGTTTCCCCCACACAGCCACGACAATCATCTCAATATCTTTCCTTAAATATTGTTTTCACCCTTTATCTCATATTCCATTGTCCTCAATCACTTCTTTGAACTCAACTTCTCCAAAATATAAATCTCTTTCATTTTTGCTGTTGCCTCTCCTTTTGGGGCAATAATCATTAAAACTTCCACTGTTTGCTTATTAAACTTTTGAAAGTTGCAAAAGTCTCTTGTCACAACTTTCAGCGTCCTTCCTGTTTCTTCCCTTATTTCCCCTTTCTTTTATTTTGCTGTTATTAATTTTGATCCATGGATGATTAATGGAAATGTATCTTTAAGGAAAGGAGCAGGCAGGGTGACAGAGTGGTTAGCATTGCTGCCTCACGGTGCCGAGGACCCTATTCAGAAAATAATATACCATGTTGCACATGCATGAACCATGGAAATGTATACAAGTGTTCTGTAAAAGCAAAGTTCATTCCAGTCCATTCTCAAATTTTGGACATCCACCTTCTTTTGAATTTAAGCTCTTGACGATGCACCCACAATTAAACTTTCTCATCCAGCTAAATGTATAATTATTTAATTGAACGGTTAGAATAACAACTCTGCTGGAACAGTCTGGTGTTTTAATCCTGAAAGGATTTTGGTCTGTATATATAACTGTTTCTGAAGGGTTGTTTCCAAAAAACAGTTGAAAATGCTGCAAAGCTAAATTCAAGCAGTGTCTCGTTTTCTCCAGTTGCACATTTCTTCTGATGTATCTTCAACTTCTGTGACAAATGTCCTGTTTGGCTCTCAAATCGCCGTTCATTTTCCTGTGGCAACATAGCGTCAACTACCATGTAAAACTGTTTTGCAAATTCAGATGCAGCTAGAAGAGACACAGTAGTTAGCACAGCTTTTAAGCTGACACTCCTGCGTCCATTGGGACCTTCTATTCATTTTTAACAATCCAGTCAGTGGAGCAAGTATACTGCTGAAATTTGGCACAGATTTCCGATAAAATTCACTCATGTCCATAAATCTCAAAACTTCCCATTTTGTTGTAGGTACTGGGGACTCTCTAAGAGTTCTCTTGGGGTCAGTTGACCATGTTCAACAGTATAGTCATAAATATGGTTTGTTATTTTGCAAATTTCCTTTTCAGCCATGTTTACAACCAATTTGGCTTCCTGAAGTAGACATTTCGCCCTGACTTGACTGAATACGACTACGTCATCAATATAACCAGCACAATAGATCAGTCCGATAGTCACTTTGTATGCTAATCTCTGAAATATTGCTGCCATTTTTCTTCACACCAAAGCACTTTACTTTTAATTGAGATAGACCACCCAGAGTCACAAACGTTGATATCTCTTTTGATCTTTCTGTCGGTCGGTTAATTATTATGATAAATGCTGACTATCCAACTCATTCGATACAATGCTCCAATCATGGAATTGGATATAAATCCAACTTTGTTCCTGTGTTTACTTTGTGCAAATCAATACATAGTTTTTGTGATCCATCCGGTTTTGGCACCAACACAGTGGGCGCACTCCAATAATTGTTACTTGCTTCAATGATATAATTTTGAAGCATAAATTCAGTTTCTTTCTCCACTTGGACCAATTCTACTGGGATTAATCTATATGGCTGTTACCTATTGAAACTGAATTCCCCCACATCAATATCATGCCAAGCCAAATTTTGTTTTCCTGGCCTTTATCCACAAATAGTTGTGTGTGATTGCAATAGCTCTTGTAAATCACTTTGGTAGTTTTCTGCAAAGTAACTTAGTATCACATTTAGATTCTTAAGTACTTCCTCATTGTCCAATTTAATCATTATTATAGCAGGGTGTATGTATTTATGTATGGAGCGATCCGCCAAGACTGTAAGTAGAACAATAATTTTCACTGTACCTCGGTATACGTGACAATAATTGAATCAAATCAATTTTAGAAACTTCAATTTTTGTCTCTGCCTCGTTGCATAAAACCAGCAGTATCTCCTTCTGTTTATTCTCTTTGTCAAAGTACTTTTTTTGCATGTTTACAAGGCACATTTGCTAACTGTCTTCTATTTGGGGTATTTAATGCATAGTTTAAATTTTCATTCTGGTAAGACCCACTAAACCTCCTTTTAATGGCCTGACATTAACAACAATACTGACATATATGCCCCGTCACAAAACCTTACAGTTTTATCCTCATTTGCCTCCAATACTTGTTGAGAAATCCTTAAATGTTCCTTACCTAGCACACATGTCATACTTAATCTTTCCCTGAATTTTGTCACATAATCCAGGCGAGTAGTTTCAGAACTTAGACTCACTAATTTCTCCTGAATCAATCCTTTACTTCATGACCAGACATGAACTGGAAAGGATTGAATCCTGCTGGCTCATTGGGGGAGCACTAATGGAAAAGAGTTGAATCCCTTGATGTTAGTCACGTGGGTAGTCTTGACTATTTGCTCCATTCAAAGAACAAAGAACATTATAGCACAGGAACAGGCTAATCATAGGCTTTCAAGTTTGATATCACTTTTCAAAGGTGATATGTTGATTACCTAAATTACTTTATCCCTCGGTTGCTCATTACTTCTTTAAACATCTATGGTCTGAGCTTTGACCCTGATCTGACTGGATGTCTTTTCGTAATTAGTATCTCCTAAGAATTTGGTCAATCCCTCTATAATCACCTCTGCTGTGATTTTCCTTAAATATATTGGCCAGAATTCTTCAGCCATTCGCTGGTGGCAGGGTTCTCTGTTCCCGCCCACTGTCTCTAATTATCTGCTCCCCAAAAATCATGACAAAAACTCCATCAGACTTGCCCTTTAAGTTATAAAAATGGCTTGAAATAAGGATGATCTCATTTTTACAATGCTTTAATTACCCCTTCTGTGGCCACGTCTTCTGCTTGTCTTTTAAACCAGGATTTTTAAAACAATTATTGCAGGAGATATATGCACACACTAACCCAGGTTTTTAACCATTACTGTACCAGATACATATATACAAAATATATATATGAAATTCATACATTCATCACATCAAGGCCAAGCACATAGCATTTACTGTTGCCATTTTTACAAACTCATAGCCTGCAGATTACTCCTCTGATAAGCTATCATACACATTTGTTAGAAATAGATATAATTTTAAGTAATTTGTATTTATGTGTGCGAGAAATAAAGTATAGCTTGAAATTTCAGTTTCATTTTTAAAAGTTGCCTGCAAGTCTGGTGGTGATATCTTATGCTGGGCCTGTGAAGCAATAGTGTGCTGTTGGCATGGCTGGAAAGAAAGTTTGAATGCATGTAGTAATCCAGGGCAGAGGAATACCAGAAAGAGAGGATCCTTAGTGATGACATCTGGGAGAAAATGTCATTTGGGAAAAGGTGTGTTCTTTAAGAGTGTAGATTGAAAACCCTTATGTGCAAGACTGACGTCCAGCGAGATCAGTTGGCTCAGAGTGGGACAAGAACCTGGAGTGGATGCGGGCAAGTGTGGCAGGGTTGTGGGACAGTGCTGATTGATTGGAAATCTGTGACTGGAGAGGATGCGGGCAGGTGTGGCTGCACGGTAGCATTGTGGATAGCACAATTGCTTCACAGCTCTAGAGTCCCAGGTTCGATTCCGGCTTGGGTCACTGTCTGTGTGGAGTCTGCACATCCTCCCTGTGTGTGCGTGGGTTTCCTCCGGGTGCTCCGGTTTCCTCCCACAGTCCAAAGATGTGCAGGTTAGGTGGATTGGCCATGCTAAATTGCCCTTAGTGTCCAAAATTGCCCTTAGTGTTGGGTGGGGTACTGGGTTATGGGGATAGAGTGGAAGTGTTCACCTTGGGTGGGGTGCTCTTTCCAAGAGCCGGTGCAGACTCGATGGGCCGAATGGCCTCCTTCTGCACTGTAAATTCTATAATTCTATGGTTGTGGAGCAGTACTGATTGATTGGAAATCTGTGAAAGCTGTTTTGGGTGGCATCTGTCACTTGATTTCAGAATGCGGTCTGCCTGACCAGTTTGCCTATTGATTTACAAGGACTGGGTATTTACTAAGAACATTAAAGTGTAAGACAGATTTTGTACCTTATGCTCTCCTTCGAATTCTGTACATTTCTGCAGAGGTACAGTCAGGATGAAGTAGTGTTCAGATTTTCTTGTTTAATAAATGTCTTATTCATTTGTTAAAAGGTCACCAGCAGACTCCTGTGACTCTGTTCAGTAGCAACCTTGCATGTACCCAAACAAAGAATAAACTGAGAATCTATCAAGTCAAGTTCCACTCTGGGATCTGACTTGTCCAGCAGTAATACCAGCTGAGATTGTAACAGATTCATGGCCGTACCAGACAAAACAGTCTGTAACAGTATAGTCCATGGGCTGGATTCTCCATTGACGGGATCCTCTGCTTCACTCGCAGCGCACTCACGTCTACAGATTTCCCAACAGCATGGGGATGCACACAATTGGAAGCCCCATTGGCTGGCAGCCGGAGTGGAGGTTCCCGCTGCTGGCGGGAACGCGCCACAACAGAAAACCAGTACGGTGGGATAGAGAATCCCATCCCATGTATATCTTGGCCAATTCAATTTCACAGCTAACTTTTCAAATGAGGAGAAACATCTTTCAACTTCCACCTTCGCAAAATAAGGCAATAACCAAAGATTCTTAGTTGAATCAAATTCCTCCAAATTCCACCTTCTGAGTCATTAGTTCTCTGTCCTTCCTTTATGCTAAGTTCTACTTTCGACAATTTATACTGCCTTGCTTCTTTCTCTCTCTGAAATTCTCAATCTATTTCCCTAGTCCTTTCCACACTTCCTAACATTTCTCTCTGATGTTCAAATTGAAGCTTTTGCATTTCTATCACTTCCAATATTTTCTTTTATTTTTCTTACTCCTCCTTTCCCAATGCAAACCTCTTTAGTTCTAATTATTTTGAACTATGTTTCTTTCACGTTCTCCTCTGTTTTGAAGCAGGTCTCAGGCCATCTCTCCCATACCATTAACACACTCAGCTCAAAAGCTTTTCTTAAATATCTTTTCCCTTCCAATCTTAGATTTAATTGTCCTCAAGTCCCTCTTTGAACTCAACTTTTCCAAGATATATAAATATTTCAGTTTTCCTTTTGCTCCCTCTCAGGTCAACAACATCTAATAACCATTCCCTATTTATTATAAAACCTTTGTAAGTTGTAAAAGTGTATGGTCACTTATAAACTCCCCTTTGAAGTTTAACAGCTAAAAAGTCAAGTTCCTACCAATCTCCTAATGTAAATTTTAAACCTGACCTATTTACTTGTAAGACCAACCTCACCATAGCCCCTCTTTAAAAATGCATAAACATAGCCAGTTACCCTTTCATCTCTCAGCTCTCACAGACAAACTGTCTCTGTTAAACTGACCCGGGTTGGGCAGCACGGTGGCGCAGTGGTAGCACTGCAGTCTCACAGCGCCGAGGTCCCAGGTTCGATCCCAGCTCTGGGTCACTGTCTGTGTGGAGTTTGCACATTCTCCCCGTGTTTGCATGGGTTTTACCCCCACAACCCAAAGATGTGCAGGGTAGGTGGATTGAACACGCTAAATTGCCCCTTAATTGGAAAAAATGAATTGGGTACTCTAGATTTATTTTTAAAAAACTGACCCGGGTTTAATTATCCATGGACAAACACACATAGACACACACACAAACCTGCTTTACAGAATACCACCATATTCCCCCAAATCATAGAAAAAACACATCCAGGTAAGTACAATGTATCTGGCTGCAGTCTCTGATCTTAGTATCAAAGTCCAGTATCGGAGACATTTGCTGGGGGTCCCTGGCAGTGCAAATAAGCCCTTCAGAAGTTTAAACTTCCTGGGCAATTGTGTGTGTGCCAGTATTTCTTCAGGGTCCAATACATAAAACAGATTAGCTCCAGGTTTCGCTGCTCTGGACATGACAAGATTTAGACCATTATGCGGAAATAGGATACTTTTGGATGCAGAAATCAATAGACAGACATTTTTATAAAATTAATTTGTGGAATGTGGGCATTGCTGGCTGGGCCATAATTTATTGCCCATTTGTAGGTACTGCTGGTGGTGAGCTGCCTCCTTGAACCACTGCAGTCCATGATGCATGGGCACGCCCACAGTGCTGTTAAGGAGGAAGTTGCATGATTTGGGCCAGCAGCAATGAAGGAACAGCAATACATTTCCAAGTCAGGGTAGCGAGTGAGGAGGTTTGGGTGTAATGTTGTGGGTTTCTGCCTATTTATGCTAATTTGCTCCACCGAGCTTCTTGGACCTGCCATGCTGGTGCATCAGCGTTATGCCTCAATTCTACATGTCTTGGAGCGCAAATACAAGAGGAACTCTGCAATCTTCCAAACATAAACCTCAGTGCTCACTTAAGTTATCAATATCTTTATAAACAGAGGAATTGATGGCCAGTTGAGCACATGGAGATGTTCTCCCACATTCTCGGCATTTTAGTTCCTCCAAAGAATGTCGTGGGGAATGACTTAATGCAGCGTTAGAGAATCAGTATTAACATCATTTACTTATACCTCATAACAGCATTTCCACAACCCAAGCGGGATTAATAATTGAGTGTAGAGTGAACCACAATAATATGAAACAGCAGACAGACGTGAATAACCATTACAATAGGAACTGCTTCACTATGGGCTTGAATGCTTTTCGCAGTATTTACCATGACAGTTGTAATGTTGCAGTCTGGATAAGGGGGATAAACAATATTAAGTTGCCTCAGCCAAAGCTTTCATCCATCGCAAATCTAATAGGAACAATCCTTTCATAACTGGGCCATTTTATGTAAAGCCTAAATTGCAATGCATGAAGACGTATAATTCCTACATCAGAATATGCAGATTCAAAAATGATTTCCTGCAGTGCATCAGTGACTATCCTCTCAAAGAAAGGTATTTAATTGGTTGCAAAGTGCTTTGGGATGACCCCCGGTCATAGAAGGTGCTTTATCACTGCACATTCTTTCTTTAATCTTTTCACAAGCCTGTGCCAGCATCATTATTTTCAAACCAGTGATAATGAAGGCCTGAAGAAAATTGTCAAGATTGTTATGTAAATTAAGCGTTTGGAATCTCTGCAGACATGCGATTAAATCAGGTTGGTTTGAACCGACACTGGAAGACCATCACAGATAACAGACTGGCAAGTGACACCACCTGGTTTGTTTTCCATTTGTAAGCTGTCAGTCTGCTATTCTTTGAGGGACACAAGTTAGAATTTTAGAATGATACAGAACAGAAGGGAGCTATTTACTTCAATTTATCGCTGCCAGCTCTTCGAAAAACCTATCCAATTAATTCCACTCTCTTGCCCTTTTCTCATAACACTGAAAAATCTTCCACTTCATAATAATCTTCATTAGTGTCACAAGTAGGCTTACATTAACACTGCAATGAAGTTACTGTGACAATCCTCTCGTCGCCACACTCTGGCGCTTGTTCGGGTGCACTGAAGGAGAATTCAGACTGCCGAATTCACCTAACAAGCACGTCTTTAGGGACTTCTTAACCCCTTACCAGTTTTCTTTGGGCAGTGAGTTCCAGATCATCATAATTCGCTGTGCTAAAGAAAAACTGTTTTTTGTTCTTTTAACGAATTTGCTTAAATCTGTCTCCTTTCGGAACAGATTCTCCTCATTTACTGTGTCAGAAGGTTTCGTGGTATTGAACAACTGGTCGGGGATGGAATCCCCAGCCCCCCCCCCCCCCCCCCCCCCCCCAGCCGTGTATTTCTTGTCTGCGTGCCGTTCGTTGCTGGTGGGATTCCCTCTTCCCGCTGCTTGTCAATGCAATTTCCCATTGAAGCCACCCCACACCACTGGGAGACCCGCAGGCGGGATGCGCTGCCAGCGGGAAAGGAGAATCCCAGCGCCGGAGAATTCCACCTCATGGGCGAAATTCTCTGACCCCCAGCAGGTTCGGAGAATCGCCTGGGGCCACCGAAAATTCGGCCCCCGCCATGGCAGAGATTCTCCGCCACCCGGGAAGTGGCGGTGGCGGGAATCTCGCCACTCCAATCGGCGAGGCCCCTGCGGTGATTCTCCGGCCCGGATGGGCCGAAGTCCCGCCGCTGGGAGGCCTCTCCCGCCGCCGAGGTTTGAACCACCTCTGTAACGGCGGGATCAGCGGCGCGAGCGGGCCCCCGGGGTCCTGGGGGGGGGGGCGGGGTGCGATCGAACCTGGGGGGTGCCCCCACGGTGGCCTGGCCCGTGATCGGGGCCCCCCGCTCAGACTCCGGGTCAGTGCCCTGGGTGCACTATTTCTCTTCCGCGGCCGCCACTGCCTCCGCCATGGCGGAAGCGGAAAAGAAACCCACATCGCGCATGCGCCTGTGGTGACGTCAGCGGCAGCTGGCCGTTGATGTCACTGCCAGTGCATGCGCCGACCAGCGAAAGCCTTTCGCCCAGCCCCACTGCCGGGGTCTTTTGCGCCAGTCTTCTGGTGCCAACCGCTCCGGCGCGGGGCTGGCCCCCAAAGGTGGGGAGAATTCCCCACGTTTGGGGAAGCCCGACCCCTGAGTGGTTGGCGCCACTCCCCTATGCCGGGACCCTCCGTCACGCCGGGTAGGGGAGAATCCAGCCCCATATCTCCCCTGAAATTCTTCTGCCATAAGGAGTACAATCCCAGATTCTCTGATTTGCCTCAGATTTATTTTATCCCTATTCCTGTAAATCCCTGCGGCACCTCATGTAAGGCCTTGATATCCTTCCTGAAGTGTGGTGGCCAGAATTTCTCACAATGCTGCAGCTGTACCAGAGTTTTGTGAGGGTTTATCACAACTCGTTTATGCGGTGCTGTTTATGCAGGTGATCAAATTAAGTGGAGCCTTGCGATTGACCTTATATCTGTTGCAATATGCCTTTAAGGGATTGCAGCATGACATTACAAGGAGGGAAGTGTGTCAGATGACCCAGTTTTAGTTTCACTTTTGGTTTTAGGCAGAGCACACAGTTCACAAACCTGCTGCTGGTGACTTCAAGCTCTACCCCACTTTATGCATGTTTCCATGTGTCTAATTTCATTAAACATTGATGTGTTGGGTATGCCCGGGAAAAGCGCGTGAAATGGCTGCCCTCATCCAGACTCAGGCCCTGGAGCTGTTTTACGGCCTGCACCCACTCCGCATCATGGGGGCCTTGCCGCGCCGTCTCTGCCGCCTTAATATGGGAGTACTGGTTAGTAGCGTGCTCATGTAGGACGCTGGTCTCGATGGCTATGGCAAGGGTGAGCTGCTTAACTTTAAGGAGTTACTGGCGAAGGGGGTCGGAATGGACCCCAAAAACGATCTGTTCGCGGATCATGGAGTCGGAGGTGGAGCCGTAGTTACAGGATTGCGCGAGGATACGGAGATTGGTGAAGAAGGATTGAAAAGGTTCATCCTTACCCTGAAGCCTCTGTTGGAACACATAGCGTTCAAAGCTCTCGTTGACTTCAATGTTACAGTGGCTGTCAAACTTGAGCAGGACTGTTTTGAACTTGGGCTTGTCCTCACCTTCAGCAAATGTGAGGGAGTTAAAAATGTGGATAGCGTGGTCCCCGGCCGTAGAGAGGAAGAGAGCAATCTTTCTGCCATCTGAGGTGGCTTCAAGGTCGGTGGCTTTGAGATACAGCTGAAACTTCTGCTTTAAAATCTTCCAGTTGGCACCGAGGTTGCCGGCAACGCGGAGCAGCGGGGGAGGGCGAACGCCGTCCATATTACCGGATGGCTGATCGCTGGTCAAAGGCAGACTATCTCAAGGTAGGTCCGTCAAACTCCAACATGACTCACTGGTACCATGATGTGTTGGGCATGCTGGGTCTGCGAGGACAGCATTTACCATAGCAGTGAGAGAGACAGGCTTCCAACACTTGGAGAAATGCAACTCTATTTTATTGAACTACCAACTGTTAAACATACTTGAACTGTGGGTTGACACTATGCTGAGTTGACTGGAGACCTGAGGCTAACCTGACCAGACTATCGTACTACCACACGGTGGATGTTCGTGTTGTTGCTATACAGGCTTGGCTGTCTCAGAGGTTGCATCCCAAGAGAGAGGGAAAACTAGTGCCCTCTGGCTTTATAGTGGCCGTGTCCTGTCTGGTGATTGGCTGCTGTGTTCTGTGTGTTAATTGGTCATCCTGTGTGTCAATCAATGTCTGTCTGTGCACCATCATATACTTGTGTGTATATTATGACAAACATGTTTAGATCATCCATTACTTGTGCCCTTGTATCATTGCAACCCACACCACAGCATCATGAAAAGTATCGGATAGTCGTTGCATGAAGGAGGCAGCTATATACAAATTGAAAAGCTGCAAACAATAAGGGTAGCAACAATCACCCAACAGCGAGTGTGCCATTTCTGAATAATGCCATATTTGATGTAATGCAGCCCATGACTGTAAAGACTTGCACCTGCGATAGACCAGTGCCAGGAGCTGTGCCAATTCTCCAATTGCCTCAATAGAGAGAGGATGTTGAAAATGTCAGTAGTGGCTGAGTAGGTCGCACTTTCACTTTTTGAGCCTGAAGGATGGGGGTGTGCGTCCCACTTGAACATGAATGTTTTTGCCAGCGGGACTTCAGCCCATCGCGTGCCGGAGACTTCAGGCAGCCCTGGGGCCCATTGAGTCGCGCCGGTCCCCGCCATTCTCCGGGGCGGGCGGCGCGATTCAGGCCTCGCCGACTTTTGGAGGGCCGGAGAATTCAGCGGGCGGCGGGGGCGGGATTCATGCAGGGGGTCGGAGAATCCCGGCCTCTATGTTTGGAACCTGCTGTGTACACTTTGGCAACTGCGCTTCCACTATAATAATGGTGACAGCATTACAAAACTAGGTAATTGGCTGTAAAACCCTTTGGGTGTTGTAAAAGGTGCCTTATGAGAGCAGGTTTCTCTCTCTCTCTCTCTTATAATACAACATCAGTTTATTGATTTGTCTGTTTTAATCTCCACATTTAGCTGGTCATAAATCAAAACAAAAACAACAAAGGCTGGAAATACTCAGTCGGTCAGGCAGCATCATGTTAAAGTTACAGATTGATGATCTTTTCGCCAGATGTGCAATTTGTTTGGGTATAATGCTGCAGACAATCACGATGGTAGACGAGGTGTTGTAAGGTTGTTTATTGTCTCATGAGGAGATCTAGAGGCTTGTATGGTTGAACAATAACTGTTTATTAATAACACTTAATCAATGCATATGCAGGATATAGGTCTATTTAGGTGCTATCTTCATGTCGACTTCTACCAGACTCAGTACTCCCATGTGACTCTCTACATCATGAAGCAGGTGGTCCCACATTCACCCTTACAGTCCAGAATACTCTATTACTACACCTCCCCCAAGTCTTTACCCAAGTGTATTTACAATAATATTTACAGGCCACCCTTTCTCCCCACAAGTCTCTGACTTCACAGATTCAGACTGCTTGAAGGCTTTGCGACTCTTCCTGATCTCGGGCGAGATTCTCCACCCTCCCAGCATCGTGTTTCTCGGCAGCGGGAGGCAGCGCGCCGTTTGCTGGTGGCGGGATTCTCCGTTCCCGCTGCTGTCAATAAGAATTTCCATTGAAGCCACCCAGACCGCCGGGAAACCCGTGGGAGGGGATGCATTGTTGGCGGGATCATCGGAATGAACAGCCGGAGAATCCTGGCCCTTGTTTTCAAGTGCGGAGGAGCAGTAGCCTGAACTGATTTGGGTTTTCTTTGTTGGTCTGAAGTTGACGTTGCGGGACTTGATGTTTCAAATACTTGGCTGTCAACATCCGCTTGCGCCCCTTAGTGTCGGATTTGACTTTGTCAACAATCTGTCCACCTTGGTGGGGTAACATGGGCTTATCACTCTCTTTCTGGAGGGAATGTTCACTTTGTTCATTCAACCCACACATTGGTGCCCTTGTATCATCACAGCCCACAGCACAGCATCATGAAAAGTATCGGCCAGTCGTTGCATGAAGGAGGCAGCTATATACAGATTGAAAAGCTGCAAACAATAAGGGTAACAACAATCACCCAACAGCGAGTGTGCCATTTCTGAATAATACCACATTTGATGTAATGCAGCCCATGACTGTAAAGACTTGCACCTGCGATAGACCAGTGTGAGGGGCTGTGCCAATTCTCCAATTGCCTCAATAGACCACACCACTGTGGTGTGGGTTGTAATTATACAAGATGCACCAATCACTCAGTAAGGGATGATCTAAACACGTTTAATGAAATTAGACACATGGGAACATGCATAAGGTGGGGTAGAGCTTGAAGTCGCCAGCAGCAGATTTGTGCACTGTGTGCTCTGCCTAAAAGCAAAAGTGAAACTAAAACTGGGCAGCACGGTAGCACAGTGGTTAGCACTGTGGCTTCACAGGGTCCCAGGTTCGATTCCCTGCTGGGTCACTGTCTGTGCGGAGTCTGCACGTTCTCCCCGTGTCTGCGTGGGTTTCCTATGGATGCTCCGCTTTCCTCCCACAGTCCAAAGACGTGCAGGTGGATCGGCCGTGCTAAATTGACCTTAGTGTCCAAAAAGGTTAAGAGGGGTTATTGGGTGAAAGGGGAAAGGGTTGAAATGAGGGCTTAAGTGGGTCGGTGCAGACTGGATTGGCCGAATGGCCTCCTTCTGCACTGTATGTTCTGTGTTCTATGTTCTATTCGTAGAGTGGATTTGAGTTTTTCTTTTTCATTGGGATCTGCTAGGTTCTTCCTGGAAGTTGAAGGTTTGCCATCTTTAAATTTGGCATGTCCCTCATGCTCAACCTCCAGTTTGGCTTCTAATGCTGTGCGCTGTTTCTTCATGTGTACCTGTGCGTCCCTGAGTTTTGTTTTACTAATTTGGCGGTCACTTCACTGCTGCTCCAGATTCGATTTTGTGCTGTGCATGCGAGCTTGAAGCTCCGTCTGAAATTTTTTCCTGCTTCGGTAACAGCAACTGTTTGACCCTGAAATTCAGGCTCAGCCTTCCGCTGATGTCTGTATCTTCCGCCTCAAGTTTGCCGGTGTCCATCTGGAAATTTGACTGGTCAGACCGAAGGACATTGGGCGCGATTCTCCGCTGCCCACAACGGGTCGGAGAATAGCGGGAGGGCCTTCCCGACCTCCCGCTATTCTCCCACCCCACGGCCGCCCCACGACACGAATCGCTGCTCGCCGTTTTTTACGGCGAACAGCGATTCTCCCCAGGCCGATGGGCCGAGTTCCCAGGCCTTTACGGCCGTTTTCACGAACGCAAACACACCTGCTCTCACCGTTCGTGAAAACGGCCGCAAAGTGCCGTCCCGGACAACCATGGAACCGATTGGCATGGCCGCACCACGGCCGTGCCAAGGGTGGCATGGGCCCGCGATCGGTGGGCACCGATCGCGGGCAGCGGGTCCGATACCCGCGCACTCTTTGTTCCTCCGCCGCCCCGCAGGATCAGTCCGCGGGGCGGCTGAGGGGCATGACGGCCCGCGCATGCGCGGGTTTGACGCATATGCGTGATGACATCATCCGCGCATGCGCGGTTGGAGCTGTCCAACCCGCGCATGCGCGGCTGACGTCATCGTGCACGTCAGCCGCCGTGACGCTTGGTGCGCGGGCTTAGCGACGGTCGCTAAGCCCGCAATGCCGTTCTTCACGGGGCCGCGCTGCTAGCCCCGACCGGGGGGGGGAATCGGGTCCCGGGAGGGGGCGCGGAGGCTGCAGTGAAACACGGCCAGTTTCACGGCAGCCTTTACGACTCTCCGCATTTACGGAGAATCGCGCCCATTATTTTCCATTAACTGCAAAGGAATTAGAATAACTGCTCCTGAAAAAGTCAGGATAATGTTAAGAAGGATGAGGGCAACACCGACTCTCTGTTCTGGAGAGGGTTGGTTGAAGAGAACATAGAGAATTTTGATTGTCTGCTTGTTTTCAGCACAGTGCAATAGAAATGCAATTTTTTTTAAACGGCACCGCAATAATTGTTTTTCCTTTCTTTTTGCACTTGTCAGGATTTGATGGATGCCAGCCACAATTACAGACCCATTTTAAACTTCAGCAATTTCGCAGACGATCCTTTGAACCAATTGTTTTGGTCAGCTTTCCTGAACTCAGAGAATTGAATTGAAGCCAATCTTTTTCTCTAACCTCTGTTAATATTTCTTTTTCATTCACACACAGGGGGCGGAATTCTCTGATCCTGAGGCTAAGTGTTGACACCGCCGTAAACGCCGTTGCTTTTCTCGACGGCGACAACATGGCCTTAGCAGCAGCGATTCTGATCCCTACAGGGGGCCAGCACAGTACTGAGGCGACCCACGCCGCTCCAGCTGCCGATCCCGGCGTCAGATGGGCACCGCGGATCTGCGCATGAGCAGAGGTGCCGCCGCAATTACCGTGCCCCCCCACCCCGGGGTCGGACGCCTTACCCCCCCATCAGGCAGCCCCTGGATCCATTAACGCTGAGGCCCCGCTGGGGAAGACCAGGTTAGAACGGAGCCGGAGGGACCCGGGACTTTTTGTACGGCTGCTCGGCCCATCCCGGACAGAGAATCGCTGGGGGGGGCCCTGTAGAGCAGCCCCTGACCGGTGCGCGCCGGCGCCAGTGGCAGCGATTCTCCGCTCTCCAGAGAATCGGCGGACCGGTGTTGGGGCGGCGTCGCGCGATTCGTGCCCGGCCCAGCGATTGTCCGGTCAGCCTGGGCTGAGAGAATCGCGACCAGCATTTTCCAGTGTTATGGCCCCAACTTTGGATCCAGGTTGCAGCATCCATCAAGCTGCATTTGCTAAAACAATCAGTCATCCACTGCTGACTGATTATTGTACCAAGTTTAAAAGTTTATTTCAGCCTAATTTTGGAGTTTGCAATCTGGATCGGTCCTTTGACTACTTCTGACCAGGTCTCGGAATGGACCTCAACGTGGTCTGGTAGAGTATTTTTACACTGCACAGTGGATCTTTCCTTTGTCCTTCCACCGATGATGGAGCTTCTTATGTGATCTCCAGCTTTACATTCAAGCTCTTCTAGTTTAACACACTTCTTTCAAATAAGACTGCAATTTGATTACTTTGTCATTCTTAGCGATTCAGGGTCCTTCACCTCTTGCCACCATGTTGAGGTATAAAGGCTTGCATACAGTCCTGACTAGGTGCTGTTATACTGCTGAATTTGATCCGAATCACTCCCTCACTCTATCACTTTCATATGACTCTCTATATCATAATGTGGATGGTACTCTTTCCCCAGTCCTCCATTAACTTTTGCAATCCCGAACACCCTAATAATACAGGAGACACTTCAGGATGCTTTTGAAAGCAAACAGGTGTGGCACGGTGGCACAGTGGTTAGCACTGTTGCCTCACAGCTCCAGGGTCCTGGGTTCAATTCCGGCCTCAGGTGACTGTCTGTGTAGTTTGCACTTTCTTCACTTTCCGCGTGGGTCTCCTCCCAGATGTGCAGGTTAGATGGATTGGCCACACTAAATTGCCCCTTAGTGTTCAAAAGGTTAGGTCGGGTTACTGGGTTATGGGGCTAGGGTGGAGGCGTGGGCTTGGGTATGGTGCTCTTTCTAAAGGCCGATGGGCCAAATGGCCTCCTTCTGCACTGTAAATTCTATGGTTCTATGGTTTTCTACCTTAATCTGGTGCAAGACAATCCACAGGAATATAATGCCCATCCCGTCAAACTTCAGGCCGGCTATCATGTGTCAGAATCTATTCTGTCCTTAGCTTGTCTTGCAGTCAGTGGAGGTCAGCGCACTGTCAGTGTTCGTAATTAGCTGATGGTCGGCTATTGTAACAAGCTTGAAGTTGATTCGTCACACAACAGCCGTGAAAAATTTAAAAATGGAAAACTGGGAAAGAGGTGAAAGTAAAGCAGAAATGGCTGTGTGCAATGTTTGGTTTGGAAAGGTTGCAATTAGAAGATAGGCACAGTTAAATAAACCATGCATTTGCCCTCCCAAGTCTGGTTGATTTTGGGAAGGAAGATATTTATCATAGAATTTGCAGTGCAGAAGGAGGCCATTCGGTCCATCGAGTCTGCACCGGCCCTTGAAAAGAGCATCCCACCCAAGCCCACACCAGCCCATCCCCACAACCCAGTAACCCCATCCAACCAACACTAAGGGCACTTTTGGACTCTAAGGGCAATTTATCATGGCTAATCCACCTAACCACCACATCTTTGGACTGTGGGAGGAAACCGGAGCACCCGGAGGAAACCCACGCGTACACAGGGAGAACGTGCAGACCCCACACAGACAGTGACCCAGCCGTGTTAAACCTGGGACCCTGGAGCTCTGAAGCAATTGTGCTAACCAATATGCTACCGTGCTGCCCGGTTATTCTAAGCATCCCTTTGCACTTAAGTCTTGAATTACACAGTTTTGTCCTTTAATGTGAAGATTTATGATATGACATACTTTCTACACAAATTTCTTAAGAAAGGTGCCCTTAAAATCAGAGATTGTTCTGCTGAAACATGAGAATGATGAGCTGAATCATCAGCAGGCTGGTCTTTTTAGTACTTGCTTTACCGCACTTACAAATGCCTTCAGGAAAATTTTGCTTTTCCTGTTATGTTAATGGGACATTAATCCATATTTAGTTTTGGAAAACAACCTGCATTTATGCAGCATCTTTAATGTTGTAAAGGTCCAAAGGTGCTCCACATGAGCTCTACTGAACACAATCTCGTAACGTCCTGTTATGTATCAGGGAATACATAATAATAATCTTTATTATTGTCACAAGTAGGCTTACATTAACACTGCAATGAAGTTACTGTGAAAAGCCCCGAGGTGCCACATTCCGGCGCCTGTTTGAGAATTCAGAATGTCCAATTCACCGAACAAGCACATCTTTTGGGACTTGTGGGAGGAAACCGGAGCACCCGGAGGAAACCCACGTAGATACAGGGAGAACGTGCAGACTCCGCGCAGACAGTGACCCAAGCCGGAATTGAACCTGGGACCCTGGCGCTGTGAAGCAACAGTGCTAATCACTATGCTATCATGCCTGCTGGTTACGTGTCACGTAATGTGTTATGACATAGGCGGCGTGTTTGCACGGGCTGTGAGCAGATCACCATCTATGATTATATGAGAAACACCTCTTTTTATACCTCTCATCGTGTCTTACAAGAATCCACAGTGTGGGCACCTCCACACCTTTCCTCTTTGTGAAAAACAAAGAATTGTAACATTTCCAATCACCCCAGCATCAGATTCGAGGGGTGTCCCGAAGATGCGTTGGAGAATCCCTTCGGAGGTACCCAGGGTGTCAAATTCTTCCCGGGAATTGTCCTGTACTGGAAACCATCCGAAAATGTGATTTTAATCGTGCACTTCCGCTTGTCCTGGCTGTGTATTATGAATAATACCCAGAAAAAGTTAAAAGAATTAAAATCTCTTCTAACAGCTGAACAATTATTGTTCAAATCCAGGCTGACCACCCTCATGTGACTCTCCCCCATATCCACAACTCCCAAGGGACAAAGCCCACCGCTTGACTACTCCCCCTCATGGGACAACCCCCTCCAAACCCCTCACAGTATTCCCTACCCTCACTGACTCCTTATGGGTTTCCCCTCATCTAACTGGACTCCTCCCTCCAGCAGGCACAACCACTCCTCGCAACCCTACCAGACCATCCAGTAATCCCGACCCAGCCCTCTCCCGGCACATGACCTGATGCTTCCCACACAAACCCCACCAACAGCCAACTGTCGACCTCCATTTCCATATCCCCTGGTTTCTGAACCCCCTAACCCCTAAAGTCCCGACCTGTTCCCACACCCCACCGAGGTCCCACCACACCACTTGGCCCCCTGAGGTCTGACCACCCCACACCCTTCCACACTCCCCCGATGTCCAACACCCCTCCCCACCCTACACCACCCTGTAGGTCTGACCCCCCCACCCCCCACCACCCACATCACTGACCATGAAGACCAGCCACCCCCATCCCCCCCACCTTCCCGAGGATATGGCCCCCTGATCCATGCCCTGATCCACGCAGTCCCACCCCACAAACTCCCCCCCCCCCCCAAGATCCTACACACCACCACCCAACGTCCCATTCCACAGAGGTCCAACCCTGCCAGCAATTTCCCCAAGACCCGACCCCCCATTCCCTGATATCCAACATCCCCAACCTCCCTACCACCACTCCTGAGGTCCCATCCGTCCCATGTAGTTAATTGCTACTTGCCCCTCTGAGGAAGATACTGGCAATAGATTGGAATAAGTAGATATTTGGAATGGGACCAAAAGTTTAGTTAATGCAATAGTTTTCCAGGAACATTTTAAGTAATCAGAGAGAGATCAAGATTCAGATAGGTTTAGAAGAGGACTTCCAGAGCTTAGGGTCCAGGCAGTGAGACGTATACTGGGCAATGTTGGCTTCAGTACTGGAGGAGATTACAGACCATCCCAAATGGACCTATATTATAGTTGCTTCACATTTGCTGGATCCAGGAACACCTCAGGTCACAACACGATGGAAGCATCTTCTTCACATGGGCTCCAGCACTTGAAGAAGAAGCCCACAACCACCTTCTTAAAGGCAAGCAGAGATGGACAATATATACTGGCCTTGCCAGCCACACCCACCTCCAAATGTTGAGTACTGAAATAAATGTTTTATACTTTCCTCCAATTATTTTCTCAAACAAAACGTTGCTTAACGTTTCCAATACCAACTAACAGAGTAAGGAATTTCAGATGAACACATTTGTCAGTGAATTAAAACCAGCACCAAAAACACCCCCTCATTGTTCAGATCATTATTCACACATACTCATGGCTGGCCTCAGAAGCAAAATTACAGAATTTTACACAGATCTTTTCAAATATTTTGTGAAGAAAATTATGTCACATACGCTGATGACACCCAGCTAACACTCAACACCATTTCCCTCAACCTCTGCACCTACATAGTCTGGCAACACCCCAATTTTAAAATTCACATCCTTATCTTCAAATGCTTCCATGGGTTTGCCCACCACACATCACTTCTGTCATCTCCTCTGGCCCTACAATCCTTTCTCTGTGATCATCTAATTCTACCTCTTGTACATATCTGATATTGTTTGCTCCACCATTGCTTCCATTTTCCTCGGAGTGGCAAGGAGCAATTAACTATGTGGGATGGTAGCACTTCGGCTAGCACTGTTTAGTCTCATGGGGTCCAGGGTGTACTAGCTAGATGGATAAAAACTGGCTGGGCAACAGGAGGCAGAAAGTAGTAGTGGAAGGGAGTTTCTCAAAATGGAGAACTGTGACCAGTGGTGTTCCACGGGATCCATGCTGGGACCACTGTTGTTTGTGATATACATAAATGATCTGGAGGAAGGTATAGGTGGTCTGATTAGCAAGTTTGCAGATGACACTAAGATTGGTGGAGTAGCAGATAGTGAAGGGGACTGTCAGAGAATACAGCAGAATATAGATAGATGGAGAGTTGGGTGGAGAAATGGCAGATGGAGTTCAATCTGGGCAAATGCGAGGTGATGCATTTTGGAAGATCCAATTCAAGAGCGAACTATACTGTAAATGAAAAAGCCCTGGGGAAAATTGATGTACAGAGAGATCTGGGTGTTCAGGTCCATTGTACCCTGAAGGTGGTTGCACAGGTCGATAGAGTGGTCAAGAAGGCATATGGCATGCTTTCCTTCATCGGAAGGGGTATTGAGTACAAGAGTTGGCAGGTCATGTTAGAGTTATATAAGACTTTGGTTCGGCCACATTTGGAATGCTGCGTACAGTTCTGGCCGCCACATTACCAGAAGGATGTGGATGCTTTGGCGAAGGTGCAGAGGAGGTTCACCAGGATGTTGCCTGGTATGGAGGGCGCTAGCTATGAAGAGAGGTTGAGTATATTAGGATTATTTTCATTAGAAAGACGTAGGTTGAGGGGGAGGGAACTCATTGAGGTCTATAAAATCATGAGAGGTATAGACAGGGTGAATAGCAAAAAGCTTTTTCCCAGAGTGGGGGACTCAGTTACTAGGGGCCACGAGTTCAAGGTGAGAGGGGAAACGATTCATGGAGATATACGTGGAAAGTTCTTTACGCAAAGGGTGGTGGGTGCCTGGAACGCATTGCCGGCGGAGGTGGTAGAGGTGGGCACGATAGCGTCATTTAAGACGTATCTAGACAGATACATGAATGCGCAGGGAGCAGAGGGATACAGATCCTTAGAAAATAGGCGACAGTTTTCGATAGAGGATCTGGATCGGCGCAGGCTTGGAGGGTCGAAGGGCCTGTTCCTATGCTGTAATTTTTCTTTGTTCTTCTTTGTACTTTGTTGTTTCACAGCTCCAAGATCCCAGGTTCGATTCCTGGCTTGGGCCACTGTCTGTGTGGAGTCTGCATGTTCTACATGTGTCTGCTTGGGTTTCCTCCGAGTGCTCCCATTTCCTCCCACAAGTTCCTGAAAGACGTGCTGTTAGGTGAATTGGACATTTGAATTCTCCCTCTTTGTACCCAAACAGGTGCCAGAATGTGGCGACTAGGGGCTTTTCACAGTAACTTCATTGCAGTATTAATGTAAGCCTACTTGTGACAATAAAGATTATTATTATTATGTGGGGGAATGGGACCTTAGGAGGCTGGGTGGGGTGGTGGTAGAGGGGGGAGCTTTCGAATGGTTATGTCCCCTAGTGCCTGTTGTCCTTCACCATCACAGGATGTAGCTTTGGGAGCTGCATTTGAAGAACCTTTAGTGCGTTGATAAGATGCACACTCCTGAATGCCAGTATCCCATGAGTCAATGCAATGAACTGTCATGAGCATCACTTTACTGCAGAGGTTCTCGAGCTTCTTTTTCCTTGGTGGATTGTATCAGGGAGATGTTGGTATAGTGGGAATGTCACTGGACTAATAATACAGAGGAGCAGTTTGGGAACAATTGGATCCAAGTCCCAATTTGGCAGCTTGGAGTTTCATTCCAAGGAATAAATTCTGGTACATATTTTTACTCTTTCATGGGATGTGGACATCGCTGACTGGGCCAGCATTTATTTCCCATCTGTTATGGGAGCGGCGTGTTCAGAACCCCAAAATGTATCATGGAGTTCAACCAACCTCTCCCTTTAATGTATTGTTGCTTTTGAAGCACATGGCTTGGTCTCCAGGTGTGGTATTACAATTATGGACATGTAGGTTTTTAAACACAAAACAATGTTTATTCCATGAATTCAACTTAACCTTTTTAAATAAACATTGAATCCCTTAACACCCCTTACTTCAAAGATAACCCCGAAAATAATACAACATTAAATAATCCCTCAAAATGTTCCTTCAAACCTCCAAAAGACTTAACACCTTTAAACAGAAACACATCAGGTTAAAGACATTACTATTATGAGTTTAAATCACCCAAATTATTCAGAGAAAGCCTTTCCTGGCAGAGATCACAGCAGATCCCGCTCATTGCAAACACAGACACACCCAAGCTCTTTTTCTTCATGCAGCTCACAGCAAACCAGCCAGGCACTTTTCAGCTGCTCTCTCAAACTGAAACTAAAAGCAGACGTGACCACAACTAGCTACCCCCACCCTCTGACATCACTTCAGTAATATGAGCTGCTTCATTTCTTAAAGGTACATTGCTTAAACATCCATTTCTTAAAGGTAGTCTCACATGACACCCCCCCCCAAGAAAAATAAATAAATCATCAACTTCAAGATGGTTTCATTTTTCACTTTTGTACCATCCACTAAGAAATGTACACAGTAAATATACTTTATCGTATCACAAAAAAACAACACATGGAAACAGACATGATAATATAGTCCATTTTTCTCGTTCTTCTTCCTCCAACCAAAATCCTTCCATTCATCACATTCCTTACAAAGCATCGGCTATCACATTTTCCCGTCCTGCCACATTTACTATTTTTAAATGGCTGTAACAATAAACTCCAGTGAAACAGGATTGCATTGTTATCCCAGAATCGCTCCAAAAACGTCAAAAGATTATGATCAGTGCATATAATGGTGTCAGATGGATTGCTGGTCACATAAATATGAAAATGTTGCAAAGCGAACACCAAACTCAAAGTCTGCTTCTCAATCGTCGAATACTTTTTCTGGTGAGAATTCAATTTCTTTGAAAAATAACCAAAAGGCCGCTGTAGCCCTTCATCGTCGTCTTGTCGAAGCACTGCACCTACGCCCACATCACTCGCATCAATAGCCACTTTGAATGGTTTGGTATAATTTGGGATGACTAATACAGGAGCAGTGGTTAACACAGCCTTCAGGCTGTCAAATGCCTGTTGACACTCTGCTGTCCACTGGAATTTGTTACGCTTCTTGAGCAAGTCCGTCAGTGGAGCGACCACACTGCTAAAATTTGGTACAAATTTCCAGTAAAATCCACTTATACCAAGAAACCACATTATTTCCCGTTGTGTCGAGCGTATCGGAAACTCCCCAATAAATTTCGTTTTCACATCCCATGTGACCATTCGACCCTGTCCGATTTTATGGCCAAGGAAAGTGACTTGGGCTTTTTCAAATTCACTTTTGGCTAGGTTTATCACCAAACCAACCTCCTGAAGTCGATCAAATAACTCCCTCAGATGTTTTAAATGTTCTTTCCATGTCTGGCTGAATACTACCAGATTGTTGATGTATACGGCACAATTGGGAAATCCTGAAACAACTGTATTAGTTAACCGTTGAAATGTTGCTGGGGCGTTTTTCATGCCAAATGGCATAACTTTGAACTGGTATAGAACATAGAACATAGAACAGTACAGCACAGAACAGGCCCTTCGGCCCTCGATGTTGTGCCGAGCAATGATCACCCTACTCAAACCCACGTATCCACCCTATACCCGTAACCCAACAACCTCCCCACCCCCCTTAACCTTACTTTTTAGGACACTACGGGAAATTTAGCATGGCCAATCCACCTAACCCGCACATCTTTGGACTATATGTCATCTGGAGTCACAAAAGCTGAAATCTCCTTCGCCCTTTCAGATAAAGGTACTTGCCAGTAACCTTACAGTAAATCCAATTTGGAAATAAAAGCGGATTGCCCCACTTTCTCAATGCAATCCTCCAAACGTGGGATAGGCTAAGAGTCCGTTCTTGTAACTGCATTCACCTTTCGATAGTCCACACACAACCGTTGGGTACCGTCTGGTTTAGGTAATATCACTATGGGTGAGCTCCATTGGCTGAAACCCACTTCAATTATGCCATTTTTCAGCATGCTCTCAATCTGTCTGTTAACCTGTGCCAATTTTAAAGGAGTAAGTCTATATGGATGTTGTTTGATAGGAACAGCATTTCCCTCATCTACATCATGTATAGCCATTTTAGTACTTCCCAATTTATCTCTACAAACTTGCCCATGTGATAGCAATAACTCTTTCAGGTCAGTTTGTTTTTCCTCTGGAGGTAAGTTAACAATTCATCCCAATTTTTAAGAACATCCTCATTTTCCAATTTAATTTGAGGTATGTCAAATTCACAGTCATCTGGATTTGGTTCGTCACTTTGAGTTAGAATCATTAAAACTTCCTTTTTCTCTCCTTCCCTTTCAAAGTACCTTTTAAGCGTATTCACATGACACACTCGGTGAGCCTTTCTTCTATCTGGTGTTTTTACCACATAATTCACCTCACTTAATTTCCTTTCAATCTGATACGGTCCACAAAACCTAGCTTTTCAAGGCTCACCTACCACTGGTAACAACACTAAAACTTTATCCCCACTGACAAAACTACGAACTTTGGATTTCTTGTCCGCTACCCGTTTCATCACATTTTGTACAACTTTAAAATGTTGTCTCGCCAATTCGCCTGCTCTATTTAATCGTTCCCTAAACTTTGACACGTAATGCAATAGTGTAATTTCCGATTTCTCACCCACCAATTTTTCCTTAATCAATTTAAGTGGTCCTCTTACCTCATGACCAAAAATTAGTTCAAATTTTGTTTAAATTTGCTAGACTCATTAGGTGCATCCCTAATTGCAAACAATACTAATGGAATTCCTTTATCCCAATCCTCTGGAAACAGCAGGGACGCCGGCAACCATTTTCAATTCCTCTCTCTAACCACAGCAGAGGTGCTGGAAGACTGGAGGATAGCCAATGTGGTACCATTTTTCAAGAAGGAAGGAAGGGATAATTCAGGAAACTGCAGGTCAGTCAGTCTACAGTTGTGAGGAAACTATGGGAAGAAATTCTGAGAGAGAGAATTAATCTGCATTTGTAGAGTAAGAAATCTTACAACACCAGGTTAGAGTCCAACAGGCTTGTTTCAAATCACTAGCTTTCGGAGCACTGCTCCTTCCTCAGGTGAATGAAGAGGTATGTTCCAGAAACATATATAGATAAAGTCAGAGATGCCAGACAATGCTTTGAATGCGAGCATTTGCAGGTAATTAAGTCTTTACAGACCAGAGCTAGGGGTAACCCCAGGTTGAAGAGGTGTGAATTGTCTCAAGCCAGGACAGTTGGTAGGATTTCGCAAGCCCAGGCCAGATGGTGCGGGGATGAATGTAATGCGACATGAATCCACGGTTCCGGTTGAGGCCGTACTCATGTGTGCAAAGGCATTTGTAGAGGCAAGGATTAATCGAGAAGTCAGCTTGGCTTTTTAAGGGGAGGTCATGTCTGACCAACTTGATTGAAATTTTTGAAGAGATAACCAGGTGTGTTGATGTTGGCCATGCATTTGTCATAGTTTAGTTGGACTTCAGCAAGGTTGTTGATAAGGTCAGGGGAGACTGATAACGAAGAAACAACCCCATAGGATCCAAGGAAATTTGGCAAATTGGATCCTCTCTGAAAAGTAAATATGACAGAGTATTTGAGGGAGGCTCGTCAGTACTCTGTATCAGATGCGACCTTTGAGCTATTCTGTGCAATATTAGCTGCTTCGGTTTGCATGCAAAGTGTTGCATGAAATTATCGAATTTAGCCTTAAAAATATTCACTGACCTTGCCTCCATCAGTAACCTCTTAACACCTCGATCAGTAACCTCTCCTAAGTTATATTTCCTCTTAACGTTTCTCCTAATTTTCCTTGTCGTTGAACCCATATCTTCATGTAACAACCTGCCACATCGCTTACCATTTGTGTTTTTACTTCCCGTTTTATTCCTTTTAGTATTACTGGGCCTATTCACTGAGCTTCCCTCAGTCACTGTACCTTGTACTGTCGCCCTTTTTGATTTTTGACTATAGTTCCTCTGCCTTACACTTTCCCCCCTTACTTCCTTTTGTTTCTGTCCCTGTTTTACTACTTTCTGACTTCCTGCATTGGTTCCCATCCCCCTGCCACATTAATAAATAAAATAATAAATAAAAACATCCTCTCTGCATCCACCCTGTCAATTCCTCTCATGATCTTATATATTTCAATAATATCACCTCTTATTTCTCTGAACTCCAATGGATACAGGCCGAACCTCTCCAGCTTTTCCTCACACGTTAAACACAATGAAGAATCAATGGTTAACTTCTCTTCCTTTCCCCATCCACCAGAGTGACTAAGATAGATAAGCACAGGTCATTAAAATGTATAATTGATATTGTAATGCTTCCTGCACCCGATTTTAATGCAAATGATTAACTTGTACGATTACGTTAAATGAGCTGTAGATCTGCAAACAATTGTGACTGCCGGTGTAATCATGGCCATTTCACCTACTTGACATCAATATGGTATAAGATCTATGATTGATTTGCCACTAAATTGTAACAGTGGGAATGAAAAGCAGTATTTAAGCCAAGTGCAAAGTGCAGCAACGCTGGTAAAAGTAGGGAAAAGTAGAGAGAGTCGGAAAATCCCAAGATATTCTATAAGTATATCAATGGGAAGAGGATAACTAGGGAAAAAGTAGGGCCCATTCGGGACCAAGGAGGATTCTGTGGGTGGAGCCAGAGGACATTGGTAGGGTGTTAAATAAATATTGCACATCTGTCTTCACCCAAGAGAATGAGGAGGCTGATATGGAACTCGCAGAGAGTGACTGTGAGGTTATTGAGCAAATTGTCCGAGGTAGGGACCGGGTTTTGCAGGTTTAAAAGTGGAGAAATCTCCTGGTCCGGGTGAATTGTGTCCCAGTTTGCTGTGGGAGGCGAGGGAAAAGAGTGCAGGAGCCCTGATTCAAATGTTTAATTCTTCTCTGGCCACAGGAGAGATGCCAGAAGACTGCAGACCTGCAAATGGGGTCCCACTATTTAAGAAAGGCTGTAGGGATAAACCAGGGAACTACAGGCCAATGAGTCTCATATCAGTTGTGGGGAAACTATTGTAGAAAATTCTGAAGGAGAGAATCTATCTCTACTTGGAGAGGCAAGGTTTGATCTTGATCAGGCATAGTCAGGAATAGTCAGCATGGATTTGTCAGAGGGAGGTCATACCTAAGAAATTTGAATGAATTTTTTGAGCACATAACTAAATGTGAAATGAGGGTAGTGTAGTTGATGTAGTTTATATGGATTTCAGCAAAGCATTTGACAAGGTTCCAGATATGAGACTTATAAAGAAGACAAATTCACATGGGATACAGGGGCACTTGATAAGGTGGATTCAAAGCTGGCTGAGTGTAGGAGACAGAGGATGATGACAGATGGTTTCTTTAGTGACTGGAAGTCACAGTGTTCAATGGTGTACCACAGGGATCTGTGCTGGGACCCCTATTATTCATCATTTATATAAATGACTTAGATGAGTATATGGGGGTAGGATCAGTAAGTTTGCGGATGACATAAAGATCAGCCGGGTGGTTAACAGTGAAGCTGAGAGTCTTGGGTTACAGGAAGATATAGACGGGGAGGTAAAATGAGCAGAAAAGTGGCAGATGGAATTTGATCCTGAAAAGTGTGAGGAAGGAGCAAATTGAGAAAGAAATATTCAATGAATGGCACCACACTGTGGAACAAACAGACCTTGGCGTGTTTGTAAAGAGATCTCTGAAGGCAGAAGGGCAGTTTAATAGGTTGTTGAAAAAGGCATGCGGTACACTTGCCTTTATCAATCGTGACATAGATTATAAAAGCAAGCAAGTCATGTTGGAGTTATATAGAACATTGGTGAGGCCACAGCTGGAGTTCTGTGTGCAGTTCTGGTCGCCACATTATAAGAAGGATGTGATTGCACTGGAGGAGGTGCAGAGGCATTTCACCAGGATGTTGCCTGGGATGGAACATTTTGGCTATGAAGAGAAGTTGGATAGGCTTGGGTTGTTTTTGCTGGGGCAGAGAAGACTGGGAGGGGGGGGGGGCAACCTGATCGAGGTGTCCAAGATTATGAGGGGCATAACAGGATGGACAGGGAACAGCGTTCCATTTAGTTGAAGGGTCGGTTACGAGGGGACACAAATTCAAGATGAGGGGAGTAAGGTTCAGGGGGGGTTTGAGAAAAACCTTTTTTACCCAGAGGGTGGTGACGGTCTGGAACACACTGCCTGGGAGGGTGGTCGAGGCGGGCTGCCTCGCATCGTTTTAAAAAATACCTGGATGAGCACTTGGCACGTCATAACATTTGAGGCTATGGGCCAAGTGCTGGCAAATGGGATTAGGATTGGCAGATCAGGTGCCTTTCATGCGGCGGTGCAGACCCGATGGGCCGAAGGGCCTTTCCTGCACTGTATTTTTCTGTCATTCTGTGATTATGTGAACATGTGAGGTGAATTAAGTTACTGAAGAAATATATTTATTTTCTCGGTAGCACAGTTTTCAGGTTTTGTACCTGTTTGGAGATTTAGACCATAAGATATAGGAACATAAGTAGACCATTTGGCCCATCGAGTCTGCTCTGCCATTCAATGAGTTCATGAGTGGTCTGATTTGATAATCCTCAACTCCACTTTCCTGTTTTATCCCCCTAACTGTTGACTCCCTTTCTGATTAGAAATCCATCTACTTCAGCCTTGAACATACTTAATGATCCAGCCTCTCCAATCCTATGAGTTACGAATTCCACAGATTCACTGTTCTGTGAGAAAATAAATTCTCCTTCATCTTTGTCTTAAATGGGCAACTCGTTACTCTGTCAGTCTGCCTCCTGGTCCTATACAGTCCCACAACGGGAAACATCCTCTAAGCATCTACCCTGTCAAGCCCCCTAAGAATTATATATGTCTCAATAAGATCGCCTCTCATTCTTCTAAACTCCAATGAGCACAGGCCCAACCTATTCAACCTCTCCTCATAAGAAAATTCCTCCATGTTCGAGATCCTTCTCTGGACTGCCTCCAATGCCAATATATCTTTCCTCAGATAAGGGGACAAAAACTGTTCCCAGCATTCCAGGTGTGGTCTAACTAGTACCTTGTATAGATTTAGGAAGACTTCCCTATTTTTACACATCATTTGAAATAAACAACAACATTCCATTTGCCTTCCTTATTACCCGCTGAACTTGCATGCCAGATTTTTGTGATTTATGCATGAGGACACCCCCCCTCCAAACGCCCCACCCCCAACACAAATCCCTCTGTGCTGCAGCGTTCTGAGGTCTTTCTCCATTTAAATAATATTCAGTTCCTTCATTCTTTCTGCCAAAGTACGTAGCTTGAAATTTTCCTACATTATATTCCATCAATCAGGTTTTTGCCCACCCACGTAGCCTGTCTATATCCCTCTGCAGACTCTTTGTGTGATCCTCACCACTTGCCTTCCCACCTTTTTTTGTGTCATCCGCAAACCTGGCAACAATATATTCATTTTCTCATTCAAGTCATTAAACATTTTGGCTGACAAATATGAACAATGCACCAGTTCTGAAGATAAGCCATTGATCTGAAATATTTCTTTCTCGCTCCACAGGTACTGCCTAATCTGCTGAGCATTTCCAACATTTTTTTTCAATTTCACATTTCCAACTTCCACCTTTCATATATCATTTAGCCCTTCGAGCCACGAGGACAACTTGCATTAATATGGCACCTTTCATGTGGATTGGCCATCTTCAACCTTGAAATTCTGCCCACTCATTAACTGGTTTCCTCCATTGTCAAAGGTAGGCAAAGCCTATTACCTGTCAGAATTTTAGATGTGAGAAGGAAGTTGATAGTTGTATTGTCAGTAACATTGATGCAGCAGAAGTTGGTAAAATAGTGTTGGTTCATGGAATCAGTTGCTTTTTACTGCAGGTTTCCATGATCCCTTTGCAACCATCAAATGGAATATCAGTCTTGAGAGGCACTAATGTCTTGAGTTGGCGTTCCTGAAAGCGCTCCAATGCATAGTACCAGCTCAATTGGAATCATGATTCATGGACTAGTTGAGATTGTCCATGGAAGCAATCACAATTGTAATTTGCAAAGCCACAACTATTTAAGTTCTAATGCTATCATAGTTCTGCTTGGATTGTCCCATGTTCCAGGTTGATCTGATGGTCTCGCAAACTTCCCCCACAGTTTTGCAGAAGTGGATAGTGGACTTTTCTAACTTATCCACCATCTCCAGCAGATGCATGTTCATTGCTGTTTGCACATGAGATCGACGCCCCTGTATTATTTTCTCTTTATATAATCAGCCCTTGGCACCAGGGCGTCCTGGCTGCACAACAGAAGGAGGTTATTTCTCCAGCTTCAAAGAAGCTGCAACTGGCTCCTCCTGTCCCAATCGGAGGTTCTGTACGACACATTCTTTTTAAATATTTGTTAACAGAGATGTGGACATTTCTAGCAAGGCCAACATTTATTGCCTCACCCTAAATGCTCTTAAGGAGGTGGAGGTCAGTTGTCATCTTGCACTGTTGCAGTTTGTGGGCTGCAGTTACACCCTCAGTGCTGTTAGAGAGTGAGTTCCAGGTTTTGATCCAGTGACATTGAAGAAACACCAATATATTTCCAAGTCAGGCAATTTACAGGTGATGTGCCCTTGCTCTTCAGATGATAGATGTCATGGATTTAGAAGGAACTGGATGAATACTGAGTTGCGGCAGTGCATTGTTTCAATGGTGCACACTGCTGCCACTGTGTACCAGTGATGGAGGGAGAAGATGTTTAGGTGGTGAATGGAATGCCGATCAAGAGGATTTCTTTATCCAGGCAAGTGAAAAGTATTGCATCAACCCTCTGACTTGTCTCCTTTAGACGGGGAACAGCCTTTGGGGAGTCAGGAGGTGATCTACTTACAGAGATACACAGAAGATAGGAGCAGGAGGAGGCCTTTTGGCCCTTCGAGCCTGCTCCACCATTTATCACGATCATGGCTGATCATCCAACTCAATAGCCTAATCCTGATTTCTCCCCATAGCCTTTGATTCCATTCATCCCAAGTGCTATATCTAGCTGCCTCCTGAATATATTCAATGTTTTAGCATCAACTACTTCCTGTGGTATTGAATTCCAGGGGCTCACTATTCTTAGGGTGAAGAAATGTCGCCTCATCTCTGTCCGAAATAGTTTACCCTGAATCCTCAGACTGTGACCCTGGTTCTGGGCACATCCACCATCGAGTACATCTTCCCTGCATCAAAACTGTCTAGTCCTGTTAGAATTTTATAAGTCTGTATGGGATCCCATCATTCTTCTGAACTCCAGCGAGAACAATCCAAACCTAGTCAATCTCTCTTCATATGATATCCCACCATCCCTGGAATCAGTCTGGTAAACCTTCGCTGTACTCCCTCAAGAGCAAGAACATCCTTCCTCAGAAAAGGAGATGAAACTACACACAATATTCTAGGTGTGGCCTCACCAAGGCCCAGTATAATTGCAACAACACATCCCTGCTCCTGTACTCAAAACCTCTTGCAATGAAGGCTAACATCCCATTAGCCATCTTTACCACCTGCTGCACCTGCATGCTTACCTTCAATGACTGGTGCACAAGGACACCCAGGACCCACTGCACACACCCCTCTCCCAATTTACAACCGTTCAGGTAGTAATCTGCCTTCCTGTTTTTGCTTCCAAAGTGAATGACCTCACACTTGTCCAAATTATACTGCATCTGCCATTGGTTTGCCCACTCGCCCAACCTGTCCAGATCTTGCTGTAGGATCCCTGCATCCTCGTCACAATTCACTCTACCACCCAACTTGGTATCATCTACAAACTTTTTGATGTTATATTTTGTTCCCTCATCCAAACCTACTCTTACAGCCACAGTATTTATATGACTGGTCTCGTTAAGTTTCTGGTTAATGGTGACTCCCAAGATGTTGAGATTGGGTAATTAGTGATGGTAATCCAATTGATTACCAAGAAGAGATGTTTAGATACTTTCTTGTTGGAACTGGTCATAACCTAACACTTGTTTGGTACCAATTTTACCTGCCATTTATCATCCTAAGCCTGAATGTTATAAAGTTATGCTCCATACATGCAAGGGCTCATCAGTGTTTCATAAGTTGTGAATTGAATCAACACTACAATCATCTGTAAATATCCCTACTTCAGGCCTTATGATGGAGGGAAAGTAATTGATGAAGCAGTTAAAAATCGTTGAGTTTAGGAAACTGTCCTGAAGAACTCCTGCAGCAAGATATAGGGGCTTAGATGATTACATTCTGTTATATATGTTGGTTATTGTAGTTGTGTGCAAGGTCTCATTAAGAATGGACTAATATGACATGCGTGACATACATACATAGAAACACAGGTAGAAAATAAAAGTAGGACGAGGCCATTGAGCCCTTCAAGCATGCTCCGCCATTCAATATGATCATGATTGATCATCAAGTTCAATATCCTAATCCCGCCTTCCCCCCATATCCTTTGATCCCTTAAGCCACAAGAGCTATATCTAACTCCTTCTTGAAACTACACAACGTTTTGGCCTCAACTCTATTCTGAGGTAGTGAATTCCAGATATTCCCCACTCTCTGGGTGAAGAAGTTTCTCCTCACCTCAGTCCTAAAAGGTTTATCCCTTATCCTCAAACTATGATCCCTAGTTCTGGCCTCCCTCATCATCGGGAACATTCTTTCTGATTCGACCCTGCCTAATCCTGTTAGAATTTTGAAAGTTTCCGTGCGATCCCCTCTCACTCTTCTAAACTCCAATGAATATAATCCTAACCGAGTAAGTCTTTCCTCTTATGACAGTGCCGTCATCCCAGGAATCAGCTTGACAGACCTTCACTGCACTCCCCCCATAGCAAGAACATCCTTCTCAGAAAAGGACACAAAAACTGCACACAATATTCTAGGTGTGGCCTCACCAATGCCCTGTACAATTGCAGTAGAACATTCCGATTCTTATGCTCAAATCCTTTCACTATGAAAGCCAGCATACCATTTGCCTTCCTTACTGCCTGCTGTACCTGTGTGCTTACTTTCAGCAACTGATGCACGGGGACACCAAGGTCCCGCTGAATACCCACCTCTCTCAATTTACACCCATTCAATTAATAATCTGCCTTCTGATTTTTGCTCCCGAAGCGGATAACCTCACATTTATCCACATTATACTGCATCTGCCATACTTATGCCCACTCACTCACCCTGTCCAAATCACGCTGAAGTACCTCTGCATCCTACTCACAGCTCACCCTCCCACCCAACTTTTTATCATCTGCAGATTTTGAGATAATGCATTTAGTTCCCTTATCCAAATCACGGCATGGAACGGTAGCATAGTGGTTAGCAGGGCTGCATCACAGCGGAAGAGCCCCAGGTTCAATTCCCGGCTTGGGTCACTATCCATGCGGAGTCTGCATGTTCTCCCTGTGTCTGTGTTGGGTTTCCTCCGGATGTTCCAGTTTCTTCCTACAAGTCCCAAAAGACATGCTGATAGGTGAGTTGGACATTCTGAATTCTCCTTCAGTATACCTGAACAGGCGCTGGAGCGTGGCGACTGGGAGATTTTTACAGTGTTAATGTAAGCCTACGTGTTGCAAAAATTAAGATTATTATTATAAGGTGAAGAGTTGGGGTCCTAGCGCAGATCCCTATGGTACCCCACTGGTCACTGTCTGCCAATCGGAGAAGTAAATCATTAGCTACCTCACAGGCCCTACGTCTAGTACCAACCTTTGTACAGTGAAGATCCTTCCCACAAACCCCTGTTGATTGAAACATTCAACCCTCATGCAGCTGTAATCTTATTCTTTTCCAACGAAAACAGAAAATACTGGACAACCTCAACAGGTCTGACAGCATCTGTGGAGAGAGAAGGGAGCGAACGTTTCGAGTCTGTGTGATTCTTTGTCAGAGCTTTGGTAATTTGAGAATTGGATTTGTACTAAATTTAGTGCACAGGGCATACATACCCGTGCAACCTTCTATCTTGTCGGGTAAATGCCAGCGTTTTAGCTGTATTTGGGCAGCTTGGCGAGGAGTGTAGCTAGTTCAGGATCTCAAGTTGTCAGGAGTACAGCTGTAATGACTATATCCCTTGTCCTCTTCATGCACAGAATCTATTGATCTCAATTTTGAATATACTCAATGAATGAGCATCCCAGAGACCTCTGGGGCAGAAAATTCTAAAGATAATAATAATAATAATCGTTTATTGTCCCAAGTAGGCTTCAATGAAGTTACTGTGAAAAGCACCTTGTCGCCACATTCCGGCGCCTGTTCGGGGAGGCCGGTATGGGAATTGAACCCGTGCTGCTGGCCTTGTTCTGCATTACAAGCCAGCTGGTTAGCCCACTGTGCTAAACCCTTTGATTTACAACCCTTTGAGTGAAGAAATCTGTCCTCATCTCAGCTCTCTCTGTGTAAACCCAGTCTCTACTCTTAAAACGGTGCACCTTTCATTGAGATCACCTCTCATTCTTCCATAATCAAGGGAATATAGGTTCATACTCCTCAATGTCTCCTCGTAAAATAACCTTCTCATTTTGGGAATCAATCTGAATGACGTTTTAAGGTAGATTTATACTTCCTTAGGTAAGGAGACCAAAACTGCACACAGTACTCAATGTGTGGTCTGAACAAATCCCTGTAATTGCTGCAGAACTGTATTCCTCTTGTCCTCCAGCCCCCTCACAATAAAGGCTAACAAACCATTTGCCTTACTAATTCCTTGCACCCGCATGTTAGCTTTCTATAGTTTCTGTCTAATGTCATGGGCCAGGGTTTAGAAAACTCCAAAGTATATCATGGAGTTCACCTGACCTACACCTGTTTATTAATTTTGGTTATGAGGAGCACAAGGGCCTACCTTTCAGGTGTTATTCAACAGAGGCCTCAAGAACTTTTAATCAAAAACAAAGTTTATTCTACGAATTTAGTTAACATTTTTTTAAACACACATAGTAGGCATTTTTATCAACTACAAACATAAATACCCCACACAGCTACAGTACTCTATATATAACCCTTAATATATTTCCCCCTTAAACTGTTCCAATTTAATAACAAGATCCGATAAGCCAGAAAACCCTTTTTAGAGGTGTGGCCCAGCACACAGCACTCAAGACCTGGTTTAGATGCTCTTCTGTCCTTTCGAAAACAGCCGGTTTGAATTTCTTCCAGAAAACAATTATTCATTTTCAAGTTATCAAGTAATCCAGAAACAGCTTTTAAAATGCAGAGAGAGAGAGAGACAGGACAAGACTTCTCTGTTTGAATCCAGCAGTCAAATATGAAAACGAAAACAAAAAGCTCAGAGCCACAAAACAGCCCCAAACCAAAGCGAAAGTAAAACTCAGGGTCACAGTCCAGCTCCACCCACACAATGACATCAGTGAAGCCATGTGATAAGACACAACATTTCTTAAAGGGACACTCCCATGATACTAAGACCTCTCAAAGCTTGCTCAAAACATCTCACCAGTGTTTTTTGATTGCTTTTGTTACCTTGTTGCAGCTTTTGGTGATTTGTGCATATGGACATCAACATCTCTCTGGTCCTCCCGAAGTCCTGTTCTCACTGTTAAGAGAATATTTGTTTTTTCTCAGGACCAAAGTGGATGACCTCAGACTGAACTCTTCCCTTTGGCCACTCAGTTAGTCTGTGTCCATCGTAAATTCCTTTCCCCATTCACACAATCGGCAATGCCTCCTAACTGAGAGCCATTTGGAAACTGGGATATGAATCTCTATTCCTTCATCTGCATTATGAGTAAACATGGGTGAAAAGTATATCTCCCCAGGCTGGATTGAGCAGGTGGTCCCCACCCTCTTGACTAAAAAACTCAGGGGAGCACATCCCCGCTCTGTACAACTGGCCCGTGGTCATTTGATGCTGAAAGAAACGTTAACTGACCTGACATGGAACTTTTTACACCATCTGATGTAACAGAATCAATGCATTTGATGGGTAACGAGATTTTAATTTGAATTGATAGGCAAACAATAAATCAATACAGCTTAACAAACAAAAGTCAAAAACATGGCTGCAGAATTTGAATCGCTTGCCAAAAATCGAAGTGTAGAAACTCATGACAAGTCCTTCAGCCTTAAGATTTAATTATGAAATGAAATTAAAATGAAAATCGCTTATTGTCACAAGTAGGTTTCAAATGGAGTTACTGTGAAAAGCCCCTAGTCGCCACATTCCGGCGCCTGTTCGGGGAGGATGGTACGGGGGCGGGGGGGGGGGGGGTGAAGATAGTAGGAACAATCTCTGTTACTAGCAGTGCCACCTGCAACAATGGCCACTGCTGGAACTGCATTCTGTCCTGGACATTGAGAGCTCAGGAGCCAGATGCAAAATATATACTGAGTTGGGGGGGGGGGGGGGGCTGGTTGGTGGAAGGAGGGGGGTTGTGGGGGGTGGCATCACCAGGGTAAGGCTGATAGGCCCCAGTGATGTCGGGTTAGGGGTTGGGCTCCTAAATTGACAGGCCACAGGCAATTCTTGGGAAAGGGGGTGAGGTGAGGTATCATGAATGGTGGGGCCTCTTATAGGCCTGGGCAGGGGATTGGGGGGTTGGGGGGGGGGGGGGGGCTGCTGCATAAAGGAGGTTCTTTCCCATCTCTTTCTCGCCACCAGCCCACGTGGTTATAGCTGTCGGACATCATGCTGAACTTTCACCCACTATGGCAATGATGCCCGTGGTTACTCGGGGGTGGGAGTGGGGGGGGGGGGGGGGGGGGGGGGGGGGGAGGCTCAAGTGACCATTGATTAGTCACTTAAGGGGCTCAATTGACCCAAGGGTGGACAGACCATCCAACAGCTTCCCCACTCGACATGTAGGGGGCTAGATTCTCCGTTATGAGTCCCGTACCAGCCTCCCCGGACAGGCGCCGGAATGTGACTTCATTGAAGCCTACTCGTGACAATAAGCGATTTTCATTTCATTTCATTTTCATTTTCAATTTTCATTTCATTTCATGAGTCCGCCCTGCTACCGCTGCTAGCGAGGTCGAGCGTGGAGATTACGGAGCATGGTTCGTTAGTGCCGGGATTGACGACTCCCACCATTTGTCTATGGAATTTACCATGAAGCCACCCCATGCCATCGGGAAACCGTGGGCGGGGGTGCACTGCCAGTGGGACCAGGGAACCCCGGCTGTAGCAGGCGGCTGGAGAATTCTGGCCATAATTGCAGAGGGGTCAGGTGCGGATGTGTCGGCATCAGCTGGTTTTACATGACCCCCCCCGTCTGAAACCCACTGCAGGGGAGCATAAAATCCGTGAAAATTCTCCAAGAACTCAGTTATTTTGTCTTTGACTCAGAATTCCAATTTTTTTCAATCCAAATGCACAATTCCTGAATCTAAAGAGCTTTAGAAAAGTATGACTAAAGCATGTGTAACTTTCTCTCTTATTTTAATTCCATGGAGTGTCATGCTAGCACAGTGGTTAGCACTGTTGCTTCACAGCTTCAGGGTTCTAGCTTCAATTTGCGACTTGGGTCACTCTCTGTGCGGGGTCTGCACATACTCCCCGTGTCTGCATGGGTTTCCTCCGGGTGCTCCGGTTTCCTCCCACAGTGAAAGATGTGCAGCTTAGGTGGATTGGCCATACTAAATTGCCCTTAGTGTCCAAAGAGGTTAGGTGTGGTTACGGGGATAGGGTGGAGGTGTAGGCTTAAGTAGGGTGCTCTTTCCAAGGGCCGGTGCATGATCGATGGGCTGAATGGCTTCCTGCCCTGTAAATTCTATGATCCTATGAAGTTCCTCCCATTTAGTATTGTTTTTCCATCTTGTCTTCTTTCGCCACTATAAAAGGGATACTAAGTCCTTATTTAAAGTCTGCATTTTCTTCTTAATCTGTCGATGGATGCTTACTTGCACCTGCCTCAATAGGACCAGATTTTGCTCTACCAATCTCTTTTATGAAGACCCATAATAGGAGCAGAATTAAACCATTAGGCCCCTCAAGCCTGCTCCGCCAGGCAAAAAAACCATGGCCGATCTGTTTTTGTTTCAGGTTCTAAACATTCCCATTTACCCCTTATGACCTCTGATTGGCTTGCCTCACAAGAATCTATCTGCCTCCACCTTAAAAATATTCAATGACCCCTCCGCCACTGCCTTCTGAGGCAGAGAGCTCCAAAGTCATTCAAACATCTGAGAGAAAATAAACATTTATGCATGCTCTCTGTTTTCTGGCAGCCAGTCAATCTGCTATGTGGGCTAATGTGTTGCCACCTAAAGTATGAGTTTTTATTTTCCACTGTAATCTTTGATGGGTCGCCTTATCAAATTCCTTCTGCAGGCTCCTAGTTATCCAGAGCACATGTTACTCCTTCAAAGAATTCCAATAAATTGGTTAAACAAGATTTCCCTTTCACAAAACCATACCGACTCGTCCCGATTACCTTGATTTTCTCTAAGTTCCCAGCTGATCGATTTAACACCTTCCCCATGACAGACGTCAAGCTAACTGGCCGATAGTTTGTTGTTTTCTCCCTCCCTCCTTATCGAATAGAGGGGTTATATTTGCTACTTTCAAGCCTGATGGAACATTTCCAGATCCCAGTGAATTTTGGAAAATTAACATCAATGCGTCTACTAACTCATAAATCCCCTCTTTAAAACTTAGGTTTCGTTAATATATTTATGAAGAAATGCTTTTAATTTGATATCCATTGTAATTTTTTCATATCCACTTTTTCCATCTCATTACTTCCTTTGTACCCTTGTGTTCTCTTTACGCTCTCCCCTTCTGCTGAGCTTGCACCTTTTCGTGTCTTGTGCAAATGTTTTTATCTTGGTACAACAATGTTAATTACATAGATAATAGAAATCCATATGTTTAAGTTTGCTGATGATTGTGTATTTCATATCTCAGAGCTATGCAGAGATGACACCAGTTTCTATGTGTGTTTAATTCATAGTGCTCTAAAATGCTAACCCTGCTTCTAGCTCTAGCCTCCAGCCCTTCTGAGAGCTTTCTTTCCTGAGTTCACACCCAGGCTTAACCAATCAAGCACAGTGAACATCAATAGTAAACAGACTTATACTATCAAACACAGAACAATTGAACAACACACTGAGCACACAAGGATCGATAGCATAGTAAGTGGTGTCGGCAAGAGACAAAGAGACCGTGATATATTGAATGGGCAAACACTCTGGCAGATGGGTTTCAATGCAAGTATGCATGAAGTCATCAAGTGGATCAAAAAGGGTAGATCAAATATCAAATTATTTATTTATCAATTTAACATGAATTTTTTAAATGGTGAAAATCGAGGAATAGGTGATGTTCAAAGAGATTTAGGAGTCCGTGTTCACAAATCACTGAAATGCAGTGAATAGTTACAGAAAAAAAAATCAAAAAAAGACTAATGAATGACAGATTTTATAACAGGGGGCATAGAACATAAAGGGAAATGCTTCCACCAAAACTATAAGAAGCTCAGGTTGTATAACATCAGGAGCACCATGCACAGTTCTGTGCAGTGGACCTCAGAAAAGAGATCCTAGCCTTGAAATAAGAGCTGAATATTAGACCAGAACATTGCCAAGGCTTCAAGGGTGAACTCATGAATTGAATTCGCTGGAACGTGGAATGTGAAAGGGTTATTTGATTGACCTTTCAGGATTTTCAATGAATAGAGTAGGTACAGAGAAACCTTCCAGGAGTTTGGATGTGAGGAGGTAATGTGAAAATCAGAGCCTGGTCTTCGGGGAGGCAAGTTAGGAAACATTTCTTCACAGGAAAGACGATAGAAGGTTGAACATTCTTGCACAAGCAAGTCAATAGGTGGTTGTTCAATTTATAACTTGTTATCTGAGGTCAATAGATATTTGCTAGCTGAGGGTTTTAAGGATGATGGAACTGCGCTTTGAGATGGAGTTAGAGTACAGATCGTCCACAATCTCACTGAATGGTGGAACGGGTTTGAGGGGCCGAATGGCCTACTCTGTTTTTATGCTCCTGTATCCACTGTTCTGAACAACAGCTTACATTGGATCTTTAAAACAATGTTTCAAGGCACTTTATAGAAGTGTTATCAATCAAAATTTAATACTGAATCACATAAGGAGATACTTGGGCAGGGGGTAAAAATCCTGGTCAAAGAGAACCAGGAGGTTTTTAAGGAATGCCTTAATGGAGGACCAGGACAGGCTTTGGAGTGTTTTTCTCTTTACAGAAGAGTATTATTAGTTACCTGATAGAGGTCATTAAACTCCTGGACTGGCTGGGAATAAAGTGATTGTTTCCACTTGTGGAAGAAGTAGATAGATAGATAGATAGATAGATAGATATATAGATAGATAGATAGATAGATAGATAGATAGATAGATAGATAGATAGATAGATAGGTAGATAGATAGATAGGTAGATAGATGGATGGATGACAGTTAGCTATGAATCCAGTAGATTCCAAGAGGATAGATTGCTTTTCTCAGTCAGTGATTAGATTGTGAAACCCGTAACCACAGGAAATGGTTGAGGCAAATAGCGTAAGATGGTTCTGTGAGGAAACTGGATGAGTACATGAGAGAAACTGGAGCAGAAAGGCTGAGATGCGGTCAATGGACTAGGAGGAGGGACTTCCGGTGGCGGCGATGTTTGAGTGAGCCGCACATTCGGCGGGCTCTCACTCCGGCGGGGCTTTAGGGCTGATTCCCCGCGATAGCGGGAGCACGGAGCGGCAAAAAGGCGGCCGCGAAAGTGCTGGAGAGCGGGCTGCAATCGATGGAACCGTGGGAGTCCAGGAAGCAGAGGAAGAGAGAGAGAAAGGGACAGAGGCAAGGAGCAGATGAAGCTGACCTGGAACTTAAGATGGCGGACACACGGACCTTTCATGCTCCAGGAGATGAAAAACAGTTTTGAGTTGCTGAAGCGGGACAACTTGGACCCACTTCAGAAGGCAGTGGATCAGCTGAATCAGAGGCTGGATGCTCAAGAGGTAAAAGTTAAGGAGCTGGGAGAAGGAAGGCGGCAGCGAAAGTGCTGAGGAGTGGGCTGCGGCACATGGAACAGCGGGAGTCCAGAAGGCAGAAGAAAAAGGGACAGAGGCAAGGACCTGAAGAAACTTACCTGGGACCTAAGATGGCGGACACACGGATCCTGGACTCAGCAATCCAGCAGGCGCTGGATAACATGCTCCAGGTAATGAAGTCCAGTTTTGAAGCGCTGAAGCGGGACAGCTTGGACCCAATACAGAAAGCGGTGGATCAGCTGAACCAGAGGCTGGATGCGCAAGATGTTAAAGTTAAGGAGCTGGGAGAGGCGGTGGAGGAGCAGGCGGATGCGCAGACGGTTGCGGCGCTAGAAGTTGACGGGCTGAAAGAGCGGCAGAGAAGACTGCTGGACAGAGTGGAGGAGCTGGACAATAGAGTCCGCAGGAACAACCTGAGGATGGTCGGCCTCCCGGAGGGGGCTGAGGGAGCTGATGCCGCAGCGTTTGTAGCAGACCTATTGATGCAGCTGATGGGGGCCGAAGCCTTTCCGCGACCGCCGGAGCTGGAGGGGGCACACAGAGTGCAGGCAAGGCAGGGGCGGCCGGGTGGACCCCCCCCCCCCCCCCCCCCCCCCCCGCCCGATGGTGATTAGGTTCCACAGGTTCGTAGACAAGGAGCAGGTGCTGCGGTGAGCAAAGAGCGCCAGGAGCAGCACGTGGAACAACAGTGTTCTCCGCATTTACCAGGACCTAAGCCAAGAGGTGGCTCGGCGGCGAGCAGCCTTTAAGAATGTCAAGGAGGAGCTGTTCAAGAAGCACGTGAAGTTTGGTCTGCTGTTCCCGGCTCGCCTCTGGGTCACGCACCAGGGTCAACACCACTTCTTCTCCGAGCCTGAAGAAGCGATGGATTTTGCAAGGGATCAGGGGCTGGTCCCGAAAAGAGGCCCCACGGACGCGAATTAGGGCCCGAGGATTACCGTGGGAAGGTACGCTGAATGGGCCTGGACTGCTGTTCAATGGTTTGCTGGGTCAAAGGTGCCAAGCGGAACATTTGGGACTCTTTCCTTTGTTCATGGACATTGGTTTGGGGTTTTTTTCTCCTCATGTTTTTGTTTTTTCCTCTTTTTTCTGTTTTTTCCTTTTGGGGCGGATTTGTACTTTTTGTGCAGCTCGCGGAGGACACTGGAGCCGGCTTGCTCCAGTGGGTTGGAGAGGGGGATGGGGCGCTGGGGAGTGGGGAGGAGGACGGGGAAACAATGGGAATGATACAGGAAGGCGCCGGAGTGTTGAGTCACCGGGCTAGCAGATTGGCTAGTCAAGAGAGTCAGGTGGGGGGGGGGAGATCACAGCCAGTGGATGGCAGGGGTGGGGGTATCGGGGGATGTGGTTAGTGGGTGCGGGGGGTTGTTCTGCTGATGTGGGAGGGACTTGAAATAGGCACTGGAAAGGAGGTCGAGGGTGGAGGCAGCCAACAGGCGGGCCAGGAATGGCGCGACGCACGGGCCGGGGGCCGGCCCGAGAAAGACTATGGCTGACCGGCGTGGTGGGGGGGGGGGGGGGGGGGGTGGGTTGTGCCCCCCGACCAGGCTAATCACCTGGAACGTCAAGGGACTGAATGGGCCGGTTAAGAGGGCGCGGGTGTTCGCGCACTTGCGGGCTCTGAGGGCGGACGTAATTATGTTGCAGGAGACACATCTGAAAGTGTCTGACCAGACCAGGCTAAGGAAGGGCTGGATTAGCCAGGTCTTCCACTCGGACTTGGATTCTAAGTCCAGGGGGGTGGCAATCATGATCAACAAGCGGGTGCAATTTGAGGCGGAGGGTATAGCTGCAGACAGGGGGGGAAGATACCTGATGGTAAGGGGCAGACTGGAGGGGAGAAGAGTGGTGCTGGTGAATATATATGCCCCGAACTGGGATGACGTGGACTTTATTAAAAGAGTGCTGGGGAAGATCCCGGACCTGGACTCTCGCAGGCTAATAATGGGGGGAGACTTTAACATAGTCCTTGACCAGGCTTTGGATCGGTCGTGTCCCAGAACGGGTAGACTCCCAGCAATGGCAAGAGGGCTGAAAGGGTTTATGGAGCAAATGGGGGCAGTGGACCCCTGGAGAGATAGACAGCGACAGGAAGGAGCTACTCGTTTTACTCGCACGTCCATAAAGTATATTCTAGGATAGATTTCTTCGTACTAAGCAGGGATTGTATAGGGGAGGTAAAGAACACGGAATATTCGGCAATTACTATCTCAGACCATGCCCCGCACTGGGTAGACCTGCAGATCGGGGGGGAGCGAGCTACCAACGCCCGCAATGGAGGCTAGACGTGGGACTGCTGTCGGAGGACAGGATCTGTGAGAGGCTTCGGAGGTGTATGCAAAATTACCTGCAGGTGAATGACACGGGGGAGGTCTCAGCGGCGACCCTGTGGGAGGCGCTAAAGGCAGTAGTGCGGGGGGAGCTGATTTCAATTGGGGCCCACAGAGCCAAGGCAGACAGGGCAGAGATGGATAGATTGGTCAGGGAAATGGGTCGGATAGATGAAGAGCACGCGGAGTCCCCGGGGGAGGTTTTACTCAGGGAGAGGCAGAGACTACAGGCGGAACTGGGGGCACTATCCACGAGTAGAGCCATGGAACAGCTTAGGAAGGCGAGGGGAGTGGTGTACGAGCATGGGGAAAAGGCTAGCAGACTGTTAGCGCAGCAACTCAGGAGGAGGGAGGCGGCTAGGGAAATAGGTAGAGTGAGGGATGGGGAGGGGCGCAAAGTGGAGGACCCGGCAGGATTGAATAAGGTATTCGGGTCTTCTATCGCAAGCTGTATACTTCGGAGCCGCCGGAAGAACCGGAGGAGATGAAAAGGTTTCTGGACGGGTTAACCTTCCCAACAGTAGGTGGGGGGCGAGTGGATGAGCTGGGGGCCCCGATTAGAGTGGAGGAGGTATTGGGGGGCCTAAAGGCCATGCAGTCGGGGAAAGCCCCAGGGCCGGATGGATACCCAGTAGAGTTCTATAGGAAGTTTTCTGAGCTGGTGGGCCCGGTCTTGGCGAGGGTTTTCAATGAGGCAAGGGACAGAGGGACCCAGCCGCCGACAATGTCGCAAGCCACTATATCACTGATATTGAAGCGGGGTAAAGACCCGGAGGCATGCGGGTCCTACAGACCAATCTCCCTGATTAATGTTGACGCCAAGCTCCTGGCAAAGGTACTGGCGGTTAGAATGGAGGACTGCGTACCGGAGGTGATTGGGGAGGACCAAACTGGGTTTGTGAAAGGTAGACAGCTGGCGGCCAACCTGAGAAGATTACTTAATGTGATAATGATGCCCCCGGCGGGCAGGGAAGTGGAGGTAGTGGTGGCGATGGATGCCGAGAAGGCCTTTGACCGGGTGGAGTGGGACTATCTATGGGAGGTGCTTAGACGGTTTGGGTTCGGGGAGGGATTGGTGGATTGGATCAAATTATTATATCAGGCCCCGAGGGCCAGCGTCAGGACTAACAGAGAAGTGTCGGAGTACTTTGGGTTGTACCGAGGGACCAGACAGGGATGCCCGCTCTCCCCGCTGCTGTTTGCGCTGGCCATAGAGCCGCTGGCGATTGCCCTGAGAGCCGCAGAGGGATGGAAGGGGATGGTGAGGGGCGGGGTAGAACATAGGGTCTCTCTTTACGCAGATGACCTGCTCCTGTACGTGTCGGACCCAGTGGCCGGGATGGGAAGTATACTGGGAATGTTGAGGAAGTTCGGCCAATTTTCAGGATACAAATTAAATATGGCCAAGAGTGAAATGTTTGTGGTACAGGCAAGGGGCCAGGAGAACAGATTGAGAGGGCTACCGTTTAGGCTGGTTGAGGAAAATTTCCGGTATTTGGGAATCCAGGTGGCACGAGACTGGGGCAGGCTGCACAAGTTAAATTTGGCCAGGATGGTGGAGCAAATGAAGGGAGAGTTTCGGAGATCGGATGCACTCCCGCTGTCGCTTGCAGGGAGGGTGCAGACTGTAAAGATGACAATCCTCCCTAGATTTCTGTTTGTTTTTCAGTGCATCCCGATCTTTGTTCCACAGTCCTTCTTCAAAAGAGTTAACAGGATGATCATGAGGTTTGCCTGGGCGGGAAAATCCCCGCGGATGAAGAAGGCGATGTTGGACAGGAACCGCAGCGAGGGAGGGCTGGCTTTGCCGAGTCTGATTAATTATTACTGGGCGGCCAACATCGCTATGATAAGGAAGTGGATGGTGGGTACGGGGTCTATCTGGGAGCGGGTGGAGGCGGCTTCATGCAGGGGCTCCAGCTTGGCAGCCCTGGTCACGGCTCCTCTACCGCTGCCGCCGGCCAAGTACTCCACCAGCCCGGTAGTGGTGGCGACCCTGCGGATATGGGGCCAGCGGAAGAGGCATGTAGGGGAGACGGGAGCGTCGGTTTGGGCGCCAATCTGCAACAACCATTGGTTTGCCCCTGGGAGTATGGATGGGGGGTTTCGAGTATGGCGGGGGTGGGAAGGGTGGGCGATATGTTCCTGGAAGGGACCTTTGCGAGTTTGAGGAGCTTGGAGGAGAAATCTGGGCTGGTAAGGGGAAATGATTTTAGGTACCTACAGTTGCGGGACTTTGTTCGTAGACAGGTTGCTGAAAACTTTAACATTTCTAATTGTTGGGTATGCATTGCAACCCCTACTAACTCAGGGGAGGGTATTCCCTTTCTAACTATTCTCTTTAATGCTTCAGAAACAGCAGAATGGTACATCTATCAAAGTGTCCCTCGCTCTGTGGTGACCCGTTCTGGAGCATATACATGTGAAAATGGGAGGTACCAGGTTGACATCCAAAAATCTATTAACTTATGGAAATCTGCAGGCTATCCACTAAACACCTTTTCAGGATGGCACCAACTTCAATTTAACCCTGACAACAAACCTCAACATCTTAACCTCCCAACTAATATTAAACAAAAAGGATCAATTTGCCTCATCAGTAAGGACCCTAAAGGGATACCAATGGGTAATAGCAATTGTACTAACTATGTAGATGTTAACACAGCTTTTAAATGTACTAACAACCGCTTAGAAAGAGTTATGCGGTCCTCAAGGATAACAGGCATACCTAACCTCAGAAATAATAAAACATTCGAAGACCAATGGCTCTTAGAATATATTTACTCATATTCTGCTTATAATGGAACTTATTTTATTTGTGATGATAAAGCATATCCCTGGCTCCCAAGATCCTGGTCAGGATCTTGCTATTTAGGATACATGGTACCTGCCATTCGTCATGTGACTAATCTCCTGCATATTTCAGAAATGACTGTTCAAAGAAAAAAACGTTCTATCACCTTTAGAGATGCAATTTTTGCTAGATTCATTCCTTTCTATTGGGAAATAAGGATGGCGAATGAGTTAAATAAAATAACAACCATCATACAAGATGTGGCAGAATACACTGCCACTGCCCTAGACAAAATCTCTGACGAAATGCGAACAATTCGAACCGTGGTATTGCAAAATCGAATGGCACTTGACTATGTGCTAGCCGAAAACGGTGGCACGTGCGCCCTGATTGGTGCAGAATGTTGCACTTTCATTCCTGATAACTCTGAAGAAGTTAAAGATTTGGTATTACATATCCAAAAAGAAATCAAAAAACTTGATCCATCCCAAGTTCTCTCTCTCTGGGATAGAATTTGCGGGTGGTTTGGACACACAGGAATGTCCATAATGAGAATAATCCTATTCTCCTGTGCAGCTGGATTCATCATTTATATGACATACCAATGTGCTACGTGCATCAAAGAACTATTCGCTAAACGCAGGGGGCCAACTGTCAGAATGATTCACACTAACCCTACTGCACCCCCAATTGATGAATTTGAGGTGAAATACTTTTGTTAAAATGTTAACCGTAATATCAATCAATTATTTGTATAATCTATTAATACTGAATCTGTAGCATCAAATTTGACTAATTCATTAATTGTTATTTTGTAATAATGATTCTTTAAGAATTTTAATGATTATTGTTGAAATACTTGTTGCAATACTAAGTTTCCATTCTATTGTTTAAATCTGCAATGACAATATGAATGAATTATTCTTTGCGCTTTTACCTATCCTATCGCTTTAATTATATCTTTTATCTTATTCTGATATATCTCACTTGATCTTTCGATTTGTCAAAGGGGCGACTGTAGAAGTCAGGTATTTTAAATACACTTAATATAGGTAAGAAGACTGTTTAAGACAGAAATATTAAATCCCAGTTTTAAAATGAAAGAAATATACAACTTCCAAACTCAGACATGTGTTTGGGAAAAACAGAACCACTGATAAAAACATCACATTCTTTCAAGGGCAGCAGCAAAATCCCATGGGTTTTAAGGTGGTATAATCAAAGGTTCCATTGTTCTGAATTCTGGCCACTTGTGATAACAGCCTGAACCACATTCCATAACGTATGCAAGCTGAAACATTTTAGACTGTGTCAAAATACAGTTTCATTTATATTTTCGAAATAATAGTATGATGAGATGACTAACGTCTCAATTGTTGCAGATAAGCAACAATTGGAAGTGGCGTTGCATTGGGAGGATGGATGGCTTTTTATCAAATCAAATGTGTTTTGAATATAGCTTAAACCAATTAGGATTATATTGGGGTGTGATCGGATCGCTTAAGACAGATATCAAAGAGTATATCCATGGATGATTTGGCCACCATTTTAGACAAGAAAAGAAGACAAGAGAGACAAGACAAGAGACTAGAAGACAAGTCAGAAAGACAAGAAAATAAGACAAGAGAGACAAGACAAGAGACTAGAAGACAAGTCAGAAAGACAAGAGAAAAGACAAGAAGACAGAAAGTCAGAAAGACACAGAGAGAAAGAGACAGGAAAGAGACAAAGAGAACAAGACAGAAAGAGAGAGAGAGAGAGAGATTAAAGGAAGAGAATTAGAAAAGAGTTCTGTATTCCTATTTCATTTTCATACTTTGACTTCAGCCTTTGACTTTTAAAGTTGTGTTCAGGCTATTGTCTCAGAAGATAATTCCTGTGATTCTTTGAAGAAAATCAAATTATCTACAAACTACATTTTAAATCATTTTCAAGTTGTAACCAATGAACTTCAATAAAACAATTCTTATTTGCACCTGACAAGTTTTTAACTTGAATTTCTACTGAGTTTCAGCAATGTCTCAACAACAACCAGCAACCGTAAATTAAATAAAACTGGATTCAAATCATAAGATACTACACAGGTCCCATCTTTACCACGCCTCCCGCCAATGGGGATCCTAGACAGAATAGTCTCTAGGGGGGAAGAAGGGGAGGGTAGAGTCTCGGGTATTTATAAGGTGCTCATGAGGGAGGAAGGGTCCCAGACGGAGGAACTGAAACTTAAATGGGAGGAGGAGCTAGGCGGGGAAATGGAGGACGGGCTGTGGGCAGAGGCCCTGAGTAGGGTAAATTCGACCGTGACATGTGCCAGGCTCGGGCTGATTCAATTTAAGGTCGTTCACCGGACCCATATGACGGTAGCTCGGATGAGCAAATTCTTTGGGATAGAGGACAAATGCGCTAGGTGCGCGGGAGGACCAGCGAACCACGTTCACATGTTTTGGGCATGCCCTAAGCTGAGGGGGTACTGGGAGGGATTTGCGGAAGTCATGTCCCGGGTGCTAAAAACAAGGGTGGCGATGGGTCCCGGCGTGGCATTTTTGGGGTTTCGGAAGACCCGGGAGCCCAGGGGGAGAAAGAGGCCGATGTTTTGGCCTTTGCTTCCCTGATAGCCCGGCGACGAATACTATTGGCGTGGAGGGACTCAAAGCCCCCGGAGACTGAGTTGTGGCTTGCGGACATGTCGAGTTTCCTGGGTATGGAAAAAATTAAATTTGCCTTGAGGGGATCTGTACAGGGGTTCGCCCGGAGGTGGAAACCATTTATTGACTTCTTTGCGGGAGAGTGAGCGTCAGCAGGGGGTGGGGGGGGAGTGGGGGGGGGGGGGGGGGTAGAGTAGAGTAGAGTAGGAGGGATAAAATGGCGGGTAGTACCGGTGGGAGAGGAGCGGGCTTGTGCAGTATGTTACGATTGAAGTATTGAAAGTACATGGATGTTTGCACATTTCTGCCTTTTTTTGCTTTCTTTCTGTTGATGTCTGTAACTGTTTACAAAGCCAAAAACTACCTCAATAAAATTGTTTATCAAAAAAAAAATGGACTAGGAGGAGATTCATGTCGTGTATAAACACCGCACAGAGCAGTTAGACCAAATGGCCTGTTGCTGTGCTGCATATTCTATGTAATTCTACATAATTGAAGGTCATAAATGCAACATATTCACCAAAAACTACTCTTTTTTTGCACCGGTATTGTAGACCTTAAAAAGCTCTATTAGAAACAGTTGAGGAAGCACATCCTTGATACCTAACCCACAAAAGGCAGAGGAGGTGGGGTGTGGTTTGGTGGTCAGTTAAATGTTTCAGAAAGAATATTTTGAAAGGATAGGGGATGAGGCCAGGGGCAGGAATCTGATTGATTGCTCTTTCACAGAGCCAAGACGGACATGAGAAGGTGAATGGATTTCTGTGTTGTATGATTCTACATTCAGTGCTGATTCCTCCTTTAAAAATGCCCCTCTTCTTTAACCTTAGCTTGATATAATGGATCCCAAACACATTGCCTGAACACTTCAATACCTTCCATAATAAAACCAGCAGGGCTGGTTCAGCTCAGTGGGCTAGACAGCTGGTTTGTGATGCAGGCCAAGGCCAGCAGCACGGGTTCGATTCCCGTACCAGCTGAGAATTCTGAATTCTCCCTCTGTGTACCCGAACAGGCTCCGGAATGTGGCGACTAAGGGCTTTTCACAGTAACTTCATTGCAGTGTTAATGTAAGCCTACTTGTGACAATAAAGGTTATTTATTTATTTTAATAACTGATCCTATTTTTATAGCTCAAACACTGAGGGTCTCCCAAAACCTTTTGTCCTACCTTAAAGATTGCCTCCTCAGTGAATTTAACGGGAAGAGCTATACACACCGAGACTGAGGAATGAACCCATTATGGTGATTATGAATTTAGTTATGTTGTAAGACAGTAATTGCTTCATCTGATATGACTGGTTTTGTACTGGGGAGATAGAGGTTCACCTGCCATGGGAGGCAACATTTATGCATTATCTTCAGAGTATGAACTGTGATGTCTGGTCTTAACAATCAAGGTACGTGAATGCCAGTGAAGCCAGCAATTGAAATATCAATATATGTGTCACACCTCAACCGTCTGCGATGTCTGTACAACTCCAGTTCTGCACATCTGCAGTTTGAATCACTCCACCATTGGCCTTTAGTTGTTGAGGCCCAAAGCTCTGGAATTTCCCTTCCTAAACCGCTTCATCTCTTCCCTCTCTTTCCTCTTTCATTTATTCTTTGAACGCCACCTCTATGACCAAGCTGTAGGTCACCTGACACATCACCTTATGCAGTTGGGTGTCAAATTACATTTGCTAATCCTTCTGTGAAGCATTTTGGAACATTCCACAATATTTAAGTTACCAACACAAGTTGTTGTTTTGATGGACATGGATAAGGAGAGTCTTGCTCTTGACGAGAGCAGGCATGAAGAGTGGCCTGACTGGCGTCTTTCCGAGCTGTAACCATTCTATGATTCTGTCATTCTGTTGTAGACCCTTGGGCAGACTTGCAACTAACTATTACTACCATGTAGGGGGTGTAAAGAAGACCTGGAGGCTGTAACGACAACTATAACAATGAGAGAGGAGCAGCAGGGACATTAACAGTGAGAGAGGAGCAGCAGAGCCTTTCACAATGAGCGAGGAGCAGCGGGGTAATTTACAATGAGGGAGCAAATGTCCATTCTCAGTGAGGGGCTAGTGCTACCCCCATGAGCTCATGACGTCGCCACTGCACTTTTTGAAACTCAAGGAGAGATGTCCTGTGGGAAGGAGAACGGAGGATAATGGGACTATATGTGCTTGTACGTCCTAGGCCCATATACCAGAGCCTGGTCCCCAGTCGCCTTGGATCCCCTTGACATTGGACCAAGGCCTAGCTCCAACAGGCCTGTGTCACAGCTGGTGTTCAAATGCCAAACCACATTGAAAGAACTCATGCACAGGCATCTTCCACCTCTCAAAATGAAGTTTGGGACCTGGTACGTCACGCCCCTCATGGAAAACCACCATAGTGACAGACCGGAGGCGTACTGCTATAATTAATCGGATGCTGAGGCATTCCAACATTGACATTGTCACCCTAAAGGAGACCAAGTGGGCAGGGAAAGGCCTCTTCAAGGAACAATGTGGTGATTGCAGCTTCTTCTGGAAAGCATAACGATTCTCATATTTAAACCCTGTTTGTTTCCTCTTTTCCCCTTGAATTTATTTTTTACTATTACAATTTTTATCCATGGGCGATTAATGGGCCTGTACTTTAATGCATGTTTTGCCTCTAATTCAAGATGGAGAGATCTGTGATGACTCAGTTTGATCAACTTGGCTGGCAGCCAATGAACTGCCTCGAAATGTTGGCCTTTACCGATAACCAGTGGGGATTGGTTCTGAATTCTCTGGAATACTTCTTAGTGTGATAAGCCTGGGTTGTTTCAGTTTTGTTCTCGGTTCAGAAGCTGGAAGATATATCTCTGATTTTTTCTCTCTGATATGATAAAATCTCTAATAAATCTAGTGTCGCGAACTCTTCTCTTTCTCCAGTAAGAGTGTCCAAGTTTGCAGACAACGCTAAGCTGAGTGATAAAGCAAAAAGTGCAGAGCATACCGGAAGTCTGCAGAGGGATTTGGATAGGTTAAGTGAATGGGCTGGGGTCTGGCAGATGGAATACAATGTTGACAAATGTGAGGTATCCATTTTGGTAGGAATAACAGCAAAAGGGATTATTATTTAAATGATAAAATATTAAAACATGCCGCTGTGCAGAGAGACCTGGGTGTGCTAGTGCATGAGTCACAGAAAGTTGGTTTACAGGTGCAACAGGTGATTAAGAAGGCAAATGGAGTTTTGTCTTTCATTGCCATAGGGATGGAGTTTAAGACGAGGTTATGCTGCAATTGTATAAGGTGTTAGTGAGGCAACACCTGGAGTATTGTGTTCAGTTTTGGTCTCCTTACTTGAGAAAGGACGTACTGGCGCTGGAGGGTGTGCAGAGGAGATTCACTAGGTTAATCCCAGAGCTGAAGGGGTTGGATTACCAGGTGAGGTTGAGTAGACTGGGACTGTACTCATTGGAATTTAGAAGGATGCAGGAGGATCTTATAGAAACATATAAAATTATGAAGGGAATAGATAGGATAGATGCGGGCAGGTTGTTTCCACTGGCGGGTGAAAGCAGAACCAGAGGGCATAGCCTCAAAATAAGGGGAAGTAGATTTAGGACTGAGTTTAGGAGGAAAGTCTTCACCCAAAGGGTTGTGAATCTATGGAATTCCTTGCCCAGTGAAGCAGTTAAGGCTCCTTCATTAAATGTTTTTAGGATAAAGATAGATAGTTTTTTGCAGAATAAAGGGATTAAGGGTTATGGTGTTCGGGCCGGAAAGTGGAGCTGAGTCCACAAAAGATCAGCCATGGTCTCATTGAATGGCGGAGCAGGCTCGAGGGGCCAGATGGCCTACTCCTGCTCCTAGTTCTTATGTTCTTATGTAAGGCTGGAAGTCATTTTACTGAAACTGCAAAAGATTGAACTTAAAACTTAGGCTGGAAGCTGGTTATGATGCGAGGCAAAGAGTCTGAAGAGTGAAGTAGACTCATAGGTAGAACTTTGAGATGAAGGCCCAGTTTAATAAAGGCTCAAGTGTCTCTCCAACTGAAATCCGACTGAGTACTGAATGAATGTTGCTGCCACAAGACTATCACTGACTGTACACAGTGTATTGGGAGAAAAACTACCTTCAAATAATTTAACATCAAAAGCAAGGACTCTTATCTTTTGCCCTTATCCCTTACTATTTTACAGCTTTTAATCTGCCTTGTGTGTGGGTAGAGGGTGGGACAGTAAAAGGGGGGGGGGGGGGTGACAGTTGGGTAGCTTACCATTCATCCTCCATATTTCATCTTTATTTCTATTCCCGAACGACGTGCTTGTTAGGTGAATTGGACATTCTGAATTCTCCCTCAGTGTACCCGAACCGGCGCCGGAGTGTGGCGACGAGGGGCTTTTCACAGTAACTTCATTGCAGTGTTAATGTAAGCCTACTTGTGACAATAATAAAGTTTATTATTACAAATAAACAGTAATTGTGTTTCAATTTACACATCTGGTGACTGTAATTATTGGGTAGCCAAGGGCCAAAGACTTTGAGAATTTTTATATGAATTATTGATGAATTTTTTTGTGTTGGGACTCTGGGGCCTCTGGGACTGGAATTGACCACACATTAGCCCAGGGTGCCGTAACAAAAGGCAAACCAGATGATCACCGCATCTGCGAGGTTGGCTTTACCATTAAAAACAAACTAATTGGCCACCTCATAGACTCCTGTTGCAGGATAAGTGAATGCCTCATGGCCCTTTGGCTAAACCTAATTCTGAACCAGTGCGCTACAGCCATTAGTATGTGTCCCTTGGCACTGGAAGCTACAGATAAGTCCAAAGAGGAACTTTACTCCAGCCTTGAACAATCCTTGCCCAGAGTCCCAATGGGTAAGAAGCTGATCCTCCTGTCTTCAATGCCAGAGTTGGAAAGGACACCGTCCTCTCGGAAGGTGGAATAGGCATGGTGGCCGGGGGGGGGGGGGGGGGGGGGTGTCCTGACATAATGCCTAGAACACGGCCTTGTCATAACCAACAACTTGTTCTATCAGGACTCAACTGATCAATGAGATGCACTCCGAAAGCTACTGATTTCAAACAAACCTGTTGGTCTTTAACCTGGTGTTGTAAGACATCTTACTTGTTCTATCAGAGGGACAAGTACAAGGACGCATGGCAACACCCTTGCTCCAACAAGCACTGGCAACTGCTCAGTCAGATGAGGGACCACAAGGATGTGACTATCCCTCGGGCCATGACAGGAGTCAATGACTGCTAGATGGACCACTGTAGCGCCAAAGCAGCGACAACAGAAATAATGCTGCAGGAAAATGGAGGCACTCAAAGAAATTGATAAGTGAGCCATATTCAGCCTGTGCCCCACTGCCAACCTGATGATTCCCAGTGATGCAGAGACATTGGGTGGCATTTAAGTAAATGGGAACAAGTTCCCACAGGGAGACTATATAGCCGTGTGTTTTCCAGTGCTGAGAAACACAATGCTATAAAACGGCACCCAGGTTCGATAGGGGGCCTCAGTGGGGAATGCATGGGCAAGGCCGCACATAGCTCTGTTCCGCTTGCCGGAACTCATCAGCATAGCGGGGGAACAAGACGCTATTTTAAATGGGGCCCCAATCTTTGGAGCCTCCGAAGTGACCCCAATCCCTTCAAGCCCCAGTGCACTATGGGAGGGGCTCCAGGCACCCCCTGCACCCCTCAACACCCACGCAGGACATCCCGACCCGATCGCCACCTTGCAAAAAATGCCAGCTTAGCACCTTGGCAGTACCAACCTGACACAATGGCAGTGCCCCTGCTATCCCATCTGTACGCATTTGTGCAGACCAATACTGAACGGCGCTTGCCCAAGGGCTCTGAGGCGAAGGTGATAGCTCTCAATGCCTGAGGTGCCTCAAGAAATTGCACATTAAAGTGACGTTTGCTGTTTCGCTTTGATATGCAGACTTGCCAAAGAGATCTTCGGAGCAGGGTCTCCCGGCTTCTATTGACCATGTTGCGTCGCAGCAGTTAGCACAGTGGCCAGCTCAGTTGCTTCACTGCAGCAGGGACCCAGGTTCAATTCCTGGCTGGGTCACTGTCTATGCGGAGTCTGCATGGTCTCCCCGTGTCTGTGTGGGTATCCTTCGGGTGCTCCAGTTTCCTCCCACTAGTCCCGAAAGATGTGCATGTTAGGTAATTTGGACATTCTGAATTCTCCTTCTGTGTACCCGAAAAGGCGCCGGAATGTGGCGACTAGGGGCTTTTCACAGTAGCTAACAGTGTTAATGTTAGCCTACTTGTGACAATAAAGATTATTATTATTATATTATTGTGTGGTGGAGCAGGCCCAAAGGGTCCGATATTCCTGCTCTTATTTCTTGTCCAAGTTCATTAATGTAATGGTCACTGTATGACCCGTTCAGAAAGTGAAACCCTTTGCAGTGCTGGCAAATAGCCTTGGTGGATGTCACAGCCGCAGATCTATGTGCGTGCAGTCAATGGCTGCCTGTACCACTGGAAATCCTGCTACCCGAGCAATGCCAAGTGGCAACTCACCCTGTTTCTATCTATTTCAAGGTAAGGTTTTGAAGTAGCTTTTCCTTGTGTCCAGGGCCTCCGTGACCTTCCTGATTCAATGATATATGAAGAACTGAGAACTGTTGGCAATGTTGCAAGCTCCAGCCTGGCAGGATCCACTGACATAGACACTGACAACCCTTGGGCATTTCTCTTCCCCCTGCTTTGTGGCTGCATGAACTGTTCAAAGAAGTGGCACAGCTTAGTGACCATCTCCTTGGTGAACTTTAGCCATCTCCAACATTGTTCCTGGATGAGGTGGGCACAGGGGGGGGTTGCTGACTAAAAATCCGAGGTGGCTAGGGCTTTCTGTCGAGAAGCCTTCTCTTCCTCTACCTGTGAACAGTTTGTCCTCTCTATCATCTCCATTCCATCTCCCTGTCACGCTGCAGCCTCAGCAAAAAGTGAAGTCGCCATAGTCCCAGGTGACCATAGGCTGCTTTCATCTTTGAGGGGGGAGAGCTGACTGGTGGTGATTTAACCTGAGGGTCACCACACCTCAGGCAAGGGGCAAGGTTGAGAAGGCAGCGTCTTCAGGAATAACCTCAGTTAGAACATAGAACATTACATAGAACATTACAGCGCAGTACGGGCCCTTCGGCCCTCGATGTTGCGCCGTCCTGTGAAACCAACTGAAGCCTATCGACCTACACTATTCCATTTTCATCCATATGTCTATCCAGTGACCACTTAAATGCCCTTAAAGTTGGCGAGTCTACTACTGTTGCAGGCAGGGCGTTCCACACCCCTACTACTCTCTGAGTAAAGAAATTGTCCTATATCTACCACCCCTCAATTTAAAGCTATGTCCCCTCGTGTTGGTCATCACCGTGTTGGTCCGGGTATTGAACCCGCTCTGTTGGCGTCGCTCTACATTTAGAACCAGCCGTCCAGCCAACTGACTAAATGGGCTCCTGCAACTATAGATGTTATGACTGTCAGAGCCTTTTCTTCTAAAGATCCATCTTCATTCCCTTCTGATTGGGAGGGAAAACTTGGGTCAACACCACCAACAACACACTACACAAAATGTCTACCAATGCTGCAGCAACAAAAGAAAGTCCATTTCAATTCTGGCCATGGGTGACTGTCTGTGTGGAGTTTCCTTCGGGTGCTCCGCTTCCCACCCACAGTCCCATGATGTGTAGGTTAGGTGGATTGGCCATGCTAAATTGCCCCTCAGTGTTGAAAATGGTTCGGTGGGCTTACTGGGTTCCGGTGGTAGGTGAGGGCTTTCCCCTAGGTCCGGTGCTCTTTCAGAGGATCAGTGAGGACTCAATGAGCTAACTGGCCTGCTGCTGCACTGTAGAGATTCTATGATTGTATGAACAGTTGTAAAGATGCACTTTCACAGTGAGCACAAAAGGTATTTATTAATAAGAATTATACAGCAGCCGCAAGGCTGTAGCTATCTCCAAATATGTCTCTCCCTCGGAGCCTTTCCCATCATGGGGTGATTCCACACCCAGAGTCCTGATTGGTCACTGAGGCCATGTGACTCTTACTCTGCTGTGTTGCCCTTAAAGGGACAATCACCACAACAGTTGAGGTCTAAAATGGCAGACTGGGTGCCAAATAAATGTTAGACGCTAACTGACATCACAATCTGCCCGCTGTACTTACAGCTCATGCATGTGGCACAGGTCACACAATTGCCTGTCCAAACAAACTACGCACAATGCTGGAAGTAATTGGGAGCATTCCCCCTCAACACCTTCTCATCTGTCATCTTTCATAATACTGAAGCCAGCAGCACCATAGAGCCTAATTTAGCTGTTGGGTGTCCCTGATGGAGTGTACAGTGCAGAAACAATGCAGTGAAAATCTTTGAGAATACTAACCTTTTATTGTCATAAGTGTGGAGTCACTGTGAAAAGACCCTAGTTGCCACATTCCGGTGCCTGGTCGGGTAAGCTGGTACGGGAATTGAACCAGCGCTTCTGGTCTTGTTCTGCATTACAAACGAGCTGTCTAGCCTACTGAGCTAAACCAGCATGATAGGGTGCATGACACAGAGAGAAGCACATTGGAAGTACCCGGTGGAGTGCACAGTGTGTTGGAATTCTATAATTTTATTTTCACAATGTAATAATACAATTTATATCATTTATTTGTAAATATATTTATATTTCAGATTCCAAAATTTATCCAATTTCTCAGTTTTTCAAGCGCCGAGGAGGATTTTTAAAAATGGGTTTATGGGATGTGGGCGTCGCTAGTTAGGCCAGTATTTATTGCCCATCCCTAGTTGCCCTTCAGAAGGTGGTGGTGGTGAGTTGCCTTCCTGCACCTCTGTCGTCCCTGAGGTGTAGGTACACCCACAGTGCTCTTAGGGAGGGGGTCCCAGGATTATTCCCCAGTGACAATGAAGGGACAGCGATATATTTCCAGGTCAGGATGGTGAGTGACTTGGAGGGGTCCCTTTCCAATGCAGCGGTATACGGAAAAATATCAGGGAATGGCACTAAGCCATAACCCTCTGGAGAGCCGGTACCGGCATGATGGGCCAAATGGCCTCCTTCTGCGCCATAACAATTCTGCGATTCCATTAATGGGACTTCCCGTTGAACGATTTGCTGTTGCCTTTAATGTGGACAAGCCACTATTTGTTGATTTGGATATCTTATCGAGGCGGATGGAAATGGGTTGGACTGTGCAGAACTGCAAAAAAATACTGATCAGAATAGTTTATCCAAACTGATCTGTTTGACCTCTCGTCACTCTCGCACTATTGGTTCTAAGCTTGCACTCATTCAACCTTCGGCTTTCAAACTGAACTGCCCAATGCCAATGGGCAAGAGGGGGGGGGGGGGGGGGGGGGGGGGGGGGGGGTGGTTCTGCCAGTGGGTGCAACCTGGAATGCAAAGCCAGAGCTATCAATCCTTCTGTTATCAGATTCCTGTGTCATCCTGAAGCTGTTTGACGGGTTACAATTCTGATTTTGGTGCTGGAAACAATTGGAAGCGAGTGTCCTGCACTGATAGCAACGTTTTACTTTGCACGTTGCCGACGTTGGAATTTTTTTTGGGGGGGGTGGTGGGGATGCAGGGGATGTCAATCTTTCCAAAGGGTTGCTTGCTTGGAAACACTTGAAACGGTTAATTGCAGCTATCCTTACCCCTTAATAATCAACACTTTTCCAAGTGCCCACATGCTTTGCACATCATATTTTTTTAACCCTGTATTACGACTTATCTAAAGAATGTTCAAAACACACACCCTCTGCAGTGCTGACTTGATTATCGGAAAAAAACAGAAACGACCGCTGTTTCGACTCAAAGTGCTGATCCCATTTACCACCTATCGCCTCCCTCCATAGGCGAGAGGGTAAAATTGTTAATCTATTTCCAGATTGTACCATATCATTTGCATTCGAAAGCAGACGGCAGAATGATCCCCGAATGATTAGGCACCCCACGGTGAAATTTGCATAATATGCTTTCGAAACAGCCCGCAGAAATCTGGCAGAATTTGTTTGGTATTGTGGGGAAAATTCAACCCGTGTGCAAGTGGGTATTCAGTGGAAGTGTAATCTTAACCTCGTCTCCATTTTATGGTGTTAAAATGCGCTGTTGTAATACCCTAATCAGTGGGGATGTGCCGGTTCTGTTCATTTAACAAACACTGCATACAAATGGGGTTACCCCCTGACCTGACTGGCAATAGGCAATAGTTATTTAAATCCAGTGATGGTGTTGACAGACTGATGATGTTCAATTTAGAGAGGTTCATAAGCTTGTCAATGGAGATCCGGATTACTTGACACTTGCAGCGGATATCAAATTGCAAACAGATCAAGTTAATAGCTTATTTTTTTAAATTCAAGTTTTGTCTTCATTTTTAGAAAAATGGTCATACAGGCACGCACACACACGCACACACACACTGTGTTTCTCATGTTGAGAATGAACAGCACAAAAGCCCACAGGCAACTGGGCTTTCCCACTACAGAAGGAGGGGGAGATGGGTTGGTGGTCTTTTCTCATGTTAATGGCACACCCCTTCCAGAAATGTTCTGTGCTGAAAAGCCTCCCCATCATCTAAGTCACCAAAATCCTGCACAAAACACAATTTGCTGAAATCAATTTTTTCCGCAGGAGCAAATCAATCTGAAGAGGAAAGCACAATTAATTCAAAGTTGTGCCTGAATTCAGCGAGCTCAGTCAGCACAATACATGCTTACAGTGCTACACAATGGGTAGTATTCAAGAGAAAAATTGATAATCTTCACGGAAGAGTAATTTGAATGAAATTACACTTGACAAGCAATCTCAAGGCAAAGAGGGGAGCGAGAGAGTAGGAGACAAACCTCTGAGGACTTCCCCAAGTCGCAGCTAGAAGGAAGAACCAGAGGAAATTTATTTTCTCTCTCTTCCTCAGCTCCTAATTGAAGCTTTTGTTTAATTGTGTGCAGTATCTCGGACTGACAGCAGACAGCAATGGAAGAGAATATGGAAGAAGGACAAACACAGAAAGGTAGTGGTTAAAGCAAATATATTAAAAAGCATGATTATTTTTTCCTGTTGATCTTATTTGGCTCTGATGCATGGCAAATGTAGAAGTTAATATGTGTTATTAGTTGGATCCTGTGATTTTGTCTGTTCTGTGTTTCTTTCAAAAGCTGCTTTATATCTGTGAAACTGTTATGTTTATCTATCTATCTATCTATTTATCTATCTATCTATCTATCTATTTATCTATTTATCTATCTATCTATTTATCTATCTATATCTATCTATCTATCTGTGTCGATACATATGTGGGCGAGTGTATATGTGTGTGTTTATGCATGTATGTGGCGACATATGTGTGCGTATGTGTGTGTGTATGTTTGCATCTCTTTATGCAGATTTATGACTGCAAGGATTCTGATTTAAACATGATACAGAGTTGTTTGAAATATTTATGCTGGGTGGATCTTATTTAGACTGTCCACGAGAATTGCCTTTGTTAGCTTGAATCTACTTCATGCTCCCTTATGCCTGTCTGAGCACATCATGAGTGTCTAAATTCAAATGAAAATAAGTTCTTATTATCTTATTAGTTTGACGTGACAGAGTGAACCTACAAAGTGAGACACTATAGATATATATATGTACAATACTTATGATTTATTTATATATGTGTGATATTTTAATTTATCTCTTGAAAAAGTTTTCTCTAAATCTCAATGTCACCTTATCTATATTTTATATATTCCCCCAGTGATTATGTACAGATCTCTGTGTCACCAGTTTGAAGGTCTGATTTGTTTAGAATAAGAAAGCATGTTGTGAAAATGCTGGGGCTCTTGAAAGGAGACAAAAGCATTTGGCAAAGGAATGCTTGTTGTTTAATGAACATACTGCACAAGAGCTTTATTCTGGGCACCGTCACCAGTCTCTTTATACTGTTGAATGCTGGCCGTCAATTAGTGGCCTGGCTGCTTTTTTTCTCCTCCTCTGTGCGCTGGATCTTCAAGTCTGTACTCTAAATTTGGCATCCAACTTCTGTCTTCCTAATTGCTCATTTGCCTTGGGGTGAAGGACTGGCTGTACTCTGTCCTGTGTTCAGTGTAAGGCCTTGTTTAATGCGTAAGTTGAGAGGAATTGCAATAGGGACCAGAATGATAGTAACAAATGCTTCTAACCTCAACATAGCTGCCATTTTGAGTCATTATACCTAATAATGTGGGATACTATAACTGTTACAGTCGCTTTATTTAAAACATATATGTGTTTTACTTCACGTGATGCTGATTTTCATGATGCAATTGGATCTTCTGATCAATCGTTTATCCTGATACTGCCAACAATTGCCATGCTCACTCATTAGAAGTGACCCATGAAAAAAAATTGCCTCGATGGAAACGCATTTATTATCTTGACCTATGTTACTGTTCTGTATCACCAGTAAATTTAAGAAGCACAGCTGCCACCTCAACATATGTGCTTCGAATGACTTCATCTGGCACATTCTGAGATCTAACGGGGAGAAGTGTTTACACTCTACTGGTCACAGTGATTTACATTCGATTTTTTTTTTTAATTAGTGGGAAAATGAAACAATATTATAAGAACTGAGGTTAACGGCTAATGGAATTTGGAGGGGTCGCGGGAAAAAAGCTGGAAATCTCAAACTTGAGATTTATCAGCCAGTAGGGCCATAAAAGAGGATTTAATCTGTTGTCTGTAGGTAGCGTCCTAAGGTGAAAAGGGTCTAAAGCTTTCAACAAATAGCCATTTTAAATTTTCTTTCAATCAATAAGCAATAAGGTGTCTCACAATTCATTTCTGTAATCAGTTAACCTGAGTGACTGAATCGTATACGTATATAAACAGAACAACCTTTCACATCATTGGGCTATTCCCAGAATGTTAATGCTTCAATTAGATCTCTCTGAGATTACAACAGCTGGTCAAATGTTTGGTGGACCTAGAGTGATATTTTAGTCTCATCTCCGGCAATCCCAGAAACTGATTTGAATGTTCCGCAAACCTTATGGTGTTACTGAATATTTTTGTCTAAAATAGCAATTAATTTTCATCGTATCTCAAGGTGAAAATTAAGTTTTCCTCTGAGATGGCACAGCAGTGGTGGACACAGGTTTGATCTCCACATCTCCCCTCCGTCTTAAGTTCTTGATCATAGCTGTGCAGCATTGGGAAAGGCGTTGAACAGAGGTAAGACATCTCAATGCTCGGGGAGGGGAGGTGAGGGAAGGAGAGAAGCAGAGGGAGCGTCACTATTGCTGGGTCACGGCCATGTGCCTCCTCGCAACCAGGTGAAGAGTGCTATTGATGAATGCTTGAGTGGACGTTCAACTCTGAACCACATGGCCTAGTGAAGTAAATGAGGAGGTCACTTCGCTCAGTTAGCTGTGTGGCCAGTGTTTCGTGAAGAATGGCATGGTTGAATATGGTAGTACATGGAGGCCTGCTTTCTCACTTGAAGAGTGGTTCCCCCCAAGCTTATATCTAACCAACCGTCTCTCTTTCATGGAGAGAGGGAGATGGCTATGGTCCTTTGTGGGTGGTGACCGATTTCCAGTGAGGTACGTCTAATGGGACTAAAAGGCCAATTTCATGCAGTTGAGGATCAACTCATTTTGGAACAATCATTTGAGGAAATAAATATTTGAAAACAAACATTCTGTTATGAAGTAGAATGCGCCAGCTGAAATGATGGTGGAATCAGGTGAAATAGTAAACTTTCAAAAACAAAATGGATAGATATGTGGCGGAGAAAAAGAATGGCAGGGTTAATGAAGAAAGAGCAAGGAGGCAGGGATTGATTAAATAGCTCTTTGAAAGAGCCAGCATGATGGGCTGAATGGTCTTCTTGGGTCCTGTATGATAGACAGTATGGTAGGGACAGACAGCATGATTTTGTACAAGGGAGGTCACGTCTCACTAATTTAATTGAGTTTTTTGAGGAGGTGACAAAAATGATTGACGAGGGAAGGGCTGTGGATGTTGTCAACATGGACTTTAGTAAAGCATTTGACAAGGTCCCTCATGGCAAAAGATTAAATCACACGGGTTCAGGGGTGAACTAGTTAGATGGATTCATCCATCATGTAACTTGGCCATAGAAGACAGAGGGTAGCAGTGGAAGGGTGTTTTTCCGAATGGAGGTGTGGTGATATTCCATTGGGATTGGTACTGGGACCTCTGCTGTTTGTATTATATATAAATGACTTGGAAGAAAACGTAGATGGTCTGATTAGCAAGGTTGCAGATGAAACTAAGATTGCTGGAGTTACGGATAGTGATGAATATTGTCAGAGAATACAACAGTATATTGATAGGCTGCAAAATTGGGCGGAGAAATGTCAGATGGAATTTAACCCGGACAAATGTGAGGTGATGCATTTTGTTAGATCCAATTCAGGTGGGAACTATAAAATAAATGTCAGAACCAGCAGGAGCATAGACAGACAGAGAGATCTGGGCGTGCAGGTCCACGGAATGGTGGTAAAGAAAGCATAGGCATGCTTGCCTTCATCAGACAGGGCCATTGAGTGTAAAAGTTCACAAATAATGCTACAGTTATATAAAATGTTGGTTTGGCCACATTTGGAATACTGTGTCCAAATCTAGTCACCACATTACCTGAAGGACGTGGAGGCTTTCGAGAGAGTACAGAAAAGGTTTACCAGGATGTTGCCTGATTTGGAGGGTATTAGCTATGAGCAGGGATTGAATAAAAGGGTGCAGAGGAGATTTGCCAGGATGCTGCCTGGACTGCAGGGCATGTTTTATGAAGAAAGGTTGACGGAGCTCTGGTTTTTCTCACTGGAGCGAAGAAGGAAGAGAGGGGACTTAATAGAGGTGCACAAGGTGATGAGAGGCATGGATAGAGTGGCTAGCCAGAGACTTTTCGCCAGGGTAGAAATGGCTGTCAGGAGGGGACATAATTTTAAGGTGATTATAGGAAGGTATAGGGGAGATGTCAGAGGTAGATTCTTTACACAGAGAGTGGAGGGTGCGTGAAATGCGCTGCCAGCGGAGATGGTGGAGTCAGAGTCATTAGGGACATTTCAGTGACTCTTGGACAGGCACACGGACAGCAGTAAATAGAAGGGGTGTAGGTTAGGTTGATCTTAGATTAGGATAAATGGTCAGCACAACATCATGGGGCAAAGGGCCTGTACTGTTCTATGTTCTATGTTCTAAAGTGGGATTGTTCTCCTGGAAAAACAGGCGACCTGATAGAAGTTTATAAAATTATAAGGGGTATAGATAGAGTGAACAGTTGGAGACTTTTTCCCTGGGCAGAAATCACAATTACAAGGGGGCACAAGTTCAAGGTGAGGAGGGAAATTTTCAGTGGAGATGTGCGAGGAAAGTTTATTTCACAGAGCGTGGTGGTAGCCTGGAATGCACCGCCAAGTGAGGTGGTTGAGGCAGATACGTTAGTGATCTTTAAGACTTATCTAGGTAGACATGTGGACAGAAAGCGTATAGAAGGATACAGGCGGTTGGTCTAGATAGGACATGTGATTGGCACAGGCTTAAGGGCCAAAGGCCCTGGTCCTGTGTTGTATTGTTCTTTGTTCTTTGTTCCATGATTGAATGAGCCAGGGTAAATAGACAATTTTGAAAGATAAAAGGGGCTTTAACCAGGCAAGTGGAATCGAAATAAATAAATAACTTTCCTTTTTATAGTGCCTTTCATGGCCTCACAGCTCGGCCAATTCCTCCCTTAAGTGAATTTAAAAATATTGGGTCGTGAATAATTTGTGGCTGTTGACTCAACTGGAATTTTCTGGGTTAACAGCAGGGCACCTCATTTTGGGAAATGCGTATTCAGCACTCATGATGCCCAAATGTTTTGGAAATTCTAGTGCTGGACCATCCGTGGGTGAAGGAGGTAAGGTTGCCCACACCTTCCTCCATATCTCCACTCAACCCTGGCCATTGTCTCCTTGGATCGCTACTTAAAGGGGCAGATCCTTACCTTTGTTTCTTCTGCTGGAACCCACTTTCATCCTCTCAGAGGTCAGCGTGCCTCAACCCACTACCAGCATTAACTCCTATGCCATTTTCCGACTGAAACAGAGGAACAGAAAGGCATGGGTAAGGAGCCCCTGCCTTTTAGTTCGGCCCCTTGGTATCTTCCTCCAAGAGGAGAAGGGGGTTCCACCTCTTACAAAGCAAACTCCTGAAAATGGCTGAATCCAATAAAACCATGGTTATCATAGAATTTCATAGAATTTACAGTGCAGAAGGAGGCCATTCGGCCCATCGAGTCTGCACCGGCTCTTGGAAAGAGCACCCTACCCAAGGTCCATACCCCCACCCCATCCCTATAACCCAGTAACCCCACCCAACACTAAGGGCAATTTTGGACACTAAAGGCAATTTATCATGGCCAATCCACCTAAAGAAGATGGTAGAAGCCTTGTGGGATTTCACCACTTTGGGATTGCGATTCCAGTGATTCTTTTCTTGAGTCATAGAATACAGAAGAGGCCCTTCAGTCCATCGAGTCTGCACTGTCAAACTACACTAAACCTGCACTAATCTCACTTTTCAGCACTTGATCCATAGCCTTAAATGCTATGACATTTCAAGGGCTCATCCACGTACTTTTAAAGGTTGTAAAGCTTCCAACCTCTACCACCCTCCCAGGCAGTGCATTGCAGACTCCCATCACTTTCTCGGTGAAAATTCCTTTCCTCAAATCTCTGCTAAACCTCCTGCCTCCTTACCTTAAAATTAGGCCCCTTCGTTACTGACCCTTCAACTAAGGTGACCAGCTATGTCTTATCCACTCTGTCCTACTCCTCATAATCTTATACACGTCAATCAGGTCCTCCCTCAGTCTTCTCTGCTCTAAAGAAAATAACCCGAGCCTATCCAGCCTCTTTGAATAGCTCAAATGCTCCATTCCAAGTAACATCCTGGTAGATCTCCATGCACTCTCTCCAGTGCAATTACCTCCTTCCGATAGTGAGGCGGCCAGAATTGCGCACAGTCGTGTGACTGAAGCCAGGAATCGAACCTGGGACCCTGGAGCTATGAAGCAATTGTGCTAACCACTATGCTACCGTGCTGCCCTGAGAGTACAAGAGTAATAACCTGCTCCATATTACCCTTAAGTTAAAGAAACATTTTTGCAACATTATAAAATTTCATGTCCCTCAGCAGTAAGATAAACGAGAACTGATCAGGATTCTGTGTCTGTGCTCGAAGCCACTGTGCTATGATATGGTAAAGCAGGAGTTCACACCAAGAGTTCCTGAAATAAGAAGTGTCTTCACAGACCTCTATGTCAAGAGGAGAAGGTGTCAAGCATGGGGAAATGCAGTTGCCAACAGGGAGGAAGTGAAAGTCAGATGCTTTGCCAAATGCCAGTTGTACATATCTATCAGGGATCTGGGCATGGATAACCTGCTCTTCCTCGTAACTGAGAATTAAACTGCACTGAGCCTCGAAAGCCGAGAGAGAGAAAACAATCGATTGAATTTTGGATAATAAATGAGAAGGAAAATCTCCATGAAGAACAACAACTTGCAATTATATAATACCTTCATTATAGCAAAACTGTCCAGGGCATTTCAAAGGAGCATTACCAAATACATTTTGATACTGATACGTGAGGAGACATTAGGACAGGTGACCAAACCTTGGAGAAGGAGGTAGGTTTTACGTAAAGTCTTAAAGAAGGAGAGAGATGTAGTAGTTGGGCGGTTCAGGCAGAAAATTCTGGAGCTTAGCGCTTTGGCTGCTGAAAGAGATGGAACAATGAAAATTATGGTTGCTCAGGAGGCTAGAACTGGAGGGTTTGCAGATACGGAGGAGGTTGCAAAGGTAGGAAGGAGGAAAGAAAAATAAGAGCCTAAAAGTCCAGGAGCTGGTAGATCAGAAGCCAATGCACACAGAAAGCAATACAGCTCTTCTTTCAGATTCAATTCATTTCCTTTTATTGCCTCAATATGAAAGTGTCCGAAGAATTTATGAGATGATGCCAGATGATTGTGGGCAACTCCTGTGGAAATGTATGGACACATACCAAAAGAAAATGCAAACAGCTAGAACGGAAATATGCAAAAGGTCAATTGGAACATTTAAAGGATGTGGCAACATTCCGGATGAGCATGGAATTCTTTGGATGGAATTTTAAAATTGTGAGAAATGGAAGAGTTCCTCAATTGATTCTCGTGGAATGCGTCAAGGAGATGGCATAGCAGAATTACAATATCACAAAATTACAGAATTGTTGCGGCACCGAAGGAGGCCATTTGGCCCGTGGTGTCTGAACCAGCTCTCCAAATGAACAACTTGCCTCATTCAATTTTCCTGCCTTTCTCCCATAATCCTGCATGAGGGGGACGGTTTAGCTCAGTTGGCTGGGCAGCTGGTTTGTGAAGCAGAGCAAGGCCAGCAGCGCTGGTTCAATTCCGATAGTGGCTGAGGTTATTCATGAAAGCCCAACTTTCTTGATGTTGCCTCTTGCTTGAGGTGTGGTGAACTTCAGGCTAAATGACCATCAGTCAGTTTTTCCCCTCAAAGGGAAAAACAGCCTATGGTCATCGAGGACATGGCGACACTACTTAAATCCAGCACACCTTTCCTTTTCAAATAACAGGCTAATTCCCTTTTGAATTCTTCAAGTGTACCAGCCTCCACCACACTCTCAAGCCGAGCATTCCAAACCCGAACCGCTTACTGCATAAAAATGTTTCTCCTCGTATCACTTTTGCTTCTTTTACTAATTAGTTTTAAAATGTGCTATTTCATTCTCATTCTTTTTGTGAGTGGAAGCAGATTCTCCCTATCTACGCTATCCAGACCCTTCATGACTTGTTATACCTCTATCTCTAAGGGAGATCAAATTGAGATATACAAGATGCTGAAAGGTATGGATAAAGTAGACGTGGAGCAGATGCTTCCTCTTGTGGGGCATTCTAAAACGAGAGGTCATAACCTAAGAATAAGAGGTAGCAAATTCAAACAGATTTGAGAAATAGCTACTTCTCCCAAAGGATTGTGAATCTGTGGAATTCGCTACCCCAGAGTGCGGTGGATGCAGGGACAGTGAGTAAATTTAAGAAGGAGTTAGACAGATTTGAGGCCATGATGGGATCAGCCATGATCACATTGAAGCTATTTAGGCTCGGGAGGCGATATTGCCTACTCCTGCTCCTAGTTCATTTATTCTAGCGAGGAGATGCTTTGACTGATTTTGCAATCTAGCTCTTGGTCTGTAACATTGTAGGTAACAGATGAGGAACATCTCAACCATGATCAAATGGTGGAGCAGACTCGATGGCCGAATGGCCTAATTCTGCTCCTATGTCTTATGAACTTACGAACTAGCTCATCAAATCTCCTCTCAATCTCTTTGCTCAATGGAAAACAGTCCTAACTTCTCCAATCTATCTTCATATCTGAAGTTCCTCATCCCTGAGTTGACTGGTTTGTTCAACAAGATCAGTGAACTTTTCTTTATTCATTTTTTGGGCACAGGTGAATTCACCTGAGGAAGAAGCAGTGCTCCAAAAGCTAGTGTTTGAAACAAACCTGTTGGACTTTAACCTGGTGTTGTAAGACTTCTTACTGTGCTCACCCCAATCCAACACCGGCATCTCCACATCATTTTTTTGGGATGTGGGCTTCGCTGGCTAGGCGAGCATTTGTTGCCCATTCCTAACTGCCCCTGAGGAGGCGGTGACGATCTGTCTTCTTGAACTGCTACCGCCCAGGTGGTGTAGGTACACCCACTCTGCTGTTAGGGAGGGAAATCCAGGATTTTGACCCAAAGGCAGTGAAGGAATGGCGATATATTTCCAAGTCAGGATGGTGAGTGACTTGGAGGGGAACTTCCAGATGATGGTGTTCCCAGGTATATGCTGCTCTTATCCTTCTAGATGGTAGTGGTCGTGTGCTTGGAAGGTGCTGCCTAAGGAGCCTTGGTGAGTTCCTGCAATGCATCTTGTAGATAGTACACATGGCTGCCACTGGTCGTCGGTGGTGGAGGGTTTGGATGTTTGTGGAAGGATGAGCAATCAAACGGTCTGCTTTGCCCTGGATGGTGTCGAGCTTCTTGAGTGTTATTGGAGCTGCACACATTCAGGCACGTGGAGAATGTTCCATCACACTCCTGACTTGAACATTGCAGGTGGTGGACAGGCTTTAGGGAGTCAGGAGGTGAGTTAATTGCCTCAGGATTCCTAGCCTCTGACCTGCTCTTGCAGCCACAGTATTTATATGGCTAGTACAGTTCAGATTCTGGTCAATGGCAACCCGCAGGATTTTGATAGTGGGGATTCAGTGATGGTAATGGCATTGAATATCAAGGGACGACGGTTTGGTTCTCTATTATTGGAGATGGTAATCGCCTGGCACTTGTGCGGTGCTAATATAACTTGCCACTTGTGAGCCCAAGCCTGGATGTTGTCGTGGACTTCATCAGTGTCTGAGGAGTCGCAAATGGCGCTGAACATTGTGCAGTCATCCGCATACATCCCATATCTGACCTTATTTGGGAAGAAAGGCCATTGATGAAGCAGCTGAAGGTGGTTGGACCTAGGACACTACACTGAGGAACTCCTGCAGTGATCTTCCAGGACCGAGATGACTGACCTCCAGCCAACACAACCATCTCCCCTTGTGCTAGCAATGACTCCAACCAGCGGAGAGTTTTTCCCCTGATTCCCATTGACTCCAGTATAGATAGTGCTCCTTGATGCCATATTCGATAAAATTCTGCCTTAATGTCAAGGACAGTCACTCTTACCTCACCTCTGGTGTCCAGCTTTTTTGTCCATGTTTGACCAAGGCTGTAATTTAAAAAAAAAAAAATTTAGGTTACCCAATTCATTTTTTCCAATTAAGGGGCAATTTAGCATGGTCAATCCACCTAGCCTGCACACCTTTGGGTTGTGGGGGCGAAACCCACACAAACACGGGGAGAATGTGCAAACTCCACATGGACAGTAACCCAGAGCCGGGATCGAACCTGGGACCTCGGCGGCGTGAGGCAGCAGTGCTACTCACTGTGCCACCGTGCTGCCAACCAAGTCTGTACACAACAAGGCCAGGAGCTGAGTGACCCTGGTGGAACCCAAACTGAGCGTCAGTGAGCAGGTTATTGCAAAATAAGTGCCGCTAGATAGCACTGTTGATGACCCTTCCATCACTTTTCTGATGATCGAGGGTGGACTGATGGGGCGGTAATTGGCCGGGTTGGATTTGCTCTGCTTTTTCTGTACAGGACATACCTGGGCAATTTTCCACATTTCTCAGCTAAGGGCATGGCAAGTTATGTTGCACAAGTCTTCAGTACTATAGCCGGAATATTGTCAGGGCCCATAGCCTTTGCAGTATCCAGTGCCTTTAACACTTCTTGATAGCACATGCGGTGAAACCATTTCTTGATAGCATGTGGGGTGAATCAAATTGGCTGAAGACTGAGATCTGTGATGCTGGGTCCTCTGGAGGAGATCGAGATGGGTCATCCACTCGGCACCTCTGGCTGAAGGTTATTGCGAATGCTTCAGTCTTGTCTTTTGCATGGATGTACTGGGCTCCTCCATCATTGAGGCTGGAGATATTTGTAGAGCCTCCTCCTCCAATGAGTTGCTTAATTGTCCACCAGCATTTAGGACTGGATGTGGCAGGACTGCAGAGCTTAGATCTGATCTCTTGGTTATGGGATCACTTACCTTTGCCTAACACTTGCTGCTTATGCTGTTTGGCATGTAAGAAGTCCTGTGTTGTAGCTTCACCAGAATGACACATCATTTATCGGTATGCCTGGGGCCTCTCCTGGCATGCCTCCTGCACTCTTCATTGAACCAGGGTCGGTCCCTTGGATTGGTGCCAATGGTAAAGTAGGGGATATGCCGGGTCATGAGGTTACAGATTGAGGCTGAATAAATTAATAATCTTTATCAGTGTCACAAGTAGGCTTACATTAACACTGCAATGAAGTTACTGTAAAAATCCCCTTGTCACCACATTCCGGCACCTGTTTGGGTACATAGAGGGAGAATTCAGAATATCCAAGGGCACGATTCTCCGCCCACCCACGCCGGGTGGGAGAATAGCGGGAGGGCCTCCCGACATTTTTAATGCCCTCCCGCTATCCACCCCCCCCCCCACGCCCGACCCACGCCACGAATCGCTGCTCGCTGTTTTTTACGGCGAGCGGCGATTCTCCGAGGCTGATGGGCCGAGCGGCCAGGCCGAGCGCCTGTTTCAACACGGCAGCAAACACACCTGCTTGCTGCCGTCGTGAAACGGGTGCCAGATGCCCGTTTGGGGCATCTGGGGGCCCGATTGGCACGGCAGTACGACGGCCGTGCCAAGGGGGGCATAGGCCCGCAATCGGTGCCCACCGATCGCGGGATCTTTTCCCTCCGCCGCCCCGCAAGATCAAGCCGCCACGTCTTGCGGGGAAGCTGAGGGAAAAGACGCCAACTGCGCATGCGCGGGTTGGCGTTGTCCAACCTGCGCATGCGTGGCTGACGTCATCGGCCGCGTCAGCTGGTGTGCGCTTGGCATGCGGCCTTGACGACCGTCGTCAAGGCCACGCCGCCGTGACGCACGGGCCGCGCTCCTAGCCCCGCCCGGGGGGGGGGGGGAGAATCGGCCCCGGAAGTGGACGTGAAGGCTGCAGTGGATCACGGCCTGTCCCACGGCAGCCTTTACGATTCTCCGCATTTGTGGAGAATCTCGCCCCAAGTCTTTCGGGACTTGTGGGAGGAAACTGGAGCACCTGGAGGAAACCCATCCAGACACGGGGAGAACAGGCAGACTCCACACACACACAGTGCCCCAAATAGGAATGGAACCTGGGACCCTGGCACTGCGAAGCAACAGTGCTGACCATTGTGTTACCGTGCCACCCTGTAATACAATTCTGCTGCTGCTGATGGCCCACAGCGCATCATGAATTCCCAGTTGTGAGTTGCTAGATTTGTTCTGAACCTATCCAATTTAGCACGACGGTAGGGCAATACAACATGATGGACAGTGTCCTCAATGTGGAGTTGAGACTTCGTCTCCTCAAGGGCTGTGGCGGCACTGTGGGGCACATAAAATAGGGCAGGTGCCTACCCCATCACCTTCCCACTCATCCCTGAGCTCATCCCAATAATATCTGGACAACTAAATAGGTAGTTCGCCCACCATATTTTATGACATAATCAAGGTAAATTAAGCTTACCAAGCCAATTGACTCTCATGATACACTGCCCACAACATCGCGTGGTTGCTGTGGGCGGGAGTGGGAAGCCCGATTTTAAAATAATCTTCAAAGGGCGGCCCTGAAGATTGATAGAAGCCCACCTCCCCTTTATTCCTATCTGCCTGTTGTCTTAAACCCACCACTCCCACTCCCTGTCCCCCTCCCTAAATGCCCAAACTATTTCTGTCCAAGGCTCCAGGTTTACCTATTTCCAGGGATCCATTTGGCCTTCTTCTGTTTCCTCGTTGCAGTCGCAGCAACACCCACTGATGTGCACTTTGATCTGCCAGGACCAATGAAGCTGCCGGTCAGTCGGATTGGGGTGGGACTTCCTACCCAGCTTTTGGTCTCATGTGGCTTGTTATCAAGTTGTGTCTGATAATCTCTCCTGGGAAGTTTACTTTTGGGATGTTTACCACATTAAATACACTGTACAAACGCGTCGCACAGTATCTACATCATTGAACTCTTGCTCTTTTTGACAGTGACTCACAGGTCATTTTAACTAATGCTTTGCTCTGATTTGTGCTCCTGTAAAGTTGAAAAATTCCACAGTGGGAGGTTAAAATTCAACTTTGTCTGAAGGTGTAAAATGGGAACAACAACAATAACTTATATTTATGGTACAGTGGCACATATGTTTGCACTGCTGCCTCACAGCACCAAGGACCCGTGTTCAATTCCAGCCTTGGGCTGTTGGAGTTTGCACTTTCTCCCCTGTGTCTGTGTGGGTTTCCTCCGGGTGCTCCGGTTTCCTCCCACAGTCCAAAAATCTGCAGATTAGGTGGATTGGCCATGCTAAATTACCCCTTAGTGTGCAAATATGTGCAGGTTAAGTTGGGTAATGGGGATAGAACAGAGGAGTGAGCCTAGACCCCACGCAACCCGGACATACTCTCTTCCACCTTCTTCCTTCAGGAAAAAGATACCAAAGTTTGAGGTCACGTACCAACTGACTCAAGAACAGCTTCTTCCCTACTGCCATCAGACTTTTGAATGGACCTATCTCGTATTAAGTTGATCTTTTCTGTAGACCTTGCTATAACTATAATATTATATTCTGCAGTCTCGCCTTCCTTCCCTATGTACGGTATGCATTGTTTGTACAGCATGCAAGAAACAACACTTTTCACTGTATGCTAATACATGTGACAGTAATAAATCAACCAAATAAAAAATCAAATCAAAATAGATAGGGTGCTTTTTTGGAGAGTCGATAGGCCGAATGGCCTCCTTCTGTACTGTGGGGATTCTTTGGATAGCACTTCGATGTAATGAGGCATCCCAAGATGCATCACAAGAGCATTTTACAGAGTCACATGAGGTGATATTAGATCAGTCAACCACATACTGGGTCAAAGACTTATGCCTTAGGAGGTGTTTAAAAAGAGGAACATAAGTTGGAGAGGCGGAGGGTTGCAGGTAGGACATTTCCGAGCTTGGGGCCCCTACAACTGGAATCACAAGAGGTGAAAAAATTAAAATTGGGAATGCACACGAGGCCCGAATTAATGGAGCACAGGTCTCTTGGAGGGTTGTGGGGCTGGATGAGATGACAGAGGTAGGGAGAGGCAAGATATTGGAGAGATTTGAAAGGAGGATGAGAATTGCAAATTCGAGGCACTGCTTGAGTGGAACCAAAAACAAGAGAACAGACACAGTGGTGATAGGGGAATGGGTATCGGTGAGAGGTAAAGGGGCAGCAGAGTTTTGGATGACCAGGAGGGTAGATTGCGAGGGACCAATCAGGAGAACATTGGAATAGGTGAATCGAGAGATGCCAACTGCACGGATGAGGGTTTCAGCAACCGATGAGCTGAGACAGGGAAGGAATAGATTGATCACTGATCATATGCCCGGCTCATTGTTCCTTTCCATTTTACTCAGCAGGGAGGGAAAGTGGGCAGGGTATGTGGTCGATGATCTTTTAAGTGTTTTCTCAGGAACTATTCATTGCCTCCAAGCTGAATGTTACCTCCAAGTGGATAGCACAGTGGCTTCACAGCGCCAGGGTCCCAGGTTCGATTCCCCACTGGGTCACTGTCTGTGTGGAGTCTGCACGTTCTCCCCGTGTCTGCGTGGGTTTCCTCCGGGTGCTCCGATTTCCTCCCACAGTCCATAGACGTGAATGTTAGGTGGATTGGCCAAGATAAATTGCCCTTAGTGACCAGGAGGTAAGGAGGGGTTATTGGGTTACGGGTATAGGGTGGAAGTGAGGGCTTGAGTGAGCCGAATGGCCTCCTTCTGCGTTCTGTGTTCCATTTCTTTTGTCTCAAACCATCCACTTACCATTCATATCATTCATAATTGCAATAGCATTACATTGCGCCAGAGCCTGTAACGTCTTCAGCAATATTATATTTTACATTCCTGAAGCAGTCTCGTCGCTGTTTGTGTAAACCAGTTAAAACGTTTGGAATTAAGACTCCACTGTAAGGTAACAATCCCGGTTTTTTTGCTGACAATTCAAATTGGCGATCTGTGAAATCTGCCGTAGATATGGAGGAGTTCTATTCAAACTGAATAATTATTGAGTGGATCGATCGAAAATGTTCTGCGGGTAAGTGCTGCATTGTTGAAGATAAAAGGGATTGCATTGAAACCATAGCATTTTGATTTGTTCGGCAGTCTAAACTAGCGAGTGTTGGCAAGCTTTGTTTCAAAGAGTGTGTTCCAGTGAATGCATTAAAAAAAACCCCAGCAGAATGAGGCTTCACAACACTTGATGTGCACTGTTGCCATGGCGACAACCTGAACTTGTTTCATAATGAAAGCTCTTCTCCACCATGACAGTTGCCTATGGGCCAAGATTAAGATTTGCTGGCGTACTAAAGAAAACATTTTGATGCATGAGGTCCATTATGTCCCAACCTTAATTTTAAAATCCCTTTGCACTTTTATTAATATAAATGTTCCTTGAATTTAGTTACACCAATTATTAAGATAATGCATTTTCTGACATGAGATTCAAGCACAGGAACTGCATAAAGGATATAAAACAAGGTTCCTTTATTTCATTGCCATCAAATACTTATAAATGTTAAAGGGAAAGCTTAACACAGCAAAAACAGGTATTTACAATGGGTATCCACTGCCGATACTCCAGATCCGCCAGGATATCAGAAAGAGATTAACTTCTTGTCTCTAATCAGCTAGGTAGCAGAGTTCCGTTGGTGGACCTTCTATTGCTAATTTTCCGTGACAACAGGCTATTATATCTCCCAGACTCAAAGGGAATCTTTCTCTCCTCAAAACACTGGGGGGGGGGGGGGGATTCTCCAGTTCCCCAGCCACATGTTTCTTGGCCGCGCGCCGTTCGCTGGTGACGGGATTCTATTTTCCCACCGGTTGTCAATGGGAAATCCCATTATAACCACCCCTCGCCGTCGGGAAACCTGCAGACGGGAAAAGTGAATTGCAATGAACGGAGAATTCCGGCCATTATATCAATACAAGTTGCTGTAGGTGTCTTTTAGATAATTGCCCATTTACTGAACCTTCATGTTTTGTTCACTATTTTTAGAGGTAACTCAGCTTCTATCCTCACAGAAGCTGCCTGACGTGTTTTTCATTTGAAGGTAAATTGGCTTTATGCCTGCATTAATAACATTGGCAGAGGAAGAGGCCTCAATCTCATTAGGCGTTCATTAAGAACAGAAGAGGCTGAAAAGACAGTCGAATAAGAAGCATCTTTGGAGGAACAGAAGTCACCTGTCAGCCAACAGTTCAGGTCTGAGACCTTTGCCTTTAATAGGACAAGAGATAAGCGCTTGAGGGAGAAAGGAGCAGAAGGATATGCTGAGAAGATTAAATGAAGAAAGGTGTGAGGAAACATGGGTGCAGCAAAAAGACCAGCATAGATAAACTGGATTGAATGGCCTGTCCCAGGGCTGTACATTCTATTTAATCCTAGAGAGACTTGTTTCATTAATTGCTCATCCACTAATGTTACTAACAATAATTTTCAGATTTTAATAAATGTTGAAGGAATTTGTATTTTTCAAGCTTTAACGCTCATGGTTAATTTTTAATTTCTCCACAAAAGGAGCAATGTGGCATTACTGATCATTTGCTAATTATAGAACCTGCTCACTCTTCACTCTACCGCCATTGGGTTAACACCCAAGTGATGATGTTGAAAATCATCCGCATTATTACTGCATGCTTATTTGTCTCTGTTGAATAAAGGGTGATTTATACAAGGATGCCTGGTAACATCAATATGTTTTATGCCCTGTGCTTTTTGGAAAAATAATTTACCACACATGCTATGTTATTGAATGGTTAGGAGGAGATTTGCCAGAATGGTATCAGAATTGTGGGTCTTGAGTTCATAGAATTTACAGTGCAGAAGGAGGCCATTCGGCCCATCGAGTCTGCACGGCCCTTACAAGCTGGAGAAACACAAGAACCGTGGGATTGTGTGCCTTAGGATTCAAGGGAGACATCATTTAAAAAAATTAGTTTGCGGCATGTGGTTAGGGTTAGGCCAGCATTTATTGCCCCTCCCGAGTTGCCCTTCAGAAGATGGTGGTGAGTCTGAGGTTAAAGGGTTTTGATCGAGTACATAAGGTGGTTTAGATATAAAGGGAATTTGATACAAGGAACAGGCAGCAAAAAGTCAGATGATGAGCTTTAATCCACACCAAACAAAGACAGAATCCATCAACCTTTCACAAGTGTGGAATGCAGCCAGCGATGCTGAACAATCTTAATGAATTCTATGGGTATTCATCTTACCGAAACCAATTCATATTTCGATAAAACTATCCACTTTTAATGAATAGGGATGGACACCATTTGCAACTCCAACGGAGGAAATGGTTGATGGATGTCTCAGATTGACAGATATGGAATCTCCTGGGCTTACACTTTTACTTCTGAACATAACGTATTGCCTACATTCCCTGAGGGATTGTCCATAAAAGTTTCTGTTGGACTTTCTAAATATATAGATCAATACCCTTGGCATTCAAGCTATCCGTTTTTACCACAACCTGTTTACCCGTTATTTTTCACCTGCGTTATTTTCTTTTTCTTTATCTCCTTGCCTTTGGTTCCCGTGAAGTCGAGGAATAAATATCTGATGAGGGGCAGAGATAAATGATTTGGATTCTACTAATCCCAGTGCAGGACCACGTCAGATCTGCTTTTCACACCTCCAGAGAAAGCTTGGGATGTCCTCCTTGTAACATGTGCATCACGGTTCGCTTCCAGCTAAGTGCCAGAATGGCCTTTCAGTCCTTAGTGACCATGTTATAACGTTGCCACTGTGGTTCCATTCATCAGAGTGTGCGTCTGGCTGTGCTTCATTATTTGTTGATATCATGAGTTTAAAATAAAAGCCAAGGGGGATACAGATCTGATTTTTACACAAAATTGTGAGTGCTTGTAGGAAGAATCCATTGACAATATTGCTACATATAGTGACTTCTGAGACCTTTCCTCTTGTATAGAACATAGAAGATACAGTGCAGAAGGAGGCCATTCGGCCCATCGAGTCTGCACCGATCCACTTAAGCCCTCACTTCCACCCTATCCCCGGAACCCAATAACCTCTCCTAACCTTTTTGGTCACTAAGGGCAATTTATCATGGCCAATCCACCTAACCTGCACATCTTTGGATTTTGGGAGGAAACCGGAGCACCCGGAGAAAACCCATGCGGACACGGGGAGAACGTGCAGACTCCGCACAGACAGTGACACAGCGGGGAATCGAACCTGGGACCCTGGCGCTGTGAAGCCTCAGTGCTATCCACTTGTGCTACCGTGCTGACCAGTTCCTGCACATCATTGAACATTATAGTCTGTTACCCCAGACAGACGGCGAACTCCTGCAAATAAGCTTGAACAGTGGAAGCGTCAAGTTTGACATGAAAGAATCAGATTTACAGATGCTGACATGGGCGGGTGTGTTTTGCAAGGGAGGGATATATTGAGTTTCAGAAGATGTTACAGATATGGCAGGAATGGCAACTAGACCCCAGACTAAGTGTTACATCCTTAAAGTATGACCCGGTGTTATACTGTCAGAGTTGGAAGGCTATTATTTTAAGGTTTTGGTAAGCATTTCCTTGCTAACAGTGGGTGACACGCAAGCTGTTATCATTAAAATATGTGACTAAGTCAGACTTCGCAGTGTGATTGGAACTGTCCTTAAAATGGCGATTATGCCATTGCCTTTTAATGAAGACACACTCCAGAGGTTGAATTTTGTCAAGGCTGTAGGGTGGGCAAAGAGCTGGTGGGGGCGGGGGTGGGGAGTGGAGGGCGGGGAAGGTGCAAAATAGCAGGGGAAGGCAAGGAGTGGAGGGCTCATCACCTTCCTGCCCACAGTGGCAATCTGCCCGTAGCTGGGAAGGTGGAGGAAAGCCCGGAGCTTTACAAAGAGCAGAAAGTGCGTCTGGGGTCCCTCAAACAGCCGAGGGAGGATTGTCCTCGGCTTTCTGACCCTGATCAGTCTCCCACTGTTCTACCAAAGTTCAATCCTAGATATTACACAGGGATAACTAAACCAAAGCTTATTTTCACCGTGAATTTGAGTTGCTCATCACTTGCACTGAAATTGGAAACTGCTTTGTGAAATATTTGCTGTTTGGGCAGAGAGAAGAACCACATTAGCAAGTCAATGGACATTCATGACAATGAAGCAGTCTGATGAAAATAAAATGATTGCCAATTATCTTTTACAATGTTCCTGGAAACTGAAATCTCACTGACAAGTGTACATTTTTTTTAAGGCTGCTGCTTGCCTGTCAAGGTGAATTAAGTAATTCCTTCAAGTGTGGAACTGAATTGTGTATAATCTGAATCTATTCTGCTCATGCAGTAGGATCATAACCCATGTATTACATCTGGAAGCCCTTTAGCAGGAACCTCCATGTCAACTATTAAAAAAGATTATATATAAATTTTATTATTTCCTGGGTGAATTCAATCTCTGGCCTTCCTGATCACAACCCATGTGAGATATACTCTTGCATTGTGCGGTATCATTGGAGAAATGAGATGTGAATTACTGTTTATGATTCATTGCCAGTTTCAATTAGTCTCTGTCTCCATTGAGCGGTTACCTAGAACTATCAAGATTTATGCAGCAGAATTCCGAACAAGTAAATGTGACCTTGTCGAAGTGCAACAGTTAAACATCTTTATAAACCTCGGTGATGAAAACATGACACAAAAGGACAATCTCGGAATGAAACTATTCGATCAATTTGGACACAAATCTAAATGATATTTTTTCTTTGTCCCTGTAAAATCTTTTGTCAGGTAACCCAAAGTTTGCATGACCAGGAATGACTGTCAGAGGACAATTCTGCCCATCGTGTTGTGTATGCACATGTGAATTAGGAGCAGGAGGCCATTCAGCCACTCTGCTCTGCTGTTCAATAAGATGTTGTTGATCTGACTGTAGCCTTAATGTCACTATTCTGCCTTCCCTCGATCCTCTTAGATTCTCTTGTTCGGCACGAATCCATCTCTCTCTGCCTTCAAAATAATCAATGATCCTGCCTCTGCCATTCTCCGAGGAAAAGAGTCCCACTAACTCCCGACCCTCTGAGAGGACAGATTTCTTTTCAAAACCAAACATCCTCTTTCGGAGAGAACAAAGCCAAATTTGTGTGCACTATCATGTGGAACTGAGTTATCCAAGTTATCCACCATACAACAACTGAACTCACGTGTTAACGATCGTTCTAGTCAGTTGCCAGAAATGCATTTTATACATAGTTGTTAAATTGTGCGTTTCTCTTAATAGTACGTGCGCGTGTTGTCATTGGCTGTTCTGCTGGATGGTGATCCTTCCCCAGGAGGTGTTGTTCACGTGACACTTATTAATGCCACGGAGTGGGCAGCACGGTGGCCTAGTGGTTAGCACAACCGCCTCACGGCGCTGAGGTCCCAGGTTCGATCCCGGCTCTGGGTCACTGTCCGTGTGGAGTTTGCACATTCTCCCCGTGTCTGCGTGGGTTTCGCCCCCACAACCCAAAAATGTGCAGAGTAGGTGGATTGGCCACGCTAAATTGCCCCTTAATTGGAAAATATAATTGGCTAATCTAAATTTATAAAAAAAAAAAGGAAAAAAAAAATTAATGCCACGGTAATGAATGCTGTTGTTCCACTGCCATTGTTGGGAACTGGTGGACCCCTGGGACTGATTATTGTGCAGCTATGAGATACCGTCTTCCTAATTGGTCACCTGTAATGAAGGACTAAGTGTTCATACATGCATGCGGTGGGAAAATGGGAACTTGTCCATATTTGGTTATTCACATCCATCACGTCCGATAGTGATGGCAACTGCGATACACGTCGCATTTTGCCACATGGTCAAATGTCATGCATCGGCAATGGCTCTCAAACCTGTTTAGTTTAGCATTCATGACAAGCATCACACTGCCCAATGTGGACTTTATTGTTGAGAGCATTGAAGAGGCTAAATTCTTTACTTGCGAACTGAGGGCCATTGTCACTCATCGTAAAGTCTGGCTGAAGTGTTATCAAGCATTTTACTATCTCTGCTGTCAGCATTGAAGTCAGCTGTTCTACCTTCCAGTAGTCCGAATAGTAGCCTAAAGTAACAAACTAATCAGTTCCTGCTATAGCGCAAAGGTCCACCACCAACCTAATCCAATGGTCTGTCTGGGATGTCATGCATTGGCAATGGCTCTCAAGCTTTTTTAGTTCAGCATTCATTACAAGCATCACATTGCTCAATGTGGACTTTAATTTCATTCCTCACGTTTGGCCAGTCGAGCACTTTTCTTGCCTTCCTTAGGTTCAAATCAATTCTTTGATGTCTTGTACGGTTACATATCAGCATTGCTCCTCTCATCGTGTGAAGGATGATGATTTTATTTTGCACAAGATACAATCTTGGGGCTGCCAATTCATCTCAATATGCACAATATGCTCTTGCAACTGCAGGTGTGTCCTTAGTGCTCTCAGGCTATCCTTTCATTATTACTTCTTGCAGCACTTGGATAGTTGCACTTTGTTGGGTGGTTTGCTCAATTTGAGCATGGTGCTTGTCTGTCAGATTCAGTGTATCTGCCGGGTTAATGGCTTCCAGAGCATGTTGAGCTGCTTCATGTTGAATCTGGAAGGCTTAACATTCTGGGCCAGGGCTTAGAAACTCCAAAGTGTATCATGAAGCTCACCTGACCTATGACTTTGTATTTCGCTGGGAAAAGACATAGAACATAGAACAGTGTTGTGCCGGCCATTATTCCTCATGTAAGATCAACCTAACCTACACCCCTTCAATTTACTGCTGTTCATGTGCCTGTACAAGAGTCACTTCATTGTCCCTAATTACTCTGACTCCACCACCTCTGCTGGCAGTGCATTCCACGCACTCACCACTCTCTGTGTAAAGAACCTACTCCTGACATCTCCCCTATACCTTCCTCCAATTACCTTAAAATGATGTCCCCTCGTGCCACCCATTTCCACCCTGGGGAACTGTCTCTGGCTATCCACCCTATCCATGCCTCTCATCACCTTGTACACCTCTATCCAAGTCACCTCTCTTCCTTCTTCGCTCCACTGAGAAAAGCCCTAGCTCCCTCAACCTTTCTTCATAAGATATGCCCTCCAGTCCAGGCAGCATCCTGGTAAATCTCCTCTGTACCCTCTCCAAAGCATCCACATCCTTCCTATAATGAGGCGACCAGAACTGGACACAACATTCTAACTGTGGTCTAACCAGCGTTTTATAAAGCTGCAGCAAAACCTCGCAGCTCTTAAACTCAATCCCCCTGTTAATGAAAGCCAACACACCATACGCCTTCTTAACACCCACCACTTCTGTGTAAAGAACCTATCTCTGACATCTCCCCTATACCTGAAAATTATGTCCCCTTGTGACAGCCATTTCCACCCTGGGGAAAAGTCTCTGGCTATCCACTCTATCCATGCCTCTCATCACCTTGTACACCTCTATCAAGTCACCTCTCTGCCTTCTTCGTTCTGGTGAGAAAAGCTCTAGCGCCCTCAACCTTTCTTCATAAGACATGCCCTCCAGCCCAGGCAGCATCCTAGTAAATCTCCTCTGTACCCTCTCCAAAGCATCCACATCCTTCCTATAATGAGGCGACCAGAACTGGACACAACATTCTAACTGTGGTCTAACTAGGGTTTTATAAAGCTGCAGCAAAACCTCGTGGCTCTTAAACTCAATCCCCCTGTTCATGAAAGCCAACACACCGTACGCCTTCTTAACAACCCTATCAACCTGAGTGGCAACTTTGAGGGATCTATGTATGTGGACCCCAAGATCCCTCTGTTCCTCCACACTTCCAAGAATCTTGCCTTTAACCCTGTATTCAGCATTCAAATTCAACCTTCCAAAATGAGTCACTTCACATTTATCAAGGTTGAACTCTATCTGCGACTTCTCAGCCCAGCTCTGCGTCCTGTCAATATCCTGTTGTAACCTGCAACAGCCCTCGACACTATCTACAACACCACCAACCTTCGTCATCGGCAAACTTACTAACCCACCCTTCCACTTCCTCATCCAAGTCATTTATGAAAACCACGAAGAGCAGAGATCCTAGAACAGATCCCTGCGGGATACTACTGGTCACCAACCTCCAGACGGAATACTTTCCATCCACTACCACTCACTGTCTTCTTTAGGCCAGCCAATTGTGTCCAGACAACCAAATTTCCCTGTATCCCATGCCCCCTAATGTTCGGAATGAGCCTACCATGGGGAACCTTATCAAATGCCTTACTGAAATCCATATACACCACATCCACTGCCCGACCTTCATCAATGTGTCTCGTCACATCCTCAAAGAATTCAATGAAGCCTGTGAGGCATGACCTGCCCCTCACAAAGCCATGCTGACTATCTTTAATCAAACAATGTTTTTCTAAATAATCATAAATTCTATCTCTCAGAATACTTTCCAATATTTTGCTCACCACAGACGTAAGACACAGACTGGTCTGTAACTCCCAGGGATTTCCCTATTCCCTTTCTTGAACAGGGGAACAACATTCGCCTCCCTCTAATCATCCGGTACTACTCCAGTGGAGAGTGAGGACGCAAAGATCATTGCCAACGGCGCAGCAATCTCCTCCCTCGCTTCCCGTAGTAACCTTCACATCAGGTGTGATTCATCAGACTTCCTAGGCATTTTTAGAATGTAAGAATGTAGTTAAAACACAGCAACAATTTGTTATCAATTACAAGTATAAAGAAAACACAACAGCCAAAGTAATCTATGTATATAACCCTTAAATAAGCCCCCTTAGCTGTTCCAATTCAATAACAAAATCCAATAAACCAAAACCCATTTCAAAGGTGTGGTCCAGCACTCTGTAATCTCACTTGAATGGGACTGAATCTTTCCCTGAGATTCTCACCCAGTTCTAACCAGCAGATTCAAACCTCCTTCCAGAAAGCAACTCTATCTTTAAAGTTACCAAGGCAGTTTGCCACACCCAGTGTGCTTTCAGTTCCCTGGAACAGCTTTAAAATGAAACACTGCTTCTCTTCTGCAGTCCAAAGCAACAAACTGAAAAGGAAACTCAAACACCTTGGCACTCTCTCACCTGACAGCCACAATCCAACTCCACCCACAAATGACATCACTCAAGTCATGCTACAGGTCATGTGGTAAGACCAAACCATTCATAAAGGGACAATCATAAGACATATGTCATGTCCAGATGGTATCCCTGTAAACAAATTAATATACTTTACAGATGTTTTGGAGCACATATTGGTGGTTTGCAAAAAGGGCTTTGAATTGGCCTGTGGTCAGACTTGCTCACAAGCAGGCATTCTTTCTTTATTTGAGCATAGCATAGTTCAGCTGTGTTAAAGCCCTGGATGCAGATGCGACTGGTTGTCCTTGAGGCATTAGGGCTGCATTAAGACCTGTCTCGCTGGTGTCACACCGAAAGGTGACTACATCATTGACGTCATAGTACTTCAGCACTGGTATTATTGTCACTAGAATAGAACATAGAACATAGAACAGTACAGCACAGAACAGGCCCTTCGGCCCTCGATGTTGTGCCGAGCAATGATCACCCTACTTAAACCCACGTAACCCGTATACCCGTAACCCAACAATCCCCCCATTAACCTTACACTATGGGCAATTTAGCATGGCCAATCCACCTAACCCGCACATCTTTGGACTGTGGGAGGAAACCGGAGCACCCGGAGGAAACCCACGCACACACGGGGAGGACGTGCAGACTCCACACAGACAGTGACCCAGCCGGGAATCGAACCTGGGACCCTGGAGCTGTGAAGCATTGATGCTAACCACCATGCTACCGTGAGGCCCTAATCAGACTAGTTGTCTGATTTTAGTAAATGCTGCTTTTCATCTGTGCCCCATTGCCACGGCACAACCCGGCAGTGAGCTGGAGTAATGGTTCACATTCCAACGACAAACTGGGCAAAACACTTTGCTAAATAGTTCACAAATCCAACAATTCATTGCATTGCTTTCACATCTGTTTGTTGCCGCATCGCTGCTACAATTCGTATCTTATCAGGTTCCAGGCTTAGACATTTAGCTGTCAGCGCATGACTTATGTACTTGACTTCAGGCATCTTCAATGGCAATTTCTTTTTTTGTTCAGCTTCAGGTTCATCTTTCGAGCTCTCTTTAGCAATCGTATTAAATTATGATCATGGTCAGCTAAAGCTTCTTCCATTGTGTCTCCACATCCGTAGACTATAGATCATCCACTATGGCTTTCACATCAGGAAGAGCCATGGAAATGTCAACTGGCATGCGCAACATTCTGTATATCCCAAACAACATCCAGATTATAGTTCTTACACTTCCATCCAGCATCATCAAGGTAGTAAAGAACTTTGCCTCGGCATGTTGTGGCAAAATTATTTTGATGGCTGTTTTGAGCAGCTTTTTTCTATTCATTCACGGGATGTGGGCCTCGCTGCCCATCCCAAATTGTCCTCCAATTGAGTGGCTCATTTCTAATAATAGTAATGATAAGAAGACTAAGAATAATCTTTATTATTGTCACGAGGAGGCTTACATTAACACTGTAATGAAGTTACTGTGAAAAGCCCCTCGTCGCCACATTTCAGCGCCTGCTCCGCACAGACAGTGATCCAAGCCGGGCATCGAACCAGGGACCCTGGCACTATGACGCCACTATAACCACGAAGCTACCGTGCTGCCCTTTCAGAAGACAAGTTAAGAGTCAACCACATTGCTGTGGGTCTGGAGTCACATGTAGGCCTGACCAGGTAAGGACGGCAGATTTCCTTCCCTGAAACGACATTAGTGAAACAGATGGGCCTTTATGACAATTGGCAGTGGTTCCATGATCAGAATTAGACTTTTAATTCCAGACATAAAAATAAAAAACTATATATATGCTTGTACAATTTCAGCACCAAGGACGTTTTAACGATTATCAGCAGGATTCTCCACCAGCGGGATTCTCTGTTTCGCCGGCAGCGCACCCACTCCTGTGGGTTTCCCGGCAATGTGGGGGTGGCCACAATGGGAAATGTCATTGGTAGGTGGCAGGAACGGAGAATGCCACTGCCGGCGAGGGTGCACCACCCAGGAAAACGTGGCTTGCGGACTGGAGAATCCCGCTCCATAAATATGTTCCCACTGTTTTGCGGTTGTCCTGATTATTTTGCGTCTCAGTTTTACTACTTCTCCAGTTTTAACTAGGATCTCAATCTTTGGTGAGCTTTGTGAAATGCTGTGTTAGGGCTGTAATATCAGAATGTCTAAAGAGGTCTCTCTCCCACTTCAGCCAGGGTACAATTTAGGCTGTCAGTGTGCATATTGAGCAGCTTCCGCAGGGTTCATTGATAAGGCAATGAGGTGCAGGCAAGTGACAAACGGAGGGAGAAGTAAGGCCAAGTAAGTGGACAGATGTGCAGGAAGCTAACTGTTTTATGAAGAAGCTGCATTTGTTTTCCAGAGATGGTTCAGAATAGGCGGGCAGTTCCCATTTAAATGCTCTGAAGCTTTTTTCTCACCTAAGATTTGCTCAATACTTTTTTAGTTGGATCTTTTCTGCATCCTGACCATAGGAGTGGAGATGGAGAAAGAACCTCCAATCCAGAGGAATCTTGATATTATTGACCGCACCCAATTTCCTTGGCAGGCCATTTAGCAGCAAGGTAAATAGTAAGGTGGAACATCTGAGGTCAGGGAAATTCGGATATATCGGGAGAGTGGGGGGGGGGGGGGGGGGGGGGGGGGGATGCACCTGTCCACAGTGGGGGAACAAACAGTGCCTTTTCAATTGTGTTCTTTTTGTACCGCAGTCAGTTACTCTTATCTTATCTTCTGACAATTCGAACAGACTTGATGTGTCCAGAGTAGGCTGCAAAGGTAAAAATGGCATTCCTATGATGAGTAAGTCACCTCCTGGCCCCCCCAAAGTCTGTCCATCTACAAGGCACAAGTCAGGAGTGTAATGTAATACTCTCCACTTGCCTGGATGAGTGCAGCTCCAACAACACTCAAGAAGCTCAACATCATCCAGGACAAAGTAGCCCACTTGATTGCTACCCCTTCCGTAAACATTCAAACCCTCCACCTTTGAGCAGTGGCAGTATTGCAATAGCTCGCCAAGGTTCCTCAGGCAGCACCTTCCAAACCCACGACCACTACCATCGAGAAGGTCAAGAGCCACGGGAACCCCACCACCTGGAGGTTCCCCTCCAAGTCACTCACCATCTTGACTTGGAAATGTATCGCTGTTCCTTCACTGTCCTGGAATCCTGAAACTCCCTCCCTAACAGCACTGTGGGTGTACCTACACCACATCAGCTGCAGAAGTTCAAGAAGGCAGCTCACCACCACCTTCAGCAGGGCAACTAGGGATGGGCAATAATTGTTGGCCTAACCAACGAGGCACACATCCCGAAAAATAATTTATAAAAGACTGTACTTGGATTTAAATACTTCCAATTGATCCAGCATTTCGAATGGCTAATAATGGGATGGGGTTGGGCACAGTGAGCGGGGTGGGGGATGGTCAGTTCTGCATAATTTGGTCACAAGAAGTATCCCTTTCTGAAAAGGCTCATGATTCCTGTCATAGACATGGACACAGATTATGGTTACAAAGAGAGTGATTCTACCACCAGAATTACCATCATGCATCCACTACTTAGAATGAGCAGGTTCAGATTTGCAATATGTGACCGTCCTATCTGCGGATAATCCCGCTGAAGATCTATCAACGCCACAATACTGGAACACTCCAAGGAGCTTGCATTAGCTGGTGTGGGACACCTGTCCTTCTCTCGGGCAAGGGCTGGGGAGCTTGGAGTATGACCTCAGAGAACCATTTGTGAATCTGATTGCCTGATAGTTCTCTCGCCCCTGCAGCGTCAAAAACTGTTGTGGACAGGACTGGTACTGCATGAAGTCCCCAGAGTCGTCCAGGGAATCCAGGACCAGAATTAATGTGGAGGTCTCAGAGTGGGGAAGAAGGGTGAGGCCTGAGTGGGTGTGAAAAGGAGGTTGGTGTAGTTGCAGAGAGGCCAGGATGTAGAATACACATACAGGGGTCAGACCTAGTGGGGCAGGGGGGGTCTGAATTTGAAAGAAGGCTGTTGATGTAGGCTCCCCTTTCCCACTTCCCACCCTAGGCCTGAGCAAGGTAACTATCCTAGCTTCCCCTCTGCCCCCGAACTCCGCCTGCAGGCCTGAGAATTGATGCTGGGTCGGAAACGGCTCACAACTGGTCATTAATTGTCCACTTAAGGGATTTTAACTGGGAAAAGGTGGGAGCTGGGCCAGCCGAGGCTACAGCCATCCTATTGTAAAATTGCAGAGTGGTTGGGATGAGCGGGAGCCCAGTGGGGAGGCCATTGGAGGGAATTTACAGGCTCCACTCCCAGCCTGCAGACCCACCAGTGGGGGAGAGTAAATTTCTGCCGAGGTGAATACATCTGGTAGGTGAATGCCTGCTGAACTTCCACTGTGGAAACTTCAGGTGGTCACAGTAGACAGCAACAAATAGCTCTGGGCCCTTGACCCTTGACAACATGATTGTAGGCAGCAGTATCTAAGCTGCGCTTCTGCTACTCCAACAAGAGCACTGGCAGATAGTGAGGGGGAGCAATGCTGCCTTCTTAATAGAGGATAACAAATGCTTCTCTAATAATGACCACAATGCTTTGGGAGGGCACATTGACGCACCCACAGCTTTGTGCAAGAAGAAGGCTAAGTCAGGTGACACTTTGGAAACCACAGTCAATGCTGGCCTCCAAAATAGTAGTTACCTGACCTTCAATGACCGTGTACGGATTTTATTGATGTCGGGAGACATCAATGTGATTTTTTTGTATGATGGCAGACAAAGACTGTATGAAGGATGGGCACAATACAAAGCACATTGCAATGCAAAATAAATTTAATCGATCAGCTGCCTACAGGAGTTGGTTATAAAATATTTAAAGGTGCTTTAAATGTGTCATCTCTAAGTTGCCACTGTGCAATGATCGATGGTGTCGTCCCTAGAGCTTATTGCAGACAATTCCTGTCACGATCAACCAGAATAACAAACGAGCAATTCTCCACTATATATAATGGTTAATTTGGTAAATCTATTGTATTCTTCCGATCTCCTCGGATGGAAACAACCAATGCTGCATGTTTCTCTGTCACACTCTGCGTATTAATGATGTTGCACTGCATTAGAAATCCAAGTTGACCAGATGATGCAACCCATTCTCATTTTGCTGAGCCAATCAATGGAGTAGGGCTGTCAATTTTATTTTGTCAAGTCAAGATTTGATGAAACCTGAAATGGGGTTGGCCAGCGAGTGTGTTTCAGTTCGGAGCTCTGCCTTGTTACTGATGAATATCACTGAAACATCCACCTTTGCCGGGGAACCCAGGGTGGGAGGTTGCTGTCAGCAACCAGGAATGGCTAGAAAATCTGGCCCCCATGTTTGAAGCGTTGCACAGGGCAATTGAAAAGAATGCAATGCAGTTTAGCAGAAGGCTTTGCTCCTTATTTGCCTGTTTTCTTCTTCTTCTTTCAGCTTCTCCCATTTATTTGGGATTGCCTCAATGCTTGTCAGACACTCTTCTCCATCTTCTCCTGTCAGTGACTTATTCCTCTTTCAGTCCCACTGCATTTAAAGCTCTCGCTAATGTATCTGTCCCTCTTATCTTTGGCCTCCCTCTTTTTCCTCGTGGCATTCCCAGCTCCATCACTCACCTCATCACATTTCCTCTCTTTCCACAACTGGGGACCAGTCCCCCAGTGCCCAATGGGATTTCCCATTGAAGTCACCCCAACGCCGTCCGGAAACCCGCAGGTGGGGGTGCACAGATGGCGGAAAAAGCGATACCAGCGGCTGGAAAATTCCATCTCTATATTTTTCAATCTCCTCCCAGCTACTTTCTTTGGTGCTTCCACAACCTGATGTGTTGGGTCGCATTATGGTCCTGTCTCGTCACTTCACACATCCACTTCCGCATCCGTATACCATTCGTATCCAATTGTTATTCCTCTCTTCTACGTTACCTAACAAGGCTGGTCTCACAATTGTCTTGTAGGTTCATCTTTTTGGTTTTATTCTTGAGAGGTTTAATTAAAGAGGTGTTGGATTTGAGTGCACGCCCTGATTTTCACAGGTTTTACCTAATTTTCACAATCCCTTCCCACCTGTGATCAAGTAGATCCTGTCACCTGCTGAATTATGCATTTATTTCACCTGATGAAAACATAAAAACATAAGAACATAAGTACTAGGAGCAGGAGTAGGCCATCTGGCCTGTCGAGCCTACTCCACCATTCAATGAGATCATGGCTGATCTTTTGTGGACTCAGCTTCGCTTTCCGGCCCGAACACCATAACCCTTAATCCCTTTATTCTTCAAAAATCTATCTTTACCTTGAAATCATTTAATGAAGGAGCCTCAACTGCTTCACTGGGCAGGAAATTCCATATATTCACAACCCTTTGGGTGAAGATGTTCCTCTTAAACTCAGTCCTAAATCTACTTCCCCTTATTTTGAGGCTATGCCCCCTAATTCTGCTTTCACCCGCCAATGGAAACAACCTGCCTGCACCTATACCATCTATTCCCTTCAGAATTTTATATGTTTCTACAAGATCCCTCCGCATCCTTCTAAATTCCAACGAGTACAGTCCCAGTCTACTCAACCACTCCTCATTATCCAACCCCTCAGCTCTGGGATTAACCTAGTGAATCTCCTCTTCACACCCTCCAGTGTCAGTACGTCCTTTCTCAAGTAAGGAGACCAAAACTGAACACAATACTCCAGGTGTGGCCTCACTAACACCTTATACAATTGCAACATAACCTCCCTAGTCTTAAACTCCATCCCTCTGGCAATGAAGGACAAAACTCCATTTGCCTTCTTAATCATCTGTGGTTTTATCTCGGAATCTGATCATCCCTCCTACACACAGACACCATTAAAACAGGACAGAGCCTTAGACTCTTGATTCTTAGAGCAATTATGTGTAGATGGTGGTTCATTGAGGCCCTGCCTTCTCACCATTCCCCGATGCTTGTCGAGTGGTGTCCCACAAGCAATATAACCAATTATTTCTCTAAAGAAAAGAGATGCCTATCACCCATTGTGGAATATGGCTAATAGGGTTGTGGGAGCAGAGTGGTATTGTCACTGGATGAGTAATCCAGAAGGTCTGGGGACGTGGGTTCAAATCCCACCACGACAACTGCTGGAATTTAAATTCAATTAATAAAATTCCATTAGGCCATGGTAACCTTGGGTGGGTATTCTCCCCGAACTGGCGGGGCGGGCCACTTTGGCACCGAGGAGTGGCATGAACTATTCCGGCGTTGGGCCACCCCGAAGGTGCGGAATCCTCCACACCTTCAGGAGCTAGGCCAGCGCCGGAGTTCTTGGTGCCATGCCAAACGGCGCCGAAGGGCCTCCGCTGGGTGGCATGAGTTGGCGCATGCGCGGGAGCACCAGCGTGTGCTGGCGTCATCGCAGCGCACGCGCGGGTTGTTCTTCTCCCCACTGGCCATGGCGGAGGTTGACAGCGGCCGTTGCAGATGGAAAGAGTGCCCCCACGGCACAGGCCAGCCCGCGGATCGGTGGGCCCCATCGTGGGCCAGGCCACCGTGGGGGCACCCCCAGGGCCAGGTCCCCCCGCACGCCCCCCGCCCACCCGAGGACTCTGCAGGCCGACCGTGGAGCCAGGTTCTGCCTGTAAGGACCTGTTGTGATTTACGCCGGTGGGACCCGCCGAAAACGGGCGGCCACTCGGCCCATCATGGGCTGGTGAATCGCCGGGGGGGAGGGCCGCTGCCAGCGGCCGCCGACCGGCGTGGCGCGATTCCCGCCCCCGCCAAAACCCCGGCTCCGGAGAATACGGCAGCCGGCGGGGGCGGGATTCACGCCGCCCCGCCCTAGAGATTCCCCCAGTGGGGGATCGGAGAATCCTGCCCCATGAAACCATTGTCAACTGTTGCAAAATCTTATCTCATTCACGAATGCCCTTTAAGGATGGAAACGTGCTTCCCTTACCGGGCCTAGACCGCCCGCCTAGGCACCAGAGGTGACACCAGCGTACCTAGCCATTCAATCCTGCAAAGTCCCCCTGGCTAACATCTGGATGTTGTGCCAAAATTGGGAGAGACGTCCCACAGATGAGTCATAAGGCAGCCTGATGTAGTCATGCTCTGGGAATCATACCTCACTGCTGGAATTCTATGTCCGTTCACGTCTGCGGCATTCTCTGGCCCCATTGCGGTGAATCTAGTTTTGGCGCAGCACCAAATTCTCCGATCTCACTGGCAGCGGTGGCGGCACGAACCCGGATTGGAGAATCACGGTTAATATCTCAAACACCATAATCTCCATTCCCGGACATGCACACTGTCAAAGCAGAGCTGCCAGAGGTGGCAGCACAGTGTGCACAGTCAGTAGACGTTGCCCTGGGATTCCTCAGCCTTGTCTCCAGACTCCATGAATCCCCAGAACATTAGGTCGAACACGAGCAAGGAGATTTCCTGATCTTTACAGCCTACCACTCCCTGCCCCTGCTCGCTCTCAGCTAAGGCATCATTGATCCTCCATGTTGAGCACCACTTGGAGGAAGTACTTAGGGTGGCAAGGTACTGTGGGCAGGGGGATGTTCAATGTCCATCACCAAGCGGGGCTCGGTGGCACCGCTACGGATCCCAGTTGGGAGAGTCCAACTGCTCGGCTGGGTCTGTGGCATCTAGGGAGGGCACCATGTAATGGGAAAAACCTACTAGAACTTGTCCTCACAAACCCACCCATGCAGATGCATCTGTTCCTAACAATATTGGTAGGGGTGACCACCACACAGCCCTTGTGGAAATGAAGTCCCATCCTCACACTGAAGATCCCCTCTGTCATGTGTGGCACTGCCACCATGGTAACTGGGATAGCTGAGCTCAAGAGTGACTGCCCATGACATCAAGGCTGCTTGTGACCACATGTCATAGAATTTAAAGTTCAGAAGGAGGCCATTTGGCCCATTGAGTCTGCACCGACCCTTGGAAAGAGCACTCCACTTAAGCCCACATCTCCACCGTATCCCCATAATCCAGTAACCCCACCCAACTTTTTTGGACTGAGCTCAATTTATCATGGCCAATCCACCTAACCTGCACATCTTTGGACTGTGGGAGGAAACCGGAGCACCCGGAGGAAACCCACGCAGATATAGGGAGAATGTGCAGACTCAGCACAGACAGGGACCCAAGCCGGGAATCGCGCCTTGGACCCTGGAGCTGTGAAGCAACTGTGCTAACCACTGCGCTACCCTGCTGCCCACATGTGGCATCAGGCAGCCCGAGCAAAACTGGAGTCAATGAGCATTAGCTTGACACCTTCCATGACTAAGCAGCTCGCTTGACTGGCACCCCATCCATCAGCAGGAACATGCACTCCTTCCACCATGATACTCATTGGCAACAGTGTGTATCGTCAAGAAGATACATTGGGGCAAGTGTGTTTTTAAAATGTTTTTCTGTCAAAGTGGATAATTCCACATTGTATCCACAAAGTTAAGGGCATTGCCTACTGAGCTACCATTCGATTTGTGGGTTGTTTTACACCCAGATGCCCTTCCTGCTGCCAATCTTCCCCATTTATCCAGGATGGGCACCAGAGTCCATGTCAACTGGTTTGCCTTCACCAGTGGGTAACTGCAAATCTAACAAGACCCTGAACTGGGATTTGAACCTGCGGCCATCTGGCTCACAGGCAAGAGAGTTATGCACTGAATCACTGCAGCTCCTTTTCCCTCATAATTACTGATGTTAAAGTGCATTTTCTGCCTCTGTGCCTATACTACCATCTCCTTACCCCCTTGCAACTTCCTCTGTTCCTCAGGATGACCTTCCATGTTTATCTAGGTTTGTTACCAATGTCTTGAGATTTATATCCAAATCCAGTTCACATTGACACTCAAATTGATCAATGCTGTAATTCAGAATGGTGAAAGAGGGAAAGTTTAGCTACGATACACATTGGTGACCTACACCAGTGGATATTGAGGAAAATGTTTTCTGTAACTGTACAGTACAGCTCAATTCTGCACGGGGAGTTTTCAGGTTGGTATCGTTCTGCCATCAGACTGCCTGCAACGCTATTTTGATTTGAATAGTCCAGCTTTACCTCCATATGAGCGGTTTATATGCCTTATGTGATGTTGTAACCTGCCCGGAATCGATTAGCTGGGGACAATTGGTTACCCCATGTTTTATTTTAGGGCCCAATCAGCTAAATAGAAGAACAAAAATTAACTGAGGGATACATTAGAAGAGGCCGCTCCTAAAAGACAAACGGAGCACAGCCCAAAAAGAACACAGAGGAACCGAAACTTAAAAACGTAAATCAAAATGTGAAAACTGGGGTCAATGAAACAGTCCAACCCCCGCGGTGCCCACCGAGCATGGAAGGCCTCGAGTGTACGCATGGACACTGCATGCTCCCTCTCCAGGGACATCCGGCCGCGAATAAAGCTGCGGGAGAGGGGCATCCTGCCGGATGACACCCTCGGTCGCCAGCCGCCTGGGCCTGTTTATGGCAACCTTTGCCAGGCCCAGGACCAGGTTCATGAGGAGGTCCTCCGCCTCCCCCTCTGCACCAGATGCCCATAGATCAGGAGCGTGGGGCTGAAATGCAAACAGAACTTTAACAACAACGTTAAGAAACTGAAAAGGGGGTGCAGCCTAGAACATTCAACATATGCGTGGCTCATGGGCTCCAAAAGGCCGCAAAAAAGGCAAGGCTTGGTTACCCCTTATCCCTGGAGGAATATGAGCTTCCCCCAATGAGGGTGGGGAAGGGGCAAACATTAATAGTGCATCTGTGTAAATAGAACTGGCCAGTGTGGTGCCGGCTAGAGAGGGAACCAGTCGTGAACTACTGGCCCTGTGTAAAGCCGTACCGAACTCCTCAAAAGACAAACACGGGACACAACCGACAGTGTACCCTTCATCGTCCAGTACTTCCCTGGAGTGGAGACTATGATATCTTCTTCGCAGCCTTCAACACATCATCGATGAAGACAAACATCTTGCCAAGGTCATCCCCACACCCCCACTACTTGCCTTCAAACAACTGCGCAACCTCAAACAAACCATTGTTTGCAGCAAACTACCCAGCCTTCAGAACAAAGACCACGACACCACACAACCCTGCCATGATAATCTCTGCAAGACGTGCCAGATCATCGACATGGGTACCACCATTATATGTGAGAACACCACCCACCAGGTACGCGGTACATACTCGTGCGACTTGGCCAACGTTGTCTGCCTCATACGTTGCAGGAAAGGATGTCCTGAAAAGGCTCTGGGGACATGGGTTCAAATCCCATGACAGAAGCTGGTGGAATTTAAACTCAATTAATAAAATCTGGAATTAAAAGCTATCTTCAGTAATGGAGACCATTGTCAATTGTTGTAAAAACCCATCTTGTTCATTAATGTCCTTTAGGGAAGGCTGGCCTTACCCGGGTCTGGCTCACATGTAACACCTGTTCAACAGCGATGTGGTTGACTCTAATAACAACACTCTGATATGGCCTAGCAAGCCAGTCAATTCAAGGGAAATTAGGGATGGACATCAAAGGCTGACCTTTCCAGCGATGCCCACACCCCACAAAAGAATACAAAAATACCAGAGGAATTTTGAGGAATTGAGGAAGGTAATCCAAAGTTATTCTGTGAGCATATTGTCAGTGGAAGGGTCGACAGAAGAGTAGTGGGGCTAATAGGTGATGAATATATAAATTTATTCGTGGAGGCAGAAAGTATGTCTGACAAACTACTTTGTTAAGGTCCTTTTTTTTCCCTAACACCAATGAAAAGCTATGGTAAAAATGAGAAGGCTGGGATATGGGATGAGATGAAATAAATAAATAAAGATGATGTACAAGCAAGGTTCCCAGTGCTGAAAGTGAACACATTGGAGATCGCTGAGGGAAGTAAGTAACCTCAGGTTAATCTTAGATACAAGGGTGGTGTTAGCTGATTGTAAGATTGTCAATGTTAGACTCTTGTTCAAAAAAGTGGAGAAGGTTAACCGGACAGATACAGGAAGTCAGTTTAATGTTGGCAATGGGGTATCTTTGAGCAAACAATTATCTGGGAGAAACTGAATTTTCAGGTGGAGAAGCGTGGACTGGTAAAGGAGAATCAGAATGGATTTGTTAAGCGCAGGTCGTGTTTGAGTTATTTAATTGAGTTTTTTTGATGAAGTACAGATGAGGGCAGTGTCGCTGATGTTGCACACAGAAGGCAGGATTCTCGGGTCGTGTTGGTGGAGGGACCCATTGCGAGCGAGAATGGAAAATTCGGCGTTCCAGCCATTCACTTTCAGCAGCACCAGAAAATCCCAGTCGCCTTTGAGGATGGAAGATTTCTTTGCTGAAGCTTTTCATTTTGCACTCATCGGGGCAAATAAAAGAATGCCAAATTTCAAATTATTACTTGAAATGAAAAAATGAAAAGCGCTTATTGTCACAAGTAGGCTTCAAATGAAGTTACTGTGAAAAGACCCTAGTCGCCACATTCCGGCGCCTGTTCGGGGAGGCTGGTACGGGAATCGAACCGTGCTGCTGGCCTGCCTGGCTCTGCTTTCAAAGCCAGCGATTTAGCCCTGTGCTAAACAGCCCCTTAACTCCACATCAAATTATTATAGCTGTTCATATCACTGTTTGGTCAGTAAGTCGACTCTGATTGGTTGAGGTGTTGCCATGCAGAAAGCAATGGGTAGCTATGGGCTCCAACATCCTTCCCGGTAATTAAAAAACAGTCCAAGGCTTCAACATATTTATTTATTTATTTGCAGAGAACTGGCCCCTGTGTATGAAAGTAGATCTCTTATTGCAAACACAAATGAGCCACGTTATGAGCTCAATCATCCTGAGTGTGCTGATAGCTACACTAACAACTAATTTAAGATAAGCAGACTTGGGCCCACCACACAATTTCAAAATGAGTAAATACCGTAGGGATGGGCAATAAATATGGGCCAAGCCAGCGACACCCAACTCACATGAATGAAAAGTAGCGAGGAAGATAATAATTGACTTAAAGAAGTCACACAACACCAGGTTAAAGTCCAACAGGTTTGTTTCAAACACGAGCTTTCGGAGCGCAGCTCCTTCCTCAGGTGAGGAAGGAGCTGCGCTCCGAAAGCTCGTGTTTGAAACAAACCTGTTGGACTTTAACCTGGTGTTGTAAGACTTCTTACTGTGCTCACCCCAGTCCAACGCCGGCATCTCCACAACATAAAGAAGTCACGGACAGGCTGGTGGAATGGGCAGACACGTGGCAGATTCAACGCAGACAAATGTGAGATGACACGTTATGGTGGGAAGAATGAGCAGAGACATTGTGTGCGAATGAATGGTATAATTTCAAAGGGAACATGAGAAAGAGGAGATGTGCAGCTGTTTGTGCACTAATTTTTGGTGGTGGTAAGACAGGTCGACATAGCAGTTAGTGAAGCATAGAGAGCCCGATGTTTTATAAATAGAGGCTTAAATTATAAAAGGCCAAGAAATTATGAGAAATGCATTAAAAATACTAATATAATCCCATGTGCAGTATTGTGCCCAAATCTGGGCACCACATCTTAGAAAGGATATGAAGGCTCTGGAGCGGATGAAGAAAAGATTTCTTGGAATGGTTCCAAAAGGAAATGATTGCGTAGTGAGTTACATAGATTGAGGTTGCCATGAAGCAGAGAAAGCTAAGAGAGAATTTTACAGAGATATTTAAAGTTGTGAAGGACCTTTAAATAAACTGTTTTGAATGGACGAAGGGTGCACAATGAAAGAGCACGGAGGTAAGATGATTGATAAAGTAACCAGAGATGTAAAGGCTAGGCGGATTGGCCATGCTAAATTGCCCCTTAGTTTCCAAAGATTTTCAGGTTAAGCGGGGTCATGGGTTTACGGGGATAGGGAGGGTGCTCTTTCAGAGGGTCGTTGCAGATTCGATAGGCTGAATGGCCTCTTTCTGCACTGTAGGAATTCTATGGTTCTATGAAATGAAGAAAAGTATTTTTTACACAGCAGGACGTTAGAATTTGGAATGCATTGCCCGATACAGGATTGGATACAAATTCGGATATATATTTGAAGGAGAAAAACATTACATATATATGAGAAAGTGTGGGAACATTGGACATGCATTGCTCTTTTAAAGAGCTGCACAGACTTAATGGGTCAAATGGTCTCCCGTGTTGCACTCTTCCATAATTCTATGATTCGATGGATCTTTCCCTCCATTTGTGTGAAAATATTATGGGATATTTTGGAATTGTATTTGGTGTTAAGTTGTTTTTACGGTTGACACAGAGGGACACTTCACCTCGCCCTTCAACTCATTTTGGCAGCAGCCCTCAATCTATGGATCATATCAGTACTGTCTGCCTTTTCCCATAGTCAGCGCCGGCCCTAGGGTTGCTGGCGCCCCGGGCAAGCTGAACTTCGGCGCCCTTGGGGGGGGGGGGGCCGAGAGGGGGGGCGGGGCCGAGAGGGGTGGGCGGGGCCGAGAGGGGGCGCGGGGCCGAGAGGGGGGGGCGAACGGGGGGGGGGGGGGCGAGAGGGGGGGGGGGGGCCGAGGGGGTGCGGACCCGGGGGGCGGACCCGGGGGGGGGGGGGGCGGGGGGGAGCGGACCCGGGGGGGGGGGGGGAGCGGACCCGAGGGGGGGGCGGACCCGAGGGGGGGGGCGGACCCGAGGGGGGGCGGACCCGAGGGGGGAGGCGGACCCGAGGGCGGACCCGAGGGGGGGCGGGGTGGGGGGGGCGGACCGAGCGGGGGGGTGGACCGAGGGGGCGGACGGGGGGGGGGGGCGGACAGATGGGGGCCCTGGGGGAGTGCGGCCACCGCGCATGCGCTGGTTGGCACCGGCCCAACTGCGCATGCGCGGGACCCGAGTCTCTGGTGCCCCCTAGCACATGGCGCCCCGGGCGACTGCCCGAGTTGCCGGTGCCTTGAGCCGGACCTGCCCATAATGCATGTTGATATAACTTTCACTCTTCTTTAAATAATATGGAGTCCCTTTCTTCCTCCCTCACTTAATTAAAACGGATACATTTCTCTCCCCCTTGTGCGTCCGAGTTCCTTATCTCAAGAGAGAGTCCGAAACGCTCGGGCAGAAGTGCAATCTGGCCAGGGTTGAAAGCAGAACTGAACGATGGGTCGAGGAGAGGCATTGCTCTTCAGGCACAAAATTATCTCAGTGGCATAGTGGCATAGTCACTGGACTAGTAATTGGAGACTTGGCGCAAGCAAGATCTGGGGACGTGGGTTCAAATCTCGCCAGATGATAAAGTTTGGGGCAGCACGGTAGCATTGTGGATAGCACAATCGCTTCACAGCTCCAGGGTCCCAGGTTTGATTCCGGCTTGGGTCACTGTCTGTGCGGAGTCTGCACATCCTCCCCGTGTGTGCGTGGGTTTCCTCCGGGTACTCCGGTTTCCTCCCACAGTCCAAAGATGTGCAGGTTAGGTGGATTGGCCATGCTAGAAATTGCCCTTAGTGTCCAAAATTGCCTTTAGTGTTGGGTGGGGTTATTGGGTTGTGGGGATAGGGTGGAGGTGTTGACCTTGGGTGGGATGCTCTTTCCAGGAGCCGGTGCAGACTCGATGGGCTGAATGGCCTCCTTCTGCACTGTAAATGCTATGTAAAAAAAACCACAGATAATTAGATTCCGTAGAATCTCTACAGTGCAGAAGGAGGCCATTGGGCAGATAGAATCTGCACTGACCCTCCAAAATAGCACCCTACACAGGCCCACTCCCCACCTATCCCCGTAACCCCACCTAATCTGCACATTTTTGGACACTAAGGGGCAATTTCGCATGGCCAATCCACCTGACCTATGCATCTTTGGATTGTTCAGATCCATTTGAAGTCCCATGACTAGTTCCTGATGTTCTTTTCATGTTGCTACTCAAATACATCACAGCACGCTCTTCCTCTTATCGATAAAGAATTCAAAGCCATTGAAACACATGTCAACATGGCTCAGTTTAACCAATTTTCTTTAATTAGACAGGTTCTGTCTTCATGCCTCACTCCAGGGAAGTATTGAGGATATTTTGTTAAAGATACTGGTCCAGAATCTCCGATTCTGAGGCTAAGTAAAAATGAAAATCGCTTATTGGCACGAGTAGGCTTCAATGAAGGTACTATGAAAGGCCCCTAGTCGCCACATTCCGGCGCCTGTTCGGGGAGGCTGGTACGGGAATTGAACTGTGCTGCTGACCTGCCATGGTCTGCTTTTTTAAAAAGCCAGCGATTTAGCCCAGTGTGCTAAACCAGTGTGCTAAACCATAAGTGCGGAGGATCCGTGGTGTTTTAGATGGAAAAATCGGCGGTGCCCCATCACCGATGCTGCGACTGGTGAGGCGATATCAGCCACCCCACGTAAAAAAAAAACGGCCTCCATAAAAATAAATGGCTGGAGAATTGCCGGGTCGTGGGCGCGCATGCGTATGGTGACGAACTGCAGCGGTCCCGCTGTACAACATGACACCGGTCATGAGTGGACCCAACCAGCCAGATAGTGTCCCCCTGGACACCCCCTCACCACCCCCTGGCTATCCCCCACCAGTCCCCCTGGGACCCCTTGCGGAAGCCCCGGCCCGCGGCAGGGCTCCCAGCCGACTGTGGCCGCGCAGGATACAGTCCGCAGCCACCACACCCGGGTTCCCACACGGCTGGGGCAACACGTTTCCCGCGCCATCGTGAACTTGGCCAATCGGGGGCGGAGCATCGGGGAGGGCCTTCAGGTGACATCATGAGGCCGTCTCAACGGGGTGCCATGCGATGCCGACGTTTTGGAGGGGTGCAAACCTGCATAAAACAGGCGCCACCCCTGATTCCATCATTAAAAGAGATTCTCTGCCCGATCGCCGATTACGTAATCAGCGGCGGGAATCGGAGAATCCCGCCTAGTGTTTTTTCAGATGAGACATTCTAGATCTGGTATATCAATCAAAAACAAATTGTCTTAAAACCTGGGTGGGGCGGTGGTGCATCCTTCTGATCTTGTTCCGCAGATAGAATGAGAAGTGAATGGGAACTCAAGAGCAATGGTGCAAATGAACTGATGAAGAGAGTATGCATTTTATTTCCAGCCTATTAACTGGTCATTCAGCTTCTTTGCTATTTTATGGGGCCAGGCTGTAAGAAAATTAACTGCTGTGCCTGTCCACACAATAACAGGGCATGTGCTTCACAGGTAATTAATTGGTTGTTAAGTGCTTCAAGGCTTGATAAGCTGTTGTATAAATGCAAGTTTATTCCTTTGTAGCAACATGATCATGTTTATTCCTAAGAAATTGTCACCACGACCCTGACCAGTTAATGCCACCAACCCACTCCCAGAATCCATTCACTTCACTGGGAGTTGGGGTTGGAATTCCATCTTAAAAAGTTTTATTGGATTGTGAAAATAAAATTCTTGAAAAATATTAGAAAGAGTGTGCATTGAGAATATTTTCTGTCACCTTGCTCTGGTGCACTCCCTAATAACTTGCTGTGGAGAAGCCGGCGTTGGACTGTGGTGGGTACATTGAGAACTCTGACAACACCAGGTTAAAGTCCAACAGGTTTGTTTGGAGTCACGGGCTTTCGGAGGGCAGCTCCTTCATCAGGTGAGTCGAGTAAGCATATCTTTAAGGTTCTGTCCAAAACCTGCATCGCTTATAAAAAAAACCAAGGGAAAACCCTTTCTAGGAACTACACAGCACAGCCAGGAATGATTCACTGGAGAGAGTCTGAAATAATTATGACCCAGAATGTCTGAAGGCAAATTCAGCATCTTAACTTTACACATCTCTGACTTGGAGAGCCTGACTGAACGAGGAGCTTAAAGTTTGCATACTGACAACTTAAACAGGCATGAGGCAGGCCATGGGGAATTCAAGAAAAACTTCTTTATCCAAAGAAAGGTTAAAGTGTGGAACTCGTTACCACATGCGGTTGAGGCTAATAGCATAAATGCTTTTAGGAAATTGATAAGCTCGCTAAGTTGATGACCGAAAAGGAATTGATGAAGTTAGGTGAAGAGGGTACGGAAGGAAGTTCAGGAGGAGGATAAACAATTGGTGGGGCAAGTGGCTGGTTTCTGAGCTTTTAATATTTTGTGATTAGCCCAAATCCTCGTAATCTTGGCATAATGGTGGCACGGTAGCACAGTGGTTAGCACTGTTGCTTCACAGCACCAGGCTCCCAGGTTCAATTCCCGGCTTGAATCACTGTCTGTGTGGAGTCTGCACGTTTTCCCCGTGACTGCGTGGGTTTCCTCCGGGGGCGCCCGGTTTTCTACCACAAGTCCTGAAAGACGTGCTGGTTAGGTGAATTGGACATTCTGAATTCTCCCTCTGTGTACCTGAACAGACGCCGGAGTGTGGCGGCTAGGGGATTTCCACAGTAACTTCATCGTAGTGTTTTTTTAAAGTTAGAGTACCCAATTAATTTTTTCCAATTAAGAGGCAATTTAGTGTGACCAATCCACCTAACCTGTACATCTTTGGATTGTGTGGGTGAAACTCACGCAAACATGGGGAGAATGTGCAAACTCCAGACGGACAGTAACCCAGAACCGGGATCGAACCTGGGACCTTGGCGCCGTGAGGCAGCAATGCTAACCACTGCGTCACCGTGCTGCCCTATTGCAGTGTTAATGCAAGCCTACTTGTGACACTAATAAAGATTATTAGATTATTATTAGGTATTACAGAAAGCAAGTGACAATGCAAGCTGTCCTATTATGTAGGGACAACCTTCACTCAAAGGATTATCTTTCTGTCGGACTGATGGTAAGGTCTCTTAACCTCACAGCACTGTCTCAATTCCCTGGCCCATGACACAATTCAAGGATAGAGGCCGCATCCCAATCGGAGTCATGGGCACACTGGCACGGCCTCCGATACTTCCATGTCAAAAATGAACTGTTTGCACATGTGGCAGGGTTGAGCATATCCCAGACGGAGCTCGACAAGGGGTTTACTAACCCCAGCCGGGTTTAAAGAAAGAGAATCAGTGAAGTGTGATGGCTGCTGGATGTGTGTGTGTGTGATTACTGGGAGGCAACATGATCAAACTTGCTGCCGATGGTCCCTTGTGAGTGAGCAAATTACCATCTTCCTGATGTCTGTGCTGACAAGTGAAGCTCAGCCACCAAGATAAGGCACCTGATGCCAAATGCCACCTGTGACCATGCCCAGCAGGAAAAGGGAAGGTAGAAAAAGAGGAAGAGAAATAAAAACAATGTGTGCCAGCTGGATTTGTATTTTTAAGGTGGGTGCCTGTACCGTTTATATATGTATATAAAGAGCTTAGCACCTTCATTAGTAAATCGTTGGAGAACATGGCATTGGGTTATTTGGAGCCTCTTTTTCATCCATCACAAATAATGTGCTCACTTATCAGTCTCACATTGGCTAAAATGAAAACATCTGGCTTGAGAATTCTCAGCCCTTACAGCGAGTGTATGCTCCTTTTTTCACCATGCATTACAGTCTGGTTTTCCACAGACATTAACAGTTAGCAGAGACTGTCTGCTGCCATTGCTGGTTGACAGGCTCCAACTCACAAGTCACTCAAATCACTTTGAACAGAGTGCTGGAATCCACAGGAAGGAGTCAAACCAATCCATTCAATGCACTGAGTGTATCCAAGGGAAATGCTGATTGTAACTTCTTTGGTGTTGGGATATGTTCAAAAGGATATGGAGCAATATCTCAGCACAAAGAGTCTGAAGATGCCAGAAATGATGGGTCGAGGTGTTGTGATGCGGAGGATGGTTGTTGTGAGCGGTGGTGTGGGCAAGGGGGGCTGGGGTGCTAGTGCTGGTGTCCAATTGCCTAAGAAGTTAAAAAGCAGTGAGCTTCAAGCTAAGGGATTGTACAAGTGGGGCATCCTTTTTTGTCATTTTGATACTTTGAGGAGATTAGTAATGTTTGCATTTACGATATATGTTGGGCGCGATCAAGCAGCCACACCGCTCCCAACTCGGGATGCGACACAGCCCACAGCCCAGCCACCCATGGGCGTCCAATCCCCTGGGAGACTCCCCACCAAGTGCCATTCCACCTGGCACATGCCTGGGGTCTCTGAGGCAAAGGGATTAGATCCCAACACCTTGGTTATATCTGGAAAGTTCATATTAAGGTGAGACTAGTTGCGTACTTTCCAAGTATGGATCCCGTCCATTGTGGGCAGGATCCGGCGTGCGACATGTCAAGAGATCCCGTTAGATTTTGTAAGGCATGGCGAGCCGGGTAAAGTGCTTTGGGATATTTGATAATTGTGAAAGGAACAATAATAATTCTAATCTCGTGGACCAATCACTTGGAGAATACTGACATGATATTGACAAATTTCCTAGAATTTACATATAATACATCCTGCCAGAAGTTTTTAAACTTATGAAAAGTTGTTCCTGGAGATCCATCTTCCATCTTATTTCTTCAGGCGACCCATCTTGAAATGAAAAATGAAATGAAAATCGCTTATTGTCACGAGTAGGCTTCAATGAAGTTACTGTGAAAAGCTCCTAGTCGCCACATTCCGGCGCCTGTTCAGGGAGGCTTGTACGGGAAATGAACCGTGCTGCTGGCCTGCTTTCGTCTGCTTTCAAAGCCAGTGATTTAGCTCTGTGCTAAACTGTGATAGCACGATTCTTTCTTCAATGGTGATGCTGGCACCTTTTAACCATGGCACCTTGACAAAGAGAAGATGTTTCCATTCGTGTGACAGTCTAAAGCTAGGGCCCATAAATAAAAAGTAGAAACTTATAAAACGAGTAAGGAATTCAGGCAAAACCTCTCAAGTCAGGAAGTGATTGGTACATGGAACTTGCTATTGCCTGCATTGGTTGAGGTGAATAACATAGAGGCACTTAAGGGGAAGTTAGATATTCACATGAGGGGTACATGGATGGAAGGCTATTTCAATGGGATTAGATAAAGAAGGATGGGGAGAGGCTAGAATGCAGCATAAGCGCCATCATGGAATATAGAAACAGGCTTAGATCATTTATGTCCTTGAGAGTGTTCCATTATTTAATAAGATCATCCCTTGATATATTTGACTGATAACAATCTAGCAATCTCTATTTGAAAATTAACTATTGATCGAGCATCAATTGTCATTTGTCAAAGTGCGGTCCAAAAGTCTGCCATCATTTTTGCAAAGAAATGATTTCTGATTTCATTCCTGCAAGGGCTATTTCTATTTTTTTTGTCTGTGCCCCCTGTGTTTCTATTGGCCAGAATGGCCTGTTTCTGTGCTTTAAGTACTTTGTCATACCAAGGATGCACGTAAGAAGAAGAAAGATATGAACATGAGAAAAAGAAGTGCTGGAAATACATGCCGATAGAGTGAAGTGAATTAAAGTGGGAGGAGACTCAAGTGGAACCTGGACATCAGCATAGATATTTTGGGCCTAACGATCTATTCCTGCGCTGTAAATTCAAGGTAATTATATACATTCATTAACCTCTCTACATTCATCGAGTAATTATTTCATCAAAGAACTCAAATACATTTGTCAAGCATGATCTCCTTCCCACATGCCATATTGACTCTCTCTTACTCGCCACCTCTCTAAATGCTTCATTATTCTTTCCTCCTGTAGAAGCCCAAAAGTTTTGCCCGGCACCAAAGTCTCACTTGCTACCTTTGATTCCACGGTTATATTTCTGCTTCTTAAAACTAGCATAATATAACTGCCTTCCTTCTGCACTCCTCAGGCACTCTTTCCTGATTCCAATGATTCCCGGAAGATACCTGCCAAGATATGAACAAATTCATTAGCCATTTTTCTTTTCAAACACCTTGGTGTTTAACCCATCTGTTCACCTTCCCCATGATATCTGGTTAATCCTTTATTTCTGGTGTAGCAATCTATATCCTTGCAAATTCACCCCTTTATATGTGCCAGGTTTCCATGGTGTCTGTGACATCGTAGGTTCCAATTTCATTTTGAGGAAGGCAAGCATTTATGCCGAGAATTTTAAAGCTTCTGTTACTTCCAATTCCTTAGCCTTAGCTTTTGCTTCAGTTAGTCGCTGCATCAATTTATGCACTTGTATTATCTTTCCCCGTCTCCCTTGCTCTATAACTGTTGTGTTTTCTTTCCTTTATTCTACTCTGTTTGTCTATCAGTGAAGTCTGCTCTCAAACACAGAGGGTGTTGCAGTTATGTATCTGGAAGGGTGGAGGGGGTCGGGGTTGCAAAAAGGAACATGCGGTACCCTCCAGCTGCAACATGGGGGGTGCAAAATGTCAGGTGAAGGAGTTTGTCATCTGCTTCTTGCGAGAGGCCTGAGGTTTTGTCAGCGATTGTGCTGAGAAGCCTAGAAAGACTGTGGTACGGATCAACATGTGGGGAGGCGGCAGACAGCAATGGCATTCTCGTATCATTCAGAATTCTGACATTGAAGTCATCTTACCAGAAAAAGAGGAAGGAAGGACCTGATATATTTACATCCCCAAATTCTTGTGGAATGGAGACAATATTAAACCTCCATAAGCAGTGACAATATTTCCCTATTATTTGGTTAAGGAAGCAGTGGAACACCTTCTAACCTAGTGAAGCTGTTAGACCACTTTGTTAGGTTTCCTACGTCAACAATGGCTACCCTTGTTAAAGTACGTCATTGGATGTAAATCACTTTGGGAATCCTTGAGGTGGTAAAAGCCACTGTAGGAATGGAAATATTTCTTTCTGTTCTATGGGAAGGGAGAAATTTACTCTTAATTGTACCCAGTTGAATGCCATTCCTAAGTAAATTTAGGTTCGTAATCAAATTGCGGCATATGCGACAAGAGGGGAATATGAGGTTAGTTCACAGATTATCCATCATCTATTTGAATGGCAAAGTAAGCGCAAGAGGCTAGGTGGCCTAGTCCTTTCCTCATGTTCCTAAGACCTAGGGCATAATTATTAGTATGTGCCAGATGTCATTTTGAGACAGCAAGCAGATAGTGATTCAGAGCAACAGAAGAAATTAGGGCTATTAATTAATCTTGGCCAGGGTGGCACAGTGGCATAGGGATTAGCACTGCTGCCTCATGGCACTGAGATCGAGTTCGTTCCCAGCTCCGGGCCTCACCCCCACAATACAAAGATGTGCAGAGTAGGTGGATTGGCCACGCTATATTGCCCCTTAATTGGAAAAAAAATAATTGGGTACTCTAAATTTATTTTAAAAAATTAATCTTAGCCAATAGTAACCCATTTTTATACTTTTTCCGCATATCTGTTCCACTGACTTCAACACTAAAGACAATCAAACAGCGTGCAAAATGGGTCACCAATTCAATATAACCCCTTCATCATATACCACCCAAAGTGAATTTGCCTGTTGAGATCTTGCTGATAAGTGAGTTGCTACAGTGGCACAGCAGAATGCAAAAGCACCTGTTGTTCCATGCCTAGGATTTCCTGTGCCGTGGTCTTGGAAGTGCCATTGTAGAGAGACTCTGCAGTTGACCCTGAGCAAGGATGGAAGAGACATATTCAAGGCAAGGCCACCCCGAGGCTCTTCCATGTATTTAGAGCAGGTTACATGCAGAATTAACAATTATCTGGTAGCTGATGGCCCCTTTTCTTTCCTAACGGTAGCAAATGAAGAACATAGAACATAGACATAGAACATAGAACATACAGTGCGGCAGGAGGCCATTTGGCCCATCGAGTCTGCACCAACACACTTAAGCCCTCACTTCCACCCTAGCCCGGTAACCCAATAACCCCTCCTAACCTTTTTGGTCACTAAGGGCAATTTATCATGACCAATCCACCTAACCTGCACGTCTTTAGACTGTGGGAGGAAACCGGAGCACCCGGAGGAAACCCACGCAGACACGGGGAGAACGTGCAGACTCCGCACAGACAGTGACCCAGCGGGGAATCGTACCTGGGACCCTAGGGCTGTGAAGCCATGGCGCTATCCACTTGTGCTACCGTGCTGCCCGAGCTGCTAAATAAAACTATTCCGTAGTACAGGAATACAAAACATCACCTGAAAACCACTTGGATAAAAAATTAGAAGAAGAACTGTGCTGTATTTATCAATCCTCGTAGTTTTCGTACAGGTTTGTTATTTTTTTAATAACTGTTCAGATCTAGCCTGTGTTTAAAAATGTATAAGTGATTGACACATTTATAAACACTAATGTTCTATATTCCAAGACATGCAAAGCATGACAAGTTATGCTGTACAGATTAATTAGGTCATGTGTGTAATCGGTCAGAAAAGATTATTTCCATCTGCTTCTCCTCATTAAATATTGAAAATCCAGATTCAGGGATGGGAACTGATGGAAGTGTGAGTGCTTATTTTGTTTTTGAAGTGCTGTGAACCGGGTCTGTACCATCTGTGCTTTCTACGCGCCCAGCATACAACCTACTGATACTGCCATCTTCCTTCGTTGCTACAGAAGCACACTCGCTTTACAAAACCTAAAACCTTGAGCTAGCTTCTGCATAACGTGGGCAGACTTGGAAAACTGAAAGTTGCTGCTTAAGTGACATTTTTAATTCCCAACACTTTGAAGGCGTTTGGTTCAGAGCAGATTATCAGAATAGTACAAGGGATGGGATGATTTAGTTACCTGAAGAGACTTGAGAAGCATGGCTTGTATCTATTAGATCAGAAAAGTTCAGCAGAACATTTAATGGGAGTGTTGAAAATGATGAGGGGTTTTGATCAAATAGATAAGGAGAAACTGTTTCCTTGGTGGAATGGATAGATGGGGGGAAAGTACTTCCAATGGCAAGAGGGCTAGTAACCAAAGGCCGCAGATGTAAAATGATCGGCAAATTGACTCGAGTGGGGATGAGATGAAAATAATTTTTGGACTCCGAGGGGTGTTATGTCCTGCAATGCAATGGCAACCTGCAAGGATGGTGTTATGATGGTGATTCCGTGATAACTCTCAAACAAATCCTTCTAAAGATATATACATTTTCTGGACAATGCAAAGAGCAGGGTAGAGGAACTAATTTCATCATCGAATGAACAAACCAGTACAGGCAAAATTGGACGCTTGCATTGTTTCAGTGTATAATTCTTGAATATAGTGCACATTGGCTCTGACCCAAATTTTTAATTCACCTCTGGCCTTAGGGGAGGTACCAGAGGACTGGAGAACAGCTGATGTGGTACCACTAATTAAGAAAGGTTGCAGAGATAAGCTAGTGAGTCTAATGTCACTGATAGGGAATCTATTGGCGAAAATTCTGAAGCAGAAAATCTATCTCCACTTGGATAGATCAAGGATACTCAGCATGGCTTTGTCAGAGGGAGGTCATGCCTAACAAATTTGGTTGATTCTTTTGAGCATGTGACCAGGTGTGTAGATGAGGGCAGTGCAGTTGATGTAGTTTACATGGATTTCATCAAAGCCTTTGGCAAGGTCCCACATGAGAGACTTATAAAGAAGGCAAATGCACATGGGATACAGGGCAACTTGATGAGGTGGATTCAAAATTGGCTTTGTTGTAGGAGACAGAGGGTGATGACAGGAGGGGGCTTTAGTTACCGGAAGCCAGTGTTCAGTTGCGTTTCACAGGGATCTGTGCTGGGCCCCCTATTGTTTGTCATTTATATAAAAAACATAGATGACTATGCGGGAGGTTGGATCAGTAAGTTTTTGGATCACACAAAGATTGGCTGGGTGGTAAAAGTGAGGTTGAGTGTCTTGGGTTACAGGAAGATACAGACGGGATGGTCAAATGGGCAGAAAGGTGTCAGATGAAATTTAACTGTGAAAAATGTGAGGTGATACACTTTGGAAGGAGTAATTTGACAAGGAAGTATTCAATGAATGGCATGACACTGGGAAGTTCCGAGGAACAAAGGGACCTTGGTGAGTTTGTCCATAGATCTATGAAGACGGGAGGGCAGGTTAATAGGGTGGTGAAAAAGGCAAATGCGGCACTTGCCTTTATCAGCCGAGGCATAGATTACAAAAGCAGAAAGGTCATGTTGGAGTTGTATAGAACGTTGGTGAGGCCACAGCTGGAGTACTGTGTGCAGTTCTGGTCGCCACATTATAGGAAGGATGTGATTGCACTGGAGGGGGTGCAGAGGAGATTCACCAGGATATTGCCTGGGATGGAACATTTAAGCTATGAAGAGAGGTCGTTTCGGCTCGGGTTGTTTTTACTGGAGCAGAGAAGACTGAGGGGTGACCTGATCGAGGTGTACAAGATTATGAGGGGCATAGACAGGGTGGATAGGGAGCTGCTGTTCCCCTCAGTTGAAGGGTCAGTTACGAGAGGACACAAGTTCAAGGTAAGGGGCAGGAGGTTTAGGGGGGATTTGAGGAAAAACCTTTTTACTCGGAGGGTGGTGACGGTCTGGAATGCACTGCCTGGGAGGGTAACAGAGGCGGGGTGCCTCACATCCTTTAAAAAGTACCTGGATGAGCACTTGGCACTTCATAGCATTTAAGGCTTTGGGCCAAGTGCTGGCAAATGGGATTAGGTAGGCACGTCAGATGTCTTTAATACTTTGGTGTAGACTCGACGGGCTGAAGGGCCTCTTCTGCACTATTTATTCAGTGACGATGTCCCTCCATAGTTATGGTACATTGAAACTGCTGCAAGCGATAATTATTTTGCGATAAACTACACTTTATATGTTAAAGTGCACATGTGTCGAGGAATAGAGTAGCTTAGTACTTGAACAGTAAACAGAGAAATATAGAAAATAGGAGCAGGAGTAGGCCATTCAGCCCATTGAACTTGCTCCACAATTCCATGTGGTCATGGATGATACTCTATCTCAATGCCAAACCTCTGCCCTCTCCCCTCTCCCTATATCTTTTGACTCCTTTAATATCCATTTCTTTCTTAAATATATTCAGTGATTTGGCCTCCACGGCCTTTTGTCATCAAAAATTCCATTGGTTCACCACACACTTGAGTGAAGAAGTTTCACTCCATCTTAGTAATTTGAGTGTTTGTGTTCTCTCTAGTCATCGTCAGTTCCAGTGGATATAAATCATTGACAGAGCACTTTTAGCTGAAGGTATCCAAATTAAAAGGGAGAGAGTGACCACATTTTGTATTGGATGACCACAGTTACATTAAAGATCGTCATAAAGTGGTGCATGTAGCTGGCTTAAACACATCCCATTCACCAGTAATAATAGCTAAATATTAAAAATGCCCTTTTAAAACGTTGCCACGGTTATTGAATAATGGAAAACGTTCCACTTACTTCAAGAAGAAATCAAAGCAGACGTAGACCTTTGTTTTTACATATTCATTTCCGGGATGTGGGCGTTACTGGTTAGGCCAGCATGTTTTGCACATCCCTAGTTGCCCTTCAGCAGGTGGTAGTGAGTTGCCTTCTTGAACCGCTGCAGATCCTGAGGTGTAAGTACACCCACTGTGCTGTTAGGGAGAGAGTTACAGGACTTTACCCCATATATTTCCAAGTCAGAGCGGTGAGTGTCTTGGAGGGGGACCTCCATATCGGCCCATGGGCCTGTTCCACCATCCAGTACGATTGCGGCAAATCTTCTGTCTGAACATTATTTTCCCAACTGGTCCCCATATCTCTTGATTCCCTGAGTGACTAAAAATCTGTGTATCTGAGCCTTAAATGTGAAATGAAAATGAAATTGCTTATTGTCACAAGTAGGCTTCAAATGAAGTTACCGGGAAAAGCCCCGAGTCGCCACATTCCGGCGCATGCTCGGGGAGGCTGGTACGGGAATTGAACCGTGCTGCTGGCCTGCCTGGGTCTGCTTTAAAAGTCAGTGATTTAGCCCAGTGTGCTAAACCAGCCCCTGTATTCACTGATGCAGCATTCACATTCCTCTGGGCTAGAAAAAATCCAAAAATTTACAGTCCTTGAGTGAAGAAATGTCTCCTCATCTCATGATCAGGCCCGTAACGTTCTAGATTCCCCAAGCAGGGGAAACAACCTTTCAGTGTCTATCATATCGAACCACTTCAGCATCTTCTATCTTTCAATGAGATTACCTAGAATTCTTCTCAACTCCAGAGAATATAGGCCCAATTTACTCAGCCTCTCATCATAGGTCAATCGTCTCATCCCAAGAATCAATCTTGTGAACCTTTGCAGTACCACTTCCAGGGCGAGCATATCTTCCTTCAATTGGAAGGCCAAAGCTGTGCAGAGTACCCCAGCTGTGGACTCCAGGTGTGATCTCACTAAAATCAATTGCAGCAAGACTTCCTTATTCCTTTAATAAAGGCCTACATGCCTTCCTAATTGCCTGCTGCACCTGCATAATAATTATAATTTCCTATCTTTTTTTTGTACGGGTACAGCCAGGTCCTCTAAATGTCAACATTTACAAGTATCGCAATTTAAAACAATAATCTGCTTTTCTCTTCTTGCAACCAACGTGAATAACCTTGCACTTCTCTACATTTACTCCAGCTGCCAACAGGCTGCCCACTCATTTAACCTGTCTCTAACCTTGCAGCCTCTTTGTCTCCACCTTATAGCTTACATTCCCACCTACTTTTGTGTCATTAGCAAACTGAGATGCATTAAACTCGGCCACTTCCTTTAAGTCACAAATTTAATTGTGCAGTAGAATTTTACTTTATTGCTGCTTAAAAATAAATGATGAGGCTTCTATTTTTCATCGACTACTTTTGAAGCTTTCGCTTTAGTGTTGTTGAGGTAACCATTCATCTTGGGCCTGGTGACAAAGGTGACTTTTTATAGGCCCCACTTTATACTCCGTTCCAGTCAAACCAGGACATAGTGGGTGGTCCAAATGATACTCTCCACTCTACTGCATCGTATCTGGACCTTTTCAGCATTAAAAACAAATAATATTACAGTCAGAGCATAAAAAGAAATTCCAAGAAACTCTGAAATAAATACATCAGTAGCTGGAGATGGATGGCAGGCCAGTCAGTATCTGGGAAGAGAAAAGAGTTAGTGATATTTTGATTCAGGTGGGCCATAGCATTAGAACTTGTTATCTGTGGATGTGGGATATGGTTACCAGTGTGTCCCTGTGGTGATTTTAAGGAGCCCCACATATCAGGGGCTGGTTTAGCAGAAGGCTAAAGAGCTGGCTTTTAAAGCAGGCCAGCAGCACGGTTCAATTCCTGTATCAGCCTCCCCGAACAGGTGTTGGAATGTGGTGACTAGGGGCTTTTCACAGTAACTTCATTTGAAGCCTACTTGTGACAATCAGCTATTTTCATTTCCTGTCAATATCTTTCTGCCTGGAATGTTTCATATTCGGAACACTTGAGTTCAAGTTGCAGTGTTGTACAATTATCTTTACATCAAAAGTGCTTTCCAAAATGATACTGAAATTGTGGTCCAGTTTAATTTCTTTGCAGCTTTCTGGTAATGTGATGTTTGCTGCTTCTGTTTCAGTTTAAAAGTCAATCAGTGTTGAAAGGTAACTAACATCATCCACTTTGATGTTTGCTTGCCACATCCGCAGCAGGTAACGGTTCTGCAGGTAACCAGGTCGACACATTTGAATTTAATATACACAGCAGTATTAAAAGGGAATCATGTTTGGGTGTGTGGAGCAAGAATCATGTAGATGCACTCACAGATGTTTGCACTTTGTTGTTAATTGAAGAATGAACACTGTCCCTCAGCCATTTGTTTATCCATTGTGATATCCAGGAAGGATTGGAACATTAAGGAAAATGATTTGCAAGGCTGAAGTTGGAGAACTCCATTGGTACTTGTTTGAGGAGCGTCTTCTGGTCATGGAATGCTTGGAAACCAGGAGAACCTTTTCTGCTCTCACTGTCTTGGAGGCACCCAGTACACAGGGCCACATGAAGAGGTTTTGAGACCTTCTCAGAGAGCTGTTCTTGGTGATCTGGTATTCCATAATTCTCTCTGAAACTTGCTTATTATTGATGTTATTTCTCTTAAATTTCCGACATTACAATATGCACTGCAGTAAAGTACGTTAAACAGAGGGGAATTGTGAAATGAAACACATGAAATACAAATTCTTCCTCCCTCCCTTCCTTCCTCCCTTCCTCCCTTTTTCCCTCTCTCGCTCCTTGTCTTCCACTCTTCTCCATTCCTCAGACCATAAGATATAGGGACAAAATTAGGCTATTCGGCTCACCGAGTATGCTCTGCCATTCAATCATGGTTGATATGTTTCTCACCCCCATTCTCCTGCCTTCTCTCCATATCCCCTGATCCCCCTATTAATCAAGAACCTATCTATCTCTGTCTTAAACATATTCAGTGATTTGGCCTCCACAGCCTTCCCCGGCAATGAGTTCCACAGATTCACCACCCTCTGGCAGAAGAAATTCCTCCTCATCTCTGTTTTAAAGGATCGCTCCATCCGTCTGAGACTGTGCCCTCGGGTTCCAGTTTCTCCCACTAGTGGAAACATCCTCTCCACGTTCACTCAATCTAGGCCTCTCAGTATTCAGTAAGGTTGAATGAGATGCCCCCTCATCTTTCTAATCTCCATCCTTCCCCCATTCCTTCCTCCCGCCCTTCCTCCCATCCTTCCTCCCTTCCCTCCTTCCGTCCCTTCCTCCCAATCGACATGTATTTCTCCTCTAAAAATTGTTCTGATCATTTGAAACGTGGCATTGTTGCTTTTTGTCTCAGCGAGTGTCAGACAAAAAGCTTTGCCAACATTTCTCTTTTCAGTAATAATCAATAAATTAACAGGTAGATAAGGGGACACATGAATAGAGAGGTGATAGATAAACAGGCATCTGTGTAGATAAATAATTATAAATCGATAAAGAGAATGGGCAAGAGCTCATTTGAGGTGACAAGAACTCTCATGTAGAAAAAACATCCAAAACATTTCACCGAGGAAAATACAAGAGATTTAACTATAAGTAGGAAAATCTTGAACTTAAAGTGCTGCTAACAGGGAGCCTATGTCAATCAGCAAGGGGCAGGAGTGATGGATAATAAACTTTGTGTGAGTTGGGGCATTATAGAGAGAATTTGAAGGAGCTGAATTTAATGGAAGATGGGAGGCTACCCGGGAGAGCACTTGGACAATTGAGTCCATGGTGATAAAGACAGGCATGAATGTTTCAGCAGCAGACAGACAGACTGAGACAGATATGGTCTGTGAAAGGGTGGGGCACAGGGCAGGGGGTGGCTTTCAGTGGCACAGATATTCCGGGTTCCCCACTGCCTCCAGGAGCTCAGAAGTAAATATGCCAGGGTTTGCTTTTACTCCTTGCATGGTGACCCTACCCCCTACCCCTGCTTGCTGCTGAGTTAACACCAGCAGTGGCAGGATGAGGGCCTCATAGTGGCATTGACTGGGCACTTAAGGGCCTCAATTGACAGTGAGGCAGGGAGGTCATCCACAGGCCTTTTCATTGCACACTTAGAGAGCAAACCTTTCAGGACCAAACTGGAACAGGACCCAGTGATTCTTCAGACAGACCTGGCTCCTCCCATTAACTACATCATCTGTACTCAAAGGATAAGGCATTCTTTTGCCTCTTCTTACAAGATGTCCCTTGACTTGTTCAGCCAGGACCAAACACAATGGGAGGGATTCTCCGACCCCCTGCCATGTTGGAGAATCGCCGGAGGGTGGTGTGAATCCCGCCCCACCGCTCCGACGCCGGCTACTGAATTCTCCGGTGCCGGTTTTCGGGCGGGGATCACGCTGCGCCGGTCGGGGGCCCCCCCCACCGGCAATTCTCTGGGCCCTGATGGGCCGAGCGACCACCGGTTTTCGGCCAATCCTGCCGCATGAAATGGACATGGCCACACAGAGTGGGACCTGGCTGGGAGGCCATCTAGTGGAGTTATCGGGGGGGGGGGCGCTGGGGGATCCGGTGCCGGGAGGGCCCCCACGGTGGCCTGCCCGCGATTGGGGCCCACCAATCTGTGGGCGGGCCTGTGCTGTGGGGGCACTCATTCCTTCCGTGCCAGCCGCTGTAGAGCTCCGCCATGGCCAGCACCGGCGTCCCCCTCGGAAGTGCGGAGTATTCCGCAACTTCTGGGTGGCCCAACCCTGGAGTGGTTCACGCCATTCTTGCCGCCGACATTGGGCCATCGCGCCAAGTGCAGGAGAATCCCGCCCAATACTCCTCATAAATCATCTACACCCCAGGGGTCCTTCAAACCTGAACAATATTCTATTAGCTAGCTACCTGTAAACAAATGAGTAGTTCTCAAGATCTATTAGCAGAACTCTCCACCTGGAAATCAATGATCATGGCACTTTTACAGCACTTAAATCATCGCTCCAGCAGCCATACTATGTCATGTGAGAGTGCCTTTAAGAATTGTATGTTTAAGCAATGTACCTTTAAGAAATGAAGCTGATCATATTACTGAAGTGATGTCACAGGAGGGAGCTGAGCTCACTTCTGCTTTTGGGCGTTTTAGTTGAAAATGAAATTTTGAAAATTGCTTATTGTCACGAGTAGGCTTCAATGAAGTTACTGTGAAAAGCCCCTAGTCGCCACATTCTGGCGCCTGTTCGGGGAGGCTGGTACGGGAATTGAACTGTGCCTCTAGCCTGCCCAGTTTCAGTTTGAAGAAAGCTTGGGTGTGGCTATGAGCTGCATTGCTGGTGATCTCTGCCATGGTATATCTACCATGGTCTATTTGTTAAGTCTGTTAAATGTGTAAAGGAGCAGTTTGCAGGATTGGGTAGTGTTGTATTATTTTACGGGTTATCTTTGAAGTAAGGGGTGTTAAGATATCAAATGTTTATTTAAAAGGTTAATTTGAGTTCATGGAATAAACATTGTTTTGTTTTAAAAACCACGTGTCCATAATTGTAATACTATTGGGGAACAAGCCGTGTGCTTCAAAAGCAACAATCCATTAAAGGTGGGGGTTGGTTGAACTCCATGATACATTTTGGGGTTCTGAAAATACCTCTCCCATAACAACTATGTATGCATCTTAACCCAGGCTTTTAATAACATTCTGCAAATAAATATATAAAATATGACAAGTTCTTTGCTCCCTGGTAAATGTTAATATGTTTGCTTTAATAAAGTAGGTATGGTGGCATAATGCACCCTACCATGTTTAATTTGCTGCATTTTATTAAAGACCTGTTTGTAGATGGTTCACTCCAGAGACATTAGCACATGATTAAGGCTGCTGCCCTCAGTGCGACACTATCAGAAGTGTCGAGTTTCAGATGTAAATATTTAACTGAAGCTCTCTGAGGAGAAAGGAAAGAGTGCATCTCGCAACCAACATCACGAATATTCAGATTTGCATATAAATATCGCACTACTGTTTTTGGATCTTCGCTGTGTGCCACGCCAGGAGAAGCTTCTTTTCCTAGACACCTAGAGAGTGGTTAGTGTCGATTGTAGAATTACTACAGTGCCGAAGGAGGCCATTTGGCCCATCCCGTCTGCACCAATCCTCTGAAAAGAGCACCCTAGCTAGGCCCATGTGTTGCCAAATGGCAGCAGAGTCGCCAATAATGTTGCCAAATTAATAAGTAGATATGGCAATTATTAATGGTAATATTGCTTTTCAGAGTCGCCAGGTATTACAAGGTTTTACCGGATATCAATCAAAGGACCACACAACCAGTTAGGCAGTTCAAGTTCAAAGATAGTTTATTTACACACAAGGATAACTTTGATATGCAACATAAAACACTACAAGTTAAACTATACCTAACAACTACAATAACCTATACTTAAATTCAGGGCAACCAGCTCTTTGCAGATGAACAAGGCCTTTGTTCGGATCTTGAGTGGCTGGGTCTGGAGAAGTGACTTAGTTTCTGTTGGGCTCATCCGTCTGGTAGCGATCGTTGGTCTTGAACTTGTCTTCTGGTCTTAATGCTACACTTGGTTTTTGGTGTAGGCCGGGCTAAGAGAGACCGAACACATGGCTGTGTCTCTTTTTATCCCTCTGGGATTTTGCGCTCTTTGGGGTGGTCCTTAGCTTTGGACCCAATAATTCGATAGGCTTCGATCACTGCCAAAAAAGGGGCGAGTTCCTTGATGGCTGGGTGTGTCTTGAGCGGTCATTGACCTTGGCTGTTTGGGCTTTCTTAGAAAAGGGAGTGGCGCCGGTTAGTCTGCATCTGTATTGATTACCTGAGTACAGTCCTTTTGTTCTGGGGAAATGGGCCATTAGAATGCAAACGAGCAGGGGTTTCAATCGTGTCTTGCTATCTGGGTTGCAAATACACCCACAAGCTCTGAGTGTATCTGAGTCCTGGGATGGCCATAATTCCCATGGTCCTTTGCAGGTGGCTACCTGAGATGGCTACACATGTCCCTACCCCATCCTTGCAATCCAATAACCCCTCCTAATCTTTTGGACACTATGAGGCAATTTAGCATGGTCAATCAACCTAATCTGCACATCCTTGGACGTATTGCATACGGAATGGTTGAAGCTAATAGTCTAGTTGCATTTACCGTGCCACTTGTGCACAGTAGCACAAGTAGCTAGCACTGTGGCGTCACAGCGCCAGGGTCCCAGGTTCGATTCCCCGCTGGGTTACTGTCTGTGAGGAGTCTGCACTTTATCCCTGTGTCTGCGTGGGTTTCCTCCGGGTGCTCCGGCTTCCTCCCAAAAAAGAAGTGCAGGTTAGGTGGATTGGCCATGCAAAATTGCCCTTAGTGTCCAAAACGGTTAGGAAGAGTTATTGGGTTATGGGGAGAGAGTGGAAATGAGGGCTTAAGTGGGTTGGTGCAGACTCGATGGGCCAAATGGGCTCCTTCTGCACTGTATGTTCTATGTTCATTGTTCTAAATGGTTGTTGAATATTTTGTTTTATTATTCAATCATGGGATGTGGAGAGGTCCTGTGACTCAGTGGGTAGGGTCTTTGTCTCTGACCCAGAGGCTCTATGTTGATAATCTTTATTATTCTCACAAGTAGGCTTATGTTAACACTATAATGAAGTTACTGTGAAAATCCCCTAGTTGCCACACTGCAACGCCTGTTTGGGTACACTGAGGGAGAATTCAGAATGTCCAATTCACTTAACGAGCACGTCTTTCGAGTCTTCGAGAAAATCGGAGCACACAGAGGAAACCCAAGCAGACACGGGGAGAACGTGCAGACTCTGCATAGACAGTGCCCCAAGCCAGGAATCGAACCAGAGACCCTGGCGCTGTGAAGTAACAGTTCTAATCACTGTGCTACCGTGCCGCCCACCGGCTGTCCTGCCGTGCCGCCCACGAGGCCCACCCCAGGAATTGATGGTTAAGGAAGATGCATTCATTGGGCAGCACGGTGGAGCAGTGGTTAGCACAGCTGCCTCACGGTGCTGAGGTCCCAGGTTCGATCCCGGCTCTGGGTCACTGTCCGTGTGGAGTTTGCACATTCTACCCGGGCTTGCGTGGGTGCCGCCCCCACAACCAAAAAAGATGCGCAGGGTAGGTGGATTGGCCATGCTAAATTGCCCCTTAATTGGAAAAAAGGAATTGGCTACTCTAAATCTATTTTTAAAAAAGGAAGGTGCATTCATAATGCGACCAACAGGTTTAGTATCAACCTGCAAAATCCTTCCGACATGCCAATGGTGAGAGTGGGAGAGACTCCTGGTCAGCCATGCTTGACGTGGAGTGGCGATCTCGGAGACATACGAACAAACTGTTCCAGGAATAACCTCTACAGGGAACCAATGAAAGTCTGCCTGGTGCACCACTAAGTGTGGGAAGATAAACAACAACAATGGAATGTGGGCTTCGCTGGCTCGGCCAGCATTTGCTGCCGACTCCTGATTGTCATTGAGAAGGTGTTGGTGAAGCTGTCTTCCTGAATTTCTGTAGTCCTTGCGGTTTAGGTACACTCACAATGCTGTTAGGGAGGGAGTTCTAGAAGATTTTGACCCGGTGATAGTGAAAGAACAGAGATATGTTTCCAAGTCAGGACGGTGAGGGGAATGTTCAGGTGGTGGTATTCCCATATGTTTGCTTCCCATGTCCTTCTCGAAGGTAGGGACCGTGGGTTTAGAAGGTGCTGCCTTAGGAGAGAGAAAGGAATAGAAGGTTATACTGACTGGGTGAGAGGAGACTTGGGCGGGGCATACACATCAGAATAGTTGGGTTGAATGGCCTGTTTCCATGCTGTATGTTATGTGTAATTCTACGTAAAACCTGACTGCCGGTCTCCTCGCAGCACACTTCAAAATGTATGTAATGCCCCGTAAAATCCTCGGATCATTCTCGGGTCACGGAAGCTGCAAAGGAGAAATTAGTCTTTTTCCAGTACTCCAGCAGGCTGAGTAATTGCAAAACAGCCATTACAATATTTCTTGTCAATTGCCTTTACCGCAAGTCGCTCGAATGAGCCTGTTCCAGCATCACGGATACATAGCGCTTTCTTCGAGGACAAAAACAAGCAGCGGTGGAGGGCTGACGTCAGGCCGGGCCTACACATCGTTCATTGTACTTAGCCCGACACCAAATCTCCCCGGTTCGGGAGCAGTATTGTCCTGACATATTTTTCACTTCCAGTTGAGTCATTGCTGATGTAAACAAGCTGCCCACAAAGCACTATTCATTCTGGTGACTACTCGTTTCCAGTGAATAAGCAATGTTGTTTCATCAGAGCGTTCAGGGGATGTTCATTTTTTCGATAGGAATTCTCAGCATAGTCACATTCGAAGCCTGCCCATCCAATTATCCTGCTGCTCTCCGCTCCCCTCCGACTCACTCCATCCCGCCACACCCCTCCCCCCGAGATATTTCTAAATCATTTATGCAGTGTAAAACTGAATGTCTGACTTGCTACCACTAGAATAGCTGAATTAGCTTAGGCGCCTTTGAGGGGAAGCTAGATAAATACAAGAGGGTAAAGGGAATGGATGGATTAGGGTTGGATGACGTACAGTGAGAGGGAGCTCGCGTGGAGCATAAACCCTTGCATAGTCCACCTGTGTTGTAAATTCTGTGAAATTCTGTATCATAGCAATCCTGTCAGAGCATAATATATTAACCACAAAAGGAATGAATGCCCCTCAGCATGTGTATTGCAATCAATTATAACAAAATTATTGGGATATACATCCTCCCCACCATTTTGTGTTGGAGCTCAATAATACCCGCGGCTGCTTTATTTTTGGTTCAATACCTTTATGTTGTTGACTACGTTTTTACTCTGTCGGCACTGTACAGACCAATCCCAGTCAGACACTGGAATTGTGGGGAAAGTGAGATGTTGGGGACGGGGGTGGTTGGGTGGGTGGGGGGGCCACGGTTGTGGTAGTGGGGCAGGGGAGTGGAGTCTGTGTTGTGGGATGTACAGCACTGGGGTTTGTCCCTAAAAAGATTGAATTGAAAAGCAGAGAAGTTAAGTTAAATGTGTGTCGTACTTGGTTTGACCAGACCTGGAGTGCTGTGTGCAGTGCGGATCTCCACATTGTAAATAGGGTCACAGAGGCAGCGCAGAAAGTAAAATAAGGATATACGGGGCGGAATTCTCCTGCCTCCCATTCTCCGCTTCCTCTGTTCTCATTGGATACAAGTGGCTTCCCATTGATGCCACCCCATGCCGCCAGGAAACCCACGGGCAGGGGTGTGCTGCCGGCGGGGCGAGAGAATCCCGCCGCTGTCCGGAAATCCGCCAGAGAATTCCAGCCACAAAGATGATACCACAATTGAGAAGTTGCAACTACCAGGAATGATTTAACTGGCTGGAGCCTTTTTCATTGGGAAAGAGATGGTTGGGGAGATGAGTTGATGGATTTTAATAGAGTAGAGTAGGGAGAAGATGTTTCACAGAATGCGTAGAATCTCTGCAGTGCAGAAGGAGGCCCTTCAACCCATCGAGTCTGTACTGATCCTCTGGAAGAGCACTCCCACCCACGCCCAGTCCCCAACCCTATCCCAATAACCCCTTAACCTAACCTACAAATCTTTCGACATTAAGGGGCACTTTTAGCACAGCCAATCCACCTGACCTGCACATCTTTGGACTGTGGGAGGCAACCAGAGCACCCGGAGGAAACCCAGGCAGACACTGGGAGAACGTGCAAACTCCACCCAGAGCCCAGAATCGAACCTGGGTCCCTGGCGTTGTGAGGCAGCAGTGCTAACCACTGTGCTGCCCCTCCATGGGAGAAAGCCAGAATTTGGAGCAAGAACTACAAGAAAGACACTAATAAATCTGAGAGGGAATTTTTTTACCCAGAGCGTGGCTAGAATGTGGAATTCACTACAAGTAGTTGAGGTGAATAGCATTGGGAAGAGCTAGATAGACGGGTGAGAAGAATAGTGGGTTATGACGATAGAGTTAGATGCAAGCAAATGGGAGGAGGCTCATTTAAAATAAACAATGGACTATTTTCATTGACTGGCCTGCTTTTGGCGCTCTAATTCTGTGTAATGTATGCACATTTTCTGCGATGTTACAGCCACAAAACCCAGCTGCCTTTCACGTCCCGTGCAATCTCAGGCTCAGTCGACAGCAGCATTGACAGCAGCCCAGGGAGATGCCACCTGTTCTCATGGAGCTGCCACCCCTTTGCCAGATCCAAAGGGTACTGTGGCATCCATGGTACAGAGTCCCTCATTTCATGGCATATGTTTCAGCGAGAGGCTGCTGGGGAAGTACAGAATGTGACAAAGCCTGTCACAGACTGCACCACCACAGGGTGTCAGGAAATCAAGAGGGCCGACACGATCCCTCGGGCGATAACGTGCAATCAGGACAGTGCCAGACCCTCAGTCACTCAAACCAGAGAGAAAACGAGCTGCCGCCTTTAAAAAGAAAACCATCCCGTCAGCTCGTTCGAGAGACAGCAGCTGACAGGTGATCATCCGCTCACACTAAACTCTTCAGGAAATAAAAAGGAGGGTTTGCTCCCACAAAACGAATTGTGACGTTTTTCATATTCCGCTTCTTAACGTGCTCGGCAGGGCACCAGCCCCTCTGCCGTTTGGTGCTCCCCTGCCCATTGTCTGGTTTGCCGCGTCTAGATTCCCTTTAGTTCTGTTAACCTCGAGTGGGCCATCTGTATTTAAAGCGGCAAGAGGCTTTTTCAGGAGCCTTCAGCTTCTCCATGACATTGGATACCCCTCCTGCGAAATTCAGAGTGATTTGATGTAGGCGCTGCCAGTTTGTTCTGCACAGGCCAAGTTATTACCCTCCCGTTAGCATGCCTCAGCTGAAGTTGTGTTCAGCTACATGGGAGGCTCCCCACCCAACTCAATGTTAGCCTGTCTGAATGGCCTGCCACCCAACCTTCAGGTGGGCTGGTGCAGAGTGGGTGGAAATGCTGTGTTTATTGTCACTGGAGAGCTTTTAGAATTTTGACATAAAGGTCAAAGGTTTTGGTAGGCCTGCCAGGTGAGAGCCTACTTTGGCAATGGAGGCGACCATTACAGTTCCCCTCAGGATGCAGGATGGTTTGGAAAGAGAGCATCGGCAGCAGAGAGGGGAAGTAGTGCAGAGAGGGAAGAGGGCAGAGTGGAGGGGAGTGCTTTCAATAGGAGGACCCAGCCACCAAGGGTCAACAAAGGTGACTTTTCTGCCCTGCACCTCAGGAGCAGTGTGTGAATTGCCTGCCTTGCACCAATGATGTGGCCAATGAACTGTGCCTCCTCCTCCAACTCAACCTGCAGCCACCCAGCAGGGCCATAAAGGTACTGCCAGTGCTGACAAGGCCTCTGCCACTCCCAATTTCTACACAGGGGAAGGTGACATAATCAACATATTTTTGTTCACAATCCATCACTACATCAGGGAGGTGATTGCATCAGGTGATTGCATCAGTGAGGAAGAAGCAACAGACCTCAACAACAAACATTGTAATTCTGGGAATATATGGAGGTAAGGAACTAAAATAATTAAGTCAGATTTCCAAAAGTGAGGGGTTTTCAAAACAGTTTTTTAAGTCTTAAATTGTATTTCTGCTAAGTTGCCTTAATAATCCAATAAATAAGGCAGTGCACCTCATTCCTGTGGAATGTACATCCTGCTCCACGTGGGAACACCAAGATACCTGTGTTTTGGACAACCAGGAAATGTCAGCAGCTGAAGGAGTTTGAGCTGCAGCAGGCATTACTGGGCTACATCAAGAAGCCTGAGTTTTGTGGATAGCATCTCTATAGATGTGGTCAGCCTGCAGTTTAGGATTAGGCAGGTAGAGAGGGAAAGTCAAACAGAACCAAATAGGGATCGCAGGAGACCGCAGAGTGCATGGTATTTTCCACTCAGTATTCAGTTCTCAATGCTAGTGATAGTGATGGTTCTTCAGGGGTGTGCAGTCAGAGCCAAGTCCACAGCTGGCTCAGTTGTACAGGGGACAGAAGGAATATTGGGATATCGATGTTGATATAGGGCTTCTATAGCAACAGAACTGTTGAGCCTTTCTAATGCTGCAGATTTGATTCTGGGAAGGTATCTTGTCTTTCTGGTGCCAGGGTCAAGGATGTGATGTGCACTCAGAGTGGAGGATGGAGAACAGCCAGAAGTTGTGGTCCATATCAGTACCAACATCATGGCTGGACATTTTAGAGACCTAGGAATGTGATTATCAAATTCGATTCCTCTCAGTGCCACGTGTTCTGAGTATGGGATTTGGAGGATAAAACAGATGAATGTGTGTTTAGAGAGAGGAAGTGTAGAATGGAATAATTTAGATTCCTGGGTAAGTGTAAGTGCTTTTGGGGAAGTGGGACTTACACAGATCAGATGGATTTTACCCCCACAGCACAGCGACCAATGTCCACGCGAGGCAACCTTCAGGAGCTGTTAGAAACATCAAAAATAGGAGCAGGAGGAGGCCATTCGGCACTTCAAGCCTGCTCTACCATTCATTATGATCATGGCTCATGAAGTGAAGTGAAGTGAAAATCGGTTATTGTCACAAGTAGGCTTCAAATGAAGTTACTGTGAAAAGCCCCTAGTCGCCACATTCCGGCGCCTATTCGGGGAGGCTGGTACGGGTATTGAACCATGCTGCTGCCTGCCTTGGTCTGCTTTAAAAGCCAGCTATGTAGCCCTGTGCTAAACCAGCCCCTGGTTCATCATCCAACTCAGTAGCCTAATCATGGTTTCCCCCCATATCCTTGGACCCACTTTACTCAGATCCTCTTTACTTCATGTGCTATAGCTAACTGCTTCTTGAAAACGTACAATGATTTGGCCTCAACTACTTCCTGTGGTAACAAATTCCACAGGCTCAACACTCTCTTTCTCCTCATCTCTGTCCTCAATGGTCTACTTCGTATCCTCAGTCTGTGACCCCTGGCTCTGGACACCCTCACCATCGGGAACATCCTTCCTGCATCTTCCCTATTTAACCCTGTTAGAACTTTATAGGTTTCTACAAGAAACCTCATTCTTCTGAATTCCAGTGAATAGAATCCTAACCAACTCAATCTCTCCTCATCCGTTAGTTCCACTCGCTCTCTTTTCCTTCAGGAAACTTCGTAAAACTCTATCACTTTGATTGGGCCTTGAGTTACAGAGATGTCTCCGTGTCAATTTGATTCTCCTGCCTCGAGATGCTTTTCTCGATCCAGGGTGCTTTTGAAATGTAAGTTGTTGCTGAAAGTGGGGATGAAAGTCGAAATGCATGAGGGAATTACGCTATTTAGAATCCACCCAACGCCTGAGCAATAGACGGATGCACATCTGCAATGATAGAGTAGGATTGTTCAAAAAACTGTACAGCTATACTGACTCTGCACAACATCGGTGATGGTCATGGATAGTTTTTTTAAACATCAGTCGGTAAGGCATATTTTGATGAAATGGAGCAGATTGCTGGAGAAACAATAACAGTGGTTAAAGAAAACAAACATCTGTTATTTGAGTTCCCCGTTCCAGAATAATAAAGCATGGGAGTGATTTATTTCTCGTGAGCTTCTTAAATTAACTCAGTTGAAACATATAGCCTGGATAAATTATGAACAGTGGTTTATGAGTCAATAACTCGCAGCATTGAGATGATGAATGCAGTTGTCCCCTGAGAATATTAGTTATGTACTCCATGGATATCGTATTACAGTTTATTTTTTTCAAAGATTAAAGGAACTATGATCTGTATTCAGTACACGTTTGGTAGCTTTTCTCAATAGCTTAGTTGAGGGACATTATATATATATATTATCTTGCCTTGCTCTATAATTGTATAAGGTGCAGACCACTAGGTTTCAAAATAGGTTTCACTAGGTTCTCCCATCAGGTCAGTAATGAAAATTCTATATATGGAATATATATTTTTCAGATAACTTCCTAATGTTAGTGTCTTGTTTTATTCATGATTATTAGAAGCTTAAATTGACTTGAATGTGTGATAAACTCACCCCAATCTCTAATGATCGTGAATGTTCAGTATCAGCCTGAATCATGTTTGATACTTAATTTGGCTGCATCAACCCTGAGGGACTCGAGATTGAAATAATAATAATCGCTATTGTCACAAGTAAGCTTCACCTGGTTCACCGAATGCTGTTGTTATCAGAAGTGTTGGTGCTTGTTCCCGATTTGTCATTAACTGAATGGATTGTCTGAAAGGATGGAGCAGTGGATTTAATAACTTTTGAAAGGGTCCTGGACATATATTTTAAAAGAAAAAAAATTTCAGGGGGTTCAAGCACCTGTGTGAAATTAATGTGACAGCCCCTTCAGCTAGCACAATGGGCTGAATTGCTTTCGACAACAGAATTCTGCAATTAATTACTGGCTAATTTACGTTAAATTATCTATTGGTAGTTAGCATAATTTGTTGGGTTAAATTATTCATATCTTTCCTGGGTTCCTGCTGTTTATCAGGGAGAGGGTATCGGGTGGATAGGGGGGAATGGAAACTACAGACACTGAGAGTTCCTATTTCCCTATCCCAGCTGAGATATGGATGCCTGGATGAGTAGAAGGTAGACACTGAAGGCTGGTGATTTTGGGGCCTCACGGTAGCATGGTGGTTAGCATCAATGCTTCACAGCTCCAGGGTCCCAGGTTCGATTCCCGGCTGGGTCACTGTCTGTGTGGAGTCTGCATGTCCTCCCTGTGTGTGCGTGGGTTTCCTCCGGGTGCTCCGGTTTCCTCCCACAGTCCAAAGATGTGCGGGTTAGGTGGATTGGCCATGCTAAATTGCCCGTAGTGTAAGGTTAATGGGGGGATTGCTAAATTGCCCGTAGTGTCCTAAAAAGTAAGGTTAAGGGGGAGTTGTTGGGTTACGAGTATAGGGTGGATACGTGAGTTTGAGTGGGGTGATCATTGCTCGGCACAACATTGAGGGCCGAAGGGCCTGTTCTGTGCTGTACTGTTCTAAATCTAAATCTAAAATTAACTGGGCCTGTCCAGTTAATATGGTCACATATTGAGGGCAATCTTCCTCATCGGGTTTACGTGTGATAATTTCCGACTTGGCTTTTTATTTATTTATGGGTTGTTGGCACCACTGGTAAGACTAGCTTTTGTTGCCCATCCTTAATTGTCATTGAATGAAGGACCATTACTGTGAACCTGAAATCACATGTAGGCCAGACCAGGTAGGGTCTGGTTAAAGTGGCAGATTTCTTTCCCGAAAGGACATTCATGAACGTGATGGGCTTTTACAATACAGGTGATGGCTCATAGCCACCATAACTGAGATTAGCTTTCTATTCCAGATTTTTTCAAAAAAATTAATTGAATTAAAACTCCGTCAGCTGCCATGGTGTGATTTAAGCCTGTGTCCCCTGAGCAATCACATAGAACATACATAGAACATAGAACAACATAGAACATAGAACAGTACAGCACAGAACAGGCCCTTTGGCCCTCGATGTTGTGCCGAGCATTGTCCAAAACCAGGATCAAGCTATCCCACTCCATGTCATTCTGGTGTGCGCCATGTGCCTATCCAATAACCGCTTGAAAGTTCCTAAAATGTCCGACTCCACTATCACAGGCAGTCCATTCCACACCCTAACCACTCTCTGAGTAACGAACCTACCTCGGATATCCCTCCTATATCTCCCACCCTGAATCTTATAGTTATGCTCCCTTGTAACAGCTACATCCACCCGAGGAAATAGTCTCTGAACGTCCACTCTATCTATCCCCCTCATCATCGTATAAATCTCTATTAAGTCGCCTCTCATCCTCCTCCGCTCCAAAGAGAAAAGCCCTAGCTCCCTCAACCTTTCCTCATAAGACCTATCCTGCAAACCAGGCAGCATCCTGGTAAATCTCCTTTGCACCCTTTCCAATGCTTCCACATCCTTCCGATAGTGAGGTGGCCAGAACTGCACACAATACTCCAAATGTGGTCTCACCAGGGTCATGTATAGTTGCAGCATAACCCCGCGGTTCTTAAACTCAAGCCCCCTGTTAATAAACGATAACACGCTATAAGCCTTCTTCATGGCTCCATCCACTTGATTGGCAACCTTCAGAGATCTGTGGACATGAACCCCAAGATCTCTCTATTCCTCCACATTCCTCAGAACCCTGCCGTTGACCCTGTAATCCACATTCAAATGTTTTCTACCAAAATGAATCATCTCGCACTTATCAGGGTTAAACTCCATCTGCCAGTTTTCGGCCCAGCTCTGCATCCTATTGATGTCTCTTTGCAGCCTACAACAGCCCTCCACCTCATCCACTACTCCATCAATCTTGGTGTCATCAGCAAATTTACTGATCCACCCTTCAGCCCCCTCCTCCAAGTCATTGAAGAAAATCACAAATAGCAGAGGACCCAGCACTGATCCCGGTGGTACACCGCTGGTAACTGGTCTCCAGTCTGAAAATTTTCCATCCACCACCACCCTCTGTCTTCTATGTGATAGCCAGTTACTTATCCAATTGGCCAAATTTCCCTCTGTCCCACACCTCCTTACTTTCTTCATGAGCCGACCATGGGGAACCTTATCAAACTCCTTACTAAAATCCATGTATACAACATCAACTGCTCTACCTTTATCTACACACTTAGTTACCTCCTCAAAGAATTCAATCAAATTTGTGAGGCAAGACTTACCCTTCACGAATCCGTGTTGACTATCCCGGATTAAGCTGCATCTTTCCAAATGGTCATAAATCCTGGGGGCGATTCTCCGCACTCACGACGGTGCGGAGAATAGCGGGGGTCGTAAATTTTTACGGCCACGCTGGTCTGACGCCCTCCCGCTATTCTCCCCCCCCCCCACGCCCGCCTCCCAATACGAATCGCTGCCCACCGTTTTTTTACGGCGAGCAGCGATTCTCAGCTGGCCGATGGGCCGAAGTCCAAGCCCTTTACGACCGTTTTTAGGAACGTCAAACACACCTGGTCTGACCGTTCGTAAAAACGGCCGTAAAGTTGCGATCTTGGGAACCATGGCACCGATTGGCACGGCAGTACCACGGCCGTGCCAAGGGTGCCATGGGCCCGCGATCGGTGCAGCGGGTACTTACCCCGCGCACTCTTTGTCCTTCCGCCGCCCCGCTGTATCCATTCGCGGGGCGGCTGAGGGGCATCCCGGCCCGCGCATGCGCGGGTTTCGCGCAAATGCGCGATGACGTCATCCGCGCATGCGTGGGTTGGAGTCTTCCAATCCGCGCATGCGCGGCTGACGTCATGTGATGCGTCAGCCGTCGCAAACTCTGGCAAGCGGGCTTAACGAAATTCGTTAAGCCCGCGATGCCGGAGTTCACGGCCGCGGCATGCTAGCCCCGACCGGGGACCAGAATCGGTTCCCGGTCGGGGGGGGGGGGGGGCGGAGGCTGGCGTCAAACCCACCCGTTTTTGACGTCAGCCTCGCGATTTCTCCCGGTTTCGGAGAATCACGCCCCCTATCCTTCAGGACCTTTTCCATTAACTTACCGACCACCAAAGTAAGACTAACTGGCCTATAATTACCAGGGTCATTCCTATTCCCTTTCTTGAACAGAGGAACAACATTCGCCACTCTCCAGTCCTCTGGCACTATCCCCGTGGACTGTGAGGATACAAAGATCAAAGCCAAATGCTCTGCAATCTCATCCCTTGCCTCCCAAATAATCCTTGGATATATCCCATCTGGCCCATGGGACTTATTGACCCTCAGGTTTTTCAAAATTGCTAATACATCCTTCCTCAGAACATCTACCTCCTCCAACCTAACTGCCTGTATCATACTCTCATCTTCAAAAACATGGCCCCTCTCCTTGGTGAACACCGAAGAAAAGTATTCATTCAACACCTCTTTTATTTCTTCTGACTCCATGCACAAGTTCCCTCTATTATCCTTGATCGGCCCTACCCTCACCCTGGTCATTCTTTTATTACTCACAAGAGTAAAAAGCCTTGGGGTTTTCCTTGATCCGACCCACCAAGGACTTCTCATGCCCCCTCCTAGCTCTCCTAAGCCCTTTTTTTTAGTTCATTCCTTGCGACCTTGTAACCCTCAAGCGACCCAACTGAACCCTGTTTTCTGATACTTACATACTCTTCCTTTTTCCTCTTGACAAGACATTCAACCTCTTTTTTGAACCATGGTTCCCTCACACGGCCATTTCCTCCCTGCCTGACAGGGACATACCTATCAAGGACACGCAGTATTTGTTCCTTGAACAAGCTCCACTTTTCATTTGTGCCTTTCCCTGACAGTTTCTGTTCCCATCTTATGCTCCCTAATTCTTGTCTAATCGCATCATAATTACCCCTCCCAAATTATAAACCTTGCCCTGCCGTATGGCCCTATCCCTCTCCATTGCTATAGTGAAAGATACCGAATTGTGGTCACTATCTCCAAAGTGCTCTCCCACAAACAAATCTAACACTTGGCCCGGTTCATTACCTAGTACCAAATCCAATGTGACCCCACCTCTTGTCGGCCTATCCACATATTGTGTCAGGAAACCCTCCTGCACACACTGCACAAAAACTGCCCTATCCAAACTGTTCGACCTATAGAGGTTCCAATCAATATTTGGAAAGTTAAAGTCACCCATGACAACTACCCTGAGACCTCTACACCTATCCATAATCTGTTTTGCAATTTCTTCCTCCACATCTCTATTACTATTTGGAGGCCTATAGAAAACTCCTAACAATGTGACTGCTCCTTTCCTGTGTCTAACTTCGGCCCATATTACCTGAGTAGGCAGATCCCCTTCGAACTGCCTTTCTGCAGCTGTTAAACTATCCTTAATTAACAATGCAACTCCTCCACCTCTTTTACCGCCTTCCCTACTCTTACTGAAACATCTATACCCTGGTACTTCCAGCAACCATTCCTGTCCCTGTTCTAACCATGTCTCCGTAATGGCCACAACGTCACAGTCCCAAGTACCAATCCACGCTCCAAGTTCACCTACCTTATTCCGGATGCTCCTTGCATTGAAGTAGACACACTTCAACCCACCTGTCTGCCGGTCCATTCCTGTGACCTTGATACCCTCCTCAGTACCTCACTATTCTCAACACTGGCTTTTGGACTACAGCTCGTTTTCCCAGCCCCCTGGCAAATTAGTTTAAACCCCTCCGAAGAGCCGTAGCAAATTTCCCTCACAGGATATTAGTTCCCCTCTCGTTCAGGTGCAAACCATCCTGTCTGTACTGGTCCCACCTTCCCCAGAATGTCCTCCAATTATCCAGGTAACTGAAACCCTCCCTCCTACACCATCCCTGCTGCCACGTGTTTATCTGCACTCTCTCCCTGTTCCTCACCTCACCAGCACGTGGCACCGGCAACAAACCAGAGATGACAACATGGGTTGTCCTGGCTCTCAGCTTCCACCCTAGCTCCCTAAATTCCTGTTTTAAATCCCCATCCCTTCTCTTACCTGTGTCGTTGGTACCGATGTGTACCATGACTTGTGACTATTCCCCCTCTCCCTTAAGGATTCTGAAAACACGGTCTGAGACGTCACGGACCCTGGCACCCGGGAGGCAACATACCACCTGTGAGTCTCTTTCGCTGCCCAGAACCATCTATCTGTCCCACTAACTATCGAGTCCCCAATAACTATTGCTCTCCTGCCCTCCCTCCTTCCCTTCTGAGCCACAGGGACGGACTCAGTGCTGGAGATCCGTTCACCGTGGCTTACCCCTGATAGGTCGTCCCCCTCAACAGTATCCAAAACAGTATACTTGTTACTGAGGGGAACGACCACAGAGGATCCCTGCATTGACTACTTCCTCCCAGCCCCTCTCACTGTCACCCATCTATCTTGAATCTTCGGAGTAACTACATCCCTGAAGCTACTATCTATGACGACCTCTGCCTTCCGAATGATCCAAAGTTCATCCAGCTCCAGCTCCAGTTCCCTAACACAGTTTCTGAGGAGCTGGAGATGGGTGCACTTCCCACAGGTGAAATCAGCCGGGACGCTGACGGCATCCCTCACCTCAAACATTCTGCAGGAGGAACATTGTACTGCCTTCCCTGCCATCCCCTCTAGATAAAAAAAAAAGAAAAAGAAAGAAAGAGCTTACCTGTTATTCACTCTACCCCTTCGGTTAAAGGAGGTGGAAGGGTGGGGGACACTACAAGTGTTGTGTCTAGGGTTTAGGAACTGCCCAAATTAGTTGAATTAAAACTCCATCAGCTGCCATGATGTGATTTAAACCTATGTCCCCTGAGCAATCACCTGGGCCTCTGACTTGCTGGCCTCGTGGTATCATCACTGCACCACCCAAGATTCACGAGTAGCACTGACCTGATATAAAATTAAGCACCCTTCCATTGACTGTGTTAACTCTGGCAAGGTTTTGGCATAACCACAGAGATTTCAGCCCATGGGCTTGCTGGGTCAATGCCACAACAATTAACCTGCAATTGATCTAACTTCATCCTTCCTGGACTTCAACATATATATCCAACAGTAAACACACAATACCATTCATTTTATCACAGATTAATCTGAGCATTTAATTTCCACTGAGGTTGTTAACATGTCCGTCAATCAAACAAAGCACCTTCCTCCCCGCTCTCTTGTGTTTTAGTGGGCATCCATCAGCCATTCTCAGCGCTTGAGCCTTGAGTTGTCTGATAGGTTGTCTATCATTGAAAATTGCCCAATTCTTCTTAATTGCTTCTCTAATCAATCATTTCCAATGGGGATTTCAACTTTCTCTGAATATGTTGGCTTTCGAATCTTCCCAACTTGGGAATTGCCGAAAAAGAGACATGTCGAAGTCTTGCACTTTTCAGGACACTTCACAAGGATAGCAGTGCAAGGGGAAAATAACAATTTATGTTGTATGAGAAGAGAATGCCGATTAGTTGGCAAGTTGACTCTGATTGGCAATGGCACTGTCATGGAGAATGCACCAGTTGATGGTGACTGATAGATAACTGCCAAGTATTGTTCTACCCAGCCTCTTAAGGTGATGGTGGCATAGTGGTAACATCATTGGCCGAGCAGTCGAGATACTCAAGACATGGGTTGAAATCCAATCACAGCAGCTGGTGGAATTTAAATTAAATGAATAAAAGCCTGGACTGGAAAACAAGCCTGAGTAACGATGACCCATGGAACTATCGTCCATTGCTGTAAAATCCCAACTGGTTCACCTATGCACCTTTTAGCAAAGGGAATCTGCCATCCTTACCTGATCTAACATGTGACTCCAGACCCACAGCAATGTATCGGTCTTTTAACTTCCCTCTGAAATGGCCAAGCAAGCCACTCAATTCGAAGGCAATTAGCAACGGGCTACAAATGCTGCGACCTATAAAAGAATTGAAAATAAAACCTACTTCAGAACTCTCTCGGCTGGAGGGGTACACCCGATGGAATTCTACAGAAGACTCCAACCTTTGATGTAGCATGGAATGCCAGAGGACGAGAATAAATATAACATTCAGAAGTACACAGTGCTCGGAAAAAGGAAGTTATGTATGTCAGAGACTCCTGGGAGGAAGAACAACTTGTTCTGAGGAAAGACAGAAAAATACAAATAATTCCTATCTTAAACATGAATAAATTCAAGACAACACTTGAGAATCATAAATATCAAAGACCCAAAGTTAGGTACAGAAGTTCAAAGGGCCAATTTTAAAAAAAAATTTCAATACCCAATTCTTTTTTTTCCAATTAAGGAGGAATTTAACGTGGCCAATCCACCCTAACCCGCCCATCTTTGGGTTGTGGGGGTGAAACCCACGCAGACATGGGGAGAATGTGCAAACTCCACATGGTCAGTGACCCAGGCTGGGATTGAACCCGGGTCATCAGCGCCGGAGGGCAGCACGGTAGCACAGTAGTTAGCCCTGATGCTTCACAGCGCCAGGGTCCCAGGTTTGATTCACAGAGCCAGGGTCCTGGGTTCGAATCCCAGCTTGGGTCACTGTCTGTGCGGAGTCTGCGTGAGTTTCCTCCCACAGGTCCTGAAAGACGTGTGAATTGGACATTCTGAATTCTCCCTCCGTGTACCTGAACAGGCACCGGAATGTGGCGACGAGGGGACTTTCACAGTAACTTCATTGCACTGTTAATGTAAGCCTACTTGTGACATTAATAAAGATTATTATTAGGGCTAACCACTGCGCCACCATGCCTCGCACCAAAGTGCCAATTTCAAAGAAATAATAGATCTAATTATTTATTTTTTTGCGGGGTGGGTTTGGAGGTTATTCGAAAACATTTCAATAGATGATGAGTTGTAATTTTTTTAATCATGTTGTAATATTGAACAGGTCATTATGATGTATAACAGCAACGAAGAAACCTTAAAGTACTCAGCCTTATTAAGCCTTGTAGCTAACTAGACACAAATGGACTTAGACTGGTTTTCCATTGCAAAACTGAGTTATTTCTGAGGATTCAGTCTTGAGGCAATTGCACTACTAAATAAGCTGCATGATACTAGTGTACTCAGGTCCGTGGGATGTGTCATAATATCCACTCATGTATATCATGAGATGCAGACAGGCAGTGATTGACACACAGGATAACCAATGAACACACACGACACAGAACAACCAATCACCAGAAAGGACACCACCATTATAAATCCTACAGGGCATTAAGACTCTCCCTCACTCAGGACACAGCTACGGAGATAGTCGCAGTGCACAGGCCAATGAACAGCATCACCATGTGATAGAGAGCTAGTCTGGTCAAGCCAGTAGGAGGTTATCAGTTAGGTTAATAGAGTGTCAACCCACAGCAGATTATATACAGCAATCAACAGGTTCAATAAAACAGTGTTGGACCATCTCCTGTGTCGGAAGCCTGTTTCTCGTTTTACTGCATCCAGTTGCAGTCGATGTTAGACCAACACAGATAACACAGGATGGATGAAGCTCCAATCGGCAACTGATTTGCATCACCCCTTTCCTTACAAGACTCTGAATTGCTATGAAATAAAATCACTTTTGGAGGTTGAATAGAGTAACGACACTACTCCCAGAGATAATTGAATAATTTCCCCAACAATCACAGCATGCGATTGTGCAGCTGTAAGTGACAGAGATTGAATTTACATGCACAGGTAGTGAGTGACTATCCTCCATTGACTGCAATTTTCTGGAGAAATAATTAATTTGCAATGTTGAAATTATCCTCCACCCTGTGAAATTTGGTCGAGAAATTATTTTTCTTTTATCATGAGGTGTTGCCATAGTCCCCATCTTGGGTTCCATTTGCCATAGTTCAAATAGACTCTTTTTAAGTAGACTCTATGGGCTGATTGCTGTAATGCACTGCTTAAATTGACTCTGTTGAGTAAATAGACTTTTACTGTAACATGGACTGCCTGCTGTCAGTCCTGCCAGGTGATCGTCCTGGCTTCTAACTCAGTGTTTGACACAGTGATGTGAATAATTTGGCTACTCTTGGGCCTAAGGGACTCCAAATTTAGAAGCACGTTCAATGTTTTGTTTTGTAGCCATTTGTGCTACAAAGAAAGCATCACTCAATCTATCCTGTTGCCACGACTTGAAATTGGGACTGTTTGGTGCAGCACTGGAGGTTACATGTGATATGTAGCACAGGAACAGGCCATTTGGGTTAAACAGTCTATGCTTGTATCTATGATCCACTCAGTTTCCTCCCATCCTTTCTCAGCTAATTTATAATCGTAACCATCTATTGCCTTCTGCCTGATATGCTTGACCACCGATGCACAGCAGCAACCATGTGTACCATCTACAAGATGCACTGCAGTAACTCACCATGGTTCCTTAGGCAGCACCTTCCAAACCCACGACCACTACCATCTCGAAGGACAAGAGCAGCAGATACCTGGGAACTCCACCACCTGGTAATTCCTCTCCATGTCACTCACGCCCTGACTTGGAAATATATCGCCGCTCCTTCACTGTCGCTGGGTCGAAATCCTGGAACACCCTCTCTAACAGCACAGTGGGTGTACCTACACCTCAAAGACTGCAGCGCTTCAAGAAGACACCACCACCTTCTGATGGGTGACTAAGGAATTTTCTGATGACAGATGGTTTAATAAGTCCCCAACAGGAACAGGCACAGTGGTTAGCACTGCTGCCTCACGTGCCAGGGGCCTGGGTTCTATTCTGGCCTTGGGTGACTGTGTGGAGGTTGAACGTTCTCCCCGTGCCTGCATGGGTTTCCTCCAGGTGATCCGGTTTCCTCCCACAGTCCAAAGATGTGCAGGTTAGGGGGATTGGCCATGATCAATGCAGGCTTACAGGAATAGGACGGGGGAGTGGGCCCAGGTCGAGTGTTCTTCTCAAGGGTTCATAGAACATAGAACAGTACAACACAGAACAGGCCCTTCGGTCCTCGATGTTGTGCCGAGCAATGATCACCCTACTCAAGCCCACGTATCCACCCTATACCCGTAACCCAACCTTACTTTTTTAGGACACTACGGGCAATTTAGCATGGCCAATCCACCTAACCCGCACATCTTTGGACTGTGGGAGGAAACCGGAGCACCCGGAGGAAACCCACGCACACACGGGGAGGACGTGCAGACTCCGCACAGACAGTGACCCAGCCAGGAATCGAACCTGGGATCCTGGAGCTGTGAAGCATTTATGCTAACCACCATGCTACCGAGCTGACTCAATGGGCCAAATGGCCGAATCCTGTCGAGATTCTATGGAACATTGCTTATCAAATGCATTTCATGTTTTCTTACTCCAAACAGAATGCATTTATGAGTTGATCTTTCTTTTGTCTATTCTTCTGCACATTTCGGGATAACATCAACCATCCTTTGGTACATTGTCCACATCAGGATTTTATATTTGGAAATCTGGACCATTTCAGTAGATTGTCCAGTCATATTCTCATTCCAAATCCAAACACAGTTCCTGCAGGATTCTTTCGAAAAGATGAATTAGGAGCAGAAGTTTGCCATTCGACCCCTTGAGTCTGCTCCGCCACTTAATAATATCGTGGCTGATTTGTTTGTGTTTCAACTTCCACATTCTTGATAACCTGTGATTCCATTGTCTAACAAGAATCTATCTATCTCCATCTTAAAAATATTCCCGCCTCCACCGCCTTCTGAGGCTGAGTTCCAAAGGTGCACAATCAACAATTTCTCCTCATCCCTGATAGTGACCAGAATTGGGAAACCTACTGATGTGTTGGGTATGCTGGGTCTGTGATGACTGCGCTTACCAGAGCAGTAGAAGAGACAGGCTCCCAACACTTGTAGAAGTACAACTCTATTTTATTTAACTATGAGCTGTTAAACATACTTACACTGTGGGTCGACACTATGTTAGATTGACTGAAGACCTATGGCTAACCTGACCAGACTATACTGCTAGCACATGGCAGATGTTCGTGCTACTGACTATGGGCTCTGTCTGGCTCAGGGGCTGCATCCCGAATGAGCGGGAAAACTAATGCCCTCTGGCTTTATAGTGACCGTGCCCTGTCTGGTGATTGGCTGCTGTGTTGTGTGTGTTGATTGGTCTTTCAGTGTGTCAGTCAGTGTGTCTATGCACCATCATATACTGATGTGTATATTATGACACCTACCACTATTATTTCCTCATGAACTACAGAACACTGGGGGCAACTGAGATGTACAAACCTGGCAGAGAACAGGGAATGAATCTGATCTGTATGATAGAGCCACGCAGTGCCACAGAACAGCTTGCCCAGAATGAGCAAATAATTGGCAAATTAAGTGCAACATGGATAAATGTGAGGTAGCACATTTTGATAGGAAGAATAGGGATGTCACTTATTACTTGGAAAGTGCAAGTCTAGGTGAGGGAGTGGAACAAAGTGATCTTGGAGTATATTATTTATCATCAGGTGTGGGCTCGGTGGGCCGGGTGGCCTACTTCTGCACTGTAAATTCTATGATAATCTATGATTAATTTAGGACAAAGGTTCGGCACAACATCGTGGGCCGAAGGGCCTGTTCTGTGCTGTATTTTTCTATGTCCTATCAGGGTGGAACGATGGCACAGTGGTTAGCGCTGCTGCCTCATAGTGTCAGGGATCTGGGTTCAATTCCGCCCTTTGATGACTGTCTATGTGGAGTTTGCACATTGCATGGGTTTCCTCCGGGTGCTCCGGTTTCCTCCCACAGTTCAAAGATATGCAGGTTACGTGGATTGGTACACCCACTGTGCTGTTAGGGAGGGAGTTCCTGAATGTTGCCCCAGCAACAGTGAAGGAGCGGCCATATACTTCCAAGTCAGAGTAACTTAGAGGGGAACCTCCAGGTGGTGGGGTTCCCATGTATCTGCTGCTCTTTACAATTACATCTCCATTTTGTGTGGTTAATTTTGATAAATGCAATCCCACACTTCATTGCTGACTCCCCGATTGCACGATCATTGACATATTTTCCCAATTTTCTGCAGAAACTCACATTGATGATCTTATTCCTCTGATGCCATCCTGCCCTTTTACTGTTGGATTGGATTTTGTTTATTGTCATGTATACCGAGGTACAGTGAAAAGTATTTTTCTGCGAGCAGCTCAACAGATCATTAAGTACATGAAAAGAAAAGGAAATAACGGAAAATACATAATAGGGCAACACAAGGTGTCATGAGCAAGCTGAAGCTTTTGGCTTTGCAAAGCCCTTTGTCTAAATGTCATTGAAGGTATTCTGAGTGTTGCAGTACTTTTCTATTCTGCACTCTGTGTTGCCTGGACCAAATATTCCGAGTTACTTCAAAGCAAGCACAGGTACAATAACACATTGAGCAGAACTGCACTGGGGCATTCAAAATACATGAGCCCTCCCCTGAAATGAAGAATGGTTCAGGAACAATTATACTTAAAGTTCAGGCTCTTGGATCATTGTAGCTGCTGGCAGGCATGACTCACGAGTGGTTTTGCCTTTATTATCGGCCTTAACGTGGCACATAGAGCATAGAACAGTACAGCACAGAACAGGCCCTTCGGCCCTCGATGTTGTGCCGAGCAATGATCACCCCACTTAAACCCACGTAACCCGTATACCCGTAACCCAACAATCCCCCCATTAACCTTACACTACGGGCAATTTAGCATGGCCAATCCACCTAACCCGCACATCTTTGGACTGTGGGAGGAAACCGGAGCACCCGGAGGAAACCCACGCACACACGGGGAGGACGTGCAGACTCCACACAGACAGTGACCCAGCCGGGAATCGAACCTGGGACCCTGGAGCTGTGAAGCATTGATGCTAACCACCATGCTACCGTGAGGCCCCATAACAGGACTCTGTAGCAAACATTTATTCAGAAGCATCCAGAGGCCAGTCAGTGTCTTCACCTACACGGAAGCACAGACTGTATGGAGCTCTAGGGCGGGATTCTCCGATCCCCCGCCGGGTCGGAGAATCGCCGGACCCGGCCTGAATCCCGCCCCTGCCGGCTGGCGAATTCTCCGGCGCCTGGGATTTGGCGGGGGCAGGAATTGAGCCGCGCCGGTCGGCGCCACTGGCAGTGGCCACCCCGGCAATTCTCCGGCCCGCGATGGGCCGAGTGGCCGCCCATTTCCGGCCAGTCCCGCCTGTGTAAATTACAACAGGTCCTTACCGGCGGGACCTGGCTGCATGGGCGGTCTCTGGGGTCCTCGGGGGGGCGGGGGGGGGGGATCTGTCCCCGGGAGGTACCCTCACGGTGGCCTGGCCCGCGATCAGGGCCCACCGATCTGCGGACGGGCCTGTGCTGTGGGGGTACTCTATTCTTCCGCGTCGGCCGCTGTAACAGTCTGTGATGGCCGACGCGGAGATGAACCCATCCTGCGCATACGCTGGGATGAAGCCAGCACACGCTGGCGCTCCCGCGCATGCGGCAACCTACGCCGGTTGGTGGAGGCCCTTCGGCGCCGGTTGGCGTGGCACCAAGCCCCTCCTGCGTCGGCCGGCGCGGCGCAGCGTAAACCACTCCGGCGCCGGCCTAGCCCCTGAAGGTGCGGAGGGTCCGCACCTTCAGGGCGGCCCGACGCTGGAGTGGTTCACGTCCCTCCTTCGCACCGGAGTTGCCTGCCCCGCCGAATCCCGCCCCTGGTGTCATTGGAAGAGACCTGTGTGCAGACGAGGGTGACCAGTGTACATAGCCTTGTGGTGCTTTGGGTCTGATAGCTGCCATTAGAACTGTCATTCCACTGGTTTGTGGAAGCACAAATGCCAGGGTTGTGACTACAGTTGTCTACCGGATACATACTGCTGTCCCCAGGGCAGCAGCACATATAAGATCTGTGACCCTCCCTCATAGAATCATAGTCTTTCCAGTGCAGAAGGAGGCCATTTGACCCTTGGAAAGACCACCACCCCTCCACCCTATCCCTATCCACCCTACCCTCGTAACCAAGTAACCCCACCTAACCTTTTTGACACTAAGGGGCAATGTAGCATGGCCAATCCACCTAACCTGCACATCTTTGGGCCGTGGGAGGAAACCGGAGCACCCGGAGGAAACCCACGCAGACACAGGGAGAACGTGTAGACTCCTCACAGGCAGTGACCCAAGCTGGGAATCAAACCTTGGACACTGGACCTGTGAAGCAATTGTGCTAGACACTGTGCTACCGTGCTGTACCACGGAAAGGAGGAAGTGCCATGGGGCAATGGTAGCGAAATGGTCATGCTATTGGATGAATAATCCAGAGTGATGCCCCAATGATCCAGTCACACAAGTTCAAGCCCCAATGGAAAAGGTTGGAATTTAACAAATAAATTTAAAAGAAAAAAGCTTGTTTCACAAATGCTGAACTTGCAGCTCCTATGAGAGTTTTCAAAACCCAACAAGTTCATTAGTGTCCCTTAGGGGTGCAATTATCCTGACATGGTCTCTCCTACATATGACCCCAGGCCCACAGAAATGTGGTTAACTCTTAACTTGCTTCTGAGATGACCAGCATGCCATTCAGATGAGAATAATAAGAGATAAGCAATAAATGCCACCTTTGCCCATAATGTCCATTGACACCCTGTGAACGGAGGCAAAGAAAACCTGGGACCCAGGAACAATCTCCACAGGTGCAACCAGCAGTCGCTCCTTGCCAGGATCAGGCTGCCTTAATAGAACAGCCACCTCAGTCTAATGAGCTTTTTGTCGAACAAGCTAACGACCTCTCACAACTATGTTCTATGTAACTACTGTTCTCTGGGCTGTACCAGGAGAGGTGAGAGAAGGGCAAATGTAGTCACCTTGTCTTCGGTGTTTACTAGCAGATGTGCCTCAGTTGGTAGCACTATCACCTCAGTGTCACAAAGTTCTGGCTCAGTGCAGTACTGAGGAGATGCTGCATTGTTGGAAGTGCTGCCTTTTGGGTGAGATGTTAATCTAAGGCCACATCTACCTGGACAGGTTAACGGAACATCTAGATATAATCATCTAGATAGGAATAATATGATTAGGGATAGTCAGCATGGTTTTGTGAAGGGTAGGTCATGCCTCACAAACCTTATCGAGTTCTTTGAGAAGGTGACTGAACAGGTAGACGAGGGTAGAGCAGTTGATGTGGTGTATATGGATTTCAGTAAAGCGTTTGATAAGGTTCCCCACGGTCGGCTATTGCAGAAAATACGGAGGCTGGGGATTGAGGGTGATTTAGAGATGTGGATCAGAAATTGGCTAGTTGAAAGAAGACAGAGAGTGGTAGTTGATGGGAAACGTTCAGAATGGAGTTCAGTTACGAGTGGCGTACCACAAGGATCTGTTCTGGGGCCGTTGCTGTTTGTCATTTTTATAAATGACCTAGAGGAGGACGCAGAAGGATGGGTGAGTAAATTTGCAGACGACACTAAAGTTGGTGGAGTTGTAGACAGTGCGGAAGGATGTTGCAGGTTACAGAGGGACATAGATAAGCTGCAGAGCTGGGCTGAGAGGTGGCAAATGGAGTTTAATGTGGAGAAGTGTGAGGTGATTCACTTTGGAAAGAATAACAGGAATGCGGAATATTTGGCTAATGGTAAAATTCTTGGTAGTGTGGATGAGCAGAGGGATCTCGGTGTCCATGTACATAGATCCCTGAAAGTTGCCACCCAGGTTGATAGGGTTGTGAAGAAGGCCTATGGTGTGTTGGCCTTTATTGGTAGAGGGATTGAGTTCCGGAGCCATGAGGTCATGTTGCAGTTGTACAAAACTCTAGTACGGCCGCATTTGGAGTATTGCGTACAGTTCTGGTCGCCTCATTATAGGAAGGATGTGGAAGCTTTGGAACGGGTGCAGAGGAGATTTACCAGGATGTTGCCTGGTATGGAGGGAAGATCTTATGAGGGAAGGCTGAGGGACTTGAGGCTGTTTTCGTTAGAGAGAAGAAGGTTAAGAGGTGACTTAATAGAGGCATACAAAATGATCAATGGGTTAGATAGGGTGGACAGCGAGAGCCTTCTCCCACGGATGGAGGTGGCTAGCACGAGGGGACATAGCCTTAAATTGAGGGGTAATAGATATAGGACAGAGGTCAGAGGTGGGTTTTTTACGCAAAGAGTGGTGAGGCCGTGGAATGCCCTACCTGCAACAGTAGTGAACTCGCCAACATTGAGGGCATTTAAAAGTTTATTGGATAAGCATATGGATGATAAGGGCATAGTGTAGGTTAGATGGCCTTTAGTTTTTTTTCCATGTCGGTGCAACATCGAGGGCCGAAGGGCCTGTACTGTGCTGTATCGTTCTATGTTCTATGTTCTAGGTCCTGTGGCACTATTTTGAAGATCAAGGGAGTTATCCCGGGTTTCCCTCAAATAACATAACAAAAAACCGGATTGTCTGGTCATTATCGCATTGTTGTTTGTGGGAGAAAAATGGTGGGCCTGTTTCCTACCTCACAACAGTGACGACATTTCAAAACCAATTAATTGACTCTAAAAGTGCTTTGAGACGTCTGGTGGTTGGTATGAATGCAAGTCTTTTGTTTTAGTAGATGGATTGATGTTTACCTTGCAGCTTATTGTGGTAAATTAGAATCCACATTGACGTTTGTGATTTGTTATTCAGGGTGGCTGGATTCATAGAGGAAAGAGACCACTTATTTTGCTGCTGATCAGGTCATGATTGGTATATTCATGGAAGAACAAAAAGAAGCTACTGTGCTGTTGAGTGGTTGGTGAACTTAGAGAATGTAGCTTTGTGAGGAAATGGGGCGAAGGAGGTAAAGAGGTGGAACAAAAGGTTGACTGTGTTGCACAGAAGAGAAGACTTCAGTGACGAGATGTTCTTTGATTCTGCTTCAAGCAGTCACTGAAGAGTATGGCAGACTCTGTCACGTGCTATGGTTTCACCAGAGCCAGGACCTCCAGGTCAAAGTCTGATTGGGCCACACTTAGTGGACTCATAATCAGGAGTCTGGAGTAGGTTGTGGTACCCGGCAGAAAAAATAACCCCCTTATTCTAAATTCTTCCATAAGAGGAAACATTTTCACATCTTCCCTGTCAAGACCCCTCAGGATCTTATATGTTTCAAACAAATCCTCTCTTACTCTTCTAAATTCCAGTGGATACAAGCCTAACCTTTTCAACCTTTCCTGATAAGACAATCCACCCATTCCAGATCTTAGTCTGACAAACCTCTGAACTGCTTCCAAAGCATTTACATCCTTCCATGAATAAGGCGCATAATACTGTACACAGTACTCACAATGTGGTCTCACTGGTGCCCAGTACAACTGAAGCATAACCTCCCTGTTTTTATATTCAATTCCCCTCACAATAAACAATAACATTCTATTATATTTCCTAATTACTTGCTGTACCTGTTTGCCTTTTGTGAATCATGCACGAGGATACCCAGATTCCTCTGCACCTCAGAGCTCTACAATATCTCACTATTTAGATAATATGTTTTCTCTAAATTCTTCCATCCAAAATGGACAATTTCACATTTACCCACATTATACTCCATTTGCAAGATCTTCACCTATCTGTATCTTTTGTAGACTCCATGGGCTGGATTCTCCACCGGAGGGGTGCTCCATTTTGCCGGCAGCCCGGGAGTTTCCCAACGGCGTGGGGCTGCCCCACAACGGGAAACCCCATTGACTAGCTGGCGTAATGGAGCATCCCGCCGGCGGGGTGAAACAGAAATGTGGTGCGGCAGGGCGGAGAATCCAGCCCCTTATGTCCTCTTCACAACTTACTTTCCTACCTACGATGATTATCCAGATCTTTAGAGCAAGATTAACACAGAGGACTATGGTTGCCAATCCCCTTTTAAGGCAAGATGGCTGAAGAGGGAGAAAGTTTAAGACTGCTCCATGAGGCGACGATAATTAGGACTTGGAGATATCACAGGAAGGGCCACAAAAAGGGAATGGAATTTAGTGATGGGGAGCAATTTTAGGAGGAAAACCTGGAAGAACAGTCCCCATCCTGTTTTCCTGCCACACAATGTGACTTGCTTTGATTATGTGCCAGCAAAATGCTGAGTAAGTCCCCACAATCATGGCCAACCAGGATGTTTCTTGCCCTTTGTAACATTGTAATACAAGGAAAATGAAGGAAGAAGAGAATGTGAAGAGTTTTGAGATAAAGATGAGAACATTTGAGGAATGGCAAACCTCTGCAATTGTTCACTGTTTCCAGCTGAAGGCAGCCTGTGTTTTCAGACAGATTTTTAATTAGTAATGGGTTGAAAGGTTATGGAGAAAGGGTAGGAAGGCCACTTCCTCCCTGAGACCTAGTCCTAGTCCTACTCCTAGTTCTTATGTTCTTTGTACCATTCATTGTCCTTATCCTAACAGCTTCCAAAGCCATTATAATCCACGGAAGAATCCAATATTGTTGATTTGAGAAACAGTGGACCCAGAGATCATCTTGGAAGTGAACCTGTATGTGGGGGCCAGAATTCTCTGGCAGATGTAAGTCAGCTTTCCCGTTGGCAGCCCACCCCAGCCTCCGGGTTTCCCGGCGACGTGGGGTGGTTACAATGGAAAATCCCAGTGACCAGCGACAGAAAGACAGAATCCTGCCGCCAGCGAACGCTGTGCTGGCGAGAAACACGCGACTGGGGAACCGCAGAATCCCGTCCCAATAGTATTTCACTGTTCCTGATCTCGGCTGTTGTCAAAGCCATTTAAATCAGCAAAATAATCCAGCTTTGTTGATCTTTAGACGCATGAGGTGCATAGGACTTATATATATTTTTTAAAATAGGCCTCACGGGGAATTGTTGAATATGGGTCCAGTTCCTCTTTATTTAATGTACATGTGGGTCCTTTTGGTTTGTGTATTAATAGGTATCAATATCTGCTCTGATGCGTTTGCTTTACTCATTGCCGAGGATCCAATTCTCTTCTTAAACTGTTTCAGGCCATTTCTTAGTCCCAGAAGAAGCACAACATCTCCTGCCCTATTATAGCTCTGTCTGCAGTAATACAATTAGATCATGCTGGCTCAACAGATGGGCAACATCTTCCTGCCATCAGTGTAATAACCAGAGACCTCTCCTGCTGCTGATGATTAGTTTACCTTTTTATTGTTAATCAGTTCTAAGCACTGCTTGCTGAAGTCTAGGTCTGAGGCGTTCGAGTCAGGCGACCCTGACCTATACAAGAAAGCCAGATATGATCTAAAGAAATCCATCAAAGATGCCAAAGACAGTACCGGACCAAACTCAAGTCCCAAGCTAGCCACCCCCACCGTCTATGGCAAGGTCTGCAAGACATAACGGGCTACCAGATGAAGGCATATAAAATCGTCGGCTCCAACGCACCCCTCCCTGATAGGCTCAATGTATTCTATGCGCTTTGAGCAAGAGGTCAGCGAGAGCGAGCCCTCCACCCGAGAAGCCTTGGATGAACTTGTATCTGAGATCACCATTGCAGACATCAGAGCAGCCTTCTCGAAGGTCACCCACAGAAAGCCACCAGACGAGCACTCAGGTCTTGCGCAGATCAGCTGGTGGGGGGTATTCGCAGACATCTTCAACCTCTCCTTACAACAATCTGAGGTCCCTATCTTCTTCAAGAAGATGACCATCATCCCTGTACCAAAAAAAAAGCCAAGCAGCGTGCCTTAATGACTATCATCCAGTGGCTCTGACATCCATCATTATGAAGTGCTTTGAAAGGTTAGTCATGGCACGATTCAACTCCAGCCTCCCGGATTGCCTTGATCCACTACAGTTAGCCTACTGCTGGGACAGGTCCACAGCAGATGCCATCTCCATGGCCCTGCACTCTATCCTGGAACACCTAGATAACAAAGACACCTATGTCAGACTCCTATTTATCGACTACAGCTCAGCCTTCAACACCATCATTCCTACGAAACTCATCTCCAAACTCCGTAGCCTTGGCCTCGGCTCCTCCCTCTGCGACTGGATCCTGAACTTTCTAACCCAAAAGCCACAATCAGTAAGGATAGGCAACAACACCTCCTCCGCGATCATCCTCAACACTGGTGCCCCACAAGGCTGTATCCTCGGCCCCCTACTATACTCCTTATACACCTATGACTGTGTGGCCAAATTCCCCTCCAACTTGATTTTCAAATTTGCTGATGACACCACCGTACTGGGTCAGATTTCAAACAATGACGAGACAGAGTACAGGAATGAGATAGAGAATCTGGTGAACTGGTGCGACGACAATAATCTCTCCCTCAATGTCAACAAAACGAAGGAGATTGTCATCGACCAGGAAGCGTAGTGGAGAACATGCCCCTGTCTACATCAATGGGAACGAAGTAGAAAGGGTCGAGAGCTTCAGGTTTTTAGGTGTCCAGATTACCAACAACCTGTCCTGGCACCGATGCCGACACTACAGTTAAGAAAGCCCACCAACGACTCTACTTTCTCAGAAGACTAAGGAAATTTGGCATGTCAGCTATGACTCTCACAACTTCTACAGATGCACCATAGAAAGCATTCATTCTGGTATGGTTCAATGTACAGCTTGGTATGGATCCTGCTCTGCCCAAGACCGCAGGAAACTACAAAATGTAGCCCAGTCCATCGCGCAAACCAGCCTCCCATCCATTGACTCTGTCTACAATTCCCGCTGCCTCGGAAAGGCAGCCAGCATAATTAAGGACCCTGCGCACCCCGGACATATTCTTTTCCACCTTCTTCCATCAGGAAAACGACACCAAAGTTTGAGGTCACGTACCAACAGACTCAAGAAAAGCTTCTTCCCTACTGCCATCAGACGTTTGAATGGACCTACCTCGTATTAAGTTGATCTTTTCTCTACACCTTGCTATAACTGTAACATTATATTCTGCAGTCTCTCCTTCCTTCCCTATGTACGGTATGCATTGTTTGTACAGCATGCAAGAAACAATACTTTCACTATGTACTAATACATGTGTGATGCACAATCAATGGACACGAAACGTAGGTGAAGTCCGAAATGAAAGGCTTTAATTAGCAAGAAGTGAGCCCGGCAGCAGACGTACAGGAAATGGCCTGGCTGCAGGGGAACACGGGTTCTTATACCCCGCCTCATAGGCGGAGCTACCTTCCTCTTAGCCAATAGGGATAAGAGGCACAAGATACCTGGGCCAATGGGCAGCGAGCCCTCTGCACCAATGGCAGCTCACACTCCCAGGTACCGTAATACCCCTAGTCTTACTACCACAATGTGATAATAATAAATCAAATCAAAAATCAAATCAAATCACAGTGGTTCGCACTGGCATCAAGGCACCCACCTAATTGGGATTTGTCATGAAAATAAGTGTGTTTTCTTTGGATGTGAGGTAAGGACTAAAAGGTCATGTAGCCAGCCCTCAGCCAGCCCTCCCCATTCCCACCTGAAGCATTTTTACTTTGCTGGTTAATTTGGTTTGGCTTTAAATGTTTCAGAACAATGTAGATGATAATCATCAAACACTTGCGTTTATATTGTGCCTTTAACATGGTGAAATACCCCAAAGCCATTTACTGGAGTATTCCAGAACAGAACAAAACCGAACAGTGCACAAAGATATTAGGACAGGTGGGCAAAAGCTTGGTCAAAAGGTAGGTTTTGAGAAGCAGTGCGCACCATCTACACGATGCGCTGCAAGAATCCACGAATACTCCTCAGAATGCATTTTCCCAACCCATGACCACTAACATCTGGAAGGGCAAGAGCAGGAGATGCATGGGTGAACCAGCACCTGGAAGTTCCTCTCCAAGCCACACACCATCCTGACTTGGAAACATATCACCATTCCATCACGATTGCTCGATCAAAATCCTGGAAATCCCTCCCTAACTGCACCTGGAGTGTACCTACACCAGAAGGACTGCAGTGGTTAAGAAAGCAGCTCACCACCACCTAGTCAAGGGCAATTACGATCGGCCATAAATGTTGGCTGAGCTGCAGCGATGCTCACATCCCATGAATGAATTTTTAAAATGAGTTGGCATTGAGCTCATGGCTCAGTAGCACAGTCTGTGTGTCACAACAAGAGGTATCAATCTCTCTTGCATGCTTAAATTATTATAGAGACTTGAATAGAAATTTGAAAAGGATTATATTGTATCCGGTTCTGGGCATCACTCTATTTTTTTTTTTACATAGAATTTACAGTGCAGAAGGAGGCCATTCGGCCCATCGAGCCTGCACCAGCTCTTGGAAAGAGCACCCTACCCCCTACCCAAGGTCAACACCTCCACCCTATCCCCATAACCCAGTAACCCCACCCAACACTAAGGTCAATTTTGGACACTAAGGGCAATTTATTATGGCCAATCCACCTAACCTGCACACCTTTGGACTGTGGGAGGAAACCGGAGCACCCGGAGGAAACCCACGCACACACGGGGAGGATGTGCAGACTCCGCACAGACTGTGACCCAAGCCGGAATCAAACCTGGGACCCTGGAGCTGTGAAGCGATTGTGCTATCCACAATGCTACCGTGCTGCCCGTAAATTGTCATCGACTGTCCCTCGATTTGAGGATGACATCAACTCGGGTGATGAGTTTCTGCCATAGGTCGTCATGTGACTGAACAGGTTGAGATTTAGCCCACAGAAGTTTGGGAACATGGGGAAAGATGTCCCTCAAGGTAAGGGGATCTGGAGAGAGCAGGATTTGCTTTCTCTCCTACGCTGCCACTGCTCTGCCTCCTCATGAAGATATTTGGACTCAGAATGTCATGTAGCTTGATGGACACGCTGTTGTCATTTGGATTGGTAGAAATTCCTCCCACTCATTAATATTAATGCTGCCATCCTTTGGCTTCAGCATATTTTTGAACCATTTCCTTTGTCCTCCCCTGGGACATTGGCCATTTCAGAGTTAAGAAAGCAAGATCTGGTGGGGAGATGGTGGTCAGCTGTCCAGACACATTGTCCAGTCCATCGTAGTTGGATTTGCAGAAGATATTCCTGAATGCTTGTGGAGCTGGTTTCAAGGGGAACACTCACATTCAAGGAGAACACTAACATGGGCAGCATGGTGAAACAGTGCTTAGCACTCCTTTCTCACAGCATCAGGGTTCAATTCCGGCCTTGTGTCATTGTCTGGGTGGAGTTTGTATGTTTTCCCAGTGTCTATGTGGGTTTCCACCTGGTTTCCTCCCACAGTCCAAAGATGTGCGGGTTAGGTGGATTGGCCATGGTAAATTGCCTCTTAGTATCCAGGGGCAGGTTAGGTTATGGGGCTACCGTGATAGGGTGGGGTGGTCGGGTGAGTGGACATGGGTGCAGTGCTCTTCTAAAGGGTCAGTGCAGACTCGACGGGCTGAATGGCCTTCTTCTGCACTGTAGGGATTCTATTTTTATATTTTATGATTTGATTGCTTGTCCTCCCATGTGCTGATGGAATTTTCATTGTGCACTTATGTGTCACTGATGCACAATCCAGATTTCACTGAAGTACAGGTATCTAGTGATGATTACTGTTCTGTTCATTGGGACGTTGGTTGAATTGAGGAGGTCATTGTTGTCAAATGCTTACTGCCGTGTTTGTCAAAGGCTGAACTAGCACAGCTGATCTCGGGTTGGGTCTCCTCATCGACGTCAGCCTTTTGAGAGAAGTGGCTGCCTAGGTATGGGAATTGCTGAATATTTTCCAGAGTTCCTTTTTTTACACAAAAATGGAAGCTGGAATATTTGGCTGACCTGGTGTGTGTTTATATGATATTTGTTTCAGCAACATTCAAGGGCATCATGCAGAATTTTACGCAGGATCGAGAGTAGCTTTCAGGTCTGGTGCAGAATGGCCAATAATAGTGCAATTATCCACAAACTGCAGATCCTGCGTGTCTGCAATGGTCAGTTTAGATTGGCATGGAGACAACTGAGGTTAAAGGGTTCTATATCTAGGCAGTAAGTAATACTGATATCAAAGAGCTGTTGATCGTCCCAAAACATTTTAGGAAGGACGTGAAGAAAATAAAGAAGGTGCAGAAAAGATTTTCACAAATGCTTTCAGCGATGAGGAACTTCAATTAAGTAAATAGATTCAAGAAGGTGGGACAAATTTCTTTCGAGAAGATAAGGTTGAGAGATGCGATAGAGGTAGGCAAAATCATGAGAGGATTGAGCAGAGTAGAAACTGTTCCCATTGGTGGGTGGACCCAATAATGAGAGGATACCGATTTAAGGTGATTGGCAACACAAACAATGGTGGCATGGTAGCATTGTGGATAGCACAATCGCTTCACAGCTCCAGGGTCCCAGGTTCGATTCCGGTTTGGGTCACTGTCTGTGCGGAGTCTGCACATCCTCCCCGTGTGTGCGTGGGTTTCCTTCGGGTGCTCCGGTTTCCTCCCACAGTCCAAAGATGTGCGGGTTAGGTTGATTGGCCATGCTAAATTTCCCTTAGTGTCCAAAATTGACCTTAGTGTTGGGTGGGGTTACTGAGTTAGGGGGATAGGGTGGAGGTGTTGACCTTGGGTAGGGGGTAGGGTGCTCTTTCCAAGAGCCGGTGCATACTTGATGGGCCGAATGGCCTCCTTCTGTACTATAAATTCTATATCTATAAATTCTATATCTATGCCATGAGCATTTAGGATCTGTAATACAATGCCTGGGAATGTTTCTTGGACCAATGCATTGTGGAACCGAGTAGCGATAAAGCTATCGCAGATCTAGTATTGCTTAATGAAGCAGGGTTAATTAGTAATGTCACAGTAAAACATCCACCAGGAAATAGTGATCATAATACCATTGAATTCCAGGTTAAGTTTGAAAGTGACATATCCTAATCACAAACAATATCTTGAACTCAAACAAAGGTTCAGTTGCATAATCATGTTGGGAGAACTAGCTAAGGTTAATTGTGTAAATTGACTAAAAGATATGGAGGTAAATGAACAGTGGGAAACATTGAAAGAAACAATTCAAAATGTTCAACAAAGATGCATTCCATGGAAAAACAAAAATTCAGCAAGAAGGCTCCATTCGTGGCTCACCCAAGAAGTTAAGGGCAGCATTCGATTAAAAGAAGAGGTTTGCAATATTGCAAATGTAGCAACAGCAAGCCTGAGGACTAGGAGTGTTTTAGAAACCAGCAAAAGGCAATGAAAAAGTTGATAACCAGGGATGAACAGAATATGAGAATAAATCAGCAAACAATATAACTACGGAGTGTAAAATCCATGCTGCTTTTCAAGGTGGAAGGCAGAGGATACAAGGAATTATAGGCCAGTTAATCCAACATCGGTTGTTGGAAAAATGCTGGAATCTGTAATCAAGGAACTTTCAACTTAGAACATATACCATGATTAGAATAAGTTAAAGGGAAACCCTGTTTGAAATGAAATGAAAAATGAAAGTCGCTTATTGTCACGAGTAGGCTTCAATGAAGTTACTGTGAAAAGCCCCTAGTCGCCACATTCCGGCACCTGTTCGGGGAGGCTGGTACGGGAATTGAACCGTGCTGCTTACCTGCCCTGGTCTGCTTTAAAAGCCAGCGATTTAGCCCAGTGTGCTAAACCAGCCCCTGGTTCCCTGAACTGGAATTTTTTTAGTATGCAATTAGTAGGTAGATAAATGAGAACCGGTAGGTATAGTGTTCCTGGATATCCAAAAGGCATTCGATAAGGTGCCACACAAAAGATTAATTGGCAAGGGGCAGGAATCTCTATTTGTTCTCCTGCCAGAGCTGAATTGCATCTGATTTGTGCTCCTGCTGATAACGTTCAAATTTCCGCATGGGAAAAATCGCGAGGATTTTGGAATCGCTTAAGAGTACTGGATGTTCTACAATTGAATACATTTCAAGCTGAGGTAGACAGATATTTGTGCCGGGATTCTCCGACTCTGAGCCGGGTTGGAGAATCCCCGGGGCGGCGGGGGGGTGGCGCCGATTTGCGGGGGCGCAAATCCCGCCACCCGCTGCGCCGGTTGGGGGCCATTGACAGTGACCCCCCCCACCGATTCACTGAGTGGCCAACGGGTTTGACCCAGGCCCGCCGGAGTGGATTACTCACCTCACACATGGCGGGATCTGGAAGGTAAGTGTGCAGGGGCCGTCCTGGCTGGGCCCCTACGGTGGTCTGGCCCGTGATTGGGGCCTACCGATCGGCTGTTTCTGTGGCGGGGGGGGGCTACTTTACTTGCGCCGGGCCCCTGAAGGGCTCCGCAATATTGCCCAGGGGCCGGCGCGGAGAAGGGAACCCCCGCGCATGTGTGAAGGAGGGGGAGCAGTTGCCCTGCTTGCAGAAGCAGATGCCTTGGCTGGAGAGGAGAAAGCAGAAAACAGAAAGTAGGTCAGTGGTAGAGTACTGAAGAGTGTGCACAAAGCTCATAAGGTGATGTGAGCGCAGACGCAAAGGGAGATGAGGGGCTGGGGAAGGTTTAAAATTGATTCTCAGTGTAACGGGAAGCCAGGGACTTGTTGAGACAAGGGATTGCGGAGCTGTGAGCCCCAGAACAGTGAAAACAAAGAGGCTGAAGCATTCTGCATCAGTTGCAGTTATGATTGGAATGGGGGGGCCGATTATGTAGGCAACAGTGAATTCCAGTCCTGAGAGCGAAAAATTTGAATTGGGCTATTGTGAAGTTTTGCCTATTTGCAATCATTGCCCTGAACTTGAACTGAATCGCTCCTCCTCAGATCTAAAATCCTATCAAACAGAACAGGGACATAAAGAAAATCATACCCTTTATAGCACTTTATAGGATGGAAATAATGCTAAAACAAGAATGATTCAACTGTATCTGTGAGTAGGGTATTTGCAGTACATATTCATGAAGGTATCATATGAAATAGCAGAAATAACTTGTTTGGATAACTCAGTTTTAGAGTTGAAGAGCAAATCTAAGGTGGACTTCAGGAAGCATTTTGTTACTCAGTGGGTGATCGACAGTGAGAATATGTTGGGCCAAGGCATTGGACTCATTTAAGAAGCAGCTGCACATTGTAATAGGAAGACAGCTGGGTTGGTGTTCTGGAAGGATGAGGTCAAATAGCTGAGTGTTTCGCATCGTAGCTTGAATGAGCGAAATGTGGTTTTCATGCAAATATCCACCCAGGAATAAGGTGATTCCACTAACACAGGCACAATGAATGTCTCGACCATGTTGCATCAACAATTATGTCACCGTACTTACTCAATCTCCAAGTCTGACTTAACGGCGCACAAATTCTTTGATCAGGATGTCGTGTCCTTTTAAGGGTTGGGGAGTGCAGGCATGTCAATTAGCTTTTGAAGAGAGTGCAGTTTGCTGATTGTTACATGTGCCTTCACTGTGGGTGGTGAGGAGAAGGCCAACATTGATTTCCCCATGAGAAGATGCCAGTTGCCATTTCCCATGAGCCATTGCAGTCCCTGCAATGATGGTGCCATCTTGATAGTGTCAGGTAGGGATTCCAGCTAACTCAGTGACAATGAAGGAGCATGTGATACATATCCAGGTGAGGGTAGTGCGTGATTTGGAGGGCAATTTGGAGGTGATGATATTCCTGAATTGAGCCTTGCAGATGCTTGAGATCTTGGGGGTCATGATGTTATCTGATATATCCAAATCATTCCATTCATGTTTTCTGGTTTGTGAGATACTTGAATCAAACCAAATCCCTTATAGCAGAATTTATGACCATTACTTGTTTTTTTACATGACTAAGAGTAGAAATTCTGGTGAACAAATCAGTATGAATGTTCACCACACTCACACTTGGTCCTAATGTTCTTTTTTTTTACATAACCATCAGTCTGTTTCCTTTAGAAAATTTGAACCAATTTATTTTGAAAAGCATGCTTGCGAGATATTTTTTGAAGTCATGAAGCAAAAGGCTGACTGTCCAGGATCATTAATTAACTGTGTGTATTTGAACGAAACACTGTGAGGCTAGTGATGTAAGTAAATTACAAATATTTATTCTACTTTTTAATTTGTTTTTGCTGGAAAACACCAAACCCTTCCAACCTCCACCAGCAGACGATGGTGCCTTGGGTGTTTGGAACTCTGTATCCCAGAGGGCTGTGGCGGCTCAGTCTTGAGTATGTTTAAGGCAGAGATCAATGGATTTATAGGTATAGTCATCTTTGTCTACAGGAATAGCGCCAGAAGACTGGAGGATAGCAAATGTTGTCCCCTTGTTCAAGAAGGGGAATTGAGACAACCCCGGTAACTATAGACCAGTGAGCCTTACTTCTGTTGTGGGCAAAGTCTGGGAAAGGTTTATAAGAGATAGGATGTATAATCATCTGGAAAGGAATAATTTGATTAGAGATAGTAAACACAGTTTTGTGAAGGGTAGATCGTGCCGCACAAACCTTATTGACTTCTTTGAGAAGGTGACCAAACAGGTGGATGAGGGTAAAGCAGTTGATGTGGTGTATATGGATTTCAGTAAAGCGTTTGATAAGGTTCCCCATGGTAGGCTATTGCAGGAAATACAGAGGCATGGGATTCAGGGTGATTTAGCAGTTTGGATCAGAAATTGGCTAGCTGGAAGAAGACAAAGGGTAGTGGTTGATGGGAAATGTTCAGACTGGAGTCCAGTTACGAGTGGTATACCACAAGGATCTGTTTTGGGGCCACTGCTGTTTGTCATTTTTATAAATGACCTGGAGGAGGGCGTAGAAGGATGGGTGAGTAAATTTGCAGATGACACTAAAGTCGGTGGAGTTGTGGACAGTGCGGAAGGATGTTACAAGTTACAGAGGGACATAGATGAGCTGTAGAGCTGGGCTGAGAGGTGGCAAATGGAGTTTAATGCAGAAAAGTGTGAGGCGATTCATTTTGGAAGGAATAACAGGAAGACAGAGTACTGGGCTAATGGTAGGATTCTTGGTAGTGTGGATGAGCAGAGAGATCTCGGTGTCCATGTACATAGATCCCTGAAAGTTGCCACCCAGGTTGAGAGGGTTGTTAAGAAGGCGTACGGTGTGTTAGTTTTTATTGGTAGAGGGATTGAGTTTCGGAGCCATGAGTTCACGTTGCAGCTGTACAAAACTCTGGTGCGGCCGCATTTGGAGTATTGCGTGCAATTTTGGTCGCCGCATTATAGGAAGGATGTGGAAGCATTGGAAAGGGCGCAGAGGAAATTTACCAGAATGTTGCCTGGTATGGAGGGAAGATCTTATGAGGGAAGGCTGAGGGACTTCGTTAGAGAGAAGAAGGTTAAGAGGTGACTTAATTGAGGCATACAAGATGATCAGAGGATTAGATAGGGTGGACAGTGAGAGCCTTTTTCCTCTGATGGGGATGGCTAGCACGAGGGGACATAGCTTTAAATTGAGGGGAGATAGATATAGGACAGATGTCAGAGGTAGGTTCTTTACTCAGAGAGTAGTAAGCGCGTGGAATGCCATGCCTGCAGCAGTAGTGGACTCGCCAACACTAAGGGCATTCTAATGGCCATTGGATAGACATATGGATGATAATGGAATAGTGTAGATGGGCTTTAGAGTGGCTTGACAGGTCGGCGCAACATCGAGGGCCGAAGGGCCTGTATTGCGCTGTAATGTGCTATGTTTTATGTTCTAAAGATACCAAGGGATCTGGAGATGGTGCATAAAAATGGTGTTGATAGAGAAGATCAGCCATGGTCTAGTTGAATGGCATAGCAGGCTCGAAAGGCCGAATGGCCTATTGGTGCTCCTATGTTTGCATGTGGCACATTTGAACCCAGAAAGCAGTAATTAGTGTGTTTTTTTTATTCACCACTGAAACAATACCTCTTGTAAGGAAAGACCTGTTCTCCTTACCTGGTCTGGGCTATAAATCACTCTAACTCTCAATAGTTGACTCCTCATTGTCAAATAAAATGATCCAGTGGCACAATGATGTGACTTGTGCAAGAGTGATATTAATATTTAATTTAATCAGCTGATGAACAGTATATTGAACTGTTTTTTGAAAATATTTATAAAAACATGCAAAGACACCGACATAAGATGGCTGCCACAAGGGGAGATTTTCCAGTCCCCCACTCCCCCCACACACCACCCTATGCTGCATCTTTCTCGGTGACAGGAGTGTGGACAGGATCTTCAGATTCCACTGCTGTCAATAAAATTTCCCATTGAATCCACCCTTCCTACCGAGAAACCCGTGGCGGGGGTTCGCCGTCAGTGTGACCGGCAGATCCCGCTAGCTGAAAGGCCGGAACCCCACCCCACCCCCGCACTGTCTCTCGAAACTGCAATTTACATAGTCTTAAACTCCACTAAATATTCACGACCACCGTAAAAAAATTCTGCTTCGGCCACGGATGCGAGTAAAAGGCTCTAAAACAGTGAATTCTCTCATTTTAACTTTTCGCATTACATTTTGATTCAGCCTGAAGTAACTTCTTACTGTGTAACTAGTAAATATGTACATGTGTGTGCGGATTGCAAAGGTCGGGACATGGGTTTAGTTTTTAAAATGTCTATGCATCTTTACTTCTGTGGGTTTTCAGCTCAATAAAATCCTGTTCCTCTGGTTTAAACTCTAGAAAGCCTGTTCGATTAGCTTCTTCGCAATCAACACGTAGGTGGTTAAGCACCGACATTGCGTATACTTTTACTGCACTTCCCTCAGTGGGATTTTCCCATCTAGCCGAGGTCAATAGAATTTTGAATGACTTGCCACATTTTCTGGCCCTGCCGTCACGGGATGACGCCGTAAAATTCCCTTCATCCTTTTAAATTCACTAAAAATTCTGTTAGTCAGACTTGGGGTGGTCGGATAGGGGAGTCATATCCTCACGAGGTTGTAAGACGAGCAAGCCGGCACACCGTGTCAGGTTAATCAGGGGGATGAGCAATAAATGTTGGCGTTAGTGCCCACGTCAGGCAAATAAAACTTTTTTTTTCAAATATTTATGGGGGATCCGAGAGGAGAAAGGAAGATAAATCTATCCACTCGGAAAGTTGTCGGGAATACGGAATGCCCCGCCTGAAAAAAAGCCGATTCCATCAATAATTTTTTACGCTGGCTTTTGTCAGGCATCTGAAGGTAAGGAACTGGCGGAGAGCTGGTCCAAAAGCAAGGCTGTAGAACTGAGCACAAACGCTCTCTTAAAAGGGGCTGCAGAATTGTGAGGGGCCAAAAGGCCTCACTCTGCGTGCTCTGAATTTCAATGATTCAATGAAATGTTGACTTTTGAGAGAATGGCTTCTTTGAAATCCTCAGCGAACTGTTCCATAATGCAGCTTTTTTTCCTCTCTCTTATTTGGTGTTCTTTTTGCCTCGAGAAGACGTAATTGCCGCCTTCAGTTGTGGTACCCGGGGCTCAATCTTGGTAATACGTCAAGTTTGCCATTGTCCCGGCAAATCTGTTGACAGATAGTAATTGGGTCACCGCAGAAAGCCCACGGTCTACGATCAGATCGAGCAGCAATGGTTGGCATGGCAACCGCACTGGTCAATTAAAAATGCATGAGGAGGACTTGTGAGCCTGTGGTTTTTTAGACACTAGAGCGGGCATGAAGCCAAGTGAAAAGACTATACCAAAATCTGTGGAGGATTATTTAATTATTTACAGTTTCCACCTCTTATTTATTTACTTCTCTCTCATCACCAATTCAGTTTTTAACTCAAATTGTTTACTGCACTGACCAATATACATAATCCCAACCAAGACCATCAATTTACTGATGGGGATAATTAGAATCTATGGTGTGGTTGTTTGGAAATATATATTCTTTGAGATCGCGGTCTACACTGAACATCATAATACCACCATATGCTGTCTCAAAGGGAGAATAAAATGAATCATGAAATACTCTGTTGCTGAAGTGAGAAAATCCTTCTCTCTTATGAGTTTTTGCAGTGTAAATTGACACCATTTATATGAGAAACTATTGAAGTAGTTGCTGCAGTGCCATCACTCCTACACTCTACCACTGCAAGTCCCATACACAATTAGGCTGAGATTGTTTAAGGGGTAAATGAATTAAGGTTGCACCACGCAAGTCCATAGCAATTGGAGCTAATGTGCCACAGAACAGATAGGCTGATAGGATGAGATGAAGTAAATTGGGATGAGGCTCATGTGGAGGACAGACACTGCCACAGGTCAGTTTGGTCGAATGGCCAGTTTCAGTCCTGTAAAACACGGCACAATTCTATTTACCTTACAACAAGGCCCTTCCACCACTCTCCAAGCTTCTGAACCTAACTATGTTTCCTCACACGAGGTACTGAGAGGAGGTGGGGTGATTTGTAATGCAAACAGAAGCATAGAATACGTACAGTGCAGAAGGAGGCCATTCAGCCCATCTGGTTTGTGCTGACTCTCTAAAAGAGCGCCCTATCAGGCGCATCCCCCCAAACCCACCCACCCTATCCCTGTAACCCCATCAAACCTACACACCTTTGGACAATAAGGGGCAATTTATCATGGCCAATCCACCTAAACTGCATATCTTTGGATTGTGGGAGGAAATCGGAGCTCTCGGAGGAAACCCTCGCAGATATGGGGAGAACGTGCAAGTTGCACACAGACAGACAACCAAGGCCAGAATTGATCCCGTGTCCCTGGGGCTGTGAGGCAGCAGGGCTAACCACTGTGCCACGATGCCATCCCTCGGATGGAGGAAGAGCCACAAGGCCGAGACACCAGCCTGAGATTTGCCCCCCTCCCAGTTTAACACTGTGCACCATTGGTTGAGGGAAACCTGAATAAATGGGTTAAGGGCAGCACGGTGGCCTAGTGGTTAGCACAGCTGCCTCACGGCGCTGAGGTCCTAGGTTCGAATCCCAGCTTTGGGTCACTGTCCGTGTGGAGTTTGCACATTCTCCCCGTGTTTGCGTGGGTTTCGCCCCCACAACCCAAAAAAATGTGCAGAGTAGGTGGATTGGCTACGCTAAATTGCCCCTTAATTGGAAAAAATAATTGGGTAATCTAAATTTAAAAATAAAAAATAAAAAAATAAATGGGTTAAGAAAATAGAGGCCTGTGTACTCGATGATTGTCAGATGTGGCGACCCATCCCAGGTGAGGTCCCCAAAGTTGTTGATCCAGGCAAGATCCTTTCATTTGTCATTATCAGGCTGGGGTGCCCCAAAATTGTTACAATCCTGGATGAGGAGGGATGAGCTGACTCTCTGTTTTTATTCAATCCCCATGTTGGTAACAAGATTTAATATAAAAAGTATCCTTTTCATTGGATTTCCTTTCTCCAGACCCAATAGTTATGTTTTCATCTTGCCAAATTAACCAGGCTTTACTGAGTTAACAATAGAGTGAGTCTATTAATTATTCTAAAGACACAAAAATGGTAAAATACATGCATATGCATATAGATTCATACAGATGTAGAAGGGAGAATTGACTTCAAAGTAAGTAAATATAAAAAGTATATGGGACAACCCTTGACGTTTGAAGCGTTGCAGACGTTGCAATTTGTGATTCTAGTAGAGTTGATTTCAGCAAGTGAATGGTCAATTTTGCAATTCTATAGTTCGGCAGAGAAGCCACCAGTTCTCTTTTCAGCTGTGGTTCTTGCTGACGTGATTTTGTATTAAACAAAGCTAAAGATTTATTTACAGTACTTCATTGAATTCAACCTCTTACTTCGATATAATCAACAATTGACAATAAATGAACAATCTACACTCATCTACCACTATTCTCTGCACTAATACAATAACTATGATCTGCTCTCACTCACACTAGCTTTCCGACTTCTAGCCTTCTCCTCAACACTCTCCAAGAAGGCTTAGCACTGATGCTTTATATAGTTCTGCAACCAGCTCCTCCAAGTGATTGATTCGGACAGAACATTAACCTTTACAGCTCTGTACATTTCTCATAACATCACAGTAATATCACTGGACAAGTAATTGGTTAATAATCTGAAGTTCAGATCCCACCATGGTAGCTGGATTTAAAATCTGGAATATAAAGCTAGCCTCAGTAATGATGACCATGAAACTACCATCAACTGTTGTGAAAACCCATCTAGTTCATTGATGCCCCTTAGGGAAGACAATCTGCTGGTCTGGCCTACATCTCACCCCAGATCTACAGAAATATGGTTGACCTTTTAAAATTCTGTCATGGCGTGGAGACATCACTGGCAAGGTCAGTATTTGTTGCCCATCTTTAATTGCCGGCGAACTGGCTGGCAGTTCAGAGTCAACCACAGTACTTTGGGTCTGGAATCCCACGCAGGCCAATGCCAGTTAAGGATGGCAGATTTCCTTCTCTGAAGGTCATTAGCAAATCAGCTGGGTTTTTACAACAATTGACAGATGGTTTTACGGTTATCAGTGGATTTATAATCCTAGATTTTTATTGAATTCAAAATTCATCATCTGCCATGGTGGGATTTGAAGCCCAGTCCCCAGAGCATTACCCTGGGTCTCTTCATTACAATACCACTCTGTGATTGGCTCCCCTCCTCTTAAATGTCCTCTGCAGTGATGGGGGAAGCCATTCACTGCAAGGGGTAATTAGATCTGGGCAACAAATGTTGACCTTTCCAGTGATGGTGAGTGTCAGAAAGGAAACAAAAAAAAAATCCGTGTTTAGATCCTCTTATGTTGGTACATATTTGATGGGCCAAATGGCCTCATTCCGCACTGTAGGCATTCTATGATTCTATCTCGGGTTGAAAATGGGGTCAGATTTGGAGACATGTTGAACTAAACATTTGTCACTTCTCTTCAGCAGGAAAAATATTTGTGTGGTCTTGTGTCTATTGTATCGTGTATCTGGGCGGCAAGTTGGCAAAGTGGTTCGCACTGCTGCCTCACAGCACCAGGAACCCGGGTTCAATTCCAGCTTAGGTCACTGTCTGTGCGGAGTCTGCACCTTCTCCCCTTGTATGTGTGGGTTTCCTCCGGGTGCTTCTGTTTCCTCCCATAGTCCAAAGATGTGCAGGTTAGCTGGATTGGCCATGACAATGTGTCCCTTATTGTCCAGGGATGTGCAGGTTAGTTTATGGGGTTACGGGAATAAGGGAGGAATGGGTATGGATAGAGAGCTCATTTGAAGGTCGGTGCACTCGATGGGCCAAATGGCCTCCTTCTGCACTGTAGGGATTCTATGTGGAAAAATCTTTAATTGACCAAGTAATTCTCCTCACCATAGTTCATGACTTCCAATTTCTACTTATTCCCAGAGCTGTCTGAAAGGTACTCAGCCGGGTGGACCATTTGGATGAGTTGGGATATTCCTCCAGCCAGTTGCATGTGTCTTGGCACAATGGCAAGCCCGGATACTGATCCGGAGATGTCTGAACCAGAATAATAGTGACAGTTGTGTTAGGTGAAATGGGAAAGATCATTGGGCTGAGGGACTTCAATGTCCATGATGAAGAATGGCCCAGTGAGGCATTTACTGACAGAACTGACCAGGTTCTGAATTTGGTGGCAGACAGAGTGGTCTTGACATGAGCAAGGAAATAAATTACTTGCCCTTGTCCTCAACAACCTGCAAATTGCAGAAAATAGTGGGCGGGATTCTCCATCCGTTCACACCAGTGGAAATCTCCGGTCACGCTGTAGTGAATAGGAGATTTGGCCGAGCGTCAAATTCTCCATCCTCGCTAGAAGCGGTAGTGGGGCCGACTCGCAATGGAGAATCCCGGCCAGTATCTCAAGCAATAATAGCATAGGACCAGCACCTAGGCCCATTGAAAATAAAGGCTTGGATTGTTATCTGCCATATCACCCTACAACAGATAGCGGCACTAAACAAAGGGATGGTAGATTGAGAAACGCACTTGACGCATGAAACTGCTTGGCATCAGGCTAATGGGATGCAGACAAAGGCCCGACTGGAATCTTCCACCCACGCCCAAGTTTCCACAAGAGCAGAGAGAAAGAATATCGGTCCAGAACACATCTGGAACAATGTGGCGTGCAGAAGTCGGGACTCATCGGAACCATGCCTGGGGCTTCTTCCGGAGTTCAAGACGGAGGCTGCCCGCAACCCTGGAACCCAGAACACCACAGCAGAGGGTTGAGGGAGCATCTACAGGTGGACCTTCCAGATTCAGTATCATCGAGGAGGTCCATCTTCCAGCCTCAGAACATTCCTGGCGATCCCTATTTTTTCTTCAACAGTGCATCAGTGATGTTAGGTGCTATTTCAACTTGGAGCCCATATATGATGGCGGGACTCGGGTCATCATGCCCGCCCCGCCACAGAATACGGCGCTAAACCTTCGGGTGCACAATTAATGAGGTCAGGGCAAGAAGGTATGGCATGGCTTCCCAGCAGCCTCTGCAGCAGGAAACACTCTTCATTCCCGCCTCCGCCATGGTACTTAGTCCCAGATAGGAGAACTTCACCGCTTGTCTCTGCCAATAAGAATGCCCTCCCACAGTGCTGTAGTGTGTTGTTACAAAGAAAGAGACAGAGCACTTCGTATTGGGAAATGCCAAACTCCTTTGGTGTGGATTTCCTTGTGCTATTGTCCAAAGCTCTTAAGCAATGATAATAAGTTGCCACAGCATTGGACAGTTGCTGCAATGTAAACCAATGTTTCAGAGTGAAAATTGATCGTCACTAAACAGGCTTGTGTTTCGTGTGAAGACAGTTTCAGTGTTTTAACGTCAGAATATTTTTGAATTGTAATCAATTGTTTGGAATATTTCTGTATTCTTTCCCCTCTGTGTTTTCAGTTCTGGCAAAGGGCCGTGTAAATGGGTTTGGTCGTGCTCAGCGATGCCGGCAATAAAATCTGAAAAAATCTTAAATTGTGCCAAGTAAGGATAGTCAGAAGTGACAGCTGAATAAATGAACTATATGCTATCATTTTTCAGGCTTAAAAATTGCATTCAAATAATTCAACGCTTGCGATCTATGCTGTGTGAGAATAGAAGCACCAAACTCCGTCTCTAACTAAAATATTATTGTTTCAGAAAAACAATGGGGCATTTAGCCATTGTGTTTCGGATATTCATTCAGATATACAATAGCATGTTCTGGCCTGGTTTGTGCTTCCGTCTATCAAACCAATTCCCATAACCCACCAGCTAAAGGTCATGGCCTTTTTCCTTCTCGAAGAGGTCACCAGTACATGGCCATGACCCCTGACCCCCCCCCTTAAATAAATGGAGAAGTGAACCACGTCGGTGTCTGCCGTAAGTAAAGCTTGACAGATGGGCTGGGAGTTGTGCAAGCAGCTGGGGAGGTGTTGGTCATGGGGGAGTGCCAGAGGAAGGGATAAGTATGCCACACTGAGTGCTTGCAGTAAATGGAACTGATTCTCAAAAGGTTCCTCTAGCCAATATCTGCATTTTCTTTTTGTCCATTACAGTAATTTTTAATACAAGAGATTCAGACGCTCCCAATTACATGGATTTGACGAATAAGATAATAATTTGTTGATGGTGAATAAGGGGGGAGGTTCACTTGTGTGTACTGCTGATCTCAACAATGATTCTGTAAAATGATTCCCTCTCTCATTTGGAGTTACCACAGTTTGGAGCGATTTTGTTATCAGTGAGGTTCTGGGGCGGGCGGTGTTGGTGGTGGTTGGCTGGTGGGGGGGGGGGGTACGTTAGGCAAATTTCACCATGTCAGACGACGATGATGAGAATATTTCTTATGAGCGGGCGGTCCTCAGTGGCTTATGTCCCATGTGAGCATTGAAGAGTTCACTGTCACTTGTCAGAGTCAACTGCAACGAAGTGGAAACCAGCAAGGAGTCACTCTCACATACCTCTGAAAAGTAGGGAACACCAGAGTTGCCTTATTTGACATTTTTTATAATTAAAACTATATTTCCCTCAACATGTGGTGAAAACCGCTGAATGTATCATCTGCTAATTGACTGACCATTGGGTGTCAGGATATTGACCAAAGGTTTTTCAGCCGTTCCTACTGATAGGATCTTCAGCTCCCGCCTATGACAGCCTCCTCTCCCCTCCCCTTGGTTGGGGAGAGTGTGAACAATGGGAAAACGCATTGGTAGCGGTGGGACTGGAAGAGGAAGATCCTGCCACTGGCCAAAGACAGGTCGTCTATGCAAAACATGCTGCAGGTGGGGGGGGGGGGGGTTTAGTTAAAATAGTGGCTCTTTGTTGACTGAGTTGTTGCATGTCTCCCCAAAACAATTCTTTCTTACAGTTAACCCAGATGACATGTCACATGTTGAAGCTACCTGTAGCATTGTGTCCATTCTGGTTGAGCGGGGATTAGACAGAGATGGTCAAAATCGCGAGGGATCTGGACAGAGTATAGATAACGAGAAACTGTTCTTATTAGTGGAAGGGTTGTGATCTAGAAGACACAAACTTCAAGTGATTGGCAAAGAACGAAAGATGACATGTGGTGAAAAAAAACATTGCGCAGTGAGTGGTTAGGATCTCGAATGCACTGACGAAGCGTGTGGTGGAGGCACTTTCAATCGTGGCTTTCAAAAGGCAATTGGATAAATTCTTGAAGGAAAAGTAAATGTAAGGTCCACATGGAAAAATCGGAGTAGGGGGACTCGCTAAATAGCTCTTGCAGAGCGCCAGCAGGGCTAGATGGGCTGAATGGCCGCCTTCTGTGCTGTAGCCATACCATGATTCTATGGTATGCAAATAAATAACTGACTAATCAATAACTTTGCTAACTCCAGGGAGGGACTAAAGTAAAGACAAAAACAAAAAAGCTGGCTAAAGTGAGAAAATATATTCAAATTGTGGGTGGGTGAGGGGAATCAAGACAAAAGGAATAATTGACACAAGTCACCATTGTTTCAGGACTATCACTAATCAATTTGCCTTCCACTCTATGATGCTTGATTTGATGTTTGGTGTGAAGTGTAGATAAAGACAAAGCAATGTTCTGCAGTGCCTAGAGGTGTTTCCAGAAATAAAGGACGGGATTCTCTAGTCCCTCAGCCATATGTTTCTTGGTGACGCACCTTCACTGGCGGTGGGATTCTCTCTTCCTGCAACTTGCCATTGGGATTGAAGCCACTCCACATAGCCGGGAAACCAGCGGTGAAGAGAATCCCAATGGCCGGAGAATTCTGACCATATTATGCCAGCAGATCTTCCATAGTGACGCCCACAGTCACTCTGAAGTCTGGAGGGCCTTCATTGCTTCATTGGCCTGTCTCTTTAAGGCCGCCGCTGAGGCACGTGCTCCCTGTGGAAAAGTGATCTATGTGCACGCATCCTTGGGTCAATTGATAGCTAATTACCGTTGCTGCCGGGACATTCATTGGGTTGGCAGCTGCTTGGCGCATCTCCTTCGGGAGCCTGCCGACTCTAAATCTGCCACTGGCATCTTGGAACAGTTCATTTGGATCACACCCCCTTTTAAGCAAAGTTCTTAGCTGACCCCTGCTTGACCCGCTCGCTGCTCTGACAGGGTCAGGGCAGAGGTCAGCGTTACCTCAGGGTTCCTGCTCCATGCTTAAGGCAGCGGAGTGGGATTGAGGGCTTTCCTACAAACAGATAGCACTGTGCCTATTCCTCGTTTGGCAGACACACATTCGCAAAGGGGGACGTACTTTCCCACTTCTGCAGCAATGATTAATAAGTGACAAATTATCAAAGCAGCATAGTTCCCAATAAGACTTGAACCGACCAGGGGAACTGGAGTGCATCATCATCGCTCAGCAGTGCCACCTCAGAAATGGATCAAATCTGATCTGTAGGTGGGCATTTTTACAATTGGGGTTTGACAGCAACCCACTTCAGATGTCAAGAAAACGAAGCAGCTTCTTGCATAGATCTGTCCCTCGCTGGTTGTCTGAGACTCAGGCAGAGCACTTTCCTTTGTGCTCAATCAGTGTAATTGAGTTGAAGCTGCTGTTTCACATTTTCTGTGGTGGCCGTGACACTGATCACTGGCAATTGTCAGGCAGTCACAGTTAAATGAAATCCTGCTTGCTTCTCGATGACCTATTATTGTCACTGTCACTGTAAGCTCCAGTCACTCGCAGACCCCGACGTGTATTGTGTGTCAGTAATTAGTGACACCTACTCTCAGCGCTTAGTTTATCCTGGCTTGTTTTGCTCGGTATCATTGCCAGCCTCCTCCTTGCTAATTTGGTGTCCGTCTTCGAAGCCTTTGTAAAGCCGTTCTATTGCCAGTTCTTGGCATGCGAGGGGGTAACATGATGAAAAATTTCTGGTGGCCATGCATTGTTCTCATGCAGTCATTTGATTTCTCCCCATCTCATAACAACCATCACTCAACAACAACTTGCATTTAGATGGCACCTTTAGTGTTGTAAAACATCCCAAGGTGTTTTGTTTTGTTTTTATTCACGGGATGTGAGCATCACTGGCAGGCCCAGAATTTATTGCCCATCAACTGGGTGACTTGCTGGGTCACTTCAGAGGGCATTTAAGAGTAAACCATATTGCTGTGGATCTGGAGTCACACGTAGGCCACACCAGGTAAGGACGGCAGATTTCCTTCCCTAAAGGACAATAGTGAACCAGATTGTTTGCAACAATCAACAATGTTTTAATGAGGGCAGCACTGTGGCACAGTGGTTAGCATTGCTGCCTACGGCGCTGAGGACCCGGGTTCGAATCCCGACCCTGGGTCACTGTCCGTGTGGATTTTGCACATTCTCCCCGTGTCTGCGTGGGTTTCACCCCCACAACCCAAAAGATGTGCAGGGTAGGTGGATTGGCCATGCTAAATTGCCCCTTAATTGGAAAACATGAATTGGGTGCACTAAATTTATAAAAAAAACAATGTTTTAATGGCCATCGTTATACTTTTAATTCCAATTTTAAAAAGTTTTTTCAAATATCATCACCAGCTATGGGGGGTGATGTACCATCAATTGAACGCGAGACGAGTTGCTGTACAAAAGTATGGCTTTAATCAGTTAGATGTTAGCCCTGCAGTCGATTACAGTAAATGGACGACCGCCAGGAGTACTGGGTATTTATACCCTTCCCTGGAGGCGGGGTTAACTCAGCCTCTCGACCAATCGGGGAGCCGTCACATGACTGGTCTCAACCAACCGGTCGAGAGGCACATGACCGACCAGGGCCAATGGTAAGCCGGTGTTCTGCAACAATGGCAGGTAGCTATGCTAATCATACCACCACAGGGGGATTCAAACCATGTCCCCAGAGTATCACCCTGGGCCTTTGGATTACTAATTCGTGTCGATGCCAGTATACCACTGCTTCCCCTTCAGGGCAGTGGAATCAGACAAAGCACAGTTGTGCAAATTGCATTCAAACTCATGGCCTTTGCTTCACTCACCACCTTGTTATCTCTTCGTTAAGATGTTAAACTGAGGCCCTCTTGGGTGGCAGTGAAAAGTCCCATTGCACGACTCAAAGAAAGGCAGGGCTCCCCACCATTATTTACCCTTGAATCATCAACACTGAAATAAACTGACTGGTTGTTTATTTTGTTACTGTTTTTGGGGAACTTGATGTCCACAAATAGACCCCTCTGCTTCTCTACATTCCAATGATAACTTATATTTCTTTATACAGTGACTTTAATGTAACAAAACTTCCCAAAGTGATTCACAGGAGCATCGCAGCACAAAGAATGACACTGCGTTATGTCTTAGCAAGTGTCTGAAAGAAAGAGAGCAAGGTAGAAAGGCAGAGAGGTGGAGTGAGTATATTCCAGAGCTTGTGGCCGTGGCAGCTTAAAGTCACCAATGGTGGGGCAATTATGATTGGGAAGGCAAAGAGACCAGAGTTAGAGAAGCACAGATTAGCTCAGAGGGTTGTGGGGTTGGAGAAAGTTACAGAGATCAGGTGGGGAGAGGCCAGGGAGGGATAAGAATACCAGGATGAGAATTTTAAAATCAAGACATCAACAGAGACTGCATTTCAAAAGCACCGGCTGTGACGCCTGACCTTGAGATGGCCAAAGAAGGGCAGCACGGTGGCGCAGTGGATTAGCACTGCGGCCTCACGGCGCCGAGGTCCCAAGTTCGATCCAGGCTCTGGGACACTGTCCATGTGGAGTTTGCACATTCCCCCCTCCCCCCCCCCCCCCCCCCCCCCGCCCCTGTGTCTGCGTGGATTTCGCCCTCACAACCTAAAAATGTGTAAGCTAGGTGGGTTGGCCACATTAAATTGCCCCTTAATTGAAAAAAAATGAATTGGGTACTCTAAATTTAAAAATATATATATAAAAAAGAGATGGCCAAAGATCAGGGAAAATGCTGGGCTGGATTCCCCGATTCCCTAGCCGGGTATTTCCCGGCCGCACGCTGTTCACTGGATGCGGGATTTTGTCTTCCCTTGATCGTCAATGGGATTTCCCATTGTAACCACTCAATGGTGGTGCACTGCCTGTGAGAAAATTGACTTGCAACGACTGGTATGAAAATGCAAGTTTGGAATATAAGAAATAATAAGAGCACGAGTAGATCATACAGCCCCTCCAGCCCGCTCCGCCATTCAGTATGATCATTGATGATCTTCCACATCAAATCAAGTTTCCCACCCACTTCGCCTAGGCATCGATTCCCTGAGACCAAAAGTCTGTGTAACTCAGCCTTAAATAAAATCAGCATTCACAACCCTCTGGAATAGACAATTCCAAAGATTCACACTTCAACCCCCAATGAATTTCTTTATTGTTAGAAAAGGCTAATAATGATTTTGTCCTTTCACAATTGGAAACTTAAAGATGGCCCTGTACTAGTTGCAGACATTCTACAGTCAATGCGAGGACAAAACAGAGAAAGTTGTCCCCATGGTGGGAAACGTTAACTGAAGCTGGTTTGGGCTGTAGCTGCACCACTGCGAACTCCAAACAGCGGTACTTTATCATCAGGAGCCTTTATTTGAAAGCACCCCTGCGGTAACGAGAGCTATGTTAATAATGTTGAAGTTGGCTGTTTAATATGGAGCTTAGCTATGGAATGTTTTCTTGAGGTAATGTGGGAGAGTTCCTGAATTACAATTGCTGCGAGTTTGCCAGTATCTTTTGGATGTAAAAATGCTCTGCAGGCACCGACTGTCGTGCTCTCAGTGTTTTGAAAACGCCTCGCTGCATATTTTTTTCCAGCAGCTGAAAGCTTCATCTGCTTCACTGTGACAAATACTTCCCTTCGGACTTTGTGTTGAGCAAGCCAGAGCATTGTAAATGTCTGACCTGACCAGGTACGATTAGATAGACCATAAGACCTAAGACATAGCTTGACAGTTCCTCATTTAAAACCATATATTCACAAATTTTCCTCATAATTGTTTATGTACATCACAAACAAGAGAGGCCCAAGCACCAATCCCTGTGGAACACCACTGGTCACAACCTTCCATTCAGAAAAACACCCTTCTACTGCTACCCTTTGCCTTCTGTGACCGAGCCAATTCGGTATCCATCTTATCACCTCACCTCTGATCCCATGTGACTTCACCTTTTGTACCAGTCTGTCTATTGCTTATGAGTCCATTTGTTTCCAAATGGGTATAAATGTGTTGGCAATCCTTCAAGTCAATATGTTGCCATATACAGGAGATATGTAGGCATTAACCCCTCATCTTTTAGACTTGGATTTGATCTAACCAATTCATGAGAATCTGGAATGCACTGTCTGGGAAAGTAGTGGAGGCAGAAAACCTCATAACCTTTAAAATGCAATTGGATGAGCACTTGAAACAGCATCACATTCAAGGATATAGGATAAGTGTTGTTGACTCTTAACTGCTCCTTCAAGGGCAATTCAGGATGGGCAATAAATACTGGCACAGCCTGCGACACCCACGACCCATGAACGAATAAAAAAAAAGTGCTGGTAAATGGGATTAGAATGAGATTAGGGGTGGTTATCGTCAGTGTAGACTCGATGGGCCGAAGGGTGTTTTCTGCACTGCATGGCTCTCGATTGAGCAACTGAATATGCCCTTGTTCAGCCAGCTTGGTACGAATGCAAGACCTTACAAGACGGCTTTGTTTTATAATGTCTCTTCTGAATTTAAAGTTAGATCAAATGTACTGAATGGGCGAGGGCAGGGCGTGGGGTCAGGGACATGGAACATCAAAGTGGGATGAGGCTGGTACCCTGAGTGTGGTGGGGAAGGGGTCATGGAGCAGTAATTCAAGGTAACAAAAAAGGAGTCAAAGGGCAGCATCAGTACTGTCCACATGTGGAGCCTTCTCACGGTCTTGGCTGGCAGAATCCTTTGCGTTCCCCTGCATCATTTCACTTTTCCGCACTGAGGTTACTGACTAGCCTGTAGTCTCCTGGTTTATCCCTTCCACCCTTCTTGAATATCGGTACCATATTGCCTATCCTCCAGTCCTCCAACACCTCTCCTTTGGCCAGAGAGGAATTGCCAGCACCCCTGCTATTTCCTCCGTTGCCTCACTCAACAGCTTGGGATACATTCCATCTGCCTCTGGATATTTGTCTACTTCTAAACCCCCCCCCCCAATCCACTCAGAACCTCCTCTCTTTCTGTGTTAATCTCTTTAATTTTATCACAGTCCTTCTCCTTGATTTCTATCCCCATACTGTCCCTCTCATGAGTGAACAGCGACATAAAGTATTCATTCAGAACCGTACCTACATCCCACGGCTCCACACACAAATTAACACTGTGGTCCTTAATGGGCCCTACTCTTTCCCTAGTTATCCTTTTACCCTTAATGCACTTACAAAACAACTGAGGATTTTCCTTTATTTAACCTGCCAGTATTCTTTCCCTTTTTGCTCTCCTAATTTCCATTTTAAGTTCTCCCTGCACATTCTATACTCCTCTCGGGTTTCTGCTGTTTTGAGCCCTCAATATCTGCCATCAACCTCCCTTTTTCCCTTTATCCAATTCTGTATATCCGTCAATATCCAGGGTTCACTGGATTTGTTGGTACACTATCTGATAGATTCCTACCGGGCTCCTGCTAAGTTAGTGCCATTCTGGTCGACCTTATATACATGGGTTAATTGAGGTTCCTTCCCCTAGTGGAGGAGCCTGTACCTCAGCAAGAAGCATGGGGAAGACGAGCATTCACATCTGTAGGATTCATGTGGGATATTACAGTTATGTACCTGCTAAAATTGTGATGCAATGGGCCATAAATTATTTTGATTGTATTAATTAGTTAATGAGAGTTAGTTAGTTTCGAAACTTTGATGTATCAGTTGCCGATTTAAACATTTTTAAATCAATGTTGATTTTATTTTAAAAATGAAAACCACAATGCTGGAAAATAATAATAATGATAATAATAATCTTTACTGTCACAAGTAGGCTTTCATTAACACTGCAGTGGAGTTACTGTGAAAATTCCCTCGTCGCCACATTCTGGCACCTGTTCGGGTGCACAGAGGGAGAATTCAGAATGTCCAATTCACCTAACAAGCACGTCTTTGGACTTGTGGGAGGAAACCAGAGCACCCGGAGGAAACCCACGCAGACACAGGGAGAACGTGTAGACTCCGCACAGATAGTGACCCAAGCCGGGAATCGAACCCGGGTCCCTGGAGCTGTGAAGCAACAGTGCTAACCACTGTGCTCGGTCTGGCAGCATTGGAGGAGAGAGAAACAGATAACGCTTCAAGTCTGATTTGTTCTTCTGTGGAGCTGAAGATAGGCAGAAATGTGATGGGTTTAGATGCTGCTGTGAAGGGGATGGGGGGTGGGTCAGGTGGAACAAAAGGGAGAATCAGGGAAGGAGACATTCAATACCAAAGATGTCACAGGACAAATGGCAAAGGGAGTGTTAATGGTAGTAATAAAGGAAGAAAGCATTGGTCCAGAGTAGGCGTTAACAGCAGAATAAAGGCCAGTTCTGAAAGCAAAAACATGGAAACAGAAACGGGTATTTGAAGAAAAAAATGAATCAAAATGGAGGATTCATGGCCGGAAGTTGCTCAATATTGAGTCGAGCAGACTATAAAGTGGCGAATTGGAAGATGAGGTACATGATCCACAGCTTGTGTTGGTTTCAGTGGGAAATTGTGACAGGTGGAGGAGTGAATTGTGAGCACGAGAGCAAGATGGTCAATGGCAAGCGATGGGTAGGTTGGGGTCACGCTTGCGAACTGAGTGAAGGTGTTCCACAAAGTAATCACCCAATCTGCATTTGATCTCCCCAATGCAAAGGAGGCCGCATCGTGAGCTGCAAATACCGTCTGTTAAATTGAAAAGTGCAGGTAAATCACCTGAAAGGAGTATTTAGGGCTTTGGACAGTGAGAAGAGAGAAGGTAAAAGGGCAGGTGTTACACCTCCTGCAATGGGAAAGTGTTGAGGTGCGGGGCTAACAGAAAAGTGGGCCAAGGTGTCACAGAGGAAACACGCCTTTCAGAATGCTGAAGAGGGGGGGCGGTGGGAGGCCCCTTTAGTTTCTGGGAGGTGTTGATTGAGGGAGGAATGTTGGTCAGGACACTTTGGTGATTTCTCTAAACGTTTTCCAAACAGTGCCAAGCGATCTTTAACATCCCATTGAAACACTGAAACAGATGGCCAAGGGTTTGACCTAACATCACATTTGGAGGGTGGCACCATTGAAAGTGTAGCATTGTCTTCATATTGCAGCCCAATATCCACCTCAACCACATGAATGTTTTGCCTTCAGAATGAACAGGAGCAGCATAGGCCAGGCCTTTGAGCCTGGCTGTCACACACCAGGTAGCAAGACATAAAAACAGAGGGCTGACTTCCATAAACAGTTTTAAGCTTCGAATGAACTTTTTATTCTCAGTTAAATTAGCCCAGTTGCCCTATACTTGCAGGAACCAATCCATTTATATACAGTTCCTCATGCAGAATGTCACAGAGGATTTAAATCAGTTTAATTCAGTGGAGATAGCTAACTGCCTTTGTGGCAGATATTCTGTGTCAGCAGCACTTCCCAAAATTAGAATTGGTAACTAAGATCCTTTTATACTATGCCTTCTCTCTCAAACAAAACTGAAAATATACATTTTAATTTGATTTAATTTTTAATTGATGATGGAACCGGTTCTAAAAGTTGCTGAGGTCTATGTTTTATTTAATTTTAATCTGACCATCAGGTACGCATAGAATCTAAAGCAACACCCAGCTCAAAACTGGAAGGGATGGTTGCTGTGTCAAAACTGAAAGTCTTCAGGTGAGATGTTATACTGAGGTTCTGTTCAATTAAGAAGACATTAAAAGATCCCTTTTTCACAAGAACCAGGAAGCAGATAATGCCCTCTTCATGGATAGGGTTAAGGGTCAGATGCCAGCCATTTAGAACTCAGATGAGGAGAAATTTCTTTACTCAGGGTGATGGGAATCTGTGGAACTCTCTACTCGAGAGGCCTGCGGATATTCCCTTTTTAAACATACTCAAGGGTGAGGTCCCTACCCCAGAGTTTGGGGTCAAAACGGCGTATGTTTTCAAGAAAGTGTTCATAGAATAGAATCATAGAATTACTACAGTGCAGAAGGAGGCGATTCAGCCCACCGGGTTTACACCGACTCCCTGAACATGGCCCACTCCCCCATCCTATCCCTGTAACCCCACCTAACATTTTGGACACTACGGGCAACTCAGCATGACCAATCCACCTATCCTGCACATCTTTGGACTGTGGGAGGAAACCCACGCAGACACGGTGAAAACGTTCAAACTCACAGCGCCAGGGACACGGGTTCAATTCTATTCTCGTGTGACTGGCTGTGTGGAGTTCGCACGTTCTCACCGTGTCTGCTTGGATTTCCTTTGGATGCTCCGGTTTCCTCCCATAGTCCAAAAATGAGTAGGTTAGGTGAAAAATGAGAATGAAAAATGAAATGGTGGATTGGCCATGCTAAAATTGCCCCTTAGCCTCCAGTGATGTGCAGGTTAGGTGGGGTTATGGGGATAGGGCAGGGGAATGGGCAAGGTCAGGAGGCTCTTTCGGAGGGTTGGTGCTGACTCGATGGGCTGAATGGCCTCCTTCTGCACTAATGAAGTTATATAAAGATGGTGACGGAGTATTTTCCTTGTTGCACATTGCCCCTATAAAGATGATGGCTGTGCACTCACCTTGCTACACGCTGCCCCTATGAAGATAACAACTGTTAAACTGGGCATTCCCCATGAGAAACCCCACGGCTGCTACCCAACTGTGCAAACACAGGGCGGGTAGCTACTCACTCGGAGTTTACAGCCTACACTCAATGTTTATGAAGCCTTACCGCCCTCCTGCGAGCATTCATCGTTCCCATGCACCTGACCTGGGAGAGAGACCTTGAGGCAAACAAGGCAAAGCAGTGCTGGATGCCCTGATGCACATTGGGGCCCGTGTGGAGAGGGTACTCGTGACCCCATTTTTTGTTTCTGCGACCCCAACGTGGCCTGATGCATAGTGAGAGGTGCCGACATTTGAATGAGACAAGGAACCTAGCTCCATCTCTCCTCAGTGGATGGAAAACAGTCCATGGCACGATTATGAAGAAAGTCAAGAAAGTTATCCCCGGTGTCCTGACCAATAGTCATCCCTCAGTCAGCATCACAAAAAGGAACAGACAATGTAGCCATTATCACATTGCTCTTTGTGGGTGTTTTCTGTGTGAAAAGTAGTTGCCGCACATCCCACATGACAACAGTAACCACGCAATAAAAGTACTTCACTGGCTGTAAAGCACTTTGACACTTTGAGGTTGTGAAAAGCACTTTCTAAATGAAAGCCTTTCTTTCTTTATGGGATCCATATTAGGCAAGACAATTGGGCAAACCAATTCTACGTATTGGATAACTCAGTACCAGCTTAAAGATGCTTAAACATGGCACATTTATCAACCAGCTGACCAATAAAAATCTTCACAGCCTGCTGGTGTAAGTTCATAAAATATAGGAGTAGAATTAGGTCATTTGGCCCATCGAGTATGCTCCGCCATTCTATCATGGTTGATATGTTCCTCATCTGCTATCTATAATGTTACAGACCAAGAGATGGATTGCGATTTCAGCCAGAGCATCTCCTCCCGAGAACATATGACCTCAGTGCGGGAGTACGCAATTTAACTTCCCGAGCCTCAACACCTTCAATGTGATCATGGCTGATCCCATCCTTGCCTCAACTCCACTGTCCTGCCTGGACTCCATAACCCTTCAACCCCATTACCAATTAAAAATCTGCCTAACTCCTCCTTAAATTTACTCACTGTCCCTGCATCCACCGCACTCTGGGGTAGCGAATCTACAGATTCACAAACCTTTGGAAGAAGTAGTTTTTTCCTCAAATCTGTTTTAAATTTGCTACCTCCTATTCCAAGATGATGACCTCTCATTTTAGAATGCCCCACAAGAGGAAGTATCAGCTCCACGTCCACGATATCCATACCATTTAGTGTCTTGTATACCTCCCCTCATTCTTCTAAACTCGAGAGAGTATAGGACTAAACTGTTCAATCTCCGGCAAGTAAGTATCCTTCTATTCCACTCCAGGTCTTCTCCCATTATTCTGCTGCAATATAGAATTAAACCATTCACCTCACGCCAACTCGCCCCACTGGGTGCATGCGTGGCCATCTTTATATGTGGGAAAGCCTCTTCAAAACTCCTTGACCTGAGCCCCTCTCAGTGGTTGGGTGGTGTGCGACCATTTGGGATCTTATACAATGATTAAGATCTCCATATAAATGTAAATTATTGCTATTGCCATGGGATCCTTTAACTGCACCATTGTGTTAGATAATAAATTGCCTGGTGAGATTCTCCTCGCTGAGTAAGAGGGCTCCTTTTTTATTTGTGTTCTGAAGCAATGAGTTCTTCAGTGGTTCTGACAGATCTTTAGTGGCTTTGGAGCTCATTATTTTAATAAGTTCTTGAGACATAAAAAAGTGCCAAATGCGTTGGAATGCAGTTTTGGGTGGGAATGACCGGCTTTTTGACCTGCAAGCTCTATCTACCTTTAAGAAAGGCATGGGCTGGATTCTCTGCAGTCCCCATGCCGAAATCGCGTTCGGCTTGGGGGTGGAGAATCCACTTGCACGCCAAAATTGGGGCCGGCGCTGGTCCGGCGATTCTCCGGAACACGGAAATCGACGTGATTGCGCAGTATGCCGTGCGGCTGGGGGCCCATTTGCAGAGGCCAGGCCAGCCCAGCGATCCTCTGCTCATCACCGGCCGCGTTCCCAACGCGTACAACTAACCTGCTATTGCCAGTCGGATGCTGGCGTGGCGGCTGCGGACTCGGGGCTGGATTCTCCGTAGCCCTTCGTAACGCGGGTTGCCTGCGAAAAAAATCGGTGTTAATCACTCCGGCATCGGGGCCTTCTTTAAGGCCGCTATTCTCCGTTCCCGGAGGGGCCAGCAGCTGACTGACGCTATACGCGTCAGTTTCTCCAGCTGCGGAAGTGGTGAGACCCGGCGTATTTTGGAGGAGGAGGAGGAGAGAGACAGACCCGGCATTTGGGGGGGGGTGTGTTCCGGCATTTGGGGGGGGGTGGTGTGTTCCGGCATTTTGGGGGTGGGGGGGGTGTGTGTTCCGGCATTTGGGGGGGGGGGAGGGTTGGTGGTGTGTTCCGGCATTTTGGGGGGGGGGGGTGTTCCGGCATTGGGGGGGGGGGGGATGTGTTCGGCATTGGGGGGGGGGTGTGTTACGGCATTGGGGGGGGGGGGTGTTCCGGCATTGGGGGGGGGTGTGTTCCGGCATTGGGGGGGGGGTGTGTTCCGGCATTGGGGGGGGGGGGGGTTCCGGCATTGGGGGGGGTGTGTGTTCCGGCATTGGGGGGGTGGGGGTGTTCCGGCATTGGGGGGGGGTGTGTTCCGGCATTGGGGGGGGGGGTGTTCCGGCATTGGGGGGGGGTGTGGTTCCGGCATTGGGGGGAGGGGGGTGTGTTCCGGCATTGGGGGGGGGGGTGTTCCGGCATTGGGGGGGGGTGTGTTCCGGCATTGGGGGGGGGGGGTGTGTTCCGGCATTGGGGGGGGTGTTCCGGCATTGGGGGGGGGGGGGGTGTGTTCCGGCATTGGGGGGGTGTGGGTTGTTCCGGCATTGGGGGGGGGTGTGTTCCGGCATTGGGGGGGGGGGGGGGTGTGTTCCGGCATTGGGGGGGGGGGGTGTTCCGGCATTGGGGGGGGGGGGGGTGGTGGTGTGTTCCGGCATTTTGGGGGGGGTGGGGGGGGGGGTGGTGGTGTGTTCCGGCATTGGGGGGGGGGTGTGTTCCGGCATTGGGGGGGGGGGGTGTGTTCCGGAATTGGGGGGGGGGGGGTGGTGTGTTCCGGCATTTTGGGGGGGGGGGGGGGGGGGGTTGGTGGTGTGTTCCGGCATTGGGGGGGTGTGTTCCGGCATTGGGGGGGGGGGGGGTGTTCCGGCATTGGGGGGGGTGTGTTCCGGCATTGGGGGGGGGGGGCGGGGTGTTCCGGCATTGGGAGGGGGGGGGTGTTCCGGCATTGGGGGGGGGTGTGTTCCGGCATTGGGGGGGGGGGGGGTTTGGGGGCAGCGGCGGGCAGAGAGGGGGGGCGACGGATGCCCGGGGCCAACGCAACGTCGCCCCCCCCTCTGTACACCGCTGCCCCTACCCCAACCCCCTCCCCTCACCACCCCTACCCCCTTCACCCCCCTACCCCCCTCCAACGCCGCACCCCCACACCCCCACCCCCACCCCCCACTAACGCCGCACCCCCCCCCCCCCACTAACGGAGGAAGGAAGGGGGGGAAGGAAGGGGGGGGAACGGAGGAAGGAAGGGGGGGGACGGAGGAAGGAGGGGGGGGGAGGAGGAAGGAGGGGGGGAGGAGGAGAGAGGGGGGGGTGTGGGTACCGGCCTTCAGAGGGAGGGGGACGGGGTGTGGGTACCGGCGTTGAGGGGGGGGGACCCGGCGTTGAGGGGGGGGAACCCGGCGTTGAGGGGGGGGTGGACCGGCGTTGAGGGGGGGGGACCCGACGTTCGGGGGGGGACCCGGCGTTGAGGGGGGGGGACCCGGCGTTGAGGGGGGGGGACACGGCGTTGAGGGGGGGGGAACCCGCCGTTGAGGGGGGGGGACCCGGCGTTAAGGGGGGGGGGTTGCGGCATTGCGAGAGATGGGGCGGCGTTGGAGGGGGGTAGGGGTGGTGGGGAGGGGGGTAGGGGTGGTGGGGAGGGGGGTAGGGGCGTTGGAGGGAGGTAGGGGTGGTGAGGGGGGCGTGGTTGGGGTAGGGGCAGCGGCGTACAGAGGGGGGGGCGACGGTGCGTTGGCCCCGGGCATCCGTCGCCCCCCCCTCTCTGCACGCTGCTGCCCCCAAACCCCCCCAATGCCGCAACCCACCCCCCCCGATGCCCCCCCGATGCCGCAACCCACCCCCCCATGCCGCAACCCACCCCCCCCGATGCCGCAACCCACCCCCCCGAGGCCGCAACCCACCCCCCCCGATGCCCCCCCCGATGCCGCAACCCACCCCCCCGATGCCGCAACCCACTCCCCCGATGCCGCAACCCACTCCCCCCGATGCCGCAACCCACTCCCCCCGATGCCGGAACCCACCCCCCCCCCCCCCCGATGCCGGAACCCACCCCCCCCCGACGCCGGAACCCACCCCCCCCCCCCATGCCGCAACCCACCCCCGACACTGAACGGCGTCAACCATCATCAATGGTTGACGCCGTTTTAAATCAACTGTGATTTTCGCCGACGTGACCCGTGGCCACGTCGGCGGGACTTCGGCCCATCCGGGCCGGAGATTTAAGGTCAGTGCAAAAAAAATGAAATCCCGCCGGCGCCAGCTGTTTTCACAGGCTGCCGGTGGGATTTGCACAACGCCGGTTTTTTACCGGCGGGAGAATTGAAAAACCTGCGGGAGCGGAAATAACGCCGCTTCCCGCCTATTCTCCGACCCTGCGTGGGGTCGGAGAATTTCGCCCCCGGTCCGTGGCCACCCTGGAGGGTGGGGGGAGGATCGGGCACCAGGGGGGAGCCTTATAGGCGGCTGGGGATAAGGTCCGCACGGTTAGATGATCGAGCGCGTGGCCGATCGGTGGGAGTGAAGCATGAAACTCGGCGCGGCAGCTGGAGGCCGCCGCCGTGCGCATGCGCGGACTCCAAACCGGAAGTGTGGGTCCCATATCCGCAACTAAAGCTACGACAATCATTCCGGGTTCCTGCTAGGCCCCTGCAGAGCATTGAATTAGTTCATCTTTTTTACAGGAATCTCTGGAGTAAAACCCCAGAGTTTTTACCCCGGCGTGGGGACATAGTCCCATTTTGGAGGAATCCAGCCCATGGATTTTCACTTTGTTTTCTTCCAGCTGCATAATTTTTTGACACTCCAAAGGCAATAGTGGTTGCTAAGGGAACGCAGTTGCATTGCTTTATATCAGCCCTCAAGCTGCGTGGATAATGTTGAAATGCTGATGGGAACTCATGGCACAAAGCTTTATATATCATGAAATAAAGGGCAGTAGGGTTGGCACTTGCAACACCGAGAATTACGAGGATATTTCCGGCATTGAGAGGATTCAGCCATTTTCAGTGATTGAATAGGACGGGGTTCTTTCCCTGGAACTGAGAAGACGAAGGCGAGAGGGGAAATACTTCTTTGTTCAATTATTACGAGGAGCAACAGGATGGATGTGGCAATGCAGTCTCACTTGTGGCTGAGCCCAGAAACAATGGGATATAAATGTGAGACTGTAACAAAGCGATCAAGTAAAGAATGCAGGAGGATTGCTGAAAAGAGACATTGGCTGATATTTTACCGCCGTTCCCACCCACGGAATCTCCCAGTCCCGCCAACGGCAAAACACCACCTCGGATTCTTCGACTGCGGATTGGCATTGCCAAGGTGTGGGCACTGCCCTACCATGTCCCCGACCACCCAGGGGTCTACAATGGGTTCCCCCCTCCCCTACCGCCGGGAATGGTCATCGTGTCTGGTCTCCATTTGTGGAGACCACTGATAAATTGCGCCATCACTGCGCCACGCCGGCAGGTAGGAACATACCCCGCACCCAGAAGATTCGGTGTCAGCTGACTTTGCGTATCAAAAACAATTTAACTGCATGGTAATCAGGCTCACGCCCTTGCTAGGTGTGGACCTGTTTGGAAGGCCTGGGAACATCTCAAACTGTTTGGCACCTGTCTTGTTATGCTCTAGGCATAGCATAAGCAGCTTCCTTGTGGTGCACTTGACAAAGGAAGGTTCAGACGTGGAGATAACTTCAACACGTTTATTAAACTATTTACACTTCTCCTACTCGGGTTCGCCTCTACCGTTAATCCTTCTATAGCTACTCAGGCTGACGAACCAGTCTGCTACAATCCACGTGGTGGGTGTGATATTGAATCAACCCTGTGTCTCTACTCTCTGACTGTCTCCACTGGAAAGAGGAAGATCATGTGTGTTGTGTCCTTTATATATGGGTTGGTGTAATGCCCTCCTGTGGTCGTGTCACCTCTGTGTGTATCGTGAATGCCCATTGGTCGTGTCCTATCTAACTGTTCTATTGGTTGAGTGTCTGTGTGTCATGTCTCTAGTGCTCCCTCTAGTGTCTAGCTAGTCTACATGTATTTACATTAACCACTTGTGTATTTACAATGTTGCATATCACCACAGCGCCCGGTGAAAATACTGAATAGTTGTTCGGACACTGGCCTTTTGTGCAAATGCCTGCTCCTGATGTCATTTTGGCAGCCATGTATTTAGACATTGCGATTCTATACTTAGAATTTCCACCATAAACATCTCTCCTTCTCCACATCCCTCTCTACCTAAAGACTCTGAGTGAAACAATCTCTGACCAAATCATTTGTCAGACCTCACAACAAAACAGACAAATATTATTTGCCAACCATTGTAGGTCATATAAAATATTCAGTTCCACTGAGGTCTATGGGACTGAACATGGGGCAAGAGATATCATAGGTAATTCATGAAATCATCAAATTTACAGCGCAGAAGGAGGCCTATCGTGTCTGCATCTGCCCTTGGAAAGAACACTCTGCCCAAGCACACACCCTATCCCTGTAACCCCACCCAACCTTCTTGGACACTAATCCACCTAACCCGCACACCTTTGGACTGTGGGAGGAAACCGGAGCACCCGGAGGAAACCCATGCAGACACGGGGAGAACATGCAGACTCTACACACACAGTGACCCATGCCGGGAATTGAAAATGGGACCCTGGAGCTGTGAAGCAACAGTGCTAACCACTGAGCTACCATGCTGCCCACGTTGATGCAATACCAGTTACTTTACACCACAGCGCATGTTCAATTTCAACTACATCTTTGCTAAAACTTATATTTGTTTTTGTATTGCCCTGCAGAAGCTGGTAGTGTCAGTTCTACCATATTGAAACAAATGGAATTATATATCCCAGCGTTAATTATCAGTTTGTTTTCTTGCCAACATACTGTACAGGAACAGATGCACTTGAGACAATTGTGCTTGAGTTTGCTGAAAAATTGCACCATTGCAATGGTATGTCTGTGGCACACACTATTCTGAAAATTGCTGAAAACAGACTCATGGGGCGGGATTCTCTCAGTGTGGGGCCGGGCTGGAAAATCGGCGTGACCAGCGCGAATCGCGTCCTGACGCCGGGATGCGATTCGCCGTTCTGCGGAGAATCGGTGCCATTGGCGCCTGCATGGTTGGCGCGGCACAGGTCGGGGCCGCTCTACGGGGCTCCCTCGACGATTCTCGGCCCGGGATGGGCTGAGTGGCCGGAACAGGAAACCCGAGTCCTGCGAACGCCGCTCTAATCTGCTCTCAGCCGGCGGGATCTCAGCGTGAAAGGGTTCGGGGGCGGCCAATGGGGGCTGGAGGCAGGGATCGACCCCGCGGGGGGCCTCCATTGTGGCCTGGCCCGCAATCGGGGCCAACAATCGGCGGGCCGGCCTCTCAAGCTGGGAGCCTCCCTTCTTCCACGTCGGCCCCTTTAGCCCAATGCCATGTTGCGTTGGGGCTGGCACGGAGAAGAGAGCCACTGCGCATGTGCGCGTTGGTGCTGGTGACACTGCGCATGCGCGCATTGGCGCCAGTGCTGTGCTGGCTCCCTGTAGGGACCAGAATTGCTGATCCTGAGGCCGTATTGACGCAATGACATTTCTGACGGCGTCAACACTTAGCCTCAGGATCATAGAATCCTGCCCATGTTGTCGAAGCTTTTCATCTTGCACTCATCAGCATAATTTTCAAGAATGCCAAATGTAAAGAGAACCACAATTTACATTTCATGAGAAGACAGCGCTCTCTGATTGGCAAATGGACTTTTACTGGGAGAGACTTTGCCATGAAGGATGCACCAGCTAACTGATGATTGACAGTTAACTGACAAGTTTTATTTAGCATGGCAGGATGTTGCCTGTTTTGTTTTGTTGAAACAGGCATAATATGTATGCATGTTGTTTCTATCTCATAAAGAACAAGACCCTTCCTGTTTATAAATATATGTAGCTTCTAACACACAAAGTGTGCCACACTGCAAGCCCGATTCTCCGTTTGGTGTTTTCCCACCAGAGCTGAATCGCACCTGATTTGCACTTACGCTGGGAGTGCAAATCTGGAAGCGAGTCGCAATCGTTAGCCAAGCGAATGTATGTATGCAAGGCAAAGATCACAAGAGATTCCCTATTCATCTCACTTCAAAGTTCAGTGGCTTTGAAGTACCCAGACTAACCTCAATGTTTATAAAAGTCTGGCTATGATTGACAGCTCCTGGACCACATCAAAGACAATGAAGTGCTTTCTGCAGGGCAAAGAGTAAGTGAGAGCACTTAAAGCAGTTAAGTGGTCATAATAGGGGAGGCAGTGGCATAGCGATACTGTCACTGGACTAGTAAACCAGAAACTCAGGGTAATGCTCTGGGTCCAGGGTTCGAATCCCGCTACTGCAGATGGTGAAATTTGAATTCAATAAAAAAAATGGAGCTATTGCCGATTGTCGTAAAACCCCAACTGGTTCACTAATGTTCTTTATGGAAGGAAATCTGCTGTCCTTACCTAGACTGGCCTACATGTGATTCTAGACCCACAGCAATGTGGTTGACTCTTAACTGCCCCCTCAAGGGGGCTAATGGCTAAATAGGAGGCACATGGCTAAATCGCTGGCTTTTAAAGCAGACCAAGGCAGGCCAGCAGCACGGTTCAATTCCCGTACCAGCCTCCCCGAACAAGCGACTAGGGCTTTTCACAGTAACTTCATTTGAAGCCTACTTGTGACAATAAGCGATTTTCATTTCATTTCAAGAGCAATCGGGGATGGGCAATAATGCTGGCAAAGCCTGCGACACCCACATCCCATGAACGAATAAAACCTAAATAAATAATAATCATTATTAGTGTCACAAGTAGGCTTACATTAACACTGCAATGAAGTTACTGTTACTGTGAGCACAGATCAGGTACAATTCAATTCTGGTGGGAGAACATGGGGCTGGATTCTACGTTTCTGAGGCTAAGTGCGGCGTGAATGGAGAATCCGCGGGAGGTTCACGACTGGAAAATCGGCACGAATCCCTCACCGATTCCGGTACCGGTCAGGGGCTAGCACCGGTGCCGTGTGAAACTCTCGCAGATCGTGGCGAAAACGGCTGGAGAAAGGTCGGTTCCTGGGCCACACATGCGTAGGGCTGACGAACTCCACCAATTGCGCCATAAAACATGCCACCGGCCATGCGCAAACCCTAACCTGCCACTTGCGACCCCATAGCCCACCCCCCATCAGTCCCCCCCAGCCCCAGCAGAAGACCCCCCCCCGGCTAGCGGCACGGATCCCGGCCGAGTAAGGCAGCACTGGACACTGTCCGCAGCTGGCATGCTGGGTTCCCGGCCGCTAGGGCCACACGTGGCCTGTGCCATCGGTAACTTGACCCATCGGGGGTCAAGCATAGCGGGTCGGCCGGCTGTTGACCCGCCAATGCCATTGAAACGGCGCGTGGCGCATGTCACGATGACGCCAGTTTGGAGGGGGAAGAGCATGATGGACCGTCGTCAAACCGCCGCCGGCCCCGATTCCGCCATCGGAATTCCTTCTCCGCCCGATCGCCGATCCCAATTTTGGCATCGGGCTACGGAGAATCCAGCACATAGTCTCCCAAACAGAGAATTTCATCCAATATTTAAGAGTGAATCCGCTCTTCATAAATTAGCCTTGTGCTTGTTTCTGCCCATAGGTTAAAACTTCAAACATCTACTTTAAACAGTTCTGGGCCTGAGTAGCATCAGTTCGCAACAGGTTTCTATTTTGGCCAATTGGTCCCACTGATCCTGATTTCCTTATTTCCACTGCAACACATTCCAATTAAATTTGTGTTGTAAGCTCAGCACTCGGGAATCGGGTAGCCCTACATCTAATTTATGATGCTCATCACCAAAAACGGCATTGCAGTGAATTCCAAGTATATATGCCTTCAAACTCTGGACAATGCGTAGGTTGGTGACAGCCACCATTTTAGGAGCTACACAACGCAGAGACAGACCATTTGGTTCAATTATTCTGCACTGGTTTTATAATCCCCACGTCTCCTCCTATTACATCAGCCTTTCAGCATATCTTTCTACCCCTTTATCTCTCATGTACTCATCTAGTTCATTTTTGCATCTAAGCTGTTCACCTAAACTACATCCTCTGGCTTCAAGTTCCACATTCCCATGGAGTGAAGGGAATTCTCCCTATTTCCCTACTGGATTTATTAATAACTAGCCTGCGTGTTGTTGCACGGCTTAAAATGCTAATTTTAAATTAAAAGTGCAAGTCTGTAAATGAAGGTCAACTTTCTTCATAATAAGAATTATTTTGCTGATAAAAGGCCAAAATTATCTTGGCTCCTGCAAAGCATTGATAGTCCTCTGGTTTATGAAATAATGAATGTGAATTACATTTAAATAAAAACCATGGAAGAGCTTTTAGAATATTGAATAAAATCAGATTTAATATGGGTTTCGCTGTGGATGATTGTTATTCAGCTCATGCAGTCACTGGCTGCAGCAATAGAGCCCGTCAACTCCTCTGAAGGTGTATGTTATGAGGCATCTTTGTGTCTCTCTCTGCAATTAATTAGCAAAAAAAAATGACAGTGGTTTCTGGTCATTCTTCTATTGGGCACAGTATTTTATTTAAATAGGGATGGTCAGGAACAGATTAATGAAAAGCGAGTGAACTGCAATTTCTATTTTTAGCACAGCAATATCCTCCAGTAGCTTACAATATATTTTTGCCTGAGTAATTCGGTTTTCCAAACTCTTCTTATTTGAGGAACAGAAATTATTGTCTCCAAATTAGGAATTTGCAGCATATCTTGTTTGATCATTTTGAACGGTGAGTAGATCAAGATTTCAGATATCTGTGGCTTACAGGTCCAAAGTAGGAATATAGGGCAGGAATTCTCCCCAACCCCCCCCCATGAACCGTTTCGGGACAGCAGAGGTGGCCCACCATTGGCTGGTGGCCGGGTTTTTCCAGTTCCTCCGCTGTCAACGGGTTTTCCCATCGTTCACACCATCTGCCGCTGGAAATCCGCAGGGAGGGGACAGGGGGGTGGAAGGTCACTATCCTTAGGACTGGCGGATCCCGCTGGTGGGAACGATGGGAGAATTTCCACCATCGGATCAGTTTTAGTGCAATGTGGGGGTGCAGTAACAAATCGTTTACATGACTAATACGCCGAAAGTCCAGATTAACGATCCACGCATTTGAATTCAGAAAATTTAAACTCAGTTAGTTAATTAAATGAATCTGGAATAAAAGTCTAATAATCAGTAATGTGAGCATGAAACTATTGGGTTGTTGTGAAATATCCTTCCTTAGATATGGGGCCCAAGACTGCTCACAATACTCCAAATGGGATCTGACCAGAGCCTTACACAGCTTCAGAAGTACATCCCTGGTCTTGTATTCTAGCCCTCTCAACATGGATGCTAACATTGCATTTGCCTTCCTAACTGCCGACTGAACCTGCACGTTAACTTTAAGAGAATCGTGAACACGGATTCTCAAGTCCTTTTGTGCTTCTGATTTCCAAAGCATCTCCCCATTTCGAAAATAGTCCATTTTTGCTTCCAAAGTGAATAACCTCTCATTTTTCCATATTGTATTCCATTTGCCACTTCATTGCCCACTGCCCTCACCTGTCCAAATCCTTCTGCAACACGCCTGCTTCCTCAATACTATCTGTCCCTCGACAGGTCCTTGTATCAGCTGAAAACTTAGCAACAGTGCCTTCAGTTCCGTCTTCCAGGTCATTAATGTATATTGTGAAATGTTGTGGTCCCAGCACAGACCCCTGAGGCACACCACTAGTCACAGGCTACCATCCTGAAAAAGACCCCTTTATCCCCACTCTCTGCCTTCTGCCAGCCAGCCAATCCTCTATCCATGCGAGGATCTTACCCTGAACACCATGGGCTCTTAACTTATTTAACAGTCTCCTATGTGGTACCTTGTCAAAGGCCTTCTGGAAATCTAAATAAATCACATCTACTGGTTCTCCTTTGTCCAACTTCTCTGTTACATCATCAAAGAACTCTAACAGATTTGTCAGACATGGCCTCCCCTTGACGAAGCCGTGCTGACTCAGTCCTATTTTATCAAGCATTAAAGAGGAATGATCAGATATTCAACCAGGAAAGCGGGCCGATACAGCATTAGTATTTTTGAAACGGCACCAGATTATTCAGTGATTTTTATGAATACTTTGGGGTTTTGAAGTTGATAGAAATATAAATCAGGAGAGAATTAAAACAAGCTGCTGGCTTGGCATCACCTATTTTACACGACGCACATAATCATGATTTACCCCACTGACTTACATGGGGAATAAATGGCTTTTAGAACCTTAATTCTTTGAAGCATTAATAATGACAATTTGCCTTCGTATGGCATCTTTTAATGGAACAAAATGTACAAAGGCAATTTCAAACAAAATTTGACAGTGGACCCCCGAAAGAGATATTGGGGTAGGTGACGAAAAGCTTGCTCAAAGTAGGTTTCAAGAAACATTTTGGGCGCGATTCTCCCAAAACGGGAGAAATCGTAAAGCTGGCGTAAAACCCAGAATCGGTCCCCGGTCGGGGCTAGCAGCCCGACGCCGTAGGCTCCGGCAAGACGGGCTTAACGAAAATCGTTAAGCCCGCTTGCCGGAGTTAGCGCCGGCTGACGCGTCATATGACGTCAGCCGCGCATGCGCAGTTTGGAAGACTCCAACCCGCGCATGCGCGGGTGACGTCATCGCGTTTTTGCGCGAAACCCGCGCATGCGCGGGCCGGGTTGCCCCTCAGCCGCCCCGCGAATGGATACTGCGGGGCGGCGGAAGGACAAGTAGTGCGCGGGCATCGGGCCCGCTGCCCGCGATCGGTGCCCACCGATCGCGGGCCCATGGCACCCTTGGCACGGCCGTGGTACGGCCGTGCCAATCGGTGCCATGGTTATTAATAGCGAGTTAGTCACGCCGTTTTTACGAACGGCAAGACCAGGTGTGTTTGCCGTTCGTAAAAACGGCGTAAAGGGCTGGGACTTCGGCCCATCTAACAGCTGAGAATCGCTGCCGGCCTTAAAAAAACGGCGGCAGCGATTCTGGTCGGGACTTCGGCGGGGGGGGGGGGGGGGGGGGGGGGGGGAGAATAGCGGGAGGGCGGCAAAAATGTCGGGAAGGCCCTCCCGCTATTCTCCCACCCGTCGTGGGGGGCGGAGAATTTCGCCCCATATTTTTGTAAATACTCAGGTCCCTCGATGGTGCTTCACTCTGTGATATCCTGAAATGAAACATGTTCAGCTGCATCTGGTGGAGAAATTCTGTGCTCTGTGTCTGTTGCTTGAGTTTGAAGAACTATCAAGTATTTGAATTTTTCAGCAAACCTCTTCCTGTTGAGCCAGGACGGACAGGATTGTTCTCACCGACTCCATGGGCATCACCCTTGCCCACCTGCCCTCCCTGCACCCCAATCCAAAACCTCTTTCTCTGGCTGAGGTAAGCATGCAGGTATAGCAGGCGGTAAAGAAGGCTAATGGTATGTTAGCCTTCATTGCGAGAGGTTTCGAGTACAGGAGCAGGGATGATTTGTTGCAATTATACAGGGCCTTGGTGATTCCACACCTGGAGTATTGTGTGCAGTTTTGGTCTCCTTTGAGGAAGGATGTTTTTGCTCTCGAGGGAGTGCAGCGATGGTTAACCAGACTGATTCCAGAGATGGCGGGACTGTCATATGAGGAGAAATTGACTAGGTTTGGATTGTTCTCGCTGGAGTTCAGAAGAATGAGGGGCTTCTCATAGAAACTTATCAAATTCTAACCGGACTAGATAGAGTAGATACAGGGAGGATGTTCCCGATGGTGGGTGTGTCCAGAACCAGAGGTCAAAGTCTGGGGATTCATTATAAACCATTTTGGACAGTTATGAGGAGACATTTCTTCTCCCAAAGAGTGATGAGACTGGGGAAGTCATTGCCACAGGACATAGTTGATGCTAAAACTTTGAATATATTCAGGAGGCAGCACCTGGTGTGAATTTGATCAAAGGTTATGGGGAGAAAGCAGGATTAGGCTATTTAGTTGGATGATCAGCCATGATTGTGATAAATGGTGGAGCAGGCTTGAAGGGCCAAAAGGCCTTCTTTTGCTCCTATCTTCATTGTACATATCTATGCATCTTAGCTGAGAGCTACTGATGTTGAACAAGGTGACTCAACATTGCAAGGTGCCCATTGAATGAACTGACTGCAGAGGCCTGGACAATACATAGGAGCTCACCCTCAGTACTGAGCTGTGGCTCGGGATGAATTTCTGTCAATTCTCAGCCCTCTTGCTGCAAGCTGGCTCCCCAATGCCAAGACTGAGCCCAGTAGATGTCCCACAATCCTTCATGATCTAGATCCTAGATGCTGGCAATTAATTACTGCTAACTGCTTTCTATTGATTTGTCGTACAGCTATGGCTTAATAATATTACTTACATTTATATTATGCTCCATACTTTGAAAGGGCCCAATGCGCTTTACGCAATCAATATTCTCCGAAATGGAATGACTATTGTTATCTCATTATTATGAAATGGAAAATAATTTCACCTACCAAATTGAATTAACTCCAAATGTACTGACTCACTGACCACATTTAAGTGCCTGCATATAGGTACTTGACAGAATGATGATGAAAATTTAGAAATGACACCTTAGAGTGCTTTCAGTGTACTGGCTTTGAACCAGAGGAATGTGGGAATGGCAGGAATTAACTTCTGTCCAAGTGGAACATTCTGGCTGAGCTCCTGATTCAAGTCGTGCCAAGGAATGGCCTTGAGGGAGGCACAAAGCTAATGCAGGAATTAAATGACTTGCTTCAACTTAAAGGGAAACTCTACTCTTCGTGGAATAATGAAGGAATGGAACTTGAAATTCAGTGACTAGCTTTGGTCTCTGGGATGTCAATCCTTAACAATAGGGAAAATGGAGGATTTCTGTAAGATAAATGGCCTCAAAAGCTATTGAAAATGAAACAAAAATCACTTTTTGTCACAAGTAGGCTTCAAATGAAGTTACTGTGAAAACCCCTAGTTGCCACATTTCGGTAGGCTGGGACAGGAATTGAACCCATGCTGCTGGCTTTGTTCTGCTTTACAAGCCAGCTGTTTAGCCCACTGTGGTAAACAAGCCCCTGTAATGGAAATGTGAATAATAACCTGTATGATCCTGTACAGAGACACATGAGCTCTGCATTAACTGAGTGGAATTCTTTGCGATTTACAAAGGGTAGTATTGTGATCAGGAAATTCAGGAGAATGCAGGGCATCTTGGATGCAATTTGGCTTCGAGTCCTGGATTCTGGGGATGCCTGCATTCTGAGTAAAATCCAGCATCATATTGTTGTTTATTGAATGTTAAAGAAAGCTATTTGCTTCGGCACATGCTGAACACATACATGGACAGTGGACCGGCTGAGATTATCATTGCTTTCTGTGTCAGCCGAAAAGGAGTTGGCAACAAGTAAAGTTGAAGACTCTCGTAATCTTTGCTGCAGTTTATAGCATTGAGCTTGCTCTGGGGACGAACTCTTGGCCATGTTGCAGCAAGCAATGCAAATCAGTTCACTGCCTTCCTGGTGAACTGAGCCTCCTCATGCATTGTCATTCACTGAAGGGTAGAAACATTTGCCGTGGTTCTTCCAATTCTGACTGTCTGCACATCCCCGTCACCCCCACATTGAAATAAAGTTCAGACATCCCCTCCCTTAAACTCCTTCATCACCACTCTGCTCTTTCCTCCTTGAAGATGAAACACTCTTGTGCATCACTTTATCAGGCTTTACTACATTAAAGGTAAAGACTCGGTGGGCCGAATGGCCGAATTCTGCTCCAATGTCTTATGGTCTGTGGTGGTATGATTAGCATAGCTGCCTGCCATTGGTGCAGAACACCGGCTTACCATTGGCCCTGGTCGGTCATGTGCCTCTCGACCAGTTGGTTGAGACCAGTCATGTGACGGCTCCCCGATTGGTCGAGAGGCTGAGTTAACCCCACCTCCAGGGCGGGGTATAAATACCCAGTACTCCCGGCGGTCATCCTTATACTGTAATCGACCGCAGGGCTAACATCTAGCTGATTAAAGCCATACTTTTGTCCAGCAACTCGTCTCGCGTTCAATTGATGGTACATCATGGTCTAAACGTAAGTTGTTGTACATTCTTTTGCCCAGATAAAGGTAGGCCAGGACCATCTTCCTCTGACCCTACAGTGATCCTGCCTGTACAACAGCCCTGCTTTCTTGATCCTCATCCACAACTTGCAAAGCCCCACTGAGCAAAGGACTTGAATGCATGCAACAATTGGGACCAGAGAAATCTCTCCTGCCAAACTCCAACAATGTGCTGACGAGGATCAATCTTGAATTTGACAATCGTGAGTCAACAGCCCATTTCACATCCATCCTCACTATTATTACCGCTTGGCTTCCTTTGGAAATTTAAATTGGGAGTGATGTAAAACGATTCGCTATAACCTACTTTTCCCAATTATTATTTTTTTTCCAATTAAGGGGCAATCTAGCATGGCTAATCCACCTAACCTGCACATCTTTGGGTTGTGTGGGTGAAACCCACGCCGACATGCAAACTCCACACAGACAGTGACCCAGGGCCGGGATACGAACCCGGGTCCTCAGCGCTGCAGTCCCAGTGCTATCCACTGTGCCACATTCCGCCCCCTCTATAATCTACTTTGCACTGTTGCTCCAAGTCCAGATCTATGCCTCTGATTATCAAATCACTTGCTGCAGATAAACTACATTTTTGTCATATGAAGTAATTAACCAATTTAACCTAATACCCAAGCTATGAAAAGAACCTAGAGTCACAAGAAAAATGACACAAAATGGCATCAACAACTAAAATGTCGGCCACTTTGACCTCTTTTAAGCAAACTCACAAAAGTTCTACTTAGTTTAAAATAGAGCCACCACAGACTCCCACCTGAATAAAAAACATAACATCCAGAAAACTGTGCTCCCTTTCACTCGATGCTCAGATTGAAGGTGTAATAAAGACAGCATTGGACTTATGAATTCAGTGGTGTATCTTGAGAACTGTATTTTCAGATTACATGACATTATTATTTAAAGGTAACTGTGGTGTGAGCAGGTTGTGGTGCATTGGGTGGTCTCCATGTCTCTGAGTCAGAAGCTGTGGGTTCGAGTCCCACCACAGGTCTTGATGGTCAAGTATGGGGTGATTATGATGCAGCCAACAGGATGTATAAGAGCGGTGGAAATTCCTGAAGGCAAGCGATGGGGAGACATTTTGGAGTCCTCTACCTTCACTATCCAAACTACAACAATCAAATTTGGCAGCATTCTCTTGCTCTGGTTGTAGCCTTCTGTTGGTATTGGTGTTAGGAGTTGATTTTACCGATTAATGACATACATGAGCAAATTAGTTGTGTTTGATACAAGCTCTACCTTGTTTGCCAGTGGGAAAACACTATCACAGTGGAAACATTCTTTGGACAAGTCATAACACCTCCTTGTGACTGACAACTGCTGTGGCTTTGCATGTGGTTTCCTGGCAAGTGAGTGGCGATAAGTGTTCAGAGGCGTTGGATTTGGAGTGTGGTTCATAAGATACAGGAGCAGAATTCGGCCATTTGGCCCATTCAGTCTACTCCACCATTCAATCGTGGCTGATCTCATCCTTAACTCCACCGTCTACTTCAAGGTGAGAGGGGAAACGTTTAAGGGAGATATGCGTGGAAGGTTCTTTACGCAGAGGGTGGTGGGTGCCTGGAACACATTGCCGGCGGAAGTGGTAGAGGTGGGCATGATTGAGTCATTTAAGATGTATCCAGACAGATACATGAATGGGCAGCGAGCAGAGAGATACAGATCCTTAGAAGATAAGCGACAGTTTTAGATAGAAGATCTGGGTCGGCGCAGGTTTGGAGGGCCGAAGGGCCTGTTCCTGTGCTGTAAGCTTTCTTTGTTCTTTGTCCTTCCCATTCTCCATAACCCTTCAACCCACTACCAATTGAAAATCTGTCTAACTCCTTCTTAAATTTACTCACTGTCCCTGCATCCACCGCACTCTGCGGTACCAAATTCCTCAGATTCACAACCCTTTGGGAGAAGTAGTTCCGCCTCAACACCATTTAAAATTTGCGCCTACTATCCTAAAAATCTCTTGTTCAGGATGGCACGTGACACAGTGGTTAGCACTGCAGCCTACAGTGCTGAGGACCCAGGTTCGAATCCTGGGTAACTGTCCCTGTGGAGTTTGCACATTCTCCCTGTGCCTGCATAGGTTTCACCCCCACAACCCAAAGATGTGAAGGGTAGGTGGGTTGGCCACGCTAAATTGCCCCTTAATTGGAAAAAAAAATAATTGGGTACTCTAAATTAAAAAAAAACTCTTGTTCTAGAATTCCCGACAAGAGAAAGCATCCGCTCCATGTCTACATTACACATAGCTTTTATCATCTTGTGTGTCTCAATTTGATCTCCCCTTATTCTTCTAAACTGTAGAGAGTACAGGTGTAAACTGTTCAATCTCTCTTCATATGATAAACCCCTCATCTCTGGAATGAACCCAGTTAACTTCCTCTGAACTGCCTCCAATGCCACTACATCTTTCCTCAAATAAGGGGACCAAAACTGTGCACAATACACCAGGTGCAGGCTCACCAATGCTTTGTACAGTTGCAACAACACTTCTTTACCTTTATATTCTATTCCTTTAGCTATTGTCATGTCAGAGTACCTTTAAGAAATAGATGTTTAAGCAATGTACCTTTAAGAAATTGAAGCGGAACATATTACTGAAGTGATGTCACAGGGTGGGGGGAGCTGAGCTCACTTCTGCTTTCAGTTTCAATTTGAGAGAGCAGCTGAAAAGTGCCTGGCTGGTTTGCTGTGAGCTGTTGAAAGGGGAAAGCCAGTTTTTGAAGAAAAATAGCTTGGGTGTGTCTGTGTTTGCAGTGAGCTGGATCTGCTATGCTCTCTGCCATGAAAGACTATCTCTGAATCATTTGGGTGATTTAAACTCATAATAATAATGTATTTAACCTGATGTATTTCTGTTGTTAAAGGTGTGGAGTCTTTTGGAGGTTTGAAGGAACATTTTGAGGGATTATTTAGTGTTGTATTATTTTCGGGGTTATCTTTGAAGTAAGGGGTGTTAAGAGATCCAATGTTTATTTTAAAAGGTTAAGTTGAATTCGTGGAATAAACATTGTTTTGTTTTAAAAAACCACATGTCCATAATTGTAATACCACACCTGGGGAACAAGCCGTGTGCTTCAAAAACAACAATACATTAAGGGGAGAGGTTGGTTGAACTCCATGATACATTTTGAGGTTCTGCAAACGCCGCTCCCATAACAATATAAATGCCAACATTCCATTTGCTTTCTTTATTGCCTGCTGTACCTGCATGCTCATTTTCTGGTAATTAGTGTTTGCAGCCTCCACGCCGGTAGCTCTGGACTGCTGAGCATGATTGTGATCTGGCCAATTCTAACAGCTCTAGCTTTCTGTCTTCCTTGTGTTATTTTCAGGGAATTTGACTCGAGAGACAACCTTTGATGATTTGTGATTTAATTTCCCATTCGACGTAACCAAAGTCACATTGCCTCAGTCAGGTGCTAGCATTGGTCACTTCTCTCATTTGCTTCTTGCAAAGTGCATTGGAAGATAATTGTTTTCGATGTTGTATTTACCTTGGGCAAGAAATAGATTGTTGTTGAATTTTTTGATCAATGTTAGCCATTTTGCTCAGGCTTAAGTCTCTCAAAAGTATCTTCCAATTCTTCACCTCTTGAGTGGAGAACTGAGACCGTTTTCCTTTTGCCATCTGCGATTGCGTGTCTTCCAAATTTTGCATCCACCTTTGCCAAAGTAAGAATACAGATGATGGCTCCAGACGCACATTAATAGGGGCTAGATTGGCCTGGCCAATACCATCCTGATCAGCAGCACAGTGAGAGCGCGTGATCGAGGACCCGGGATCACATTCCTTTCAAAGAAACACTTCCTTTTAATGATCCGAGATTTTCATTTTTTCTTTGGATGGTTATTGACTGGCGAGATGAATAAACTCCAAGCCACCAATTCCCCATCCATTTATCCATTTCCTTCGCCTCCTTCTCAGTTATGCCTCGTTCTCCATCTCAAACAGCTCAAACAGTTCGATGTTTGTGGCCTCTGGGGCAAACCTTTAATATTCTCTGTGTGAAAACTTAGCTCTGGATTTGCTTTTAGCTCTCATTATAGTTTGAATGTGAATATTGGTACTCATGTTCCCAGGATAGGAGTCAAACTGGTTCATGACTACATGTCAGACCAAATAGAATCCTGCCCGTCATTTGCCTTTACTCCCTTGTTGTCTTTCTGTTCACTGTTGCTGTTGCGATGGGGGCAAAGATTACAAATGAGCACTTGCAGAAAGTGGAGAATGTTGGGTATGAGGCAATAAAAATTACAGGTGCAGGGTAGCCTGCACTCAGTTTTCAATGAAGCCTGCTGCCACACACAGCCTTGTGCTGCTCGTTATAAACTGCTAACTATTTACTATTACTCAGGCCCAGTGAGGCTGTTCAGACGTTTTAATGAACTTCGTGCACAGGGCATCATGGTAGCATAGTGGTTAGCACTACCGCTTCACAGCTCCAGGGTCCCAGGTTCGATTCCTGGCTTGGGTGACTGTGCGGAGTCTGCACGTTCTCCCCGTGTCTGCGTGGGTTTCCTCCGGGTGCTCCGGTTTCCTCCCACAGTTCAAAGATGTGCAGCTTAGGTGGATTGGCCATGATAAATTGCCCGTAGTGTCCAAAACGGTTAGGTGGGGTTACTGGGTTACGGGGATCGGGTGGGGATGTGGGCTTCGTGCTCTTTCCGAGGGCCGGTGCAGTCTATCTACATGGGCCGAATGGCCTCCTTCTGCACTGTAAATTCTATGATTCTATAATTAAAAACATTGTAACATTCGATCCAATAAGACGTAACTATCCCAAGGGTTTCTACAGTGAGACCAATCGCATAAAAGGACGAATTCTTCAGTGATTTCTGGCTAATTACAGTCGGGGTCAGGTTGGGAGGTGGGGGAGGATGGCAACAGAGCAGCCATGGGGAAGTGTAGAATCACCTGACAGAAACTTATGAATTTCCATGTTTAACTGCGCCTGTGCAGACTCCAAAAGCTACTGTCAGTTTCAGAAGGGCAATGACAGTGAACCCTGCCTGTTTCACTGTCATTCCTACCACAAAATACGCCCAAGGCATTGTGAGGGACGCCTGATAGTTAAAATAATAAAATGAAAACTAAATTCTTTCTCCACCTTTCCCTTTGTTTTAGTTTCAAGTCCCTTCCCTCAGGGAGTTTATGATGTGCATTGCAGTATTAATAAATGCTTTCATTTATTTGTTGTAGAGGAGCGCAGAAGTTGGTGACAGTGGGTGCAGTTATATAATGTGCAAGGTGCTGTTTATTCGCCATTGTGCAGGAGGAAACAATGCTATTGGGACAAAATAAAATAAAAAACAGTAATCTCTTTGTTTATGTGCTCTTATAATTCCTTCAGAAAGTCACACTTCAAAGCTACAAATAGGGGTCATACAGTGAGGCAGATTGTCCCAGTCAGAAACATTGGCCCACTAGATCATTCCCTGTTCCTGACCCTGTTCAATACCGGAATTGCTGGGAGTTTTTGTCTCAGGCTTGGAGATCATATAGTTAGGACATCCCAAATCAATCGAAGAAGTGGGGCAGGGGGAGGGACTGGTTCAGGGCATGCGCAGGAGAGTGGGTGGGATTAGCTGAGGCCTATTTGCAATTTTTGCACTAGCTGCACACAACCCACAGCTTGTTTGGATCATCCGGGAACATTTGACATCCTCGTTGAATCTGTAATATTAGATTGTTCGGGATCAATGTCAGGGTTGTCAGGGTCAATGTGGGATGAGAGAAAGTGTAAAGCCTACATAATTATGTAGGGAGTCACATAAGAGTGTAGTAGTGAGTCAGCGCTGTATCCTACATATATGTCTATAGTTATGTGTTATGGTAAAACAGCTAGTGTTCAATAATGCAAGCCTCCAGACCTCTGCATGAGGCAACATGCAATCTCACAACATGGTGGCTGCAGGTGGAGTGCCACAAAATCCCTAAAAACTAATAAGTAAAGAAATGACAGTCTGACCTAAGATAAGTGCATCTCACTTGAAGACCTCAAACACAGTGAGATTGTCTTCAGAATGTCCATTACAAATGTGGAGGCTGAAGGCGGAAGGAAGATCCATTGTGCAGCATAAAAGGACTCCTGCAGAGCATGTGGAGGTCCGTTGGGAGATTTGACCGAAAGCAGAGTCAAAGGACCTAGCCAGATTGCACATGGGTGACCAAACCCGAAAAACAGGTCTGCAATAAGCTTTTAAATTTGGTGCAAATCAGGCAGCATTGGCAGACATTTAAACAAGCTCGGCTTGAAGAACGCTGCAGCCCGAATACAGAATCAGTGACTGCACGCGAATGAGAAAAAAAAAACATTTTTAAAAGAAATATCAGAGCAAAACAATCGGTTTCGATTTGATTTTCCAAGCCCAGGAAAGCAACTGGCTGGCCATAGTAATTTGTTCAAAGGATTTTCTGTCGAATCACTGAAGATTAAAACGGTCCCATAACCATGACAGGAGCCCACCAAATCCCAACATGCAAGGGAAGAGCAAAAATTCACACAGACTGCAACGCCATTCAAAAAAATAAAGCTGTACTCCCCTGTGCTAAAAATAGTTGCGGATGGTAAATCAACACTACCAGGTCAATTAGGACAGCTGGAAGGGTCAGGCCAGGCGCAAAATTGGGAATTATTTAATAGATTTTACGGTGTTGAAGGAGGCAATTCAGCCCATCAAGTCTGTACTGGCCCTTGGAAAGAGCACCCTACCAATACCCACAGCTCCACCCTCTCACCATAACCCAGCAACCCCACTTAACCTTTTTGGACACTAAGGGCAATTTAGCATGCCCAATCCACCTAACCTGCACATCGTTGGACTGTGGGAGGAAACTGGAGCACCCGGAGGAAACCCACGCAGACACGGGGAGAATGTGCAGACTCCTCACAAACGGTGACCCAAGCCGGGAACCGAACTTGGGACCCTAGAGCTGTGAAGCAATTATGCTAACCACTATGCTACTGTGCTGCCCTGTTATGGTAACAAAGGTTTTTTAAATATATGATGGTATCAGTCTTGAATAGGAATACTAGGTGCCACCTGGGCGTCACTAAATGCAGAGCACGAGCCCAGTTTGCAGTGTTGTGACTGGGACTATCAAGAGCAAATAAAAGATAAAGATAATTTACTGAGCAACTCACCGTGTGTTTTTCGGCAGTGGAAGCGGCCCGCCAGCGGGATTTACCGACACTGCCGTTGTCAATGGGATTTCTCGGTGACTGCACCCCTCGTTGCCAGGAAACCCATGCGCCAGCGTGGAATCGGAATATCACACCAGTGTGAACACCCGGTAGGTCGCGTCCGATAAGAAATTTTAAATTATGGGTGCTGCACAAACCAGTCCCGACCAGCCACACACATTTCCCTCCCAGACCTTGGCACGTTTTGAAATATACAACAATAATTCTTTCCTTACCTTTGTTACTGATGTACCATCAATTCGACTCAAGACACAATTAGGATCCGAACTGTGGTTTTAATCAGCTAGTTGTTAGCCCGGTAGTCGACTACAGAGTAAGGCCGACCGCCGGGAACTCTGGGTACTTATACCCCGCCTCGGAAGCGGGGTCTACTTGCCTCTCGACCAATTGGTGAGCAGTCACATGACTAGTCCCAGCCAATCGGATGAGAGGCACATGACCAGCCAGAGCCAATGGCTCTGCACCAATGGCAGTGCTCACATTCATACCACCACAGTTACCATTATTTCTCTTGGTCAATTGAAGTGAAGTATTCGCACACAATGATCACAGAGTCAGTCATTAGTTTGTTGAAGGAAATCTTCGCAATCCATGGCCAGGTGGTGTTCCACAATGGGCTACAATTTGCTCATGAATACATCACTGTTTTTGCCAGGAATTGAAGATTTTAGCACCTCTCCTACTCCCCAAGGTACATATGATCTAACAGTGAGGTGACAATGTGCACTGCACTGTTAAAAGCTTCTTGAAGCAAAATGATGGCTTTCCAATGACAATTTTGACCTCTAGACCCACGTCACTACAATGTGAGTTGGCCGCATCAGAGCTGCCGATGGCACAGGAAACTTTGTTCTTAACCTCTCATGCTGCCGAAGAAATTAATCCCAGCGTCGGGAGTCAGGGACTATTCAAAGATTCCAGATCAAGAACAGTTCTATCGACATTGACAAACTTTCATTTACAATAGGAGATAATGGAAGACTCACAAAACCTACAGAGCATCTGAATCTGTAAAATCAGAGGGTGGGGGTTAGGGGGGGGGGGGGTTGAAGGAGTGGCTTCACCTTATTCTTTGAAATTGTGTGGTGGGATCCTTGCTGTCGCCTGTGTGGGCAAGTGGGATTTGGTTTAATGCCTCATCTGAAAGACGGTGCTTCTAAAATTGGCGTACTCCATCAGCACTGTAGTGAGATGTCAGCCTAGATTAAGTCTCTCGTGTGGGACTTGAACCTGTTACCTTTTGACTCTGAGGTGATTGTGTGGTTCACTGACCTTCTGTGAAGACTGATGTGTTGTCAATATAAAGAGTTTAAATAATCTCCTTTGACTTGAAATCAAATACCCAATACTTGATTAACTGCATTGACAACAGTTTCATTTGGTTTGGATTATCAAAACTAAAATCTTTATCTCCTGTTGTAAACGGAAACTTGACCAAGATCTTTTTTTACAGTTTATGCAATAAAAGCAAAGCTTAGCGGAAAACCACTGTTTAAAACATGTCAAGTGTACTTGGACAGAGAGATAAAATGTTATTACTGTCATGCGCTGCTCTTCGTTACCTTGTTTACCTCACCAAACCTGCCCCCGAGTGTTTTAAAATCGAGTTCAGTTTGCTGTTTTTGCATACAAATGAGCAGATTTTCCTCTTCAGTGTTTGGGCGTAAACCATCAGGGGGCGGAAAGAGCAAAACTCAGGCGGGGAGGATCATTTGGCATAACATAACCCACTTGATGCTCCATTGTGGGGAGGCGGTGGCATACTACTATTGTCACTGGACCAGTAATCCAAAGATCCAGGATAATCCTCTGGGAGCCTGGCTCCAAATCCCACCACGGCAGATGGATGATGGAATTTATACTCAATAAAAATGTGGATTTGTTGTAAAAACCCATCAGGTTCACAAATGCTCCTTTAGGAGAGGAAGTCTTCCATCCTCACCTGACTCCACACCACATCAATGTGTCGAAATAGCCCAGTAAGGGCAATTAGGAATGGGCAATAAATGCTGTCGTAGCTAGGGGCATTCACATCCTGATTAGCTGGTTCTTTCTTCCCTCAGAGTCAATAAGAATAAGAATAATCGCTTATTGGCTGCTGCTGCTGCTGGCCTTTTTCCCTACCGTTCTGCCAGGAAATCTAGGAAAGGCTGCCACCGCCTGAAAAACCCCTGTACTGATCCCCTCAGGGCAAATTTCACCCTCTCCAATTTGATAAACCCCGCCATATCATTGATCCAGGCCTCCACGCTTGGGGGCCTCGCATCCTTCCACTGAAGAAGAATCCTCCGCCGGGCTACTAGGGATGCAAAGGCCAGAACACCAGCCTCTTTCGCCTCCTGCACTCCCGGCTCCACTGCAACCCCAAATATTGCGAGTCCCCAGCCTGGATCGACCCTGGATCCTACCACCCTCGACACCGTGCTTGCTACCCCCTTCCAAAATTCCCCCAGCGCTGGGCATGCCCAGAACATATGGGCATGGTTCGCTGGGCTCCCCGAGCACCTAGTACACCTGTCCTCGCCCCCAAAGAACCTACTCATCCTTGTCCCGGTCATATGAGCCCTATGCAGCACCTTGAACTGTATGAGGCTAAGTCTCGCACAAGAAGAGGAGGAGTTTACTCTTTCCAGAGCATCCGCCCACGTCCCCTCCTCAATCTCCTCACCCAGCTCCTCTTCCCATTTACCCTTCAGCTCCTCCACCGAGGCCTTGTCTACCTCCTGCATCACTTGGTACTCTTGGTACGAAAGAGCACCCTGTCCTGGACCCCACGCGGGGGCAACAGAGGGAGCCCCGCCACCTGCCGCCTGGCAAACGCCCTTACCTGCATGTACCTAAAAATGTTCACCGGGGGGAGCCCGAACTTCCCCTCTAACTCACCCAAGCTCGCAAACTTCCCGTCTACAAACAGGTCCCTCAACCTCCTAACACCTGCCCTGTGCCAACTCAGGAACCCGCCATCGATTCTCCCTGGAACAAACCGGTGGTTCCCCCGTATCAGGGACCCCATCGAGACTCCCACCTCCCCCCTATGCTGCCTCCATTGCCCCCAAATTCTGAGGGTAGCCGCCACCACCGGGCTCGTAGTGTACCTCATTGGAGGGAGCGGCAACAGCGCCGTTACCAGCGCCTCCAGGCTCGTGCCAACACAGGACGCCATCTCCATCCTCTTCCATGCTGCCCCTTCCCCATCCATCACCCACTTACGCACCATCGCTGCGTTGGCAGCCCAATAGTACCCACAGAGGTTGGGCAGCGCCAGCTCCCCCCCCCCCCACCCCCCCCCCCCCCCCCCCCCCCCCCCCCCATCCCTGCCCCGCTCCAAAAACACCCTTCTCACCCTCGGGGTCCCATGCACCCATACAAACCCCGTAATGCTCCTGTTGACCCTCCTAAAAAAGGCCTTTGGGATAAGGATGGGGAGGCACTGGAACAGGAACAAAAACCTCGGGAGCACCGTCATCTGACTGACTGCACCCTGCCCGCCAGCGACAGTGGCAACATATCCCATCTTTTAAACTCCTCCTCCATTTGCTCCACCAGCCTTGTAAGGTTAAGTTTGTGTAGGGCCCCCCAGCTCCTGGCCACCTGGACTCCAAGGTACCTAAAGCTCCTCTCCACCCTTTTTAGTGGGAGCCTACCAATCCCCTCCTCCTGATCCCCCGGGTTCACAACGAACAGCTTGCTCTTCCCCAGGTTGAGCTTGTACCCTGAGAAGTCCCCAAATTCCCTGAGAATCTTCATCACCTCTGGCATTCCCCCCACTGGGTCCGCCACATATAGTAATAAGTCATCTGCATAAAGCGACACTCGGTGCTCCTCCCACCCCGCACCGGTCCCCTCCAGTTCCTCGACTCCCTCAACGTAATGGCCAGGGGTTCGATTGCCAACGCAAAGAGCAAGGGGGACAAGGGACACCCCTGTCTCGTCCCTCGGTATAACCGGAAGTACTCCGATCTCCTATTCTTGGCCACACTCGCCATCGGGGCCTCATATAACAACCTCACCCATCTGATAAACCCCTCCCCAAACCCAAACCTTTCCAGCACCTCCCATCAAGTATCCCCACTCAACCCTATCAAAGGCCTTCTCCGCGTCTAGCGCCACCACTATCTCCGCTTCCCCCGCTACCGCCGGCATCATTATAATATTCAAGAGCTTCCGTATGTTGGTGTTCAGCTGCCTTCCCTTCACGAACCCCGTCTGATCCTCGTGGATGACCCACGGCACACAGTCCTCTATCCTTGTGGCCAAGATCTTCGCCAACAGCTTGGTGTCTACATTTAACAGCGAGATCGGCCTGTATGATCCACACTGCAGGGGGTCCTTGTCCCGCTTAAGGATCAAGGAAATCAGCGCCTGGGACATAGACGGGGGCAACCCCCCCCCCCCCCCCCCCCCCCCCCCCCCCCCCCGCCTCGTTGAAGATCCTAACCAACAGGGGACCCAGCAGGTCTGCATACATTTTATAGAACTCGACCAGAAACCCATCCGGCCCCGGCGCCTTCCCCGACTGCATGCTCCCTATCCCTTTGACCAGCTCCGCCAGCTTAATCGGCGCCCCCAGTCCCTCCACCTGACCCTCCTTCACCCTCGGGAATCTCAGCCGGTCCAAGAAGCGCCCCATCACCCCCCCCCCCTCCGCTGGGGGTTCAGACCGATACAATTCTCCGTAAAAGTCCCTGAAGACCCCACTGATGCCTATCCCACTTCGCACCACGTTCCCTCCCCTATCCTTAACTCCACCAATCTCCCTGGCCGCATCTCGCTTACGGAGCTGATGCGCCAGTATCCTACTCGCCTTCTCCCCATATTCATACACTGTTCCCTGTGCCTTCCTCCACTGAGCTTCCGCCTTTCTGGTGGTCAGTAGGTCGAACTTGGCCTGAAGACTACGCCGCTCCCCCAGCAATCCCTCCTCTGGAGCCTCCGCGTATCTCCTATCCACCCTCACCAACTCCCCCACCAGCCTCTCCCTCTCTCTCTGCTCTCTCCTCTCCCTATGGGCTCGGATGGAGATCAACTCCCCTCTAATCACCGCCTTCAATGCCTCCCAGACCGAACCCACTCGGACCTCCCCATTATCATTGGCCTCCGGGTACCTCTTGATACATCCTCAAACCCGCCCGCCCACCTCCTCATCTGCCAGCAGCCCCACCTCCAAGCGCCAGAGCGGGCGCTGGTCTCTCTCCTCCCCGAGCTCAAGGTCCACCCAGTGCGGGGCATGACCTGAAATGGCTATCGCCGAATATTCAGCATCCTCCACCCTCGAAATCAGCCCCCTTCTCATAATAAAAAAATTGATCCGGGAATAGGCCTTATGCACATGGGAGAAGAATGAAAACTCCCTGGCCGACGCCTCGCAAACCTCCAAGGATCCACCCCTCCCATGTGGTCCATGAACCCCCTCAACACCTTAGCCGCCGCTGACCTCCTACCCGTCTTGGACCTGGATTGATCCAATGGCGGATCCAGCACTGTATTGAAGTACCCCCTCATTATCAGGCACCCCGTCTCCAGATCTGGAATGCAGCCCAACATGCGCCGCATAAAACCCGCATCGTCCCAGTTCGGGGCGTATACGTTAACCAGCACCACCCGCTCCTACCTGCAGCTTGCCGCTCACCATCACATACCTCCCGCCGCTGTCCGCCACCACATTCAACGCCTCAAATGACACCCTCTTTCCCACCAGAATCGCCACCCCCCCCGATATTCTGCATCCAGCCCTGAGTGAAACACTTGGCTTACCCATCCCTTCCTCAGTCTAGCCTGGTCCACCACCTTCAGGTGCGTCTCCTGAAGCATGGCCACGTCCGCCCTCAGCCCCTTCAGGTGTGTAAACACACGGGCCCGTTTGACCGGCCCATTCAGTCCCCTCACATTCCAGGTTATCAGCCGGATCAGGGGACTCCCTGCCCCTCTCCCCCGCCGACTAGCCATAACTCTTCCTTTGCCTGCCACTTGCCCGCGCCCCCCGCTCGGCCCGTTCCCCACAGCAGCAAACCCCCAACTCGACCCCACTGCATACCCCAGCTCCTTCCTGGCCATTCCAGCAGCACCCGGTAACCCCCCCCCCCCCCCCCCCCACTCCCCCCCCGCCCCACCAGCTAGGACCCCCCCCCCTAGCCGCGTTACTCCCTCCATAGTACTCCCGTAAGCCAGCTGACTCCTGCTGACCCCGGCAACGTCCGCCACTCCTCCGACCCCTCCCAGCGTGGGCTACCCCTCCTCCCCAGTGCCCACCAGCAGGCTCTCCTCCTCCCACTCCCGCTCTCACCCGGGAAAAAAGCCCGCGCTTCTCAGCTCCGACCCCGCCCACATCAACCCTCAGTGCGGGAAAAAGCCCGTGCTTTCCACCTGCCCGACCCCGCCTCCTCTAAAGCAGCTCCCATTGTCGGCCTAATCCCCTCGCGGGGCCCCAGCCCCCCTTCCCACCATCAGCTCCCCACACTGCAAGTCTACCCCCCACCTCGAGCCCATCCACCGAACCCACGCAAAAAAACAGTGCCCCACCCGCCCTGAAAACGACACAGAACCAGCATTAAACAGAAAACCCCCCCTCAGAAAATAACACAGTTACATACAGACCCCCGCACCCAACCCTCAGTTTGAGTCCAACTTCTCGGCCTGCACAAAGGCCCACGCATCCTCTGGGGACTCGAAGTAAAAGTGTCGGTCCTTGTAGGTGACCCACAAATGCGCCGGCTGCAACATGCCGAACTTCCCTCCTTTTCTGTGTAGCACCGCCTTCGTCTGGTTGTACCTGGCCCTCCGCTTAGCCACCTCCGCACTCCAGTCCTGGTAGATCTGTACCACCGTGTTCTCCCACCTGCTACTCCGCTCCTTCTTGGCCCACCTGAGCACACACTCCCGGTCAGCGAACCGGTGGAACCGCACCAGCACATCCCGTGGCGGCTCATTCGGCTTGGGCCTCCTTGCCAGTATTCTGTGGGCCCCCTCCAGCTCCAGGGGCCCCTGGAAGGACCCAGCTCCCATCAGCGAATTCAGCAGGACGACCACGTACGCCCCCATGTCTGACCCCTCCAGCCCCTCCGGAAGGCCCAGGATCCGTAAATATTTCCGCCTCGATAGGTTCTCCATCTCCTCGAACCACTCCTGCCACTTTTTATGGAGCGCCTCATGCATCTCCACCTTTACCGCGAGGGCTGAGGCCACATCCTCTCTTTCAGAGACCTGCTGTCGGATCTCCCGGATTGCCACCCCCTGGGTTGTCTGAGTCTCCAGCAGCTTGTCGATGGAAGCCTTCAACGGCTCTAGCAGCTCCTCTTTGAGCTCCCGAAAGCAGCGCTGGGGAGTCTCCTGCTGCTCCTGCGCCCACTGCCTCCATGCCTCTAGGCCTCCGTCGGCCGCCATCTTGTGCTTCTTCCCTTTTGCTTTGGCGCTGCCACCGCTATCTTGCTCGCCCCACTCCTGGTCCAGGCCATATACCATTGGGGAAATGCTGCTGACTCCTTCCCACGTCGGGAACCGTCGAACAAGTACCGCTGGGGGCCTTAAAAAGAGCCCAAAGGTCCGTTCCTGGCGGGAGCTGCCGAACGTGCGGCTTTGCTCCGCATAGCCTCAACCGGAAGTGACAAGCCAGCTTTTTAGCCCACTGTGCTAAACCAGTCCCTAGAACATCATTTAGGCACCCTGGAATGATTAAGGAAATGGCTGGAGGGGGATTCAGCTCATCATGTTGGGAGGGAAATGTCAAACTTGTCTTTCCATCCACAATCAGAGGCGGCTGGGACAATTGAGGAGGTTGAGCCTGTACCCATTGGAATTTAGAGAACTGAATGGTGATCATATTGAAATGTGTAAAACGCTTACAGGACTTGACAGGGTGAATGCTGAACGGATGTTTCTTCTTGTGGGGGATGCTAGAACTAAGAGACAGAGTTTGAAACTTTGATTTTTGACTGACAGGTCAAGGGTCATGGGGATGGTGGGGGGTGGGGTTCGGGGTGGGGGGGTTAGCATTCAGCAAAGTGGAGGCAAGAGCATGATCTGACCAGCCAACATCTTGTTGAATGGCAAAGCAAGCTTGAAGGGCCGAATGGCCTACTCCTGATCCTTGTGTTCTTGTGTGAGACTTCCCTGAAGATCGATTGGGGAATATTGAACTAAGAATTCTCTGAGGATCCTGGGGATGCTGCGGCTGAGGAGATCCAAGGATATCGTGGAATTGGGGTGGAGAAGGGGAGATGGTGCGATGGAAGAAACAATTCTGCTCCTCCTGGTCCACCAGGAGTTCCACGATGGGAAATGTTTCAACGGTTGCCTTGGTCTCTTCTGACCAATGAGCTTCTGCTGCCGTGTTTCTGTTGCTGAGGAACAGACAGTACCTGTGACCCTAATGTGCGGATATTAAAGTTACGTTGTAACATATTTAACATCATTGAGTCATAGCTTTTGAGCCTTAAATGGAGCTCTGACAATAATGCTTTTAGCAGGAGGCTAGTACAGGGCCTTACTCGTTCCTATTGATATGCAAGCAACCGGGAACACAGCAGCTTTTATTCCCAGGTTTTAACCCTACCTCCCCTTTGAGAAGATGTTCAGGCCACACTTTCATTAGGGATGTCTAAATATTCTGAATCATTCTTGTTTTGGAGCCGTTCGTTCAGTCAGTCAATTATTGTGTGTTCCCGCCTCCGTGTAACTCGCTTATTAATTAATAAATTTTCTCTCTTTTGAGGAAGATTGGAGAATGTGATGGGCAACTGATGTAATTTTCAGTGCAACATCGCGTCGTGGTGGGGTAATTGTTAGTCCTGTGGCACAATAACCATTTTAGATTATCCATCAGGCTGCAATTTACAGCTCAGAGAAGGCACAAGTCTGCTTCTGGCAACTTTCCCTGTCTCTGTGTATGTAAGGAGCGTTGGAAGAAAGTAACAGGGCCAATTAGTTTTCCCTGCCTCTGACTTCCTGACGTCATTCAGTTATTTATTCACAGGATGCGGTTTTCAACCCCAAAGCCAGCATTTATTGCCCATCCCTAATTGCCTTGAAAAAGTAGTGGCGAGCTCCAGGTACGGTGCATGGTGCTGCCGCAGTGCTGTTAGATCGAGTTCCAGGATTTTGATCCAGTGACGATGGAGCGTCAGCAACACATTTCCAAGTCAATATGGTGTGTGACTTGGAGGGGAACTTGTCGAAGGTGGCGTTCCCAAGCACCTGCTGCTCTTATCCTTCCAGGTGGCAGAGGTCACGAGTTTTGGTAGTGCGGTCGACGAAGCCTGGGCAAGTTGCTGCCGTCCATTTTATGTATAAATATTCTATGGATTTGAAAGACAAGCTAACATTTTACATTAATCCATTGGTTGGAACTCTCAGGGCGGGATTCTCTCAGTCCGGGGCCGGGCCGGAGAATCGCCGCGACTGGCACGAATCGCGACATATCGCCCTGATGCTAGGATGCCATTGGCGCTGGCGTGGTCGGCGCGGCGCTGGTCGGGGGCCGCTCTACGGGCCCACCCCCGCCGATTCTCGGCCCGGGCTGGGCCAAGCGGCCATAGCAAAGAACCCCGAGTCCTGCCAGCGCCGTTCTAACCTGCTGTCAGCTGGGGGGATCTCGGCGTGGAAGGCTCCGGGGTGGCCTGTGGTAAGGGAAGGGGGTCTGACCCCATGGGGGGGGCCTCCGCTGTGGCCTGGCCCACGATTGGGGCCCACTGATCGGTCTTTTTGGACCAGCTGCTCGTGCTGGGGGCCTCCCTTCTTCCCCGCCGGCCCCTGTAGCCCTACGCCATGTTACATAGGGGCTGGCATGGAGAAGTAAGCCACTGTGTATACGCGCATTGACATCGGTGCCACTGTGCATGCGCAGACCCTGCGGCACCCAGTTGACGCCGGGATTAACAGCTGGAGCGGCGAGGGTCGCTTCAGTGTCATTGCTGATCCTGAGGCCATGTTGGCGCCGTCGAGAAACGCGACGGTGTTTCCGATGACATCAACACTTAGCCTCAGGATCACAGAATCCCGCCCTCAGTATTTTAAAAGTGGGCCAGAACTGAGTGACCTAGGCCGGGATTTTCCGGTCCCGTCATGGCGGGAGATTCGGCAGCCCAGCCAAAGGGCCGATGGCATTTGGCGAGATCGGACAATCCACGCGGTGGGCTTGGCAGGAAATCACATTCACAAACTGTCGAAGAACAAATGAACGGCGTTGTTACAAATGCGTATGGGATCATTGGTTTTGTAAAAAGGTTGGAAAGTGCAAATGCAAGGAAGCCACGGTAAACAAAATCACTGGTTGGGCCTCAACTGCAGCTGTGTGTCCAAATCCGGCCACCGTACTTTAGGATGGATTTCAAATTCAAAGAGGGTGCAAGTGACACGAAGTTGAATGGTGCCAGAAATGCAGAATGTCTTTTAGCCTGCGTTTCTCGTCATGGTGCAAAGAAGGTGAAGAGAGATTTGAGCGAGGTGTTCAAACACTGTGAATGGTTTTGACAGAGGAAGTAGGGGGAATACTGTTTCCGGTAGCCGGAGGGTCTGTAACAAGAGGACAGCGATTTAAGTTAATACGAACAAAAATTCATGGAGAGATGAAGATAATTTTGTTTTCTCTCAGACAGCCTGAGGAATGATGGTGGAAGCAGATTAAAATCACAGCTGCCAAAGGGGAATTTGATAAATACTTGAAAAGAGAAATGTGCAGGGCTCTGGGGAAGTTGGACCAGTTGGACAATGCTTTGAAAGGGCCAGCATGGGTACACTGGGACAAATGGCCTCATTTTGTGTTGTGTTGTTTTGTGTTGAGTTTCCATGATTCTGCGGAAAAGGTCTGACTAATGCTTTGGGTGCTTTGATGAGCCCAGTGCCTGTCTCCAGAATTCACTGTGTCTCCTTCTTAATGTTTCGCAACTTGATAATAAGGGAATTATTGAACAGCACAGTCGAGTGCATCATTCAGATGTATAGTACAAAAGCATTAACTACAACAGCAAGAACATTTGTAGCCTCCAGGCAGTGGGTTTACAAGGCTCCTAATTGAGAGCATTTTACAGGCAATCTGACTTGACACACTACCATTTGGTACATCGATAAGTGGCTCGAAGATGATTTTGTTTTTTGGCATCAGAGCAAAACTGAAAGTCGATTTGAGTTTGACGTTCTCAGTCAAATGTATCAGGCAGCAGGGTTTCATTTTCAAATATCCTTCCCTTGTCATGAATTGGCTATCCAAATTGCTGCAATAACCTGGAAGCATGAAGAATCCCATGGTTAAATGTTTTGGCAATGAGATTTAATTCACTCAAGTGGGTCATTCACCTTAAGCTCTTCAGTTAAATGGGTTCTGTTAGGTATCTCAGAAAACAATACGGTCCCCAACAAAAAGACTTAAGTGAGCACATAATTTTTTACTGTTATGTCGTTAGTTTGCCCAGCGAATTGGATAGTTGCGATTCATCGCCAAGTGTCTTCTATCAAATAGGAATTGAGGAGTACTAAGCATATTGGTAAAGAGCTGAATGTCAAGTAGTTCATAGTTGGGGCTGGTTTAGCACAGTGGGCTAAACAGCTGGCTTGTAATGCAGAACAAGGCAGCAGCGTGGGTTCAATTCCCGAACAGGCGCCGGAATGTGGCGACTCGTGGCTTTTCACAGTAACTTCATTGAAGCCTACTTGTGATTGTTATTATTATTAAACTAACCGGATCCTTGTTCCTTTTAAGCAGCGATGAAATGCATGCCTGACCCATCGTCTTGGCAATGCCCCCTGACCATCAGATCCTCAAACATTTCCACCAACAGCAGTGCCAAATTATCCTTAAACGTGTTATAAAATTCCACCGGAAAACCATCTGGCCCCAACTCTTTGTGTGTCTGCATCCTCCCTATTGGCACCTGCACTTCCTCAACCCCCACTGGCTCCTCCAACCCTGCCCTCTCCTCCTTTCCTACTTTGGGACACTCCAATCGCCCCAAAAACTCCTCATATCCGATGCATCCTTCGGTGGCTCTGATCAATATTGTAGGACTCCCCGAATACCTCCCTGGGGCAAACAGGAGCGAGGCCAATGCCAGCGCCCATAACCCCAACCCCCTACAAGAACCTACTTCCAGCCTCACCCACAAAGCCTCAGTCTCCCTCCGTATTCAAAACCTTTGTTTATCTGCTCCAGCGCCACCAATAGCTCACCCGTCCCGCCCCTGACCCGAACAATCTCTTGTCAGCGGAGCTGGCCTGCGAACAAGCGGCTGGCCTTCTCCCCATACACACACACAACCCCTCTCACCCACCTCAGCTGCTGAACCACCTTTCCCGTGGAATGTGGATGCCAAGATATTGGCGAATGTGCTAGCGCTTGGGTTGGAGGTGTGCCTTCTGAAGTTGATTGGGGAGGATCTGACAAGGCTTGTAAGGGGCAGGCAGTTGTCGTCAAACATGCGCCGTCTGTTGCATGTAGCGCTTTCTCCTTGAATGTAGCGCTTTCTCCGGCAGAAGGAAAGGAGTTGAAGGTGGTGGTGGCGCTGGATGTATATTTCGACCTGAGCTGTTCTGTGGGGAATATAATGGGACTGGTTAGATTTGGAGTTTTTTTGGGCTACAAGCTGAATTTGGATAAAAGTGAGTGTTTTGTGGTATCTTCTCCAGGAGCGAGTTTTGCTGTTTCGAGTGGCACCAACCCATTTGGGAATGCAGATAGCCCTGGATTGGGCGGGGCTTCGTAAGTTGAACTTTACAAGTCTGGTAGGTAGGTTTAAGGCGGATCTACTGAGGTGTAATAGTCTTCCCCTGTCGTTGGCAGGCTGGGTGCAAGTGATGAGGATGAATATTTTGCCGTGATTTTTATTTTTATTTCCGTTTCTGCCGGTCGTTTTGCCCAAATAATTTTTTAAAGGGTGGGGTTAGGGTTGGTTTAATCGTTTGGGCAGGTAAGGGGGCTAGGATTAGGATGACGGTACTTCAGAGGAGGCGCCAGTCCGGGGGGGGGGTTTGGGTCTTCTGAACTTGTTATACTATTACTCGGCGGCGAATGCAGAGAAGGTGCAGGTTTGGAGTAGGGAGAATGAGGCTTTGTGCGTGAGGCTGGAAGTAGGTTCTTGTAGGGGGTTGGGGTTGCGGGTGCTGGTAATGGTAATGGCTCCTGTTTGCCCCAGGGAGGTATTCAGGGAGTCCTGTGGTGGTTACCACGCTGAAAATATGGAGTCAATTTCGGCAGCACTTTAGGTTGGGGGCGGAGTCGAGGTTGATGCTGATCCCAGGGAATCATGGGTTTGAGCGAGGAAGGATGGATGCGAGGTTTCGGGGATTGGAGGAAAGAGGGGTTAAGGAGATGAGAGACTTGTTTTTGGAGGGGCAGTTCGCGAGTTTGGAGGTGTTTGGGCGAAGTTTGAGTCCCCGTAATTGTCTTTGGTACATGGTCTTTGTTCGGCACAACATCGTGGGCCGAAGGGCCTGTTCTGTATTTTTCTATGTTTTCTAACCTCAGAACCAATGATCTTTGCAAATTACTTGTCACAAGGAGAGATAGTGACATCCTGGTAATTGAAAGACCCAGGCTAATGCGGCACGGTGGCATAGTGGTTAGCACTGCTGCCTCACAGCTCCAGAGACCCAAGTTCAAATCCGGCCTGGGGTGACTGTCTTTGTGGAGTTTGCGCTTTCTCCTCATGTCTGCGTGGGCTTCCTCTGGCTACTCTGGTTTCCTCCTGCAGTCGAAAGATGTGCAGGCTGGGTGGATTGGCCATGCTAAATTGCCCCTCAGTGTCCAAACGGTTGGGTGGGCTTGCTGGATTACGGGGATAGGGTGGAGGCGTGGGCTGAAGTATGGTGGTCTTTCCAAGAGCCGGTGCAGAATCGATGGGCTGAATGGCCTCCTTCTGCACTGTAAATTCGATGATTTAGAATGTTCTGGTGGCCTGGATTTAAATCCCACCATGGCAGCTGGTTAATTTTTTAAAAAGCCGTTGATAAAAATAAATTCTGGAATATAAAGCTAGTCTCCGTAATGGTGACCATGAAACTATCATCGATTGTCGTAAAAAGCCATCTGGTTCACTAATGCCGTGGAAGGAAAGAAATTTGCCGTCTTTACCTATGGTTTGGCCTACTTGTAACTCCAGATCCACAGCCAGTGCGGTTGATTCTTAACTTCCCTCTGAAATGGCCTCGCCAACCACGCAGTTCAAGGGCAATTGGGTGTGGGCAAAAAATACTGGCCTTGCTGGCGAAGCCCACATCCCATTAAAGAAAAAATAAATGAGGAATAAAAAAAGTCCTCATGAATAATTACTCATTTGGGTAACTGGTGAAATAGGAAAGTGCCAAGACAGCTGTCTTCCGAATAGGATTTTCAGCTAAACATGGAAAAGTTCCAGTTGGAACTTTCCCAGCTCATTAGCTGAATGGAAATTAGGGTCTGGACAATTCCAGGGCAGATGTCGATCCAAAGGCAGCTTTCAGAGCAGTGGGTCCCCTTTGTAATCAGTACCTTGTCTGAGGTTTAAGGCAGTGACCATCCAGATGGTTCTTTATACCTGAAGTGATCACGTTAGATTCTGTACGAACAGATATCCCCGTGCTGGTGTGGACAGTTGAGGCGAATATCTCCACTGCTCCTTAACGCAGCAGGTTTCCCCACACAAGAGATGCTGAAATCTGTGAAATTCCTCCTTAAATTGATGCGTTTTCTGAATCATAATTGGAGTTGAGCCCCAATTATTGTGATTATTCAGTGAATGAGTGGGCGTTGGAGACCAAGGGTCATAATTAATCATCAATTTAGTGATCTGTTGAGTCCCTGTCATGATGACAATAACTGTGGTTCCACTATACATGGAATGCATATTCAATAATTACATAAAGCTGGAATTTAGGATTTTTTTCGGAGATCAGTTATATGTTAGGAGCAGTGTTTAATGGGGCTGTTAGTGCTTATGCCTAGGATTCAACCAGGACTGTGGCTGAGTTCAGTCTAATGAACAGGTACAGTCTTAATGGAGGCCATGCACTGATCGTCATACTAATAATAATAAGCTTTTATTGCCACAAGTATGAAGTTACTGTGAAAAGTCCCTCGTCACCATATTCCGGCGCCTGTTCGGGTAAGCTGGGTTGGGAATTGAACCCCCGCTGCTGGCTTTGTTCTGTATCACAAACCAGCTGTCTTGCCACTGAGCTAAACCAGCCCTTTTATTGGCATGTCAGGGCCAGTGTTATCTTATTTTACTCACCAGAAGCAAGGTAATAATGGCTCGATTATATCTGTGCTGCACTTAGCTGGCCCATCCCTTCTTAAATTTGGTCCGCTGCCATTTTTCCGTGGATTTCTTTGCGGAGGAGTCCAGGTGCCAGCCTGAATCAGGTAGAAGCCTCATTATTGCTTGCAGGTCAGGATCTGATGACTTACACAAATCAAGCATGGTGGGAGAACTGAGCAGAGTGTGTTCCATGGACCATTCATCCTGCGGCGAAACAGAACACCTCCCCCTCAAAGTAAGAACATAATTATCTTCGTTGGACCTGGCGGCACAAACATGCCACCATGGACTACAGAAGAGCTGTGATCTGCAGTTGACATTCGCCACTCTGCACCAACCCAACTTCCACAATTCATTCCCTTCACTAGATCTATCTACCTGCCTGTGCTGGATGTTCAACTGGACCATAATAATGAGTCACCCCATCAAAAGTGATCATTCTCTATCCTAATCAGGTGCTGTGTTCTTTGGTTGTGCTATACCTGTCCAATTACCTGACTCAGTTCCCCGAGAAGGTCGGTCTCTACAACAACACTCCAGGTTGGCACCTTTTCAGACAAAGCAGTTTGCTTGATTGGCACCCCATCCACCATCTTAAACATGCACTCCCTCCACCACTGACATACAGTGATGTGTGCTATCTGAACAGTACACCGCAGCAACTCGACAAGGTTATTTCCGTAGGAACTTCCAAACCCACAGCCTCTATCACCTAGAAGGACAAAGGCAGCAGACACATGGGAACTCCAGCATCTGCATGTTGTCCCTCCAAGCCGCTCACCATCCTGACCTGGAACCACCACCATCCCTCCACTGTCGCTGTGTCAACAACCTGGAACTCCCTTCTGAACAGCACTGTGTGACTACCCACGTCACACGGGCTGCATTTGTTCAAGATGATTGCCTGCCATCATCATCACAAGAGTATTTAGGGATGGGCAATAAATGCTGGCCTTGCCAACGACACTCACATCCCAAGAACAAATAAAAAAGATGTGTGAAACGAGCACTCCCAGCACTCTGGAAAACAAACATTCTGAGAGAATAAAATTTAAAAAACAGAAATTGCTGGAAAAATTCAGCAGGTCTAGCAGCGTCCATTAATATTTTGAGTCCAACATAACTCTTCTTCCTGACTTTGCTTTTATTCTGCGAGAAAGTTCTGTTGAAAAAAAAATCAAGAAACTGAAAACAAAGAATGATAACGACTTTTTGTACTCGGATCTCTGTTTTCTTTAAGATTATTGAGTAACTGTATTAATAGACCATGAGGCAGGATTTAGTTCATCGCTTTCCCTCATGGATGGTCACCAGGTTTGTGAAAGAAATGTCTTCCTGTTAACAAGTAGCAAAATTTGATGTCTTGTTACTTTGAGTGGTCTGAAGAACGTCACTTTAGTCAACTCGGGAATTTCTGGCTCAAAGCCAAAGCCATTGAACTTTATCCCTTGATTGGTCATCTAACTTTTCCTGGTTGGACTCCCCAAGATGCCATCTGATGGTAGGTTGAAGGATATGGTGAGTGAACAGAAGATTAGACCAGGGTGGCTAATGTGGAGAAAATCTCCATGTAAGCTCTAAAATACTCTTCGAACCGTTCCATTCCTGTGCCATGGTAGTTGCTCAAAACTATTTCATTAACATCAGCAATTTGCACCTCATAAATATTTCCCACTTGCTCCATATTCTTCCCTTGTTATTGTTATATAGAACTAAGCCTGAAGCGCTCCATGCAAGTCGCCACTGCAGTCAGCAATTTCCAGCAGCATCACCTGTCTCCAGTAAATCCCATTCCGAGTGGAACTGAAATTCTCATGCAAGCCTTGGCTACCTATCATCCAAACCTTGCCTTTTCCGTTCACCAATTCCATCCTGTAAATAGTGGAATAATACCAAAAATTTCCCCCATCTGTATCCAATAGTGCACAAAGTTCCAATCATCTCTCATTGACTTCATCAACAGGCAGTGTTGAATCTACCCAGTGATGATCACAAGGAAGTGTTATGATCAGGTCCAGATGTAAGGAAAGTCAGCTGCACCATTCGTTTCTGTTGAGAGAATCCTGGTTTACCGTGCAGCAGGCTGACATGGCCATTGACAGTGCCAGCCTTCATACAGAAATTGGTTTTCAATTGCTAAATGTATTGAATTCAAAGGGTTGGATTCTTCCGCGCAGCCCACGACAAGAACACCACGGGCGTGATGCCGACAATGACAAATCCATTCCCCTCGGGCGGAATTCTCCGGTCACCAGGCAAATCCTGCCGGAGAATCCCGCCCGCAATCTCTGTTCCTCATGTATAGGTCCCTCCAGGCCATCACTGTTCACTTTCTTTTGTAACCTTCTCCAGCACTATGTACCAGCTCTATGTGTTCTCTGATCTTCCAACTTTTTAATAAAATAAACCTTGCATTTGCGCAGCGCCACTCACAACCATCAGATGTTCCCAAACCGTTTTACAGCCAATTGAATGCTTTGGTGCAATATAAAAAAAAACAACAGCAAATTAGTGCACAGCAACCTCCTACAAACAGCACTGTGATCACAACCAAGTCATTTGCTTGTGGGATGCTTTTGCAGGGATAGGTGCTGGCCACAACACTAGAGATAACCTCCCTGTTCATCCTTAAAATAATGCCATGGGATCTTATACATCCACCTGAGAGGGTAGACAGGGCCTCATTTTAATGTCTCCTCAAAAGTCAGCACTTCCTGGAGTAAAACCCTCCCTGTGTACCTCATTGGAGTGTCAGGCTCGTTGTTTGTGCTGAAGTCCCCAGGGTGGTCTTGAAGTCACAACCTTCCGGCTCAATGGTGAGAGCGTTACAAACTCAGCGACAGCGAAAAAATGGCGTCCCTCCCTCCATTTCTAATCTGATAGTTTTGAACTTGATGGAACCATCAATTCAGTGAACACGTGTAGTTGGATCTGAACAGAGGCTTTAATACACTTACAACAGAGCCAGCCTATTCGTCATTGAACTTCAGATGAACTGGCAGGCTGGCTCTAAGGCACTGATCTTTATACATCGGTCCCAGGGGGAGGAGTCCTGGGCAGAGCCAAGAGAGGAGCCCAGTACAAACTCTCGCGTACTCCCAGAGCGACTCCCCCTGATGGTCGGATAGTGCAACTGCACTTACAATGGTGGATAGTGAACATATATACACGGAGTTATATTGGCAGCTATATACAGCATTGATCTTACAACGGGTAGATAACGACCATATATACATGGAGTGATATTGGCAACTATATATAGTGTGAATCACATTCACCACAGAACTGTCATGGCCCCACATTCTACAGTGCTCCCTCTGTCTTACTATCTCCCTCTGCATTTCTGAAAGGCTGCTGTTAGGACCACACACTTGGCTATCGCCTCAAACTCTTCTTTCATTATCTGTGAAGTGCCTAGCGGCATTTTAGGACATTAAAGGAGTTATTTAAATATCATTTATGGTGTAATATCTTGGCTTTCCACATCGAACCAAGGATACTCAACAGTCTAGGGAATTGTTTAATTTGTTGACAAGCAATTAGCAAACCCATTGCCAAGCAGTATATTGCTAAATGAATAGTAATTTTTGTCCCTATGAGAATTTCAGCTAATCAGGAAACATCTATCAAAATAAAATCTCATTTAACTCAAATGTGAGCACGTGTACAAAGGTTTTGGCTTAACTCCTGTTGGCAATAGTGGCATGTTTTCATTGTCTGAATGTAAAGATTCAAATTGGTGAGCATATTCCCAGCCAGCCTTTAAATTGGTTTTACTCTTCCCGTGAATCTGATTCAAGCACCATGTTAAAAGCTGCTTTCACCCAACCTCTGAATATTGACTCCCTCTGACCATGTGTTTGTTGCTTTGCATGGGCTGCCACATTCTCAGCTGCAATCTCAGTATAAGATTCTCCATACAAAAATGTTGGCACAGCAAGTAATTATTGTACTCAGTTTGTTTACACTGGTACATAGGTTTTCAAGGAAGAATCTAACACTACAAGCTTTCATATCAGTCTCCACTTCAAATGCCAACTCCCTCCATGCTTTTTACCGATATTGAAATAGGTAAGTGTGGTCACAATCCCAGAGGTTGCTCTCCCTTCTGAGAGCTGACTGGTGGTGAATTAACCTGAGGGTTACCACACCTCAGGCGAGGAGCAAGGTTGAGCAGCTCAAAAAACCTCAGCTGGTATGAGAATTGAACCCACGCTTATGGAATCGCTCTGCATCATGAACCAGCCATCCAGCCAACTGGGCTAACCGACCCTGAGCCTGAAATGTGTACAACTCTTGTCAAGGTGAGCAGCTTACGTTGGACACTGAACTCCTCTCAAGCAACTTGATTTGCCTCAGAATCTCTCCCTCGCTTCCTAGTTCTTCAAAATACTTCATTTAGAGGGCTTGTCATTGGGAAACTCATTCCGTGGGCCAAAGGGAATCGGATGATTGGCACTCAGGCCAATCAAATTTCAACGGAGCAAAACAACAATGAAAGTGAAAGATTAGTCACAAAATGACATCAAAACTGCAGGATTAAGATATGTACATGTCCTATAAATTAAGTGTTGATCACAGTTAGCAATCTGAGCTACAAATTTGAAATGATCTTATTTGGAACTGTAATAATAATCTTCATTGTCATTACATTAACATTGCAATGAAGTTACTGTGAAATTTCCCTAGTCGCCACATTCCGGCACCTGTTCAGGTACATGGAGAGAGAATTCAGAATTTCAAAATTACCTAACAGCTCGTCTTTCAGGACATGTGGGAGGAAACCGAGCACCTGGAGGAAACCCACGCAGACAGGGGGAGAACGTGCAGACTCCACACAGTGACCAAAGCCAGGAATCGAACCTGGGACCCTGGCGCTGTGAAGCAACAGTGCTAACCACTGGGTCCCCCGAGGCACCTGACCACAAGGCAGAGGTACATTTGGGATCCTGGGTGTACATCCACACAATAATTAGTTCCTAACTCGTGATGAGTAACATAGCAATATGAGAACTGAGCATCAGCTGCTGAGTGGCTACCCACCATGGCACATTTAACCCAACAAAAATACAGCTAAAAACAGGGACAACTCATTGAGTACATAAAACAACCAGAACTGAAGAGTAGTGCAGACAGAGTGCAGAGGAGAGAGGGTGCAGAGGAGAGAATGCAGAGGAGGGTTACAAGAATTTTGCCATGGCTATAAATCTGTGACTACGAGAAGAGATTGGATAGGCTGGAGTTATTTTCCTTGGAACAAAGAAGGCTGAGGGGTGATTTAATTAAGGTGTACAAACTTATGAGGGGAAGAGATAGGGTGGACAGGTTTCCCTTGGTGGAGAATTCTAGAACCAGGGAACATAGATTCAAGATAAGTGGTAGAAGGTGTTGAGGGAATATGAGGAAGAACGTTTTTATTTTCCGCAAAGTGCAATGGGAGTCTGGAATTCGCTGTAGTGGAGGCAGAGACCCTACACTACAGGGCTATGGACCGGGTGCAGGAAGGTGGGATTAGAAAGGGGACCTGGGTGTCCTCGGCCTGGCATCGACAAGAGGGGCCGAATGACCTCCTTCTGTGCTGTAACTTCTCGATGGTTCCAACTTGCCAACTTACAAGGATCTCCAGAACTTTCTGGATGGGGTAGCTAAAACCATACAAGCCCTCATCGAGAAAGGGACAATCCATAGAATGTCTACAGTGCAGAAAGAGGTCATTTGTCCCATTGGGGCTGCACCAGCCCTCTGAAAGAGCACTCGACCTAATCCCACTTCACCATCTTCTCCCCGTAACCTCTTCACACCTGCACATGTTTGGACGCTAAGGGGCAATTTAGCATGGCCAATCCACCTAACCTGCATACCTTTGGACTGTGGGAGGAAACTGGAGCATCTGGAGGAAACCCACGCAGAAACAGGGAGAACGTGCAGACTCCACCCAAACAGTTATCCAAGGCCGGAATTGAACCCAGGTCCCTCGTTCTGTGAGGCAGCAGTGCTAACCGCTGTGCCGGTGTGCCATGCATACTTATTCAATCCTAAACTACAATGGAATGAGGGCCCGAGGAAGATACTAATGTTCCAAATAGACACCTGATTGTCAACACCTTTCTCCAAGCTTGCGGTTAACCTGGCCAATTTAGTGAACCATTTCAGAGGATGGCAGATATAGAAGATTTAAAAAGAGCCACGAGGTAACTACAGTCACCAGTCGAAAACTACAGGCACGGACCAGATTGTGAATCATTGTCCATTTCTCTATCAATTGATAGCATCTCAGATTTTCACTGTTTCTTTCCCGAAGGTAACCACATGCTTACCAATTTGAACATTGTTAATCACCTCCCTTGGTATCCCGAAGCAGAAAAAGTATCAGGCTCCAAAGAGTGTGGGGGTAACTGACAACTTCGGAGAGGATAGAAAACTTGTGATAGTGAATCCACTGCCTGTAATCCCCCTTCAATGGAATGGAAAATTGGGCAGTTATACAAAGGGCAACCCATCCAATATTCTCAATATCCCACCCCCACTGAAGTGCAAAATATATGTTCGAGCTGTACAGAGCTCTGGTTCAATGCCAGAAGGTACGTTGTCCAGTTACATTGCAGGGAGAATACATTGGTCTTGGCAGGAGTGAAGCTCAGATTCACCAGAATGGGCTAAAAGGGGTGAAATTATGAGACTAAGCGGCACAGATTAGGATTCTTTGAATCTGGAAGGTCAAAAGATGATTTAGTTCAGATGTTCATGTGATCGAAGCATTTGAAAGAGTAGAGAGAAAATATTCTCTCCAGCAAAGTAGCCTGGAATAAGGAAGTATAACTCTGATATTAGAAGTCAGTGGTGAATTGATATCTTCACACAACAGGAAATCTGGAACTCACTCCCTCAAAATGTTACTGAGGCTCAAGTGAAAATTTCAGGACTAAGATTGACATATTTTTGTTATGCAACAGTTTTAAGGGGTATATTGTACACTGTTCATTGTGGTCATCAAGAGTGACGGCACTTTTGCACCACTGAACTGCCAAATTGAGGACACGAGGTGAGAATGTTTCTTTCTTTCTGCTGCCTCGATCTTGCTGACCTGGAGCAGGATTTTCCTCCTGAGTAGCTTACTTGATTGAAGCTTTTGTGACCTATGCATATCAAAGCATTAGGAGATCAGATAATTCATATGGCAACAGTGAAGATTAGTTGTTTTAACAAATTATATCCTTTGGTCTTCCCAAATCATTTGTGGGAAGTTGGGAATCAAAGAATCCCTCCCAGTGCAGAAGAGGGCCTTTCGGCCCATCAAGTCAGAACTGACCCTCCGAAAGGGCACCCCAACCCCCCCCCCCATCTACCTGACCCCACTTAAACTTTGGCCACTTATGGGCAATTTATCATGGCCAATCCACCTAACCTGCACATCTTTGGACTGTGGGAGGAAACCGGAGCACCCGGAGGAAACCCATTCAGACACAGGGAAAATATGCAGACTTCACACAGACAGTGACCCGAGGTCGGAATTGAACCTGGGTCCCTGACGCTGCAAGGCAGCAGTGCTAACCACTGTGCCACCGTACTGCCCGCAAAGTAGTGGTCTATCTGATTGTAGGGTAGAGGTTCCCAGCAGCCGTTTCCCAGGGGCTCTTCGTGGAACCCTCGGGCACCATGGCCAAGATTAAGCAGATGAGAAGTGATTGTAGGTGTGGTCTGTCACCACCCAACCCAACCATGCCAATAATTCCTCCACAACACCCCAACTAACCCCCCCCCCCCCCCCCCTCCCACCTTGCCACATGGCCTCCTGCTCTTTCCCTGACCCTCCAGTGCTTTTTCCACACTCCTGCTCGCTCTTGTCTCTGGACAGGAATGGATAGGCTCTGTAGTGAACAGCAGTGAGAAGTAGACACACCACATGTCTCATTGATATTTGGCAATAAATACCCAGCTTCTTTGCATTATTAAAACAATCTTTTATATTATGAGCATCATTATAGTATAATTCAGATGGGGGGGAATTCATGATTCCAGATCCATTTGTAAACAGTTCTTTAATGAAAAATATTTCAGAATCACTTCTGTGGGGCATGTCGCACTGTGATTCTATTATTGGCCTGGTAATCCAGAGTACTTTCTTGTACACCGCAACATAGCAGTTTCGGGAATTAAATTCAGTTCATTAAATCATTCTGGAATAAACAAAACAGCATCAGCAATAATGATTATGAAATTCTTGGACGGTTGTAAAGCCCAGCTGGTCTGAGGATTTTACAAGATCTGCAGATTTTATGGTTGGGGGGAAGGCAGGAAAGTAGAGTTTTAAATTTATTTTATTTTTTTCCAATTAAGGGTGAATTTTGCGTGATCAATCCACCTACGCTGCACAATCTTTCGGGTTGTGGGGGTGAGGCCCACGCAGGCAGGGGGTGAATGTGCAAACTCCACATGGACAGTGACCCGGGGCCGGGAGCGAGTCCGGGTCCTCGGTGCTGTGAGGCAGCAGTGCTAGCCACTGCGCGCCCATGCCGCCTGGCAGGAAAGTGGAGCTCAGGCGACATTTAGATCGCCCGTGATCTCACTGAATGTCAGAGCAGGAGTGAGGGGCTGAACATCCTACTCCTGCGTCATAGGTTCGTGTGTCCACTAATGTTCTTTGGGGACATTGTCCCAACCTAATCGGCCTATATGTGATTCCAACTATCAGCAATGTGGTTGGTTTTCAACCACCCATTGAAATGGCCGAGAATCAGCTGCTCGTCACCACTTTCTCAAGGGAAAAGCAAGGCTGGGCAATAACTGCTGTCCCTTTCAGCGACACCCTAATACCCTGAATGAAATAAAAAAGCCTTTTTAAGGAGCTCATCGGGAAATGTTACTTTCCTTAGAATTAGTTTCCAGCCCAGATTTCCCAGTCAAAATTCATGCCATAAATTTCCTGTGTGGATAAAGTAATGAAGCCAGATTTCCAGCCTTGGGTGGGATTTACCGTCTCTTCACGGCGGCGGGAAATTCCGGTGCCACACCGGAGCCCGGGTTTCCTGGCGATAAGGAGTCCTGTCCCGTTGACAATGGCAGGACCGGTAGATCCTGCTGGCGGACAACCTCGCAACCAAAAACATCTGCCGGTTTGGTCAGTCTCTCCCACTCTTTATGTCAATAATTTTTTACTCCTTGTGTGAGGGAGAAGTGGGGGTGAAGAGTTAAGTTGTTGCCTCAAAAAAAATGTAATCAATAATGTGCTGGTGGGAGTATTAAGATCAGCATTTTTCCCAAATGTTTTGCCATGTAGGATGCTAGTGGCCGAAAGACGTGCTGTTAGGTGGTTTGGAGATTCTGAATTCTCCCTCGGTGCACCCAAACAGGCTCTGCAATGTAGCGACTAGAGGATTTTCACAGTAACTTCATTGCAGTGTTAATGTAAACCTACTTGTGACAATAAAGATTATTATTATATTATAGCAACAATGCATCAGTTAACCAAGCACATGGTGAGCTGTAAGAAGTGAACTCAATGAAGCTCCAGCATTTTGAGTCTAACATAGAGTCGATACCGTTCAGAAGGAGGCCATTTGGCCCATTAAGTCTGCACCGACCCTCTGATGGAGCACCATAACTAGGCCCACACTCTCACCCCATCGTCGTAACCCCACATAATTTGCACATTACTGGACGCTAAGGGACAATTTAGCATGGGCATTCCAGCAAAGCTGCTCATCTTTCAACATTGGGAGAAAACAGGAGCTCCCGGAGGAAACCCACGCAGACATGGGGAGAACGTGCAAACTCCATACAGACAGTCACCCAAGGCTGGTATTGAACCCGGGTCACTAGCGCTGTGAGGCAGCTGTGCTAACCACTGTACCACCGTTCCGCCCACAGTGTGATAATTTTGAACTTCCGGGAACAAGGGGAAATAGCACTAAGTATTTTTTCTCTAGCGAGAACTTGTCCTGCATATATTGGATGGAATTCTCTGCCCCCCCCCCCCCCCCCCCCCCCCCCCACGCCGGGTAGGAGAGTCGGTGGCGGGCCACGCAAATCGCGCCACGCCGCCCCGATGCCGGGACGTGATTCTCCGCCGATTCTCCGGCTCGGATGGGTCGAGCGGCCGTCAACAAAAAGCCGAGTCCCGCCGGTGCCGTTCTAACATCCTCTGAGCCGGCGGGACCTCGCCGTTGAATGGTCCGGGGGCGGCCTGTGGGGGAGGAGCGGTGTCCGACCCCGGGCGGGGCCTCCATAGTGACCTGGCCCGCGTATCAGGGCCCACCGATCGGCGGGCCGGACTCCATGTTGGGGGGCCTCCTTTTCTCCGCGTTGGCTCCTGTAGCTCTGCGCCATTTGGCGTCGAGGCCGGCGCGGAGAAGAAGGCCACTGCGCATCCGCTAGTTGGCGCCGGGCCAACGGCGTGGGCCGCTCCAGTGCCGTGCTACCCCACTGTGGCCCGGAGAATCGGGTCTCGGAAACGGTGCTGACGCCGGAGTAAAACACTCCCGTTTTTACACCGGCATCGGCACTTAGCCGCCAGATGGGAGAATCCCACCCATTGTTTCTGACATGTGAGTGCTTGATGCCTGATATAGGTGTAGTAAATGAAAATAACATTTTGTTTTTCAACAATAACATCCTTAACCTGAGCACAAGATTCAATCAAAATAAAAGCACATTACTCAGTTTGTTGAACTTTATTGGCAATTCAATATTTTGCAGTCACATAAATTGTTATTGGATATGCTATGTCCTGTTATTTACGTCTCTGCACAAACTCAAATATACCTTTGTTGATAAGACCCATTACAGACGGTTATCAATCAGTCTGTAGTTGCTGAATCCATCAGAGCTGTACTTAGTATCTAATCAATTGCATTGTGTTGGTTCAATAAATCAAATATTTAGAAGCCAACAAAATGGATTTGGTTCATATACTTTGCATTGATAGTGGTGTTTAACCATTTTGGTAATTCCATAAAACTACTCGCTGTGAATGAGCCATTATATTTGTCATTTCATAATCTGAAAAGCTTACAGTTTTCTGAATTTCTGAATGCATGGTCAAAGCATCTTTAGCTGCTTCATCATTGATCGTTGCTCTGTCATAAGACCAATTATGGCAGAATTCATACAAATAATGACGGACAGGAAATTATCCTTTGATCCATTCACTCCCCCCCCCCCCGCCCCCATTGCAGTTTGTAACACAATTTGTGCATCATCATAATGTCTACACTTCTCCACCCCACTCAAAACCACATCATCTCCTTAGAGAGGTGAAGAGAAATTAAGTAAAAATGCGCCTATATGGTGAAAATTAAATCCAGAAAATTCTCTCCTTTCTCTCTGAGGTCATCAAAACCAATCCAGAGTGATTGACCAATGGTCCCATTCTGTTCAGTCTCGTTCACAACTCCTGACATTTTATTTTTCCTCAAGGCCTTCCTGAGATGCTACATGAAAATGAAAATTGCTTATTGTCACGAGTAGGCTTCAAATGAAGTTACTGTGAAAAGCCCCTAGTCGCCACATTCCGGCGCCTGTTCAGGGAGGCTGTTACGGGAATCAAACCGTGCTGCTGGGTCTGCTTTCAAAGCCAGCAATTTAGCGCTGTGCTAAACATGGCGAATTCAGGTAAAGGTGACACTGGGCCAAAGAGGGAAAGATTAGGAGGGATGCTTTCCCCCCCCCCCCCCCCTCCCCCCCCCCCCCTCCCAGTGCTTCCTCCAAGTAGTGTTCAATATGGAGAAGTACTGATTCATCATCTGGTGGTGGTCGGTACGTGGTAATCAGCAGGAGGGTTCCTTGCCCATGTTTAACCTGAAGTCATGAGACTTCATGGGGTCTTGAGTTGATGTCGAGGACTCCCAGGGCAATTCCATCCTGACTGTATACCACTGTGCTGCCACCTTTGCTGGGTCTGTCTTGCCAGTGAGACAGGACATACCCAAGAACGGTGATAGTGGTGACTGGGACATTGCATGCAAGGTATGATTTTGTGAGTATGGTTGTCAGGCTGTTGCTTGGCTAGTCTGTGCGACAGCTCTCCCAGGTTTGGCACAAGCCCCCAGATGTTAGTCAGGAGGACGTTACATGGTCGACAGGGTTGGGTGTGCCATTGTAGTTTCCAGTGCCTGGGTTGGTGCCGGGTGCTCCATTTGGTTTCTTTTTTGTGTTTTTGTAGGAGTTGAATACAATTGAGTGGCTTGCTAGGCCACTTCAGAGGGCACTTAAGAGTCAACCACATTGCTGGAACTGGAGTCATATGTAGGCCAGAACAGGTCAGCATGGCAGATTTCCTTCCCTAAAAGACATTCGTGAATAGATGGGTTTTTAACGACAATTGACAATCGTTTCATGGACGTCATTAGACTTTCCAGATGTTTTATTGCGTTTAACTTGCATTTAAACTCATTTGAACATTTTGTGATTCATGTACGAGGGCACCCTCAATATCTCAGAGTTCTACAAAGTCTGCATTTAAATATCACGCTGCGTTTCCATTCTTCCTGTTAAAGTGGAGAACTTTACATTTTCTCACATTGCACTCCATCTGCCAAATCTTTGCCCACTCATTTAACCTATCAATATCCCTTTACAGGCTCCTCAGTGTCCTGTACAAGTAAATCTGATCTCGTCATTCTATTCCAGAGGAGCATGCTCACTGACCAAACTGAAAGTTATTTCTGATTTTGTAGCTCTGCCAGTTTAAATTCAGCCGGATAATGTGAGTGGAGTTGTTCGTAGAAAATGTGATTAATGAGAATCCACTGCTTCTAGGTAGAAAGTAAAAATAATTCATTTTCCTCCTTTCTTGTCACATTTCCCTTCCTTTGCTGTTGCAGTGGATTTTTTGCGGTGGTGTAGCTTGGCTATTTGCCAGCAGTCGCCTTTTTCCTCATTCAAACAGACTCTCTGGTTAAGGATGGACCTATGGTTGGGTTGATATCCTTTGCACCCATGTGAACTTTTCGATTATGGAGGAGGTCTCTGCGTGACAATGAGAAATTGGCTAATTTGTTTGATTTTTCAATTGCCCAACCTCCCATAAGAACAAAGAACAAAGAAAAGTACAGCACAGGAACAGGCCCTTCGGCCCTCCAAGCCTGTGCCGATCATGCTGCCCCTCTGAACTAAAATCTTCTACACTTCCGCGGTCCGTATCCCTCTATTCCCATCCTATTCATGTATTTGTCTAGATGCCCCTTAAATGTCACTATCGTCCCTGCTTCCACCACCTCCTCCGGCAGTGAGTTCCAGGCACCCACTACCCTCTGTGTAAAAAACTTACCTCATACATCTCCTCTAACCCTTACCCCTCGCACCTTAAACCTACGCCCCCTAGTAATTGACCCCTCTCCCCTGGGAAAAAGCCTCTGACTATCCAATATTCCCATACTCATCTTTCCTCAGCCGTGGAACAAGGAGGCCAATTATAACACCCTGTTACATCCCTGATATGATTAAGCATACCCACAACACAAGGACTATATCTAGAGCCTATCTAGACTGTATGGAGTCAGACCTGCTGCATGGGTACAGGAGTAGACAGATCACTTCCTCAAGCCTGTTCCACCATGCATTAGGTCATGATGTATCATACGAACATACAAATTAGGAGCAGGCTACTCAGCCCCACAAGCCTCCTCTGCCATTCAATAAGATCATGGCTGATATGATTGTAATTTCAACCCCGCATTCCTGTCTACCCCCGATAACCCTTTGTTAATCAAGAATCTGCCTCAAAAATATTCAAAGACTTCCAATGCCTTTTGGGTAAGAGTGTTCCAGAGCAGCAAGACCCTCTGGGAGAAAAAATATGCCCCTCATCTCTGTCTTAAATAACCAACCCCTCATTTTTAAACAGTGACCCTTAGTTCTAGATTCTCCAACAAGAGGAAAAATCCTCTCCGCATCCTCCCTGCCAATGCCCTTCAACATCTAAAAGGTTTAGATCAAGTCTTACTCTGACCTCATCACGCTTTCCATGTAGACAACTCACCCGTTCCTGGTATTAGTCAAGTAAACCTTCACTGAACTGCTTCTAGTGCAATTCCATCTTTCCTTCAATACGGAGACCAGTACTGCACACAATACTCAAGATCAAATCTCACCAATGCCTTGTACAACTTAGCTTTACTAATTACTTTCTGTACATGCATACTAGCCTTTTGTGATTCATACACGAGGACACCCAGATTCCTCTGCACTTTAGAGCTCTGCAATATCTTAGCATTTCACACATGCTGTCACTGAACTCCAGTGAATTGGGGGTGGGGGGGGGGGAGGGTGAATATTCCAATTACCCTGTGCGTGAATAAGATTTTACTCCAAAGTGTAGCTTGTATTTTAAGTTTGTGCTCTCTTGTTATGGTTTCTCCATCAGAGAAAATAGTTTATCTATGTCTATCCAGTGTTGTGCTTACCTGAGGAACCATCATGGAATATCTATTTTTTTCCCCTTAAGGTTAAAGAGCTTCGAGAGTGATGTTTGTGTTCTGTACTGTGTGTATTTATCTTGGCATCAAATGTTGACCCAGCTAACGATGTTCACATCCCCTGAACAAATAATAATAAAATGATATTTCAGAATTTCAAAAATTCATTCTCAGGATCTGGGCATCTAAATGTGATATTTATTGCCCACCCTTATTTGCTCCTGTGTAGGTGGTGTGTTGGCGTGCTTCCTCGATTGCTGTAGTTTGAGTGGTATAGATACACCCACAGTGTTGAGAGGCAGGAAATTCCAGAATTGTGGCCCAGATGACGAGGGAATGGGAATATATAGATAAGATGGTGTGGCACTTGATTGGGACCTAAAAGTGATAGTGTTCCCATGCATGTGTGCCCTGTCCTTCCAGCTGGTGGAGATTGTGGGGTTGGGAGTTGTTCTCTGTGAGGGATGAATTTCACCATGAAGTTGGGGTTGCGCTAGCCTTTTGCTGCACCCAAGTAGCTTCAGGCTGCTTTCGGACATGCTGGGATTGTTCTCTAAAGGTTATGGGGAGATTTAATAATGGTGCTCAAAATAATGACGGTCTTTGATGGAGTAAATAAGGAGAAGCTGTTTCCATTGGCAAGAGGATTGGTAACCAGGGGTCCTGGATTTCTGATATCAGACAGAAGACCCAGAAAGGAGAATTTGTTTGTTTGACGAGTTGTTATGATCTGAATGCATTTTTTGATATGATGATGGAAGCAGATTCAACGGTAACTTTGCAAAAGGAACTGGGAATATACTTGATAAGAAAATTAAAATTGCAGAGCAAGGAGGGAAGTGCCGGGGAATGGAGCGAATCAGATGGCTCATTGAAGGAGTCTGTGCAGGCACTGTGAACCCAGTGGCCACCTTCTGTGCTGTAAGATTATTAGGCAAGCTTCCTAAGGCAATTGCAGCTGTCTCAATGTTATTCTCTTTGCATTGAGAGATAAAACTGTGGCCCAGGTTTGATACAATTCAATTCAGAGAAGAGTTCCTGCCTCTCATAGGCCTCCCTTGTGGTTTCCGACCATAAGTTCACAGTCTATGATAAGACAAGACCCGGGCATTCTCAATACTGTTTTGACATTCCAGGTATGAGCATCATGGAAGATGATGCACTTTGGAGAAGAATTAACAGCAGATATGCAAAGTGTCATAATATCCACTCATGTAAATCATGAGATGCAGACAGGCAGTGATTGACACACAGGATAACCAATTAACACACACGACACAGAACAACCAATCACCAGACAGGACACCACCATTATAAAGCCCACAGGGCATTAAAGCTCTCTCTCTCTCACAGGACACGGCCAGGGAGATAGTCACAGTGGACAGGCCAATGAACATCATCACCATGTGATAGAAAGCTAGTCTGGTTAAGCCAGTAGGAGGTTATCAGTTAATTTAATAGAGTGTCAACCCACAACAGATTATGTAAAGCAATCAACAGGTTCAATAAAACAGTGTTGGACCATCATGGTACCAGAGAACTATTAACACGAACAAACCTACCTCGAATGAATCTGCAACGGCCAGCACGCAGTCATCCAGCGGCATGGAAAAGATCCAGCCTCCTCCGCAACTCCGGATCTCCGGCAACCTCGGCGCCAACTGGAAAGTCTTCAAACAGAAGTTCCTCCTGTATATCGAGGCCTCCGACCTCGAGGCAGCATCGGATGCCCGAAAGATTGAAATGAAATAAAAATGTCTTATTGTCACAAGTAGGCTTCAAATTAAGTTACTGTGAAAAGCCCTGAGCCGCCACATTCCGGCGCCTGTCCGGGGAGGCTGGTACGGGAATTGAACCGTGCTGCTGGCCTGCTTTGATCTGCTTTCAAAGCCAGTGATTTAGCCGTGTGCTAAACCAGCCCCTGTGCTAAACCAGCCCCTGTCAACCCGCTTTCCTGTCAACTGCGGGGGACCACGCCATCCACATCTATAACTTCGCCGATGGCGAAGACAAGACGAAGTTCAAGACAGTTCTGCTGAAATTCGACAACCACTGCGACATTGAGGTGAATGAGAGCTTTGAACGGTACATCTTCCAACAGAGGTTTCAGGGTGAGGATGAACCTTTTCAGTCCTTCTTGACCCATCTCCGCATCCTAGCTCAGTCGAGACAGCTGATTCCATGATCCGGGATCAGATTGTTTTCGGGGTCCAGTCCGACTCCCTGCGGGAGCTGCTCCTCAAAATCAAACAGTTGACCCTCTCCGTCGCCATCGAAACGTGCGTTGTCCATGAGCATGCCAGGAATCATTACTCCTGCATCAGTGCGGCAGAAAGGGTGCAGGCCATAGCACAAATGCAAGGCCTGAGCATCGGGAGAGTGGCCGTTTCGCGCTCTGTTCCCGGGTCCCTACTCATGCGCGCCACGACCGGGTGGACGACGATGCCGAAGACCCCGATGCACATGTGCGAAAGTCGGCCGACCGCACTGCGCATGCGTGATAGAGCACGGAACGCGCTGACATCAGCGTCATGACGTGTCCAAATTGTGGCTCCGCCCATTTAAAACGCCAATGTCCAGTCAAAGGAAGGCGCTATCTACAGTGTGGAAAGCCTGGGCATTACGCGGCCTTATGCAGGTCCACTCCACCGACCAACAGCCAGCGATCCCAGCTGCAGTGCAGACGTGTCCGCTGGGTACAGAAGGCATGCAGGATTCGGATCCCGACAGCCCAACGGACCCCGATGCTGATTGCCTCGAGTCTCTATACCGGGTGGGCATAATCACCACGCGCGAGCTGGCCTCCACTGTGTGCCTGCAAACCGCCTTTCAATCCTCACTGTGGATCCTGACGACGAGTGGTGTGCTGTCGTTACTGTTAACCAGTCTCGAATCCGATTTAAATTGGACACTGGCGCATCTTCAAACCTCATATCACATTCAGACCTCGACAGCATCCGAGACCAACCTCGCATTCTTCCACCAGCCTGCCAGCTCCTAGACTACAATGGCAATGCCATAGCTGCCAGTGGATTGTGTCAGCTAGGTGTATCTCACAAGACAATCAAAGTGACATTACGATTCGAAATCGTCTGGCCTGACAAGACATCCCTGCTCGGTGCTCGTGCATGCAAACTCCTAAGTCTGGTCCAGCACGTCCATGCCATGTCCTCGACACCGGCGACTGCCTGACCCAATGTAAATCTCCAGGCTGAGATAGACGACATTCTCATGCAATACCACAACGTGTTTGATGGAATGGGCACGCTCCCATATTGTTACAAGATATTGCTCAAACCGAATGCCATCCCAGTCATCCATGCACCAAGCCCGGTGCCGGCTCCTCTCAAGGATCGTCTGAAATCGCAGCCACGAGAGCTCCAAGAAAAGGGTCACGGAACCAACAGACTGGGTCAGCTCCATGGTCTGCGTCAAGAAGCCCTCTGGTGAACTCTGCATTTGCATTGATCCCAAAGACCTGAATCGCAGCATCATGCGCGAGCACTACCCGATCCCAAAGCGTGAAGAGTTAACCTGTGAGATGGTTCATGCCAAATTCTTTACCAAGCTGGATGCCTCCCGTGGGTTCTGGCAGATACAACTGGACAAGTCCAGTCGGAAGCTGTGCACGTTTAACACTCCGTTCGGCAGGTATTGCTACAACCACATGCCTTTTGGTATCATATCAGCTTCCAAAGTATTTCATCGCATAATGGAGCAAATGATGGAGGGCATCGAGGGGGTGCGAGTCTATGTGGGCGACGTGATCATCTGGTCCATGACACACGAGAATCACATCGCTCACCTCAAACAAGTTTTCCAGAGGATTCATGAAAACGGCCTCCAGCTCAACAGGGCCAAATGCTCATTTTGGTAGGTCCGCTATCAAGTTTCTGGGTGACCACATTTCACAGCAGGGTGTGCAACCTGACGCTGACAAGGTGCTGGCAATCAATGCCATGATGACCCCCAGAGGATAAAAAGACGGTCCTCCGATTCCTCGGGATGGTGAATTTTCTCGGGAGATTCATTCCCAACATGGCATCCCACACCACACCCCTCCGGCATCTCGTAAAAAAGTCGACAGTGTTCCAGTGGCTTCCCGCACATCAAGCGGAGTGGCTTGAGCTGAAGGCGAAGCTCACCACAGCCCCAGTACTGGCATTCATTGACCCAACCAGGGATACCAAGATACCCACAGACGCAAGCCAGGACGGCATTGGGGCGGTTCTCCTCCAGCGAGACGACTCCTCGTCCTGGGCTCCAGTGGCATCCGCCTCCAGGGCCATGAGTCCGACCGAACAACGGTATGCCCAGATCAAAAAGGAGTGCTTGGGTCTCCTGACAGGAATAGTCAAGTTTCATGACAACGTATACGGCCTGCCAAAGTTCACGGTGGAAGCAGACCACTCACCTATCGTCCACATAATCCAAAAGGATTTAAATGACATGACACCTTGGCTGCAGCGAATTCTTCTTCATCTCCGCCGATATGACTTCAAACTCCTCTACACACCGGGTAAGGAGCTGATCGTCGTGGATGCCCTATCCCAATCCATCACCACGCCGTGTTAGCAGGGTGACTTCATTCGCTACATTGAAACACAGGTGCGGCTGTGTGCCAGCAACCTCCCAGCCACTGATGAACGAGTTACACAAATACGCGAAGAAACTGCCAAAGATCCCCCACTGCAGCGCGTGATGAAGCACCTCGCCCATGGCTGGCAAAAGGGGCAGTGCCCCAGTTCTTCAACGTTAAGGATGAGCTGACGGTTGTTGAGAGGATCCTTCTTAAACTAGATAGATTCGTCATTCCCCAAAGCATGCAAAACATGGTGCTCAGACAGCTCCTTGAGGGTCGCCTGGGGGTCGTGAAATGTCGACGCAGAGCTCGGCAGGCAGTTTACTGGCCTGGCTTCAGCCAGGACATTGCCAACACAGTCCTCAACTGCACAACATGCCAGAAGTTTCAACCAGCTCAGTCCAAGGAAGCGCTGCAACAGCACGAGACTGTGACCTCTGCGTGGTCCAAGGTGGGGATAGACATCTTTCTCGCCAGTGGGCGTGATTATGTTCTCCTGATCGACTACTTCTCCAGCTATCTGGAAGTGTGGAAACTGTTGGACCTCACGTCCAAGTCCGTCATCAAAGTTTGCAAAGAGACGTTTGCCAGGCGTGGGATACCACTCACGGTAATGAGTGACAACGGTCCATGTTTCTACAGCCAAGACTGGTCCGACTTTGCACGATCCTACCACTTTAGTCACACCACATCCAGTCCCCATTAGCCGCAATCAAACAGGAAGGCCGAGAAAGGGGTCCATATTGTCAAGCGGTTGCTGTGCAAGGCTGCAGACTCAGCCTCGGATTTCAACCTGGCGCTATTGGCATCCAGGGCGATCCCTCTGTCGACTGGTTTGTCTCCGGCGCAGTTGCTCATGAACCGCAACCTGAGGACGATTGTTCTAGCCATCCATGTACCAGACCTTGACCACCTCACGGTGCTGCAGAAGGTGCAGCGATCGAGGGACCAGCAAAAGATCACGTATGATGCTCATGCCGCGCATCTGCCTGCGCTGGCTCCAGACGATGTTGTTCGCATTCAGCTGCCTGACGGAGGTTGGTCAGCCCCAGCTGTTGTCGTCAGACAGGCTGCTCCCAGGTCTTTCGTTATCCAAATGGCTGATGGCTCCATTTTACTGCGCAACAGGAGGGCGCTGCGTAAAGTTCCCTGCCCATCGCCCGACCGCACTTCTCCGCATGTCATCATAACTCCTCCGGACGTCTTGCACCACGAGGCCACCGAACTGGCAGCGATCCCACCTGTCCACAAGGCCACCGAGATGGCAGCCATCCTCCCTGTCCAGGTGCCGGCGTCCCCCCCTCCACCTCTGCGCCGATCGACGAGAATTCGTCGCCCACCACAAAGACTGAATCTATAGACTTAAATCTTGTAAATTTTGTTCAGTCTGCTCTCTATCTGCAATGTAGACACCTTCCCATGTACATATGTTCATTAATTCCCCACTTGGACTTAGCTATGCATGCATATACAGCCACGTTCCAAAATTTATTTTAAAAGGGGGAGATGTCATAATATCCACTCATGTATATCATGAGATGCAGACAGGCAGTGATTGACACACAGGATAACCAATGAACACACACGACACAGAGCAACCAATCACCAGACAGGACACCGCAACTATAAAGCCAACAGGGCATTATGGCTCTCCCTCTCTCATAGGACTCGCCCAGGAAGATAGTCGCAATGCACAGGCCAATGAACATCATCACCATGTGATAGAGAGCTAGTCTGGTCAAGTCAGTAGGAGGTTATCAGTTAGGTTAATAGAGTGTCAACCCACAGCCAATTATGTAAAGCAATCAACAGGTTCAATAAAACAGTGTTGGACCGTCTCCTGTGTCGGAAGCCTGTTTCTCGTTTTACTGCATCCAGTTGCAGTCGATGTTAGACCAACACAGATAATAGATCACGAAGCTGTGCTTCTTTTACTTTGCCTGCTCTGTGGTAGTGATTTACTATCAGCCATTTTGTCCTTGGCACACAAGTGTAATCCCACCATGTCAAAACAAAAGTGAGAAGAAAATAGATATGAAGAGCCTCATTGAGCTTTATTCAGAAGCACACAATGGCACATTGTGCCACTGGTGTTGGAGGAGGGGGGGGGGGGGGCGCAGGGGTTGCGGATAGAAGGGATAAGAGTCTCTTGCAGAGATACTTGAAGCACTGTTAAAATTCAGCTGTGACTGTAGCTCTTACTGCCAAGATGACCTGTGATTTGATCACAATAAATTTGTGTTGTGTATACCAAGGCCACACTGAGCGACATAGAGCCAGGACCCTGTTCTTTGCTTCTGTGTTGCGAAAAATATTGCGGAACAGTGGCCTTAGGCCCATTCATGAGTTGGGTCCCAGTTTAGTATCCTAAGATAAAATGGCTTCAACTAATGCATCTTATGACAGAGAATCTTCCTGTAGGCAGGGTACTGTCCAATGGATTCATGTCAAACACTGAGCCAAACTGTAGCAGAGCTCGGCACCAATTCTGACTTGATTCACGGCTGAGCGCGTATATTTTCATGAAAAGCGTTTTCAGAACCTGAGTTTTGGGCACTTAAAGGTTAGACATTCTCAGTAAATTGACAACCCCAAATTACCGTGTCTGTGTACCACCAGGCTGCCTAGCCAAATGATTTGATTAATTGTAGATAAATGCTTTGAGAGAGGACTTAGCAAATCAATTCCGCCCAACAATTAGTCGACCCCACATATTTCTGTACAGACGCTAATGACAGGTCCCATCACTAACCCTCGTCATCTAACTCAATAAAACAAAGCATAGCTCAGATATGTCGAGAGCTGATTTTCTTGCTTAGTCTAATCACAGTTTTAATTCCCCTCTACCCAGCAGGATCCACAAGGAGGGGAAAGGACACAAAATGAATCACTGGATCTGTTTTAATCAAATCCTATATATTGGTGAAAACCGTGTAAACCAATTTGCTCTTGGAGCCTGACCCTGAAGTGTTAACCAATGCCAATACTTCAAAATGTATTTCAGCATTAGAACTATTGATTGAAGCAGAAGAAATAAAAATGATAAATCATTTAATCTCTCACTGTATTCAATTCTACATCCATCTTCTAGTGACATTGTAAAATGAATTATAGTATATATTGAAACCCTATTAAATTGGAAATGGTCTTGGGAAAGGGGAATGGAAATCTCATTCTTTCCATTACAAATAGTTGTTGGACTAAAGAGTTGTTTCTTCCAAAAGCACACTAACTACAAAATCGCTCAATAAGATGTACATTACGTACAAATGCGAGTGTTCAAAAATACAATCAAAATTTGTTAGTTTGGTGTAAGTATGTTATATAATTGATGTAAGTGTGTTATATAATGACGCTTTGTTCTCGTCTGACTTTTAAGTCAGTATTTACTCGTTCGTTTTCCAGGCATTTATCTTTATCGGCTTTTCAACTTTTGTCAATGCGTTCTGACAGTCCCCAAATATGGTCACTCTGCAGGCAAAATGTCCGCCATCAGCATTGGGAATCAGTGGGCCAGATGTAACACCTGCGTGGAACTTAGAAAATATGTTGCTATGCCAAAAGGGAAGAGCACAGACTCTTGAATTTATTCAACGACAGTCGCAATGCTTTTAATTGGTGGCCAACAAAGTTTATTTCACACCGAACGAGGCCTAACTTATACAATGTATTCCCAAAATGGCTGCTTGTCAAAAGAATGAGCAATATTGCTTGAGAATATCATTGTGTTTTCCTTTATTTTATTTGCAGTGAATGATTTATACATTTCATGAAAAAAACACAAGAAACCTCATTGCTTTTTGTGGGACTTTGCTGTGTTCCAATTGGCTGATATGTTTCAAGTTGGACGACAGTGATTACACAGTGACATTTTGATCTGGCACTTCATTCAGATTAAGTTGTTTAAAAAAAGTAGTTTTTAAGTGTTTCTCTCTAGTGAGGCAAGACTGCATTTTACAGCTATCAGTAAAATTGGATTTTCTCATATGCTCAGGGCAAATATCATAACATTTAGCTCAGATCAGAAAGGCCTTGCAACTGCTTTCCCTTGGTTTTTTTTTCCAGAGGTTTTAATGAGATTCTAATGAAAACCTCATTTTTGTATTAAAAAGATGCGTCTCCTTGTTCCTGAAGCCCTCACTAGATGAAATATGTTCTCATTATCACACCCCCTCAATCATTTTTAAACCTCAATCAGACCATCCCTAAACCTGCAAAATCTGCTTTTAAAGCAGATCAAGCAGGCCAGCAGCACGGTTCGATTCCCGTACCAGCCTCCCCGGACAGGCACCGGAATGTGGCGACTAGGGGCTTTTCACAGTAACTTCGTTGAAGTCTACTCGTGACAATAAGCGATTTTCATTTTCATTTTTCATTTAGTTCTCTCATCCAAATCATTAATATATGATGTGAACAGTTGGTGCCCTGGCACACGTACCCCACTATTCACTGCCTGTCAATCGAAAAAATACTCATTTATTCCAATCTTTTTGCTTCCTGTCTGCTAACCAGCTTTCTGTCCATCTCAAGACGTTACCCACAATCTCTTGCGTTTTAACTTTACAAAGTAATCTGCTGTGTGAGACCTTGTCGAAAGCGAAGTGATATCCTCCAATAAAAATGAAAATTGCTCAGCAGGTTAGGCAGAACAGGTTCTGATGAAAGGTCATCAACATGGACCACTAACTCTGGTTCCCTCTTCACAGACATTGCCTGACCTGCTCAATATTTCCAGCATTTTATATTTTTATTTCCGATTTCCAGCATACGCAATATTTTGTGTCGAGAAGAGCCTTCTTCTTTTTTTCTTGGCACATTAGTTATTGCGCTATTTATAAATAACCAATATTTCTCAGCAATTACAGCTCTGTTTTTCCTTCAGAAATGAGGATAGTTCGTCCTTACACTTGTTCCTTTATTTGTGGTGTTGAAAACTTTGAAAGTCACTCGGATCGACCTTTATTTTGCAGCAATAATGAATATAAATCCTGGATATTAGTGTTATTTGAATTAATTAATTGTTTAATTCTTCATCTTTAAAAGCTCTTGCCATCTACCCATTTAACAAAAGTTCCAAATCCGTACGTTAGCAAATTAGGTTTTTAATTTTAGTGAGATGTCACATCATAAAAAACCATTATATAATTGCTTGATTGGACAGAACTTGAATATTATGAAAAATAAGAGACCCGCTGTCGAATCTTTTTATCTTGCACTCAATGGGGCAGATTTGCAAGAATAAGAGCCGGGATACTCTGAGCCTTCGCATCGATATCGCAATCGGCGCGTGGGCGGAGAATGGGGTCTCAGACTCGCGATGCTGGGACGTGATTCTCCGCGGACCGGAGAATCGCTGCCCCATATTGGCAGCAGCAGCTGCAGGGAGCACGCCGGTGCCCCGCTATCCCCCTGAACTCTGGAAAATCACTCCGGACTTTTCAAAAAAAGTCTGGAGTAATTTGCGCCCGTTTTCCGGCGGGTGTGAGGACACAGACCGACCAATGAGTCTCAGAGGAACACCGATTTATATTGAATTATGCAGGGCAGCACGGTAGCATTGTGGATAGCACAATCGCTTCACAGCTCCAGGGTCCCAGGTTCGATTCTGGCTTGGGTCACTGTCTGTGCGGAGTCTGCACATCTCCCCGTGTGTGCGTGGGTTTCCTCCGGGTACTCCGGTTTCCTACCACAGTCCAAAGATGTGCAGGTTAGGTGGATTGGCCATGCTAAATTGCCCTTAGTGTCCAAAATTTCCCTTAGTGTTGGGTAAGGTTACTGGGTTGTGGGGATAGGGTGGAGGTGTTGACCTTGGGTAGGGTGCTCTTTCCAAGAGCTGGTGCAGACCCGATGTGCCAAATGGCCTCCTTCTGCACTGTAAATTCTATGTAAATTCTATGCTGATTGTTTGCCAAGTGAACTCTGATTTGTAGAGGAGTTGCCATGGAGAATATACAAGGGAACAGTTAACTGCTACGTTTTTGTTTAAATTCAAGCCAAGCGGGTTGACTCTGATTTGCCAAGGATTGTTATGGGGAATGAACCAGGGAATGGCTGTCTCCCAAGCATTTGTTTAGTTGGAAAAGGGTGAAATGAATGGACATGTTCTTTCTATTTGTAAAGGATAGCACCCTGTGTGTGAATATATATAGCTACTGGAGTGTGTAAGTGAATCATACTGTGAACCCAAGTGCCAGTCTTTAATTGGCTGTTCACGTAATTCTTAGCGCAATCAGGATTGTTTAGTAGGTGTTGTCCAATCAGGAATCACATCTAATGTTCGACAGAATGTTTTGAACTTTGTAACCACAGGCTGGTTGATTACATTCAGCACATTACCAGTTAAAAACAGCTGAAGGGATGTTTGGTATCCATCAGTTGTCGGGATGTATAGTCCACATACCTGCCATTATATTGGCACTGAAATACATATACCACATTACTCATTTGTGTGAGGGGCAGTATGTCATTTTGGCTTAATGGCAGCACCCTGCTAGTGGAGAATACCAGCCATGTTGCTGGTGCACAGTAACAGAGTGAAACCTTCACTGGTTGCTCAAATTTATGAGACACTTCTGAAAGAGAATGGGAACTTTTCAAGACTGAAAACAGTGGCCTTAGGCCCATTCATGAGTTGGTATACAGTTAGCAATGAACTGACTGGAGAAGCTATTATCCCACAGAATTACTTTGATGTGCTGTAGTTCAGCATCAGATTTGAATTGTGAGAAAACGGCTTGGGTCCTATTTATGAAGTTGCTGATATGGCCAATCTCGTAATGCATAGAATTGTAGGTATCCCAATGTTTCTAATTATAATGATAAAGGTAGGCTTGTTGTAAACTATAGTAGAGAACACATTGGTAGTTATGTGAATGAGCATGTTGAGGAAAGGAAGCTTGTTCGACTGCTTCATTTCAAAAGTCAAGGTGAGTGCACAATGGAGGCCATTCAGACGTATAAGGAAGTTCCTATATGCAGCTGTAGATTAACGTACTGGAAATGTATCATCTGCATAGTGGCACGGTAGCGCAGTGGTTAACACTGTTGCTTCACAGCGCCAGGGTCCCGGGTTCAATTCCCGCTTGGATCTCTGGCTGTGCGGAGTGTGCACGTTCTCCCCGTGTCTGCAGGTGTTTCCTCCGGGTGCTCCGGTTTCCTCCCACAAGTCCCGAAAGACTTGTTAAGTGAATTGGACATTCTGAATTCTCCCTCTGTGTACACGAACAGGTGCCGGAGTGGGGCGACTCAGGAATTTTCACAGTAACTTCATTGCAGTATTAATGTAAGCCTACTTGTGACAACAATAAAGATTATTATTATATATTACACATCAGAAATTTACAAGGAGGAGATGTCATTCCATCGAAGATGCATTACTTGTGAAAACCAATGAACATAAAACTGGGTTTAGCGGGATCCCATGGCAGCACCATCCATATCGGCATATGAGGTGTCATTAAAACTGAACTCGTCTGCATGAGTTGCTGAGTTAGCAAGTTCAGTTAATAACGATACAGACAATGACAGCATGTGTCGATGGCCAGATGTACTAACATGGTGTAAATGTCAGTGGCTTCTTTGAACATTAGTGAGCATCAGCATCAGTGAATAAACTGCGAACATTGAATGAGCACATGGAAATAGCATTGCTATCAATATGCAAGTGCTGCATGGTCTTCACATAGGTGAAGGAACTCTTCACTGTACATATGGAAAACCCGCTGTGGAACTGGTTGTAGCAACTCACTCAACCATTTGGAAATTCAAATTGAGCAGAACTGAGCATAGACAAGATAAAGTGTAAAGGGACATCACTTTTGTGTGTCCTGGGCAACACACATACGAGCATGCAGTGGACCGTGAGGTCTTCTCAACCACCTGGCAGCTTGTTACTCTTACATGAGTCCAACAGGCAGTTTTGTAATTTGTGTTCAAGCAGGGCTGTACGGTCATAATGAGTGCTGGGGCAAAGGATACAAATTTGGACTCGTCATTAAGAATGGTGTGCAATATAGGCATGCTTGTTAAGGATGTCTATTCCAGTCCCCTCATTGGGTTTACAGATAAATATGTCCGGGATGGCTTTGAGGCTACATGATGTGACAATCGCCGCATATGAAAAGTGGCCAAATCAACTTGATCAGCTCGCCATGCTTTCAAGGACTTATATCGTTTTGATTAGTTCAAATTCAGGAAGTACTTCTTCATGTTTGATGTGTGGCTGGAGGCACACCAAAATTGAAACCATGCGTGGGAACAAGCTCCTCGCTTTCAGAGAGTACATGGCCAGAGAGATTTACTGCCCGTTTGGCAGTGTGACTAACCACACTGCCAAATCACTGCGGCTCAAGCGAATTTATAGTTGGGGCGTGTTTGGTATTGTTTATGGTGTGCTGATCTATTTTCATTAGAAAGACGGAGATTGAGGGGTGACCTGATAAAGGTCAACAAGATTATGAGGGACATGGATAGAGTGGATGGGCAGGCACTCTTTTCCAGGGTAGAGGGGTCAGTCACCAGGGGGCATAGGTTTAAGGTCCGTGGGGCAAAGTTTAGAGGAGATGTGCGAAGCACATTTTTACGGAGAGAGTGGTGAGTGCCTGGAACACGTTGCCAGGGGAGATTATGGAAGCAGATACATGAACAGCGTTCAAAAGGCACCTTGACAAACACATGGATAAGATGGGTATAGAGGGATATGGCACAAGGAAGCGCTGAGTGTTTTGGCAAATGTTGGTATCATGACCGGTACAAGCTTGGAGGGCCGAAGGGCCTGTTCCTGTGCTGTATGATCCTCTGTTCTTTGTTCTATTGAGGCACTATAGTAGCACAAATGGATCAAATTGAGACATGAAAGAAATTTGTGTACCCCAGGAGGTCAAGCGCAGTGTAGAGCACGGTGTAAATTAGTAACCTCCTACCAATCTTTTCAATCTCATCCTGCGTAAACATTCACTTGATTGTGGGACATTATCAATATGCTTAGAAATGAATACTGATGCAACCTTGCATTTAATACACCCATTTGAGTGATTGCTTGCCTGTGTACTTACCAACCAATCAGCACCCTCTTTTCATGCAATATAAATTGCTGTTCCCTTTGAAATTTGGCACTGTTGTGAATCTGTCCTGATGAGTACACAACAAAAAGCTTCAACAGCATGTCTCCTTTTTCAGCAATACTCAAATTCAATTCAATTTAACTGAGTGAGTTGCAGGATTGTGAGCTCGTTTATCCGCCCACCTGTGAGACAAAGTCTTATACACTCATGTCTCTGATTGCTTTCTCATGGTGTGCAGAGATTATTAATTGTCCCTCTTATGTAACATCATGAATAAAATTTTATTTTGATGCCGATAGTTTGAAACAGTATTTAAAGTTGTCAACATGCAGGATTTGAGGGTGCAATAGTAATAATGGCTGATGAAGCCCCTCTGTAATTAGACAATGCGTTAATTTGGCTCCTTTCTTTTATCTATGCACTGGATGTGGGTGTTGCTGGCTAGGCCAGCAGGTATCATCCACCCTTCACTTACCCTTGAGAAGGAGGTGGTGAGCTGCCTTCTTCAATACAATTGAGTGGCCTGCTATGTAATTTCAGAGGGCAGTAAAGAATCAATCACATTTCTGGGGGTCTGAAGCCACATACAGGACAGAGTAGGTACTGTCACCAGGTTTCCTTCTCTGAAAGGCATGGGGGATATTTTCTGGCAATCCAGTCGCCCCATCGTCACCATTACTGAGGCTATCACCTTACCTAGATTCATTTAATAAAGTAACTAAATTCACATTCCTCCATGAGTGTGCTGGGTTGTTGACTTATGTCACTGGAGCATGAATCTAGACTTCTGGGTTACTATGCTAGGAACATAATGATTGCTGATATATTGATAAGATTCTTGCTTCTGCGTCAAAAGCCTATGGGTTCACGTCCTGCACCAGCATTTATACAGGGCTTTTAAGATGGTAAAATATTTCAATGCACTTCACAAGAACATTAGCAAGAAGGGTTAGGCACTGAGCCATAAAGTGACAGTAGGACAGGTGAGAACAAACCTGGGGACAGCAAGGGACAATTTCAAAGTTTGTGGATGACACAAAATTTGGAAGGACTGTGAGCTGTGGAGAGGACAGTGTAGAACTCCAAAGGACATAGAAGTTGGCGGAGTGGGCAGACAAGTGGCAGATGGTGTTCAATGTGGAGAAGTGTGAATGAGGCGATACATTTTGGCCGGAAGAACATGGAGAGACAAATAAAATAAGGGGTAAAATTCTTAAAGGGGTGCAGGAGCAGAAGGACCTGGGTGTATATGTTCAGAGATCATGGATGGTGGCATAGAACATAGAACATTACAGCGCAGTACAGGCCCTTCGGCCCTCGCTGTTGCGCCGACCTATGAAACCACTCTAAAGCCCATCTACACTATTCACTTATCATCCATATGTTTATCTAATGACCATTTGAATGCCCTTAGTGTTGGCGAGTCCACTACTGTTGCAGGCAGGGCATTCCACGCCCTTACTACTCTCTGAGTAAAGAACCTACCTCTGACATCTGTCATATATCTATCTCCCCTCAATTTAAAGCTATGTCCCCTCCTGCTGGACATCACCATCCAAGGAAAAAGGCTCTCACTGTCCACCCTATCTAATCCTCTGATCATCTTGTATGCCTCAATTAAGTCACCTCTTAACCTTCTCTTTAACAAAAACAGCCTCAAGTCCCTCAGCCTTCCCTCATAAGATCTTCCCTCCATACCAGGCAACATCCTGGTAAATCTCCTCTGCACCCTTTCCAATGCTTCCACATCATTCCTATAATGCGGCGACCAGAACTGCACACAATACTCCAAATGTGGCAGCACCAGAGTTTTGTACAGCTGCAACATGACCTCATGGCTCCGAAACTCAATCCCTCTACCAATAAAAGCTAACACACCGTACGCCTTCTTAACAACCCTCTCAACCTGGGTGGCAACTTTCAGGGATCTATGGACATTGTCACCGAGATCTCTCTGCTCATCCAACTACCAAGAATCTTACCATTAGCCCAGTACTCTGTCTTTCTGTTATTCCTTCCAAAATGAATCACCTCACACTTTTCTGCATTGAACTCCATTTGCCACCTCTCAGCCCAGCTCTCCAGTTTATCTATGTCCCTCTGTAACTTGCAGGTGGCAGGACAGGTGGAGAGAGCAGTTAATAAAGCACATTGCATTTTGGGCTTTATTAATAGGGACAGAGAGGACAAGAGCAAGGAGGTTACACTGAACTTATACAAGACACTAGTTAGACCTCAGCTGGAAAAGTAGTAATCTTTATTATTGTCACAAGTAGGCTTACTGCAATGAAGTTACTGTGAAAATCCCCTAGTCACCACATTCCGGTGCCTGTTCTTGTACACAGAGGGAGAATTCAGAATGACTAATTCACTTAACAATTACGTCCTTTGGGAATTGTGAGAGGAAATCGGAGCACCTGGAGGAAACCCATGCAGACACGGGGAGAACTTGCAGACTCCGCACAGACAGTGACCGTATTGTGTGCAGTTCTGGGCACCGCACTATAGGAAGGATGTGAATGTGTCAGAGAGAGTACAGAAATGGTTTACAAGAATGGTTCCATCGATGAGAAACTTCAGTTATGAGGGTAGATTGGAGAGTTTGGGACTGTTGTCCTTGGAGAGAAGAAGGCTAAGAGAAGCTTTGATAGAGATGTTCAAAATCATGAGGGGGCTGGACAGAGTAGATAGGGAAAACCGACTTCTGCTTGTAAAAGGATCAAGAACAGGGGGGCACAGGTTGGAAGTGATTTGTGAAAGAAGAAAATGTGATGTAAGAAAATATCCAAATGGATTGGATCTGAACTGCACTGTCTGGAAGTGTGGTGGAGGCAGGTTCAATCGAGGCATTAGATGATTATTTGAATAGAAACAATGTGCAGGGGAAAAGGTTGGGGAATGGCACTCAGCCATCATGTTCTCTTGGAGAGCCCGTGCAGACACAATGGCCTCCTTCTGCACCATAGCAATTCTGTCATTCATTGAGGTAAGTTTTTTTTAAACTTTAAGGAGGAGAGAGAGCTGGAGTGGCAAATAGATTTAGCAAGGTAATTCCAGAGCTTGGACCTGGGCGGTTGAGGGCTCAGCTGCAATGAATGGGCAAAGAACATGGGGAATGTGCAAGGTGCCATATTTGGAATTTTCAGGGGTTGCAGGGCTGGAGGGGATTGTCCAGGAATACAGGGATGTGGCTAAGGAGGGATTTAAACACAATGATAACATATTTGAAAATGGAATCGTTGCTGGACCAAGTCAACAACTGGGAAAGTGTTCCTTTAGCTGGCCAAAGATAGTGGTCCTCGTGGAGCAATTGCTGGAATACACAGCTTCAACAGACAAAAGGAGACATAGGGCGAGGTCTACTGGCCTCTCTGCGGTCTGCTTCTCGGCAACAGGAGGTTGCCCGCCGTTTCCCGGCAGCAGGATCTTCTGGTCTCTCCGCTGTCAATGGGATCCCCATTGACCGGTATGAAACCTTTTTTAAAATAAATTTAGAGTACCCAATTATTTTTTTTTCAATTAAGGGGCAATTTACGTGGCCAATCCACCTAACCTGCACATCTTTGGGTTGTGGGGGTGAAACCCACGCAGACACGGGGAGAATGTGCAAACTCCACACGGACAGTGACCCAGGATCGGGATTCGAACCCGGGTCCTCAGCGCCGCAGTTCTAGTGCTGACGACTGCACCATATGTCGCCCTAACCATTGCGAAACCTGATCATAGACTGCGTGTGGAGAGTCTGAGAGATATCACCCTGAAGGAAACACCGAGAAGGGTTGGGCGAGATTCTGTGTACCAGACCAGCGGGCTTAACGAAAATCGTTAAGCCCGCTTGCCGGAGTTAGCGCCGGCTGACACGTCATATGACGTCAGCCGCGCATGCGCAGTTTGGAAGACTCCAACCCGCGCATGCGCGGGTGACGTCATCGCGTTTTTGCGCGAAACCCGCGCATGCGCGGGCCGGGTTGCCCCTCAGCCGCCCCGCGAATGGATACTGCGGGGCGGCGGAAGGACAAGTAGTGCGCGGGCATCGGGCCCGCTGCCCGCGATCGGTGCCCACCGATCGCAGGCCCATGGCACCCTTGGCACGGCCGTGGTACTGCCGTGCCAATCGGTGCCATGGTTATAAAAAGCGAGTTTGTGACGCCGTGTTTACGAACGGCAAGACCAGGTGTGTTTGCCGTTCGTAAAAACGGCGGAAAGGGCTGGGACTTCGGCCCATCTAACAGCTGAGAATCGCTGCCGGCCGTAAAAAAACGGCGGCAGCGATTCGGGTCGGGACTTCGGCGGGGGGGGGGGGGGGGGGGGGGGGAGAATAGCGGGAGGGCGGCAAAAATGTCGGGAAGGCCCTCCCGCTATTCTCCCACCCGTCGTGGGGGTCGGAGAATTTCGCCCGTTATACTTTGGTAATATGCAAATAGTTGTGTGTTGGCAATATAGAGTTTATATTAAAGCACACAAGCCTCCAGTTAGCTTAGTGATGCACAAAACAACCTTAGAACAATTAAACATAGTAAATGTAATTGGGATAGAAAATACTTATTATTGAACACGGTACATATTGTATATTAAGGTATGTGGGTTATATCATCAATACATGCATTGCAACAGTGCAGGGATAGGAAATGCAGTTGAGGTATTACTAAACACAACCATTAAGCAATGGGAAGATCTCCCAAAAATGAATTAAATAAGAGGCCTCCCTTTAACAGGCAAAATTCTGATGGGTTTAGTGGCTAATCACTGTCTGGTACACAGAGAACTAAAGTACCAATCAAAAGGATTTACTGCCACTTTGTTCTTTAACAAAGGATATTACTGTGGTAAATCGCGACACAATGATTTTGTTTCCCCACTGCTTAAGCATTCTCAACTTAGAATTAAAGGACTCCCCCCCCCACGCCCTGTTTAGTTTTACGATGCCTTCCAAAATCAATCCTGCCATAACAATTTAATGTTATCTTTCGGCTGCACACGGGTACCCCTCCCATGACCTCAGTAACTTGGACCACCTACTTAGTGATCAGTCAGTTTGGAAATCTTATTCTGCTGAGTTTCTGAAGTGTGGAGTAAAGGCCTGTGGAATACAGAAATGCTGGATGTGGAATTCAAAGAAAAAGAAAAGGCTGCAGCATATCAAAGAGTCCAGCTCGAAGGTTACTCTCATACAGGCTTTTTAAAGGCAGCCATTGAATCACACCCACCCTACAATAGCTGTTAGTTCTCATGATCTTACCGATTTTTAATGTGGTAATACTTCTCGACTTGCAAATAACTGTATTGGCGTCAGGTACATTGAATTAACTTGAGAATCACAGTGAATCTGAACGCCATGACGATGGTCGTTCACTAAAAACAAAACAATTTGATTGAATCCAAAGTGTTCATTTGCCTCATTATCCTTTTGCTCTTCGCATTCAAAACAACAACATAATGTTTTTGTTCTTTATAAAGGACACTTGTCAGAGGGAAAGAGTGGGGGAGGGGGGGGGACTAACTTGGCAGATGCAGGTACTGACCTTGAAGGTGATGTTGTTTACATGGCACCATCAGGTAGCAACAGCTTTGTCAACAGTTATTTGGGTCACTCCTCATTTTTGAGTGAAAGAAAGGTGGTGAGTGATTGAATCATTATTTAAGCTTCAAGGGTGAGCGATTCAGTTTACAATGTTGGACATTAATTAACTGGCAAAAGAACAGTTCCCTTATTTACATGCAGTCAATAAATTATGGAGCCCAGTCTTTGGATTTTGGTCTTTGGCAGAAATTACTCGACTAAAATAAGTCAAAGTCATATTTTGTGAATGAGCTACTTTGAGATTTGTTAACCAAAGAAAGGTAACTTAAGCAAATTGACAAATTTTCAGCTGCATGTAACTGCTTGGAACAATCTTTCCAATTTTCGTAAGATTCGGAGTAGATTTGCTTCACGACTTTCCAGGGCCGGGATTCTCCCCTACCCGGCGGGGCAGGGGGTCTCGGCGTAGCGGAGTGGCGCCAACCACTCCGGCGTCGGGCCTCCCCAAAGGTGCGGAATTCTCAGCACCTTTAGGGGCTAGGCCCGCGCCGGAGTGGTTTCTGCTATGCCAATGGCGCCAAAACCGGCGGCAACGGCCTTTGGCGCTACGACGCCCGGCATCGGGTCTGGCCGAAAGGCCTTCGCCGGTCCGCGCATGTGCCGCTGCGTCAGCGGCCGCTGACATCACCACCGGCGCTTGCGCGGTGGGGGGAACTCTTCCGCCTCCACCATGATGGAAGCCATGGCGGCGGCGGAAGAAAAAGAGTGCCCCCACGGCACTGGCCCGCCCACCGATCGGAGGGCCCCGATCGCGGGCCAGGCCACCGTGGGGGCACCCCCCGGGGTCCGATCGTCCCGCGCCCCCCCCAGGACCCAGGGGGCCCGCTCGTGTCGCCAATCCCGCCAGCACCAGAGGTGGTTTAAACCATGTCGACGGGATTGGCCTGTCAGCGGCGGGACTTCGGCCCATCGCGGGCCGGAGAATCGCCGTGGGGGGCACGCCAATCGGCGGGTCGTGATTCCCGCTCCCGCCGATTCCCGGGTGGCGGAGAATTCCGGCCACAGCGGGGGCGGGATTTACGCCGGCCACGGGCGATTCTCCGACCCTGCGGGGGGTCAGAGAATTCCGCCATGTGTATCTTTCATTGTGTGATTGTAGTTCATTTGACCACTGTTGTCAGGGCATCAACCTTCATGTTGATTCTAAAGTTTCTAAAGCCTAAACCACAAAACAATCTATTATTTCTGATTATTTTGGATGGGTATTAAAATTTGATAGTTTCTTGTAGCGCTGTTTAGAGGGAGCACAGCACAGTCAAGGATGCTGCCTTCTTATAATCTATAATGTTTATTATTGCCACAAGTAGGCTTCCATTAACACTGCAAAGATGTTAATGTGAAAAGTCCCTAGTCGCCACATCATGGCACCTGTTCGGGTACACAGAGGGAGAAATCAGAATGTCCAATTCACCTGACAAGCACGTCTTTCGGGACTTGTGGGAGGTAACCGGAGCACCCGGACTGGCACGTGGAGAAAACCCAGACACGGGGAGAACGCACAGGCAGTGACCCAAGCCGGGAATCGAACCTGGGACCCTGGAGCTGTGAAGCAACAGTGCTAACCACTGTGCTACCGTGCTGCCCATCTTGAAGAGATGCTAAACTGTGGCCTCTGCCATCTCATGGAGATCAGAGGTTCCATGTTTTGAAGAAGGACAGTGATTTCTCCTCGATGTCCTGGCCAATGTTTACCCTTGAATCAACATGACGAAAATAGTTTATGACTTCATTGTTGTTTGTGGGATCTTGCCTGGGAGGCAATATCAGCGGCTGTCAGCGCGGGCAGCGTGACCAGGAGAATCTCCGTACAATGTTAGAAGAAGACCAACAACCTCCACTGAGCTGCAAGGGTACATAACCACATCTCTCCTGGCATCAGTTCTGCCTGCCACCCCTTAAATTCACAAATCACTGATCTTCGCGCTTGCACCTTAGAACCCACTGGCATCCACCAACAAGGAGGCACAATCTGTAGCCAGGGGATTGGAAGTGCAGTGCAAGGGAGTATTGGTGGGGTGTGGGGGGGGGCGGCGAAGGGATTGTTTTGGGGGGGGGAATAAGCTGTGAAGCAACAGTGCTAACCACTGTGCTACCGTGCATTGTATGTGAATCAGGGAGAATGAGGGCCACACTGCCGCCTGTCTTCTATCCTCCGACTCCTCCTGCGGGTTCTCTCTGGGTTCGTCCTCCATCCTTTCCTGGTCAACTTCCTCCTCCTTGCCAGGCAAGGCTGCATGTCCCTCCTCCTGCAGTACACCACTAGAGCAGTCCAGACATCAGAACCACATTTTCAGCAGTCCGATGCACCATTCAAAGACAGCACGGGTAGCAGCATGGGCCTCGTTATATTAGGTCTCCGCTTTGGCCTCTGGCCTCCACACTGGCGTTGTCAGCAGCCAGGACCTTAGTGGTTACATCTTTCCTTCAAGAGCCAACCCAATCTTACGAGGTGGGCCTCGAAGATGCTGGGATCTCTGAGTGTCTCAGGATGTAGCTGTCATGCACGCTCACTGGGAAGCATGCACACACACACATGATCCGGAGGCGATGGTCACAAGTGAGTCACAAGTGAGTTGAACATTCAGGGAGTAGAACCCTTACCTGTCAATGAAGGGTTCTCCTTGATGCCCCAGTGCATGACATGCATGCCATCTATTGCCCCTGGAACTTGGGCAACATGCCGATGGCGGAAAATCTTACTGCCCGGGCATCTTGGTGGGCCCAATCCAGCTCAAAGTTAATAAAGTCTGCTGCCTGGCCATAAAGGGTTTCCATGACCTCAAGGATGCACTTGTGGGCTGTAGCTTGTGAAGTGCCGCACAAGTCCTTGCTCGAGCCCTGGAATGAACTGGTTGCGTAGAGGTTCAGGGCAGCGGTGAAGTGACTCTGAAAAGCCCCGAGTCGCCACGTTCCAGTGCCTGTTCGGGTACAGTGGATGGAAACTGGAGCACCCGGGGGAAACCCACGCAGACATGGGGAGAACGTGCAGACTCCGCACAGTGACCCAAGCCGTGAATCGAAGCTGGGACTCTGGCACTGTCCTGATCCTCACACTCACCCATTGGCCACAAGGATATCCCCGTGCTGAAGTCGCTGCCTCTATGGTGCTGACGGTTTCAGAGTTCAGACAAACTGTGCAGGCTCCAAAGCTTAATTGAAATGCGATGCAATAATCATAATCAGAGACATGGCATGTGTACCTGGAGAATCCACTTGAGAATATTTTGTTTATTAAACAGTAAACAGTAACAAAGGTTTGAAAATCAACTACGTAACATTCCACATATCACACTAACCATTAAACAACAAGGAAATATCACCGTTCCATATTGGTACCAATACAAAGCTCATTTTCACAAAAAAACCAAACACACAGCATCACCCCTCATAGGTTCCTCAGCAAAAACGGAGAATAAGCCTGAGAATGCGTTATCATGTCCAGAACTTTGTTGTAGAAATGATCTGTCCATCAAAGTGTGAGTTGTTCCATGTATCAGTGCCATTCGCTGTCCAGGAGCCGTAGCTGTGCAGGCCCCTCCCACACGGCCCAATCGCACCGGAACCAAACCCTGGCATCCACCTATTCCACTGGCGCTCAAGGTGCAGTTGAACATCCTTGACTCCCAGCGTGTTTAACCCGCAGTGTCATGCCAGTTGCATGCCAGTTACATGTAGCACTCACCACACCAACAACAAAAGCATCAGCAATCTGCAAAGTCATTTCTTCCATGGCGTTAGTAGGTCGCCCATTTGGAACAATGTCGCGACCAGGTCCCCCAGCGTCTTCTTGCTTCAAACTGGATTGCCTCCTGGGCTCATACACCTCTCCTGAGCCCGGTGTACCAGGACCCAGGTATCGTAGAAAAAATTGTCCTTCTTTCCACTTCAGAAAAGGAAGGAAAGAGCAACAGCAGCCTCCAGGCATTTGCAGCCACCAGCAAGAGCAAGCAGCAAATGCAACCTGCAGCTGTGAAGTGTTCTCACAACAAACAATGCCAATTCTTTATTTGCAATAATTTCAGCTGTGAAGCTAGAGGCTGCTCACAATCAAAGAGAGTCAACGTGACCTTCAGCAGGCAACCAAGAACAGGGTTCTGTCCTGGAAGTGTTTGATTGGTCAGACAGGTAGGAGCCGTAATTACCCCTGTTATGGGTCTCCACAATATTTAAAGGTGGCTTGAAGGCCTCACAGACGATAAGCCCATCACTACACGCCCCCCCCCCCCCCCCCCCCCCCCCCCGACCTGGAACGCTCCAACCCCTCAACCAAGCCTGACCCCCTGAGTGGTCCCCCACACCCTGAGTGCTGGGGTAGCAGCTCAGTGCCCTTGAGCTGCATGCTGGAAAATGATCTGCTGCTGTTGATGTTTCTTTCTGCCTGCTGTATGCAGACAATAGTTAGAGCCGGAGGCTTTTGCCCATAATCTTACTGACACTCCTGTACGGTACTGAGGAAATGGTGCACAATAATCGGCACCGTCTTTTAGATTATCTGTTAAACTAACACCCCGTCTGCCCTCTGATAGAATCACTACAGTGCAGAAGGAGGCCATTCGGCCCATTGAGTCTGCACTGAACCTCTGAAACCTAGGCTCACTCCCCCAATATATCCGTGTAACCTTGGACACTCAGGGATAATTTATCATGGCCAATCCATCTAACCTGTACATCTTGGACTACGGAAGGAAACCGGAGCACACAGAGGAAACCCACGCAGACACGGGGAGAAAGTGCAAACTCCACACAGGCAGTGACCGAAGACCTTTCAGGCAGCGCATTCCAGATCATAACTCACTGAGTAATGAAACAATTCTCCTCACCTCCCCCACTGGACAATGGTTTCACATGGTTGCTGACTCTGCTGCACGAGGAAGCACTTTCTCCTAGCAGCTCTGCAATGCAGGATATTTGCTCTATTTGTTTCTCAGCCCAGTTTTGTGGAATAAAACATCATTCCATGCAGAGTCCATCATCTCTGAAGTTCTTTCTCAGAGGCGATGGAAGAAATAAAGGCTCTCTTTGTTCGGAATCCAAAACCGAGCCACGATCGCTTGTCAAGATGCTATTGTCTGGCAAGTGAAATCTTATGCTCTTCCTTTCAGGGTGTGAACTGGTAATTTAAATATAAACATTCTCAGCGTCCCTGGAATTGCTTTTGTGGTTGTGTGAAAGACAGTGCTCCTTGTTATGGACCCTGTTCTGTGCAGCAAACGTTTTACAGTTTACAAATGCAATGGCAACAGTCGGGCCAGACATTCCCAGCACATAGCGGACCCGTTCTTCCCATTCATTTCTTGGGTGCATCTGTAAATTGGAATCTGAAAATTCAAATTAGAACCATAGAATTTCTACAGTGCAGAAGGAGGCCATTTGGCCCATCCTGTCTGCACTGACCCTCTGAAAGAGCGCCCTACCTAGGCCCACTCCCTTGCCCTATCCCTACAACCCCATATTTCCACCTAGTCTGTTCATTTTAGGAATGTGGAAGGAAACCGGAGCACCTGGAGCAAACCCACAAAGAAACGGGGAGAAGGTGCAAACTACACACAGTCACCCAAGGCCGGAATCAAACCCAAATCCCTCATGCTGTGAGGCAGCAGAACGAACCACTGCACCACTGTGCCACCCCACCAAAATACGAAATTGAAAGCAACTGTGTGCATAAAACATTATTATGATTATTTATAAACCTGGCATCCCATTAGAAATTAGTTGTTTTGATTTGCTTTCTGTCTTTTCTTAATTGTGCAACAGGTGTGGTTTCCAGTGGCAAGGCCAGCATTCATTACCCATCCCTGATTGCTCTTGAGGTGGAGGTGAGCCGCCTATTTGAAGGCAACTGAGTGATTTGCTCGGTCATTTCAGGGGCAGTTAAGAGTCAACCACATTGCTGTGGGTTTGGAATCACACACAGGCACACAACAGGTAAAGACAGCCGCTGTCCTTCCCTCAGCGACATTAGTAAACTGGAGAGGTTTTGATCGTGATCCAGCCGTTGCCATTGTATAAGAACAGAAAATGTCGGAAGTACTCGGGATGTTAGGCAGCGTCAGTGGAGGGAGAAACAGCGTTAACATCCTTGGGGGTGGGGGGGAGGAGGGGGGGAGTCGCCTTAGGCAGGACAAACAATCCATCGGTGGAAAGGACTATAAAATCCCACCTAACATTCCAGGTCACTTTCATCAGAACTGAGGAAAGTGAGCATGTCCTGCATTTATGCCAGATTACCAGAATCCACAGGGTTTTGTGTTGCTTTTTGTGTTGCTGTTACTGAGACCGTTTTTTTAATTCCAGATTTATTTAATCCAGATTTAAATTACTTAGCGGCAGTCAATGGATCTGAACTCATGAACTCCGACAACCTTGGTATGCACTTTGCATTATTAGCCCAGTAACATAACCAGCAGGTGTGAGGAGGTTACCCTGGTCACGGGTCAGGTTGAAGGTTGAATATGAGCACTCTGTTAATAGTCGCAGTCTGTTATCGTGTACCGCATAATTGTCAGTAAGATTGCCTTTTAGAGATCTTGTCTTTTTTGTTTCATTAGTCCATAAAAGAAACTCCTTCGCATGATAGTTGAATTTACTGTGGAGACCATCGTACTGTAGTCCTACGTAAGACAGCATTTTAGGTGAACCAAAATCATCAGCTGAACCGGTAATGGTTTTGATGGTGTTTTACTGAGCCAGACCCTTGTTAATTCTTACAGCCACCAGAAAAGCTTTCAATGGGGGGCACAAATTGGTGAAACAACAGTTCAAAGTTTAAAGGTGGCAAAATAGCCGCACAAGGAGAGGTTGGCCCCGTTGGAGGCCATTCTGTCCCTCGTGCCCCTTCTGGCTCTTTGAGTTTAAGATGAAGTGGAATATTTCCCAATAAAGATATTGCGTGCTTCATGGATTGGCCGCTTCAGGATTTGGAAAAAGAGCAAATTAAACCAACCCCCTGCTGGGATGGGTGATGGGGGCAGAGAAACAACAGAAAGTTGAAGTGGGGAGCCCACTATCGACCCTATTTAAGCTATGCCAGAAATCCCAGACCAGGGTGAAGCCCACATCATCCAGTCATCACCCTATGTCCATGGAGGCAGTTTGAGGAAATGTCTGAGGATATTTGTAGGCTATCTACACACAACAATGAGGCTTACGCCACACTTTCCATGATATTATGGAGGCAGAACAACAGGAGCTTCAAGGAAATCCCTGGCCCTGGTCTTGGAAGGAGATTCAACACAAAAGTTTGCCCGTTGTGCTGTTAAATGTAAATTGTGTTCTCCACGATAAGCAGTAATGAAGAAAGAATGAGCAATTATAAAGCATTTTCAAAGCATCACTTACCTTTTGAAAGGTATTCGCTGTTGTTAACTGGTAAAATGAGGAATCCAATCCATACGCAGAAATTGTAAATTATTATTGTGCATTATACAATCTTAAGTGAGGTGGGAAGGCAGACACACAGCTCTACGGTTTGGGCTAGTAGTGAAATTTGGACTTCCCACCAGTGAAGGTAAAGTAATGTGAATAACATGGGAAGTAAGCAGGACATCCTTCTAACTAGGATTGGGCAAGCAGGAAGTTTAATGCCGTGATGCTTGAGAGAGGATAGTTGTCCAGGCCCAACTTGTCAAATGCATAATGGAAGCTTTATTACCTCTGGTCTTAAAACACGTCTCTCTGAAGATAGAGCTGTTTAAATATATTCTTACTGGAAGACGTTGTAAATCATGACTAGTTCTGTCTAGTCGTTGCAGCTGGGAGATTCTGCCTTGAAGAGAAACTCTGATGGCACCATTAATAGGATCAAATAGTATAAGTGTAATGAACTCCAATTGGCTTTATTGGTTGGCCAATTGGAGTATGAGCTCCCTCAATGATAGCTCATTGAGGGGGCATATATAATCACCTGTGTAGGCTTTGTGAGCTGTCTTAAGTTGACTGGATTGCTAGCAGCACTGTTTGTAGATGCTCCTGTAATATCGTTATTGTAAATAAATATTGGTGTGGTGACGGAACTCCTGCCTCCTGTGGATTACTACAATAAGATTGAACAAAACTTTTATTTATTCATTGGATTTGGGAGTTGCTGGCTGGGACAGCATTTCTTACCATCCCAATTTGCCTTTAAATTTAGTGACCTGCAAGGTCATTTTGGAATCAACCAAATTGATGTGGGCCTGTGACACATAGGCCATACCAGGTAAGGATAGCATATTTCCTTTCTTAAAGGATATTAGGGAACCAGATAAGCTTTTACAAACAATCGTTTCATGGTCATCATTGAACATACAGTGCAGAAGGAGGCCATTCGCCCCATCGAGTCTGCACCAACCCACTTAAGCCCTCACTTCCACCCTATCCCCGTAACCCAATAACCCCTCCTAACCTTTTTTTGGTCACTAAGGGCAATTTATCATGGACAATCCACCTAACCTGCACATCTTTGGACTGTGGGAGGAAACTGGAGCACCCAGAGGAAACCCATACAGACACGGGGAGAATGTGCAGACTCCGCACAGACAGTGACCCAGTGGGGAATCGAACCTGGGACTCTGAAGCCACAGTGCTATCCACTTGTGCTACTGTGCTGCCCTAGATCATTAGACTGTTAATTCCACATCTTTATTGAGTTCAAATTTCATCTGCTGTGGTGGGATTCAAAGTCCAGTGCTTGGGCTCCCCAGAGCATTGCCCTGGATTACTCGGCCAGTAAAAATATAACTGCGCCACCACAACCCCACTGGCAGGAGTGAGATTGTGAGATTTGTTTCCGGAAATTATTTATTTGGGGATTGAAGCACTTATCACTAATGCACTAACACCACCTTAAAAACAGAACAAAAACTGGTGCATAACGGTAACATATGATAACTTGGCTTGCCAATAACATTTTTATTGATATAGGCTACAAAAGAATTGTTAGACAATGCAATGATAATCTTGAAAGTCAAATTCTTTTGATTTTGTTTTACAGGGTGCTTTGAATGTTGCATCAAGTGTCTGGGAGGTATTCCCTATGCATCGCTGATTGCCACCATCCTGCTGTATGCTGGTGTGGCACTGTTCTGTGGCTGTGGGCATGAAGCTCTCTCTGGGACAGTCACCATCCTGCAGAATAACTTTGAGGTGGTAAGAGGTGCTGGAGACACCATAGATGTTTTCACTATGTAAGTATTTCGACAGATCACCCATTCTAGTTCACGGGCCTTGGTGTGGGCTAGAATCTCAGAAGTATCTGCGGTGCCCCAATTGGTGCCTCTTCGTCACAAGGGATGTGGGTTCAAATTAATTTCCAGAGACATGAGCACATTTTTCTCGCTGACTCTACATTGCAGAACAGCAAGAGTGCTGCACTGTTGGATATGTCAAAAAAGGCTCTGTCTGCCCTTCAAGTGGACACAAATGATCCAGTGGCATTATTTCAAAGAAGAGCAAGATGTTCTACCTATGTTCCTGGTAGCTATTGCTCAACAAACATCACAAGGGCAAATGATCTGGTCATTCCAACAGTGCAAGTGCATAATTTATTGTAAAAAGCTTTGGGATGAAAGTAGCCAAGAAAGGAGCTATTAAAATGCACATCTCTATATTTCTCTTCTGCTGAAAAAATACACTTGTTTGTCCGAGCTTTCCATCTTCCATTCATCAGGACAACTTGCAAGAATATCAACTGTAGTGGGAAGAGCAATTTATATGTATGAGAAGACAGTGCTTATTAGTTGGCAAGTGGACTCTGGTTGGTACAGGTGTTGCCATGGAGAAAGCCACAGTTGATGGTGACTGACAGTTAACTTCCAAGCATTGTTGGAAAAATTAATGCAGGCAGCTTGACTCTGAACGGTCAAAGCTTTACTCTTGCATGTCTTGATGGGCTCCACCTTGTGCTCAAATTCACCTTTGAAATGGAGAAGTCAAATGAAATCCCTTTCCCTGACATAGTAGTTGAGAAATCTGTTGAGGGTTCTCTACCATAGTCCAATGCAGGCCTATGTTCAGTGGTCAGTGCACACTGTAGGATTGACCATATCAGCAACCTTGTAAGGAGGGTCAGAGGCATTTGCTCATCATGCCAGCTTGATGCTGAAGTTGGGCAAATCAAAGACGTCCTGTAGGATATTGGCTTCCCTGATCAGATCATTTACGCTGTATATCACACAAACTAATGAACAGGCTTGAAGTGGTCACCTTTGGCCCTGAAACGTGTCCTGCCTACCTCAGATTACGTGGAAGGCATCTTCAAGGTCTGAGTAACAGCTAGCTATTTCATGCTGCTATTATGCAACAGCATCACAAGTGGTATTCTCCACTAACAATATTCTGCCTTCAAGCCAAGAAGATGTTCTGCCCATCACACAGATGAGTAATGCAGTTTATGAGTTTCAGTGCCAGTATGGTGCTAGGTACGTAGGTCATATGTCCCAAAGACTGGCGGATTGTATCAAACAGCATGTCCCTTCCAGTGTCTGCATTGAGCAAGGTACAGATTGTAACCAACAGCCCATGCTTGCAAAGCTCAAACACAGTGTCCAAAGTTAGATTTAATTAAATGACTGGTCAACATTTGCTAAATAATCCTCAGCGTGCTACAAATTACGCTATCAACGAATTTAAGATTGCCAGTTGGTCCCGTGCTGTGGTGCATTTGCGTGTACTGGAAGCAATAAATATTAATACACAGAGTCCTGTATTTTGTGGACAGAAAGAATATGTACACACATTGCTCTTGTTTCAGCTAAACAGAATAAGTGACAGCCATCTGCTGGCTCTATCCATCAGGACAATGCATTGACCAATGATAGCCAAGCTGCCTGGTTTAAATTTCAAGCAATGCTTGGCAGTTAAATGTTAGTCATCACCAACTGGTGCATTCTCCATGGCGATACTTCTGCTAATCCGATCTAAGTTTCCAAGCAATCAGCACTCTCTGCTCATAGAGTTTACATTGCTTTTTCCTTTACATTCATCATTCTTGCAAATCGCCCTTACAAATTGACCACCACAGATGTGATGGGCCGAAGGGCCTTTTCTGTGCTGTAGACCTCTCCAACTCCTGATGAATGCAAGATGAATAGCTTCAACAAAATAAGTCTCTTTTTCAGTAATACCCAAGTTCTGTATAACCGAACAAGCATTTCTCATCTGTTAACATTTTGATCCCAAACAGTTTCTCGAAACATTGACTCAATCTTCCAAGCAGCAGCAATTACAGTCAGATTTCTGCAGGGTTCATGAATTCACACCGCTGCATATATTTCTACCAGGGTCTCCCGGAGGCTCGAAATGTCGGAGCTGAGTAGAGTTGAGGGAAGACAGAACTTGTCACGTTTTTATGGCATTGGCTGCTGTGGGAAATTTAAATGTCCAGACTTTGAATATTAGTGAATGGATGCGTGAAGGGTTGAGTGGATGAATGGGTTGGTCCCGGAGGTGAGTAAAAGGATAAGTAGGTTGTGGTGATATGCATCACTGTAAATACACAAGGGGTTAATGTAGATACACCACAACTAAATAAACACTAGAGGGAGCACCAGAAACATCATGACATGCAGACATACAGCTAATGAACACATAGAATAAGACATGGCCAATGGGTAATCAAGAACCCAGAGGTGACACTATCATGAGGGGGAAACCCAAATAAAAGGACAGGGCACAAACGCTCTTTCTCTTTCCACAGGCGACACACAGAGAGAAGGACAGGGGTAGATCAGAAGCATCACACCCACCGCATGGCTTAGAGCAGACTGGTTAGTTAGACTGAGTTACTATAGCAAGATTATCAAGAGAGTCTAACTCAAGTAGGAGAATTGTTAACTGTTCAATAAATGTGTTAAACCTATCTCCAAGTCTGATCCTTCCTTTCTCGGAGCATATATCAAGGAAGCAGCTTATGCTACATGAAGAAGCATAACACAACATGGGTAAGGGATAGATGTATGAGATGTGTAAGAGTTAGGTGGGTGATGTGGGTAAGTGGTTCGGGGTAGGTGGGTGAGTTAGTAGAGTTTAGGTGGGCGAGGTGTGTAAGTGGGTAGGGGATAGGTGGGTGAGGAACATAGATAGGTAGTATGTCAGTGGATGAGGTGGATAAGAGGGTAGGTGGGCACGTGATCAGGGGTTGAGAGGACAGGGGAGTAAGTGGGTTAAGTGGGTAGGGGGTATGTGGGTAGTCAGTTCAAGGGTGGTAATTGTGCATAAAAACAGAAGATGCTGGCTAAATTCAGCAGGTCTGGCAGCATCTGTGGAGAGAGAAACAGAGTTAACGTTGTGAGTCCATATCACTCTTCAAGTAGGGTAGACTTGTGGATTGAATAGCTGGAGAGGGGTGGAGATGTTGGAGAAGAATAAAAGATCAGAGACAGGTGGGAGGGAAGGAGAGATTTGGCAAGATTTCCATGGACAGAAGACAAAGAAAGTGTTAATGGTGGTGTAAAAGACTAAAGGAGATGCTGATAGTGGCATGAAGGTAAGATGGCAGATTGCATCAATAGCAGAACAAAGGTCAGTGGTCGGATGACCTTTTTTCTTGCTTGTCTCTACGGAATATCCCCCCTCCCCCAATGGTCTGTTTGTGACTTGTCCTTTCATTTTCCTTTCACTGAGCATTGAACTTTGTTCTCCTATTAGCCCATCATATTTTGGAGTTTAGATGGTGGTCAGGTGGGTTGGGAGGGGTCGAATGGTCGAGTCAGGAGAAGTAGTCAGGTGGAGAGGGGTGGTCAGGTCGGTAGGTGGGGGTAGTCAGATCGGGTGGTAGGTGAATGGTCAGGGACCGTGAGGTCGGGGGGGATTTTTTCAGATTGGTGGGATGGTCGGGCAGTGAGACGTATATTCAGGTTGCATTGGGGGGTGGTTGGGCCTAATTGGGGAATAGTTGGGTTGGGGGGTAGTCAGAGCAGGGAGGGTAATTGGGAGAATGGGTGGTTGGGTGGTCAGAGAGGGTATTTGCGTTGGGAGGGTAGTAGGATTTTCGAAGGGCAGCTAATAGCTGGATTGCATCGGTGGTATTTAGCTAGTCAGTAAGGTAGTCAGGTGGTTGGGAGTAGTCGGATGATTGGAGAGTAGTCGGGTGGTGAGGCGAAGTCAGACAGCTTGGGAGGGGAGATAATTGGGTTGCTAAGAAGTGACTAGGGGGTTAATTATGTATTTACCAGGTGTTAGAAGTTTTACTCTGTCTAGCATTTCCTGGTTAACTGTTCAGATATGTACTGCAAATTTGTCTGAAGTCACTGACTTTAACTCAGAGTCAAAGACATTTGTACAGGATCCAGTGAGCAGAAGAATTGCCCATCAGAAGTTGAAACGACCCAAGCAGTACCCATGTAGCATCAGGACTTCCACAGGGTGATGAGCCGGAGGACGGAGGTTTTAGCCCATGGTCTTAAGAGTAGGACTTAGTTAGCAGAGGACTCAGAATTAGGGACAATAGGTCCCAGGCTTGATTTACAGATTCAGGTGATTGCTGTTGTAGAGCAGTTTGATCATACTGAATGCGCACAGCCCTTGAGATGGCAAATCAGTCAAAGTCTGCTTTGTATTAATGGTATCTGCAGAGCTTCTGGCTGAAGAATCATCAAGGCATGAAAGCTTCACATGCATGACTGTATCGTACACATAAAAACCCCATGAATGCACCTTCAATCTGCTGCAATCTAAGGAATGCATGCCAAGGGTGGGATTTTTCAGCACGCCTGCCACTGGGAACGTCCGGTCCTGCCCCAAGTCTTTTGGCTGAGTCGCTGAATCTCCCGCGGTGGGTCCGATAATGACGGGGCTGGAAACTCCCAGCCCTAGTGTATGCAACTTGTCCTCTTAACTAAATACTTTTGACACAGGCATCATTCTAGTGGGCCTGTGTTACATCCTCTCCCAGGCCAATATAGTCTACCTGAGATGCGTTGCCCAGAACTGAACACTGTGTTCCAGTTGGGGCTAAACCAGAGCTTAATGTAACTGAAACGTTAATCTTATCTGTGTACATCAGGGGCGGGATTCTCCGACCCCCCGATGGGTTGGAGAATCGCCGGGAGGCGGCGTCAATCCTGCCCCCGCCATATCCCGAATTCCCCGCCACCCGAGATTCGGCGGGGGCGGGAATCGCGTCGCTCCGGTGGCGCCCCCCCCCCCCCCCCCCCCCCGGCGATTCTCTGGCCCGCGGTGGGCCGAAGTCCCGCCGCTGTCAAGCCTCTCCCACTGGCGGGAATCAAAACACCTACCTGACCGGCGGGATTGGCGGCGCAGGCAGGCGCCAGGGTCCTGGGGGGGGGGGGGGGGGGGGCGCGGGGCGATCTGACCCCGGGGGGTGCCCCCACGGTGGCCTGGCCCACGATCGGGGCCCACCGATCGGTGGGCGGGCCTGTGCCGTGGGGGCACTCTGTTTCTTCCGCCTTTGCCATGGTCTTCACCCCTTCTCCTGCGCATGCGCTGGGATGACGTCAGCAGCCGCTGACGCTCTGGCGCATGCGCGGACTTCCGCCGGCCGGCGAAGTCCTTTCGGCCCCAGCTGGCGTGGCGCCAAAGGCCGTTCACACCAGCCGGCGGAACGCCAACCACTCCGGCGCAGGCCTAGCCCCTCAATGTGAGGGCTTGGCCCCTAAAGGTGCGGAGACTTCCGCATCTTTGGGGCGGCCCGACGCCAGTGGTTGACGCCACTCCATCACGCTGGGACCCTCCGCCCCGCCGGGTAGTGGAGAATCCCGGCCCATGTGTAGCATAATTGAAAACTCTATCTTTTATGTATCACCGCCTACTTTGTGAATGTTCTTGTCTTCACACAGTTAAATTGATTCAATGAGATAGCTCCTGGATGCTCTCTCCCCATCCATGGGAATTCAAGCTATCAATTGCCACCTATAAAATGAGTTGGCCAAAGCTGTATCAAAGCACTGGAGGAACACTATCGTCTGGACCATGACATTTTATGCTCACTGATTGTACATTCTAATGACTTGAACTTGCAATTCTCTGTCATGGTCTGTAGCTTTTTGAGTACACTTTGAACCAACTTAACGAAGGAGGTGACTGGGTTCCCAGTTACATTGATCGAAGTGCACTCTGTACCACTAGTTAAAGTCATTCCTTAAAATTGGGTTCAGCAGAAGATTAAGGGTTCAGAGCTCTATGCTGGAGCTCAAGCCTATCATTCAGGTTGGTACTCCAGTGCACGACTGAAGGAACCCAGCGGCACCAGAGGTGTTGTTCTCCAGGATGTAAACCAAGGCCCCTTTCTGCTGGTTCAAGTCATTTAAGGCATCATTTGAAGAAGAACCAATTGAAAATTTCAAAAAAGGAGTAATAGATTTCTGTTGAGCAAGAGTCTTGAGGGTCAATGGAGTCAAGTGACATATTAGCCATGGTAGATCTGGCTGGAGGGACTGAATTGACTCCTCCTGTTCTCTGTTGAAAGGTGCTAAAGTGAAAGGTGGTGTCATTCTAAGGCATTAAATATCATTTTGTTACATGGATACTTTAGCTTGAATTAAGCTAAGGTCAATTCTATTATTAAGCTCTTTTTTTTGAGGTTAAACAAATAGCAGTGATAGGTGCAACATGGGCGACACGGTAGCACAATGGTTAGCACTGTTGCTTCACAGCACCGGGGTCCCAGGTTTTATTCGCACTTGGGTCACTGTCTGTGTGGAGTCTATACGTTCTTCTGTGTCTGTGTGGGTTTCCTCCAGTTTCCTCCCACAAGTCCTGAAAGACATGCTGTTAGCTGAATTGGACATTCTGAATTCTCCCTCAGTGTACCTGAACAGGCATGGGAGTGTGGCGACCACAGGAGTTTCACAGTAACTTCATTGCAGTGTTAATGTAAGCCTACTTGTGACAACAATAAAATAAAAGATTAATAACCTCCTCTGTTCGACGGTTGTTTCTCCTCAGTTCCTTTCGGTGACATAGTTAGATGAGATGGTATTTCATTTTTTTTGGATGACTGAGATCACTTTGATGTGTTTCTTGAAAGGAACCAGTGTCTTCAATGGTTGTGGGCTTGAATGAGCTGGCTTATCAATGAGCTAAAAGCCACTCTGCAGTATATAGTCATTCATGATATGCACTCCTGGCATGGCCAGCATTTATTGCCCATCCCTTGTTACCCTTGAGAAGGCGACACCTTCGTAGACCACTACAGTCCATGTGGTAAATGTACACCCACAGAGATGCCGGAATTTTATGCTTTAGTGCTTCCCGTGATGGGAATCCATAGCAGAAAACTGTAGCTCACATGACTTTCCACTCATTATATGTGATGTAGCAATTGTTCTGCATGTGTGAGGGAAAGAGATCCAGAGAGGGTTGAGTGAGTCTTAAAGCTCAATTTAATTATTCATCGGTCTCCGGTGCTGATAATGCACTGTAATAGGGTAGTAGCGAGCCTTTCTAGCTCAGGTAATGTATTAGATGGATCTGAAGAAATATTCTGACAAGCATTGGTTTATGCCAATTAGATTCGGATAGAAAATGAAGACCGTGTGCACCCAATGAACGAACTTCCACAAATCTGTTTAAAACAAAAGATCCCAATTTGGTCTCGAGAAATAATGGGAAGTGATTCCCAATTGCATTTCAATTCCAATTCCCTGCCCACACCTAGTGCTACAATTCTGTCTGTTGACATAGGTAGTAATTCCCAGAACAGGTCGCTAGTTATAGCTTGAGGGGTGCCACTCCACATCAAGCATGGTTGACTGGGAGTCTCTGCCGCTCTTAACGCTACCCGCTGGTGTTTCGGAAGGATTTACAGCTCTACCTGTTTGGCCGGGTTATCAATGCACCTTCCTTGTCTGTCAACTCCTGGGGTGGGGCTTGAATCCAAAGATTCTGGCTCAGAGGCAGGGACATCTTCCACTGCACCATAAGACTTCCACCTCCACCCAATTGCACACAGCTTTAAACCCAGTTTTGCTTCTATCCCCCTGTAGAAATGTGAACTGTGAGATGTACAGAGTAACACTTCATTCTAAATTGAAGTAAATGTACCTTGGACTTCAACATTAGCTTCCTATCTTCTGTACTAATTAAAAAGAAATTCTGGCCTGGGTACAAATACTTCCAAAGGCTGAGAGATAAAGTAGGACCACACTTTTTGGATATTTTCACAATGTGTTCCTTTATTCTTTTTTTAAGGTAAAACAATTAAAGCAAGTATGAAAACAGCAGATGATAGAACATGTCACTGATGCAGGTGCACATGGGCATGTACTGCTCACCCAAGGCGATACTTGTGAATTAATGTTTCTAAATTTGACTCTGCAGGATTGATATCTTCAAGTATGTAATCTATGGTGTGGCCGCTGCCTTCTTTGTCTATGGCATTCTGCTGATGGTAGAAGGGTTTTTCACAACTGGTGCCATTAAGGATCTTTATGGAGACTTCAAGATCACCACCTGCGGCCGATGCGTTAGTGGCTGGGTATGTACTATCATTTTATTCCTTCTGCTTCAGTGTAGCTCTGAGTCGTGATCTATGTTGAACATGACTGAATGCTGGTAGAGTATAAATCACATTTTTTAATGATTCTTTCATGGGCTACCCCTGACAAGAGCAGCATTTGTTTCCTATTCCATAATTACCCTGGAACTGAGGCTTGCTCAACCACCTCAAGGGGCAGTTAAGAGTCAACCACATTGCTGTGGGTCTGGATTCACATGTTGGCCAGATCAGGTAAGGATGGAAAATTTCCTTCCCTAAAGGACATTAATAAACCAGATGTGTTTCTGGCAATTGATGATAGTTGTGTTGGTAAACATTGCTGCGATTAGCTTTCAGTTTCAGATATTATTAATTGAATTAAAATTCCACCAGTTGCCGTGGGGGGAATCAGGACCCATGTCCCCAGAACAATAGCCTGGGCCTTTGGAATATTAGTCCAGTGACACCATCACGATACCACAATCTGCCCTCTATTCATTTAAGAGTTTCAGTTAAGAATGATCAGAGTGGATGAATTGAATTTTACATCTGCCATCAGTATTAGTATGGGCATTGCTGGGAAGGTCAGTGTTTGTTGCCCATCCCTAATTGCCTTTGGGAAGGTGCTGGTGTGAACTGAACCACTTGAACCGCAAAGGTCTTTGTGATGAACCTCTTACAGGCCTGTCAAATAGCGAGTTCCAAAATTCTGACCCAGTGATCTGAATGAATGTTGATATACATCCTAGTCCAGTTCTACAGGACCACCTAGCTCCAGACCTCATCACAGCCTTTGCCCGAAGACTTAACTTCATACGATCAAGTGATTTCAAAGCAGCATTTGAGTGTAGCCCCAAGGAGCCCAGCAAAATTGAAGCCAATGAGAAGAAGGAGGAAAACTTTCCACTGGTTGGAGTCATACTTGGCACAAAGGAAGATGGTTGTGGTTGTTGGAGACCATTCATCTCAGCCCCAGGACATCTCTGTAGGAATTCCTCAGGATAGTGCCCTAGATGCAACCATTTTTAACTATCAACAATGATGTCTCCTCCATCATAAGGTCGGAAGTAGGGATGTTCGCAGTGCTCAGGTCAATTCCTAAGGTAATGAAGAAAGACCTAGACAATAGAATGGCTATTTAGCTGAACAAGCCATATATATATATCCATGGCTACATGAATAGGTTGAGGTTGGGAATTTTGAGATTAACTCACATGTCCCCAGAGCCTGTTCACCACCTACAAAACACAAGTCAGGAGGGTGAAGGAATACTCTCCGCTTATCTGCACAACATTCCAACAACAATCAAGAAGCTGAAAGTCATCCAGAATAAAGCAGCCCACTTGACTGGCATCCCATCTGTAGTGATCTGCATATCTGTATATACACAAGGGGTTAATGTAAATACTCTACAACTAAGTAATCACTAGAGGGCAGCACTAGAGATGTATAAATAGACAGACTGAAACCAGGATCAGTCTCTTCACAGGGACAGTAGCTAGTGACCACAAGCATACAAGAACAGCTCAGCACAGGTGAAGATAATCATAAGTATTTCTGAATCAATCATGTTCATGTAACATCTAGTTTAAGCATTGGAGAGAGAACAAACTCACAGTTAATTAGTCAACGTTATTCAATAAAGTACTTGTTCTAATTGGACGACTACGAGTGTTAATCAACATTGAGTTAAAGATCAACTTGGAAGAAGCAAGTGAGTAACATATGCTGCACAAAGCAATACAACATTACTATCGGAAATAGTAATATAATACCATCCACCATCTTAAATATTCACTGCCTGCTCCACAATGGCAGAAATCTGTACTGCAGCAACTTGCAAGTCTTCTTCAACAGAACTTCCAAACCCATGGGGTGGGATTCTCCAGCCCCGCGCCGGGTCGGAGAATCGCTGGGGGTGGCGCGATTCACGCGGCACCGCCCCATCATCGGTCCACTAATTCTCCAGTGACTGGAAAATCGGCGCCATTGGCGCAGGTCGCTCGACGCGGCTCCCCCCCGCCAATTCTTCGCACGCGATGGGCCGAGTGCCCACTGAGATAGGTTGAGTCCCGCTGGCGCCGTGATCGGGGCCTCCCGATCGGCGGGCGGGTCTATCCTGGTGGAGGCCTATGCTCCTCCGCGCCGGGCCCCTGTAGCTCTCCGCCATGTTGCGTCGGGGCCGGCATATAGAAGGCAACTTCGCATGCGCGAACTCGCGCCGGCAGTAGCGCGCATGTGCGGTCCCGCGGCGCCCATTCTAACGCCAGTATCAGCAGCTGGAGCAGCGTGAGGCTCTCCAGTGCCATGCTGGCCCCCTCTGTGGCGCAGGATCCCTGCTCCTCGGGGCCTGTTGATGCCGGCGTAAAACGCTCCGGCATTTACAACAACGTCAACACTGAGCCCCAGGATCAGAGAATCCCACCCATGAGATTTACTAACTAGAACCATTAAATCAAATAATTGTTACAGCACAGAAGGAGGCAATTGGCCCATCAGAGCTTGTAGCTGGATATAGATAGGCTGAATGAGTGGGCAAAAATCTGGGAGATGGAGTGTAACTTGGGGAAATATGAAATTGTTCACATTGGCTGAAAAATACAAATGCAGAGCATTACTTCAATGAAGAAAGACTGCAGAATTCCGAGGTGCAGATGAATTTAAGTGTTCTCATTCATGATACACAAAAGTTTAACATACTGGTACAGAAGGTCACCAAGAAGGATAATGGAATGCTATCCTTTATTACAAAACAGAAATGAACATAGAGTAAGGATGTTCTGTTTCACGTGTAGAGGGCATTGGTGAGACTGTATCTGAAATATTTGTGTGCAGTTTTGCTCTCCCTATTTAAGGGAGGATGTGAATGCATTGGAGACAGTTCAGTGGAGGTTGTTATCTGGAAGAGCGGGTTGTCTTCTTAGGAAAGATTGGACATATTGAGCTAGTTTGCACTGGAGTTTGAAGTGCACCTGGGCAGGCTGGCAGTATCACACTGGCACACCAGGATGCCTGGGTGGCATTGCCAAGATGCCCAGGTGCCAGCTTTCCCCTGCCGGGGTTGGGGGGTGGGGGTGAGGAGGAGCTGAGGCATGGTGGTGGCGCAGAAGGGGGGGGGGTGGGTTGAAAGATCGGGGCTGCCTTTAACAATGCCGCTCCAATCTGCAAGTAGAAATGACTTAAAGGGTGGCCTTGACAGCGAGTTCCTCGCCAAGGGCAAAACGAAATGGCCAAGTGTTGTTGAATAGCGGGGTCTTTTGAAACAGCTTGCTAAACGTGCCATTCAGCAGACTTTAACTTGATTCCGCTGAATGGTGGCCAATATTTCCTCTTGTGGGTGAGTCCAGGACTGTGCTATTTAAAGATTAGGGATCACCCTTTTAGGATAGAGATTTTTTTTTTAAATTTAGAGCACCCAATTATTCTTTTCCCAATTAAGGGGCAATTTAGCGTGGCCAATCCACCTGACCTGCGCATCTTTGGGTTGTGGGGTGAAACCCACGCAGACACGGGGAGAATGTGCAAACTCCACATGACAATGACCCAGGACCCAAACCTGGGTCCTCAGCGCCATAGGCAGCAATGCTAACCACTGTGACACCTGCCACCCGCTTTTGGGACAGAGATGAGGAGAATTATTTTTCTCTCAGAGGGTTGTGCAACCTCAGAACTCTCTGCCTCACCGGAGGAGGCAAAGTCACTGGATATTTTTAAGGGGGGGGGGGTAAATAGGTTTGCGCTTGGCAAGGGAATCAAAGGCTATCAGGGGTAGATGAGAGTGTGGAACTGGGAATACAAGGAGATCAGCCATAGTCTTATCGAATGTTGGAGCAGGTCCAAGGGGCCTAGTGGCCTACTCCTCCTCCTATTTCATATGTTTATGTCCGTTCTGGCCCTCTGCGAGTAGAACTCAGCTAGTTCCACTTCCCTGCCTTCTTCCCCATAACCCTGCAAATGTTTTCCTTTCAGGTGTTGATCCAATATTCTTTTGAAAGCCACAACTGAATTTGCCTCCAGCGCACTTTCAGGCAATGCATTCCACATCCTCACTATCCTTTGTGTTGTCCTGGGGTTTGAGGGCAGCACGGTAGCATTGTGGATAGCACAATCGCTTTACAGCTCCAGGGTCCCAGGTTCGATTCCGGCTTGGGTCACTGTCTGTGCGGAGTCTGCACATCCTCCCCGTGTGTGCGTGGGTTTCCTCCGGGTGCTCCGGTTTCCTCCCACAGTCCAAAGATGTGCAGGTTAGGTGGATTGGCCATGATAAATTGCCCTTAGTGTCCAAAATTGCCCTTAGTGTTGGATGGGGTGACTGGGTTACGGGGATAGGGTGGAGGTGTTAACCTTGGGTAGGGTGCTCTTTCCAAGAGCTGGTGCAGACTCGATGGGCCGAATGGCCTCCTTCTGCATTGTAAATTCTATGAATCTATGAATAGCCTTCATGTCATCTCTGACCTTTATATCAATCATCTTAAATCAGCATCCTCTAGTTCTCAATCCTTCTACCAATGGAAGTTTCTACCCATCTACTCTGCCTAGACCCCAAATGATTTGAACACCTACATACAAACATACGAATTAGGAGCAGGAGTAGGCCACTCGGCCTATCGAGCCCACTCCGCCAGTCAATAAGATCATGGTTGTTTTGATTGTAATATCAACTCCACAGTCTCGCCTCCCCTGATAACCTTTCACAATCCCCCTCCCTCCGCTTATCAAAAACCTACACAGCTCTTAAAAATATTCAAAGATCCTGCTTGCCCCGCCTTTTGAGGAAGAAAGTTCCAAAGACTCCCTAAGAGAAAAGAAAATTCTCCTCATCCCTGTCTGAAATGGGCGGCCCCTTACTTTAAAACATGATCCATAGCTCTAAATTTTCTCACATGGGCAAATATCCTGTTCACGTCCACCCTGGTCTTCAGGATCTTAAGTTACAATCAAGTCGCCTCTTACCCTTCTCAACTCCAGCAGATACAAGCCTAGCTTGTCCATCCTTTCCTCACAAGAAAACCTGTCCATTCCAGGTATTAGTCCAGGAAACCTGCTCTGATCCTCCTCTGATACATTGCATCTTTCCTTAAATAAGGAGGCCAATATTGTACACCACACTCCAGCTGTGGTCTCACCAGTTCCCTGTATGACAGAAGCATGGCCTTCCTACTGTAGAATTCAATTCCCCTTGAATAAACAATAGCATTTTATTAGATTTCCTAATTATTGCTGTAACTGCAAACCCACCTTTTCCTTGCTTCCTGTCCTTCCTAAATGCCATGTACCCTTCAATATGGGCAGCACGGTAGAATTGTGGATAGCACAATTGCTTCACAGCTCCAGGGTCCCAGGTTCGATTCCGGCTTGGGTCACTGTCTGTGCGGAGTCTGCACATCCTCCCCGTGTGCGCGTGGGTTTCCTCCGGGTACTCCGGTTTCCTCCCACAGTCCAAAGATGTGCAGGTTAGGTGGATTGGCCATGATAAATTGCCCTTAGTGTCCAAAATTGCCCTTAGTGTTGAGTGGGGTTACTGGGTTATGGGGATAGGGTGGAGGTGTGGGCTTGGGTAGGGTGCTCTTTCCAGGAGCCGGTGCAGACTCGATGGGTCGAATGTAAATTCTATGATCTATAATATTCAGGACCCAATCTATGTCATCCTGTTGCCATGTCTCTGTAATGGCTATTATTTATTTCTATAATAATTGTAAAGCAAATTACTGCAGGTGCTGGAATCGGACACAAAAAGAGAAAAGACTGAACAATCGCAGCAAGTCTGACAGCATCTGTGGAGAGAGATGGGAGCGAACATTTCAAGTGTGGATGACTCTTCGTCAAAGCTGGAGAGATCTGAAATATTATTTATTTCTACTTGCGCTATAAGTTCATCTATTTTGCTTTCAATGCTAAGTGCATTCAGATAACGAGCCTGTCGTTTTGTTAATTTATTCTTTTTGTAATATTTCGCCTAATCTGCTGATTTAATCTCTGTCCCTTTGTGTCATGGTCTGTTTGTCCTTTCCCATATTAATAATAATCTATTTTATTGTCACAAGTATGAAGTTACTGTGAAAAGCCCCTAGTCGCCACATTCCGGCGCCTGTTTGGGGAAGCTGGTACGGGAATTGAACCCCCGCTGCTGGCCTTGTTCTGGAATTATACTTAGAAATCTTTTCTGGATCTCCTCCATACTTTCCTATCCTTCCTAACATGCAGTGTTCAGAGTTGAACACAATCCGTCAGGTGAGGCAGGACCAGCGTTTCATACATGCTCATCATAATCTCCTTACCTAAGGACACTTTCCCCCTATTTATAAAAGCCCAGGTTGCTGAAAGCTTTATAAATTGCTTTCTCAATCTGCCCTGGCACCTTCACACCCCAGATCCCTTGCACCACATTTAGAATTGTCTCCTTTATTTTATGCGCGGTCGTTCCCCCTTCTTGTCTCACTTCACACTCAGCTTTAAATTTCATCTGCCATGTGCCCAGTCACTCCACCAGCCTGCTTATGTCCTCTGGCAGTCTATCACTATCCTCCCCACAATTCACAATACTGCAAAGGACAGCAGAAACTGGAGCACCACCTCCTGCCATGGGGGAAGGGGTGAACTCTGCAATGTTTCTGACTGAATGAACTAAAATAGGCAGGATCTCTTCTGCATCCCAGGCACATTCAATGATAAAGGGCTCGGATAAGTAATGGGGAGTCAGCAATGTGAACATCATATTTCCTCTATCCTTAGTCTGTGCTCCCATTAGTATAGTCTGACAGGAAGCTACCATTAAAATGTTGTTTGCGCAAAAACCTTGCCATGTCAATCCTCATACAGTTTGTGTCAGCCCAGCCCTGTCTTCTGTGAACAGAGACTGGAGCTGCTGTCCTGCCTCATAACAAATTAAACAAAGCAAACAAAAAAAACCCACAATCTCAGGAGACCACTAGCCGCAGTCTGGCAGCCTCTAAAGATTTTTGCCCCAAGGCATCGAAAGTAGACGAGCCTTGTTCACAATGTTGTAAGGATACGTGAAAGTCCAAAACAACAACTAATTGGTGACAGATTGTCCACTGGCAAAGGGAAAATTGTTGCCATGCTTCAGCGCTGGCGCCAGCGTATGGGGTTCAGGGGCGTCCTCCTGCGTTCTATCATTATATTATTCACACATCCATTCACTTTAAACACCACATTATTCCACTCCCACTTTGAAACAGATGCAGAATCGATCAGCTATTCTGGAGGCCCTGCAGCAGTTATTTTAAATCACTGGTTAATCAATACCTGCTTTAGATTGTGGTTAATGACATGAAACTGTGCAAGGACTCCTTCAACAAAAGCACCTTGCTGCTCATAAATGGTCACCAATAAGACAATGAAAGCCATAAATGTCGCAGAGGGTGTAACAATGCAAACCGATATTGGTGATATTTCAGTGCGGATGCTTGGTATTATACAGCAGTGTTTTGCTGGTTTGATACTTGATGTATCATGAATTCCTGCCCTTGGCACTGTATGGTCTGAAAACTAAAATCAAAATGTTCCTGTGTTACCATGAGGAGGGATTAAATGGCCCCTGCTTTTCCCTCTCCTCATGTGACTGCAATAGGTTTTTTGAGAGGGATTTGATTTGTAGCTGTACAGAGGAGGGATCTGATTGCGTGGAGCGCGTCTGGGAGGACTTCTTGCCATTGGGAGACTTGGAGTTTTCTAGACCGAAGGGTCAGCAGGACGGTCTTCCAGACCGTCGCGTTCTCCCTCTCCACCTGCCCGTTCCCCCTGGGGTTGTAGCTGGTAATCCTGCTCGAGGCAATGCCCTTGTCGAGCAGGTACTGACGCAGCTCGTCGCTCATAATGGACGAACCCCGGTCGCTGTGCACGTAGCTGGGGAAACCGAACAGGGTGAAGACACTATGCAGGGCCCTAATGACTGTGTGGGAGATCATATCAGGGCATGGAATGGCAAAAGGGAATCGGGAGAACTCGTTGATGATGTTGAGGAAATAAATGTTCTTGTTAGTGGAGGGGAGTGGCCCTTTGAAATCGATCGCAAGGCATTCAAAGGGCCTAGAAGCCTTGACCAGGTGGGCCCTGTCTGGTCTGTAGAAGTGCGGTTTGCATTCTGCACAGATCGGGCAGTCCCTGGTGACCGCTTTTACCTCCTCGTTGGAGAAAGGCAGGTTTCGGGCTCTGGTGTAGTGGGCGAGCCGGGTGACCCCTGGATGGCAGAGGTCAACGTGGATGGCTTTCTGACGGCTGATCTGCGCGCTGGCGCATGTCCCGCGGGACAGGGCATCCTAGGGCTCATTTAGCTTCCCCGGTCGATATTTAATATCATAACTATAGGTGGAGAGTTCGATCCTCCACCGAAGGATTTTATCATTTTTTATTTTGCCCCTTTGCGAGTTGTCAAACATAAAGGCAACCGATCGTTGGTCGGTGATGAGGGTGAACCTCCTACCTGCGAGGTAGTGCCTCCAGTGATGAACAGCCTCCACGATGGTTTGTGCTTCCTTCTCGACTGAGGAGTGTCGGAGTTCTGAAGCGGATAGGGTACAGGAGAAAAATGCAACAGGCCTCCCTGCCTGATTAAAAGTGGCTGCTAGAGCTACCTCTGAGGCATCGCTCTCAACCTGAAAGGGAGTGGATTCATCCACCGCCCGCATGGCTGCTTTGGCGATGTCCTCCTTGATGCAGCTAAAGGCCTGGCGTGCCTCAGCAGACAAGGGAAATTGTGTGGCCTTAAAGAGTGGGCGGGCTTTGTCCGCATATTGAGGGACTCACTGGGCGTAGTATGAAAAGAACCCCAAGCACCGTTTGAGGGCCTTGGGGCAATGAGGGAGGGGGAGTTCTAAGAGGGGGCACATGCGGTCCGGGTCTGGGCCCAGGACTCCGTTCTCCACGCCGTAGCCGAGGATGGCCAGTCTGTTTGTGCGGAAAACGCATTTCTCCTTGTTATAAATGAGATTTAATTTCTGTGCCGTTTGGAGAAAACGGTGGAGGTTGGCGTCGTGGTCCTGCTGGTCATAGCCGCAGATGGTAACATTGTTCAGATACGGAAACGTGGCCCGCAGCCTGTACTGGTCTACCATTCGGTCCATTGCTCGTTGGAACACCGAAACCCCGTTAGTGACGGCGAAAGGAATCCGGAGGAAATGGAAGAGGCGGCCAACGGCCTCGAATGCCGTGTAGTGGCGGTCCTCCGGGCGGATTGGGAGCTGGTGGTATGCAGACTTCAGATCCACCGTGGAAAATATCCGTTATTGGGCGATCTGATTAACCATGTCTGCAATTCTGGGGAGGGGATACGCGTCTAGGAGCGTAAAGCGATTTATGGTCTGGCTATAGTCGACGACCATGCAAAATCTTTCCCCGGTCTTGACGACCACCACCTGAGCTCTCCAGGGACTATTACTGGCCTCTATGATCCCCTCACTGAGCAGCCGTCGGACCTCGGATCGGATAAAGACCCTATCCTGTACGCTGTATCGCCTGCTGCGAGTAGCTACTGTCTTGCAATCTGGAGTGAGATTGGCGAAGAGAGGAGGGAGGGAGATGCGCAGCGTAGCTAGGCTGCAGATAGTGAGTGGGGGCAGGGGCCCGCCGAAGCTGAGGGTGAGGCTTTTGAGATTGCACTGGAAATCCAGGCCTTATAAGAGTGGCGCGCAGAGGTGGGGCAGGGCATAAAGTTTAAATTTAGAATAATTAGCGCCTCGAATTGTGAGCGTAGCGACGGTGCGTCCTTGGATTTGGACTGAAGTGAGGGCGATAGTTTGGCTCACCGGAAAAATAGAAAGCGAACAGCATCTTACCAGCTCTGGATGTATAAAGCTCTCGGCGCTCCCGGAGTCAAAGAGGCATGGCGTGCTATACACGTTGATCTGGACCTCCGCCATCGAACCTCGTAGGTGCTTGGGGCGGGATTGATCCAGGGTGACCGCGTTGAGTTGCGGGCCGCGTGGTGAGTGCCCGGGGAAGTCGTATTCTTCAGATGAGCTTTCTGAGCATGCCGATGCAGATGGGGCCCGTGGATCGCACGTGGTGAGCGGCGAGGAAGGTGGCGGCTCCCATGAGTCGCACGTGGCCAGCCGCATGGTGGGGGTTTCCCAAGATGGCGGCCCCCATGGATCGCACGTGGCGAGAGGGGGTGGAGTCGGGGCGTAGGCCGCAGCGTTTCGGGCCCCGCGGGCCCGCTGGTGTTGGGAGCGATTTGTTCTCTCTGCTGGGGAGTTAAAAACTGGGGCACTTTTCGCGAGGCACACTCTGGCATAGTGGCCTTTCTTCCCGCAGCTGCTGCAGGTCCCGGATCAGGCTGGGCAGTGCTGCCGCGGGTGTTGGCTTTGGCCACAGAAATGGCAGGCTGGGGCAGCTGAGTAGCTGGCTGGAGCAGCAGAGTAACTGGCTTTGGCAGCGCGGTAGCTGGGGGGCCGTGCGGCACAGGCTTGGGGGGGTTGTTGGTCGGGGGTCCACGATGAGGTCGCGGGGTCCGTGGGAAATGAGGTGAGGCTGCGGAAGGAGACTTCCATTGTGGTAGCAGCCTCCACAGTAGTGTCTAAGTCCTGGGCCCCCTTTTCTAGCAGTCTTTGGCGCACATAGTTAGATCTAAGGCCCGCTACGAAAACGTCCCACACAGCAAGCTCCCTATGTTCAGCCGCGGTAACGGCTTGATAATTACAGTCATTGGAAAGATTGTTCAGTTCCCGTACAAACTCAGCAAGCATTTCTGTAGGCCGCTGACGGCGAGGCGTAAACACTCGTTAGTGCAGAAACCTCGTTAATGGGCCTAACGTACATTTTGTCCAATATTGCCAGCGCTGCGGTGTAAGAACCGGCCGGATGTAGCTGTGTGGAGATTCTGTGGCTTACCCTCGCGTGCAGTAGGCTGAGTTTTTGTTCCTCCGTTGTTCCGGCGGTGCTGGCTTCTGCCAGGTAGGCTTTAAAACATCTCAGCCAGTGGGAAAAAATTTCCTTAGCCTCTGCATCCTGTGGGTCGAGTTCTAGGCGTCCGGGCTTGAGGGCTGATTCCATGATTTTCTTCGACTGTTTCCTAAGTATATTAAATTGTTGGAACCAACAATTCTACGGAGACGTGCTTGTAGGATTTGAATAGCGGTTTTAATATACTTACAACAGAGCCAGCCTGGTAACCGTTGAACTTTCGGTGAACTGGCCGGCTGACCCTGTGGCACTGATCTTTATACAGCAGCTCCCGGGGGAGGAGTCCTGGGCGGAGCCAAGGGAGAAGCCCAGTACAACTCTCGAGTATTCCCAGAGCTACTCCCCCTGGTGGTCAGGTAGTGCAACTGCATTTACAATATAGACACATATGTATACAGATTATAATCCCGTGTGAATCGCATTCACCACACACACGCACACATATGTACCCACACGAGCATGCACATATGTACATGCACACATACAAACACAAAATGCACACATGCAGAGTCCGATGCTTTTTCCCTGGGTGACAAAAATCAATTACGAGGGGACATGGGGTTAAGGTCAAGGGGCAGAGTTTAGAGGAGATGTGCGAGGCATGTTTTTTTACACAGAGGCTAGTGAGTGCCTGGAACGTGTTTCTAGGGGAGGTGGTGGAAGAAGGTACGATAGAGGCATCTTGACGAATACATGAATAGGATGGGAGTAGAGCCATACGGACCTCGGAAATGTAGAAGTAGAAGGTTTTAGTTTAGACAGGCATCATGATTGGTGCAGGCTTGAAGAGTCGAAGGGCCTGTTCCTGTGATGTACTGTTCTTTGTTCTTTGCACACACATTTAAAAAAAAAAGATGACTTCCCCTTTCCGTGATACCATTCACAGGATTCTAAGATGGACTGTGACCTGCTCTCAATTCATTGCCCAAAGTCACCATATGCAGCTTACCATTAGGAAAGTAGCCTGAGCAGCCCCTTGATAATATTTCAGTTATCTGTTCCTCCCTCAGCCACCTATCCAATGGCATGGTCAATATTAGGAGCTTGTCACGTAGGAATGAGAGCAGCAACTCAGGGCCATTCCAGCATTAGACTACAATTTGGCTCTTCCTGTCTTGTTCCATCTGATCCACCCGTCATAAGCAGTGTACAATCCATCACATGTCTTCCTCTCTTTAACTCTGAAGAAGAGTCACTCAGACTCGAAACACGAACCCTGCTTCTCCCTCCACAGATGCTGCCAGACCTGCCGAACCTTTCCAGCATTTTCAGATTTTATTTCAGATTGCCAACATCTGCAGTACTTTTGCTTTTATCTTCCTGTTTAAGGCCTGTTCCATCTGCAAGGGGATGCACTCAAATTGTTTCATCATAAACTCTCAGAAAGGCAATTTTTAAAAATGATCTCCCGGGATGTGGGTATCGCTGGCCATGCTGGCAATTTTGTTGTCCTTGAGGTGGAGGTGAGCCACCGTCTTGAACCACAGCAGTGCCGGTGGTGTTTGTGCACCCAGTGTGGTGTTCGGGAGGAGGTTCAAGGATTTTGATCCAGAGACGGTGAAGGAACAACGACATATTTCTGAGTCAGGTTGGTGTGTGGCTTGGAGGGGATCTTGCAGGTAGTGGTGTTCCAATGCAGTCCTTGTCCTTCTAAATGGAAGAGGTCGCTTGTTTGGAAGGTGCTTTCAAAGGAGTCTTTGTAAGTTGCTGCCATGCGCCTCGCAGATTGCACACACTGCTGCCACTGTGCGCAGTGGGGGAGACAGTCATGTTGGATGGGATACCAATCAAGCCAACTGCTTTATCCTGGATGATGCTTAAGTGTTGTTTGAGCTGCACTCATCCGGGCATATGGAGAATATTCCATCGCACTCCTGACTTGTGCTTTGTAGATGGCGGGCAGGCTTCGGGGAGTCAGAAGGTAAGTTACTTAACGCATTCCCAGCCTCTAACCTGCTGATGACAGTAGCCCAGGAAATAGGGTAGAGAATGTTGGATAGACTGCAACTGCACAAAATTGTGACAGATGGAGTTCAATATGAGGAAGTGCGAGCTGCTTTGAATCAAAGAAAGATAGATCAGGGTATTTTCTAAATTGTGAGAAGTTGGAATCAATAGAAGAATAAAGAGAATGGGACCGTGGGACGGTGGTGAATACGGAAACCACTAAGAGTTCATGGTCAGTTACAAAAAAATAAATTAAAATGCCCACATTCCATATGTTGGCCGTTATCTCAATGGAGCTGGAATACTAAGGGATGGAAAATACATTACAATTCTGTATATCTCTGAATAGTCCCCATTTCAAATACTGAGATTAGTTCTGGGCATTGCACCCAAGTCTTAATATCATAGAATTTACAATGCAGAAGGAGGCCATTCAGCCCATCGAGTCTGCACCGGCTCTTGGAAAGAGCACCCCACCCAAGGTCAACACCTCCACCCTATCCCCATAACCCAGTAACCCCACCCAACACCAAGGGCAATTTTGGACACTATGGGAAATTTATCATGACCAATCCACCTAACCTGCACATCTTTGGACTGTGGGAGGAAACCGGAGCACCCGGAGGAAACCCACGCACACACGGGGAGGATGTGCAGACTCCGCACAGACAGTGATCCAAGCCGGAATCGAAGCTAGGAGCTGTGAAGCAATTGTGCTATCCACAATGCTACCGTGCTGCCACTGTCTTGGGCTACTGTCTTGGAAGGGGGTGAAACACAGTTTTGCCAAGAACAATACCAGGATTAATACTGGATTAAGTTATGAGATAAAACCAAAATACAGCAGATGCTGCAAATGTGAAATAAAAATAGAAAATGCGAGGGACAGGTCAGGCCCATCTATCGAGAGAGGAATTCAGGTAGATGACCTTTAATAAGAAATGGAAAATGTTAGAAATAGGCTGTAGGCGAGTACAAGGGGCAGGGAAAGGGAGGGGGATGGATAAAATAAAAAAAGTAAATTCTACGATTTGGTGGAATGTGGGAGAGATTAATCAACAAAAAGAAAAATGGTGCAAAGCAAAATGGGATGCATAATGCATGGGACAGGCTCAAGGTGCCTAAAGGCCTACTCCTGGTTCCATGTTCCAACTGGACTAATTTTCCATTGAGTTAAGGGATGAGTAATTGTCATTCTGGCAGTCTGGCATCTTTGAATTTGTCAATATATATGTTTCTGGAACATATCTCTTCATTCACCTGAGGAAGGAGCAGTGCTCCGAAAGCTCGTGTTTGAAACAAACCTGTTGGACTTTAACCTGGTGTTGTAAGACTTCTTACTGTGCCCTTACTTTTAAACAGTGACCTCTAGTTCTAGATCAATTATCTACATCAATTATGAGCTCCGATCCTGCGGGCAAGTTCTGAGGCCGGCATTAAAACCGACGCAAGCGACTCCAGCGTCAACGGGCCACTAGGCCCGGGTAAGCACCCCTCCCTTGGGGGCTAGTACGGCGCTGCAGTGGTGCCCCCCCCGGAGTAGGATCCCCCTCCTCCCCCACCAGGACGGGCTCCGCTTCCAGAACTCCGAGGTCCCGCCGGGTGGGACCATATGTAACCCACGCCGGCGGGACTCGGCCAATCCCGACGGGCACTCGGCCTGTCGAGGTGCGGAGATTCGCCGTGGGGGGGGGGCACGCTTTCAACGGTGATCCTGCGGGAGCCCGTGATTCGGCGGCGGAGAATCGTTGGACCGGCGTCGGAGCTTCGTGGCGCGATTCCCCCCCCCCCCCCCCCCCCCCGCCAGGCGCGGGGTCGGAGAATTTCGGCCATGATCTAATTGAATGAATGGTGGCAAAGATATGAGAGGTAAATGTCTTACACCTGGTCATATGCTGATAAACAGGTCTCCACGCCCCCTTCTATTTAACCACTTCATAATTTTAAAGAGCTTCTACACTTGATCCCATGCCCCTTAATGTCATTGCCTGCCTGAAAAAAAATCTATCAGTCTCAGATTTTACATTTTCAATTAACCTAAGTTCTAATGCTCTCTGTGGGAGACATTTCCAGATTCCCCCTACTGTTGGTGTGAGGTCCCCGTATGTCTCCTAAATGGCCTGTCTCTAATTTTAAGGTTTTGACCCTTGTTCCGAATTCTACCCCTCCATCCCCCTGGAGAAAAGTTCTCTTCATCTACCCTTGAATACCATTTGAAAAACTTAAAAACCCCGGTTAGCTCATCCCTTAATCTTCTATTTCTGCAAGGGAAATGGGCCCCAAATCACCTCAATCTTTCTGGTGGTTACGTCTTCTCAATTCTGGTCACATCCCTATAAGTCTTTTCCTTACTTTCGCCAGCGCTTCAGTGTCCACTTCGAAAACCAGAGAGACCAAGGCTGCAGTAGGTTTGATTCATTTAGGTAAACTTTTATGGATGGTAATCGGGTGATGCGCATCGTGTCAGATTTTCAGTGCCTTCAGTGGGATGGAAATAGGCAGCAGGTTTCATAATGGTTGGGCAATTTGCTCTGCCAGATTACCCTCCCATGCTGTGATGAAAAAATATATTGTGTCATACTTGCGCTAAAAGCAAAAGATAAAAGAGTCTGGTGGAAAGGTCACACTTGGAGTATAGTGTTCATTTCTGGTCGCCACACTACCAGAAGGATGTGGAGGCTTTAGACAGGGTGGAGAAGAGATTTACCAGGATGTTGCCTGGTATGGAGGGCATTAGCTATGAGGAACGGTTGAATAAACTCGGTTTGTTCTCACTGGAACGACTGGCGCCCGGCCCGATTTCGGTGTGAAATTGGATTCTCCACCCCCTCCCCCGCGCCAAAATCACATTCGGCGCAGGGCTGCGGGGAATGCAGCCCACTGTCTTTTGAGAGTTCCAGAGACTCACAACCATCTGAAAGAAAAAAAATCTCCTCATCTCTGTCTCAAATGAGTGACCCCTTATTTTTAAACAGCGACCTCTAGTTCCCGTACCAGCCTCCCCGAACAGGCGCCGGAATGTGGCGACTAGGGGCTTTTCTTCATTTAACTTCATTGAAGCCTACTCGTGACAATAAGCGATTTTAATTTTCTAGATGAATGATCTACATCAATTATGAGCATGTGTGAGCTGGATTTGCACAGCAGAGTCTTTGCCATGATTCTGTACCCGTGATTTTTGGAACTAATGCTCTCAATAAACCTCTTGGCAGAAGATTTATGTGCTGTCTATAACTTGCAAAGCCAGAGAGTTGAGAATGTAATTATTAGGAAAGACTAGGCTGGAGCTCCTTTTTCTAAAAAAAGAGAAGTTAATGGGTATGCTAATAGACATTCAAAATTATGCAGGGCCTTGACAACGTAGACTTGGTGAAATTGCTTCCACTTACTGGGTATCAAAAATTAGGGGTCATTAATATAAAATAGTCACAAATAAATCCAATAAGGGCGGAATTTGAACAATAGTTATATTCTGAAGAGTTATGTGTCAAAATGATTTAAAGCAATGTGCGAATTCACTGGAAATCATAATATCCACCTGAATATTCCTTCCATGGATTAGGAGCTGCATTGGATAAACATTATGGATTAGGGAAGCATAATTCAACTGGAATTCAGGGGAAATGCTTTTAACCAGAAAGTGATTGGAATCTGAAACATGCTGCCACATAAGAGTTTCAATTCCAATTCTCTTCCCACACCTATTGACACACCAAGGCAGGCTTTTGTCTGTTTCCTCAGCAAGTTGTTCCTTGAACAGGCCGCTAGTCTGTCGCCAGGGGCTTAAATCTTGAAGAGCACCACTCCACATCAAGCGGGGCTGACCAGGAGTCTCTCTGCCAACCTGTTTGGCCGCGTCATGAACACACCTTCCTTGGCCATCAAGTCCTGAGGTGGGACTCGAACCTGCAGTTCATGGCTCAGGGGCAGAGAAGATACCTTTGCGTCACAAGACCTCCTGCCACATCGGCTAGTTGAATAAAGAATCAGAGGTGTCCGTAAGGAAAAGCTGGATGAGTAAATGAGGGAAAAGATTAATATATTGAGAGGCTGAGATGAAAAGGAGAATTGTGTGGAACAGAAGCACTGGTAGGAACCAGGCGGGCCAAGGGGCAAATTTCCGCGCTTTAACATTCCAAGACGCTTGAATAAAAATATTTTTATGATGTGACAGAAATAATGTGAAGGTAATAATATAAATTTTATTGGTTAAAATTGGGAAGTTATCTAATTTAAGGGAAAAGAGATATGCTGGAAAAAATGAAGTTTTGTACAACTCAACTTCAAATATAGATATATTTATATATTATATTTATATATATTTATCTACATGCATGTTACATGTATTTATGAAATCAAACAATTTTTTATTTTTTTTATTTTATCCATATTTTTTAAATTTAGAGTACCCCATTATTTTTTTCCAATTAAGGGGCAATTTAGCATGGCCAATTAACCTACCCTGCACATCTTTGGGTTGTGGAGGTGAGCCCCACGCAGACACGGGGAGAATGTGAAAACTCTACACCGACCCATGGCTGGCATCGAACCCGGGTCCTCGACGCCATGAGGCAGCGGTGCTAACCACTGCACCACCGTGCTGCCCCGAAATCAAATAATTTATATTTTAAAAAATCTGTATTTATGCAATATATATATATATTTGTTTGTACCCAATTCATTTTTTTTTTTAATTAAGGGGCAATTTAGCATGGCCAATCCACCTAGCCTGTACATTTTTGGGTTGTAGGGGCAAGACCCAGGCAAACACAGGGAGAATGTGCAAACTCCACATGGACAGTGACCCAGAGCCGGGATCGAACCTGCGACCTCGGTGGCGTGAGGCACCAGGGCTAATCCACTGCGCCACCGTGCTGCCCCTATATATTTTTTAATCTGAGTCTTGCTTCACAATTTGAGCAATTTTGATGAGGTAAATGGAGGAGATGGTAACTGGAGACCACACAAAGTTAAATTTGCTTAATTTCTTCAGAAGAATTTGTATTCCACAGAAAGTAATGGATTCATTGAATACCAGAAACTGGGGTGATAATAGAATTTAAAACAACTTTTAAAAAGAAAAGTGATCAATATGCAAAAATAGAAATGAAAATTTTGTGGGAAAAGGCCAGGGGAATGAGACAAAGGGGGACAGATTTTTCTGTAAATTTCCAAGCTCCTGACAATCTTCTTGCGTTACATACATTATTTACCTCAAAGTCAAATGTCTGACTGGTTCAATTGCCACAGCTACCTGATGGGTGAATTGAAATTCCATTCTTTGAAAAGGTGCTGGACAAGTGCCAGGGAAAGAAGGATGTTACAGAATGGTGGGAAAGGAGGCAAAAGATGGCTGGGCCTAGTTGGAGGATAGTGCTTTGAGATGGGTCTTTCTACCTAATCTTGGCATGAGACTTGGCTAACTAAACAGATCGCAGACATTCTCTGGTCTCTGCTTCACACTTGTTTATTATTACTACTTACAAACAGGTTGCAGAGTAGGCATTATGCTCCTGGGCATGATGCCAACCTCTCTCTCTCTGAGAATCTAACTCGCGACTGACTGCTGTCAGTAGTATAACATAATCTATGCCATGTATTAGCATATCCCATCTGTTCAACTTTTATACTGGGGAGGTGGTGGCACGGTGATATTGTCACTGCAATTAAAGTCCAATGATGACTATGAAACCATTGTCGGTTGTTGTTAAAAAAAAACCCCACCTGATTCACTAATGTCCTACAGGGAAAGAAATCTGCCAACCTTATCTGGTCTGGTCTCCATGAGATTAAATGCCCTCTGAAATGGTCCAGCAAGCCTCTCATTTCAAGGACAATTTAGAATGGGCAATAAATGCTGGCCTTGCAAATGACATTAACATCCCATGAAAGAATAAAACTAAAGCTACAGATAGTGGAGACACGATGTTTCCCTCAAGATGGCTTCAGTGTTATGGTCTCACTAACATTTGACAGGAGCACACATGCGCTGCCCTTGAGGCACGAGGCCCTTATATCATGCAGTGTGTTGGTAATTTTACTGCCTGCGCCATGCATTGGAGGCAGTTCAGAGGAGGTTCACCAGATTGATACCTGGAATGAGCATGTATTATGAGTGTCTTATGAGGCAAGGGTGAACAGGCTGGGCTTGTTTCCACTGGAATTCAAAAGTGAGGGGTGACGTGATTGAATTATGTAACATCCTGAACTGTCTTGACACGGTGGACGTGGAAAAGTTGTTTTCTCTTCAGGGTGAGTACAGAACTAGGGGGCACTTTATTAAAATTAAGGGTCACACATTTAGGACAGAGATGAGAATTATTTGTCCCTCAGAGGCTTGTGTAACTTTGGAGCTCTCTGCCTCAGAAGGTGGTGGAGGTGGGGGTCATTGAATATTGTTAAGGTAGAGGTTCTTATTGGACAAGGGAATCAAAGGTTATGGGGGGGTTAGATGGGAATGTGGAACTGGAAACACCATCAGATCAGCTGTAATCTTATTGAATATGGAGCAGGCTCGAGGGGCTGAATGGCCTACTTCTGCTCATACTTGGTATGCAATAAAGAAAGGAAAGAAAGCCTGCTGCATGTTGCTGATTCCTTTTGTTTGCAAATGAAAGGATCATTAAGGAAAATTTCAATAAGGGAAGGCATTAAAAACATTCTGTGCTCATTTTTAATTTAGAAGATTGATGTTGAAAATGTTCGTGCTGTGCACTTATTCAAATAGGTGTGTCATACATCAAACTGAGGAAAGCAAGCTAACGGCAACAGAGTAGTTAACTTCTGCACAACAGACGGCAGCTTTGGTCTTCGGCCACCTTGTAAGGTCTCGATAGATGTTTGGAAGACAGGAATTGCTAGCGGATGAAAAGCAAAGTCTGCATTCGACTGTTGGCGATTTGCAATGTTAACCATATACATTTGTAAATATGACAAAATGTCTCAGTATTGTAAGCACACCTATTTTCTATTTCAGTTCATCATGCTGACCTATATCTTCATGTTGGCATGGTTGGGAGTGACAGCCTTTACCTCGCTACCTGTCTTCATGTACTTCAATATCTGGACGCTCTGCCAGAACGTCACCATCATGGAGTCCACTGATCTCTGCTTTGATCTCCGCCAGTTTGGTAAGTAACAGCTCGAACTGAGCGGCAAGATAATCATATGTAGGAGCATTTACACTTTGACGTGAATAATCATCATCTCCTCCCCACAATCCCCACACGGCACCCTGAGGCCCAGTTGATAGCATTCCTGTATCCGGGAAAGAGGTTTGTGGATTCAAGTTGCCCTGCAGTGAACACAAAATTCAGGCTGAGGTAAACCCCAATGTAGTACTAAGGGAGAGCTGCATGTCAACAGCGTCCTCTTTCAGATGACTCATTAAACCATCGTTCTGCTTCCCTCTCAGGTCCGTTCAACGAAAGAAAACCCACAGTATGAGATCAAAGAATAGCAAAGGAATCCTCTCCCGTGTCCTGGTTAATATTTATTCATCAGACACCATTATTAAAACAGATCATCGGGTCATTATTGAATTGTATTTTTGGGATCTTGCTGTGCAGAAATTGTTTGCGACGTTTTCTACATCACAACAGCAGTGACTTTGGGATGTCTGCAGATTAGGAAAGGTTACAGCTTGCTATAGCTGCCAACATGTCTTCCTTTGGTCAACTGTGGCACAATTGGTAGCTATTGTCTCTGAGTCAGAAGGCTGTGTACTTGTCACATTTACTCCAGTGCAGTACCGAGAGAGTGCTGCACTATCGGAGGTGCTATCTGTATGTTGAGACGTTAAGCCGAGTCTGCCCTATCAGCTTGCATGTAAAAAGTCCAACCACCACTATTTCAAAAAAGAGCAGAGGAGGTATTCCTGGTGTCCAGGTCAACATTTGTCCCTCAACACACATCATATACAGAGATTATTATCACTTTACTGTTTGTGGAAGCTTACTGTGCAGAGGTCGGCTGACCTCTTTCCTACATTATAACAGTGACCACACTTGGAAAGTACTAGATTGGCTGTAAAGTCGTGTGAGGCATCCGATGGTTATGAAGTCTTTATTTCTTTATTGCTTTCTCTCTTTCCTAATGTGTTACTGCAATCAGGTTTCTGTTGATGGTCACAGCGAGATGTACCAGGGCAGTCTGAATTAGGGGCACTGACGCTGAATTATATCCTTTTGGAGTAGCGTTAAAAGTGCGGATTCATCATGATGAATGTTTAACAGAGGTTTCTGTTTTAGGTATTGTGTCAATTCATGAGCAGAAGACCGTCTGCACCTTGAATGAGAACTTCAGCAAGCTGTGCCAATCCACTGACGTAAGTTCATCCCAGAGTTTATACCTAGAGTAATGGACACTGAGTGGATAAGCGCCTTGGAATGCTTAATTACGCTCAAGACACGATGGCTGAAATTGTCCGCCTCGTGCCGCCAGTAGCAGAGTAACCCGTTGAGTAAAAAATCCAGCGTCAGGGAGAAAGCGGGATTGACGCCGGGCGCCAATCCGGGTATAATGCTCCAGCCCTCCCACTGGTGTCGGGATCGAGGTTGGAACCCCACATCAGCAGGAGGATGCAAATGAGTTGTGGGCCAGGTACCATATTCTCTCGGCCCACGTGGTCCTCTGGGGTGGGAATCACAGTGGCGAGAATTACGACAGGTCTTGACAAGCGTGGCTCTAACGTGGTGGCCCTCGTGGTGGACCAAGGGGGTAACTCTTTAAGGGTGTTGCCCCAAAGTCCATCGGAGGACAACCCTGCACCCCACAGTACAAGAGCTGTCTGACCCACCCCCACCAGACCTCCCCCCGCCATACCCCTGCCAGGGGTCCCCTAAATAAAGAGACCCCCCCATAGACTCCCTAAATAAAGAAACCTCCGCTGGGAGTGCATTCCATGTACCCACCACTCTCTGTGTAAAGAACCTACCTCTGACATCACCCCTATACCTTCCTCCAATCCCCTCTTGACAGCCATTTCCACCCTGGGGAAAATCTCTGGCTATCCACTCCATCCATGCCTCTCATCACCTTGTACACCTCTATCAAGTCACCTCTCTTCCTTCTTCGCTCCAGTGAGAAAAGCCCTAGCTCCCTCAATCTTTCTTCATAAGACATGCCCTCCATTCCACGCAGCATCCTAGTAAATATCCTCTGTAACCTCTCCAAAGCATCCACATCCTTCCAATAATAGGGGCTGGTTTAGCTCACAAGGCTAAATCGCTGGCTTATAAAGCAGACCAAGCAGGCCTATGGCCCCCGACCAGTGCGGCACGATCCCCACCCCCGCCAAAAAAACAGCGCCGGAGAATTCGGTCGCCGGCATCGGAGCGGCGGGGTGCGAATCAAGCGCCCCCCCCTCCCCCGGCAATTCTCCAACCCCCCGCCGGGTCGGAGAATCCCGCCCAATATTCCAAGTGTGGTCCAACCAGCGTTCTATAAAGCTGTGTGCCTGCTAGCTCCCCACCAGGCGGAGGATCGGTGGCCGTTTTGTGCCGATTTTGTGGTCGTAAAATGCCACCGTTCCCACACCGGCTTCAGCACTTAGTCTCAGACTGGGAGAATCCAGACCATAGTCTCCCAAATGAAAATGAAATGGAAAATCGCTTATTGTCACAAGTAGGCTTCAATGAAGTTACTGTGAAAAGCCCCTAGTCGTCACATTCCGGCGCCTGTCCGGGGAGGCTGGTACGGGAATTGAACGCGTGCTGCTGGCCTGCCTTGGTCTGCTTTCAAAGCTAGCGATTTAGCCCAGTGAGCTAAACCAGCCCCTGGCAGTTAAACCAGCCCCTGCCTGGTTTGTTGTAGTTGATGTAGAGTCTCAGATCTTTCGATCCCACAGTATATGGCTATATATGCAATTAAAAATCCTTTGTGGGACATAAATATTCTGTCCACAAACCTTGTTTGCTGTGATTATTGATTATGCTTTTATGTTTCCTATTCAATTTTGCCGTGTTAATTATATGCTGCCCTCGCCACCAAAGTGGCACTTTCTAGTGAGTCTACCTTCCAACTATGTCAGTGGGATAGAGACAATGGAATTTTAACCCCACATAATTGTTTAAATGCCAGGGAGAGATATTTAAAATGCCCTGGATCACTTATTTGTCCAGGTCATGCTACTTCCGATTTTAACAGATGCTTCTGGAGTGAACTAGGGTCCCAGTTCACATATTCTAATTTGGTGGCCATTATGTGATTGGGGGCGATTGCAATTTTAACATTGGCCATGCTGAAGTCTGGTACAAAGAGGATCAGGGTATTGACAAGGTCATCCATGCAGGTTATCATACTTTCTTTTGTGAATGGCTCCACAAGGCAATTTTAGGCTCTCCAATTTCCTACCATGCTATCGTCCCAGAGCCTGGCTTATTTTCCCGAAGCCAGCCGTTAGTCATTCTTCATTCAGTTCCCACCCACCCTTGGCGGCAGCAAGTTCATGGTATCCAGTATGGTCACAAACTGCATTGGGAAAGCAGTGCTGTGACTGCAATTACATCCACCATCTGACATGGGACATTGAGGATACAAAAATGTAGATTTGGGAAACCGCTCCCCCTGGAAGACCCATCTTCTTTAAATGAGCCCCCCCCCCAACCCACACCCCCTATGTTTTTGTTCCCGGGAAGAGGGGGTAGGATGGAGTCAGACCCGCCGCCTTGAGAAACAGTTCAGAAGGAACCACAGAGGCGGCTGAGTAAGGCCCAACCCAGCTCTATGGGATTTCTGGTCAGTTGTACACAAGGCTATTGGCTCTCTAGCCGATCCCCCCACCCATCCTCCTGGCTCCTTCATGCCTGCATGTCCCATTCCCCCTCATAACCCACATGCCTCCTTTCTAGCCCTCTTCGATGCCCCCTCATATTTCCCATGCCCCCTCCTTGTCCCACCATGTATCCTCCATGGTCACTGACCCAATACGGTCAGGGCAGATTTGAAACGGCGATGAAGAAAGTAAACTTCTACCAATCTAATAGAGCTATTACTCAAATACATTTCACATTGAAAAGAACCCTCAGTCATAAAATCCATTCAAAAAATGTTTAAATCCTTGCAGATGATCAATCTGTTGCTTTAAAGAAAGAAACAATTCTTATTTTACTTGCCACATCAAAGGCAGTTCTTTAAAATCTATTCGTTTTTAGTCACCTGTCTTAATGGTTCCTTCTGTGTCTTGGTGCCACTTTTAGCTTGATGGTGTCCATGAGAAGCACCCTGTGATATTTTACTGCATTTGTAGCATTGTCAAAATTAATTATATATCTTGCATTAGGAAAAAGAGACTATTTAGGAGCAAAGTGCCCCCCCCCCCCCTTGAAAACTGATATCGTCAATGGAAGTAAAGAAATAGCAAACACGTTGCATCAGTATTTACTGTAGAGGACATTGCTGGCCATTGCAAGGAAACAAATATTGATGTAGGGATGGGGACTTACTAAATTTAAAGTAAGCGAAATAACATTCATGAACAAAGTAATTCTCAGTAAATAGGTGAGAACATTGAATATGTCCAAACGATCATCTTCCAAAGCTTGCTGGATTTGGGGGCATTGTACATGGGGGCATTGTACATTTTGGTTGTACAATTGAGCATGTCACTCCACTGTTTAAGAAAGGCAAGAGAGGGAAACTGGCATGTTATCAGGAAATTACTGGAGTCTAATATGAGGGACAGAGTGACTGAACACCTTGAAAAGGTTCCACTGATCTCAGAGAGACAACACGGATTTGTCCAGGGTCGGCCGTACCTGACGAACCTGATTGAATTTTTTGAAGAGATGAAGCGAGTGGTGTGGGGGGAAATCTCTGTGGATGTTATTTATCTTGGCTTCCAGACATCATTTGATAAAGTCCTTCTTAAGAGACCATGAACTGAAGTTGAAGTGAAGGCCAATTATTGACCTAAGTGGTGATTTGATCAAAATTTTCAAGACATGACTGTGAAGTGCTGCCCATACTGCCTTCCACGGGAGTTCACTTCGGCCATCATCACAGCAGTCTACATCCAACCCCAGGCGGATGTGAAGAAGGCGTTGAATGAATTGTACACTGCTATAAACAACCTTGAAATGGAATACCCGGAGGCCTTGTTCATTCTGGCCGGGACTTCAACCAGGCCGACCTTAAGAGTGTACTGCCAAAATTCCACCAGCACATTCCCTGTCCAACCAGGGGCCCTAACATCCTTAACCACTGCTACACAAATATCAAGGGTGTCAACCGCTCTATCCCCTGACCATATTTCCTGCTCCCAGTATACAAGCAGAAACCGAAGTGGAAGGATCCGGTTAAGAAGATCGTGCAATGCTGGTCCGAGGCAACAGAAGAGCTCCTACGCGACTGCTTGGAGTCAGTGGACTGGTCCATATTCAAGAACTCAGCGGCCAATTTAGCCGAGTATGCCACTACTGTCTCAGACTTCATCAATAAGTGTGTCAAGGACTATGTGCCAAAGAAGGTAGTAGAACATACAGTGCAGAAGGAGGCCATTTGGCCCATTGCGTCTGCACCGACCAGTGCATTCCCTCACTGGAAACCATGGTTTAACTGGGAGATCCACTCACTACTGAGGTCCAGGTCTGAGGCATTCAAGACGGTTGACCCTGATCTATACAAGAAATCTAGCTACGACCTCTACAAACAATCAGGGACACCAAGGGACAATACCAGACTAAGATAGAGTCCCAAACTAACGAAACTATAGTCAGTTGTGGCAAGTCTGAAACAATATAACAGGCTACAGAGTAAAACCAAGTAGAATCTCTAGCAACAAAGCACCCCTCTCAGATGAACTCAATGCATTCCATAGTCATTTTAAACAGGAAGCCAATGAACCTATCTCAACAACAGTCTCGGACGCATCCATAGCTACTGTCACAGCCTCAGAAGTTAGATCGGCCTCCTCGAAAGTGAACTCACGGAAAGCAACAGGTCCTGACGGAGTCCCTTGTTGTCCAGTCAGATCCTGCAAGGACCAACTGGTGGGTGTGTTCACAGACATCTTTAATCTCTCCCTACTCAATTCTGAGGTTCCCACCTGCTTCAGGAAGACCACCATCCTACCAGTGTCAAAGAAGAGCCAGGCAACATGCCTCAATTACTACCGATCAGTGACCCTGGGATCTGTTATTTTGAAGTGCTTCGCGAGGTTAGTTATGAGACACATCAACTCTTAAACCTTCTAGATTGACTTGATCCACTGCAATTCACCGCCCGCCACAACTGGTCCACAGCAGATGCTATCTCCCCGGCCCTACATTCATCCCTAGAGCATCTCAACAACAGGGATACCTAAATCAGACGCCTGTTCATTGACTACAGCTTCACCTTCAATACCATAATCCCCGCCAAGCTCATATCCAAACTCCAAAACCTAGGACTTGGCTCCTCCCTCTGCAACTGAATTCTCAACTTCCTGTTACACAGACCGCAATCAGTAAGGATAAACAACAACCCCTCATCCACGTTAGTCCTCAATACCGGGGGCCCGCAAGGCTACCTACTTAGCACCCTACCATACTCCCTAAACACACATGATTGCGTGGCAAAATTCAGCTCCAAATCCATCTACAAGTTTGCTGATGACACGACTGTAGTGTGTTAGATCATAAACAACGACGAGTTAGAGTACAGGAGGGAGATAGAGAACCTCGTGGAGTGGTATAATGACAACAGTCTCTCCCTCAAAGTCAGCAAAACTAAAGAGCTGGTCATCGACTACAGGAAGGAAAGTATCGTTCACGCCCCTGTCTGTATCAATGGTGCCGAAGCGGAGATGGTTGATAGCTTCAAATTCCTAGATGCATACATCACAAACAATCTGCTCTGGTTCACCCATGTCGATGTTACGACCAAAAAAAGCAACAACTTTATATTAATCTGGATTCTTCAAAGTAATAAAACTTTCCCAGGCACTTCACAGAAGGATCATAAAACAAAGTGTAACACCGAGCCACTAAGGAGATGTTGGGTCAGGTGACCAAAGAGGTAGTTTTTAAGGAATATCTTAAAGAGGCAGCGAGGTATAAGGAAGCAGCTCCAGAGCAGCTGAAGGCACAGTCATAGTGGTGGATTGATTAAAATCAGGGAGCAGCGCAGATATATTGGAGGGGTTGTGGGGCTGGAGGAGGTTACAGAGATGGTTGGACTGCAGCAGGAGGATTGGTAAGATGAACCACCAGCAGGCACATTGGGTGATAAGAGAGAAGAACTGGGCAAATGTGCTGCTCCTCTTCCGGCAGCGCCCAGAGCCTCGACGAGCCTGTCGGAGAATGCCGCAAGAGGCACAGAGGGGAGATGTGGAAGGTTATTTAAAAGGGAGTCAAACCTGGAAGAGTAGCAAGAGGGCAGAATGGCCAACACTATATCAAATATGTTTTGAATGATGAAAAATTAGAATGTGGATTGGTATATTTGTGTTGAAATTCTACAAGTGATTCGGATAAGTGTGTTTGTATAACGCGCTCCCTGTTAAGTTACTTCTTTAATGAAGCAAATCAGCCGACTTGTTTGATGAGCAGCGTGTGGTGCAGAGCTGAGTTTCAACCCCGCTGTGTTTTCCCACAATGTTTGATTCCCTAATGATCTACAGTGTGGACCTCACTTGACATTTATTTTTTTTTCTCCTAGCTGAACATGACGTTCCATTTGTTCATTGTGGCGCTCGCTGGAGCAGGAGCGGCAGTCATTGCTATGGTGAGTACAAAATGGAGTACCCTGTCACCCTTCAGGAGAGGCCAGACCTGCACCTTGATGGGCACGATGATGAAGTTGGTTCACCCCTTTAGTGCCATGTTATCCCATGAAAATGTACACAGGTTCAACAGCCAACAAAGTCAAATCAATGGGAAATTTCCAAATAACTGGATCTATTTTCTAATGGAGACTGATTATAAATTTCCAGTCACTGGGATTTACGACTGCAGTGAAAATTATGGGTTCTCCTATGGCATGGGATGGTGTTGCTAAAGCAACAGAAACCTATTGACTTCAACCATGTGAAGATTGATTCTCTGTCAGAGAAGTCAATCTCGGCAGCAGCAGTTGGAGTTTCAATCAATCAGTGCTTTGATAGCAGCATGGCTCAAAGCCAGAGTACCATCCATGCTGTAATTACATTTTATCTGAGCACAGCTAAGAGTTAAAGGAAAACATTTCTGGGGAGAATTGCATTGCTTTGCTTCAGAGATCTGCAGGCCTGGAGTTTTCTTTGCGCTCCTGCCCTGATACACATGGAACCTGAGTGAGAACTAATTACGTGGCTTGAAAGAGGACTTAAGTCTCAATGTGCCCAAGTCTCCGTCTACCAAACCAGCCCCCGCCATCCCCCCAACACTCAAATATGAGCGCCCTCCAACCATGTTTGTTTGGGAAGGCCTCTGAACTTTACAAACATCAGGCGCAGCAAGGAATAACCGACAGGATTTTCCCGGTGCTGCAAGGTGAGAAAAATTTGAAGAGCGGCCAAAAGTCAACTGAAATTCTCCAAATTTTCCCGACCCACCCATGACGATTCCGCGCCACGGGTGGCACTGGAAAATCCCGGCTAAATTTTTTCTTGCCTTTTAATTGCGACTTTTGAGCATTTTTAAAGGTGCATTTACCTCAGCAAAGCTTGCTGTATATTTTCTATTCCTTTGAACGCAGTATTATGGCATAAGTATGAGTTATATGTAAAATTGCATGAATGATGACGATGGGTGCAGTTTCAGGTGAATATTCCGGGTGCGTGCGCTCCAGGACTTTGTATTGTATGCATCAGTGTGAAGTGGCAATTATCCCCCTGAGCACGGCTGATCAGATAGCGCACCTGTCATCATAGCTCCCACCCGCCCCTCCACCCCACCTACCCCCTTCACCGTAGTATCATGAGTATATCATCCTGGCTTATCTTATGAACAGAGCATATAAAAGAACGTATGTCAGGAACAGTGGTTTATAGTGAAATAAAGTAGTCCCACAAGCTAAACGGAAATGAGTTACTGAAGCTGCAAAATCACTCATGATTTTTCATTTCCGAGTTCTCTCTGCCTGTGGATAAAACAGGCAGAAGCCCTCGGCAGGCCAGGCTGCACCCATGGACACAGTAACACAAGGGGGAATAATCTCCTCAAGTCATTGAGCTTTAGCTGCCTGTGCAGCACGTTGGAGTCTGAACACGGAACTTGATTTCAAAATTGAAGTGTCGGTGTGGTGGGAGGCTCGCAAATCAAGCACCAAAAGACCACTTCAAGGAGCGTGCATTGGTTTGCGAAAAACAAATTGTGCAGTGCAAACAAATGTTGGAGGATATTTTAAAAAGAAACGTCTACGATCCCACTTATTTTAAATTAAAAAAAAAACGATTGAATGTTTCAGCAGAGCTTAATCGCGCCAAATTTCCATTGTTTTAACAGTTTCCAATCCCTAAAGAGCACGGAAGGAAATTTCAACCCACTGCCCATCTCCTCAAGGCCCAAGAATGTCTGAGGGAAATTTCCCTCATAATCTTACAAATATGCATTGTATGCAGCTGTCATTTTATGCGCTCTCCCTGTGATGTATTCTTTTTTGGAACACCTTGATCTTAAAAGCAAACAGAGGCAGCATCAGGTCCACATGCCTTTCTCATGATACGGGTGAGCTGCAGCAGGATTGGAGGTCTGATAACGTGGTACTCTTGTTTAAAAAGGGAGTGACGGACAGACTTAATAATTACAGGCCAGTCAGTCTAAACCCAGCAGCGGGCAACATTATTGGAATCAATGCAGAAAGACAGGATGAACTGTCACTTAGTCCGCATGGATTTGCTATGGGGAGGTCGTGCCTGATGAACGTGATTGAGGTTTTTGAGGAAGTAACAAGGAGGATTGATGAGGGTGGTGCAGTTGACGTGTTCCACATGGAGTTTAGCAAGGCTTTTGACAAGATTGCTCATGGCAGAGTGGTTAAAAATATAAAAGCCCTTGGAATCCAGGGAGATGAAGCAAGCTGGATACAAAAGTGGGTCCATGATAAGAAACAAAGGATAATTATTGATGGGTATTTTTGTGAGGTATTTCCAATGGGATTCCTGAGGGCTCGGCACTAAGTCCCTTGCTTTCTGGTGGCAGATGTTACTGATCTGGGCATAAATATCGAATCATCAAGATGTTTGCAGATGCCTCAAAAATTTGGTGTGAGGCTGGTAGGGAGGAGGATGGCTGTAGACCGCAGGAAGGTACCAATGGATTAGTCAGGTGGCCAGCAAAATGGGGCAGTACGGTGGCACAGTGGTTAGCACTGTTACATCACAGCACCAGGGTCCCAGGTTTTATTCTTACCTCGGGTGACTGTCTGTACGGAGTTTGCACGTTATCCCCACGTCTGCGTAGGTTTCCTCCCGGGTGCTCCGGTTTCCTCTCACAGATCAAAGATGTGCAGATTAGATGAATGAACCATGCTGAATTGCCCAAAAACATTAGGCGGGGTTACGGGGCTAGGAGTGGGAGGGGGGGGGGGGGTTGGGCCTAGGTAGGGTGCTCTATCTGAGCAGAGCAAGGGCTGGTACAGACCCGATGGGCCGAATGGCCTCCTTTTGCTCTGTAGGGATTCTATGATTCTATGAAATGGAATTCACCCCAGAGAAGCACGCGGTGATGTACTTGAGGAGGTCAAACAAAACAAAGGATTACACAATTAATGGGAGGCTACTAAGACAAGTAGAGGGAGCGAGGGATCTTGGCGTGAATATCCACAGATCCCTGAAGGGATCATGACAGGTTGATAAGGTGGTTCAGAAGGTATGTGGAATCTTTTCATTTATTAGCCAAGCATAGAACTATATAAAGCATTAGTTAGGCCACAACTTGGGCATTGTATACAGTTCTGGTCACCTCATTACAGGGAAGATGGCACTGCAATAGAGAGGGTACTGAGGAGATTTGCAAGGATGTAGCCAGGATTGGAAACTTGCGGCTATGAGGAAAAACTGGACAGGCTGGGACTCTTCTCTTCAGAATGGAGGATTCTGAGAGGAGATTTGATTCAGACGTACAAAATTGTGAGTGGCTTGGATATAATGGATGGGAAGGGTCTATTTGCCTCAGCAGAGAATTCAGTGACTCGGGAGCATAGATTTAAAGTGATTGATATAAGAATTAGAGGGGAGGTGAGGGAAAGGTTTTTCACCCAGACGGTGGCGGAGTCTCAAACTAGCTGCCTGAAAAGAGTCAGGAAACCTCATCTCATTTAAAGATCTGCCTGGATTTTCACCCGATGTGCCGTAACCTACAGAGCTAGGGAACAAAGCCGGAATGTGAGGTTAGGTTGAGTGGCTTGTTTTCTTGGCCAACGCAGACACGATGGGACGAGCGCCGCTGGGTATGCCGTAAACCTTCTACGATGCTGTGAAGCTTCATGCCAGGACCGCCGCATCTCTTGAAGTCGTCGAACGTGAATCAAAAACGGTTTCAGGGGTAACCCTGTTGTCACTCCCGGGAGGGTAAGATCTGTTATCTGCAGTCATTGTCATAGAGTTTGTGTAACGCTGCAGCTGGCCTACACAAGGGGCAGAGATCAGTGCTGTTTACTGGGCTACTAATCCATCAAATGTGAGGTTTAATCCCACCATGAATGTTTGAGAAATCCAACTTTTTTAAAAATCTGGAAATAAGTTAAAATGCTGCCATCTGTAACAGTGACCATGGAGCTGGGTATGTTCTATAGTGTAGAGGGACTTTAGAGGGGTTTCACAGGACGGCGCAACATCGTGGGCTGAAGGGCCTGTACTGCGCTGTTATGTTCTATGTTCTATGATTGTTGGAAAAACTTAAATGGTTCAGCAATTTACTTGGAGAAATAAACTTGTCGTCCTTGCCTGCTCTGGCCTTCATTTGACTTTCATTCTATATCAAGGTGATTGACTCTAAGCTGACCTCTGAAGTGGCGGCACAGTGGCACAGTGGGCAGCACTGCTGCCTCACAGCGTCAGGGACCTGTGTTCGATTCCGTCCTTGGGTGACTGAGTGGAGTTTACATGCTTCGGTTTCCTCCCACAGTCCAAAGGTTAGGTGGAGTGGCCATGCTAAATTTCCCCTCATAGAACATACAGTGCAGAAGGAGGCCATTCGGCCCATCGAGTCGTAAACGACCCACTTAAGCCCTCACTTCCATCCTATCCCCGTCACCCAATAACCCCTCCTAACCTTTTTGGTCACTCAGGGCAATTTATCATTGCCAATCCACTTAACTCTTGGACTGTGGGAGGAAACCGGTGCACTCGGAGGAAACCCACACAACGGGGAGAACATGCAGACTCCGCACAGACAGTGACCCAGCGGGGAATTGAACCTGGGACCCTGACGTTGTGAAGCCACAGTGCTATCCACTTGTGCTACCGTGCTGCTCAATGTCCAAAGACGTGCAGGTTAGGCGAGGTTACGGGGATAGGGTAGGGAAGTGGGGCTAGGTAGGGTGCTCTTTCCGAGGGTCGGTGCAGACTCAATGGGCTGAATGGAATTCTATGGATTCCACTGTCCCAAAAGCCTCTACGCTGTACAAAGCCACTTAGCAAGAGGCAATAGATTCTGGCCTTTCCAATGTCGCCCACATGCTGAGAATTAATATTTTTTTAAAAAGCTGTGTAAATAAAGCTTGGACAAAAATGTTTAAATATCCTGACAATAATGTCACGGCTTTGTCGGGGGCGCAGTGTAGGTTTAATGTTTGAAAGAGCTGGCACAGACACGATGAAGTCGAAGACTAACTGCTGTGCGGCTTGATTCGACGATTCCACGATGATAGAATCAAGTGGTGCAAGAATTGCTAATTTGAATAAATTTGAATGCAGGCAAAAGTAATAATTACATAGCGCAAGCAGGAGTCTCTGTGACACTCGCCCCTGTCAGTGGCAGCACAATTGTGTTGCATCCTTACATTTTGAACCGTAGTTGAATGGTGCATGCTTATTTTTTTAATACCTTCAATCGCATACTGCTGTGAGTTTTCTGGCTGCGAAGATTTGTGGGTTATAGTCAATGAAGCTTGCGCATGGCTGGAGTTATTTTTCACGAAATCTATCCATAAAGTAGCCTTGTCTGTCGCCAGCTGCTCACTGCCCAGATAGATGGCACTTTCACAACAAGGTTAGATGGTGTATCTTATTTCATACTGTGCGCGCAGGCTGTCACTGACCCTGATCCCAATTGCCGCAGCGCTTGTTTGGCTTCAGCTGGCATGCACTTGGCATTTTGGGATTCAAGCTTGTATTCTCAGGTTGGTAAGATTTTGGTTCCCTTGCCCTGCACCACCATTCACTTAATGGCTGAGATTGAGAAGCTGTATCAAGGAGAAATATCCTTGCTGTCAAGAAAGTATAGTCATGTTCACAAAACATCCAATGAGACAGACACAAAATATTGGATGTATCACAATTATCACTTGTGTTGTGTGTTAGGAGGGATGACAGCAGACAGTTATACACAATTCTAGATATTACTCTGGCCATTTTTGTGTCTGCCCAATATTCCTCTCCCTACCTTTCTGGTAGAGGCATTTAGTCACTAATTATAACATTTTCATTACAATAGCAGCCGCAGGAATATGATAAACATTAGAAGATAGGACGAGGAGTAGGTCATTCAGCCCATCGAGACTGCTCCGCCATCCAAGCAGATCACGGATAACCATCTATCTCCATGTCAATTCTCTCCACTATCCCCATGTCCCTTGATGTCATTTGCTTCCAGAAACTTATCAGAGAATTATAGAAGCCCTACTGTGCAGAAGCAGGCCGTTTGGCCCATTGGGCCTGAACTGACCCATCGAATGAGCACTCCACCCATGTCCACTCCCCTGTCCACCCCGCCCTATCCCCGTAACCACATAACTTAACCTGCATACCCTGCACACTAAGGCGCAATTTATCATGGCCAATCCACCTAACCCGCACTTCTTTGGACTGTGGGAGGAAACCGGAGCTCCCGGACGAAACTCACGCCGACACGGGGAAAACGTGCAAACTCCACACAGACAGTGACCCAAGGCCAGAATTGAACCCGGGTCCCTGGTGCTGTGAGGCAGCAGTGCTAATCACTATATCACCGTGTCGTCCCATCGATATCTGTCTTGAACATGCTCAATGATTGAGCATCCACAATCCTCTGCGGTGGAGGATTTCACAGATTCACCATCCTCTGAGTGAAGAAATTGCTCCTCATCTCAGTCCTAAATGGCCTGTCCCTGATACTGAGGCTGTGACCCCTGGTTCTAGAGAAAAAGATACATCCATTGATCGCTCCAAACATAATTTCCAGACTCTGAAATTCAGATCCATGTCTAGCTTTACGACTTTCCTTCATATTGTTTTGAAATGTTTCCAATTAAGGGGCAACTTAACGTGGCCAGTCCACCTACCCTGCACACCTTGTGGGGAGTGGGACCCACACAGTCGCGGGTAGAATGTGCAAACTCCACATGGACAGTGACCCGGGGCAGGGATCAAACCTGGGTCCCCGGCGCCATGCTAACCACTGCGCCACTGTACCACTCTTACTTCATATTTATATGTATTTTCAACCTGTGTCACATTATGGTCTGCAATAATCACCATGATTGAGAGGGTGCAGTTGATTCACCAGAATTATGCCGAGGATGAGGGACTTTAGTTATATGGTGAAACTGGTAAAGACAAATTGTTTCTCTTCAAGTGGAGGAGGTTAAGTGTAGATTTAATTGAGGTGCTACAAATTATGGAAGGCATCGGTGTATGTCTGGAGGTCTGCATTTTGTCCCTGTATTTGAGAAGGAGCCATGATTGCATTGGGGACGATTGCATGACTGGAGGGTTTAATCTTATGAGGAGAGGTTGGACAGATTGGGCCTGTTTCTCTTGCAGTTAGGAGGTGCTTGTATTGGTGAGTCGGGGTTCCTGGGAGGACTTGGCAGGGCAGTGGCTTGGGGAGATCTTTCTCCCTTTGGTAGGGAGCCGGGTGGTTGGAGCTGAAGGTCACAGTTTGAGGATGAGGGCTCTCCCATTTGGAATGGGAATAGGAGGATTTTTTTTCTCTCTCAGAGGGTTGTGAGTCTATGGGACTCTCTTCCTCAGAGGGTAGTGAAAAATTCCACTAAATTAGTTAGGCACGACCTGCCCTTTATGAACCCATGCTGCATCTGCTCAATGGGACAATTTCCGTCCAGATGCCTCGCTATTCCTTCCTTGATGATAGATTCCAGCATCTTCCCTACTACCGAAGTTAAGCTAACTGGCCTATAATTACCCACTTTCTGCCTACCCCCTTTTTTAAACAGTGGTGTCACGTTTGCTCATTTCCAATCCGTCGGGACCACCCCAGGGTCTAGTGAATTTTGGTAAATTATCACGAGTGCATTGGCAATTTCCCCAGCCATCTCTTTTAGTACTCTGGGATGCATTCCATCAGGGCCAGGGGAGAATGTGCAAACTCCACACGGACAATGACCCAGGGGCGGGATTCGAACCCGGGTCCTCAGCGCCGCAGTTCCAGTGCTAACCACTGCGCCACATGCCGCCCTGTGGAATACACTAATAAAATTCCAAAAATATTAAATAATCAAGGGGCAGAATGAGGGGAGGAAATGAATACGATAATTCACGAGGGAAAAGGTACTAGGGAAACAAATGGGGCTATAGGCTGCTAAGTCCCCTGGACCTGATGGGTTGAATCCCAGGATATTTAAGGAAGTAGCTACAGAGATAGTGGATACACTGGTAGTAATCTTCCAAGAATCCTTAAATTCTGGGAAAATCCCAGAGGATTGGAAAATTGACAATGTAACACCTTTATTCAACAAAGAAGGGAGACAAAAAACAAGTAACAATAGGTCAGTTCGCTTAACTTCTGACATTGGAATTGCACTAGTTCCACGTGGCACCATTGCTAGCCCACTAACGGATCCTGAATCACTCCGGGACTGGCAGTGCTTTCGTCAATGTCGAACACTCGCGATTCAGTCCTAGCGTCAGCACTTAGTCCCCCAAAAGGAGGATCCTGCCCAATGAGTTTTCAGCCTCCGCCACCTGGTCAGACAGTAGGTTCCAGTCTACTCAACCCAGCACCGGCCCTAGGGTTGCTGGCGCCCCGGGCAAGCTGAACTTCGGCGCCCTTGGGGGGGGGCGGGGCCGAGGGGGGGGGTGAGGGGGGGCGGGGCTGAGCCGGGGGGCAGGGCCAAGGGGGGGGGCGATGGGGGGTGGGGGGCGGGGCCGAGGGCGGGGCGGGGGGGGGGCGGACCCGAGGGGGGTGGGTGGGGGGAGCGGACCGAGCGGGGGGGCGGACCGAGGGGGAGGGCGGCCACCGCGCATGCGCTGGTTGGCACCGGCCCAACTGCGCATGCGCGGGATCCGAGTCTCTGGCGACTGCCCGAGTTGCCGGTGCCTTGAGCCGGCCCTGACTCAACCTCTCCTCGTAATCCACGGGGTAAAAAATATTCTCCGCTAATTCTTCATGCCAATTACTTTAAATCCACCTCTCTTTTGTCACTGACTTCCCTGCTGGGGGCAATGGCTCCTTCTATCCATTTAGCCCCTCACAATTTTACAGTTATCCTTTAACTCTCTCCCCAGACTACTATGATCCAAAAGAAACTAGCCCAGCCCAGCCAACCTTTCTTCATTGGTAACATTCTCTTTTCTTGGCAACATTATCTCCTTTGCACCCTTTAGGCATGTTCAAACCCTTCCCGTAATGTGGTGACCAGAACTGAATGCAGTGCCCTCGCTGTGACCTAACGTTTTACCAAGTTCGCTTTACAAAGTTCCAGCATAATTTCCCTGCTGTCATTTGTTTTTTCTGCTCATTCTTGGGATGTCAGCTTCACTGGATAGGCCGGCATTTATTTCCCGTCCGACCTTCCTGGTTTGCTGGGCCATTTCAGAGAGCACTTAAGAGTCACAGGTAAGGATGGCAGTTTTCCTTCCCTAAAGGACATCAGTGAACCAATTGCTTTTTTACAACAATCATGGAACACTTACAGTGCAGAAGGAGGCCATTCAGCCCCATCGGGTGTGACCGACCCTCTGAAGGACCACCTCACCCAGGCCCACTCCCCTGCCTTATCCCTGTAACTCCACCCAACCTTTGGACACTAAGGGGCAATTTAGCATGTCCAATCCACCTAACCTGCACATCTTTGGACTGTGGGAGGAAACGGGAGCACCCGGAGGAAACCTACGCAGGGGAGAAAGTGCAAACTCCGCACAGACAAGCACCTGAGGTGAGAATCAAACCCGTGCCCCTGGCGCTGTGAGGCAGCAGTGCTGATCACCGTGCCACCATCGGCAGTGGTTTCATAGTCATCATTGGACTTTTGATTCGAGATTTTTATTAAAGTTTAATTTCACCATCTACTGTGGTGGGATTTGAACCCGGGTCCCCAGAGCTTTAATCTGGGCCTCTGGATGACTAGTCCAGTGACAATACTCTTACGCCATCTTCGGCCTTGGCTCATCAAGGAAGACACCCTGTATGCTTCTTTAACCACCTTAACATCTGGGACACATAAAGGAAACATTCCATGTGGCTCACGTAGATATAAGCCAGGACTGTCACTTTACTAAAGGCTAAGAGAAGAATTTATTGGTGCTGTTGAATATCCAAATCCATATTAGACAACGGGTTCTGCAAACAGTGCTTTTGGCCCTTTGCCTCCAAATGTCTGAATAAAAACTGTTTCTTATCTGACCTTGTTATCCATCTGCTCGCACAGAAAAAAGCCGGTGTTCTGGCACTGAAACACAAATCTGCTGTAACAAAGGTTATCGACCTGCGCAACCTTGTAAACAGGCAATCTCTCTAAATACTAAATACACCAGATTAAAAGCATCTTAGTTTCAATACAGCTTCCCAGCTGAAATAAAAAAACACCCACACTACGTGTAACTAAAGGGCAAGGGCCAGGTTCATGAATATGCCCGCAGTCAGGCTCCTGTGAATGCTTCGTTGAGCTTCGCTCCTGCTTAAAGCCGTAGGTCTCCTTAATCTGCTTTGAGCTTTAGTGAGCTGCAGAATGGCCAAAGGTACCAGGCTGAAAATGTCTTGCTAGACTGTAAACTGTGCAGGGAGAGAGAGATAACGGGGCGGAATTCTCCGCTCCCGGGAAAAATCGGGAGGGCCGTCGTGAACTCGGCTGAGTTTCACGACGGCCTCGGAGGCCGCTCCTCGCCCCCTATTCTCCCCTCCCGGCAGGGCTAGGAGCGGCGCTCCGTAAAACCCGGCCGTGGGGGCGTCGCGCCGAGAATGACGCGGCCGGCGCACCTAATGATATCAGCCGCGCATGCGCAGCTTGGCCGGCTCCAACCCGCGCATGCACGGCTGACGTCATGACTCTGATGGCACGAACCCGCGCATGCGCGGTGGCCGTCTTTCCCCTCAGCCTCCCCGCAAGACGTGACGGCTTGATCTTGCTGGGCGGTGGAGGGGAAAGCCGGCCCGACGATCGGTGGGCACCGATCGCAGGCCTGTCTCCTCCCGAGCACAATCGTGGTGCTCTTTCCTTTCTAGGCCACCTACAAGCCCCAAACGGGCTTCTCACTCCCGTTTCACGCCGGCAGCGACCAGGTGTGTTTGCCGCCGTCGTGAAACGGCTGCAAACGACAGGCCGCTCGGCCCATCCTGGTCGGAGAATCGCCGTTCGCCGTAAAAAACGCGAGCGGTGATTCTTCCGAGCCGGGGGGCGGGGGGGGCGGGGGGGGGGGGGGGGGGGGGGGGGGGGGGTCGGGGATCGAGGGGAGCGTGAATTTTGTCGGGGGGCCCTCCCACGATTCTCCCACGCCGTGTGGGGAGCGGAGAATCGCGCCCAGGGTGTGCATCAAGAAATGTTTAAAATAATTTCACAGGATATGGGCGTAACTGGCTTGGCCAGCATTTGTTGCCCATCCCTATTAGGCCTTGAGAAGGTGGTGGTGAATCACAATCTTGAATTAATGTCATACATATGATGTAAGTACACCCACGTGGCTCGATCTACCGGCCGCATTGCAAATCTTCCTAGATCTACCGAGATCTAACGCAATCTTGCAAGACGTCGTGATCTGAATGCGGGATCGCAATTTTGCAAATCTGCATATTAGAGTGAGACAGCTAGCCTCAGTCTGATATGTTCTCCCATGATCTACCGAGGCGTGGGATCCAACCCACTCACCTCGGATATCTCAGCCGACCAGATGGAACGGGACTAGTGCGGGTCTCCCAGAGGATTGGAGGTTCTCATAGGCTTTCTCTCTGGGCAGGGTGGTACCTTGGCACTCCTAGTGCCAACCTGGATTCCTGAAAGTGCCATTTGTGTGCTGGTTTGGCACTTTCCAGGTGGCATTGTCATCTGATGAGGCACTGCCAGGGTACCAGGCTGGTAGTGCCACGCTGGCATTTTCCCATGCAGGGGTTTGGGCCCAGGGGTGCCCTGTATAAGTGCGATGGGGTGCAGGGGGGCTTATAGGTAAGTTGGAACTTTGAGGATGTTCGGGGGTCAGGTTGAGGGTTCAAGAGATTGGGCCGCCAGTTTAAAATGTGGCCCAATCTTCTCCTGCAATGAGGAGTTCTGGCGAGTGGAGCTCCTCAGTGCAGGAAATGGGACTACGTGTGGCGTCATTGCGGAGCTCCCCGCTGAGGCCCCGAATATAACCTGAGCCCCAGTAGATAGCACGGTGTTTCTCGGCAGTGCGAGCACTGGAAACACTCAGCTAAATGCGTTTGTTAGGGGACCCTATTCCCATTCAGTTAGATCACACCCACACTGTTGTTAGGGAGGGAGTTCCAGCATTTTGGCCCAGCGACAGTGAGGGAATGGTAATATAGTTCAAAGTCAGGATGGTGTGCGGTTTGGAAGGAAATTTGCAGGAGATGGTGTTCCTTTGTGTCCGCTAACAAGCAGCCATCCAACAAGAACATTACATGGTACCAAGTATTGATGGTATTAAACACTGATAAAAAAAACTATCACATCATCGAATGGGAAAATTAAAACCCGATAACCAGTGTATCTAGACTTTCAAAAGGCTTTCGACAAGATCCCACACAAGAGATTAGTGAGCAAAATTAAAGCTCATGGTATTGGGGTACTGTATTGACGTGGATAGAGAACTGGTTGGCAGACAGGAGCCAGAGATTGGGAATAAATGGGTCCTTTTCAGAGTGGCAGGCAGTGACCAGTGGGGTACCTCAATGTTCAGTGCTGGGACCCAGCTGTTCACAATCTCCAGTAATGGCTGAACAAAACATGTAATATCTTCAAATTTTCAGACAACACTAAGTTGGGTGGCAGTGTGTGCTGTGAAGAGGATGTAATCTAATGCAATATAATGTGGGTAAATGTGAGGTTATCCACTTTGGTGGCAAAAACAAGAAGGCAGATTATTACCTGAATGGTGGCAGTTTAGGAAAAGGGGAAGTGCAACGAGACCTGGGTGTCTTGATAATAATAATAATCACTTATTGTCACAAGTAGGCTTCAATGAAGTTACTGTGAAAAGCCCGTAGTCACCACATTCCGGCACCTGTTCGGGGTATGGGAATTGAACCTGCGCTGCTGCCTTGCTCTGAATTACAAGCCAGCTGTTTATCCCAGTGTGCTAAACCAGCCCCTCTGTGCTAAACCAGCCCCTCAGTCGCTGGAACAGTTGCTGAAGGTTGGCATGCAAGTACAGCAGGTGGTGAGGAAAGCTAATGGGGGGGTTTAAACTAATTCAGCAGGGGCATGGGAACCTGGATTGTAGTTCTGGGGTACGGGAGATTGAGAGTAGAGAAGTCAGGAGCACAGATTTGACTTCGCAGGAGGGCGCCAGTGTTCAGGTCGGTGGTTTGAAGTGTGTCTATTTCAATGCCAGGAGTATACAAAATAAGGTAGGGGAACTGGCAGCATGGGTTGGTACCTGGGACTTCAATGTTGTGGCCATTTCAGAGACATGGATAGAGCAGGGACAGGAATGGTTGTTGCAGGTTCCGGGGTTTAGGTGTTTTAGTAGGGTAAGAGAAGGGGGCAAAAGAGGGGGAGGTGTGGCGCTGCTAGTCAAGGACAGTATTACGGTGGCAGAAAGGATGCAAGATGGGGACTCTTCTTCCGAGGTAGTATGGGAAAGGAGACGCCACACTGCTGGGAGTTTTCTATAGGCCACCTAATAGTTCTAGAGATGTAGAGGAAAGGATGGCGAAGATGATTCTGGAAAAGAGCGAACGTAACAGGGTAGTTGTTATGGGAGACTTTAACTTTCCTAATATTGACTGGAAAAGATATAGTTCAAGTACATTGAATGGGTCGTTCTTTGTACAATGTGTGCAGGAGGGTTTTCTGACACAATATGTTGACAGGCCAACAAGAGGTGAGGCCACTTTGGATTTGGTTTTGGGTAATGAACCAGGCCAGGTGTTGGATCTGGAGGTAGGTGAACACTTTGGAGACAGTGACCACAATTCGGTGACCTTTACATTAGTGATGGAAAGGGATAAGTATACCCCGCAGGGCAAGAGTTATAGCTGGGGGAAGGGCAATTATGATGCCATTAGACATGACTTAGGATGTGTAGGTTGGAGAAGTAGGCTGCAAGGGTTGGGCACACTGGATATGTGGAGCTTGTTCAAGGAACAGCTATTGCATGTTCTTGATCAGTACATACCAGTCAGGCAGGGAGGAAAGGGTAGAGCGAGGGAACCGTGGTTTACCAAAGAAGTGGAATCTCTTGTTAAGAGGAAAAAGGAGGCCTATGTGAAGATGAGACGTGAAGTTTCAGTTGGGGCGCTTGATAGTTACAGGGAAGCGAGGAAGGATCTAAAGAGAGAGCTAAGACGAGCAAGGAGGGGACATGAGAAGTCTTTGGCAGGTAGGATCAAGGAAAACCCAAAAGCTTTCTATAGGTATGTCAGGAATAAAAGAATGACTAGGGTAAGAGTAGGACCAGTCAAGGACAGTGGTGGGAAGTTGTGTGTGGAGGCTGAGGAGATAAGCGAGATACTAAATGAATACTTTTCGTCAGTATTCACTCAGGAAAAAGATAATGGGCGGGATTCTCCGACCCCATGCAGGGTCGGAGAATTGGCGGGAAGCGGCGTGATTTCCGCTCCCGCAGGTCTCCTAATTCTCCCGCCGGTAAAAAATCGGCGTTGTGCAAATCCCGCCGGCAGCCTGTGAAAACAGCTGGCGCCGGCGGGATTTCATTTTTTAAAAACTCACCTTTAAATCTCCGGCCCGGATGGGCCGAAGTCCCGCCGCTGGGAGGCCTTCTCCCGCCGCCGAGGTGTACACCACCTCAGAAACGGCGGACTCAGCGGCGCGAGCGGGCCCCCGGGGTCCTGGGGGGGGCGGGGGGCGATCGGACCCGGGGGGGTGCCCCCACGGAGGCCTGGCCCGCGATCGGGGCCCCCCGCTCACTCCGCGGGGCAGTGCCGTGGGGGCACTCTTTCTCCTTCCGCGCCGCCACGGCCTCCGCCATGGCGGACGCGGAGGAGAACCCCGCATCGCGCATGCGCCGGCAGTGAGGTCAGCGGCCAGCTGCCGCTGACGTCACTGCCGGCGCATGCGCCGACCGCCGAAAGCCTTTCGGCCAGCCCCGCTTCTGACTGCGCCGGGTGTTTGCGCCAGTCTACCGGTGCAAACTGCTCCGGCGCGGGGCTGGCCCCCAAAGGTGGGGAGAATTCCCCACCTTTGGAGGAGGCGCGACCCCTGAGTGGTTGGCGCCACTCCCCTACGCCGGCACCCTCCGTCACGCCGGGTAGGGGAGAATCCCGCCCACGATTGTGGAGGAGAATGCTGAGACCCAGGCTATTAGAATAGATGGCATTGAGGTGCGTAGGGAAGAAGTGTTGGCAATTCTGGACAAGGTGAAAATAGATAAGTCCCTGGGGCCTGATGGGATTTATCCTAGGATTCTCTGGGAAGCTAGGGAAGAGATTGCTGAGCCTTTGGCTTTGATTTATAGGTCATCATTGGCTACAGGAATAGTGCCAGAGGACTGGAGGATAGCAAATGTGGTCCCTTTGTTCAAGAAGGGAAGTAGAGATAACCCCGGTAACTATAGGCCGGTGAGCCTAACGTCTGTGGTGGGTAAAGTCTTGGAGAGGATTATAAAAGATACGATTTATAATCATCTAGATAGGAATAATATGATTAGGGATAGTCAGCATGGTTTTGTGAAGGGTAGGTCATGCCTCACAAACCTTATCGAGTTCTTTGAGAAAGTGACTGAACAGGTGGACGAGGGTAGAGCAGTTGATGTGGTGTATATGGATTTCAGTAAAGCGTTTGATAAGGTTCCCCACGGTCGGCTATTGCAGAAAATACGGAGGCTGGGGATTGAGGGTGATTTAGAGATGTGGATCAGAAATTGGCTAGTTGAAAGAAGACAGAGTGGTGGTTGATGGAAAATGTTCAGAATGGAGTTCAGTTACGAGTGGCGTACCACAAGGATCTGTTCTGGGGCCGTTGCTGTTTGTCATTTTTATAAATGACCTAGAGGAGGGCGCAGAAGGATGGGTGAGTAAATTTGCAGACGACACTAAAGTCGGTGGAGTTGTAGACAGTGCGGAAGGATGTTGCAGGTTACAGAGGGACATAGATAAGATGCAGAGCTGGGCTGAGAGGTGGCAAATGGAGTTTAATGTGGAGAAGTGTGAGGTGATTCACTTTGGAAAGAATAACAGAAATGCGGAATATTTGGCTAATGGTAAAATTCTTGGTAGTGTGGATGAGCAGAGGGATCTCGGTGTCCATGTACATAGATCCCTGAAAGTTGCCACCCAGGTTGATAGGGTTGTGAAGAAGGCCTATGGTGTGATGGCCTTTATTGGTAGAGGGATTGAGTTCCGGAGCCATGAGGTCATTTTGCAGTTGTACAAAACTCTAGTACGGCCGCATTTGGAGTATTGCGTACAGTTCTGGTCGCCTCATTATAGGAAGGACGTGGAAGCTTTGGAACGGGTGCAGAGGAGATTTACCAGGATGTTGCCTGGTATGGAGGGAAAATCTTATGAGGAAAGGCTGATGGACTTGAGGTTGTTTTCGTTAGAGAGAAGAAGGTTAAGAGGTGACCTAATAGTGGCATACAAAATGATCAGAGGGTTAGATAGGGTGGACAGTGAGAGCCTTCTCCCACGGATGGGGGTGGCTAGCATGAGGGGACATAGCCTTAAATTGAGGGGTAATAGATATAGGACAGAGGTCAGAGGTAGGTTTTTTACGCAAAGAGTGGTGAGGCCGTGGAATGCCCTACCTGCAACAGTAGTGAACTCGCCAACATTGAGGGCATTTAAAAGTTTATTGGATAAGCATATGGATGATAAGGGCATAGTGTAGGTTAGATGGCCTTTAGTTTTTTTCCATGTCGGTGCAACATCGAGGGCCGAAGGGTCTGTACTGCGCTGTATCGTTCTATGTTCTATGTTCTAATGGCATGCTGGCCCTCAAAACGAGAGAATTTGGGTCTAGGAGCAGGGATATCTTGCTGCAGTTACACTTGGGCCTTGGTGAGGTCACACCTTGAGTATTGTGTGCAGTTTTGGTCTCCTAGTTTGAGTAAGGACATTTTTGCTATTGAGGGTGTCCAGCGAAGGCTCACCAGACTAATTCCCGGGATGGCAGGACTGACACATGAAGAAAGACTGGATCGACTGGGCTTGTACTCACTGGGGTTTGGAAGATTGAGAGGGGATCTCACAGAAACATATAAAATCCTGATTGGACTAGGCAGGCTAGATGCGGGAAGAATGTTCCTGATGTTGGGGTCATCCAGAACTAGGGGTCACAGCCGAAGAATAAGGGGTCAGCCATTCAGGACTGAGATGAAGAAGAACTTCTCTCAGAGAGTTGTGAAATTGTGGAATTCTCAACAACAGAAAGCTGTTGGGGCCAGTTCGTTGTTTATATTCAAGAGAGAGCTGGACATGGCCCTTGCAGCTAAAGGGATCAAAGAGTATGGAGAGAAAGAACGAGTGGGATATTGAATTTGCATGATCAGCCATGATCATATTGAATGGTGGTGCAGACTTGTAGGGCCGAATGGCCTACTTCTGCATCTATTTTCTATTTTCTGTGTTTGTATGTTTGTAAACAGTCCCAACCTCTCCAATCAATATTCTCAACTGAAATTCCTTATCCCTGGAACCATTCTCGTGGATTTTAACTGCACTCTCTCTAATGACTTCACATTTTTCCGAAAGTGCGGCGCCCAGAATTAGACGCAATGCTCCAGCTGAGGCCAAACTCACGTCTTATGCAAGTTCAACATAACCATCCTGCTCTTGTACCTTACGCTCCCTTTAATAAATCCTAGGATACTGTACTCTTTGCTAACTCTGCTCTCAACCTGCCCTGTCACTTATCCACATACACACTCAGGTCCCTTTGCTCCTGTATCCACTTCAGAGCAGTAGCCTTTTAAATTGGTGTTTACCAACCACAACCATCTTCCTTTGTTCTAGATATACCTCCACCAGTAGAGATTTCCCCCTGATTCCATTGACTTTAGTTTTGCTCAATCTCCAGTTTTGCCACACTCGGCAAAAACCTGCCTTGATGTGACTGGCACTCACTTTCGCCTCACCTCTTCATTACAGCTCTTTGGCCCATGTTTTGGACCAAGGTTGTAACGAGACACCAAGAGCTGAGTGACTCTGGCAGGGGTGGGAGCCTAACTATCAGAGTGTTGCTTGAAGTTGCAGGGTAGGCGGGGGGGGGGGGGATTCGGAAGTCATGGAAGTCAGGGTCATGGGATGGACAAATTGGGAGACCGGAAGTCTGGAAAAAAGAGAGGAGCAAAAGGTAACAAGGCAGCGACGAGATGCCCCATGGCATGGATAGGGCGGACCAAAGAATCCGATGGTGGGTTAGAGCACCAGGAAGCGAAAGACGAGCAGGTGAACGCAGGGGCTGTGGAGAAATTAGGTGAACTGCTTAGGCAGCAGCCCAGAGCTTAAGGAGATACAGGAAGATGTAACGTCTGGGAGACAAGGCAATCAGCTTCCTTGCGGTCACAGGAAATCAGTAAAGGAGCTCTGCCAATGGGACTCTGCTGCCAGGCTGATTAAAGGTCACGAGTTAACCTGCTGACATTATCCTGATAGATCTGGAACATCAGCCGTGAATGTCCAATGTAAATACTTAATTCCTCCAGATTCAGCTTTTCCATTAATGTTTGTACAGATTTGATGCCAGTGGAATTAAAGATTTCTATTTTATAACTTCTAAATCCTACTGAAGGTGGAGCAGGCTCGAGGGGGTCAAAGGGCCTACTTTATTCCTATTTCATATGGTCTTTTAGTCTAGTTATATCGTTACTGATTCTTTACTTCCTGGATATTCCCAATATTTCTCTCTGCCTGTTTATATCTTTGCTGGCCAATTTGTGTCATGTTGCAAACACTCAGATCCATTTAAATTTATGGGCAAAACCATTGTTTCATAAACTTCTACTTTCATTTTAATCAAAATATGTTAGGGGCGCGGCGCTGAAGACCCGGGTTCGAATCCCGGCCCTGGGTCACTGTCCGTGTGGAGTTTGCCCATTCTCACCATGCCTGCGTGGGTTTCACCCCCACAACCCAAAGATGTGCAGGTTAGGTGCTTGGCCACGTTAAATTACCCCTTAATTGGATAAAAAATAATTGGGTACTCTAAATTTAAAAAAAAGAATGTTAGGGGCGGCACGGTAGCACAGTGGCTAGCACAGTGCCGGGGACTCAGGATCAATTCCAACCTTGGGTCACTGTCTGTGTGGAGTTCGCCCGTTCTCCCCGTGTCTGCGTGGGTTTCCTCCGGGTGCTCCGGTTTCCTCCCACAGTCAAAAGCTGTGCGGGTTAGGTGGATTGGCCATGCTAAATTGTCCCTTAGTGTCCAAAGGTTAGGTGGGGTTATGGTACAGGGCCGCAGAGTGGGCCCTGTTGGATGCACATTTGGAGGATCGGTGCAGACTCGATGGGCCGAACAGACCCCTTCTGCACTGTCGGGATTCCATGATCTTTAACCTTCAATATCCTGCTTTAGCTTCTAAAATGCAGCAGAGGGTATTATCAATGGTAAAAGAAATGTGGTCAAGTTCCAAGTCACCAGATTAGTTTCGCAGCTTAGCTTTCGGGAGCCAACAGATCTGAAAACATGTCCAAAATTATTCACATACAACTGCCCAACTCAGGAAGGGCCAGTGGACAATTGCACCACCCAGTGGTAGCATCCATTAATGAAGCTGCATCAGTGAAAACCTAACTTGAATTCCACACCAAAGCAGAAAGCATCCGTCTGTCGTGTGTGTTAATAATTACTTATTGCCACAAGTAGGCTTCAATGAAGTTACTGTAAAAAGCCCCTAGTCACCACATTCCACCACCTGTTCGGGGAGGCCGGTGCGGGAATTGAACCCGTGCTGCTGCCATTGTTCTGCATTACAAGCCAGCTGTTTAGCCCACTGTGCTAATCCAGCCCCTTTGTGCGTGTGTGTGTGAATGTGTGAGTAAATGCTTCATATTTTAAGTTATGTCTCTTATTTCGTCCTGCATCACATAAAGGATGCCTTTAACCTTTTATTTCAACAACAGATTCTGCGGAGACCCTTGGAACCTCCTCTTTCATTGTCCTCCATGTTTTCCTTCCGTGATCACTCTTGCTGTCAGCCAATAGAGGAAGTTAGGGTCACAACAGCCCCCCCGGAATGCCACCCTGGGCAATGGCATTGACCAGGCATGTCCCTCCTCCATGCCTTCCCTCCCGCTGTGGTAGCTATACTACCTTTGTGTCTCCAGCGGCTTCCCCTTGAACGCTTCCTGTTTTTCAATAGCTCTTGTCAGCCTCGTCGACATTACAGAATTTCTCACCTGAGGGGGAGCGTATAACGGGGAAGACTTTTAAATGTATTTAAATGAGGTTCCCGCCATTACCGGTGAGGTTGGAAAAAAAAATCAGAAAATGCGATCTCGCTGGCGAGAATCCCATTTTCTGATTCTCGTGATATTTTGCTCTGACGTTGTCATCTGAGCTCTCGGCGGCTGCCCCCAATGAGTGAACCGGTACCAGGGAGGTTGCTGTGCCATTGTATCTAAATGCAGATGATGCAGAAGACGGCACTGTTGCTTCACAGCACCAGGGTCCCAGGTTTGATTCCCGGCTTGGGTCACTGTCTGCGCGGAGCCTGCACGTTCTCCCCGTGTCTGCGTGGGTTTCCTCCGGGCACTCCGGTTTCCTCCCACAAGTCCCGAAAAACGTGCTTGTTAGGTGAATTGGACATTCTGAATTCCCCCTCTGTGTACCTGAACAAGTGCCGGAATGTGGCGACGAGGGGATTTTCACAGTAACTTAATTTCAGTGTTCATGTAAGCCTACTTGTGTCAATAATAATGGAGATTAAGATAGATCTTGTTTTGGGGATTTTAATAAGGACACGGCGAGTCCACATTGAGTAAAAACAAGAACAAAGTTTTATTTACAAACAATATATATACACACTACCCGCTAGACCCCTACCGGGTTCCTTCTGGTTGGTGCTTCACTGGTGACAGCAAGCCCACCTTGGCAGAGCCTCTGCAACCAACAGAGTGAATCCCAGTCCCTGAACCACTATCTGTGGCAGGCGAACTGATTGCTACCCAGAGGCAATCAGGATTGTGGTTGCAATGATGGACAACGGCTCTCTGGTATATTTCGTCAATCGTGCCCTCGTGTCCCTTACGTCCAGGCGTTGGATCCCTGTACTGACTTTCCAGTACATTTGTTGTTCAATGCTTGAGACAGCAGCCTCCGTTTCTATTTCCATCTCTAGTGGGTGACCATTTGCCTGGATGGTGATCTTGATGGGGACTACACCTGGTACCATACGGAACCATTTGGTAGCATGAGGAAGTCAAACGCCATCCAGAATCGCATTCCTCGGCGCCAATATAATATCTTCAGGAGTCCAAAGAAGGTTAAACAATGAAGTTTTATTTAAGCAAACAAAGTAAAGGCTACAAAACAGCACATGGGTCCCAGGCAGGACTACCGATTATGCCGGTCCCAATCCTGGTGGGCTTTTAAGTACCTGGTTCACAAGCCCCGGCTGCTCGGCCTCTGTCCCTCGGCCGGGGAGCTCTTATTCCACGAGCCCCACAAGGAGATCAATTGTGTCATCCCCGTGGGTTTTGTGAGGGCGATTACATTTACTGTCCTAAAATGTTGTCAATGACATCGAAGGAACAGGTGACTGCACGTGATCCAGAATCAGCACTACAGGCAGACCTAAACATTCAATTAAAAAAACGAGAATAATTTCCTTTTGCAGCGGTGATGTATCAACATTGAGGAAGGCTATGATTTTTAATTTCAATTCCTATCTCTTTGGCCAACTTTTCTTTCTCTGTCATCCATCTTGTCTGCGACATTCCCACTGAAACAGCCAAAGACTGTCACTCCTCAGTAGAAGCAGAATAACTATGAAGGCCATCACATTCCCTCGTCCGCCATTTGTTGCAGGTTGCGTGGGCCTGCTCAAAATGAAATTCCGGACAACTGGTGTTTCCGGAACCCGGGTCAGAATGCCCCATTTGGGAGACAAATTGTTGCCGGCAGGACTGAATTGTGTGGGATTTAGTTCCCCCTGGCGGTGCTTTTCGGTAAGCGAGTCAGGACATGCAAATGAACCAGCACCGTCCCGGCAGGAATTGAGAGCAATTCCCACCCAGCGGGCATTCTAACTGCTGGAGCCGGAGTAAGCGCTAAAGCGGCCGGCAGCTGGAGCTGTTTTTCAGACCTACACTTATCACACACTCACTGCAGCTAAGAAGATAACTCACAGAAGACCACCCCCCCCCGCCAAGGCTGGGAGTCCCTGTTAGACCCACAGCTCCATGCCAGTGAGGAGAGGGGGAAAGCCCTCTTCCCCAGGGGGGGCCGCAAACTCAAGCCTGTCCTCCTAAACAATGCCTGGAAGGTGATGGCAGAGGCAGTCAGTGCTGCCAGCCTCACCAGGAGGAGACAGCTGGTGATCTGTAGGGGAGGTTCACTGATGAAGCCTCTGCCCTGAGAGGGGCAGAGAACCAGGGAGGTTTCCAAAGGTCAGGGTGCCGGTGTTTTCTGGTTGGGGGTGAGGTCTGCTGAACCTCTGCTTCCTCTGCCATGGGGCAGCCCTTCTGACGAGTTCCAATACCTGGTGGGCCCCTATTGAGCTTGGCCACGTCCTCGGGGGCAGCCTGGGTGGGCACCCAGATGACCAGAGGCTCCCTGAGCATTCAAAGGACACAGGCAGCACTTTCCACACCAGAGTCAACAGCCCGGGGCCTGTAATGAACAGCGATGGTGGTCTGAGCCAGGCCACCCCGATCCTGAGGTGGACACCCCAAGTCCATGGACCTGGCACCAGGTCATTCCCTGCTACTGCCCATTACCCCCCGCCCACACACCCCCCACCCAAGCCTGACAATTTTTGAGGGTTTTCACAGTTTTGTTAGCCTCCCACTCCTACTCAACCGTGGCTTGTCAATACTTGCACTAATTCACACCCGCGATGCTTCTGGCTGAGAGGGGTGGAGCACGCAGAAGTGTGGAGCATACTGTGTCTAAGCTGCTAATGATATTTAAATCTAAGCAAATGATTGCTTTACATGGATCCACCGACAAGGCCCCAAACATTGAAATCGCTGCCAGCGAGGGACCGGATCATGGTGTCGGAATCGACGCTGGGCATGAACCTCGATTTTTCAATTTTGCGCGATTCACCGCCAGATCGCGATTTAATTTTCCGATGTCGCGAAACAGAGAATTCAGCCCCTGATTCCCCAACAGGAGAGGTTAAAGTGTATCCTTTTTATACTGTGGTGACCCCGAACTGTACGCTGAATTCCAAGGACATCAATGATCCCTAAGGTGCAGAAATATTTCACTATTTTAGCAGATGTTAGCTTTTTCATACAAACACTTCACTTGCCCCAACTGAGCATTGTTACCTCAATTTATTGTGAATCAGGAATCCCCTCCAATTGCCCATCAATATTATTAGATTTGATGCTGGCCAATGATGAGAGCCTGAATGGCCTCAAAGTTGAGGAGTTACTCATCTACCCTCATCACTACCGTCTGTCAAAGATGGCTGCTGTCCAGTATGGCTCTGGAGAAGCTGGTTTCAGAGGTCGAGTCCAGTATCAAGCTTGGATAGGAACTGAAATATGCAAATAGAGTCTGTGATGTTTAACGATTAGAATCATCGACGATCCACTTCCACTTACACAGACAACCCACTTCTCGGAGAAAACATTTGCTGTTAATTGTTGTTTCTTATTTCTTGCAATGGAGCTGATTGCAGTATGTCAGTTGCTATGGTGACAGCTGCAGACACACAGACTGCTAAATATTGAATCTCCTTCCAAATGAAGCAAAATGCTCACTGAATGCAAAGAATGAAAAATTTAGTGTGTACAAGGGGGAGATGTTGAAGGCCTAAAGCAAAAAGTGAGATGCCAGGGCTGAATTTGACAAGGGGAAGCAAATCGACCGACTTTACAATAAAATGGCTGCCTCGCAGCAATACTATGCTCGGGTGCGAACTTAACAAAGTCAGACTAGGGTTTCCACCTCTCAGGAAAAGGAAGTCCCATCCTCGAAGGCTGCCAGCCAATCTGAATAGGTTCTTGAGGCCAGGTGGGCACAAAGGGTGGGTATCTTCTTGGAGCTGGGGTGGAGGGCCACGGTAGGCACAGAGCACCCTTCACGGTACATCCCTTTCATTCGCATCTTTTCACCTAAAATGGTGATGTACAGAGCTGGCCATTTTCCTTCCATCTTTCCCCACTACATTATGGCAGCAGATGTGGAAAGAGACCATTAATTGGTCACTTAAGGGCCGCAATGAGTTGAAGGGCAAGTGAGCTGACTGATAACTCACCTCACCATAATATTAGTAGGGATGGGGAATAAATGATCCTAGCTAGTGACACCCATACCCCATGAAAGAATTTAAATAAATTATGCAGGCAGCTCGGGAGGTAGATGGAAGGATGGTGGGCCAGCAACCCACCGATTTTACCCAACTGTCTGCAATACAATAGGCTTGGGTGCTGTAAAATTCACCTCTCACTCTCCTCCTCGCTGACCAACACCCACACCGCCAAAGTTTTCCGTGGCTATTCTTACAATCGTCCACCACAAGTGGGAGATTGGTGGAAACTCCAGAGGAAGTGCACCAACAATCATTTACGCAGTTCATTGCTCGAGATGCATCTGAGGTTAGAACAAGGAAACACTGAATCATCCCTTCAGACTGCTGAATGCATAGGAGTATCAAACTCATGGGTAGATCATCCAAGAAAAAGCGAGGAGCATTTTCTTTTTGGGTTTTCTCACTTCGTAAATGACATAATTCCTTGCCTCCAGATCTTCCGAAATGAAATTTCAGCCAATTCCACAGCAAATGTCAGTGGTGGAAATTTGCAGGACCTTTGGTCAAGGCAACATCACTTGAAATCTTCAAGACTTATTTTTAGATTATTTCCATTTATCCTCATTTTTATTCTCAGGACTACCATTTCAGTCAGGTCATTGGATAAAAGCAAATTACTGTGGATGCTGGAATCTGAAACGAAAAGGTAAATGCTGGAAAATCTCAGCAAGTCTGGCAGCATCTGTAGGGAGGGAAAAGAGCTAACGTTTCGAGTCCGATGACTCTATGTCAAAGCTTTGACAAAGGGTTATCGCACTCAAAACGTTAACTCTTTTCTCTCCCTACAGATGCTGCCAGACCTGCTGAGATTCTCCAGCATTTTCCCTTTCGTTTCAGTCAGGTCATTGTCTGGTTTAGCAAACAACGCCCATGAAAATGAAATGAAATGAAAATCGCTTATTGTCACGAGTAGGCTTCAATGAAGTTACTGTGAAAAGCCCCTAGTCGCCACATTCCGGCGCCTGTCCGGGGAGGCTGGTACGGGAATCGAACCGTGCTGCTGGTCTGCTTGGTCTGCTTTAAAAGCCGGCGATTTAGCCCAGTGAGCTAAACCAGCCCATGTAAATATTGGTGGAATACGGATATGAGCCTGGATATATAGATACATAGAACATACAGTGCAGAAGGAGGCCAATCGACCCATCGAGTTTGCACAGACCCACTTAAGCCCTCACTTCCTCCCTATCCCCATAACCCCATAACTCCTCCTAAACGTTTTGGTCACTAAGGGCAATTTATCATGGCCAATCCACCTAACCTGCACGTCGTTGGACTGTGGGAGGAAACCGGAGCACCCGGAGGAAACCTACGTAGACACGGTGAGTACGTGCTAACTCCGTACAGACAGTGACCCAGCAGGGAATCGAACCTGGGACCCTGGCGCTGTGATGCCACAGTGCTATCCACGTGTGCTACTGTGCTGCCCATTGCTGACACAACTGAAACAGACACAGGAGCAGAATGGCAGCTGCCAATGTGAAACCTGAGGGGGATCGTTCTTGCTCCTCGCCACCTAATAAAATGCAAGACTAAATCGGGGTGGGGGGTGGGTGATGAGGGTGAGCAGTGGTGGCAGGGATGGAGACAGTTAGGATACCAAATATGCCATTGGACCCTGATCAGCGTTGTAAATAGGCATACCAGCTGACTCAGTGGGATATGGTGTCATCCACCGCCACGCCAATGGTTGTAAGTCATTGCCCACGATGCTACAGCCTACCAGAAAACACAACCCAATAGTTCCTCATAGCCTTCGGCACCTAATTCATATATATGGCAGCTTGATTCCAAACTGATGCTTGTTATTGGGACCACTATTATTGAGTAGGCCTCAAATAGTCCCATCAACTGTCGCTCTTCAGATTCCAAGCAATTGGCAAGGCCTGACCTACAACTGAGAGCAGATCTGTTTTTTTTAAAAGCAAAGCAATTGGTTGCAATTGATGATCTCGTTCATGTAATCCTGCGCTGAAATCATTCACAACCTGCCTGACTGGTGCTTCAGTTTCACAGGCATCGCTCCTGGCAACCCAAAGTCAAGGTTTGGTGATCATTTTAAGTAAATGGCCATGTGCAGAACTTGAGCTAGAATCAGGGGTGGGATCATTTAGGAATGGATGCACGTTCAATTAAAAAGAGAGGTTGGAATTCATCTCTGTTGTTCCTGAAGAGCACTCGGAATGAAGAGATTGGAGAGAATAATTGGAATGTTAAATTTGCGTGGCAAATCGTGCAATTACCCATTATATAAAATGGAAGATTAGCATCATCAGAGATCCTTGTTTCTATTCAATGAGCCTACTCATATTTCTGAGTGATTTTTGACCCTTCTTGCCTATTGATACATGTCTACTCTGTGAACCTTTTTTTTTTCTTTACTATGTGTTTAAAGTCTTTTATTATTCCTTTTTTTTTCCTGGTTCTGCTGTACCATTGACTCGGTGAGCATGTCCCCCAAAACCCCCCAAGCAACTAACCCCCCCCCACCCCCCATTCCCCACACCCACATGCCACCACACCTACTCTCCCCTGCCCGCAATACCCCACTTATCTCTGGTGGTGCAGACTCCGGGTGAGCTGCCTGTTTGAGGCCAGTTCACTATCTCCAGGTCATGGCTCTGACATCGGGAGGTTACTGTGAAGGGGAGCGCTAGCTTGAACCAGTTTTCCTATTATTCTGCAGGAGTGCCAAGATTGAATGCTTTCATTTCAAAAGGTCATCACGAGAGTAGGGTGCACGGCCTAGAAACAGCCCATTCACTCCAACAAGGCCATGCCAGTGTGCATGCTCCATTTGTGTCTCCTCTCTTCTTTTCTCATCTAACACGACCATTGTAAATCTCTATTCCCTTTTCCCCCATCTGCTTAAATAGAAACAAAATATTGCAGAACAAAAAAAACCCAGAAAATGCTGGAAAAATGCGGCAGGCTCTGGGCGGTCTCTGTGGAGAGAGAAATAGAGTTAACATTTTGAGTATGTATAATCGGCACGGTGGCACAGTAGTTAGCATTGCTGCCTCACAGCGCCAGAGACCCGGGTTCGATTCCGACCCCGGGTGACCGTCTGTGTGGAGTTTTTGCATATTCTCCCTCTGTCTGCGTGGGTTTCCTCCGGGTGCTCCGGTTTCCTCCCTCAGTCCAAAGATGTGCATGTTAGGTGGATTGGTCATGCTAGGTTGTCGCTTAGTGTCCAAAGGTTGCCTAAATTGCCCAAAGGTTAGGTGAGATCATGGGGTTACAGGTGTAGGGCGGGGGAGTGGACCTAGGTGGGGTGCTCTTTCAGATGGTCGGTACAGACTTGATGGGCCACATGGCCTCCTTCTGCACTGTAGGGAATCTTTGATTCTAAGACTCATCTTCAAAACTGAAAGCAGATAGAAATGACACTCTATCTCCTTCCAATTCTAAAAGTTGACTCTGTTTCTCTCCCCACAGTTGTTGCCAGGCGTTTTCTTTTCAGAACTTTCAGTTTTTATTCCCTCAGATGCTTGTGGGAAACCCCCTTAAAAGTATCAATAGTATTTGCTTCTACCATTCCCTGTGGTAGAGGGTACCACATTCTCACCGTTCTTTGAGTAAAGAAGCTTCTTTTGAATTCCCTGTTGAGTTTCTGGGTGCCAATATTATACTGATGGCCTCCGGTGATGGTCTTCCCCACAAGAGGAGGCTTCGGCCTGAGTGTTTGCTTGTTTTCTCTTATGCCAGGAGTGCAGAGTCAGGAAAATTCCCATCTTAGCAAACCCGACACGAAAAAAGCTGTGCCAGAACTTCAGGATTCCTGACATGCGACGGTAGGATGAATTCAAAGGTTGTCGGATGCTGAAGCAGGTTGGGCAAAAGTTATGCCCTCCCCATGCCCCATGCATGCCAACCTATACCACCTCATGCCACCTACCTGCCCCGCCCATGGACCTTCATGCCTGTTTATGCCAAACCCATGCCTCCCACAAACCACTCTTTGCCCTTACACATGTCAACTCACTCCGTATCCACCATGTGAAGACCTCAGGATCTATGCTGAGAATTGTAAAACATTCTAAGTGTCTGTTGATGAATGCCCTATTTCAAAAGAAAACACTCATTTCGAATAAATGATTCACTACATTTAACTTATTTTACTCCCTTAGAAAAACAAACCGTTTTATTCATAGTCCCTCTTCAAAGTGTTTGTAACCACCAGGAGCTATCAATCAAACTGTGAACCGACATGCACCCCACTGTGACAATGAGAGTTTATTAAGTCTTTCATGCAGCACTAATCCTACGCTGATGGCTTATGTCAGCTGATTGAGTGAAATAGCAAGCACTTTTTAATTCCGTAGATAGCTTTTAATAATATTTTTTTCTTTTAAATTTAGAGTACCCAATTTTTTTTTCCCAATTCAGGGGCAATTTAGCATGTCCAATCCATCTAACCTGCACATCTTTGGGTTGTGGGGGTGAAACCCATGCCGGCACGGGAGAATGTGCAATCTCCACACGGACAGTGACCCAGGGCCGGGATTCGAACCTGGGTCCTCAACGTTGAAGTCCCAGTGTTATCCACTGTGCCACATGCTACTCCTGGTTTTAATAATATTTAAAGGGTACAGCATTTAAATGCCTTGACATCTTGCTACTTCTCTGAACAGTTATCTTGACAGTTCTCGACATTTGGATTTTCCAGAAGACATTTGATAAGGTGCCACATCAAAGGTTATTGCGGAAAGTAAAAGCTTATGGTGTAGGGTGGTACCATATTCATATGGATAGGAGATTGGCTGGCTGGCAGAAAATAAATAGTATGCATAAACGGGTCATTTTTGATTGGCAAGATGTGATGAATAGAGGCCAGCAGGGGTCTGTGCCGGGGTCTCACCTTTTTACAATTTTTATCAATTACTTAGATGAGGGGCGCAAAGGTATGGCAGGAAATTATGTTGTGAAGTGGACATAAGGAGGTTGCAGGCAGAGTGGGAAAAGAAGTGGAAATGGAATATAACATTGGAAAATGTGAGGTTCTTCCCTTTGGCAGGAAGAATAATAACTAGTTGCTAAAAGGTTACCAGGGCAGCCAGGTGTGTGTTATTCAAAACACAAAAAGATCAGCCGTGATCTTATTGAATGGATAAGCAGGTTCTGGAGGCCAAATAGCCTACTTCTGCTCCTACCTCATGTGTTCATATGTACATTTGGCAGATCTTCTGGTAGCTTTCTTTAGAGTTATTTTAATAGTTCCAATCAACTTGGAAGTTCTAATTTGTTTATGCAATTTTTGCACACGTTCATGTCTACTTTCAACAATCCCAATGGGCACCTGACCCCTCCCAAATTTCTTGAGATGGTTTCCAAAAGGATACTTTAATTCCACAAAAGGACACCCTACCCCTCCAACTAACCCTGGCAGCTTTAGATCTTCACCTGCTGAAACTGGTCTCTCACAGGGAATTGTGGGACTCTCGAACTCTCTGCCTCAGAAGGGGGTGGGGGTGAAGCTCATTGAATATTTTTAAGGCAGAGGCAAAGGATAACCTTTGATTCCCTTGCCGAACACAAATCTATCTGCCTCCATTAAAAATATCCAATGACCCCACCTTCACCGCCTCCTGCAGCAGAGAGTTCCGAAGTCACCCAACCCTGTGGGAGAAAAAGGGCGGGATTTAGCGATGTTCACGACGGCGGGAAATTCCAGTCCCATGCTGGCGCATAGATTTCCCAGCGATGAGGGGAGCTGCCACCTGGAAATACCATTGACAACGGCGGGTCGGTAGATCCACTAGCGGGCCATCCACGACGCCGAAAAACACGTGATGGGTTGGTCGGTAAATCCTGCCCAAAAAGGTCTCTTCATCTCTCTCCTAAAATGGTGTCCTCTAATTTTAAAATAGTTCTGGACTTATGATTTGGAAATCCCAACAGCCAAAATCAGATCTGACTGAAGCAGCTACCTGTGCAGTTGCCTCCATGAACCATAGGTGTGTACATCAGAATCTGCCCCCATTCCCCCCTTTAACCCCCACACACAAAACATCCCCAGCAAAAATGGCAGAGGCCGGGTTTGGAGGCAGAACTTCCAGATCCGGGCCTCTGGCACCATTGCCGTTAAGTCAGAGAGCATTTCCTTCTCTGTGAAACCTTTGGCTATTATGTTTCTATCACTCCATCGAGGCACCCAGCCTGTTAACCCTTTCCTTGAATCCCTATAATTCCCCGAACCTGTTTTTCTGTGCAGGTTATTGATGCACGATCAATTGCACAAAAATTTGAGTTGGATACAACTGAGGCTTTATTGCTCTAAGATGTGTGGCATCCCACAGTAGCTGGCGAAATGGCTGCAGCATGGAGGACACACATATTTATACTCTGCCTACTGGGCGGAGCCAGCAGGCAGGGACTACCAACGTACCTGGAGTACAGGTCCTACCATACATCGTCTAATAGAGGTGCAACAGTGGTTTACCACATTTACTGCATTCTTGGGGGCTGGGAACCAGAACAGCGGGCCAGTAAGTGTGGAGACTGGGGGAAAAAAGTGAGACTGAGATAAACATAACGCAAAGTAAGAGCAGACAGAGGGAAGCCACAGGGCTCAGTGAGACTGTAGGTCTGGAGTGGGTTTGTCTCAATGCAAGATGTATAACAGGTAAGACAGATGAACTGAGAGCCTGGGTTACTGCATGGAACTATGATGTAATTGCAATTATGGAGAGATGGTTAAAGAAGGGTCAGGACTGCAGTTTAACATTCCGGGATATTGTTGTTTTAGTCGGGACAGAAGGGTAAACAAAAGAGGTGGGGGACTTGCATTGCCGATTAGGGAGCACACCACAGCTGTGTTGAGGGAGGACACATTGGAGTGATCTTGTAGTGAGGCATTATGGGTGGAGCTCAGGAAGAAGAAGGGTGAAATCACAATGTTGGGAGTGTACTATAGATCTCCCTACAGCCCACAGGAGACAGAGGAGCAGCTAGTAGTCAGATACTGAAAAGGTTTGAAAAAAGCAGGGTAGTTGTGATGGGCGATTATATTGACTGGGAATCCCTTACTGCCAGGGGCTCGGATGGAGAAAATTTGTTAGATGTGTCCAGGAAGGCTTCTTTATAAAGTATGTTGACAAGCCAACCAGAGAAGGGGCCATACTAGACTTGGTGTTGGGGAATAAGCCAAGTGATTGATGTTTCAGTGGGGGAGCATTTTGGGTTTAGCGACCATAATTCCGTAACATTTCGAGTAGTCATGGATAAGGACAAGAGTGGTGAGGGTGTGAATTGCGCTTTCACGTATCTGATCGTCAGTCCAGAAGTAAAACACTCGAACACGTCAGTAACGAATATTCGTTTATTTACGGCCGGGACAAATCTCTAAGCAGTCGGGTAACCACCTTCGAGAAGTGCCAAAGTCCAAAATATGGACGGTCTCTTTATACAATCTCAGCTTAGAGGTGGTCCCCTTAAATTCCTAGATACACCAATGATTTGGCAAGGATCCAGAACATGTACATATCTGGAATTATTCTTCGAGGTCGGGAGGTTATTTTTGACATAATCATTAGCACAAGTCACTATTAATGCTGTTCACAAAGGTCTTTCTTATCCCATGGCCATATGGCTTATCTCATTCCAAGGCCCTTCCTTTTACATTTCAATGTTTATTTGTTCCAACTGGTCAAACGAGCTTAATTACGTTATCTCTGCAATAAAGTAACGGTTCCCATTCATTCCATTCTTTGACTTTTTGACCTCTCTGCTTTCACAGATGCGGTCAGAACATTAATTAGTACCAAAGTCACACTCCCTATATTCCATCCCATAACCTTCTGACATCTTTGCTTTCACAGATGCCGGTCAGACACACTCCCTTTATTTCATCCCTTGACCTGTTGACATCTCTTTCACAGAGCTTTTCAGAACTGTTATATTAACCCTATCAGCGAAGTTCCAAATGAAATCCACTTCTACAAGGGTGCTTCATTGGGCGAGGGCAAATTACATCCAAATTAGGCAGGAATTGTCGAAGTGGATTACGAGCGGCTATTTGAGGGCAAAACCACTTCTGACATGTGGGAGGCTTTTAAAAGCCAGTTGATTGAAGGGCAGGACAGGCATGTCCCTGCAAAAATTAAGGATAGGAATGGCAGGATTTGGGAACCATGAATAACAAGGGAAGCTTAGTCAAAAGGAAAAAGGAAGCATAAGATAGGCCTAGGCATCTAAAAACTGACAAAGCCCTTGAGGAGTACAGTGAAATTAGGGAGGAACTTAAACATGGAATTAGGAGGGCTAAAAGGGGCCATGAAATGTCTTTGGCAAACATGGTCAAGGAGAATACCAGGCTTTTGATGCATATATTAGAAGCAAGAGGGTAGCAAGAGAAAGAGTAGGCCCACTTAAGGACAATGCATGGACCCACAGGAAGTGGATGAAATCCTTAATGTGTACTTTGTATCAGTATTCACTAGGGAGAAGGACAGATATTGAGATCAGAGATAGGTGTGTGAACTATCTTGAGAACGTCACTGTATCAAAGGAGGAAGTGTTGAGCATCCTAAATTGAATTAAGATAGACAAGTCCTCGAGGGCGACTGGGATCTATCCCAGGTTACAGCGGGCGGCAAGGGGAGAAATAGCTGGGACCTTAACAGATATTGTCACATCCTCTTTGACCTGGGTGAGATTCCAGAGGACTGGAAAATAGCCAATTTTATTCCCTTGTTTAAGAAAGGAAGCAGGGACAATCCAGCAAATTATAGGCTGGTGAGCCTGACACCAGTTGTGGGGAAGCTTTTGTTCAAGATAATGAGGGACAGAATATATGCGCATTTGGAGGAAAATGGATTAGTTTGTGATGGGCAGCATGGTTTTGTGAGGGGAAGGTCATGTCTCACCAACTTGATTGAGTTTTTTGAAGAAGTGACAAAGAAATTGTTGAGGGAAGGCTTGTGGATGTAGTTTATATGGACTTTAGTAAGGCGTTTTTACAAGGTCCCACTTGGAAGTTTGGTACAAAAATTAAACTCACATGGGATTCGGGGTGGGCTGGCTACATGGAAACAGAACTAGCTCGGTTATAGAAGACAGAGAGTATCGGTGGTTGGAAGGGTGTTTTTCTGAATGGAGATCTAGCAAGTGGTGTTCCGCAGGGATCAATGCTGGGACCTCTGTTGTTTGTAGTATATATAAATGACCTGGAGGAAAATGTGGGTGGTCTGATCAATAAGTTTGCGGATGACACAAAGATTGGCGGGAGTTGCTGGACAGTACCAAGGATTTTTAAAGGTACAACAGGGTATAAATAGATTGGAGACTTGGGCACAGAAATGGCAGATGGAGTTCAGGAGGTATCAATTATACTGTAAATGGCAGAACCCTTTGGAACATTAACATGCAGAGGGATCTGGGCGTGCAAGTGCAACGGGCAGGTGGAGAGGGAGAACGCGATGGTCATGAAGGCCGTCCTCCTGGCCCTATGATCTAGGAATCTCCCAGACCGCCTGTTTGTTTTCCCCAGGAAATCCACCTCCGGGGCCTCGCTTCCGTCCTGGCTGATGACACCGGGGCCCGTCCTACTCCACAAACACATCAGGAGCCATAAGTCTGACTCCCTGGTCGAAAGGGTCCAGCTCATACACACCAACCCCCAGAACGTAAACATAGAACACCCCGACGGCCGACAGGATACGGTTTCCCTCCGGGACCTGGCACCCGCGTTTCCACTACCACTGCCACCCCAACTTACCCCGCCAAACCTACGCTGACCAGCGCCCCGCCCCTACATGGCACCCGCATCCCCTCCCGCCCCCCATTCCCCTTCACCGACCCACAGGAATGAAGCTCCAGAAGACACGCTCCCGGTGTCCGCGTCTGTACCGGCACTGGCAACTTCACTACCCATGCCCACACGGATAAATTCAACACCCAGGCCAGCTGAGATACCAGAGCTTCGGCAATCACAGCGCACGATCCGGGCGCCGGTCAGGCGGAACTTGTGAACCCTACACCCCCGCCGGACTTCATTTTTTTAACAGGGGGTGAATGTGGTGAAGGTATTGCAGTAACCATTCATCATATATGTAACTGTACCATGCTGTTGCCCAGGAGGTCTCCACCTATGGACCATTGTAAGGTATTACCTGTGATGTATCATGTTGGTGCCTTTGTGGGCTCCGCCCCTGGCTCCACCACCTGAGGGGAGGTATAAAGAGCAGTATCCCTGTAGGTAGCTCTCAGTAGCATAGCAGTCGCAGGCAGGCATTGTTCTCGTCGATTAAAGCCACAGTTTACATCTACACTCTGTTTTGCGTGAATTGATGGTTGCATCACCAGGATGTTGCCTGCTCTCTAGGGTGTTGGAGAGGTTGAATAAATTGAATATACTAGGATTGTTTTCACTGGAAAGACGGCCGCTGAGGGAAGACTTGATGAGGTCTACAAAATTATGAGAGGTATGTACAGGGTGTATAGTCAGAGGCTTTTTCCAAGGCTGGGAGTATCAATTACAAGGGGGCACAAGTTCAAGGTGAGAGGGGGAAAGTTCAAAGGAGATGTGCGGGGTACGTTTTTCACGCAGAGAGCGGTGAGAGCCTGGAACGTGCTAACAGAGGATGTGGTGGAAGCAGGCACATTAGCAACATTTAAGAGGCATCTGTATGGATACATGAATAGGGAGGAAATAGAGGGATATGGACCGAGTAAGGGCAGAAGATTTTTTTTGTTAGTTAGAGCATCATGATCGGCACAGGCTTGGAGGGCCGAAGGGCCTGTTCCTGTGCTGTACTTTTCTTTGTTCTTTGTTCCTTATGAATGGATATATATGTGCGCATGCATGCATTTACATGTGTGCATGTACACGCATGTATAAATCTGCATGTGTGTCTATGTATGTGTGAATATGTGTCCAATAAACAATTAACCACCTTTCCCTGTCACTGATCCTGCTGATTACTCAAGTCGCCCCATTTTGTGTTTTGTCTTTTGTAGGTTCATTACCTAATGGTGCTCTCGGCCAACTGGGCCTACGTGAAAGATGCCTGTCGGATGCAGAAATACGAGGACATCAAGTCAAAGGAGGAACAAGAGCTGCATGACATCCATTCCACCCGTTCGAAAGAGCGGTTAAATGCTTATACATAAAAGGTCCCGTCCCCTCACTTGCACCAGTCACTGCTTTGTGTCTGACTAAAGCTTAACAATTGACTCACGACCCTGGTTACTGGTTCAGTAAGTTCCTATGCGACTTGACCACACGTTTTCTTTTTAAAGTGGTTTAAAATCCGCAAGCCTTGTCATTTAGTTAAGGGGTTAGGCCTCGCTTCACTCATAATTCCATCGGGCTTTTGAAATGTTTCTTCCACTGATCATTTTATTTTTTGAGATTTTTGGTATTTGTAACTTTTATTTTTTAAAACGGTCCTTCTCTTATTTTTAAAGAAAGGACATTTTTAATGGGACCATGTATCAAGGGAAAGGGGGGGGAATGAAACTTAATTTGGGATATCACTGTGGCTGACTTTATTATTCAAATGCCAAATGCATTCATATCAAATTCCACTATCTGCCATTTTAATGGAGTTTGTGAATGGATTATCACTTTGTTTAAATGAGAGGTATTTGATAACTAGCATGATAATCATTTATGTGGGGTGGCACGGCGGCATAGTGGTTAGCACTGCTGCCTCACAGCACCTGGGACCCGGTTTCAATTCCGGCCTTGAGTGACTGTCCGTGTGGATTTTGCATGTTCTCCCCGTGTCTGCGTGGGATCACCCTGGGTTCTCCCGCAGTCCAAAAATGTGCAGGTTAGGTGGATTGGCCATGCTAAAATGCTCAGTGTCCAAAAGGTTGGGTGGGGATAGGGCGGGGATTGGGCCTAGGTAGGGTGCTCTTTCAGACGGTCAGTACAGACTCGATGGGCCGAATGGCCTCCTTTTGCACTGCAGGTATTCTGTAATTCTACATTATACATCATCTGCCGTCATTTTCAGGTTTGCTACCTTTTTCATTATTTAAGATTTCCTAACGTGAAATATTACTTTGAAACCCTTGTGACCTGATGAATTCCTGGATCTAATAATCGTGCTCATTTTTTTTAACATTACACTCTGAATTTTTATAATTATAGGCAAGGCGCTGGCTTATATTGGTTGAACATTTAATATTAATTTTTAATACGTGGAATTGAAGAATTTTTGCCTCGATTTTCGCCTTCGATTACGAAATTCATTGCTGATTAGGGCCTTTGGTGCATGGTGGCCAAAATGTGTCAAATTCAATTAAATGGATGTTACTGCAGGAACCTGTAGGCATCTTCACCACACCTGCTCTTTCGTGGGATAGGTGGAATGCTTCCAGTACATTGATGACTGCACCGGTGCCACTTCCGAACTGGGAAATTTCGCCATCCGGAAATTCCTTGGAATCTGGGCGATAAAGAAAGAAAAGGGTCCATACCTGAACCTTCAACCTGCCTTTTCTCTTTTTGAATGTTAACAGATCAATTGTGTATTCCCAATCAGGTCATGTTAATAAAATGGGATCATGGGTGGTTTGCTATAATTTTGGAGATCCTCTCACTTCATTTATTTGCAGTTAAAGCCCTTTATTCATGATGACTGAGCATGCCCACATCTGTTTTCCTTCCTTATGATTGTGGTGATGTTTTTAAGTCAGCACGATTGGATTTTGCCTGTTCTTTTAAAATTCTTCCACGGGATGTGGCATCGCTGGCTCGGCCGGCATTTGTTGACATGCCCCTAATTGCCCCTGAGAAGGTGGTGCTGCCGGTGAGCCGCTGCCTCCTGTCCTCCTCCCGAGAGCTGCTCGCCAGTGGCCTTGAGCTTGCAGGGAGAGTAGACGTTTCAACGAAACACGAAGGCACCAACAAGGCCCGACGAGTGGCTGACTGAATAATGAATGTTCTCCTCATAGCTTCACAGTAGGTGACGCAAATATTAACCCGTTTCATAGGAGCTTACTGCTACAGGACACACACTCGCACATTCCATTTCATCCGGGCCTTTTACTTAACTGTCACCATTTGCCAGGACTTTAGTACTTCATAACCAAGGTGGGGGTGCGGGGTGGGTGATAACGCTTTGGGGCTTTTGGTTCCCAATTCAACTCCGACAACAATAAATCCGCTTCAGATTAAATGGCCAATCGTTGACAGTTTAATCAAGCGTTCTTTGTTGAGTGAAAGTAGTCTCACGTGTAAAAATATGTAGTGTCTGACATGACTGGGGACAACAAGGGAAAACATTTTTTTTCATTGTGAACGTGATTTGGCTGCTATTGGCAAAAGTTGATGTTATATATTTAGACAGGGGGTTAAAAAAAAATCAAAAAAGCTGCCAGTGAAATCTGTAAAGTAAAAAAAGTCATTGAGAGTGTTCCATGGATTCTGGACCAAAATGGGTGTGTTGAATTTTATTCTGTATTGCCTATTGATACTGCTCTTTGTACGCAGTACGGTGTCTCCCTAAAACATGTAGCCTGAACAAAATCTCCATCGGTGTTTTTGGAAGTGAAATCCTAGTTCGTTTTTCTTTTGGCCCACCTCGTGGGCCCAGTGTGGGCTATGGTGAGCTGTTTCCTGATGTAAGTGCATTTTTAATGACGTTAAAGGGGTTGAGATCTGCTTTATACTGTAACTGTCATGCAACATTTGGTAATTTCTAAGCGTTTTCTGTATTAGATAAGAACTTCGACGTAGGTGTTATTCGTGGCATGGTTATACACTAGATATGGGGATAGTTTCTTGAGAGTTGACAGCAAGTTTTCTTTTAACACTAGGCTCCTTACTGTATCAGTACTGTGTGCAGTATATGGTTCCTATGTTGCCAGTATTATGCTGCAACTCTCCTTATGATATTTTAATGTAGTGTTTGATTCCTTTTGTGCGATATCTATAGGTTGTGTCAGTTTAATCCATGTCCCCTGGTTCATATATGATGTCTTGTATTCAGTAATAACTTAACGCTATTGGCTTTCTGGTACTAGTCTTTGTATTTTCACAAAGAATGCTTCGTAGCAGGCTGTATAATTACTCTGTTTTTTTTTGTAAATGAATGTGCCAACAGCTTGACAGTGGCTTTCATTTGACTGTAGGAAGAAAGTGCTTGCAATTTAATTAATAAAAATAAATTTGTGTACTTGTTCCTTTGTGGAGATTTTGCAAGTTTCTTGATCATTTCGATGGTGAGGTTTGTTGCCCCCAAATCAGTGCAGCTAAAATGGCTCTGTGTTCATGTGTGTTTGCACAAGCGTGCACATGTGTTTATGTGTGTGAGTGCGTGTAAGAGAGCGAGAGAGACTTTTTGTTGTAAAGATGAGGGAGGAGAGTGTTGGGAAATGAAATGTGTTCCACCTTTGACCTATTCAATGTTAACATTAAGAATTTCCCAGCCAAGTATGACACATCTATGTAGACCACCTGATAGGGATTGATTGACATGGTTGGTCAGCAACTCCATTACTGAGATGTGAGATGGACCTTGCACCCCCCTCCACGTGGCACTCGGAGTGTTTGTTGAAAATGCTGGACGGACAATTCAGTTGATTTTAATATTTCTGCAGGGCACTGCTCTTCCAATCAAAGCCTGTCTCTCTCCCATATTTGCTGCCAATAGGTTCAATAATGAGTCCATCAGACGCAAACACGGAAGAGAAACAAGCTGTGATTGAAGAAACAGTGACGACCGGCATCTGCCACTCTCCACACTTTTCCCCATGGGTTTCAGCTCCGGGCACATTCTCAGTTCTCCAGGTTCAGCCTGCATTTCACTGCTTCCTTCCATGTTGAGCCAGCTTTGAGCAAGTTGTATTTCTCAGCAAGTTCTTTCTTATTATAAGTCAGCTTTTAAAAAAATAATTTTTACTGTTGTGGCCAAACCTTGGGCGTGATTCTCCGCTCCCCACGCCATGTGGGAGAATCGCGGGAGGGCCGGGCGTTTTTCATGGCGACCGGCGATTCTCCGACACGGATGGGCCAAGCGGCCTGTTCACGACGGCGGCAACCACACCTGGTCACTGCCGTCATGGACACGGCGGCAAAAGCTGGTTTGAAGCTTGTGGGGGACGGAGAGGGGAGTGAGTACCACGGCCGTGCTCGAGAGGGGACTGGCCCGCGATCAGTGCCCACCGATCATCGGGCCGGCGTCTCAAAGGGACGCACTCTTTCCCCTTCGCCGCCCCGCAAGATCAAGCCGCCACGTCTTGCGGGGCAGCGGAGGGGAAGACGGCAACCGCGCATGCGCGGGTTTGAGCCATCAGCTGTCGTGACATCAGCCGCGCATGCGCGGGTTGGAGCCGGCCAACCTGCGCGTGCGCGGCTGACGTCACACAGGCGCCGCCATCGCATCATTCTCGGCGGCTGAGAGTTACGGAGCGCCGCTCCTAGTCCCCCGGGTGGGGGTGAATAAGGTGAGAGGAGCGACCTCCGAGGCCGTCGTGAAACTCGGCCGAGTTCATGACGGCCTTCCTGATTTTTCGCGGGAGCGGAGAATTCTGCCCCTTATCTTTCTGAAATTTTCCATTTGCAACTCCCGCCACCCACCCCACCAGGTGTTAGGGTTGGGTAAGCATGCTATGGAGAGTCTGCCAGTCCAATATTCATCCTGGGAAACTAAGATCCATGCCAAGCTTGATTTATTTAATCATGGTCAGAAAATTGTGCGCCACGCTCTTTGAACTCCTCATATTGCCTTCCAATGGGTGAGGTTTTCCACATGAGGTACAAATTAAGTGTTAAATTCCATCTAGTCTGTCTCAACAATGGGGCCCAGTCGTAACATTAGAAATACATCTTATTACTTGACCGGCCTGATGTTCTTTCATTCCTCAGAACAGCCCATGCTGTATTTTTGTTCAAGGTTACCTTGGTTCCAAATTAGGGGAACCTTTTAATGTGGGATCACACCCACTAAAACTTGCATCATATCTTCAGGCCAAACACATTCCATCGAGAACCCTTGCAACCAATGGGGAGAAAAAAATCTTCGGACTCGCTGGATATGAAGCTATGTTCTGGTGATCAGGAGATATCCTTGTAACGACATACTCTAGGTGAGTATGGGGTTAATCCCTGCCCCACTTGACCCAGAATCAGAACACAAGTGAACGAACCAACAATTCTCAGAAAAATATCCAAAGTCTTTGGCTCTTGGCTGCCCAATAATTATGGTCACCAGGTTGGCAAATGTAAACACAATTACTGTTCATTTATAACAAGGGCTGTAATGAAATATACAGCAAATACAACTTATTAACTATTATCTAATTCCGCACTTTAACTTGCCCCATACCCTCTACACACACACACAAGACAGACAGATACAGAGAGGAAGAAAAGGGTAATAAAATCATAAGTTAAAGGGAAAAAGACTATTTGTTTCAGATAGTGGAATTTACTCCACTTCAAACTTTGTTTTCACTTTGTTGTTTTTATGATAGATTCATTCCAGTCTCTGGAGTTTCAGAAATACAGCACTCACAGACTTCCTGGAGAGAGAGAGAGAGAGAGGAGGTTCTTGTCTTGGTCTGCAGCCTGTAATGGTTGCCCTGTAGATTTATTCATGCAGGCTCTATTTCTGGAGGGAACACACGAGAGAGAGAGAGAGAGAGGGGCCTACTTCCTGTGCTTTCAGGAGACAAACTGAAACTCTTTGGGACTCTGAAAATCATTCCAATGGGATAGGAGCCAATCACCACCCATTACTGTGCCTCCTTTTGGGCCAACCAAACCAAGTTCCACCCATCTCTTTCTCTCTGGTGCCAGCAGGCCTGAAGCTCCTGTTCAAACCAGCAGAGGCTAGCAGAGTGTTCTCTCCTGCACCTTCTGAATTTTGTTACTTGACTTAAAGACTCATGTCCATTAATCATCCATGGATCAAAAATGATAATGGCAAAACAAAAAAAAAGGATAAAAATAAGGAAATAAACAGGAAGGAACCTTACATCCTACTAATTCAAAGCAACACCCAGGGTGAGACGAGGGAGGCAGGGGGTGTCTAATGGGCTAGTATTCCAGAAACCAAGGCTAATTGGCGGGGGGGGGGCATGGTTTCAAATCCTACTGCGGCAGCGAGTGGAATCTAAATTCAATGAATAAAAAATCTGGAATTGTCAGCTAGTCCGTGAAACTACCATCTTGTCCATTGATGTCCTTTAATGAAGGAAATATATTGTCTCTACCTGGAGTGGCCTACATGTGACTCCAGCTCCACATTAATATGGTTGCCTTTTAACTTCCCTCTGAAATAGGTTAGCAAGTCACTTAATTCAAGGGCAATTAGGGTTGGACAACAAATATTGGCCTTGCCAGCGATGCCCAAGTCCGATGTAAAAACACACACATAGAATATTTAATACAAAATGAGGTGGAAACAGTAAATTGAACATACGAACTAGAAGCAGGAGTATGCAATTCGGCCCCTCAAGCCCATTCTGCCATTCCATACGATCATGGCTGATCTCCTCTCGGCTTCAACTCCACTTTCCTGACCGTTCTCCATAACCCTTCATCCCACTACTAATTAAAAATCTGTCTAACTCCTCCTCAAATTTTATTTAATTTCCAGCCATCCACTGCACTCTGGGGGTGGAATTCTCCGACCCCACAGGGCGGGCTCTTGGGGGGGGCGATCTGACCCCGGGGGATGCCCCCACGGTGGCCTGGCCCGCGATCGGGGCCCACCGATCGGCGGGCGGGCCTGTGCCATGGGGGCACTCTTTTTCTCGCACCCCGCCATGGCCTTCACCATGGCGGGGGCGGAAGAGACCTCCTCCCCTGCACATGCGCCGGTATGACATCAGCAGCCGCTGACGCACCGGCGCATGCGCGGACTTCTGCCGGCCGGCGAATAAGGCCTTTCGGCCCCGGCTGGCGGGGCGCCAAAGGCTGTTCGCGCCGGCCGGCGGAGTGGGAGCCACTCCGGCGCGGGCCTAGCCCCTCAATGTGAGGGCTTAGCCCCTAAAGGTGCGGAGAATTCCTCCCGACGCCGGAGTGGTTCACGCCACTCTGTCCCGCCGGGTAGGGGAGAATCCCGGCCTGGGTGGTAAATTCCACAGATTCAGCAAAGTAAAATAACCAGGAAAATAAGCAAGTTCCTGCGGATGCTGGAATCTGGAAAAAGAACAGAGGACACTGGGAAAACTCAGCAGCTCTGGCAGCATCTAGCATCAGAGAAACAGAGCGAATGTTTTGAGTCCGTTGACTCTTCATCAGAACTGAAGGGAGTGAGAAAGTGTTAAAGCTGTCGAAACTGCGACAAAATGTAGTAACTTTATGAACAGAAAACAGATGGCTTGGTGTGAAAGGGGGAGGGGAGGGAAGAGAGGGTGGTTTTCATTGAGGCAATATATCTATGGGTCTCCTTTACATTGGGGCGTCCAGAAGCAGACTGAATGACCGCTTTGAGGAACACCTTTGCTGGGTCCAAAAGTGTGACCACTACCCTTCTGTCGTTTGCCATTTGACTCAGCACCTCTCTCTCATGCCACATGTCCGTCCTTGGCCTGCTGCAATGCTCCAGTGAAACCCGGCACAGGAACAGCACCTCATCTTCCGGTAGGGGGCGTTGCAGCCCTCGGAGACTCAACGTTGTGTTTGGCAACTTTAGACTTTGACCTTTCTCCTCCACGTAAAACAGGAAGACAGGATCGGCTGACTAACACACCTTCTACCATTGTGTTTCAACAATAATGGGAGTTGTTGACTAATTCTGACAACCAATCTATATCAATGAATCTATGATAGACGCAGACATGACACGAGGAAACCCCGAGTGCTGGAGAACCCTGAGGACCATAATCCAAGGTGCCATTTTCCTCCCAAGAATTGTATAATTACCAAATGTCATATTCTGATTTTCTCCCACATTGTATATTGTTCTGAGCTGACAGTGATGCATGACAACGATCCACAAATGTGAAGCACTGTTAACTGGTCAATTATATTATGGGGGTGCAAGCTTCGAGACACAGCACCGCAACTTCTTGGAATCCCCTTGGAATCGATACTGTGTTCAACGCTTTTAGTTCATAACCTCGTGCATTTTGCTGTTCCATTTTTTTCTCTTGTTTCTTTCTCAGTCCCTTTACTTCACATTTGGTATCCTGCCTTTCACACCTCACCTAGACACATCTTTTCCTTCTTCACTCTGCCCATTGCCACTCCCTTTGACTTTTGGCCAGGAGACATTTTATCATGTAATCCGTCCTGCCCTCGTCCTAATGCCAGAGATCCAATTTTGATGTTCTTCCCACTCTTTCCACCTCCCCCCCCCCCTTCAACATTCCCCCTGCCCCCGCCCTTCACTTGTGCGCGACAAATTGCATTTCTCATTTTTCTCAGTGCTGATGAAAGGTCATGCACCAAAATGTTAATTCTGTTTCTCTCTCAACAGATGGTGCCAGACAGGCTGATTGTTTCCGGAATGTTCTGTTTTTATATGAATAATCGAGAGAACTGGGCTAATGAAGCAGAGCCATGCTTTCAAAGAGCACAGTGGCAGCTGGGGAATTTAAATTCAGTTTATTAAATTAATGTGGAATTAAAAAGCTAGCGTCAATAATGGGGCCCGATGAAAAACACATCTTTACAGAGAATTTACAGTACAGAAGGAGGCTATTCGGCCCCTCGAGTCTGCACCGGCTCTTGGAAAGAGCACCCTACCCAAGGTTAACACCTCCCCCTATCCCCGTAATACTAGGGTAATTTTGGACACTAAGGGCAATTTATCATGGCCAATCCACCTAACCTGCACATCTTTGGACTGTGGGAGGAAACCGGAGCACCCGGAGGAAACCCACGCACACACGGGGAGGATGTGCAGACTCCGCACAGACAGTGACCCAAGCCGGAATCGAACCTGGGACCCTGGAGCTGTGAAGCGATTGTGCTACCCACAATGCTACCGTGCTGCCCCATCTGGTTCCATAATCTTTTATAGTGAAGGAAATCTGCCCCCTTATCGAGTGTGGCCTATCTGTGACTCTGACACAAGAACCATGACAAACAGCAATAATGACTCAATGCCCTCAGAACTGGCCCAACAAGCTATCCAGTTGAATCAAGGGATGAGCAATGAATTCTGGCCTAGCCAATGACCCCCACATCTCCATGAGTGACAAAACGTAATTCTGCAGCAAGGTAATGTTATGGGCCAGGGTTTAGAGAACCCCAAAGTGTATAATGGAGTTCACCTGACCCCAACTTTTATTAGATTGTGGTATGGGGAGCAGACGGCCCGCTCTACAGGTGTGGTACAGCAAAAATGGAAAAGTGTTTTTTAAAGCGAAACAATGTTTATTCTATGAACTCAAGTTAACCTTTTTAAAACATACAGTGAACATCTCAGCAACCATCAATTCAAATACGATCCCCAAAGAATACAACACTAAATAATCCTTTACACTTTCCTTTTAACATCCATATGGCTTAAAACACCTTTTAAGAAGTACATCAGGTTAAAGTCACTACTGTTATTAGTTTTAAATCACCAGGATCGATCTACAGTCTTTATATTACAGAGAGAGATTCATACACTTTCTGGTTGTGACTGCAGCTATCCAGTTCTGAAAACTAAACTAAAACACACCCTGCAGCCTGCTCAGAAACTAAAGTAAAAAGCTGACAGGCAGCCCAGCTCCACTCACTCTCATCACTGCAGTAATAAACACCCACTTCTTAAAGGTACTCTCACTAGAGATATTTATATACAGACCCATTTATAAACACCCATTTCTTAAAGGTACTCCCACATGACACCTCCCCCCAAGAAAAAAAAATAAACCATCAACTTTCAGATGATTTTATTTTTCATCTTTTCACTATCCTTTAAGAAATATGCACAGTAAATCTATTTTTTTGTTTAAAAAATAACAACACACACCAACAGGTACAATAATATAGTCCATTTTTGTTCTTCTTCCTCCAACTGAAATCCTTCACAATTGACAGTCTCTTTGAACAAGAAGGTCTCTGCACGATCCGTCCATTTCTCTACGCCGCGGCATTTCTCTTTAAAGTCATATACTTCAGTTCAATCTAATCACAGAGACCCTTGTAATTCTCCAACACAGGAGCATTGGGTATCACAGCTTTCAGGCAGTCAAATGCCTGATGAAAGTCCGCTGTCCATTGAAATTTTCGACGTTTCTTCAGCAAGTCCATCATTAGACAATCACACTACAAACCTTTTGCACAAATGTTCGATCAAATCCACTGACGCCAAGAAATCGCATTATTTCCCTTTGTCTTGAGGGTATCGGAAACTCCTCAAAGAAAGTGACTTGAGCTTTTCCAAATTCACTTTTGGCTAGGTTTATCACCAAACCTATCTCCTGAAGTCGATCGAATAACTCCATCAGATGTTTCAAATGTTCTCTCCATGTCTGGCTGAAAATTACCATATCGTCGATGTATACCACACAATTGTGTAATCCTGAAACAACTTTGTTAGTTAACCATTGAAATGTGGCTGGGGCCTTTTTCATGCCAAATGGCATAACTTTGAATTGGTATACCATCTAGAGTCACAAAAGCTGAAATCTCCTTTGCCCTTTTGGATAAAAGTACCTGCCAGCAACCTTTAATTAAATCCAGTTTGGAAATAAAAGCTGATTGTCGCACTTTCTCAAGCAATCCTCCAAATCTGAGATAGGATAAGAGTCCATTTTTATAACTGCATTAACCTTTCTATAGTCCACACACAACCGTTGGGTATTGTCTGGTTTTGGTACCATCACTGTGGGTGAGCTCCATTGGCTGCAACCCACTTCAATTATGCCATTTGTAAGCATACTCTTAATCTCTTTGTTAACTTCTGACAATTTTAAAGGGTTAAGTCTGTATGGATGTTGTTTTATTGGAACAGCATTTCTCACATCTACATACAGTATAGCCATTTTAGTACTTCCCAATTTATCACCACAAACCTGCCCATGTGATATCAATAACCCTTTCAGGTCAGTTTGTTTTACCTCTGGAAGGTAACTCAACAATTCATCCCAATTTTTAAGAACATCCTCATTTTCCAATTTAATTTGAGGTATGTCAAATTCACAGTCATCTGGATTTGGTTCGTCACTTTGAGTTAGAATCATTAAAACCTCCTTTTTCTCTCCTTTCCTTTCAAAGTACCTTTTAAGCATATTCACATGACACACTCGGTGAGCTTTCCTTCTATCTGGTGTTTTTACCACATAATTCACCTCACTTAATTTCCTTTCAATCTGATGAGGTCCACAAAACCTAGCTTTTAAAGGTTCACCTACCACTGGTAACAATACCAAACTGTATCTCCACTGGCAATACTTCGAACGCGATCCGTTTCATCACATTTTGTGCAACTTTTAAATGTTGTCTCGCCAATTCACCTGCTCTATTTAATCGTTCCCTAAAATTTGACACGTAATCCAATAATGTAATTTCCGATTTCTCACTCACCAATTTGTCCTTAATCAATTTAACTGGTCCTCTTACCTCATGACCAAAAATTAGTTCAAAAGGACAAAATTTGGTTGACTCATTAGGTGCATCTCTAATTGCAAACAGTACTATTGGAATACCTATATCCCAATCCTCTGGATAATCGTGACAATAAGCCCTTAACATTATCTTTAATGTCTGATGCCACCTTTCTAACGCTTTCTGCGATTCTGCATGGTATGCAGTTGATTTAAATTGTTTTATTCCTGAGCTATCCATAACTTCTTTGAATAACCTTGAGGTAAAATTTGATCCTTGATCCAATTGTATTTCTGTGAGTAGTTCATATCTAATAAAGAATTGAAGTAACTCCTCCAAAATCTTTTTAGCTGTAATGTTACGTACTGGAATGGCCTCTGGAAACCTAGTAGACACATCCATTATCGTCAAAAGATATTGATTCCCACTTTTCGTTTTTGGAAGCGGTCCTATGCAATCAAATAGGACCCTTGCAAAATGTTCTTCAAATGCTGGAACGGGTATTAAGGGTGCTGGTTTTAACACTGCTTAAGGTTTCTCTATCACTTGACATGTGTGACATGATTGACAAAATTTAACTACATCTTTATGTAGTCCAGGCCAATAAAAATGTTTTTGGATTTTAGCTTGAGTTTTCCTTATTCCCAAATGATCTCCCACTGGTACCTCATGTGCAACTCGCAACACCGCCTTTCTATACCCTATGGCAATACCACTTGATGAACTTCTGCCCACTTTTCACCCCCCTGCATATGTAAAGGTCTTCATTTTCTCATCAAGATATCACTTTTATGATAATAACACTCTGGTATACACAGATTCCTCTTCTGTATATGCTTTCTGATACATAAGTTTTATTTCTATATCTTTCTATTGTAACCCCGCCAATTTTCCAGAACTAAAAATATCCGCCTCATCCTCCACCTGTTCTTGTTCTTTTTCAACCATCTGATCAAATATTGTTTCTGATAATTGCACTTCAACTTCATCTTCACTCTTTGATTTCTCCTCTTGTCTTAACCTGTGAGTTTGGGAACTTGTTCACACTCGGGAAAAATCCCAGGATCAACACTTCAGTTGTCTGATTTTGCACTGGCTTATCAACCACAGTAGGCATCACTCCCACCTGCGATCCAGTTATATCATTGCCCAGATAAACTGTATTCCTGCACAAGATACTTTCTCTATTACTCCTACTACCAACTCACCACTCTTCACTGGACTTTCCAACCTTACCTTATATAATGGAACACTGCTCCTCTCACCCTGAATTCCACATATTACCACCTTTTCTGGCAACATTCTTCCCAAACTACATAACTTCTCATCTCTTACCATTAAAGATTGACTAGCTTCCGTATCTCTTAAAATTGTGACTTCTTTACCTGCTCCTCCTGATACATATGAGTAAACTTTACCCACACAAGTAAATTATTTAAAGAGATCTGGCACCTTCTTATCAATCATCTCTTGATCAGGCTGAACAATCTTTTGCACCTCCTTCACTTCACTTGGGCTTTCCTTTACCACTTTCACAAACCCCACTGTCTGATCCTGTTTTAGCACATCAGCATTCCCAATGCTTTTCTTCAATGACCAACACTGTGACTTTACATGGCCTAGTTTATTACAGTGAAAACATTTGAAACTGTTCATGTCTCTTCCACCCTCCTGGATTTCTTTCTTAATCTGAGGTACACCCTCCTTATTATCTCCCATCAGATCACCTTTACCTTTACCACTTGTGTATTTCTCATGTCCCCAATTTCTATCCCTCACAGGCTGAAACTGATGTTGGAAACAAAGCTTTGATTTATTAACTAATTCATAATCATCTGCCATTACTGCTGCTAATCTCACAGTTTTAACCCTCTGCTCTTCCACATGTGTTCTCACTATATCAGGAACTAATTTTTAAACTCCTCCAAAAGTATAATTTCTCTGAGAGCTTCATACGTTTGGTTTATTTTCAAAGCCTTATCCACCTAGCACAATAACTCTGTTTGAGCCTTTCAAACTCCATGTATGTTTGACCAAATTCTTTCCTTAAATTTCTAAACCTTTGTCTGTAGGCTCCAGGCACTAGTTCATATGCACCTAAGATGGATTTTTTCACCTCCTCATCCGTCTCAGATACCTCCTCCAGTAGTGATGCAAACACTTCACTTGCCCTACCTGCCAGCTTTGTTTGAATCAGTAATACCCACATGCCCTGTGGCCATTTCATTTGCCTAGCTACCTTCTCAAATGAAATGAAAAAGGCTTCTACCTCCTCGTCAAACCTTGGCAATGCTTGGACATATTTAAATAGATTCCCACCAAGCCTTCGACTTTGATGCTCTTTCTCACTATCCTCATTACTATCATCCAACTGTACGTTTCCTTTTACGTCTGCCAATTTTAACTAACTGCCATGTTTCATGGCCATTTTCTGAAGTCCAAACTCCCTCTCTTTCTGTATTTCCCTTTCTCTTTCTTTTTGTTCTGCTCAAGCTAGTCTTTCTTTTCTCCTTTCTTCTCTCTCTTTTTCTTTGTCCTCTCTCTCTCTTTCTCTTTCTACTCTATCTCTTTCTCTTTCTTTTTCCGCTCTCTCTCTCTCTCTTTCACTCTTTCATATTCAAGCTGCTTTAATTCTTCTCATGTTCCATTTGTTTAATTTGTAACTGCATTTTTGCCATTTCCAATGAGTCAAACTGTATCAGGCAACTTTAAATGCTTTGCCACCGCCATGATTACCTCATCTTTTCGCATTTTGTCAGGTAATGTTAACTGTATGTTTTTACAAATCTAACAGTCTGCTTTTAGTCTCTGTCCATAAGGTACTGCGTGTGACAGTCTCCACCCCCAAAAACTTCAGAGCCTCTGAAAGACCTATTGTCCACAATACACTCCCCACTTAAGCTAGAATACCACACCTGAAAAGCAACCACAATATGCTCACCCCTCACTGTCTTTAATTTCACTAAGCCAATACAATAGATAGACTTTTGTCCTGGACGAGCCCCCAATTTGTTATGGGCCAGGGTTTTGAGAACCCCAAAGTGTATCATGGAGTTCACCTGACCCACAACTTTTATTAGATTGTGGTATGGGGAGCACACGGCCCAATCTACAGGTGTGGCACAGCAGAAACGGAAAATTATTTTTTAAAGCGAAGCAATGTTCATTCTATGAACTCAAGTTAACCTTTTTAAAACATACAGTGAACATCTTAGCAACCATCAATTGAAATACAACCCCCAAAGAATACAACACTGAGTAATCTTTTAAGCTTTCCTTTTGACATCCATACGACTTAAAACACATTTTACCAGAAGCACATCAGGTTAAAGTCACTACTGTTATTAGTTTTAAATCACCAGGATCGATTTACAGTCTGTAGATTACAGAGAGAGATTCATACACCTTCAGGCTGTGACTGCAGCTATCCAGCTCTGAAAACAAAACTAAAACACACCCTGCAGCCTACTCAAAAACAAAAGTAAAAAGCTGACAGACAGCCCAGCTCCACCCCCTCTCTAACATCACTGCAGTAATAAACACCCATTTCTTAAAGGTACTCTCACTACAGATATTTATATACACACCCATTTATAAACACCTATTTATTAAAGGTACTCTCACATGACAGTAAACAGCTCCATTCACCCACCTGCCAGGCTGGACTGGGAAAGAATTGCAATTGGTACCTAATTAACCCTTCCACATCATTAACACACTCAGACTTGTCAATCTTGGGAATGCCGTGGACATTACAATCAGTAAGGGTCCCTCAAAGCTATAAACCTGTGGGGCAGCACGTTAACACAGTGGGTTAGCCCTGCTGCCTCACGGCACCGAGGTCCCGGGTTCGATCCCGGCTCTGGGTCACTGTCCGTGTGGAGTTTGCACATTCTCCCCGTGTTTGCGTGGGTTTCGCCTCCACAACCCCAAAAAATGTGCAGGCTAGGTGGATTGGCCACACTAAAGTGTCCCTTAATTGGAAAAAATGAAACTCTAAATTTTTTTTTTTTAAATGCTGCAAACCTATTTAAAGAGGCGGGGGTGTTTTCATTGCTGCGGGCTGACAAGCATCATTACAGCAAATGTTTTCAACTGACATGACTGCTTGTTTCACTTGCAATGAATAATGTCTGGAGGCATGTGGGCAATGTCTGGACAGAACAATAAATTACTAAATGATGCGGTACCCAAGTCAACGAAACTTGCCAATCTTGTGTAAATGGGAAGTTGGGCATCAGCCGCTGCCATTATATAAACCACCAGACTTTTATTGCCAAACGGCATGTCAGTTGAAAATCTACAATCCCCTTCCTCACCACCCTCCATCAAAGCTGCTGAGAAAAATAAATCTGAGATTCAAAGACATTGGAATGCAAAAGAACCATATACTGCCCTAAGGGTGTGTGTGTGTGGGGTGGGGGGGGGAGTTGAAAGTAACAGAAGATATTTCCATGCCTTCTCATGGCTCCCACTTCCATTCTTCAATTTGATCCCGAATGTTTGCCTTTTGTGTATGAGGTACGTTAGCACTTTTGCATTACTTCCTACGAAGTGTTAGGTTTCTCAGGCACATCGAAGTAAAGCCCCCTCTTTTCTGCTATGTTGTTCTCTGCCTTGCTCTATCTGGAAGGCTTCAATGTGTAGTGTTGATCAGAGAATGAGTCTTGTAAACCAGCAAAACTATTTTATTAAACATGACAAACTGGATTCGACACTTATCATGAAGAAACAAACAGTTGATTGATCACACATAAACTATACTCAAACTACTCATCTATATTAACTCACCAACAGATTAAACTACTCTCTTGCTCTGTCACTATCTTCAGTCCTCCTAGCGAGCTCCTGCTCCTATGACCTACTCCAACCTTCTGTCGCACAAGGCTCAACGTCATCCCTTATATCAGGGGTGGGCAAACTTTTCCGTGCAAGGGCCACATTCAGAAATTCACAATTTTAAAGGGCCGCATAGTATATTAAGTAAAATAATTACTTCACCCGGTTATGATTCTGGGCGCCTCATGTAGAACATAGAACATAGAACAGTATAGCACAGAACGGGCCCTTCGGCCCTCGATGTTGTGCCGAGCAATGATCACCCTACTCAAGTCAACGTATCCACCCTATACCAGAAAGTAACCCAACAGCCCCCCCCCCCCCCCCCGCCATTAACCTTAAAAAAAAAAAATTTTTTTAAACAAATTTTTAAAAAAATGTTTTTTTTTATCACTTGGTGGGCTGCATAAAAACCTTTGTCGGGCCGCATGTGGCCCGCGGGCCGTAGTTTGCCCACCCCTGCCTTATATACTTCTAGGATTAGCTCCCTCTAACAGCTGTCTGTATACATTACCTTCATGAATGATAATACCACATCTGCTGCATTAATGTACCCCAGTTTCAGACACACATCCACGAACGCAGCAGCACAGTCCACGCAAACTATTTTTGTGCTTACACCAGCGTGGCAAGTTTCATTGATTTGGGCATCGCAACATTCAGTCACTAACCATACTGTCTGGTCAATGCTCTTTGGTAACATTGCCAATTTTGTGGTAATTAAGGGTAGTTTTATGCTTGTGTTGCATCGCTCAAACGCATTTCACAAAGGACCCTGACGGGAGACGCGGAGAGGAAACATTTGCCCAGTATTCTGGTAGTGAAATGACTGACCCACTCTTCATAATGGCCAAGGAGAAGCTGAGGGTGTGCTGCGTGCTGGAGAACATGTTAAATGATGGACTAAATATGAAATTCGTGACAGTACTGGGATCAGATCCGAAGAAATTGGTGTTCTTTAGAATTGCTTTCAGCTTTACAATATTGTTAAACTATTCCATTAATGAGCAGGGACTGGCTGTCAATTGTTGTCGGCCACAAATTAGCACTAAATGGGGAGTAATATACAAAATAAGATAAGGAAATGCTCTATGTATTGATGCTGATCTTCATTTCTATTCATCCACGTCCTTCCACTAGTTGAGGATGTCACAAAGTAGTTCAGAACCAAAATAATTACTTGGAATACTGAACTTAGAAACATAGAAAATAGGTGGAGGCCATTCTGCTCTTCGAGCCTGCTCCGCCATTCATTATGACCATGGCTGATCATCCAACAGAATAGCCTAATTCCACTTTCTCCCCCATATCATTTGATCCCCCTCACCTAGAGTGCTATATCCAACTGGTCTAACGTCCCTGCATTACTGTAATGTATGTGACATTCTCATTTATATTTTCCACTGGACTCATTTAGGTTAGTACTGCACAAGTTATTAAACATGCATCCTTTATTACTTACTCTTCCCAGTAGACCCCCTCTTCTGGTACATATGTGTATGGTAGCCTCATGGGGACAAAAATCACAATGTAATTTTCAATACATTACAATGTTGAAAATGCAGCAGCCAATTTCCACAGTGAGGTCCCAAAAGCCAGGTGATAATTAGCAAATAATACAATTTGGTGATGTTGGCTGAGCGATAAATACTGGCCATTCTCCCTGTTTTGTATCCAATTGAATAGGTAGATAGAGCTTTCCTTTTACATCTCATTCAGAATATAGCATGTCCAATGCGCCCGTAGTGATAGCCTAGATTTTAGGCTGAATTCACTGGAGTAGAACTCGGGACCACCCTATTCACAAGTGAAAATGTAATCATTGAACCACAGTTAATGCATTCAATGGTGTGGGAATATTGTTTTGAAAAATCAGGCCAGTTCCAGCCAGCAGAACTGGATAAATAGTCAATTTAAGTTCACATTAAATAGAATAGCTGATGGTTCAGGCAGTGAGGACCCAACAAAGGGAGACAAAGCTTCAATTTGGCAGACTCACTATGGAGAAGCAGAACAACAAGAACAAGAACTAAAATGTATATAGCGGCCTCAACAGAATGAAACTTCACGGGATCATTGTGAAACAAAATCTCCACAGAAGGAGGTGCTAGGTGAGGTGGGCAAAGAGCTGATCAAAGAGGTGGACTTTAAGGAGCATCCCAGAGTGGGAAAGAGGAGCAGAAAGAAAGCTCCGAAGATTAGACGCATTGTCTCGAAAGGTTAACTCTGCTGCTCTCTCCGTAGATGCTGCCAGACCTGCTGAGTTTCTCCAGTGTCTTCTGTTTTCATTTATGACAGAGAGAGGTTTATGGAGGGTTTTCCGGAGCTTTGGGCCTAGGCGACTGAAGGCACGTGATCCAACCAGTGATGGAGCCATTAAAATCAGGATGCTCATGATGCCAGAGCTCAGATATCTCGGAGGGTTGTAGTGCCAGAGGAGGAGATTGGAAGAGGCAAGATCATGCATGGAAGGATTTGAAAACAAGGATGGCGGCTTCAAAATTGAGGTGTTACTTAACTGGAAAAGCAATGTAGGTCAGTGGGTGATGAGTGAACGTGACTTAGCGTGAGTTAGGATACGGCAGGGTTTTCAATTATGTCAATTTTATGAGGGGTAGAATGTAGGGAAGTCAGTCAGGAGTGCATTGGAGTGGTCAAGTCCAGAAAGGTATGGATAATGTTGTGTTTGGTCCTTTGTACTTTATGAAGGAATCCACCAAATACTTTGACTTGTCCAAACCAGAATCTTTTATTGAGTCTTGTGTGAGAAGATAGCAATCTGATACAGAGTACGTTATCATGGAGTCTGCTATCTACTCCTCTTGAACTTGTACCTCGCACTGACCATTCACTTGTATGTCTTATTACCCTCTCATACTTCTTCACAAGATGGCCAAATGTGTCTCCTTTTGTATCAGAGTCACAGGTCACATGACCTTGTTCTAGAGACCCCATGGTGTGTCTGAACCGCCCACCACCTGTTGGTTGGAGGTCGCGCACCATCCAACTATGATATAGCCCCTAGGCATATCAGCACACATGAGCATTTCAGTAGCAGATGATTTGAGACAGGGATGAATAAGGTGATGTTACAGAGCTGGGGAGAGGCAGCCTCAAGCGGTGTTGCAGACACATAGTCGGAAGCTCCTCTCGGGGTCAAGTATGACACCAAAGTGGTGGAAAGTCTGGTTCAGCCTTTAAGTTACCGGGGAGAGGGCGGGAGTCAGGGAATGGGAAGCAGAGTTTGTGGTGGGAGGCGAAGACAATCTTCCAGATATTTAGTTGAAGGAAATTCCTGCTCGCCCAGTCCTGGATGTCAGAAAAGAAAATTAGGACAACGGGAAAAACAAGAGTGGGAAATATTTTGGAAAAGATCTGTCAGTGCACAGTGAACAAGAAGGCTGTAATTTAATTTCAAGGTTGAGATCACATCCATAAACCCTGCTTTATAACATCATCATTCACTCTGAACCATCCGTAACCTGGTTTGCCGTTATTGATTCACCAATTAGATGACTGATGAGAGAGCATAATGTAGAAATTAAACAACTCGATTATGCCAAGTAATCAATAGAAATAAATCTGACAGATCAATTTTGGTTCCTGGAGGGAAAAGTTAATCAGGAGACCCTCTGCACAGCAAGAACACCAAGAGCTAACTGATGCCTGATTGTGCCTTTAATTGAGCCTTCTCAGCATGTTGCCGCCTGTGCTCCCAACACAATTCGCAGCATTTTTCTCGGCCTTGTAATCATTCTACAAATTTCACCCTCCAGCTCGGTGAAGGAAATAGCTGGACTTAACAAGGCACACCTATTTACACCACAATGCATTTAAATAGTGTTTTTAACATTGCGAGGCACCTCACAAGAGGATTATCAAACAACATTGAACACCGAACAGCGTACTGGATGAGATATTAGGGTCAAAAGCTTGGTCACAGAGATACATTTTAAGGCGTATCTTAAAGACGAGGAGAGAATGAGAGAGAGAGAGAGAGAGAGGGGGAGGCGACAATTGGAAAGGCATATACGATTTTTGGGCGTTTTTCCGTCAGTGTTAGTCCTCTAGAGTCCTTCCTGGCCACTAATCAAGACTGGTGGAAGGCTGACTCTGTAGCCGAGGCAAGATTCTCTGGTCCACCAGCCACGTTTTCCTACGCGGTCCACCCCTACCGGCAGTGGGATTCCCCGTTCCCGCATCCTGCCAATGGTGTTTCCCATTTTGGCCACCCCACACCATCGGGAAACCCGCGGGCGTGGCTGCGCTTCTGCCGAAACGGAAGATCCCATCGATGGGAAATTCCGCCACTGGAGTCTCCTTTCGGGACACTAAGTGCTGCCGCCGGTGGAGAATTACAGTAACTGCGCGGTGCCGTGTGGAGATGCTGGTTTGACCCTCGGAGAGTGTAGCAGCAGTGGGAAGGAGTCGAAGGTGAGGGGGAAGGAAGGGCTGGAAGTACTAAGGGAGGGGGGAGGTGGATTTTGGGTGGCGGGGATGAGGGTGTTGAAGTGGGGAGCGGGGGGAAGAGGTGGGACAAGGTAATGGAGCAGCCCGTGGCCTGGGCTCTTATTTGGTAAATTGGTGGGGGGTTAAGTTCTGTGTGTGGTGGTCCTGGATCACATGTTGAGCGACTTGCTGCGCCACCTTCGGAGCCTCATTTGGATCCTCCTGACACCATCTTTGTCCTCCTTGTCAGATGGGGCCTGCCATTATTCCTCCTCCTCCAACATGCCTACCTTTTGCTGCCCGATGTTGTGGAGCAAACAGTAGGCCACCATGATGCTTGAGACCCTGTGAGGCTATGTTGGAGATCGCCACCAGAGCGGTCCAGGCAGCGGAAGCGCATCTTCAGAACGCTCAATGATGCTCCTGGTTGCTGAGTGAGCGTCATTGTCACAGCCCTCCTCCTCAGCCGGGGACCTCAGCACAGGTGCCATTAGCCATGACCTCAGCAGGCAAGCCTTTTCACCCACTAAACAATCCCTCACTCGAAGGAACTGATCAGTACGGCAGGACATAAGCATTGTGCACTCGCTTGGATATCAGACACAGTGGTGCATGATGTGCAGCTGAAGGTCACACACCAACTGCAGATGCATGGAGTGGAAGTTCTTCCTATTGATGAAGGACACTCCATGGCAGACCGGTGCTTGGAAGGCGACATGTGTGCCATCGATCACCCCTGGACCTGGGAATGCCAGCAATGGCAGAAAATCTAGCAGCCAGGGCATCTTGATGGCATACACATGGCCTGATGCAGTGCCTCCTTCGCACCTCCTCCTCGGCCTGCTGGATGACTGCCACTTGAGCCTCATCGGCTGCCCTCTGCTGTTCTGGGGCATGCTCCTCTCGTGCAGGGTCTTTGCTTGGCTGGCCCTGCAGCTCACGCTGCTGCATTTTCGCAATGGCAGCAGCAGCCAGTTAGATAGCGAGCATTGCTGCCTGTAGCCTGAAATCAATGTCCTGTGGGTGGAGGGGTAAGAGACTGAGAATGTCAGAAAGATGGGGATTCCCTTGACCATCCAAAGCCGGCAGGTTACATGGCCATCCTGAGTTGTACTGCCACTCTCAACATGTTCTCCCCCAACCCTGCTGGGCTCTGTGCCAGGGAGGGTTCCAGCGGCAATGGTGCATGTGTCCTCTGTTTGGGGTGAGATCGGCCAATCTCCTACTTCTTCTGCTGTGTAGCTGTGCTTCTGAGGAGTGCACTGAGGGCTGGCGAGTGAGCATGACCACGCACATCTCCTTGATGGTACTGCTGGGATATGAAGGTATTCAGGTGGGTACGCTGGATTGGTTGCCACATGAGCAGAAGCCCTCAGAGCATTTGCAGGATACTGTCAGAGGTCTCAATAACCAGGAGCCGGTACGTTGCAACAAGGAGGTGGGTTTAAATGAATTTATGAAGTAATGGAGGTCTCAGCCAGGGCACCCCGATCCCGAAGGGGACATCCCGAGTCCACACATTTACCATAAGTTGTTCCCCACACCATCTCCCAGCAAGCCCAAAAGCTTTCAAACGTTTGCTTGCCTCCATGCTTCCCCTTAACGGCCAAGGCGCCTGGGCCCCGTTTGTGTAATCATGCCTGCATCAGTCCCGCCAAATCGAGGTTTTGTATGTGTCGCCGGCGCGGCTTTGGGAGTTCGCTGCCACCGCCAACAGCGGATCAGAGCATGGTAATGGCTAATTCCATTATCGGGGGATGCTCCATTCACAACTTGATCAGGAGTTCCGATACTGGCATCGGGCAATGAAGAATCCACCCCAAAAGATGACGACGAGCAGGAAAGGACCAGCGGCTCCATCAAGTCTTCCCCCACTTCCAACATATCTGGAACCTGAGGCCTAGATGCTTCAAAACATCCCCACCCCGGCTCACGCAGGTTTATTATCTCCGGGAAGAGGCAAAACAATAGAAAAAAAAACAAGGCGGATAAGAGGAGGAGAAAAAAATCTAAAAGAAATCCTCTCAGGTGTCTGAGCAGTGACTGCAGACTTCATACAGTAGGTTCAGAAGACCTCCCACTGTCGTGCATCTCGGGGTGAAAATGTGATACATTTTTGAAAGCGAAATATTATCAACCAGACAAACAGCATCAAAGGAACTGTCTCCGATGTCAGAAGATTTTGTGTTGAGGGACAAGATTCGGGACAATATTTTGAAAATGTGACAGCAGCGACATCTGGTGTTGAAACCTAGAATGGATCTTTCCTCTCCCTTCAACAGATTCTGCAGTTACACAGGCAGCAATGAGGTTTTATTCCTCGCAAAGTTATCTTCATTGAATATTTGGTAAGAAAGCCCGCAGGCCCTCATTAATAAACTTGCAGAGTGGGAAAGCAAGTGGCAAATGAAGTTCAACACAGATAAATGTGAGGTAACGCACGTTGTTAGGAAGAATGAGGGAGGTCATCTATTACTTGGAAGGTGCTAGTCTAGGTGGGTAGAGGAGCAAGGGGATCTCAGAGTCACCGTAAACCGATCGCTAAAGGTTACGGCACATTAAAAAAAAGGCAAACTAATTAATAACTAGGTTTTATTTCCAGAGGGATAGAGTTGACAAATTGGGAAGTTATGCTAAATGTGCATCGGACCTTGGTCAGGCCACGCTTGGAGGGCTGTGTGCACTTTTGGTCACCATTTTATGAAAGGCACCGGACAGGGTGGATTTACAAATTACAAGGGTGATATCAAAAATGCGTGGGTGCACAAATCAGGGAAGGATTAGCAGACTTCTCTTCGGAGGGCTGAGGGGTGATTGAAAAGATGTCTTTGAAATTGTGAAAGGTTTCGATGGTTGGAGAAAAAGAGACCGTCCTCTCTTCTGGGGAAGACTATCGCCAGAGGCCATCAACATAAAATAGTCAATAGGGAATTCAGAAGAAACTTGTTGGGTCCGATTCAGCAGACAAATGTTCAAGTCCAATTTTGGGTACATTTGGCGGGATGTTTCTTGGTAGCTGCAGCGCAGAAAGTCATAGAACATAGAACATAGAACAGTACAGCACAGAACAGGCCCTTCGGCCCTCGATGTTGTGCCGAGCAATGATCACCCTACTTAAACCCACGTAACCCGTATACCCGTAACCCAACAATCCCCCCATTAACCTTACACTACGGGCAATTTAGCATGGCCAATCCACCTAACCCGCACATCTTTGGACTGTGGGAGGAAACCGGAGCACCCGGAGGAAACCCACGCACACACGGGGAGGACGTGCAGACTCCACACAGACAGTGACCCAGCCTGGAATCGAACCTGGGACCCTGGAGCTGTGAAGCATTGATGCTAACCACCATGCTACCGTGAGGCCCCTATTTTGCCGTTTTGTTGGCCTTGGGGTGTTTTTCTCTCTGAGCCCCCTCTGAGAGAGGTATCCTGCTGGTGAGCTGATCTTGCCAATAGGAATGGGTGCTCACTGATCATGGTGCTATTTTAAACGCAGTCCTGATCTCTCCCCCCCCCCCCCTTTCAGGTCCCCCTGCTTTATTGCCAGGGGCTGTTTATCAAGAAAAGCTCTGGCATTCTGTTCTGCATCCCTCGGAGATACAATTATAATTTACACTGGAGATGTGTTCCCATTGAGGGGCCATATTGATATAATGTTGCAATTAAATGGGCAGGTGGCAGATTTGCCCTTGTACATAATCAAAGGAAATTATCCAGCACTAATGGGAAGAGCTTGGCTGTGAAAGATCAAATTAAATTGGGTCGAGGTAAATCTCATGAAAGATTCTGAATCAGGTCTAGCAAAATCCTGAAGAAGCATGCCATTAGGTGCACAGGTCACTGAAAGGGGCAACACAGGTGGAAAAGATAGTCAAGAAGGCATACGGCATGCTTGCCTTCATTGGCCGGGGCATTGAGTATAAGAGTTGGCAAGTCATGTTGCAGCTGTATAGAACCTTAGTTAGGCCACACTTGGAGTATAGTGTTCAATTCTGGTCGCCACACTACCAGAAGGATGCGGAGGATTTAGAGAGGGTGCAGAAGAGATTTACCAGGATGTTGCCTAGTATGGAGGGCATTAGCTATGAGGAGCAGTTGAATAAACTCGGTTTGTTCTCACTGGAACGACGGAGGTTGAGGGGCAACCTGATAGAGGTCGAGAAAATTATGAGGGGCACAGACAAAGTGGATCGTCAGAGGCTTTTCCCCAGGGCAGAGGTGTCAATTACTCGGGGGCATAGGTTTAAGGTGCGAGGGGTAAGGTTTAGAGGAGATGTACGAGGCAGGTTTTTTACACAGAGGGTAGTGCGTGCCTGGAACTCGCTGCCGGAGGAGGTGGTGGAATCAGGGACGATAGTGACATTTAAGGGGCATCTTGATAAATACATGAATAGGATGGGAATAGAGGGATATGGACCCAGGAAGTGTCGAAGGTTGTAGTTTAGTCGGGCAGCATGGTCGGGACGGGCTTGGAGGGCCGAAGGGCCTGTTCCTGTGCTGTACTTTTCTTTGTTCTTTGTTCTTTGTATCTTCAACAATGAGCTGGAAACATGAATTTTGTCTCAGTAAAGCTGAAGATCAAGGAAGGAAGTCAGGTGAGATGTTTACAGGCTAGGCCAGTGCTGTGCACAATCAGACCCAAGATAGGGGTAGAATGAGAATGGCTGGTTAGAACGGGAGTCCTTGAATCCATTAACTTGACTGATTGGGCTATGTCCATTGCACCCATGAGTATCCGTGATAAAAAAAATATATGTACACATTTGTGGTAATTTTAAAGTCACTATTAATCCTGCACTGTGTGCAGAGCAGTACCCTCTACCTTTGACTGCTGACCTATTCTCTGGATTGGCTGGAGGCCAAAACGTCAGTAAAATCGACCTCAGTCAAGCATATCTTCAAATGAACATAAATCACGATTCACAACAGTTATTGATGATTGTGACAACACAAAGGGTTATTTTGATACAAAAGATTACCATTTGACATCACTTCAATACCAACGCTGTTCAAACGGGCCATGGACCAACTCGTAAATGGAGTAGACGGAGACCAGTGTTACCTGGATGACATCTTGCTTACTGGCAAGCACGAGGAAGAACATCTCCGCAATCTGAATTCCAGATAATCATCAATAATAATAATAATCTTTATCAGTGTCACAAGTAGGCTTGCATTAACACTGCAATGAAGTTACTGTGATAATCCCCTTGTCGCCACATCCTGGCGCCTGTTCGGGCACACAGTGGGAGAATTCAGAATGTCCAATTTATCTAACAGCACATCGATCAGGACTTGTAGGAGGAAATTGGAGCACCCGGAGGAAACCCACGCAGACTCAGGGAGAACATGCAGACTCCGCACAGAGAGTGACCCAAGCCGGGAATCGAACCCAGGCCTGACGCTGATGCTGTGAAGCAACAGTCTAACCACTGTGCAATTATGTCGCTAATCTGGTGACTATTCTAAAAAGTGGACATGGGGTGGACCAATGTGAGAGAGAATTCATGCAAGCCAAAGAGAAGAGGTGTTACTCAAGTCAGAAGTCCTGACAATTTTGATCCAAATTTAGGGCGGCACGGTGGCACAGTGGTTAGCACTGCTGCCTTACTCTGCCAGGGACTCGGGTTCAATTCCGGTCTTGGGTGATTTTCTGAATGGGTTTCCTCGAGGGTGCTCCAGTTTTATAGCACAGGCCAAAGATGTGCAGGTTAGGTGGATTGGCCATGATAAATTGCCCTTAGTGTCCAGGAATGTACAGGTTACCTTACGGGATTACAAGTATAGGATGGAGTGGATTTATAGGGATTCTATGGTTCTATGATTTACCCTTGCAACTGGCATGCGACGTGTCACCTTATAGGGTTGAGGCGGTGGCTTCCCACATAATGGCCACAGGTGAAGAGATGTCAATTGCCTTTGCATCCAGGAACTTGAATAAGTCCGTAAATAATTAAGCACAGATAAAGAAGCCCTAGGATTCATTTTTTGAATGAAACAGTTCTATTAATTCCTCTATGGGAGGAAATTCATTTTGTTGATGGACCATCGTCCACCAGCAACGATATCTGGACCTCATGACAGGATTCCATTACTGACAGAAATGTGAGCAGAATGCAAAGGTGGGCATCGCTCTTGTCAGCACACACAATCGCAATACACAATCACGTATCATTGTTATGTTTTTGGGGGTCTTGCTTTTGCTTCACAGGATACCCAGGTTGCCACACTGTAGGCGTTGGAGGGAATTAAGCTCAGAGTCTGTTTTCGACCGCGTGGACTTGTAAAAGTTGCGTTTATTCGGAATTGCTGTGTGCACACAGGAGAGGCAAGTTCTGCTACTAGCTTTAGCTCACAAAACCCAGCTCTGAACATAGTCAGAATTGCACGCATATATATTTAAGGTTCTTTCAGATTTACAATTAGGCATTTGGCATCATCAATTCGGTCGGAACAATACAAGGTGATCAGTATGCATATTTCATGGTTTCTTTAATGGGAAAACAATCAGCTAAGACAATGCTTCTATACAATCTCTTGGATTCTGTTCAACATATTTACCTTCTGGATGGGGTATGAATGTGTTTTCATCCCCTGCACTGGGCTGGACAATGAATCCCTTATAGACCGGCTGCAGCCATGACGTGGTTGCCCTTTCATATACTAATGCCCTGTGAGATGATTGAATTATCTCCAGTGTAGGTGACCTCTAAACATTTTAACCCCTTGCCTACTGTTTTTTTCCTTGACTTGTGCTGTTATAATACTTGAGACATCATCACATAATCATGTAATACACTCGAAGAGATGCCTTGGTTACAATACATAACAATCTTCAATCAAACCGCCAAGGGAATGCCGATAGACTCTCATGTGCACCCCCCCCCCCCCTGAATATTTTGTCAATAAGCAGTTGTGTGGAAACATTTTCTACTTTGAGCAAGTAGATAACATATGGACAATGTGCTTCGCGGCAAGACTTCAGGAGCAAACTCTGAGTTAAAGCCATATTCCACCTGAAGACTTAAGTTATCCAGGTTCGCCAACAACCACACAGAAAATGACGACCTCCGGAACCTCTGATTGTTGTTGCTTGATTGTTCATGTTGTAACAGTCCTTCCTATTTATTTCCTTTTTTCCATTTCTTTTATATTATTTTATTATTTTGGTCCATTGGCCTATAATTGGAATGTGTCTTTAAGCAGAAGACTCAAGGTTGATGCACCCTGCTTGTCAGGACACTGTGTTCCAAGGTTTTGTTGTTAGTCAGACTCTTTGACACTGATTGGGTCTTAGGAAATAGGGTTGGAGGGAGTCGGATCGATTGGTTAACTGACAAGTGGTGGGTTGGCCAAGACAGTGTCCCATCTGACATCAGTACTTCCCATGTACTGAATGATCTGTTGAGCTGCTCGCAGAAAAATACTTTTCACTGTACCTCGGTACACATGACAATAAACAAATCCAATCCAGTCAGTGATTGGGTCTTGCATGATGCTTTCTGAGAGGATTGGGCAGAAGCATTTAGGCCTTAGAAGTAAAAGGAATGCTCTCTCTCTCTCTCTCTCTCTCCCCCCCCGCCCTCTCTCACCCCCACCTACTTACTGAAGTGAAAGAACTGCCTGCCACATCCTTTGCTGTGAACTTGGAATGATGCTGAGACTGCAGAGAAGATAGAAACCCTGCCAGAGAAATCTATCAATGCATCAAAGATTTTTATGTATTTATTTTATTTATATTTTCTTTAACTTTCCACCATCTTTTCACCTCTGTGGTGTTTGTCTGTGTGTGTGTATGTGTGTGTAGAGCGTAAGGGTAGTTAGGAAGGCCAGGGGGAGGGGGGGGGGGGGTGGCGGTGCGGTTGGGAAAGGGTTATTAAATCGTTAGTTGCACTTTCGGTCTGTTTAATTGCAATGCTGTACATAATATAAAGTTACTTGTGTCAAAATTACAAACCTGATGACTGTGGTTTGTTGGGCTCAGCCAAGGGCCTCCCATATTTAGAGTAAAATGTATTTTTACCTGTATTGCAACTCTGGGTCAAGTAGGGCTGGAATTGACCGTGCACTCGCCCAGGGTATTGTGACAATGTTACCAAATGATTGTTAATGTTATATTCATTGCTGTATTACGATCCGGGACCAGACCCCAACATTTTCTAGAATGCCAGACGGAAACTCTAGTATTTCATTTAATTTGTAAGACGGTGAGGAAAAGATACTTCACTCTAGGAGTATCTCCACAACCAAATAAGGATATGATATATTAAAACAAACCTTTATACAAACAAAGGATTGAAATAACTTTAACATCATACAGGAAATAGCTCACAATTGCCAATTAAACAGTGCTTAACAATAAAAGGAAACACTGAAACTCCTAACTGCTGTCTTTTTATCTCCAATCAAATTAGACCCATCTCAGGTCAAAATTTACTTTTGAATAATAACAATCTTTATTATTGTCACAAGTAGGCTTACATTAACACTGCAATGAAGTTACTGTGAAAATCCCCTAGTCGCCACACTCCGGCGCCTGTTCGGGTACACATAGGGAGAATTCAAAATGTCCAATTCACCTAACAAGCATGTCTTTCAGGACTTGTGGGAGGAAACCAGAGCACCCGGAGGAAATACACACAGACACGGGGAGAACATGCAGACTCCGCACAGACAGTGACCCAAGCCGGGAATCGAACTTGGGTCCTTGGTGCTGTGAAGCAACAGTGCTACTGTACCACCGACCACTGTGCTATTGTGCCACCCACCCTGTGCTTTCATGCCACCCACCACTGTGCTATCATGCCACCCAAACTGTGCTACCGTGCCACCCAAACAGTAGGCTAACTGCTTTGAGAGAAAGAGATCCTTCAGGAAACAGTTTGCAGATTCGTAACTATGTCAAACTATTGTTTAACTTCCCAGCATTTGGCAAAAAAGGTCCTGTTCTGATCATAGCAAAATCTAAACTGAAACTCCAACAACTGACTGCTTCAGCCCCTGACTCCTCCTATTAACTACAGAATCTCTATCCCACTCACTGGGTTATGACCGTCTTACTGAGGCTAACCACAACCCTTCAATTATCCAAACACCATGGAAACTTCTTTTGATAAAAAAAAACATTTGTCCTATTTGTGTAAACACTATACGAATGAAATGAAATGAATGAATGAAAAATGAAATGAATGAAAATTGCTTATTGTCACGAGTAGGCTTCAATGAAGTTACTGTGAAAAGCTCCTAATCGCCACATTCCAGCGCCTGTCCGGGGAAGCTGGTACGGGAATCAAACCGTGCTGCTGGCCTGCTTGGTCTGCTTTAAAAGCCAGCGATTTAGCTCAGTGAGCTAAACCAGCCCCAACATGGTTGGAATGAATGATTATCCCATTTTTACAACACTTTATTTATCTCTTCCATGGCCATAGTATCTGCCTATCCTTTAAACCAGGATTTAAAAAAACTGAAGTTGATACATACTCCAACCAACCCAGCTTTAAATAATTACTGCACCAGATACATATAATACACTATATATCTAAAATTCCTACATTCATCACAATTGTGTCAGGGACCTTTGATTTAAATGGGGAGTACATGTTGGGCATTCATAGTATTTTCAGTGTTTCCTAACAAACAGCCTGGTAGCTGAAAAGGGGCACTTTAAGGGCAGCATTGTCGGCACAACATCATGGGCCGAAGGGCCTGCACTGTACTGTTCTATTTTCTATGGTAACATAGTGGTTAGCACTGTTGATTCACAGCGCCAGGGACCGGGGTTTGATCCCTGGCTTGGGTCACTGTCTGTGAGGAATTTTCACGTTCTCCCCGGGTTAGGTGGATTGGTCATGCTAATACCTGCCCCGTAGTGTCCAAAATGTAGGTGGGGTTGCTGGGTTATAGGGATAGAGTGGAGGTGTGAGCTTAGGTAGGGTACTTATTCAGGGGCCAGTGTAGACTTGATGGGCCAAAAGACCTCCTCTGCATGGTAAATTCTAATTCTCATTCTGAGACAATGGTTGTGCGACATCAACGCAGATGACATCATTAGCCTTTCTCATGGGCAAATGAGCAGCCTAACATCTCAGCCTGCAGTGTTAACATCTTCCAAATAAAGCTCTACATTTTGCTTGAACCTCCAAGGCCTGCAGACGCAATCTTGGACCCACCACATACACAGAACTCTAAGAGATACAGATAGTCATCGTTCAATATCCAGGATTCTATTTGACAGATTATTTTGGGTCTACCCTAAGGTTAACCATGGTTTGACTGTCTTATCTTGCATTTTATCAATGCCTTGCTGAGGTAACGTAGAGGTAATGTAGAGGCCAGTTCCTGTTTTCTTTTTTGAGAACTACCTTGTGTTAGAGAATATACCATATCCTATGCCACAGAATGTTGTTGTCCTTGAGCGCACAGTTATCCCGAGTCATGCCTAGAAACTTTTCAACCCTTTTTCCTTTGTCCAGCTGATGAATTCTGTTTTTAATTTTTAATCCCGACTTCATAGGAGAATCACTCCTTTAATCAGATAACTCCTTATTTACAGCTGAATTTTCTTATTTATTCACATTTATAGCTGCACTCCTTCTCAGATTGCAGGCCCCGTCTCAATGCCAGCAAGTGTGATCTCATGACTCCAATTCGGTTCTGATGTTGGAGCTCAAAATGCAGGGAAAAATCCAGCTCATGAGTTTAAATCCCAGTATGCCAGCCGGGGAATTAAAGTAAATTAAATTAATCTAGAATAAAAAGCAAGAATCACTAATTATGGTAATAAACTATTAATTTGTCCCAAATAGGCATCTGCTTCACTAATGATGTCCTTCAGGAAAGGAACTCTGCCATCTGTTCCGAGTCTGGCCTACATGTGACCCCAGACCCAGAGAAATGTGGTTGACTCTTAACTACCTCCATAATTGTCAAACTCTGACAAAGTCATACTCACATTATCTTACCTGTAGTAAATGTACCCGAATCCAACATTCTGAATATGTTCTGTCCTCCAGCAGGACAGGCTCAGGAGTGGCAGCACCACAGTGGTATACATTCAAGATGGAGTAGCCCTTGGAGCCCTCTACATTGACTCTGGACCCCAAGCAGTTTTATGCCATCAGGCTGATCATGGGCAGGAAAACCCCCGCTGATTGCCACCTACCATCCCTACTCAGCTGATGAAACAATAGTGTTACATGTTGAATACCACTTGTAAGAAGTTCTGAGGCCACAGAGTGTACTCTAGGTGGGGGACATCAATTTGCATCAGCTAGAGTGGCTTGTTATACCTCTGCTTACTCTCTGCTGAGTCCCAAAGGACAAATGTTCCCAACTGGGTCTACAACAGTGGGTGAGGGATAAACAAGAGGGAAATACCTACTTGACCTTGTCCTGACCAATATTGCCATCCCAGGTGTATTTACCCCCGAGGGCATCGAGAGGAACGAACACAGTACATTTTCTGTGGTGATGAAATTCCATCTTCACACCGAAGACATCCTGGAACATGTTGTGTGGCAGTGCCATCATGCTAAATATAATAGATTCTATAAGTTCTAGCAGCTCTAAACCGGGCATCCTCGAGGAGTTGTGGGCTGTTACGTAGTTTTATCTCAGGATTTGTTAGTTCCTTACTCGAGAAGTTATTGCACTTGTGATATTCATCCCTTTATGGGGCAATCAACCGAGAGGGTCACCTAACCCCATTTACCACTCAGGGACCAGGATGGGGAATCACCCTAGCAAGCATGGGGTTCTGTATCAGTTCGATCCTGGGCACTGACTTGTAGCCGCAAGTGCTGCTCGTTATGCTTTCCCTTAATTTGCTCTGTTTTAATAACCTTTGCTCTAGAGTCGCCAGGTATCTTTCTGATACCACCACGAGGTTCAAAGCCAAGTACTGATCAATAACTCAATACACCAGTTAGTAAGTTTGAAATCAATACACATTTATTATACACACAGTCAATCACTACTCATGCATAAACTCTACATACTAAACTATCGCTACTACTAAAGCCTATACTTAGCTTCGAATGGCCCACCAGGTCAGGGGAACAATGGCCTTTGTCCGGTCCTGATTCTGCTGCCTCGAACTGGTACAGTAGCTAGGAGCGTCTATCACGTAGCATGCGTTGACTTGAGACTTACTTGGTTGATGCAGCTGCTAGGCAGGTCTCTCCTCGCTGAGAGCCACGGTCAAGAGTTCTTTGAGAGCTGCCAAGAGAGCAAACTGAACTTGGGGACGCTATCTTATAGGTCCCAGGGGTTTTGCGCCCTTTTGCGCAGACCCCGGACTTGGTCACAATTAATTGGACCAGGTCTCAATCTTTCTCATCGATTTTCTCCAATACTGGAGTTGTTCCCTGATCGTTTGGTGGGCCCTAAGTGTTTGTTGGCCTGCCTTTGTCCTAGCTCCCACTGGCGCCGGGGAGTCTGTCTTGGTCCTGATTGTGTCAATGTTTCTGATTGTTTCTGGAGATCGCTCATTAGTATGTAAATGGCTATTGGTTTCGGTTCTGTCTGGGTTCTGCAAATCTTAATACACCGGAAACCTTGCACCTGCTTGTGTTCCCTGTAGTTGACCAATTTTCCCTACACTCTTTGTGGGCATCCATTTTGAAATCGGGACGTGGCCACCCCAGGTGGCTACACAAGCCTCTGCATTGAAGTTATACGTGAATAAACATTGCAGTTGTTATCTACCTAACTGGTGAATGGGAAATATTACATTGGCGACAAGGATAAAATTGATAAAAGTGGTCCCAAGGTTGTGAGTATTAAGTCACATTGAAGTTCAGTTCAAGTTGAGAAACAGAACAGTGTTTGCAGATATGCCCTATTCAGCTGGAGAGATCCTTTTGATACGTCTCTGGAGGATTGGACACAACACATTGAACATTTGGGTTATTTTTTCCAAGCCAACGAAAGAGCGAGAAGATTTAAAAGACTCAAGCAATTGCCTTGATGAAATGAAATGAAATGAAAAATGAAATGAAAATGAAATGAAGGGTCTCACTTATATGGAGACAAATCACTCCCCTGAAGCCTGCTGGTATAAAGAGGCTGAATGTTTTTCCTGCCACAGGAAAGGTATACTGAAGGCACCAATATAAAAGTAAGTCAAGTCTGCCCAGTGACAGGGTTTCTTCTGTATACCAAGTGGTATTCAACATGTAACAGGGAAATACGTTGCAAGTGCATGATATGGAAGAGTCCAGTACTATGGATTTAAATGTTCACTCATTGTTCAACATGTTAGTGGCAAAGTAGCCACATCACTATGATGCTTTTCGTAAATGGTATGTTCTTAAAGATGGAAGTTAACACCTCCGCTATGGTGATAGGAGAATGCAAATTTTGATATTTACCAGAATGGTCCAGTCATTGAGTTTGAGGGGCACCGTAGCAAAACTAATAACTTACACAGGAGAAGCCATCCAGATAAAGGGTATTACTACAGTATCTCTAAGCTATCAGCAGTCAAGTTCAAGTTAAACCAGGCAGCAAGGTAGCACAAGTGGATAGCACTGTGGCTTCACAGCGCCAGGGTCCCAAGTTCGATTCCCCGCTGGGTCACTGTCTGTGCGGAGTCTACACGTTCTCCCCTTGTCTGCGTGGGTTTCCTCCGGGTGCTCTGGTTTCCTCCCACAATCCAAAGATGTGCAGGGTAGGTGCATTGGCCATGATAAATTGCCCTTAGTGACCAAAAAGTTTAGGAGGGGTTATTGGGTTACGGGGATAGGGTGGAAGTGAGGGCTTAAGTGGGTTGGTGCTGACTCGATGGGCCGAATGACCTCCTTCTGCACTGTATGTTCTATATTCAATGGATGGCGATCATCCACCTTCTACATTATTCAAAAATGTGCTTCAATATTATTTGTTTTTATCATGAATTAAAGAAGGTAAATGCAGATGTCAATTGGAATATTCCCTTTTGATTAACAGACAGCTAGCATGTTTCTCTAAGGATCTCAGCTCTGCATGATATTTATCAATGTCTTGGACAAAGGATTAGAAAGTTGCATGTCCAAATGAGCTGATGACACCAAGTTAGGAGTTAAAGTGCATGACTGGAAGCAAGGAATGACAACTGGGCATTTGGAGATGAAGTGAGTGAACAAAACTATGGCAAATGGAGTTACATGTGGGGAAGTGTGAGACTATTGACTTTGGGTCCAAGGAAAGCAAGACATGTTGTCATGCTCAGTAAAGGGATACCATGGGCCGGATTCTCCGAGCCCCGCGCCAATCCGGAGAATCACCACAACCGCGCCACGCCGCCCTGACGCCGGCCCTCGATTCTCCAAGGAGAATCGGCGCCATTTGCGCCAGCGCGTTTGGCGCGGCGCTGGTCGTGGGCCGCTGTTCGCGGCTGGGCTGCCGATTCTCCGGCCTTGATGGGCCGAGCCACCGCGTGGAAACGGCAGACTTCAGCCGGCGCCGTCCACACCTGCGTTCAGCTGGCAGGAACTCTGTGCGCAGGGTCGGGGTGCGGCTGTGGGGGGGAGGGGAACAGGGCTCCTTCACCGGTGGGGGTGGGGGGCACTGATCGGGGCCCATTGATCGGCGGGCCGGCCTCTCCAGGCCTGGCCCTATATTGTTACGCAACTGGCCCCTGAACCCCCTCGCCATGTTGCGTCGGGGCCGACACATTGAGGAAGTCCCGCGACGCCACTGCGCATGCGTCGGTTGGCGCGGCGCCCAGTCGGCGCCGGGAAGGGAGGCTGGAGTGGCGTGAACTGCTCCAGCGCCGTGCTGCCCCCCTGTGGGGGCCAGGATTGGTAGTGCTGTTGCTCGTTCTGGGTGAGTGTGCTTAACACTCAATTTGGCTCTGTTTCGTTCGTTAGCTTTGGAGTCGCCAGGTATCGTTAAGATACGGCCACAAGTTTCAACGTCAAGTTCAAAGCAATAAAACCATACACCAATTAGTAAGTTCAAACAAGACACGTTTATTATATTACAGTAATCTACTAATCATGCATATAAACTATAAGACTAGACTAATCCTACCACTACTAGGCCAAATACTTATCTGGATAAGGGGACTGCCGGATCAGGGAACAATGGCTTCTAGCTTTGTCCAGGGTCCGCAGGCTCCCAGTGGTTATGGTCTAAAGGGGTCAGGAGTGTCTATTCCCGTAGCGTGCGTTGTGACTTACTTGCTGGCGGCTTCTGCTCAGACCTCTCCTGCACAAAGTTCTTCTGCTGCAACGGTGTTCTGCTGGGAGAGCTAGCTGGTCAAGGAGAGGCTGACAGAGAGAGCGAGCTGGGGTCAGGGTCTCTGCTTTATACTCCTCTCAGGGTCTTGTCCAACCTGGGCGGACCCTCTATACTCTTGTAATCGATTGGGTCTCTTCCCAATCGATTGATTCAAATTCCCCAATAGCGGGGCAGTTGCTCGATCACTGGGGCGGTTCTTGGGACTCATTGTTTTGGGCTTCTTTGGAACCGAAAAGTCCGGCCTTCCATTCAATGTATCGGTTAGTGTTAACTTGTGTCTTTTGTGCCTGGGGATCGCCCGGTATCGCCTCATTAATATGCTAACTGTTTCTTTTCATAGCGTTGTCTGGTTTCAGCAACAGCCAAACTGGTTTCTGTAGCAGTCCAAATATACAAGCGCTCTGCAAGCTGCTTGCTTTTTACAACCTGTCCAATTTTCCCTGCATTCCTTGCAATCTTCCATTTTGTGTTTGGGCAGTGGTCACCCCAGGTTGCTACAGTGCCCACGCCTGTTTCACGCCATCGTGAAACGCATCGGCGTTCACGATGGCGCAGACACTGCCTCCGTTTCGGAGGTTCCCGCCCCATATTATAAACTTTCAGTCAATATATTTTTTTAAATGGCCACAAGCAAACTGTTAAGATGGTTGTTGCAAATCTTGTGATTTTTGGACGACAATAAATAGATGGAGATAGATGAGAGTATCTCAAACACATTTGTGTAACTCACACAACTCATTGTTTAAGGATGGACCGGCACTTAAAGACTATGAGCTGGGATTCTCCGATCCCGTGGCCATGTTCTGGCACCGGCGTCAAAAGCGGCGTGAGTCACTCTGGCGTGAACGGGCCGCCAGGCCCGGGTATGCACACCTTCCTTGGGGGCTAATACGGCACCGGAGTGGTGTCCGCTGCTCCAGCGCTCGGAAGCCGGTGCGCCATGGCCGGCGTAGGTCCGGAGAATATGGCCGAACTCCGCGGGCACTCAGACTGTTGTGGCCCGGAGAATTGCCCGGGGGGGGCACTTTCAATGGCTCCCGAGCAGCGCGGTGTCGATTCCACGGGCGCCTGAGAATCGGCGGCGAAGAATCGGTGGGCCGGCGTCGGAGCGGCGTAACGCGATTCTCCCCCCCCCCCCCCCCCCCCGCCAACGATTCTCCAACCCAGCACGGGATAGGGGAATCCTGGCCATGGAGTTGAAAGAGGGCCCCCTGGCGATTCTCCGGGCCTCAACGGGCCGAGTGCCTGCTGTGTTCGGCCGAGTCCCACCGGAGTGGGCTGCGTATGGTCCCACCTGGTGAGACCTCGGAGTTCTGGCTGCAGGAGCTATCCTGGTGGGTGGGTGGGGAGATCCGACTCTGGGGGGGGGCCTCTATGGTGGCCTAGCCCGTGATCGGGGCCTACCGATCGGCGGGCGGGCTAGTTGCGTGGGTGGCCTATGTTCACTAACTTCATTGAAGCCTACTTGTGACAATAAGCTATTATTATTATTATCATTATTATGTTCCTCCGAGCCGGTCCTCTGTAGGGCTCAGCCATATTGCCTGGGGGCCGGTGCGGAGACGGGAACCCATGTGCATGTGCGGACTCACGCTGACCGTGGCGTGCATGTGCGGACTCGCGCTGGCCGTGGCGCTCTCGTGTGGACCCGCGCCCGCCGTGGCACGCCGGCTTCTGATCGCTGCTCCACTCTGGCGCTGTACTAGCCCTCTAGGAAGGGGTGCAGAGCCGGGCCCGGCAGAGTGGCTCACGCCACTTTTGATGCCGGCATCAGAACTTGGCTGTGGGATCGGAGAATCCCACCCTCTGTGTCTATGTTTTATGCTGTACAAAAGCAAAATGCAATGGTCACCATAAACTTCCCATTTTATCAAAATGGCATTCCTGATTCAAATTAGATTGGGTGAGCCTCAGAAGTGTTAACCCAGAGGTCATGTGACTAACACTGGTTTCAGACACTGCATCCTTATTATACCTAGGTTTAGAAGGTCAATTAGAACTATCAAACATCAGACCATCTGAGAACCAGACTCTGAAACAAGCTGCAAGTTTTCAAGCAGTCAAAGGATTTAATCAGTTTGATTTGCAAATTTCACCTGGGAACCAATTCCTAGATATCCGATACAAACCATGCAATCGGCTGTGAACCAATCACTTTGCAAGATCCTAACGTCAACTTTAAATCATTGAATCCATTCAACCATCTACAGGACTGACACTTGGGAGAGCAGAAATTGTAAATTAGAGACTGAATTAATGGTAATCTGTAAATGTGCGTTATCTTTATCCGTGCCTAACCTTTGGGTGTGTGTGCATGTGTGTGCATTCCTGAGACAGAATATGTGACCTTCCATTAATACAAGGTAAGTGTGTGAGAATAAATAACCTTGTTTATTTGAACTCTTTAAAGCTTGCTGTTAAATTATATATGTAGAATACACATTCGAGGGTAAAAAGGGACACTACCTTTTCCAGACAAAACATACTGGTTATGGGCATTAAGAAAGCAAATGCATTCTGTCCAGTTCAACAGTCAATGGAGAGAAGCGAGGCATTGCAAAGGATGTTGGAATCTTAAGAACCCTTGCAAAACAAAATCACCAGAAGTGAGTAGATGGATTCAAAAAACCTTCAAAATATTTGGATTTATCTAATTGGGGTTCAAACGCAAAGAGACAAAGATTTATGGAATCCTGGTCCACCCACCCTGCTCACTCAGGATGGATATATTGGCTTGGGAGGGGTAGGGACAGAGGTGTGCGGGGGGTGGGGGTGGGGGGGCTGGGGGGGGGGGGGGAGGGGGGGAGTTGGTCGGTGGGCAGAGATGGAGGTGATGGGAAAGTATGGTGTGGTTGATGCAGCACAGAGGCACTAAAACAATACTGTTCTAAATGGTTGATCTATGACAAAAAGTTGGATAAACTTGAATTGAATTTGCCTCAAGTACAGACAATTGTGGAGATTAAATTGAGAAAAGAGCTGTTTGAAATTATAAGAGAACTCGATGCTATCGGCCAAAATTTTCAAGCCCCTCACGCTGGCCGAATTTTCTCGTCCTGCCGACAGTGATTTCCCCCACCGCGCGTTCTCCAGCGGCCGCAGAATACGCGGTGGGGGAAATCACTGTCGGCAGAAGGTGCGTAAAACAGGGAGACCTGTTGACAACAACTGGACCAAAAGATCCGGTTACTGGCTAATGACGCCCCACGTGCACCACGTGCAAATCTCGTCGCAGGGAGCTGGTAAATCTCGCCCATAGAGTCCTGCTAATGGGAGGTCTCAACCATCCAACACTGAATAAGGCAGTGATTCTACTGAGGGAAGAGATGGAGAAGAAGCACCTTTGTTTGAAAGAGAAGCAAATAATAAACCCCGTATTTACAAGCTCAATGTCAGTGCTGGCGAATCTTTCAGAAAAAACGGGCAGAATTTTACTGGCCCAGGTCGATGGTTTTGCAAGAGGAAGGGGAAGGATAATTCTCCGGTGGCGGGAGGGCCTTTCTGCCACCTTCATGTACACTCCGACATGGCCTTTCCCCATTTGAGGTCATTAAGTGTGCAATTAACATTCAAAGGTTGCTACCCGCGTTGCCACAAGTCTAAGGCCATCGGAAGGACATCAAGGGCGGGAGGGAAGTCAAGCACTTTCTCTTGCTGGGGCGTGTCATAATATACATCCATGTATATGATAGAGTGCAGACAGGCAGTGATTGACACACAGGATGACCAGTGAGCACACAGAACACAGCAGCCAATCACCAGACAGGACACGACCACTATAAAGCCAGAGGGCACCCGTTCTCCCGCTCTCTTGGGATCCAGCCTCTGAGACAGTCAGAGCTCGTGAGCAGCAACTAGAACAAACACCATGTGGTAGTCAGTTAGTCTGGTCAGGTTAGCCTCAGGTCTGCAGTCAAGTCAGCATAGTGTCAACCCACAGTTAAGCATGTAATATAGTTATATGTTAAATAAAATTGTGTTGCATATCATCAAGTGTTGGAAGCCTGTCTCTCTCTACACTGCATCAAACACAGTCCACATAGACCCAGCTTGCCCAACACATCAGGGCCTTATGGGAAAGTGGCAGGGAGGGGCCCCTTGGATTGGCCCCTTTTCCTGATCATACGTCGCGATCCTGCAACTAATGGATGCCGCAGAGGTCAACCCTCTGAGCTTGTTGGAGGGAAGTAATGCTCAGAGTCTGTTCTCGACCGCGTGGAGTTGTAAAAGTTGCGTTTATTTCGGAATAGCTGTGTGCACACAGGAGAGGCAAGTTCTGTTGCTAGCTTTAGCTCACAAAAGTCAGCTCCGCCTGTCCTCAGAATTACATGCATATATATTTTAAGTTCTTCGGTGTCACAAGCAGGTATTGACGTCACTGAATCATTCGGAGCAATACAAAATGATCAGTATGCATATTTACTGGTCCCTGTACTGGGAAAATGATTAAAGAATACAATGTTTCCTTACAATCTCATGGGTTTGTGCTTAACATATTTAACTTCTGGAAGAGGTGCGAATGTGTTGGACAATGGATCCCTTGGACTTACTGGGGCCTCCTGTGTTTCTTTTTTCATATTCAAATGCTCTGTGAGATGATTAAATCATTTCCAATGTGGGTGACTTTAACCCCTTGCTTGCTTGTTTTCCCTTGATATATTTTTAACCCCTTGCCTGCTAGTTTCCCCTTGACCTGTGCTATTACAATACTTGGAGACATCTTTATTATACCAATCTTGACACACATAGCAATTTCTTCCGTGAACAGACCTCAACTGTTTACAATGTATAGAGATGATTTGCAAGCAGGGACAGAGTGTAACATAGCAAAATTTGCAGATGATACTAAAATAGATGGGAAAGCAGGCAGTGAAGAGGAGATAAAGATTTTACAGACAGATATAGATAGACAAAGGGGAACAAACCAAAATTTGGCAGATGGAGTTTAATGTGGTTAAGTGTGAGGTTATCCATTTTGGCCGAAAAAATAGAACGGCAAGTTGTCATCGAAATGGAAAGCAGATTAAAAATGCATCTGGGCAGAGGGCTCTGGTTGTCTATGTTCATGAATCGCAGAAAGGCGGTATGTAGGAAAGCATGTAATTAAAAAGGCAAATGGAATGTTGGCGTTTATTGCAAATGAACTGGAGTATAAAAGTAGAGAATTGTTGCAATTGTATAGGGTGTTAGTGAGACCACATCTACAGTATTGTGTCTAGTTTCGGTCTCCTTATTTGAGGAATGATGTGGTGACATTGGAGGCAATTCAGAGGAGGTTCATCAGATTGATTCCGGGGATGAAGGGGTTGATGTATGAGGAGAGATCAAATAGTTTGGGCTTATACTCAAAGGGGCTTAGAAGAATGAGAGGGGTTCTGATCGAGGTATATAAAATACTAAATGGGATTGATAAAATAAACTTAAATCAAATGCTCCCCTTTGTGGGGCAATCTAAAATATGAGGTCACAGATACAGGTTGAGAGGCGGTAGATTTAAAACTCAGATGAGGAGGAACTCCCTCTTTCAGAGGGTGGCATATTTGTGGAACTCTCTGTCCCATAGTGTGGTGGGGTCTGAGTCATTAAATGGTTTCAGGAAGGATGTAGATATATTTCTGATTTTAAAGCTGTGTTGAAGAGATATAGGGAACAGTTAGGGAGGTGAATTTGAGACTAGGAAGAGATCAGCCAGGATCTGATTGAATGGCGGAGCAGGCTCGAAGGGCTGAATTGCCTACTTCTGCTCCTAATTCCTATGTCCAACTCCCACAGGTCTGGGCCCACTTGATGCTCTCTACCCTACTGGCTTTTCCAACCGGACTGTGAAATGGCTGAGGGGCTTCTAACGTCGATGGGGCGTCCTGCTATCCAGAAACTTCTGCCCAACATATCAAGACACAATTTGCAGGCATATACACAAACATGAACAAATCAAGGAAGAGCCTGAATTGACTTGGTAAAGTTTGACAAACTTGATGAATGGTTTAGATGAGGGAACAAAATGTAATATCTCCAACTTTGCAAATATCACTGAAGGGGGTGTCCAGAGATTAGAGCTCTTAAAACTGAATAGCTAGGATAACACTAGAATAGTTCTACATAAGTCAGTTTATTAAGGATTGAGTTTAATCATAGAAAGTATACTCAGTATTCGTTATCAACCATTAAACCTGTATTTTTAGGACATTGCAGTAATAAGCATTTGAACTCTTGCTACAAGCAGTGGCCACAATGCATGATGGGATTTAAGCTAGCTAACTTGCCCATGTTTTTGAGACAAACAGGATTGTGTGGTCAGCAAATTACACAGTTAACTCAGTAAACAGTTTTGATCAGTGGCCCCAATGTCCTGTCTCAAATATTCCATCGAGTGAAAACGAAACCAGCTTTGGCATCCTGCCCCTGGATGAACAATGAAGTGGACAGGAACTGACTGTGATACATAGGATGGGGATGTCAGAAAAGCAACTTTAGAATGGACACAAGATCCTGGTAAACAACAGGTGACAGGATGGGGTTAAATCATGAGCTGATCACAAGTAATCATTTTTCTTAAAGTACATTTTACTGGATAGTATAGAAGTGACTGCTCCAAGGATTGGATCAAGTCCAACTGGGGTGGGCTATTGATCTTTGGAAAACGCTATAATTGGTGTGTTTTTATCAGTGTTAGCCAGATTGGTCTTGGCATTTATCCAGATTTCTCTCAGTGTACACAAAACCAAGCTTGGAATAATAAAGTTGTCTTAACCAGATTGATGTGTCTGTTGAGCTGTTTATTAAGCTAAGCCATAACTATAAGGGAGGAACCTCACGTAAAATCTGGCTCAACACTCAGGCCATGGAAACACCCCTACAGACACCAAGTTGTATGGGAGGGTGAGCTGTGAGGAGGATGCAGAGAACCTTCAGTGTGATTTGGACAAGTTGAGTAAGTGGGCAAATGAATGGCAGATGCAGTATAATGTGGATAAATATGAGGTTATCCACTTTAGTAGCAAAAACGAGAAGACAGACTATTATCTGAATGGCCATAAATTAGGAGAGGGAAATGTGCAGCCTGGGTGTCTTCGTACACCAGTCACTGAAGGTAAGCATGCAGGTGCAGCAGGCAGCAAAGAAGGCAAACGGCATGTTGGCCATCATCAACAGATGGACCCTTAAAGGGGACAAACACCACATCCCTTCTTCTCGAAGGTCTTTTATATGTCAACTATAATTAAGTTACTCCGTCCCCAACCCAACGTGCTGTTAGGTAATTTTGACAATCTGAATTCTCTCTCTGTGTACCCGAACAGGTGCTGGAATGTGGCGACTGGGGTTTTTTCACAGTGTTTTGTTAATTGCAGTGTTAATGTAAGCCTATTTGTGACAATAAAGATTATTATTATTATTGGATTATGTATTATACAGAGTTAATCTATCTGTCAAACTTGACAAAAATATGCTCGTCTCCAGGTAAGCAACTTACAGCTCCTCAACCTCACCTATAATACCTTAAAATAGGTGTCAGTTTAGTTATTCCGGTTTGCACAACCTACATACTTGACAAAGAGTCACCCAGACTCGAAACGTTCGCTCCGTTTTCTCTCCACAAATGCTGTCAGACCTGGTGAGATTGTCCAGTATTTTCTGTTTTTATTTCAGATTCCAGCATCGGCAGTCATTTGCTTTCACCTCCACATCCAGCATCGGCAGTCATTTGCTTTCACCTCCACATCTGTGGTAAATCTGTGATAAAACACGTAAATCGGAAATCTGCACGTTACTCCAAACCTTAATTATGTCCTGCTACTGTCTCCTAATAGTAGCACTGCATCGCTCAGACTTATTATGAATTATTGAGGTGTGTGCCCTATGCCTCTGACCACAATGTAGATAAGGTGCTGGTGTTCACTGAGCATGGGTCATTTCACATGCTGTGTGGCCCTCAGTCTAATTTCAATACCACTACAATATGAGTTGTTTTCTAGAGATGCTCTGTATAAGCCATTTTAAGCCTTTGCCTTTACCTTCAAAAACTTAATACTTTGCTCTTTGGTGTTTGGATTGGATTGTAATTGTTCGCCTTGCATAATGACTCATGCTGACTAACAGAATAGGCTGTTCTGTGGAGTTCAGGCGAGCCTGTTGCCTAGGCTGTTCAGATGGTTGCGACAAGGCAGCTACAGCAGCTGAAATGTTGGTGGCGCTATAGCCTTGTGATTAAACTGCTGTGTTTTATTTTGTGTGAAACCTTATTGGAAGTAACTAACTGAACGGCAGCTTTCTTGCGATTAAATGGCACTACAAGTTCAAACTAAATAATGAATCTTATTACAGCAATGTAGGTAGAAAGTGCTGAAAGCAATTGATTTTCTTTCTTCGACTTCAGGTCAGGTAACTGTACAAAATAAAAACTAAATTAGCATGTTATTACATTTCTGTTCATGTAAGGCTTTTGAACACGTCTGAATCTTTGAATTTTCCAACACGGCTGCAGGTTATTGGCCCTTCATATTCCTTCTGGCTCTCTGAAAGTTATGTCCATTTTACTCTCAGGCCATTAACCATTTTAACTTTATTTCTGTTTTGCGTATTTTCTCAACTTCTCTTTCATAGTGAAATCAATGAAAGAATACAGATTAGTTATAAACCCTCTTTATAGATGAGGGTGATGAAGACAACAAATGCTTTTATGCAGTGAATACTACATTACAGAATACATTGCCTGACTGGGCAGTGGAAGCAAATTTAATTGTAACTTTCAAAAGGTAAGTTGAATGTATCATTGAAAAGGGCAAGCATGGTAGCATTGTGGATAGCACAATCGCTTCACAGCTCCAGGGTTCCAGGTTCGATTCCGGCTTGGGTCACTGTCTGTGCGGAGTCGGCACATCCTCCCCGTGTGTGCGTGGGTTTCCTCCGGGTGCTCCAGTTTCCTCCCACAGTTCAAAGATGTGCAAGTTAGGTGGATTGGACATGATAAATTGCCCTTAGTGTCCAAAATTGCCCATAGTGTTGGGTGGGGTTACTGGGTTATGGGGATAGGGTGGAGGTGTTAACCTTGGGTAGGGTGTTCTTTCCGGGAGCCGGTGCAGACTCGATGGGCCGAATGGCCTCCTGCTGAACTGTAAATTCTATGAACAAAAGGAAAATTTGCAGGACTATGGGGCTAATTGGATAGCCCAAAACGCTGGTACAAGCACAATGAGCTGAATGAACCCTGGTTCAATGCAGCAGGGCATGCCAGAAACAGCACTAGGCCTAAAATTGAAGTGCCAAACCGCATAAGCAGCAAATAATAGGCAGATCTAAGTGTTATGGGCTAGGGTTTAAAAGCTCCAAAGTATATCATGGAGTTCACCTGACCTACAACTGTTTATTAATTTTGGTTACGATGAGCACAAGGGCCTACCTTTCAGGTGTTATTCAACAGAGGCCTTAAGCACTTTTAATCAAAAACATAGTTTATTCTACGAATTTAGTTAACATTTTTATAAACACACAGTAAGCATTTTAATCAACTACCAAAATAAATATCCACACAGCTACAGTGATCTATGTATAGCCCTTAATAAATTTCTCCCTTAACTGTTCCAATTTAATAACAAGATCCCATAAAAGAGGAAACCCTGTTCAAAGATGTGGCCCAGCACACAGCACTCAAGACCTGTTTCCTTTCTAAAACAGCAGGTTTGAATTTCTTCCAGAAAACAGCTGTTTCTTTTCAACTAATCAAGCCGTCCGGAAACAGCTTTTAAAATGCAGATAAAGAAAATACCTTCTTTCAACCTGTGCAGAACAAAACCAATTCAAACTCAAAGCGAAAGTAAAACCAACTCCCAGGGCCACAGCCCAGCTCCACCCACACAATGACACAACTGAAGCCATGCGATAAGACAAAAAGATTTCTTAAAGGGACACTCACATGACATAAGCGACTCCACAACCAATGGATCAGGTCTGAGGTCTAAGGTCTGCAGTCCTGCCACATCCAGCTGTGAATGCTGTGGACAATTAAACAACTGACCGGAGGAGGGGTGTGTAAAAATATCCCCAACTGCAAATAAGATAAGGGTGAAGTATGCACAACAATCCTCATCCAGAAGTGCCAAGGTGTCAGCTTTCAGCCAAAACGATTCACTCCACGTGATATTCAGAAATGGCTGAAGGCACTGGATACTGCAAAGGCTATGGGCCCTAACAATATTCAATATTCCGGCAAAAGTCCTTAAGACCTGTGCTCCATTGCTTTCCAGCCCCTAGTCAAGCTGTTCTGGTACAACTAAAAAAACTGGCATCTATCTGACAATGTGTAAAATTGCCCAGGTGTGTCCTGTACACAAGAAACAGGACAAATCCAACCCGGCCAATTACCGCCCTATCAGTCTATTCTCGATCATCAACAAATTGATGGAAGGCGTCATCAATAGTTCCATCAAGAAGCATTTACTCAGCAATAACCTGCTCATGGACGCTCAGTTTGAGTTCCGCCAGGATCACTCAGCCCCTATCTCAATATAGCCTTGATTCAAACGTGGACCAAAGAATTGAAAGCCAGAGGTGAAGTGAGAGTGACTGTCCTTGACATCAAGAATCATAGAATCCCTACAGTGCAGAAGGAAGATTTTCGAACCATCGAGTCTGCAACAATCCTTCAAAAGACAACTCTGCCTAGGCCAAATCCCCCACCCTATTCCAGAAACACCACTCTAAGAGGCAATTTAACATGGTCAATCCACCTAACCTGCACATCTTTAGCCTGTGGGAGAAAACCAGAGCACCTAGAGGAAACCCACACAGACACAGGGAGAAAGTACAAAATCCACACAAATAGTCACCCGAGGCTGGAATTGTAACCGGGTCCCTGGCGCAGTGAAGCAGCAGTGCTAGCCACTGTTCCAATCTGCTGCCTCAAGGCAACATTTGATTGAATGTGGGATCAAAGAGCCCTCGCCAAACTGGAGTCAATGGGAATTGGGGAAAACAGATGGAGTCATGCCTGGCTAAAAGGACGATGGTTGTGATGGTTGGAGGTCAATTATCTCAACTCCAGGTCATCACTGCAGGAGCTCTTCAGGGTAGTGTCCGAGGCTGAACCATCTTCGGCTGCTTCATCAAGCACCTTTGTTCCATCATAAGGTCAGAAGTGGGGATGTTTGCGGATGACTGCACAATATTCAGTACCATTCATGACTCCTTTTGTAATGAAGCAGTCCGTGTCTAAATGCAGCAAGACCTGGACAACATCCAGGTTTGGGCTGACAAGTGGCAAGTAGCATTCGCACCACACAAGTGCCAGGCAATGACCATATCCTGCAAGAGAGGCTCTTATTATTGCCCCTTGACATTCATTTCAGCATTATCATCGCTGAATCCCCCTCCGTCAACATCCTCGGGGTTACCATTGATCAGAAACTGAACTGGACTAGCCATATTCATAACGTGACTGTCAGAGCAGGTCAAAGGTTAGGAATCCTACAGCGCATAAGTCACCTCCAGACCCCCTAAAGCCTGTCCACCATCTACAAGGCACAAATCAGGAGTGTAATGGAATATTCTCCACTTGCCTGGATGAGTGCAGCTCCAACAACACTTCAGAAGCTTGACACGATCCAGGACAAAGAAGCCTGTTTGATTGTTACCCCTTCTATAAACATTCAATTCCTCCACCGCCGGCGAACAGCGGCAGCCAAGTGTACAATATATAAGATGAACTACAGGAACTCACCATGTTTCCGGAGACAGTGCCTTCCAAACCCATGAACACTACCATCTGGATAGACAAGAGCAGCAGATACCTGGGAACCCCACCACCTGGAGGTTACCCTCCAAGTCACCCACCATCCTGACTTGGAAATATATCGCCGTTCCTTCACTGTCGCTGGATTTCCCTCCCGAACGGCTCAGTGGGTGAACCTAAACCTCAGGGACTGCAGCGGTTCAAGAAGGCAACTCACCACCACCTTCTGAAGGGCACCTGGGGATGGGCAATAAATGCCGGCCTAACCAGCGACGCCCACATCCCGTAAAATACAATTTCAAAAATCACCTTCTTCTGTGCTGTGATTCTATGCTCCTATCTATGTCGTGGACAGACAGGATTGTCCTATATCTAACCAATAAATAGTTTTTTTAATATCCACAATGCAGTGTTAATAGCAGGTGTTGATAGCAATATCTAATACTTATTTAAATATGTACAAATGATTGAAGCTGCAGCCGTTTCACATCCACCGTAAACAATTTAAACATAAAACAAACGCTGCTGCATTATTTTTTATGGAGTGAAATTTTCTATTTGTCTGGGAGAAATGTTACTTGCTACTTTAATTAAGATTTTATTGGAATATGATAGCTGTTAATATCTGAAATGTTGATTACTCTCCACACTATTCCTGATTGCCACTGACCTACAAATTGTCACATTTAATTGTATGAATGGAATTCTCATGAAACCAATTAGTAAAAAATCTGTGGGAGAAATAAAGTTAAGACAGACCAATGTCTATCTAATAGACTAATTCTGGAGAGACATTTTAATTAAATAAATGTGTGGTAATTGAAGACAAAGGGGGGGCTTAATATTTTAACTGATCTAAAAACTAGGCTCCTTTATGACATTCTTTGCATTTAAATTGACCATAAGACCATATGATGGAGGAGCAGAAGTAGGCCACTCGGCCCATCGGGTGTACTCCTCCATTCAATGATCTGATATGATGATCCTCAACTTCACTTTCCTGCCTTGTCCCCAGAACCTTTGATCCCCTTACTGTCTCTGTCAGTCTTCAACATACTTAACAACCCAGCCTCTACAGCCATGTGCGCTGAAGAACTCCACAGATCCACTACCCTCTGAGAGAAGAAATTCCTCCTCATCTCTGTCTTAAATGGGTGACCCCTTACTCTGAGATTATGCCCTCTGATCCTAGACTCTCCCAAAAGGGGAAACAACCTCTCAGCATCTATCCTGCCAAGCCCCCTGAGAATCCTATGTTTCTCAAGCAGGTTGCCTCTTCTTCTTCTAAACTCCAACGACCTACTCAACCTCTCCTCATAAGAAAATCCCTCCACACCTGGGATCAATCTGGTGGTCTTGTTAATGAGCATCAGAAAATCAACTTAGATTAAGAGTCAATGTAAACTCCAACAGTATCTTGCACTGCTATCACTGGCTTATTATTGGAATTAAATCAACCAGCTGAATCAAATGGTGAAAGTGTAGCAGTACTGGTAGATAACGTTGTAAAGGAGGCATATGGAATGTTCTCCTTCATTGACAGAGGTATAGAATACAAAAGTAGGGATATAATGACCTGAATTATACAGGTCACTGGTTAGACCACAACTGGAGTATTGTGTGCAGTTCTGGTCAGCACATTATGGGAAGGATGTATTTGCTGTGGAGAGAGTGCAGAGAAGATTTACTAAAACATTGCCAGGGCTGGGGAATTGTAGCTATGAGGAGAGATTGGAAAGTTGGGGGTTGTTTTCCTTAGAACAGAAAAGGCTGAGGGGTGACATGATTGAGGGATAAAATTTGTGAGGGGTTGTGATAGAGTAGACAGGAGGAATCTGTTTCCCTTGGCAGAGAGTTCAAAAACCAGGGGTCATAGATTCAAGCTAAGTGGCAGAAGGGTCAGAGGGGACGTGAGGAAAAGCCTTTTTATGCAGAGGTTGACGGGTGTCTGGAATTCGCTGCCTGAGTTGATGATGGAGGCAGAGACCCTAAACTCTTAAAAAAAATATTTGGATCAACACCTTAAGTGTTGTAAACTGCAGGGCTATGGATCGTGTACAGGAAGAAGGGATTGGAAAGGGCACCTGGGTGTCTTTGGGTTGGCATGGACAGGACGGGCTGAATGGCCCCCTTCTGTGCTTAATCATTTCTATGGTCTTATGGTTCTAAATATAAATGTTAATTATTGATCTCTTGTGGAACAGAAAAACTTTGTGTATATGGTTTACATAATAGTGATAAATTGCATCAAATTCTGTTTAGTTGTTGCTTATTCAAGTCTTTTACCAGGGCTAAAAATTGGAGGCAAAAATATAATAAACGCTGATGACACAGCACTCTATCAAAGTCAAAAGAGACCTGACAAATTACCATAAATCAAGTAAAATCTAAAAGATTAAAACGGATTGATTATGATAAGAAAAAAGACTAAACTAATGATGCACTTTCAGAAACTTCATTAATGAGCAAGAAGGGATTCATTCAGTGATTTTCGAGAAGAGCAGCATTTTTGCAGCTAATACCTCTGCCCAGGGGAACTCCTCTCTCTGGGGTGATTCCCACTCTGAGTCCTGATTGGTCACCCAGGCCTGGTGACCCTAACGCTACTGTGTTGCCCCTGATGGGACAATCGGCACAGATGGCAGGCAGACAGAGCACGTTAGAATAAATTAAACTGGAGTGAAGTTTGAAACATAGAACAGTACAGCACAGAACAGGCCCTTCGGCCCTCGATGTTGTGCCGAGCAATGATCACCCCACTTAAACCCACGTAACCCGTATCCCAACAATCCCCCCATTAACCTTACACTACGGGCAATTTAGCATGGCCAATCCACCTAACCCGCACATCTTTGGACTGTGGGAGGAAACCGGAGCACCCGGAGGAAACCCACGCACACACGGGGAGGATGTGCAGACTCCACACAGACAGTGACCCAGCCGGGAATCGAACCTGGGACCCTGGAGCTGTGAAGCATTGATGCTAACCACCATGCTACCGTGAGGCCGGTATTGAAACGGATGGTATTGCACTGGAACGAGCAGCCAATTTACAACAAATGGCAACAGAAAGCGGCAGATGTGATGGCAAAGTGAGAAGAAGGATGGAGGTGGCCAGAAGCAATTTTGTGCAGATGGAAGATGTGGGGCGGGATTCTCCCCTACCCGGCGTGACGGGGGGGTCCCGGCGTAGGGGAGTGGCCCCAACCACTCCTGGGTCGGGCCTCCCCAAAGGTGGGGAGTTCTCCGCACCTTTGGGGGCTAGCCCTGCGCCAGAGCAGTTGGCACCAGAAGACTGGCGCAAAAAACCGGTGCCCCCGGCAGCGGGGCTGGCCGAAAGGCTTCTGCCGGTCGCCGTATTCGCCGGCGGTGACGTCAGCGGCCAGCTGCCGCTGATGTCGCCACCGACGCATGCGCGATGTGGATTTCTCTTCTGCTTCCGCCATGGCGGAGGCCGTGGCGGCCGCGGAAGAGAAATAGTGCACCCAGGGCACTGGCCCGGAGTCTGAGCGGGGGGCCCCGATCGCGGGCCTGGCCACCGTGGGGGCACCCCCCCGGGGTCTGATCGCCTCCCGCCCCCCCCAGGACCCTGGGGGCCCGCTCGCGCCGCTGATCCTGCCGTTACCAGAGGTGGTTCAAACCTCGGCGGCGGGAGAGGCCTCCCAGCAGCGGGACTTCGGCCCATCACGGGCCGGAGAATCACCGCAGGGGCCTCTCCGATCGGAGTGGCGAGATTCCCGCCACCGCCACTTCCCGGGTGGTGGAGAATCGCTGCCACGGCGGGGGACGGAATTTTAGCGGCCCCAGGCGATTCTCCGACCCTGCTGGGGGTCAGAGAATTTCGCCCGTGATAACAACAAGAAAACTCAAGCTTGTAACAGGGAAAAATTTTGTAAGCTGTTACATTCAACCCACTCTGATGCATGCCTCCGAAACGTGAACAATAAATAAACACCTGTGGAAGAAAATGGAGGCCTTTGAAATGTGGGTGCTAAGGCGTGTGCCTAAAATTCCATAAGACAAATGAAGAGATGCTTAGAATTGAAAGAGCAAAAAGGACTATTTAAAAAGTGACATCCAGAAGAGAAAATGTCAGTATTGTGGCTCTTTAATCAGAGCTGAAAAACTACAGAGATCTCCTCCCGAGGGCATCGAGGAGCGCAGTAGAAAAGGGATAGGCAGCAGAAAGCAAAGAGGCCTTGGAGTGCTTGGATGATAGACAACACAGAGTAGTTGAAGGCAAGCTGCAGTGGATGTGTGAGGATTTTGTTGTGTTGTGCTTCTTCATGTAGCATAAGCTGCTTCCTTGATATATGCTCTGACAAAGGAAGATTCAGACTTAGATAGGTTTAGCACATTTATTGAACAGTTAACAATTCTCCTACTTGAGTTCGACTCTCCCGCTGATCTTACTATAGTAACTCAATCTAACTAACCAGTCTGCTCTAATCCATGCGGTGGGTGTGATGCTTCCTGATCTTCCCCTGTCTCTCTGAGTGGCTGTGCTTAAGGAACCAAGAAGTGGTCAAATCACTTTGTTGTCTGATTTGGACTCTTTTTTTTTTCTTCTATGCTTGTGGTAGCGATGCAGTATGTAATCTGTGTTGTCTGACCTGAACTGGTGTCTCTGTTTGCGGTGTTGAGGCCGTATGTCAGCTGCCTTGAAAGCTGGTTCACTGGTTTGCAGTGGAGCAAACTTGGATCGCTAGGATTTGCTGCCATGCCGTGGTATGGCTGTACTCTTGCCAGTTAGGAGCTGAGCTGTTACATTGTCCTGCAGTTGCAGAGTTGTACCATGTCGTACCAGTCGCTGTTCAAGTGTTGTTGGTTTTGTCGTGCTTGTGGTTGACGTTGGTGCCTTTGGCACGCTACTTGTTGTTGTCTTTGTTGTTGATTTTGTAGGTTTTGTTGTGTTTGTTGTGCTCAATGACCACACCGAGTGGAGAATTCGAGCCCATCACAAAGTTACTTATTAGAATTAGAATTAGAATTAGAACAGTACAGCACAGAACAGGCCCTTCGGCACTCGATGTTGTGCCGAGCAATGATCACCCTACTCAAGCCCACGTATCCACCCTATACCAGTAACCCAACAACCCCCATTAACCTTATTTTTGAGAACACTAAGGGCAATTTAGCCTGGCCAATCCACCTAACCCGCACATCTTTGGACTGTGGGAGGAAACCGGAGCACCCGGAGGAAACCCACGCACACACGGGGAGGATGTGCAGAATCCGCACAGACAGTGACCCAGCCTGGAATTGAACCTGGGACCCTGGAGCTGTGAAGCATTGATGCTAACCACCATGCTACCGTGCTGCCCCCAAATGTCAGTGTCCTTTGTGGCATCTGGGCCTGGATTCTCCCCTGCCCGGCAGGGCGGGGGGTCCCGGCGTATCGGAGTGTCATGAACCACTCCAGTGTCAGGCCAAGCCCTCACATTGAGGGGCTAGGCCCGCGCCGGAGTGGTTCCCACTCCGCCGGCTGGCGTGAACGGCCTTTGGCGCCATGCCAGCTGGGGCCGAAATGACTTCGCCGGCCGGAGTAAGTCCGCGCATGCGTCGGAGTGTCAGCAGTTGCTGATGTCATATCGGCGCATGCGCAGGGGAGGGGGTCTCTTCCGCCGCTGCCATGGTGAAGGCCATGGCAGAGGCGGAAGAAAAAGAGTGCCCCCATGGCACAGGCCAGCCCGCCGATTGGTGGGCCCCGATCACGGGCCAGGCCACCGTAGGGAAACCCCCTGGGGTCAGATCGCACCGTGCCCCCCTCAGGAGCCTGCCCGTGCCGCCAATCCCGCCGGTCAGGTAGGTGGTTTAAACCACACCGGCGGGAGAGGCCTGTCAGCGGCGGGACTTCGGCCCATTGCGGGCCGGAGAATCGCCGTGGGGGGGCCCGCCGACCGGCACGGCGCGATTCCCGCCCCCTGCCAAATCCCGGGGGGGCGGAGAATTCGGGACACGGTGGGGGCGGGATTGATGCCGGCCCCGGTCGGAGAATTCCGCCCCTGCTGTTTCATTGAGCGTGCCGTCTCTGATTCCTCGGCGCTCCCCATCAGGAGTCATGACCGGTTCACTGGAATCATCTTTGGCTTGTCGATGCTCCCCGTCTGGAGTCCTTTCTGGTTCACCTGAATTAGCTTTAGTTTCTTGACACTCCCTGTCCGGAGTCATTTCAGGTTCACTTGAGTCATCTGAGGTGTGTGAATGTCTGTGTGTCATGATGTCTCTGATGCGCCTTCTAGTGTTTATTTAGTCTTAGTGTATTTGCATTAACCCCTTGTGTATTTACAGTGATGCATATCACCACAGATTTTACAAGACAGAAGGAACAACATACCATGACAACAGGTCTTGCGGTAGGAGTAACTAGAAACAGCGACAGCGGTGATCAAGTCTGCCTTAAAGCTTGTTCCTGACAGGCACTTTTCCCACCCTCTACAGTAAAGACCCGTGATCAACGGAATGGGATGTCCCTCAAAGCACCCGCTGCTGACACTGATCATTCCAAACCATGTACAGATAAAAGAGAGACCATTTTAGGGCTATCCCATTATAAGAATTAACAGTGCTGACCTTCGAACATTAAATCCTAATCCCACTTCAGGTTAACCTGCTGAGCATCTAAATTGGGCTCCAAATTCCACCTTGGAGTGTGCATGTATCTGCCATTTATACAAGCGTGCTGGGTACTTGTCACGAGACCAATCCCACTGGCACGACAGCTGCTATCTGCTGCTGCAGATATAACATAAAAGGCAGGTAAGAAAAAGCATGTCCAATGTCATTAACACGTTGCGAAATAGGGAGGGATCCATTACAGTATGATGTCCATGTGTTAGTCTATGATATTTTTCAATATTTTACACTTCAATGGTGGCCATGTATGCAGAACCCAGTGGGGTAGGGAAATAACTATCTTCAAAATCTCAGGAAGCATGCATCCTCGAATAGAAGTGAAAGTGAGGTTTGTTGTAAAATGAGAATCTAATTCATTCTCACATGACTTGCAAAAGCATCAAAGACCATTCCCATAAACGTACCTCAGGTGTTTTTGTGGAATTCACCCATCATTGGTTGGGTGGTGGGTGGGCACGGGTATTTGGTGTAAAATTACGTTGCAATTCTCAAAATGGCGTGCTAATGGTGACTCGGTCACCCTTCTGGCTGGTGGTGTGAATGCCATTTACGTACATTCGCATCTCATGAATGCTCATTAAAATAGCTGCCCACTGGTGTCCCATCATGCTTTTCAATCTTGTGTCACACCAGCAGGAAATCACATCAGCGTCAAACCCAATGGCTAAACAGTGCCATTCATTCTATTCGAGCATGCATCCTCGAATAGAAGTGAAACTGAGGTTTGTTGTTAAATGAGAATCTAATTCATTCTCACATGACTTGCAAAAGCATCAAAGACCATTCCCATAAACGTACCTCAGATGGTCCTCAGTTGGCAAGAGACTTTGCGGTGAATGCAATAAAGCTTTCATGCTATAGTGCAGTGCTGCTCCTGGTGTGCTGGGGCAGACTGATTCATGCCCTCCAGCTCCATGCCGAACTGGTCTTCATGTACAGCACCATGCTGCTGGATCCATGGACCTCCTGTTACACTGACTCGGATCAGCACAGGGTCTCCTCCCCCCCCCCCCACCGGTGCCACATACCACTGTATATCTGAACAGCGCTGTGCTGTGGGACACATGCAGCCATCGCAACAAAGGTCCAAAGTGCGACCAGGGATGGAGTGCGGGGTGAGGCGGGGGTGAGGTCGTGACCTGACGAAGACAACGGGGACAATGTGGAAGGAGGTCTTAGCAAGGAGGGGGTGGGGGAAGGGCGAGGAATCACAATGCCAGGCAGAGGGGCAAGTGGGTGGATGAGAAGGCAGAAAATAGAAGTCAGAGAGAAGACTATGGGGCGGGAAGCTGTACACTAACAAGCTTACATGAAAATCTCACAAGGATGAAAGTGATACCACGTTATTTACTGGTAGTGATGGATGAAGACCCCAGAAGTGGCGGGTAGAGGTCATGTGGGCATAGACTGGACTTGAGGGTAAGGAGGATAAATTGAGGAATAGACCTCTTCTTGAGGCTTCTACCCTTTGCCCGGAGGGTTGCTGACATTCTGTACGGTCTGGTTAATGGAGGTCACCTGGAGAGAGTGATATGAGTGTGCTGGACTGGAGTTTCAATATAGTTCCAGGACCTTTGAACACATCGGCTGAGCGCGAGCGGACAAGCCACATGCCAGGAGAGTCAGAGGGGAACCTGTGAAAGATTAATGAGGTTGCAAGTGCAGAATCTGGCACGGCATCCCGACATTTCTGGTTGGCGAAGCAGGCATCGCTCAAGCCGCCCACCACCGCACTGAGTTTAAAAATGGGACAATTCCACCCGTTGCAAATGGGAAAATTTTACCCGTTGCATTACAAGATCCATGGGTTGAGGGAGTTCTGGTGCAAACCGTTGTCCAATTTACATTGCAGTGAGGCTGTCTTTGAGCAATGTTAAAGGAGATTTTCCAATACATGGTCATAAACTCTGCCCATAATGTGGAGGCACTTTTCTTGAGGATGCGAGGATACTGCCCCCATCTCTGTGATAGACGCTATTGAAGGAGTTCATAACTCTATCCATATGTGAGTGAATTTAATAGACTTGAGAATTGTTAAACAGGGTTTCCAGCTGTAACACTGTTTACACAGTGCTTAATATTATTATAGGGTTAGGTAAGAATATTACAGCTTCTTCCATATAGAATCAGGTACTTGTCTGTAAAGTTCCAGGTGAGCGACTGTAAGGAAGCGATGACTGTAAGAAAAATCAATATCTATTTTGCGTACTATAATACAGCTCCCACACCCCGCGCGTGGTCCACACTTGGGCTGGGGTATTTATGTTGCATAGTGCATGGCTTAAGAATGTGTCTCCGCTGCCTCATCTAGGGAGATCATATTCAGGTGAGGCCACAGGGACTCTGATCATAGAATCTCTACGGTGCAGAAGGAGGCCATTCGGCCCATCAAGTCTGCGCCAACCCTTGGAAAGATTACCCCACCGAGGCCTACGACCCGACCCTATCCCCCATAACCTTACCTAACCTTTTGGATGCTAAGGGGGCAATTTAGCACGTCCAATCCACCTAACCCGCACAGATATGGACTGTGAGAGGAAGCCAGGGCACCCGGAGGAAGGCCTCGCAAACATGCGGAGAAAGTGCAAACTCCACACAGTAACCCAAGGCTGGAATTGAATCCGGGTCCCTGGTGCTGTGATACCGCAGTGGTAACCACTGTGCCACCCCCAATGATGCTGGAGACCTTGTGGCCTCCGGTCGAGTTGTAACACCAGCCCATATTGGTTTGCAATCTCATTTTGCCTGGACCTTTAAATGTTTACCATTGTGTTCATGGTCTCTCTCTCCCCTCCCTATCTCTGTAATGTCCCCCAGCCCGACACACACTCCAAGAACTCTGCTTTCCTTCAATTCTAAAGTTTAAAACATCCTTACTTTTTATCCTACCACAATATCCTTCAGCCTTAATCTCCTACTTCGTCATTAAATCTCACCACCTTCCTAACTTTCGCTTTTCTTTTGCCATTTCTTAAAATCCACCAGTTCTAAGGTCTTTTCGTTAAGTTTGTTGTCAAATTTTGTCTGATAACATTCCTGTGAAAGACTTTGGAACATTTAATTACGTTACAGGTTCTACATAAATGCAAATGAGAAGAATCACAGTTGGAATGACAGCACCTAAGATATTCAGGACGGACAAATCATCTGATGTAAATTAAAAACAAATTTTCGGTATTGAATTTATGCACAGTATTTGCCAGAAAACTATACAACAGAATTATTGTTCAGTAACGTGTTTAGCAAACTGCTATGGGCTTCATGGATACGAAAACCACAATCAGTTGGAAAAAACTGTCATCTCAACTTCATTAATATCTTACAGATCTCCTTCTGTTTGGAAAAAATCCATCATTAGTATGTTTCCAAGCATGAACATTTATTTTTTGAGGTAGCATTTAACAATTGAGCGACCTCTCTCAAGACTTGTTCGTGGTAAGTAGGCCACAAAACGGGCCTGGGCCCTGAATTTTCCATGCACTCCATGAAAATGATTGGGCCCAAACAGGCGGGATTCTCCGACCCCCCCGCCGGGCCGGAGAATCGGCGGGGAGGGGGCGTGAATCCCGCCACGCTGCCCCGACGCCAGCTGCCGGATTCTCTGGTGCCGGTTTTTCGATGGGGGCGGGAATCGCACCGTGCCAGTCAGGGGCCGTTGGCAGTGGCCCCGCTGGCGATTCTCCGCCCCACCGGCACGCGATGGGCCGAGTGGCCGCCCGTTTTCGGCGGGTCCCGCCGGCGTAAAATACACCAGGTCTGTACCGGCGGGACCAGGCTCTGTGAGCGACCTGCGGACTGATGTGGACTGTGCTACACCGGACATTAAACTTTAAGGTCAATACTAAAGGAACATCAGCATTCAGGCAACCACACTTGAACCCGAACGTTTAAACAACAATAGCAATTTGTATTCATGTATCACCTTTTAGATAGTAAACTGTCCCAAGGCATTTGGGGGAAGAATGCAATCAAACACAATTTGACAGAGAGCTACGTCGGGAGATAATACAGATATTTGAAAAAGCTTTATTTATTCTTTCACAGGGGATGGACGTCATTGACAAATCCAACATTTGTTGCCCATCCCTAGCTGCCCTTGAACTGAGACAGTAGCTGAGAGTCAACCTCCCTCCCCCCACTCCCCCATAGCCCCCCTTTCACTTCGGGAGATCTCATTGCACAGTTGCTGGCATCTTGATTCTGAGCTGGAAGCTCCGGTTCGAGTTCAACCCCGGGGCTTGAGAGGCAATGAAGATGCAATTTGTGTGTCACCCTGCAAGCCCTTCCACCATATGACAAAGGCAGCCAGTAGAGGAGATGGTGGCATAGTGGTATTATCATTGGCTTAGTAAACCAGAGACCCACAGTAATGCTTTGGGGACCTGGGTTCGAATCCCGCTCACTGCAAATGGTGAAATTTGAATTCAATAAAAATCTGGAATTTAAAGTATTTTGATGACCATGAAACCATCGTTGATTCTCATAAAAACCCACCTGGTTCACGAATGTCCTTTAGGGATGGAAATCTGTCACCCTTACCTGGTCTGGCCTACATGTGGCTCCAGACCCACAGCAATGCGTTTGATTCTTAACTGCCCTCTCAAGGGTACTTAGGGATGGGCAATAAATGCTGGCAAAGCCTGCGATCCTATGACGAATAACAAAAAGGAGGTTCCTGGTCAGTGCTGTAATGAAAACAAAGTTGGAGCTTCGACCATCACGGTCGCAAAGCTCTGGCCTGCAGCATGCACAGTAAAAGTGCCTGTTGCCAGAGCAAGGTGGACTGCCTGAGCGATGAGTAACACAACCACCACCACTCCTTTCACTTGCTTAATAGCTATTACATTTCTCATTTTTCCCAGTCACCGACCTGAAAAGCAAACACGGTCTCTCTCTTGATCCACTGATGCTGCCGGACCTGTGTAGTGCTTCCAGCGTTTTCTATTTTCATTTCTGATTTCTGGAATCTGTAGTTTGCTTTTCTGCTCGGGACAATGCTGTCCGCTTGTCCTCCCGAGTGGTGGATGTAAGATGGGGGGGGGGGGGGACGCACTAACACTTGTTATTTGCAACGCTTTGGAAGTTGAGGTTAGCAGAGGTCATTGAATCCTTCCCTGAGTGCAGATAGGTAATTACACAAACACGCACAAACTTATGATTTTGTCACCATTAAATTCAATTATCCTGTCTTTGTGACATCGCCCTGTGGGAAATGATGGAAAGGTTATTTTGTTTTTCAAACTCTGCCAAACATCTTTTCCTTGGAAAGAAGCAATGCAACTTAAGATTTTGATCCCCATACTTGTAATTTACAATGCGTGCTTGACAAGCTGTCATTGCTTTATCTGGCTTTCGCAACCATGTCAAGTGCTGGCAGATGAATCAGTGGACGCTGTCTACAACAGTCATTGTATTGTGGACCCTTGCTTGTCAGGACACACTCGGTTGCTTCTATTTCTTGCTTCCTGCAGCAGAGGCAGCAGGGGTGTAGCAATTACACATTGTTTGCCACGAGAAGCAATTTTAAGAATTACATAGAAATTGCAACATGGAAGCAGGTCATTGGCCTGATTGTTCGAATCTGGTTTATGCTTCTCCGGGTGCCTTCTGTAATGATCCTTGCCTGAGCGTGTACAGAAGGGGCTGATGGGAAATGGAAGTACCACCAGGGGGCAGCACTGGGACATATAAGAGTGACGCCGAAGGCCCGCCCTCGCTCACTTTGGCCGGAGAGACAGGGGAGCAGGACAGGACGGAAGTTGAGCTCAGGGCTGCAAGTGGTTAGGCCTAGTTGCAGAGCATAGAAAAGCAGTATCTTTACAAGTGCCATTCTGTAAGTAAAAGCTAACGAAGTAATTTATTGTGGAGCACAATAAACCATCCTTCAACTGCTGAACGACTTCTAGCATTCTTTTAAGAAACATAACACCTTCTCCCACTTTACTTCATCCAACCCTATCAGCATGTCCTTCTATTACTTGCGACCTTGTGTAGTGATCCAGCCTTCCCTTCTCGGCCAGTGATCTCAAAAGCGCCAAGTTATACAGAGTTCCATATTCTTACCAGCTTTTAGGTGAAGACGTTTCGCCTCAATGCCTTACTAGATTTTTGCTGATGATCTTCTGTTCATAGCTCCTGGTTTCAATCTCCAGTGAATGGCCTGTTTTGGTGCTATTGACTCAAAGGGTTAATTTTAATGTGCAGATGTGCTGGAAGCAGGGATAATAGGTGAAGTGGAGGATGATAGCCTGTGGAAGACCTGGAAATATAAAGCCTATCCATCAGTGGCGTGTTAATGCAACCATTTTATTATCATTTGATTTCAGATTATTCTGTCCAATTAGCATCAATGGACATAATGATAACCCACATGACACAATCTCAACTTATTTGTTTAAAGGCACATGCCAAACACACAGTACAGAGAGAGGAAAAAGAATCTTCCGCAATGGAAACTAGGACAGCCAAAGGCTTCACAGGGTCTTCCCTGGGTATAAGGACCAGCGGGAAGAGTTTGTTACCTCGCAACAGGAGGTAGGAGCCTGTTGGGGAAAGCAAGAAAATGTGGTTGATGGTGGCAAAGGTGGTGGCGGCACGGTAGCACAGTGGTTAGCTGTGTTGCTTCACAAAGCCAGGGACCCAGTTTCAATTCCTGGCCTGGGTCACTATCTGTGCGGAGTCTGCACGTTCTCCCTGCATCTGCGTGGGTTTCCTCCTGGTGCTCCGGTTTCCTCCCACAGATCCTGAAAGACGTGCTGTTAGGTGAATTGGACATTCTGAATTCACCCTCAGTGTACCCGAATGTGGTAAACCACTGTTACACCTGTATTAAGTGATGTAAGGTAGGACCTGTACTACAGGTTCGCTGGTAGCCCCTGCCTGCTGGCTCCGCCCAGTAGGAGGAGCGTGTCCTCTATTCAGCAGCCATTTCGCCAGCTGTTGTGGGAGGCCACACATCTTACTGCAATAAAGCCACAGTTGTATCCAACCTTAGTCTTTGTACAATTGATCGTGCATCACCGAACAGGCGCCGGAGTGTGGCAACTAGGGGATTTTCATAGTAACTTAATTGCAGTGTTAATGTAAGCCTACCTGTGAAACTCGATTATTAGCAAGAGAATAGTGGCATACTCTGGGATCCATTATAGGAAGTGGGTTAGTGATCTAAACAGGACAGGAAAAATCAATGTATTTGCACAATCACCTACATTTTATCACCCTCAACATCCTCACTTTGTCCTCTAAAGATTACTGCAACATAACCAACTTTACTTGCAGGTGTAGATGTCCATATCTATCTGTACGCAGTTCCTCCCATCCAATCCTTCCATGCACCATTGACACTCATCTTCATGCAGTGCCATGCCCCCCTCTCAAAGTTACCCATAACAGAGGCTCTCTGTCCATCACTTCAACACATCCCTTAATCTCGCTCATATATCTCTTATCCCCTCCTTGCAGGAGAAGTAAGCACAGAACCCCAAAAAGAGGCACAGAACCAGAGGTCTCCCTCCAGCCATCACTCATCCAAGAACTGCAGAGGAGCAGGCACTGAAAATCAGGAATGCCTTCCTATTTTGGATGGGCGGTGGGGAGATCCAGTTACCTGGTGGCAGAATTAATGATAAGACAAGCCACATGCCATAAAACACTCAGTCATATTGACTTCACAGAATCACAGAACTGTTACAGCACAGAAGGGGGCCATTCAACCCATTGTGTTGGTACTAGATCTCCATGGAAGCAATTTACCTAGCGTCACCTACCCCCACGGCCAACCTCCCCACGCCTATCCTATCCTTGTAGCTCTGCATATTCTGTTGTCAACAAGTGAAGTATGAGCATGTTCAAAATGGGCAGTTCAAACATTCTTGCACTGCCAATTGTTGTACATGTCCAGAAGAGTTTGATGAGGTCTCCACTGCTGACTCCACAGTGGAGCTCCAACACAATGAGGATGTGCTGTCATAGGCTGTATGCAGTTCATGTGTCACCTCAGATATTCTGGAGGGACTGGTTAGAGAGATGGTTGTCCTTTTACTTCATGACTTTAAAATCACAAACGGGCAGGTGTAGCTAATGTCCAGGTTTCAAAGACCTCAGGCTCAAAGCTCTGCTGGATTGGAAGAAGATGTTTTGTCGCGGGAGGGGGGTGAAGGGCGTCAATAATGGGGGTAATCATTGAGCAGCAGCAGAGATTGTGTGATGTACTGATAGGCTTTCCATGCCCAGTGTAAACAATTGCAGAGAGTTTGGTGAGGTCAACAGGATTGTTGTGTCAAACCAATTTGTTGGATTTGATGATGCCAGCTGATTCCATGAGACTGAGATGTGTAACTGAACATGTGCAGGAAGTGCTCCCCTGGTGTTGTGGTACAAATAAACACAAGCATGGCAGGAGAGAATGCTTGCAACATTTGAATCAGGAGTTAAACATTCACAGGCCAGGCTGAAGAGTATTTAAAAATCACCAGACTCAACTGAGAGAACCTATTCTTCCTCAGGTGCAAGCAGTACTGAATTAAAATGGAGCTGGAGCTTCTTCTCCCAGAAACCTCTGGGGCACTCCATTAATCACAACTGAAAATAGAGTATGTCTCGGAATCCCAGAAGAGTTATTGGGTACTTGCCAAGTCCATCAAAATGACATCATGGGGATTATACCACCCAGCACACCACGGAGGGGAATCACCTTGGTTGGGCCAGTCCAACTAGCAGCTTGCAGTGGGGGCTTTCAAAAGTCTGGAGTTTAACAGCAGCCAGCGAAGACAAAAACAGCCAGCAAAAAGCAGCCAACAAGACAGGGATTAAAAAGGACACAATAATCTGCAAGGATTTAAAAGAGATTCCTGACAAATTCAAATCCCTTGGTGTTTGTGCTCAATCCCTGGAGTAGGACTTGAGCTCAGTACCCCTATGGCGAAGAGTGCTAATAGTCAAGCTACAGCTGGAACACTTTCAAAATTGTAGTGGGGGTAGGTGGCTCGAGATATTATAGGACCTCTGTCCACATTGAGGATCCTGTCCATTTATGTCAGGAACCCAGGCAAACTATTTCAAGGCTGCACAAATGACAAAGGTCTGTACTTTTGAAGAAAGGTGGTAGTAACTACTGCCCTGCCTCTTAAATTCCCTGTTCCTGCTGAGTGAAAGGAATGAAAATCGGCCCCATCATATTCTACAGCAGCAAGGTAAGTGGGATCAACATCTTGTGAATTAAATTGTCAGGAAAATATTTTTAATCCCAGTGAATACTGGACACCTTGCAAGGGTGGACCCAAATTTAATTGACAGAATTACAAATTAGAAATTGAATACCAGAATAGATTTCATGCTTCCTCATTGCATTAAGTCAATGTTAATGTGGATTTCACAGCTAGCCACTTGAGTATAATTGAAGTGCAAACCCCACATGCAATTTAAACAGACTAAGGAAATATCATCCCACAAATTTAAAGAAGCCAAATGAAGGTTACTTAACAAACTTGACATGGTTGGATACTACAGGGAGATTAGGTAAGAGTGGAGGGGCCAGTATGTTCCCTGCTGATTTCAGATGATGCAGGGAAATCCAGCAATAGATATTCAGTAAATGTTTTCCTGTGTCTCTTGTGCAACCGAGGCAGCTTTGGTGACATTTGTTCTTGGGAGGAGATGTTTCAAAGCAGAGAAGGTGCAATAGTTAGCAGTCATGGGGAATGTGGACACACATATGTATCCCAGCTTATTCTCCCCCTGTGGTAGAGGTATTTAGACTACCTGGCTGGTGCCAAACGAGTATAATCTTAACATTAGAAAGAGGCCATTCCCATTGCACAAGGAACAGTGGAAATCTAGAAATCCCGTCCCCCAAAAAGCTGTTGACACAGGAGTTCAAGGTTTACCAGTGTCATGAGAATGTTGCTTTAAGAAATGTTTGGCTGCTCATGTTACTGCAGTGATGTCAGAGTGTGGGTGGAGCTGAGCTCTGGCTCTGCTTTTTAGCTTCACTTTGAGAAAAGCTTGGGCCTGTCTGTGTCTTTTTGGCTTTGTTTTGGGTATTGGAGCTGGATAGCTGCAGTCACAGCTAGAAGGTGTATCAGAGTCTCTCTCTGTAATTTAAAGAATGTAAAATGATCCTTTGGTGATTTAAAACTAATAGCTGCTCTTAGCAGTGACTTTAACCTGATGTGCTTCTACTGAAAGGTTTTTTTTAAGCCTTCTGGATGTCAAAAGGGCAGCTTAAGAATTACTTAGTGTTGTATTCTTTGGGGGTTGTATTTGAATTAATGGTTGCTAAGATGTTCACTGTATTTTTTAAAAAGGTTAACTTGAGTTCATGGAATAAACATTGTTTGGCTTTAAAAAACACTTTTACATTTCTGCTGTACCACACCTGTAGAATGGACCGTGTGCGCCCCATACCACAATCTATTAAAAGTTGTGGGTCAGGCGAACTCCATGACACACTTTGAGGTTCTCTAAACCCTGGCCCATAACAAATTGGGGGCTTGTGGGGGTAAAAGTCTATCTATTGGATTGGCTTAGTGAACTTGAAGACAGTGAGAGGTGAGCATATTGTGGTTGTTTTTCAAGTGTGGTATAATAGTTTAAGTAGGGAGTGTGTTGTGGACAATGGCTCTTTCAGAGGCTCAGAGGTTTTTGGGGTGAAGACGGTCACATGCAGTACCTTACGCACAGAGACTAAAAGCAGACTGTTAGCTTTGGCAAAAACATTGCAGTTAACATTACCTGACAAAAATGAGAAAAGATGAGGTAATTATGACGGTGGTAATTATGACATTTAAAGTTGCCTGAGATACAGTTTGACTCATCGGAAATGGCAAAAATTCAGTTACAAATTAAATGAAATGAAATTAAAATTGCTTATTGTCATGAGTATGCTTCAATGAAGTTACTGTGAAAAGCTCCTAGTTGCCACATTCCGGCCCCTCCGGGGAGGCTGGTAAGGGAATTGAACCGTGCTGCTGGCCTGCTTGGTCTGCTTTAAAAGTCAGCGATTTAGCCGAGTGAGCTAAACAAATGGAACATGAGAAAGAATTGAAGAAGCTTGAATACGAAAGAGAGAGAGAGGAAAAAGAGAGAGAAGAAAGGAAAACAATGAATAGCCCTAGCACAACAAAAAGAAAGAGAAAGGGAGATATAGATCAGGGAAAAGATAAAGAGAAGAGTTTGAACTTCAGAAAATGGCCATGAAACATGACAGTCAGTTAAAATTGGCAGGTGTAAAGGGAAATGTACAGTTGGATGATAGTGATGAGGATAGTTAGAAAGAGCGTCAAAGTCGAAGGCTTGGTGGCAATCTATTTAAATATGTCCAATCATTGCCAAGGTTTGACGAGGAGGAGGTATTACTGATTTAAACAAAGCTAGTAGGTAGGGCTAGTGAAGTGTTTGCATCACTACCGGAGGAGGTATATGGGTTGTATGAGGAGGTGAAAAATCCATCTTTGGTGCATATGAACTAGTGCCTGAAGCCTACAGACAAAGGTTTAGAAATTTAAGGAAAGAATTTGGTCAAACATACATGGAGTTTGAAAGGATCAAACAGAGTAATTTTGATAGGTGGATAAGGGCTTTGAAAATAGACCAAACGTATGAAGCTCTTAGGGAAATTATACTTTTGGAGGAGTTTAAAAATTCAATTCTTGATGTAGTGAGAACTCATGTGGAAGAGCAGAAGGTTAAAACTGGGAGATTAGCAGCAGAAATGGCAGATGATTATAAATTAGTTCATAAATCAAAGCTTGGTTTCCAACATCAGTTTCAGCCTGTGAGGGATAGAAACTGGTGACATGAGAAAGGGGACATGAGAAATACACAAGTGGTTAAGGTGATCTGATGGGAGATAATAAGGAGAGTGTACCTCAGATTAAAAAATAAATCCAGGAGGGTGGAAAAGAAATGAAAAATTTCAAATGTTTTCACTGTAATAAACGAGGCCATGTAAAGTCACAGTGTTGGTCGTTGAAGGAAAGCACTGGGAAGGCTGATGTGGTAAAACAGGATCAGACAGTGGGGTTTGTGAAAGTGATAAAGGAAAGCCCAAGTGAAGCAAAGGAGCTACCAAAGATTGTACAGCCTTATCAAGAGGTGATTGATAATAAGGTGCCAGATCTCTTTAAAGACTTTACTTGTGTGGGTAAAGTTTACTCATGTGTATCAGGAGGAGCAGGTAAAGAAGTCACAATTTTAAGAGATACGGAAGCTAGTCAATCTTTAATGGTAAGAGATGAGGAGTTATGTAGTCTGGGAAGAATATTGCCAGAAAAGGTGGTAACATGTGGAATTCAGGGTGAGAGGAGTAGTGTTCCATTATATAAGGAAAGGTTGGAAAGTCCAGTGAAGAGTGGTGAAATGGTAGGAGGTGTAAAAGAGAAACTATCTTGTCCAGGAATAGTTTATCTTGGGTAATGATATAGCTGGATCACAGGTGGGAGTGATGCCTACTGTTGTTGATAAGCCAGTGGAAAATCAGGCAACTGAAGTGTTGAAGGACGAAGATCCTGCGACTAATTCCAGTAATGGGGGATCTGTCTATTGAGGAAAGGTTGGAGAGATTAGGTTTGTATCTGCTGAAGTTTAGAAGAGAGAACAGTAAGAGGTGATTTGATTGAAACCTTTAAGATCCTGGGGGGGCATTGATAAAACGCGGAGCGGATGTTTCCTCTTATCAGAGAAACTGGAACTAGGGGGTCACTGTTTAAAAATGACCCACTTAAGACACGGTAGCATTGTGGATAGCACAACCGCTTCACAGCTCCAGGGTCCCAGGTTCGATTCCGGTTTGGGTCACTGTCTGTGCAGAGTCTGCACGTTCTCCCCGTGTGTGCGTGGGTTTCCTCCGGGTGCTCCGGTTTCCTCCCACAGTCCAAAGATGTGCAGGTTAGGTGGATTGGCCCAGGATAAATTGCCCTTAGTGTCCAAAATTGCCCTTAATGTTGGGTGGGGTTACTGGGTTATGGGGATAGGGTGGCGGTGTTGACTTTGGGTAGGGTGCTCTTTCCAAGAGCCGGTGCAGACTCGATGGGCCGAATGGCCTCCTTCTGCACTGTAAATTCTATAAGACAGGGACGAGAAGTATTTTTGTCTCTCTGAGGGTCATGAGTCTCTGGAACTCTCGTCCTCAAAAGGCAGTGGATGCAGAAATAGAAATGATAGATTTTTGTTTGACAATGATATATCGAGGGTTATGAAACAAAGACAGGAAGCAGGATTCTCCCTTCTAGGGACTAAGTCCCCACACCGGCGGGAAATCTGGTGTCAATCACTCCGGCGCCAACAACCCCGAAAGTGATGAATTCTCCAAATTTGCGGGGGCTAGTTTGATGCAGGAGTGGGTGGCGCTTCTCCAGCCGGCGCGAGTTATGGCATGTGCGGAACGGCTGGCATATTTCCGTGCATGTGCAGACTGGCCAGCGTATGTCCACGCATGCGCAGGGGTTCTCTGCGCCGACCCCCGCAATATGGCGAAGCCTACAGGGACGAGACGGGAATCCCGCTGGTCCCCGAAAAATGGCGGCGGAGAATACGGCTGCCAACGTCGGGGCAGTGGAGTGGGATTCGCAGCTCCCCCTGTGGATTCTCCGACCCGGTGGGGGGGTCGGAGAATCACAGACAGGGAGGGTGGGAGTAACATGCAGATCGGCCATGACCTAATTAAATAATGGAACAGGTCTGAAGGCCTGAAGGGTTGACTCTTGTTCCTGTGATGTGGTGAATGTAGAAATTGATACATATTATATTTCATATTTGTGGCAGTAATGCTACTAAAATGCTGGTTTAAAATACATACAGATGGTGTGTTTACTAAGGCTCGGGGCAGATTAGCTCAGTTGACTGGACAGCTGATTTGTGATACAGAGCGAGGCTAGCAGTGCGGATTCAATTCCCATCCTGGCTGAGGCTATTCATGAAGGCCCCGTATTCTCAACATTGCCCCTCACCTGAGGTGTGGTGATCCTCTGTTTAAACCACCACCAGTCGCCTCAAAGCCTACGGACACATGGAAGCTAAAAATAAAACTAAAGCTGTAATTAAGAAGTCATAAAAGGTGAGACAATCATTCATTCCAATCACTTAGTTGGTTACAGACAAAGGGCTAACGGAACATTGTTTATATTTTGGATGGTTCCCTGGGTGCAGATAGTTTTACAGACAAAGGGCTAACGGAACACTGTTTATATTTTGGAGGTTCTCTGGGTGCTGATATTTTATGAGAGATTGTTTTTAGTCCTGGCTAAGCACGTCATGGAACTTAGTAGGTTACAGATGATGCGATTAATGGCAGGAGCCAGGCCTGTCTGGAATTTTGCAGTCTGCGATAGCATTTTAAGTTGAACATCAGTTTAACCAAATGCTGTTAGGTTGAGCAGAAGTGTACTGGATCTGCACTTGAAAGGAACTCTCTCCACAGATCAACACAGCTAAGGAAGTAAACCTGTTTTGCTCACTTTATTTAGAAGTACCTTTTGAACTGTATTTGGTTGCTTAATTGGAAACAGTGGGCGGTTTAGATAGTGCGTTCAAGGTTTTCCCTTTACGTAAGAACTGTTTAACTGCTAATTGTAAAGCTGTTTCTTTGGCATTAATTTTGTTTTTAAATTAAAGTTTGTTTTTACATAAAAGATACATATTGGTCAGAGTCATCACTCCTGGGGTGAAGTATCCTTTCGTCACAGTTTTACAAATAGAAAAATTGTTTAGCGTTCTCATCCGATATCCTAACAAATGCTGGGGCCTGGTTTGGCATGCTAACAATAATGCTGCATTCAGAAATAATTGTTCCTTTACACACAAATGCAAGTTCCTTCTCAAAGGGGTAAATTCTAAATGTTTTATTGTCTGTGACTTAACTTTGCTCACATTCTCGCTTGTTGAGATTAGAAAGGGAATGCAGTTTTAATAGGTTTCCGCTGACAGAAAGTCACTTACAAAGGGAGATTTGTGTCAGCTCTCCTCTGGCACTCTGCATCTGCACATCTTCATGGATCATTTTGGCCAGCAGAATTCTAAGATCTCTGCTTTAATTCAATCAAAAAGGGATAAAGACAAGGTAGGCAATAGCAGTTTTCTAAGTCGCATGTCTGCGAATCAATCTCATTGTTAGGTCAAATTTTTTCAACTTGCATTACATGGTACAAAGAGAGGGATCAGTCAGAGCCAACTAGAATTAATTTGCAACAGAGAAACAGGCCAATTGGCCCAAGCAATCTACTTTGGCATTTATGTTCCAGGCAAGCCTATAATTTATCCCTGATATTTGCAAAAAAGCCCTTTCCTTCATTCATTCTTGTCTGCCTGCAGGCATTGTTTGTTGATTCTTCATACTAAACCATTTTCTTGCATTTGTTTGTCAATGGTGGCTTGCCATTGCAATCAGAGAATCATAGAGGACTACAGCACAGAAAATGCCCCATCACCTCTGTGCCGGTCAGAATTGCCCACCTTACTATTCTAATCCCATTTTCTAGCACTTGGCGCATTGCCTTGTATGTAATGGCATTGCAGGTACACAATTCAACACTTCTTAAATGTTATGAGGGTCTCTGTCTCCGCCACTCTTTCAGGCAGTGAGAACCACCATTAAGGTTTTCCCTCATATCCCCTTGAAACCTCCTTCCCCTCACCTTAAATCTATGCCCCCTTGCCATTGACCCCTCCACCAACGGGAAATGTTTCTTCCTGTCCATTCATTCCTATTCCACTCATAAGTTTATACATCTCAATCATGTCCCCCTTCAGTCTCCTCTGCTCCAAGGAAAACAACCCCTGTCTATCCAATCTCTCCCCAGTCCATTCCCAGGAGGCAGCTAGGTTTGAAGTCTCCCTCAGCCAGAACAGAAATTGATTGCACGCTGTGGCATTATTCTGAACCACACACACAAGGCATTTAGTTAACTGAGCTAAACTGATTTGGAGAAATAATACTTCAGTATTAACTAATGAAATACATGCCATATGTTTGTGCATGCTTCAATTATGTTTAGTGAGTAGCGATTTATTTGGATTCTCATCTATGCAAGACATAGCATCCAATCGATAGCGCTGGCTGCAGGAGAATGCCTGAAGAAGCTGGTAAATAAGCACACATGCTGTGTGGCAATTCAAATGTTTTCTGAAATCATTTGTGCGTTTCAGCATCTGACGGGTGAAAGGTTCCGAGTAAGACATGTAAGCGAGCACCCGCAGAGCAGTCCACCTCAGAGTTCATCAAAGCCTGAAAGCTACATGAGCAGAGACAGATTGCTACAGAAAAACTGACGGAAATATCGGGTCACACCTAAAGCACCATTGTCACCCTTTGGTGCTCCAGACTCAGAACAGCAGCGCGGAGGTAACAGAACCCATTTGGTCAAAATTTGACAACTGCGAGGCGAACTGCGCTCCCACCATTGTTGCGGAATACACCAGAGAGCAACATCTGGCATTTGCACTTGCAGAGTTAAAGATGGAAATCCAAAGGTGCTGTCTGGTTGGCTCTGCTCCTTCACAAGATTTGTTGTTCTGGCACCTCTCCAATCTTTTACGAGTTAAGCACATGAAAATGATGGTGCACGCCCACTACTTACCCAGTAAACATGCATTCAGATGTAAGTGAATCTTTTATGACATGATATTGTGGTATTATCATACATGAAGGCAATGCAAGGGTTAATGAAATGTATACAGACTGCCACTAGAGGGAGCCAGTACCATAAGCATGTAAGGGACAGAAGAAGAAGATAAAGAAAGACAGATGAAGGTTAGAGAAGATGGTGAGGCATGAGAGAGAGAGAGCAGTTGTGTACATGAGAGTTCTGCAGTTAGAGATAGCATATTTTAATCCAGTAACCTTCTGCTTTAGGAATGTGAACGAATCATAGTAAGTAGTGTAAATACATTTATAGTTTTCTTTGTTAACAAAGCGTGTTGTTCTTTGTTCAACACGACTCATCCAAGCCTTCCAAGTAAAGCAAAACAGAGAACAACACAGATATGTCTTCATGATGGCCAAACAACCTCCTTGGGCCTGAAACTTATTTTTTCACATGTGGTATCACATCCCTTCAAAAATGAATCAATCCCATTCACCCATCCCCCCTAACGTACGTTGGCTCCCATTCCAGTGGGGCCTCAATGTTAATGTTTGTGTTCAAATCCCACCCATTGTTCTGTAACAAACGCTACTCCTGCAACACTCCCAAAGCTCTACATTCAACCAATCCAGAGCTCTTTTGCCTCCCTGATTTTAATTATTCCACCATTGGTGAACATGCCTTCAGCCGCCTGGGCCCTAAGCTCTAGAATTCCCCTCCTGAACCTACCAGGCTTCCTACCTTTAAGAAGCTACTTAAAAATCATTTGCCTGATCAAGCTTTTGGTCACATGTCCTAATGCTTCCTCCTGTAGGATGGTGCCAACTTTTCTTTGACGATGCTTCTGTGAAGTGCCATGGGGTGTTCTTTGCACATTCTTGGTGTTATATCAATGCAAGTTGTCTCTACTGTTGTTCGCTACATAAAAATGATGGCTGCATTCTTTATTAAATTGCCGGCAGGTGGTTGGGTACTTGTATTCTCACGGGACTAGTAATCGAGAGACCCAAGAAAATGCTCTGGGGACCTGCACTAAACTCCCAGGGGGTAAAATTCGAATTAAAAATAATCTGGTTCCAAAGGGTCATTCAATACTATGAAGCCATTATCGATTGTTGTAGAAACCCACCTCGTTTACTCTAGGGAAGGAAATCTGTCATCATTACCATGTGATTCCAGATTCATGGACAGGATTTTCCCGTGGCGCTTTTGCGGAGGCGGTTCACCATTGGCCGCTGGCAGGATTTTCCGGCCCCGCCGAGGGCCACGCCATTTTGAATAGCTTGCACCCGCTGCGGGGGACCGCTGTCGACGGGACCGTAAAAACCCCATCGGTGGGAAGAGCCGATAAAAATCAACTGCCCTCCGAAATGGCCTAGCCACTCACCTCAAGGGCAATTAGGGATGGGCAATAATTGCTGGCCCAGCCAGCGGTTTCCTCATCCCATAAAATTAATTGTTTAAAAGTTCAATCAGCATGAAACGTCACGACTGTGTGATCTGATGTTGTCATGGGCTGTCATGAGAACCTGCAACCTGAAGGTTGCAAAAGCCAAACAAATGATGTCCCCTGAAGCCAGCAGGTAGTGAGAACACTGGCATGCTCCAAAGTTCTCATTTGCCATGATTTCTGTAAGCTTTAAAATGACTGACAGTAAGGGGTACGAGCTTGAATTAATCAGAGATTGACTTTGACCCCTTATTTGGATGGATGTATTTTACTGGAGTCTTTTTAAGAGTGTTACTACAGCTGACACTGGCATTTTCTCCTGAGGGCTGCAACGCTATGGCCATGCATAGGATTTATAAATATGCACAAACATTGTCTCAATGTTAATGTTCAGGACAAATTCCGCAATGCTGTTCTGATGTGGTACCTTGCCTGTCCTGGGTGCTGACTCAATGAAGGGAAAACATTTGCGCAATTAGTTGTATTGCGTTATTAAAAGGTCTAAAAGTCAGAAGTGTTCAGTCACAGTTGTCCTGACCGAGCCTTTTCGATTGGATTTAACCCCCATGTAGAAAAAATCCTTTTTATGAGATTAATGCATGATGGGTGAATCAAACTGGTGGGTATGTGGGCAAAGATCAACGAAACAGCTGAAATCAAAACAGTAATTAGTCACAACTTCTGGAGCACCGCAGGCATGCTTAAACAATTTCGAGAGATATTTTGTTACTGGCACCTGAGATGGCAGAGCTTCAAGACCTCTGCTTCCTGGACAACCAAATTTCCAGTAATGTTATCGGCACTATAGACGACCTGGCATGTTGATGGAAGAGACTTTGTGCGCGCGAGGAATTAACTTGGAGGGCGACACCAAAGGAGATGAATGTAAAAATGAAAAAAGAGACACATTTTAAAAACAAAATAGATTTCCAAACAGCACAGAGCAGGATCGAGTTTAGTTTTTCCTTCCACGAATACTTATTTTCTTTTCCCTGTGTTATGGATCTTTTTGAATGTCAGACAGTATCTTCATTATGTGCATAATGGTTTTAAAGGGATGATAAAATGTCACTGATATTTTGAAGCAAATAGCAGCAGACAGCATTTCGAAAACTATAAGGAAAGCAGTGGAAATGGACATATGACAAGAGACACTATTCTCTCTTTCTGTTACAAGAAGGACAATACCTCCAGCCATATTTTCACACTTGGCGAAACACAGACTGGCGTGAGTTGAACCACTCTGATTTAACAATATAGGAACCTAAACTGCAAATGGTGATGTATATTTTGAAGTGGGTGTTGTGATTGGTAATACATGTGTAAATCAATGCTCTTTCGTTTGGAGTTGCTACGTTCGACCCTCCGAAGGAGGACCCTACCTAGGGCCTTGCTCCCACCCTATCCCCGTAACCCCACCTGACCTGAATATCTTTGACACTAAGGGATAGTTTCTAGGCCAATTCACCTAACCTGCACATCTTTGGACTGTGGGAGGAAACCGGAGCACCCAGAGGAAATCCATACAGACACAGAGAATGTGCAACTCCACACAGTCACCCAAGATCAGAACTGAGCCTGGGTCCCTGGCACTGTGAGGTAGCAGTGCTAACCTCTGTGCCAACATGATGCCCCAGTATCTCAACATTAGTGTAGTTCCGGCGGTAGGTTTCTGTGATGGTGCCCGAAACCATCGGCAGGCCGCTAAAACCATTGGACTCTGCAGGAGAATGATGATCACTCATGCTAACTATGTGCCTCCAGTTTCCTACTCTTCCACAGCTTCCCACTATGTCAAGTGTCAGTTCAGGTTCCATGGTTGAGATTGAGGCGGTTTGCTACCTTTCACAGCCTGAGGTAACTTCTGTGGGTGTCCCCTGGGGGCCTGGACCTTGAGGGTCCGGGTGTACTCTCGAGGAGACCGGGTGTCGAAGTGCTGCCCTCCTCGGTGTGCGGGACTGGAGGTGTCTCGCTCAAAGGAAGGAGGGTATCAGATGGGCTGGAGGGCCCTGGGGTGTGCTCCTGCTGATCCTCTTCCCTTTGGGTCCCTAGAGGCCCCTCAGCTCCTCCATGGGATAGGAGGGCAGCTGGAGTGAGATCCAGAAGCCCCATTATCCTCTAATGCTGACACTCGTCAATTCCCACCAGTGCGCGGACCATGTAGGTGAAGCCCTCAGCTATGGAGGGCATGAGCTGAGCCATGGAGTGCACATCCTGCACCAAGGTCTCCACTGTGGATGACGCCTTCACAGTGTTGGCCTTAATGCGTAGGAGTGACGGCACCACCTCCTCAAACTGAAGACGATTGGACTCTTCCAGTCAGCCGTGCAGTCCCAGGAGGGATGCTGTCATCCCTTCCTGAAGCCCATGACTCTGCAATTCCTCGGCAACGACGGGACCCAGGGGCATGCCATCGGCCAGTAGCTCAGCAATGTCCAGGGCCACAGCATCCCTCCGAGTGCTGGATCCCAGGGATGTCCCTGCTGTGGATCAACTGTGAGGTGCTCACCAGTGAATGAAGCAGAAGCCAGCCTACTGGATAATCCCACTGAGGTGTGAGTGTCTACACTGGCGGAGGGTGCAGGTGACAGCCCTGACGCCTCAATGGTTATTTCCGAGAAGTCTCCCTCTGAGCTCCTCGTGTCTGATGATTCCAGGGGGCACGAGGATCGTCCAGGCTGCTCATTTGATTTCCCTGCAAGGGAAGGGAGATGACATTAGTACTTCACGGGGGGGTTAATGATGTGACCTGTTTGCTCGTTTGAGGAATGATTGTTTGCCTTTCGGCTTCTCACTTTTGCTCGCTGCCCCCACATCACCATCAGCACAGGCACGGTCCTGCTCCTCCCCGGCCAGCTTAAGGGCTCTTTCCTCATGCCGACTCACGTTCCGGAGTTCCCGTATGACAGTAGGTGTCTGTGCCCTCTCACGCAGGTTGTTCTTGAGCTTGTGCTGCGGAGACACAGATGGGTAAAGTGCAGCTGAGAGTCCTGCCACTTCAGAGGATTGAAGGAGTGGAATGCATGTGACTGGAATAGGAGCAGGTATGTGAGGAGCAGAATTGAGACCAGGGTGCAGCATGGAGGGGGGGATGACGACGACGGAGAATGGGCATGATCACCTGTGAGCAACCCGTGAAGTGGCTGGCTGAGAGATCAACTTGCAAGTTCAAGGGGTGGGTGAGGAAGTGCAGTGAGAGACTGGAGGTGGCAGATCTACCCTGGCCACCTGAAGAAGGTCATTCATCTTCTTCCTGCACTGCTCCTCCTGTCCCTTCTGGTGAGAACAGGCACTCACCAAGGCAGATGTTGCACCCCCTGCTAGTGGGCCACCTCATGGATTGCAGGTACAGGACTTCCCGATTCTGCTGAACAAACCTCGGAGTCAAGTCAGGGTTCCCTCCGAGAAATCCGGTGCTGCCTTTCATGCTGCCATTCACTCAAATGGCTCTGAAACAAGTGTTGGACAGTGATGGGGAAATGTTTATATGGAGCTCCCCAGTGATTGCAGTGAATAGGTTTCCCCGGGGAGAGCGAATCAGCGGGAGGGCGACAAGGGCGTGTCTCTCGTGGGGAGAAATATTTTTCTTTGAGAGGCGTAAGATTCTTGCCGGGACTGACACTTTGCTACGTTTTAGTAAGATTCCAATGGATGAATGAACGTCTACTTTGGTGGGAGTGGAGGGAGGGGGATCAATCCCTGCCTAATAGTCACAGAAATCTCTGGGAAACAGCATCAAGGCGCTTTGTTTCTGATCTCGGCTCCCACGGAAGCTATGAGATTTGAGCGAGAGAATCCCTGTGAATCTCCATCTATTCTGAAAAAAAATCTCCTCCCTTGTAATATAAGTACAAGTTGCTGTGAGGCAGTTAGTGAATATCACTAAACTTGTCCAGATGCACAGTATTTCTGACGAGTTACGTTCTGGCAATTAAGCATTGACCTCTAAAGCCCATTCCACCAAACGCTAACATTTTCTAATCAACTGTGCCGAATGCTTTGAATTCTATTTTGAGTCAGCCTTGGGGAGATTTCCTCTGAGTGTTCTTTCTGACTGAATCATGAATGTGTATATGGAGAATGAACTTACCGTTTCACTATTCTTTGTTTTGTAGACATGATGAAACGGAAACACTGTCCTGCTGAAATGCACTTTACGTTTATGAGTTTCAAATACATTGCGCCCATATGGGCAGCACGGTAGCACAAGTGGCTACCACTGTGACTTCACAGCGCCAGGGTCCCAGGTTCGATTCCCTGCTGGGTCACTGTTGGAGTCTGCACGTTCGTGTCTGAGTGGGTTTCCTCCAGGTGTTCCAGTTTCCTCCCACAGTCCAAAGACGTGCATGTTAGGTGGATTGGCCGTGCTAAATTGCCCTTAGTATCCAAAAAGGTTAGGAGGGGTTATTGGATTACGGAGATAGGTTGGAAGTGAGGGCTTAAGTGGGTCGGTGCAGACTTGATGGGCCGAATGGGCTCCTTCTGCACTGTATGTTCTATGTATCTATATATATCCTCCCTCAAAATGGTTACTTCCAGGCACCCTGTAAATGTTGTCCTGTTGTGAATGCTGCAGAATTCATCTGAAGACGTGAATGAAAAGCGCACCTTCCAATTTTTTCCTTCTCCTTCCAAGGACCTGAAGCTGCTTTGTACCTGCAATGGAAATGGCGACAGCATTCGCTGGTACTCTGCCATTCCATTCTGTTATCTCATCTCAGAGCCCTGCTGTGCCACAAGTTTGATGGCAAGGATTACTTTGCAATCCGATTTTCTTCCCTTTGGTGTTTGATAAATGGACACACAGAAAGTAATAAACGTAATATTCTGCATGGCAGAAACAAACTAAACTGGGGTCTCATGAATAAAATATACATCGTCATGCATGCAACTATTTGGAATTTGTGCTGCGTATTTAGTAAGGTGCCTTGAAAATGGTTTTAGTTTCACAATTTATTATTAAAACAAGTCAATAAATTTCACAACATATTGCACAAGTGGCACGGTTGCACAGTGGTTAGCACTGTTGCTTCCCAGCTCCAGGGTCCCAGGTTCGATTTCCGGCTTGGGTCACTGCCTGTGCAGAGTCTTCACGTTCTCCCCGGGTCTGCGTGTGTTTCCTCCGGGTGCCCCGATTTCCTCCCACAAGTCTCGAAAGACGAGATTGTTGGGTGATTTGGACATTCTGAATTCTCCCTCTGTGTATCTGAACAGGCACCGGAGTGTGGCGACGAGGGGCTTTTCGCATTAACGTCATTGCAGTGTTAATGTCAGCCTACTTGTGACACTAATAAAGATTATTATTATTCCAGGTGCTATAGGGGTATTTTTAATCTAACTCACTGGGTGGGAAATAGAAGAGGTTGGTTGGGATGATGGATTTACATTCTGCATGATATCACTTTCCATTGATTCCCGACACATAGATATCTTTGGTTAAATTTTCCCTTTTTTAAAACAAATATACAAACCTTTCAAAGCATTTGATACGGTGCATCTTTTTCAATATTAATCCCTGAAACAATGCCGAGGCAAATTTAAGTTAACTAAAATGGAGCTGATTTTTAGTTTGCCACCACATTGCTCTGTGCATTTGTTTTATTTTATTATTCCGACATGGGCTGTCAGATGCTGCTGACTAGGCTGGTATTTATTGCCCATCCGTAATTGCTCTTGGAAGGTTAGTGGTGAACTGTCTTCATGAATCGCTGCAGTCCATGTGGTGTAGATACCCTCACGGTGCTGTTAGGGAGAGAGCGTTATGATTTTCGCCCAGCTACGGTGAAAGAACAGCGATATAGTTGTGAGTCAGGATGGCGAGTGACTTGGAGAACTCGCAGAGGGTGTTGTTCCCATGCATCTGCTGCCCCTGTAGCAGCCAGCACGAGTTTGGAAGGTGCTGCCGAAGAACCCCAGGCAAGTTCATTCCATGCATCTTGTAGATAATACACACTGTCACTTTTTGTACATCACAGCAATAAAAACATTTTTTAATATATTGGCATCAGCATAATAAAAAATCCCCAAGGTACTTCAAAAGAGCATTATAAAATGAGGTATGACACAGAGCCACAGAGGAGATCTTAGGTCAGAAACCAAAACCCTGATCAAAGTGGTAGGTTTTAAGATGGTTTTAAAGGAAGAGAGTAACAATGAGAGAGTAGGGAGGCAATTCAAACAATGGACAAAGAACAGTACAGCACAGGAACAGGCCCTTCGGCCCTCCAAGCCTGTACCGGTTATGATACCAACCTTTGCCAGAAACCTCAGCACTTCCTTGTGCCGTATCCCTCTATACCCATCCTATCCATGCAATTGCCAAGATGCCTTTTGAATGCCGTTAATGTATTTGCTTCCACAACCTCCCCTGGCAACGTGTTCCAGGCACTCAAACCCTATGCATAAAACAACTGCCTCGCACATCTCCTCTGAACTTTGCACATCCTGTCCAATGAAGGAAAGCATTCCATATGCTTCCTTGACTACCGTGTCCACTTGTGTTGCCACCTTCAAAGATCTGTGGGCCTGCATGCCCAGACCTCTCTGACTTTCTATGTTCCTAAGTGTTTTACTATTTATGGTATATTTCCCCTCTATGTTAGACCTACCAAAATGCATTACCTTGGATTGAAATGGACATTCAATGCCATCGAATGCTGTAATTGAAATGTCATAACCAATTCACCAGCAACGTCAACGGAAGGCAATAGCAGAGGTGTGAGCAGTTGGTAATGCAAGATGAGAAATTGACTGACAATATTGTACTTAAAGCAAGACCTGACAAAACTCCTTGTTTAGTAATGCAGACAGGTTTTGCCAGGGGAATATAAACAGCACAATTAGCCAGTCAGGAACCTTGGCCTCATTCAGGCTTCAGGTAAACCATTGTAAATAGTAATGGTTGTAGGCAGAGGGAACCTCATTACCGCAGAAAGGGGAGAAGACGTCTTTAACATTGGAGCAGTGCAGTCATTTTTTTATATGAAACACATAATGAGTTTTAGTAAACGAATTTCATAGCCATTTTCTTCTTGCCATATCTCTCATGCAGTAATAGAAATCCACTGAAGCAGCACTGAGGCCGGGAAACAATTGGTGCACTTCGAATGCTAGATTCAGAAAACACAGGGATGAATTTTCAGAGGGCAAGAGAGGGTACTCTCGAAGCACCGTAAAAACGAGGCAGGCAAGCCTGAATGTTGGCATCTCACCCAACATCAAATAAAGGGGCAACTCGGGTATTTAAATACTGTGGGAGGAAACTGGAGCACCTGAGGAAACCCATGCAGACACGGGGAGAACATGCAAACTCCACTCAGTCTGTGCATTTTCATGGTTGGCCCACGGGCTGGATGGGCAGGCCGGGAACACACAATGAGCACTTCCTCAATCCAGGGCGGGATATCAGGCTGAGCGCGGAGCATGAGTGTGCAGGTACAAGTTAATATCTGTTGCTGGAGTTCCGACTTTCTGGATTGTTTTCTGAACCATTTGTTCAAAATTAATGCTGAAGACCAGTGTTCGAATCCAGCCATGACAGATGATGAAAATGAAATTCAAGGAAAATCTGAAATTGGAAGTCAAACATTGACCAATTGCCCATTGTCATAAAGACCATCTGGATTGCCTGGTCTGGTCTACATGTGACTCCAGATCAAAAGTCATGTGGTTGGCTCTTAATAAAATGCTCTCTGAAATTCGCTCAGCTCGAGGGCAGGTAGTTCAAACACCACAGACAGTGACCCCAGACCGGAATCAAACCCGGGTCCTCGACCCTGTGAGGCAGCAGTGCTAACTAATGCCGCATCGTGCCTCCCTAGTGTGAGGTATCCTGGGAGTTGCTGTGATACTTATATTATCCAGCACTCCCAGGTTCCAAGACCCCTCCAGCCCACCTCCCCACCTCTCTCGACATGATTGGATGCTCATTGATGCTCAATTACTTTCTGAGATTGAGATACAGGCCTCCAATCGTAATGCCACACTGAGGACCAGAAGAACGTGTAATATTTCATATCGATTTGATAAGGGAATGTGGAATGAAAAAACACAAGTCACACAACTAAATATATTACTCGTGATTGCCCTCTGTGTTTAGTGTGATTTCTTAAACCATTTATGAGTGCTTCGACTCGGTACACCCCGGTTGTTGGGAGCCGCATTGGAGGCATGCTGCTGACTCGGATGCCTTGTTGGCCTGGACGACATTGGTGGTCGTCCTCTGTCTGCTTAAGGTTGTAAGGGTCTCGACTCGTCGGGAGATTCCTGCACAGAGTGGCAGGACACTCCCCAGTTATTGTGATATCTTCAAACAATACTATCATTATCACTAGGGGCTGGTTTAGCTCACTCGGCTAAATCGCTGGCTATTAAAGCAGGCCAGCAGCACGGTTCGATTCCCGTACCAGCCTCCCCGGACAGGCGCCGGAATGTGGCGACTAGGGGCTTTTCACAGTAACTTCGTTGAAGTCTACTCGTGACAATAAGCGATTTTCATTTAATTTAATTTCAAAGGAGCTGATGTCACCATCAGGAGCTCACTGATGCAGAGAGCTGCTGTTCATCTGCCAACAAGACACTTGCTTGGATCTCCCTGCTCAAGATAGATGGACGAGAAGCTAGCAGAGACACCAGATGCCTCTTCCATCTCTCACACAGGTAATGCCCTGCCAGTGTATGGGCCTTCAGATCCGATTGATACCCCAGAAACCCTTGATTGAGCTGCAGGAGCTGTCTCTCCATTAGAATCGCCAATCTCTCGATAGAGAATGCCCAGCGTTCAGAGGAGAGGGTGATCGAAGATCTGATCTCAGGAGGAGCTAAATTGATTCGGATTATATTCATTGGAGTTTAGAAGAGTGAGAAGGAATCTCATAGAAACTTATAAAATTCTAACATGATTAGACAGTGTAGATTCAGAAAGAATGTTCCCGATGGTAGGGGTGTCTAGAACTAGAGGTCATTGTTTGAGGATAATGGTTATTGTTTTAGGACTGAGGTGAGAAGAAATGTCTTCACCCAGAGAGTGGTGAATGTGTGGAATTCACCACCACAGAAAGTGGTTGAGGCCAAAACATGATGTAATTTCAAGAAGGAATTAGATACAGCTTATGGGGCTAAAGGGATCAAGGAATATGAGAGAAAGGTGGGATCAAGTTATTGAACTTGGGCTGCATGGTTGCAAAGTGGGTAGCACTGTTGCTTCACAGCTCCAGGGTTCCAGGTTCAATTCCCGACTTGGGTTCTCCCTGTATCTGTGTGCGTTTCCTCTGGGTGCTCTGGTTTCCTCCTGAATGACGGGCTTGTAGTCATCTGTATATCTGTATATACACAAGGGGTTAATGTATAGTCATAACAGCTAAGTGATCAGAAAATGGCAGCACTAACAATGGGCATAAAAGACAAACTCGATCCGACTTCCCACCTTTTCGTGTGTACAGTGACTAGTGACCAGAGGTATAGAGAGTTAGCTCAGGGTGCAAGTGTAGTTAACCACAGTTTATTCTTCTTGTTTATTTAATATCTCATAAAAGTATTGGAGAGAGAATGAACTCACACTTTATTTGTTTAAGTTACTCAATAAATTATTTGCTACCATTAGACGACTACGAATGTTAATCATTATTGAGTGTAAGAGCATCTTAGTATAAAGCAAATGAGTAATGTATATTACGGTAAGTAATATAACAGTGCAGTTAGGTGAATTGGACTTTCTGAATTCTCCCTCTGTGTACCCAAACTGGGGCTGGAATGTGGCGACAAAGGGCTTTTGACAGTAACTTCATTGCAATGTTAATGGCAGCCTCCTTGTGACAATGAAGATTATTATTATTATTTCTGTGCCCCTGGTGTGATCATCATGACAGCTTCTCTTGAAAAGGTGGGAGGATAAAGCGTGAACGGGCGTCACAGCATCAAGCCCGGCAAATATATATATTAATATAGTATAATCTGTGGGCATGACCCCGATCACGTCAATGGTGGGGGGTTGGGGGGGCAGTGGGGGAAGATCTCAAACTGAGATCTCGCCGGACTAAATCCCGTTATGGCCCTCGCGCAAGAATTGGAGGACATAACGAAATTTGCGCCTGCAGCAAACAGGCCTACTAAATCAGGCCCCGTGCCATGTCTTTCGAAAATCTTTAGTTCTTCTGCTATTGATCCTGATATGTTCAATCACTCGGCAATTGCTAGGTAATTCCCAAGAATGAGGCAAGTTTTCACAGCTTTCCTGTCAGGTTCAGACACACCTCAATCAACTTTGAATTCAGTTATCAGGTCAGATGCATCCCAGTTCAAGGAGAGGAATTTTGTGGACACTTTGACAATTTCCCTTTGACCTCCAATCTCCCAAGGATTCTTGTTGCTAAAGCTGCTTTCATGCGCATTTCTGAAGCTCCTGCCATTATAAATATTACTTTCCATGGCCCTTTGTTTTGGGGGTTTCTTTTTGGTATGACTCTCCCTCGCTCACAATCGATTGGCCTCAAACCCTGGTCACTCGCTTTTTTGATTGAACTAACGTGGTGCTGTTGTTTCGATGCACTGACCCACTCACTGAACTGACAGTCCATGTGGTGTAATCTCACCGTGAAGGATCTGTCTGCTTACCAGCTCTTTATCTGAGCACTGTGCATCTTCAAATAATTGCTGCACAGTAACCAGCCTGCATTTTCAGCACTCTCTGACCCTGCAGCTTCGTTGTGGTCTGACTGAAACGTGAAAGGTCATCTTATTCCAATATATAACGATCTAAGGCCGTTCGCCCTGTTATACCCATACTGCATCTTGCTGCCTGGCTGAGCACAATGTCGGAAGTGTGGTGAACACCACTAGTGGTATATTATATGTATTATGTCACTGCCCGTATATTAGAGGTACGATGGTAAATCCCTGCCTGCTGGCTCCGCCCAGCAGGCAGCGTATAAAAGTGTGAGCTCTCCTGCGCTGCAGCCATTCTGGTTCCAGCTACAGGAGGCACAACACCTTGTTCAATAAAGCCTCGATTGTTCCACCATTCTCGTCTCGTGGTAATTGACAGTACATCAGGAAGCAATCATTGTTGCACACCATGTTATGTTTTTATCATGATATAAAGGCACCAGGGCAGCACGGTGGCCTAGTGGTTAGCACAACCGCCTCACGGCGCTGAGGTCCCAGGTTCGATCCCGGCTCTGGGTCACTGTCTGTGTGGAGTTTGCATATTCTCCCCGTGTCTGCGTGGGTTTCGCCCCCACAACCCAAAAATGTGCAGAGTAGGTGGATTGGCCACGCTAAATTGCCCCTTAATTAGAAAAAATAATTGGCTAATCTAAATTTATAAAAAAAAAAATAAAAAAAAAATGATATAAAGGCACCAATTGCTCAGGAAGGTTCACTTATTGACACATAAAGGAACATTTATACAGTGGAATAAAGCTTGAAGACGTGTCAGCAGCAGAGCTGTGTGTGTGTGTATGTGTGTGTGCTTTGTTTAAAAGCAAAATTGAAATGAAAACTAGATCACATGACACATTTCCTTTCTGGTGGTGTCATATTGCAAACCCTTGAAAGCGTATTACAACATGCGCTAGCCTTCCCAGTGTGCAACATTCCTTGCAACATTCCTCCTGGACACCTATTAATTGGCCATCCAGCAGGTGATCGCTATTGGCTGGAGAGTTGGGTGTGAGTATGCATTACATCCGCTTCTGGCCCGCCAATACGACACTCACACCAAGTGCAATATTCAGGACACGGATTCGAACATTGTCAGGACCCCTAAAGCCTGCAGAGGTTAAAAGACAGGGATGCGCCTGATGCTAAGCTGCATTGTACTGGCATCGAGTGGCTCAAATCTCAAATCTCCTATCAAAAGCAATTTTCTGGACTCAGAGTGGGTTGAGCCGAATGAGATATTAGAAATGAAGTGTGTTCACTCAGCCTTGTGCCAAACATCGCAGGAAGCTCGATTCTCTCTTTACAAAGGAAAACTTGCGCAGATATGGGGAAAGCAATTAAAAGAGGAATGTATGAAACCAACTCTCGATATATAAGCATGTGAACGATTGGGTAATCCTGACCTGTGAGATTGAAGGTGTAAGAATAGAAAGTCTAGGAACAAAATACCCATGCTTTAATACAACTCAGGCTTTCAAAGCACATCCATGTTCATCCACTGTGTGGGAAGCACAACTAAGGGCAAAATCTACTTTTAGTTGCCGGTTATATAGGAAAAACATTTATTTAAAAAAAAGAAAATAGACCGTTTAACATTTTCTTGAACACGTGTTTAGAATTCACCAGCAGAGTCAATTATTTAAGTAAGAATATGCGCCCAAGACACAGAAAAGAATGGATCTGCTTTGATGGGGAGATAAACAATAAGGAGGCCTGTTAGTTCTGTCTGAGACACAACTGGAGGCCAGCTCCATTGCGGCTTTTGTTTTTTTTTGAAAAAAAGAATTACAATTCATCTCGTCAACAGTTCCATTTCACAATATTAACTTCTAATGGAAACAGGACGGTGCAATCCACGGGGTGCTCGGTCAGGCAGACAATGTAGCTTCAATTCATCTTTTGCGTCAGGCATCATTTATTATTCATAATAGTTAGGTTTATCTCATGCATTATCCGGCCTCAAGGAGTTTCACACAATGAACCACCTTTAGGAACCACCTTTGAGTTTTAGCAACTCTTGTTATTCAGTCAAATGAAGGGATGATGCTCATAAAAGGTAGATTTTCCATCTTCCTAATACAGAAATATGTCTGAGTGGAGAGACCACTCATTCAAGAACCCTTCTGATTCTTGTTCCTTTTGATGTCCACTCTGGCTCATTGGTAGCACTCCCAAATCCGAGTGGGCAGGCTATGGGTTCAAGGAGCACTTCAAAGGCCCCAGTGCAAAATCCACATGGAAAAGTGGGACTGTTGGAAGTGCTGCCATTCAGATGTTTAACCAAGATTCTGTCTACAATCTGTCTAGATGTAGCACTTGGGGAGAATGGGATCAAAGGCTATGGGGGAGAAATCAGGATTAGTCTATTGAGTTGGATGATCAGCCATGATTTTGATGAATGGCGGAGCAGACTCGAAGAGCCAAAGAGCCTCCTCCTATCTTCTATGTATCTATGTAATCCCAGGAGAATATAAAATTTGAAGAAACTAAGCAGATGAAATTGTGTTGTTATCTAACAGTGTCAATCGAAATCCAATGCATTAGAACATTTGTTTCCATTGTTTCTGAGCATCTGTTAGAACGTCCTTTACATTCTTAAACCGCTCATTCCTCAGCACTGGAAGATTGTGCAGACACAATGGGCCAACTTGTCTTCTGCACCGCAACAATTCTGTGATTCTGAGTCATTCATTGAGATATTGAATGCAGCGAAGCTTCTGCTGGAGTGGGGAAAGATATGTTTTCCTGTGCACGTAGGGTTGCTGGACACTTCTGTCAGATTTACATTTTTATACCATTAAGCTCTGATCGGTGCTCTGTAGAATCCAGGTCAAGGGTATTTTATCACTTCAATAGTTCTTAGGTTTTAGTTGCTGAGGTAATTTCTAGGTAATTTTGTATTTTATTACCTTGTCATCTGTTGGAAATGAACATTGCTTTCACTTTTGAAGTACCTTACTTTAAATGATACTGAACACGCTGTAGACGAATATTCCTATTGCTTCTAATCACGCATCGATCATTAGTGAGGAGGCATTGCTATAGCTAGACGGTCAAAAGGCTCTTGGGGTGGTCGACCCTTAGCATGATAAAGCTTTCAGAAATGCGCAGTTCCTTTGTAGATAAATTTCAAACTATTTTCCTTTTATTATCAGTGCAGCAGGTGACAGTGTGAAGGACTTAATGCCACTGACAATCCAATTGAAATTTGTTCGCAGTCCAAGGTCATACTCTGATAGCTGCTTCTAGCCTCCTGTTCCACATCTGAAAATAGTCACCATCAATTTACAAACTAGACTGATAATCTCCGTCTGAACTGCAATATGAAAGATTTCTTTGTTTCCATAACAATGCTTTTGCACTCAATGTGGGATCATGTGATTGTCTTTTTCATATCTGTCGTACAAATCTAACATACACGTGTCCTAAAATGATTGCAGGCTGTGTTTGTAGCATGTCTTATATTATTTTCTCCAAACTATAATGTATTAAAATCTTTGTGTAAGTAACATTGTCCATTGAGATCGATGGGCAATGCCACACCAATGAAGCATATTATTCATAATCTTTCCAGAGCTAATGGACGAGATTCTCCGGTCCCCCAGCCACGTGTTTTTTGGCCGCGCGATCTTCCCGCCAATTTTCAATGGGATTTTCCATTGTAACCCCGCCCCATGCCGCCACGAAACCTGCGGACAGGGATATATGCTGCCGGCGGGAAAATTGCATCACAACGACCGGAAAGTTCTGGCTACTGTCTCCAACCTTTGAAAAGCAACGTTCAAGGGGCTTTTTCTTCTTGCCAGTCCAGAGGTGGTGCTGTGCCTCATCTGGGCTTGTGACAACACATTCAGAGAAGCACCATAGCCATTTTGACTGAGTAACCCTGATTGCCAATTAGTGATTGTGAAGAGTTTGTGAACTCTCTTTTTAACCTTCAATAAAGCTGTTATATCCAAAATACATCTGGTAACGGACCTTCTCTGTGATTTTATTCAATTCACTATGGCTCATTAAATTCAATTGGGGTAACTTAGATGGAAATAATGGTGGGACTGGAGCAGCTACCTTCCATCCTTGATTGAAGTGAGTGAAAATGAACATCAGGCAGAATGTAAAACAGGCAGCCAATACACTTCTGAAAGTTTCCTGCTGCCAACAAGTGTGAAAATTACCTTCGATTTTGTGATTGCCTGTGGTGATAATCAGATTGAAAGGTCCATAAGGGATGAAAGCAAGCGTACAGCAGTGATTTCAGCCACATTTTTCCCTCAGTGAACAATCAGTCAACAGCTTAATTATGCAAACTTCGTCCCTTCTTGATCAATATTGTAAATGGAGGCAAAAAGTACATTGGTCCCAAGGTGTAACGATGAAGGAAGGTCTTCAGGTTTATTTTTCCAGAATGGGCCGGCATTTATTGCCCATCCCTAATTGCTCGTGGGAAGGTAGTGATTTTTAAAAATTTTTTAATTTTATTTTTATTATTTTTAAAATAAATTTAGAGTACTCAATTTAGCATGGCCGATCCACCTACCCTGCACATCTTTTGGGTTGTGGGGGCGAAACCCACGCAAACACGGGGAGAATGTGAAAACTCCACACGGACAGTGACCCAGAGTCGGGATCGAACCTGGGACCTCGGCGCTGTGAGGCAGCAGGGCTAACCCACTGCGCCACCGTGCTGCCCGTGGGAAGGTAGTGATGAGCGATCTTCCTGAGCTGCCGTGGCCCAGGTGGTGAAGTTTTTTTAAAATAAATTTAGAGTGCCCAATATTTTCTTTTCCAATTAAGGGGCAATTTAGCATGGCCAATCCACCTAACCTGCACATCTTTGGGTTGTGGGGGTGAACCCACGCAGGCACGGGGAGAATGTGAAAACTGCACACGGACAGTGACCCAGGGCTGGGATTTGAACCCGGGTCCTCAGCATCGTAGTCCCAGTGCTAATCACTGCGCCACCGTACTGCCCCAGGTGGTGAAGTTAAATCCACAGTGCTCTTCGGAAAGGAGTTCCAGAACTTTGACCCAGTGACAGTGAAGGAACAACAACACAGTTCCAATTCAGAACATTGTGTGGCTTGGAGGGCAACTTGCAGGTGGCGGTGTTCTCATGCATCTACTGCTGTTGCCCTTCTCGAGGAGGTGGCAAGTTTGGAAGGTGCTGTCGAAGATTCCTTGGTAAACGTCTGTCGTGCATCCTGTAGGTGGTGCATCTGTGAAAACTTGGGGCTTTTTAATGCTGAGGAAACAGACTCAATACTTAGGTCTGTCAACTCAACTCGGTTGCTGCGTCATGACCCTTCTGCTGAAAAGGCCTTCAGAATTGGATCAGAGGGACTGATATCATTCACTGCTGAAAAGAGCAAGTCCAGATGGCTGTGTTGTCTCCCAGGTGCTAGGCTTTGCGACGTCTGCTCGGGGGTTTTTTTTGGAGAGGAGCAGACAGCGGGAAGAGGAGGTTCCAGTTGTCATGTTCCAAGTAGGTACCAACTGACATAAGCAGAGCAAAAAAGAAGGTTCTACTTCGTGGGTGAGAGAAAGCTAACCAGAAATATAAAAAAAGATAGTAAGCGTCTCTATTAAAATTTAAAAAAAGAAATGTGTTAACAAAGTGAGCTATTGATCTATAGAAAGTGCGTCTGGAGAATTGATCATGAGAAAAAAGGAGATGGCAGGAAATTTGAACAGGTGTTTTTCATCAGTCTTCACTACAAATGACATCCCAGAAGCAATTATAAATCAGGAAATGGAAAGGAAGGAGGAAGTCAGGAAAATTACAATCACAAGAGAAGTGGTATTGAGTAAATTGTTGGAGCAGTAGGCCAACATGTTCTTGAGTCCTGATGGACTTCATCCTAGGATCTTAAAAGAAGTGGTTAACGAGATAGTTGATGCGCTGGTTTTAATTTTCTGAATTTGGAAAATTTGACTTCATTATGCAAACAAGGAGGGAGAACATAGCTCCAGGATAACACTGCAGGAGTTCCTCAGGGTAGTGTCCTAGGCCCAACCATCTTCAGCTGCTTCAGCTAACGACCTTCCTTCCAGCATCAGTTCAGAAGTGGAGAGGTCCACAGAATCCCTGCAGTGCAGATGGAGACTATTGGGCTCAACAAGTCTGCACCAATTCTTCGTAAGAGCACTCTGTTGTGTTCTTTGTGTTGCTTATTTCAGAATGGTTGGCATAGTGTTCACAAAGACAGCAAAATAGCTTGAACTTAAACAAAGCTAGAAATGTATTCACACTACTAACTTGGATTCGAGATGCTCTTTGAAAATGTTAGAAACTGTTATTAAAGAAGCTACAGCAGGGCACATTGATAAATTGGAGATAACCATGGGTTTTTGATAGAGAAATCATGTTTAACCGACTTACTGGAGTTCTTTGAGGAAGTAACGTGTGCTGTAGATAAAGGGGAACCAGTGGATGAACTGTTAATTAGATTTCCAGAAGGACAGGTTATTGTAGAAAATAAAACCTCAGGGTATTGGGGTAACACATTGGCATGGATAGGAGACAAGCTGGTGAACAGGAAGTAGTGCACAGGTGCAAATGGGTCTTTTTCAAGTTGGCAAGATTCAACGAGTGGTGTGCCACAGAGATCAGAGCTGGGACCTCAATTGTTTACAATTGGCGGAGGCAGTGGTATTGTTGTTGGACTAATAATCCAGAGACACAGGTTAATGCTCTGGGGAAACGGGTTCAAATCCTGCCCTGGCAGTTGGTGAAATTTGAATTTGATAAAAATAGAATCTGAAATTAAAAGTCTTATGATGGCCATTAAACCATTGTCGATAGTTGTAAAAACACATCTGGTTCACTAATGTCCTTTCGGAAAGGAAATCTATCATCCTTACCTGGTCTAGTTTTAATAATGGGAGATGAGGAAATGGCTGAGGAACTGAACAGATTTTTTGGGTCGGTCTTCACAGTGGAAGACACAAATAACATGCCAGTGACTGATAGAAATGAGGTTATGACAGGTGATGACCTTGAGAGGATTGTTATCACTAAGGAGGTAGTGATGGGCAAGCTAATGGGGCTAAAGGTAGACAAGTCTCCTGGCCCTGATGGAATGCATCCCAGGGTGCTAAAAGAGATGGCTAGGGAAATTGCAGATGCACTAGTGATGATTTTCCAAAATTCACTAGACTCTGGGGTGGTCCTGGTGGATTGGAAATTAGCAAACGTGACACCACTGTTTACAAAAGGAGGTAGGCAGAGAGCAGGAAATTATAGGCCAGTGAGCTTAACGTCGGTAGTAGGGAAGATGCTGGAATCTGTCATCAAGGAAGAAATAGCGAGGCATCTGGATAGAAATTGTCCCATTGGGCAGACGCAGCATGGGTTCATAAAGGGCAGGTCGTGCCTAACTAATTCAGTGGAATTTTTTGAGGACATTACCAATGCAATAGATAATGGGGAGCCAATGGATGTGGTATCTGGATTTCCAGAAATCTTTTGACAAGGTGCCACACAAAAGGCTGCTGCATAAGATGAAGATGCATGGCATTAAGGGTAAAGTAGTAGCGTGGATAGAGGATTGGTTAATTAATAGAAAGCAAAGAGTGGGGATTAATGGGTGCTTCTCTGGTTGGCGATCAGTGGCTAGTGGTGTCCCTCAGGGATCCGTGTTGGGCCCACAATTGTTCACAATCTACATAGATGATTTAGAGTTGGGGACCAAGGGCAATGTGTCCAAGTTTGCAGATGACACTAAGATGAGTGGTAAAGCGAAAAGTGCAGAGGATACTGGAAGTCTGCAGAGGGATTTGGATAGGTTAAGTGAATGGGCTAGGGTCTGGAAAATGGAATACAATGGGCGGGATTCTCCGACCCCACGCAGGGTCGGAGAATTGGCGGGAAGCGGCGTGATTTCCGCTCCCACAGGTCTCCTAATTCTCCCGCCGGTAAAAAACCGGCGTTGTGCAAATCCCGCCGGCAGCCTGTGAAAACAGCTGGCGCCGGCGGGATTTCTTTTTTTAACAACTAACCTTAAATCTCCGGCCCGGATGGGCCGAAGTCCCGCCGCTGGGAGGCCTTCTCCCGCCGCCGAGGTGTACACCACCTCGGAAACGGCGGACTCAGCGGCGCGAGCGGGCCCCCGGGGTCCTGGGGGGGGGCGGGGGGCGATCGGACCCGGGGGGGTGCCCCCACGGAGGCCTGGCCCGCGATCGGGGCCCCCCGCTCACTCCGCGGGGCAGTGCCGTGGGGGCACTCTTTCTCCTTCCGCGCCGCCACGGCCTCCGCCATGGCGGACGCGGAGGAGAACCCCGCATCGCGCATGCGCCGGCAGTGAGGTCAGCGGCCAGCTGCCGCTGACGTCACTGCCGGCGCATGCGCCGACCGCCGAAAGCCTTTCGGCCAGCCCCGCTTCCGACTGCGCCGGGTGTTTGCGCCAGTCTACCGGTGCAAACTGCTCCGGCGCGGGGCTGGCCCCCAAAGGTGGGGAGAATTCCCCACCTTTGGAGGAGGCGCGACCCCTGAGTGGTTGGCGCCACTCCCCTACGCCGGCACCCTCCGTCACGCCGGGTAGGGGAGAATCCCGCCCAATGTTGACAAATGTGAGGTTATCCATTTTGGTAGGAATAACAGCAAACGGGATTATTATTTAAACAATAAAATATTAAAGCATGCTGCTGTGCAGCGAGACCTGGGTGTGCTAGTGCATGAGTCACAGAAAGTTGGTTTACAGGTGCAACAGGTGATTAAGAAGGCAAATGGAATTTTGTCCTTCATTGCTAGAGGGATGGAGTTTAAGACTAGGGAGGTTATGCTGCAATTGTATAAGGTGTTAGTGAGGCCACACCTGGAGTATTGTGTTCAGTTTTGGTCTCCTTACTTGAGAAAGGACGTACTGGCCTGGAGGGTGTGCAGAGGAGATTCACGAGGTTAATCCCAGAGCTGGAGGGGTTGGATTACGAGGAGAGGTTGAGTAGACTGGGACTGTACTGGTTGGAATTTAGAAGGATGAGGGGGGATCTTATAGAAACATTTAAAATTATGAAGGGAATAGATAGGATAGATGCGGGCAGGTTGTTTCCACTGGCGGGTGAAAGCAGAACTAGGGGGCATAGCCTCAAAATAAGGGGAAGTAGATTTAGGACTGAGTTTAGGAGGAACTTCTTCACCCAAAGAGTTGTGAATCTATGGAATTCCTTGGTCAGTGAAGCAGTTGAGGCTCCTTCATTAAATGTTTTTAAGGTAAAGATAGATAGTTTTTTGAAGAAAAAAGGGATTAAGGGTTATGGTGTTCGGGCCGGAAAGTGGAGCTGAGTCCACAAAAGATCAGCCATGATCTCATTGAATGGCGGAGCAGGCTCGCGGGGCCAGATGGCCTACTCCTGCTCCTAGTTCTTATGTTCTTATGTTCTATGTGACTCCAGATCCACAGCAATGTGGTTGACTCTTAAATACCCTCAGTGATGGGCAATAAATGCTGGCCCAGCTAGCAATGCACATATTCCACCAATAAATATTTTTATGGATGAGGAGATGGTTGCCAAATTTGCTGATGACATAAAGATAGATGGGAAAGTTCAGTTGTGAAGAGGACATAAGGAAGTGACAAAAATAACCACAATATACAAATAGGTTAAGTGAGTGGGCAACAGTCTGTCAAATGGAGTATAATGTGGGAAAATGTGAAATTGTAGATTTTGGAAGAAGAATAAAAGACAAAGCATATTATCTAAATAGTGAGAGATTGTAGAGTCTGAGATGCAGAGGGACCTGGGTGGCCTAGTGCATGAATCACAAAAGGATAGTGTGCAGGCACAGCTAATAGAATGTTCTTATTTACTACTGTGAGGAGAATTGCTTACAAAAATAAGGAGGTCATGCTTCAGTTGTAGAGAGCACTCGTGAGACCATATCTGGAGTACCGTATACAGTATTTTTCACCTTACTTAAGGAAGGCTATAAATGCGGTGGATGCAGTTTTGAGAATGTTTACCCAACTAATATCTAGAATGGATGGGTTGGCTTATGGGAGAAGGTTAGATAGGCTCAGCTTGTAACCAATGGTTTTTAGAAGAGTAAGAGGCACCTTCATTGAAACATCTAAGGTCCTGAGAGGTCTTAACAGGGTGGAGAGGATGATTCCTCTTGTGGGAGAATCTAGAACTGAGGGTCACTGTTTAAAAATAAAGAGTCGTTTATTTAAAATTGAGATGAGCGAAAACTTCTTTCTCTGTGGTTCATGAGCCTTTGGAACTCTCTTCCTGAAAAGGCAGTGGAAGCAGAGTCTTGGAATATTTTTAAGATGTGGAGATGCTGGTGTTGGACTGGGGTGGGCACAGTAAGAAGTATTAGGACATCAGGTTCAAGTCCAACAGGTTTATTTGGAATCATTAGATTTTGAAGCATCGCTCCTTCATCAGGTTAGTCAATCACCTGATGAAGGTGATTCCAAATAAACCTGTTGGACTTTAACCTGGTGTTGGAATATTTTTAAGACAGAGGTGAATAGATTCCTGGTAAGCAAGGAGGTCATAGGTTTTCAGGGGGTTGGAGAGATGCAGATTTGAAGTTACTAACAGATCAACCACAATCTTATTAAATGGCGGAGCAGACTGGAAAGGTCGAATGGCCTACTTCTGCTCCTTGTTCATGTGGTATCTCCTGCCTATTGAGGAATGGGAACGATTCAAAATATAACATTTGGAACAGTGGTTTGAGATGATTCATCCATGCACCACAGGGCTAAGATTCCACCATCTTGCAGCATAGTCTGCCACTTATAACACAGAACAACAAATAATAAAAGGAACAGGCCCTTCAGCCCTCCAAGCCTGTGCAGACCATGCTGCCCATCTAATCTAAAATCTTCTACACTTCTGGGGTCTGTATCCCTCTATTCCCATCCTATTCATTTAATGTCAAGATGCCCCTTAAATGTCACTATCGTCCCTGCTTCCATCACCTCCTCCGGCAGCGAGTTCCAGGCACCCACTACCCTCTGTGTAAAAAAACTTGCCTCGTACATCTCCTCTAAACCTTGCCCTTCGCACCTTAAACTTATGCCCCCTAGTAATTGACCCCTCTACCCTGGGAAAAAGTCTACACTCTGTCTATGCCCCTCATAATTTTGTAGACGTCTATCAGGTCGCCCCTCGACCTCCTTCGTTCGCTGCTTGGTATAATTGGAACAACGTACCTCTGTGTTGGATGGCTGTCTATATCTCATTGCTATTATAGCAACTGGAACTAACAAACGGCAGAGAGAGAGAGAAATGGATAGAATATTATGCAGAGATTTCTCCAGTGAGAACATTGCAAATATGGAAAGCACACCTGGGGGGGGGGGGGGCAATGAATCATTGGTAACCATTAACCAGTGACCCGTTTGATGCACCTGTGCTCTCTTTGGTTGTGTTCAGGTATTAAGCTACAATAAGCTTATATTTCATCCCGCAGCAGTCTACTTCAAGAATCAAATAACTAATTTTCGTTAATGTCATTTGAGAGGGCAGCAGCTGGAATATAGAGATGCTGCTTTTTGATTTTATTATTGTCAAGTGTATTAGTATGCAGTGAAAAAGTGTTGTTTCTTGCATGCTGTACAGACAATGCTTACCATACATAGGGAAGGAAGGAGAGACTGCAGAATATAATGTTAAAGTTATAGCAAGGTGCAGAGAAAAGATCAACGTAATACGAGGTAGGTCCATTCAAAAGTCTGATGGCAGCAGGGAAGAAGCTGATCTTGAGTCGGTTGGTACGTGACCTCAAACTTTGGTATCTTTTTCCCGACAGAAGAAGATGGACGAGGGTATGTCCGGGGTGCGTGGGGTCCTTAATTATGCTGGCTACCTTTCTGAGGCAGCGGGAATTGTAGACAGAGTCGATCGATGGGAGACTGGTTTGTGTAATGGATTGAGCTACATTCTCAACCTTTTGTAGTTTCCTGAAGTCTTGGGCAGAGCAGGCTCCATATCAAGCTGTGATACAACCAGAAAGAATGTTTTCTATGGTGCATGTGTAGAAGTTGGTGAGAGTCGTAGGTGACATGCCAAATTTCCTTAAGTCTTCTGAGAAAGTAGAGTCGTTGGTGGGCTTTCTTAACTATAGTGTCAGCATGGGGGGACCAGGACAGGTTGTTGGTGATCTGGACACCTGAGACCTTGAAGCTCTCGACCCTTTCTACTTTGTTCCCATTGATGTAGAAGCACAGGGCAGGTTGCCTCGAAAGTCCCATGACATTGTAGAGTCATAAAACGATACAGCACAATGGAGATCAATTACCTTCTGGCTCTGCCTGGGCTGGCTGTTTGGTGGAACTATCCCATTAGTAAAACCACTGCCACCACTCCCAGTCCTCCAAGTTTTATCTTTTCGAGGTCAAAGGTGGAGGGAGGGGGGATTGGCTGAAGCGGTGGGCAGAAGGGGAAGATGAAAGGAGTGACGAACAGGACAGAATAGAGTTTGTCTGCGAGGTCAGACTGGGGGGGCGGGGGGAGGAATTAAGAACAACGCAGCTTTCTAAACACTATTTAGAAAATGAACAGCTCTCTTTATGTGACGTCTCTGCACAGGGCATCGAGTGCTCTCGTTTATTTTGCTTTTTGCTGAATGCTCACTCGAGGCTGACACCCAGCAGGGTCCTGACAGAAGATCAGTTAAAAACAAAGAAATTACAGTAAAGGTGGCCAACTACTGAAATACAACATCGTGCACAAGGTGGTGGAAAACAATCTGTTTCTATCCATCCATCTCTTAATAATTTTAAACCTCTTATCAAATCAAACAGTAATTTCCCCCATTCAAATGAAAGCTTTTGTCAGATTTGTACTTCCTCACAGGAGGCGAAATGCTGGTGAATCTGTGCTGTACCCCCTCCATTAACTCATCACTTTATGTGCTTGTTACTTGAACACTCAGGACGAGTGTTCAAGTAACAAGCACAGAACATATGTCAGAACATAATGTAGATTCACTTCAGCTTTGAATCTTTTATAATGTATATTTAAAAGCAGAAAATGCTTGATTAACTCAGCAGGTCTGGCAACATCTGTGGAGAAACAAACAGCATTAACGTTTCGTGTCCATTGACCCTTCTCCAGAACTGGGAAATTTTGATAGTCCATATGCCACTTACCATTTACTCTTGTTACATTAGTTTCTTTCAGCATGTTAGGCACTGCTATTAATATCTTGCACACTGGTTATGCTGCAGTGACATTACGGAGGCAGCGCAACATTTGTTGCATATAGATTGTCTTCTCTGCACAGAGGGCGACATTTTTCTTCCACAGTCCTGCCCACACCGGCCATCTTTTTGGTGAGGGCATTAACAGGTGAACGTGAGGCAGAATGACTAAAATAAGCAACATATCCGTCAACCAGAGTTGAAGACTGATTTGGTAACGAGCACCGCCATTTCAGAGTTCAGCACTCCACCCCCTCTCTTAACGTCAAGCAGCTGAAAATACAATCAAGTGCAGCTGAGGACCAGAGTCATTTAAAAGGAAATAGACTCCATTCGTTGTCGATTGACTTCTCTGGGTTTTTTCTGAGAACGTAGCACCTTTTTTGGGCGTTTCCAGAGTTGTTTAAGACTTGTTCAAATTTGCAGTGAAATGGTTTCCATCCCTCTTGGCTTTCAGCATCACAAGGTGAATGAGTAGAGGTGACAAAGACAAGGAGAGGTTGCTGCAAGAGAATGAAAGCAGAGATGGCCTGTCAGCAGGAGAGATGAATCCGAAACTTACTTAGTAATAGGGCACAAAGTGTGGTGGTAGAAGGCTGTTTGAGTAACTGGATGCCGGTGACCAGCGGCTTGCCACAGTGAACAATGCTGAGTCCGTTATTGAGTTTTTTATATATATATATATATAAATGGATATATATATATATATAGGCAAGAACGTGGGGGAATGATTAATACGTTTGCAGATGACAGTAGGATGGTTAACAGTGAAGAAGATGGTTATCGGCTACAGTAAGATACAGAAGGGTTGGTCAGATTGGCAGAGGAGTGGCAGATGGTGTTTAACTCTGATAGGTGCGACGTGATGCACTTTGGAAGAAGAAACAGAACAAGGGAGTATGTAATAAATGGCAGGATACTAGGAAGCTCAGAACAGATGGATCTTGGGGTAATTGTTCACAGATCCCTGAAGGCGACGGAACAGGTGAATAGGTTAATTAAGAAGACATATGGAACACTTGCCTTTATTAGTCATGGCATAAAATATAAGAGCAAGTAGGTTATGTTAGAGCAGGACAGAATGTTGCTTGGGCCACAGCTGGAATACTCTGTGCAGTTCTACTCACCTCACTATTGGAAGGATTGTACTGGGGGGGGGATACAGCGGAGATTTGCTAGTATGTTGCCTGGGATGGAACATCTGAACAATAAGGAGAGATGATAATAATAATCGCTTATTGTCACAAGTAGGCTTTAATGAAGTTACTGTGAAAAGCCTCTAGTCGCCACATTCCGGCGCCCGTTCGGGGAGGCCAGTAGCGGAATTGAACCCGCGCTGCTGGCATTGTTCTGCATTACAAGCCAGCTGTTTAGCCCACTGTGCTGAACCGGACCCTGGAGACTGGATAGGCTTGGAATTGTTTACTTTGGAGCGTGAGGAGGGATACGATTGAGGTGTATAGGATTATGAGGGGTTTGGACAGGGTGAACAGGAAGCAGCTTGTACCTCTTGGCTGAGGGCTCAATCACAAAAAGGCATAGTTTTAGGGTCAGGGGAAGGAGATTGAGGGGATTTGAAAAAGATGTTTTTCACTCCAAAGGTGGTAAGTATCTGGAATGCACGGCCTGGGGAGGTAGTGGTGGCTGGAAACCTCCCAACCTTTAAAAAGCACTTGGATCAGCACTTGGACACCATCATGTTCAAGGATACGGTACAAGCACTGGGATTAGCGTGTGATCAGGCGTAGTTATTGTCGGTGCAGGCTCGATGGACCGAAGAGCCTCTACTGCGCAGTAAGACTCTATGACTCTTAAGAGACCATAGGCTGGATTCTCCGTTTCAGCAGCTAATTGTCTGCTGAAGTGGAGAATTCACGGGAGGTCAACATGCAAAACTGAGCACGAACCCCTCACTGATTCCGGTACTGGTGAGGGGCTAGCACCGGTGCCGGTCAAAACTCCCACCTCCCGCGCCAAAAACGGGCAGAGAATGGCCGGGACCTGGGCCACGCCTGTGCACGACTGACAACCTGCAGCGGTCGTGCCATGCAACATGGCTCTGGCTGTGCGCTGAGCTGACCTGCAAACAGGGTAAGGGCTACACTGCCTGTGATTGTGCAGGTGGCCATTGTAATGTTATGCTGTTTGATTAACATAAGTTGCTACTGACCACAGACGGCATTGAAAGACACTCCAGTCCTTGAAGTAAGTTGAAAGGATTTATTCAGCAACAACAACTAGATAAATTAGTTTGACACTCTGCTGATCTAACTCTAGTAACTCGATGATAATGACTAACTGTACAACTGGACTCTTGGCCACATGTGGTGACCCAGCCTGAAATCTAAACTATTCTGGTGCTAATCCTACAGTCGCTGCCAGGAGTGACAGGGAGGATCGAGTGTGTGTCTAGTTTTATAATGAGTTGTATAATGCCCTCTAGTGGTAATGCCACAGCTGGGTGTTCTGATTAACCCCTTAGTTTCATGTCAGTCTACATGTCATTACATCTCCCCTTTTTTTTTTTACATTACAGGTGTGGTACTAGGGAAATTGTGTGACAAAGCTAGATATAATGATATGATATGTACAATGTTTTATATACAATCAAACCGGGAAGAGAAAATGCTCACAGGTTCAGCTTTGAGGCTTCCGCCTCGTCCTTGATGACCTCCTGAGAGGTGGCGGTGGAGACGTCAATGGCTTGATCGTTGTGTGTGTCTCACGACCAGTGGAAACATCAGTCAGGATGTCTTGAGGGATTGTCTCAACTAACGGCAGTGAAGGGACAATCAGTGGCGGCCATATTTTCTGAAGTACCCTTCGATTTCTGCGGACGATGGTACCATCACCCGTTTGTATCACGTAGGATCTGGGTGCTGATGTGTTGGGTATGCTGGGTCTGTGAGGACTGCATTTACCAGAGCAGTGCGAGAGACAGGCTACCAACACTTGTATAAGTACAACTCTATTTTATTTAACTATGAGCTGTTAAACATACTTGCACTGTGGGTCGACATTATATTAGGTTAACTGAAGAACTATGGCTAACCTCACCAGACTATACTGCTAGCACATGGTAGATGTCTGTGCTACTGATTACAGGCTCTGGCTGTCTCAAAGGCTGCATCCCGAATGAGTGGGAAAACTAGTGTCCTCTGGCTTTATAGTAGCCGTGTCCTGTCTGGTGATTGGCTGCTGTGTTCTGTGTGTTGATTGGCCTTTCAGTGTGTCAGTCAGTGTCTGTCTATGCACCATCATATACTTTTGTGTATATTATGACAGGTGCAGCTTGTCGAATAACAACAGCTGGAGCAGACCAGCAATCATCAGGTATTTAGATTGTGACGGTGGCTGGTGGGGATAGCGTGACCAGATCAGTTGCATTTTTGTCATAGTGACGCTTCTGACCATCACAAAGCCATTGCACCTTGTGAATTACTGGTAGGAGATCTGGATTTGGCAGTTGTAGGGCCGGAAGCATTATTCGCAGGTCCCTGTTCGTCAGCGGTTGAACCGGTGACATGCCAGATGCTAAGGGAGCAGCACGATACAAGAGTAGTGCTAGATGAATGTCGGATGCAGAATCCAAGGCTTTGTTGAAGCGCTGTTTGACTATGTGCACCCCCTTTTCCACCTTGAGGTTGGACTGCGAGTAGTGCGGAATAGAGGTGACGTGCTTGAAATTGTAGCACTTTGCAAACACGGTCCATTCTCGACTGTGAAAGCATGGTCCATTGTCAGTCGTGTTTGGGATGCCGTGACGAGAGAAGGTCTCTGCATGCTTTGATCACGGTTTGTGAGGTGAGGCAGACAGCTTCAGTACTTCAGGGAAGTTCGAGTAGTAGTCTATGAGTAGTACGTAGTCACAACCATTGGAGTGGAAGAGATTGATGTCTACCTTGGACCGCGGAGAGGTTTCCACGTTGCGTGGTTGCAGAGTCTCCTTACCCTGCCCTGGTTGGAACTTCTGGCAATTCTCACAGCTCAAGACCATGTCCGTGATGTCCTGACTGATGCCAGGCCAGTAGACGGCCTGCCAAGCCCTTCATCTGAATGTTTCTATGCCCAGGTGACCCTCATGGATCTGATGAATTACTATGGGCCTGAGACGTAGAGGAATCACTATTTGGTCCATTCTCAGCAGTATACCGTCGATCATTGTCAGGTCGCCTTTGATGGTGTAGAATTTCGGGCATTGCCCTTTCGGCCACCCATGGTTTAGGTTGTGAATTACTCATTGCAGCAAGGGATCTGCAGCCGCCTCTGCTCTGATGAGACTTATCTTTTTGTCCGTTGCAGGAAGGTTGTTTGCGTAAATTTGTACCTGGGCTTTAATTTGTCAGATCATCACTAGTGGTTCATTTGATAAAGTGACTGAGCGAGACGATGCGTCGGCAATGATGAGATCCTTGCCAGGCATGTATATAAGATTGAAATCATACCTTCTAAGTTTAAGTAGAATTATCTGTAGCCGATGTGATGAATGTTATCAGTAGCTGCTGTAACGGTACCTTACCTTTAATGCATTGGCCCTTTAAGACCGGGCTTGGAACCCTGGGGGACTCCACCTCTGGCTCCGCCCCCAGGAAACGGTATACAAGATGAGGCTCACTCGGCAGCATGTGATGAGCACACTTCTCGGCTGCTGTTCAGTTCTCAGATGATTAAAGCCTTTGAATTACCTATCTTCTCTCCTGTGTCGTAATTGAGGGTATCTCAGCCGAGGAGTCATGTCATTGAGGTTCTTCTGAATGATGTGTACCAGAGGCCTGTGGTTTGTTTCAACGGTAAATGTTGGTCGGCCGTAGACGTAATCATGAAATTTCAAAATGCCTGTGAGAAGGCCTGGACACTCCTTTTCAATTTGAGCGTACCGAGTCTCTGTCGGTGTCATTTCCCGTGATGCATATGCTATTGGGACCCATGATGAGGTGTCACCTTTCTGCAGCAACAATGCTTCCTGAATGAGGGCAGCAGGCACCACAGTGCCGCTGCCACTCCCTCTGGACTGAGCCTCTGCAATTCATTCCAAGACATGAGTTTTTGAGATAAAATTACATGATAGGCTGAGCCTCTATCTGAGTACCCAAATGATGGATTGCTTCAGTCTGTGCTGCTATGGAAACTGATTGATCATCAGTCACTACATCATAGATGGGTCCACAAGTGTTCTCGGAGAACTGTCCATCACTTCCATGCTAGAAAGAGTGGCCATGCAAGGCCTTTGCCAAGTTGGTAAAATTACACCCCATAAAACTACCAGCAGGATTACTCCTGTCCTTTAATGAAGAAAATCTGCCATCTTGCCTGTTGGGGTCTCATGTGCCTCCACATCCACAAATATCTCCAGGGAGCCAGCCTACCTTTGTTCTTCAAAGAGCTGTGTCACAATTGATTGTCTTGGAAAGGAAAACATTGTGAGTAGGACCTGTGAACATCCATCGAGATGCATTACATTTTAATGCAGATCATGTTCCATTTGTATATTGGTAGGAGCAGTTCTTTCTATTCAGGTGTATCGTAGTATTGCTGGCAGGGAAAGAAAGAAGTGTCAACATGCATTAAAAGGATGTGTCTTGTAACATAAGGAAGCTCACAATCTGGTAAGATTGCAACTATTTTTACTTCTGATGCTAATCTGCAATGACATGTTTGTTGCTGGTTGCATATGGACTTCAATTGACCTTTTCATGGAGTAGTGTCCTGTAGATACCTGTCCCAACAAATGTGAGGCTGTGTTGCCCGTGCCGGGTCAATCAGAAACTCATCATCTCTTTTCCTTTTATCATTTGACTGAGTTTGATTTCATGTTTTCAGCCAGAAGAGCTATTGTAGCAGCACGGTAGCATTGTGGATAGCACAATCGCTTCACAGCTCCAGGGTCCCAGGTTCCATTCCGGCTTGGGTCACTGTCTGTGTGGAGTCTGCACATCCTCCCCGTGTATGCGTGGGTTTCCTCCGTGTGCTCCGGTTTCCTCCCACAGTCCAAAGATGTGCAGGTTAGGTGGATTGGCCAATGAAAATTGCCCTTAGTGTCCAAAATTGCCCTTAGTGTTGGGTGGGGTTACTGGGTTATGGGGATAGGGTGCTCTTTCCAAGAGCCGGTGCAGACTCGATGGGCTGAATGGCCTCCTTCTGCACTGTAAATTCTATGAATTTCTCATGGGTTTTACCTACTCCTAGTTCTTAGGTTGTAACAAGAGTACCTGGTCCGGGGGGTGGGGGGGGGGGGGGGGGGGGGGGGGGGGGGGGGGGGGGGGGTGTAAAGAGAAGAACTGGTGATTCTTTGCCTCTAAGCCTGAATCATCTGTATCTCCCCTGCTCTCCACCCCACTTCCCATTCACTTTGGCGAGGTGTGCACCTGGTGAGCAGACCGCCCAGGGGAGCTCAGGTGAGTGCAGCACTCAGAGGGGAGAGGGCCTTGCCCAAGCACTGCCAGTCACTGCCCCCGCATTGCGGCCTTGGTGCTGCCCCATGGAACTGCCTTGGCACTACCCTGGCACTATCCATGCACTGCCAGGGGTCAGTGCCAAGATAGTTCCAGGGGGTAGTGCCGGGTTGGGGGGGGTGCTTGGGCGGTTTCCAGGGTGAACTGCTTCGTGCTGGAGTGGACCTTGAAAAACGGCACCCGATCCTTGAGGGACAAAGCTGCTGGCGTGGAGGGTGAATCAGAGGCTGCCCCACCAGCAATATGCTGTGGGATTTGCCCCTCGCTTTTGTTTCTAAGTATGAGCTTATACGGCCATTTTCTGCCCACCATACCATGCAAGTTGCTGGAAAAAAACCCAGCTGCATAACTAATGAACCCAACAAAGCCCAATTTGGTGGGTTCATCTGTTTGACTCTGAAGCGAGAATCCTTCTGACTTCCTGCCTCGCAATGGGACCTGGGCTGGGAACAGAAAAACCCAACCTGTGAATAAAAGTTGCTACACATACAGGGTATAATTTCATTACTTCTGGGCAGGTGAGCACCCAATCCAGAAGCGTGTTAAAAAGCGTATGATTCAAGAACAGGATAAAAGGGAAATAGAGTAAATATTGGATGAGGAATTGGGAGCTTTAAGGAATGAGTTGAGGAGGTGTTCTGAGAGAGTGATTTCGGTGTTGGGCTCAGCACAGTGTGGAGCCCCCTGGACTTACTGTCCTCTGGCACCAGAAGTTTGGTTCCCTCTGCCACCTTTTGTGCACAGGTCAGCCCCATCTGCATACCTCAAAAGGGTATTATTTACCCGGCAGGGGGCATTTCCTCTGAGGCGGAGGAACAGGGAACAAAGAGGGAAGAGGCTGGGTGGTCGCATACATCCCCCTTGGACAGAGACGCAGGCACAGGGACATGAGGTGTAGCAGGGAGGGTAAGGAGCCACCCGCCCCACAAGATGCCACTTCCCAGCTGCCAGGGTGCACAGACGACATTGAAACTACTTGAACATGGCAGAGGCCCACAGCCTCAGAAGGCTCGAGCTTTCAAGGGAAGCCGTGACCAGATGATTGAGCACGGGTTAGTGTCCAATTGTGCAGCTGAACACCCTATGCCCATGGCTCTGAAGGTCACTGTGACACTAAACATTTATGCCTCTGGATCATTCCAGAATGTTGTGTGTGATCTATGTGGAGCCACGCAATCAGTTGCACACGCTGTGCTAAGCTTGTCACTCACCCTCTGTTCAGGCGGGTGAGAACTCTAATGAGGGGAAACATTTCTTCCTATCTACTCTATCCATGACCCTCATAATTGTGTACACCTCGATGAGGTCCCACCTCAGTCTGAGGAAAACAACCCCAGCCGGACCAGTCTCTCTTCATAGCTGAAACACTCCAGCCCAGGCAACATCCTCCGCACCCTTTCTGGTGCAATCACATCCTTCCTATAGTGTGGTGACCAGAACTGCACACAGTACTCTAGCTGTAACCTAACAAGTGTTTTGTGCATCTCCATCATAATCTCCCTGCTCTTATATTCTATGCCTCGGCTAATAAATGCAAGTATCCCATATGCCTTCTTAGCCACTTTATCTACCTCTCCTTCTGCATTCAGGGATCTATGGACATGCACCCCGAGGTCCCTCTTGCCCTCAGTCCTTCCTCGTACCATACTGTTCATTGTGTATTCCCTTGCCTTGTTAGTCCTCCTTAAATGCATCGCCTCACACTTTTCAGTGTTCAATTCCATTTGTCACTGTTCTGCCCTTGGCCAGCCCATCGATCTCATCCTGGAATCTACGGCATTCCTCCTCGTTATTTACCACACCACCAATTTATGTGTCATCTACGAATTTACTGATCATATCACTGACATTCACATCTGGATCATTAATGTGCAGATTTTGCAGGTCTGTGCAAGGTACCGTGGCAGCTCTCGTGATGCTTACATACTATGGTACTTCTAAGTGCCGAGACTCTTCACTGCTGCAGCTCAACCCGAAGGGTGCGGCTGATTGGTCTCCGCTGAAGTGGCGGCTGATGACGCATGTCAGGCACCCGAGAACAGAGGCAGAGGAGAGATACAACGGGATTCTCAAAATCGTCTGGCTCAACTTGGCTGGGAACTTGTTAGATTCCTCACAGAAATGGCACAAATCGCCATTTCAAGTGACAAATGTCGTTTCTATGGGAGTCCTGCCTATTTCCTTCACATGGAGGGTCCAGGCCACTGTGTGCCTCAGCCTGGCTCCAACTAAATGCAGCAGCATGCAAACCAAAGGGAGCTCCACGCTCAAAAGCACCGACCTGCTGCTTTCACACATGAAATAATCCGTTCTCACATGGAGTCATTCTCAATTTCAAACATGAAAGATAGGAGCAGGAGTAAGCCGTTCGGCTCCTCGAGCCTGCTCAGTTATTCGCTAAGATCGTGGTTGATCCAATTGTGGTCCTGAAATCCACATTTGTGCCTGTCCCCCACCACACTTCACTCTCTTATCGATCAATAATCAGTTCTAATTCAGCATTGATTAGGCTCAATAACACGCTCTCCACTTCTCCCTGTGGAAGGGAATTCCAAACACTAATGACCCTCTGAGTGAAGAAATTCCACTTGTCCCATTCTGAATTGGGAGACCCCTTATTTTGTAACCATGCCCCCGAGTTCTAGATTGTCGTTCAGAGTTTTTCTATTTTTGGTTTTGAGACAAATGTTTTGAAATTATTACGACAGCACGGGATGATATAGATTTTCCAATTGATGCAATAAAAGATATTGCCTGAACTTTCTATTTAATTGCTGCCTTATACTGATGTGGGGATGCTGGCGTTGGACTGGGGTGAGCACAGTAAGAAGTCTTACAACACCAGGTTAAAGTCCAATAGGTTTGTTTCTGTAGCGCTGACAATTATACTCAAAGCCGAGAGACTAGTACAATAGAGGCTTTATTGTTGTACGATGCTGTCCCTCCATCTGCAACTGTAGACTAAAGGTCTGAGTGACTCACATGCATATTTATACACAAGCTCCCTGTGGGCGGAGCTAGCCGGCAGGGGCTTACCGGAGGAACCTGTATTACAGGTACAAGCATACGTCCCCCTACTGCAAGTACGCATAACTACAGTGGTTATATCACCACAGTTTCAAACACTAGCTTTCGGAGCACTGCTCATTCACCTGAGGAAGGAGCAGTGCTCCGAAAGCTAGTGTTTGAAACAAACTTGTTGGACTTTAATCTGGTGTTGTAAGACTTCTTACTGTCATCATATAATGGTAGTGCAGCATCCATCGCTTGTTTCAGTTGGTTTTGAATAGCACACTTGGTAGCCTAATGAATTTCATTCTACTTTCTGTGGAATTATGTAACTAAATACGTACATAAGTTCTGTAACTCATTTGTAGAGTTTGCAAGATTTGAAGCCCAGGCAACAAAGTGAATTTAATACTTCACCACTGCTTGGGAATTTAAAATATACTAATTACTCGCAGCAAAAGAAATAAGTGAGAAATAACATTTGACTGCTTCAAGATGGCCTCATATCTCTGTATAAAGAGTAATGGTATAATTGTATACTGCTTAGCGACCTTAAAATCTGACTCTGTAGAGCCTGCCTTTTGACACTATTGACAAATCTTTGCCTCCGAAATGTCCTTCTGTGATACAAGAGCACAGTTCTGGTTCTAGCTATACCGCACTCCATTCTGGAGAGGGCATTACTGCAAGTCCAATCTGTCCTGCCTTCAAGGATCCTGTAGAAAGCCTTGGATTCAAGATATGTTGCAGTCGTTTGTGTCTCCCGTGACCAGGAGAATGAGCAGAGGTAACGCCGATCAGGGTAAGCTGCTGAAAGAGGGAGAGAAGCAGGTGGAGTGCCCATGCCACTTTGCAAGAATTGCAGGCTTCCCTCTTGTATAGGGTGCCATTGAATGCATTAACATCAATTTGCAGGCACCACGTTACAACTCTAAAATATACCGCAGCTGAAAGGGATTAGAACCATCGAACCATAGTCCAGAAGGAGGCAATTCGGCCCATTAACTCTGCACTATCCCTTTGAAAGAGTACCCTACCTAGACCACACAACTCCACCTAACCTGCACATCTTTGGACACTAAGGGGTCATTTAGCATGGCGAATCCACCTAACCTGCACATCCTTGGACTGTGGGAGGAAACCTGAGCAACCCACACAGACACAGGGAGAATATGCAAACTCCATACATACAGTCACCCGAGACAGCAATCGAACCCGGGTTCCTGCCACTGTGAGCCATTAGTGCTAGCCACCGTGCCACCCAATTCTATGGATTCCTCTCCTTTATATGCAGCTGGTGTCCAACCATGCGCCCTAGACTGCTCATTCAGTTCAATGCCTGGCATCCTGGCAGCAGTCATGATATATTCATTCCGTGGCAATTTACTGTCTGCATTTAAACCACCACAACAAACCTGGGGCTGGCTGTACAGTGACATGTGCTGTGTGCTGACTCTTGACTCTGGTGCACTGGCTACACACCATAAGACCATAAGAATTTCAGTATGCCTTTTTCCGTCAGCCTTGCTATTGAGGTCAGCATCTAGCCCCCGTGTCAGTTGGCAGCAGTATTACCCTTGTCTGTTTGCTCTTGCTGCTGCCCATTCATGCTCATAACTCTCTGGGATCGAGAATTCTAATGATTTTCAACTGTTTGAGTTAAAGATTTCTTGGCTTAGGCTTAAATGGCTGACTCTTTATTTTGAGACTGTCACCCCGAGTTCTAGATTGGCCAGTCAGGGAATTTTCTCAGCTTGCCAGACCCCCGAAGAATTTGTTTCAATTCGATCATCTCCTATTCGTCTGAACTCCCGGGGCAGAATTCTCCGTTTGTGAGGCGATTGTGTCCTCCCACCGGAGCTGAGTTGCACCATTTTTATGATACCCTTGGGTTTGTAAAGCAGGTTGAAATTCTGCATCCCAGAGAATTGCGTTATTCGTCTGCCATCTTGAGCAGCAGGCCCGACAGCCCAGTCCTGTGACTGGCCACTCTCTCCACCCCCCCCCCCCCACACACACACCGCACCGCTACTTGACCCTGAACTCCCACCCTCGGATTGCCTGGGTGCCCTGCCTACCCCCAAGTATGGGTTGACCCGCCCTGCTCCCCCCCCCCCCCCAAAAGGGTCCTCATAAAGGGGGACCCTCTAAGGGACTCGTGTAATGCAGAGACACCGATAATAGGGGGACCACCCCAGAAACGCCTGTAATAGGGAACCCACCCCACAGGGCTCACTGTAATAGGAGGACCCTCACAGGGACCCCTCTAATCGGGGAGCCAACCATTAGGTCCCCCTGCCTAAAGGAAATCCCTGCACAGACACCCGCCACACATTGACCCCCCCACACACACACCCCTCCCCAGAAAAGGGACCTTGTCTGGAAGCCAGAGAACAGTCCAGACAGGGGAAGTGGGAAGCATTACAGCTGTAGTACTGACCTTGCAGCTCCATGTGTCCATTCCTCAAAGGAGAGCAGCTGTGCCAGCGGTTTAGATCCCGCAGATCCATTAGTCCCAAATCATTCATAGCTTTTGAGTTGTGGTTTGTGATTAACAGCTTCTACTGACCATCTGCAGCGTTGATCCATTCAATTTCCCCTCACATTCAGTGGCCTAAGTGTACAAAACCCAATGTTTGTAAACATTGACCACGTCAAATAGAGCAAGGTGCAGCAAAATCACAAGCTTTAGTGATTGGAATGCTCTCAGTGCTTGGAATGCACCGACACATTGTTGCTGGGTCCCTGTTGGGGGAGAGTGTGGGGCGCGGTCTGGTAGAGGTGGCGTGGGCTTGCAGTGCATTTTTTTGGGAGGGTGGCCCTCTGATGGTCTCTGCCAGCATGGCCCAGGTGTGGTAGACCTCGCAATGGGTCAAGGGGGCAACCGTTGTCCCCTTGGCCCACCGCGAACTCTACTATATTAGGGCTATGCTGGAAAAAAACCACAACTGATCCATGCCCACGTGAGTCCCGGGCGCAGGAAGCAGAGAATTACGGGAGACCGGAGCGTAGGGCATCGGGCCCACTGCGTAGATTCAAATGGGTCATTTGCATTTATTTAGATCCCCCCCCTGTTGGCGCGCATCATGAAGCTTGTTCACACTATGGTGAATGTGTAACCACTATAAATTCACACTGTACATTACTGTGTCCCTGTGGGCTCCATCTGTGAGCCGTTGCGCGGCTCTGCCCACAGGGGGAAATGAGGAGCATGTACAGGGCTCCGCCCTTGGCTCCGCCCCCAGCAAGAAGTACAAGTGCTGCGGTCCTGCGAGTCCGCCCTCAGTTCAGCATAGCCGCAGGCAGGCTCAGTTATAAGCCGATTAAAGCCACAGTTTACTTCAACTCGTGTCTCTGAATGAATTAATTGTCGCATCACACACCATCAGTGGTGGGTGGTACATCACATTCGGATTGGTAGACGGCGCTAATCCCAATCGCAATTTCCCCCAAATCTTGATTCTTCGTCGCATTGGGGAACGCATTCTGGACGTCCTGAGACAAAGTATCTCACCCCAGGAAACATTAACAGAATGATGGAATCTCTTCAGTGCAAAAGGGGGCCGTTTGGCCCATCAAGTCCGCACCAACGTTACGAAAGAGCACCCCATCCCCACAACCCTATAATCTAACCTACATATCTGTTGGTCTGTTGGAGAAAACCGAATCACTTGGTCAAAATCCATACAGACAAGGGGAGAACGTATAAACTCCAGACAGTGAACTAAGACCGGAATTGAACCCGGGTCTCTGGCGCTGTGAGGCAGCAGTGCTAAACACTGTGCCACCGTGCCACCCCTGACCTCACCTATTCTATCTCTCCGCTTAGGCCAATCCCCACATCCCAGAAACCAGTTCAGTGAACATTCATTCTATTCTCTCTAGGGTAAGGAGGACAGGACCTCTGAGAAAGGGTTGCACCTCTACCTTTGGCCCTCTGAGACAGGCTGGCGCCTCACATTGGCTGGTACATCCACCTCAGTTATGCTGAAACGATGGTTGGGGTAATGACCTGTTGGGATTAGAGGACGATTGACACAATTCGATGTTGCAATCTCACAGACTCGGGGGTGCTGTCGCGGATTCCCTTGACTCCCCAGATTTGATTTGAAAGTTTTCGGGATGCTGGGTTCTGTACCCTGATTGATTTTGAATTAAGGACGGGATTCCGCCCCCCCCCCCCCCCCCCCCCCCCCCCCACCCTCGTGTTTGCCTTCAGTTTACAAGACAGAGAGGCACTGAGGGGCTGGTTTAGCTCACTCGGCTAAATCACTGTCTTTTAAAGGTGACCAAGCAGGCCAGCAGCACGGTTCAATTTCCGTACCAGCCTCCCCGAACAGGTGCCGGAATGTGGCGACTAGGGGCTTTTCACAGTAACTTCATTTGAAGCCTACTCGTGACAATAAGCGATTTTCATTTTTTCACTGGTTCAAGGCAGAACTTTCTGGTCTCAAATCTCCAAGTGATTTGCAAATGTTCCTGGGATTTTCACTTTTCCGTTGATCTTTATTAACTGTTTGCTATATAATCAGCTTCAAAAAGCTCCCTGGTGGCACCTCATGTGTGCCTTTTAGGTTGGACCGGAACAGCATGCTGCAACACTTTAACATCTGCACAAGATAGCTTGTAAGTGCAAGGCAGTCTGATGAAAGAGGTTACTGGAGAATCCCCTGCTGTGCATCACAGCTTTTGACAATGTTAATTGAAGTTGTTCATAGCTTCCCGATATTAAAGGGGAATTTACAACGCATGATATTAACACTGACACCTTTTGAGGTCTCTGAGGAGAGTGCACATCTTTTTGAAAATCTAAAACCAATACCTCTGCCTTTGAGTGACTCATTAGTGAAGCTCTGGAATAGTGTGAAATCCAGCAAATGTTTGGATTTGAGTGTTACTGTGGATTTTATCAAATGCATTTTGTAGGAAATATGAATACTAAATCCCACTTGGGGATGCCATTGAGTACTGTACAGGCATTTAAACAGCAGATTTAGATTCAACACAACAGGCAACATATCCTTAATAGTCCTCAATACCGATAGTCCTCAATAACGGGGCCCCTCAAGGCTGCATACTTAGCCCCCTACTAAACTCCCTAAACACACATGACTGTGCGGAAAAATATGGCTCCAACTCCATCTATAGGTTTGCTGATGACACGACCGTAGCGGGTTGGATCTTGGGCAACAATGAGTTTGAGTACAGGAGGGAGATAGAGAACCTAGTGGAGTGGTGTCGCGACAACAATGCCAGCAAAATTAAGGAGCTGGTCATTGACTTCAGGAAGCAAAGTATTGGACACACCCCTGTCTGCATCAATGGCGCCGAGGTTGAGATAGTTGACAGCTTCAAATTCCTAGGTGTGCACATCACTATCTGTCCAGGTCCACCCATATAACGAAGAAAGCACAACAGCTCCTTTACTTTCTCAGGAAACGATAGAAATTTGGCATGTCCACATTGACTCTTACCAATTTTTACAGATGCACCATAGAAAGCACCCTATCTGGCTGCATCACAGCCTGGCAATGGCTTGGCCCAAGACTATAAGAAACTACAGAGAGTCGTGAACACAGCCCCATACATCATGTAAAGCCACCTCCTTGACTCTGTCTACACCTCCCGCTGCCTGGGGAAAGCGGGCAGCATAATCAAAGACCCCTCCCACCCGGCTTACTCACTCTTCCAACTTCTTCCATCAGGCAGGAGATACTAAATTCTGAGAACACGCACTAACAGATTCAACTGATCAGCTGAACTGATCCCTTGACTCATCTTCTCTACTGAGTAGTACTACCCTCCTGTATGCTTCATCCGATGCCTGTGTCTATGTATTTACATTGTGTATTTATGTACGTCCTATGTTTTTTCATGGAGGGAATGATCTGTCTGGACTGTACGCAGGAAAATACTTTTCACTCAATACACGTGATAATAAAACAAATTCAATTCAATTCAACATGTGAAACAAATGTTTTAAGGTATGTTGAAGTTTTTAAACAAGTTTATTTTGCTCTTTCTTTTATACAAGCATTGCTGTTGTTAGTGGTTCTTTTGAAGTAATTTTAAACTTTTTTATGATTAAAGGTGATTATTTGTAAGTGAACATATGTTTGATTATTTATTTTCTAACTTTATGTGTAGCATACTTAAAAATGTTTGTATGTTTTAATTTAGATTATGGTTATAAGACTTTAAAAGTGCCCCAGGGTGTTTAGCTGTCTCTGTCCTTGTTAAATGTGATTTTTTTTTGATTTGTGTTTATAGAATCATAGAATCACTGCAGTGCAGAAGAAAGCCATTCAGCCCATCGAGACTGCACCAACACTCCGAAAGAGCACTCTACCCAGGCCCACGTCCCCGCCCTATCCTCGTAACTCCTCCTAATGTTTGGACACTAAGGGGCAATTTAGCATGATCAAACCACCTAACCTGCACATCTTTGGACCGTGAGAGTAAACCGAAGCACCAGGAGGAAATGGCAATGACATGGTGGCATTGGGGTTAGCACTGCTACCTCACAGAACCCGGAATCCGTGTTCAAATCTGACCTTGGGTGACTGTGTGGAGTTTTCACTTTCTCCTCATGTCTGCGTGGGCTTCCTCCGGGTGCTCCGGTTTCCTCCCACAATCCAAAGATGTGCAGGTTAAGTGGATTGGCCAAGCTAAATTGCCCCTTAGTGTCCAAAGATGCACCGGTTAGGTTCTGGAGATGGGGCAGGTGTGTGGGCTTCGGTAGGGTACTCTTTCAGAGGGTCAGTACAGACCCGATGGGCTGAATGGCTTCCTTCTGCACTGTAGGAATTCTATGATTCTATTCCATGATTCTAGGAAACCCATGCAGACACAAGGAGAAGATACAAACACCACACAGTCACCCAAGGTCTGAATTGACCTTGGGTTCCTGGTGTTTTGAGGCAGCAGTGCTAACCAGTGTTCCACCATGTTATTATGCTTCTGCCTTGTTTATGACAATTATTTTAATAATTTATAATTATCTCATAATTAAATGTTATGATTTGATGTTTCAGTGAGAAATTTGTGGAAATTTGTAAGGTTAATATAGAATATTTATTAAAACAATTTTTTATAAATATAAAACTTTGAAACCAGTTAACCTTTAATTTTATGAGCTGAACAATGACATAAACTGACCTCAACTTTTCCTAATTTCTTGCAATAAAATATATTTTCTCACTTAAAACAATGGTCAATAAATATATATTTTTCCCGATAAACATAACGGTTCTGTCTAGTTGTAAAGGGGAGGGAGGGAAGAGGGGAAGGAGCAAAGAAGAGGAGGGAGGGAAGAAGAGGAAGGGGGAAGAGGAGGAACGCAAGGGTTTTGTCATATCAATTTTTAAAAAAAAATGTTGAGTACCCAATTCATTTTTTTCCAATTAAGGGGCAATTTAGCGTGGCCAATTCACCTACCCTGCACACCTTTGGGTTGTGGGGATGAAACCCACGCAAACACGGGGAGAATGTGCAAACTCCACACGGACAGTGACCCAGAGCCGGGATCAAACCTGGGACCTTGCGCCATGAGGCAGCAGTGCTATCCACTGCACCACTGTGCTGCCCTTGACATAACAATTGTTAATGTTACAAGCACAAAGTCTGAAAGCAGCAGCTGCTGAAGCAGAGTGTCCTGGCACACATCTCCTCTGACATCATTTCAGGATGTCCTTTGGCAGTACAGTCTTAGGGGTGGGTAATTGGTTCTCTGCAATACCTGTCATACAGATAGTTCACATTAGCTGACAGGAGACTTGTATATATCAACTAGGGCATTAAACTTTGTTTAAGCATTTGAAGTAATCACTAAAGCTTGCCAGGATAAAGTTTAAATCAGGGAGACTCTGAAACAACACAGCTTAAAATACATTGCAAAATCCAAATTTAGCTCTGAATCAGTTGGGAGGACCGGGATAAAAATATTTGTGTCCTTGAAGGAGTCAACAGCACCAGTATCGAGGCCATGGTCATCCAAAGCCAACTCCCCTGGACCACCCATGTGCTTAGGATATCAGCGTTCTGACTCCAAAGCAAATCTTCTTCACACAGCTCAAGGAAGGATCCAGAACAAGCGGCAGACTAAGGATGCTCTTCAAAGACATCCTGAAGTCTTACTTCATGGAATGGAACATAGACGTCAATGCCTGGGAGACCTTTGCTCAGGAGAGACCTACTTTGAGGAACCTCCTGATTGAAAGGTCACAATTCTTGGAAAATGCTTTATGGCAAGAGGAGCCCAGAAAAGGACCTGAGAAAGGAATATCCACCACCAAGTGTCCAATGACTGATCCCACCTTTTGGAAACTTTTACCAAGTGAGTGATTGAAGATGCGGCACTAAGATTGGGCTCATCAGCACGCAAGGGCAATGGAACTGGTAGCCAGTAACATGGAGTATCTTAGGTGGACAATCATATTCATAGAATCATAGAATTTAGAGTGCAGAAGAAGGCCATTTGGCCTATCGAGTCTGCACCGGCCCTTGGAAAGAGCACCCTACCTGTCGTAATATCCACTCATGTATATAATGTTATGCAGACAGGCAGTGATTGTCACATAGGATGACCAGTAAGCATACAACACAGTACAGCCAATCAACGGACAGGACAATACCACTATAAAGCCAGAGGGCACTAGGTTTCCTGCTCTCTCGGGACCCAGCTACTGAGACAGAGTCCACGAGCTAGCAAGTGCAAACACCATGCGGTAGCTAGTAAGTCTGGTCCAGCTACTACAAGGTCACCAGTCAGATCAGTATAGTGTCGACCCACAGCTGAATATGTATAGCAATTCCATAGTTGAATAAAACAGTGTCGGATCTTCTCCAGTATTAGACGTCTGTTTCTAACTTCCCTGCATCGAGTGCAGTCCACATCGAACCAACCTGCAGAACACATCACTACCCAAGCCCACACCTCCACCCTGTCCCGTAACCCAGTAACCCCACCCAACCTTTTTTTAGGACACTAAGGGCAATTTATCATGGCCAATCCACCTAACCCGCACATCTTTGGACTGTGGAAGGAAACCGGGGAAATCCCACGCAGACTCTGGGAGAATGTGCAGACTCCGCACAGACAGTGACCCAAGCCGGGAATCGAACCTGGGACCCTGGAGCTGTGAAGCTATTCTTTAGCTATGTTCTTTATCGCGGGATCACTGTGTTCTATCCATTATAGTTTCTTTAATGGAATTAACATCCTCGTGACAAACCAGAGTTTAAAAAAAATAAAAATACACCTTCCTTTCACTTTATTGCATTTTCAACATATTTATAAATGCTAAACATTAATAATATAAAACATTAACCCACCAACAAAGTGTTTCCTGCTGTTTCCTGGCTCTGCTCAATTATGTTGGACCAAAAAATAAAAGTGCAAATAAAGAGGTGTGAAAACTTATCGAACATGGGGGCAAGTTGTCCAATTTAGCTTATGTCCCTGGATCTTTCATTCAGCAGCTCCAGCACAGCGCACGGCTTCAAGCAGGGGGAGACATTTGTACACCGCGCGCTTCCAGCGTGCATGATCCGACAGGAAGTTGCGGGCTTTTATATTTTTCTTACCAAAATGAATAACTTCACACTTATCCACATTGTATTTCGCAACGTTCTTGCACAATCACTTAACCTGTCCAAATCCTTTTGCCGTTTCTGAGCATCCTCCTCACAGATTATGTTTCTACCTAACTCTGTTCCATGAGTAACATTTACAATACATTCAGCCCCCTCATCCAGGTCTTTACTCCAGATTGTATATAGTTGAGGCCCGGGCACTGATCCTTGCAATGCCGTACCAGAAAGGACCTGTAAATCCGAAAAATATCACATTATTTCCAATTCAGTGTTTTTGCGCATTAACCAATCTGTGCAATCAACTTACTGTATCCTCTGTATCTTCTATAATAACCCTTAATAATAATAATACCTTCAACATTGTTATTGAATGGAATTGATTTGATCATGACTTCTCCTCTTCTGTCTTCCATCTCCAGATTTATAGAGAATAGATTTTGCTTTCTTAGCCATTATTTGTACATCATTGATTTTGCTTTGCTGTCATTTGCCCTATCGTATTGAATCTTTTCCAATACCTTCTTGCTATTTAATGTACAAATCGGTCTATAATCATTTTGGGTCCATGAAGTGAAATAAATTCATTATTCATTACCTGGCATTCTTATTGCAAAAATATTTCCTGTGCAGGCCAAAGTCTACACAGAAGTGTCCATTTTGCAAAGGCCATTTTGAGCTATAACCTTCAGGTTGACATTTCAGGACATTGGAAGTGTTGGAGAAAGTCCTTCACACTCGTTCTCAATCTTATCAGCTCTACCCAGCCAACTTCTTATTTTGTAATTATTATTACGACTAGGTGAGGGTCGGGGGGGGGGGGCTTCGGGGATGGGGGGGGTGGGAGGGAGCATGGGGGCGGGTGTCGTGGGGGTGTTGGGGGGAGCATCAGGGGGAGCGTCATGGGGGTAGGGTCGGGGGAGTGTCAGTGGGGGGGTCGGGGGGGAGTGTCGGGGGAGCACGGGGGGGTCGGGTGGAATGTCTGGGGGTGCCAGGGACAGTGCTGCGGGGGATGGGGGCGTCGGGGGGGATGTTGGGGGGGAATGTCAGGGAGGGGAATTTCAGGTGGGGCCGTGGGGGGGGGGGAAGTCAGGGGAGAGTGTCGTGGGGGGGGTCGGGAGGGTCGGGGGAGAGTGTCGGGGGGGGGGGAGTGTTGGGGGGGGGGTCGAGGGGAGCGTCAGGGAGAGTGTCGGGGGTAACCGTGGGGGGGCGGGTTGTTGGGGGGGGGAGGAGTGTAGTGGGGGAGTGTAGGGGAAGAGCGTCGGGGGAAGTGTCAGGGGGGAGTGTGAAGGGGGAGCATCGGGGGGTGTGTCAGGAGGGTGGGGGGTGTCACGAGCGGGGGGAGTATTGCGGGGAGTATCGGCGGCAAGGGGGGGTTATGCATGGCTAGGCGCCAGCTGGTAACAGTGGTGACCATTCAACCCATGAAGTCCATGGCACCTGGTTGTGAAGAGGGGTATGTGCAATGATGACATTTTGTCTACCCCCATTCCCTGCAGACCGTTATGTTTGGCCATCACCCAGCGATGTTGGCCGCCGTGGCGGGGCCGCTGCCCTGCATGTAGCCCTATGGGTGCTGGAGCAGGGGCATGCCAGGGAGGCGTCATTGGCTGCTGCAGAGGAGCGTGCCACAGAGGGGCAAGTGGCAGCTGCTCAGGCTGGAGGGCTGCCTGCCCGACAGGACGGGGAGGAAGAGGAGGAGGGGGTGTCACTGCGACGGAGTTTCCCAATGAGGCCTCGTGTGTACTGTCGCCGCATGTCCTTCCATGACCTCCCGGGCAGGTTGTATAGGACGAGACACCGGATGAGCCAGGAAACTGTTGCCCATATCTGATGGCACACTTGGCACTGCATTGGACTGGGGGTGGACATCCTCTCCCGGTGGCCGTCAAGGTAACAGTCGCCCTGAACTTTTATGCCACGGAGTTGTTCCAGTCGCTGAGTGGGGACATGTCTGGCATCTCACAGGCGTTGGTGCAAAGGTGCATCTGTGCAGTGACCGTTGCCCTGTACGACATCGCGGACTGGTACATTCAGCTCCCCATGGACTGCGCCCACCAGGATGCCCGGGCAGCGGGCCTTGCTATAATCATTAGGATTCCCATGGTCCAGGGGGCGATCGATGGGGTGCATGTTGCCAGGCAGCCACTATTGGATAACAGGGCCATGTTCATAAACAGGAAGGGGACCTACTCCATGAACGTGAAAGTGGTCTATAACCACCGGATGAGGATCCTACATGGCTGTACCCGGTACCCGGGCAATGTTAATGACGCTTTTATTCTGGCCCAATCGTTCATCCCCGGCATGTTCGAGGGACCCGCTGCGGGGCTGGTTGCTGGGCTACAGGGGTTACCCGTTGCGGGCATGGCTGATAATGCCTATATGGAGGTCACAGAATGATGTGGAGACCCGCTACAATGAGGCCCATGCAGCGACCAGGGGTGTGGTCGAGAGGTGCTTCGGGCTGATGAAGATGCGCTTCAGGTGCCTTGAACTGGTGGTGCCCTCCAGTACCTGTCAGAGAGGGTCCTCCAAAATATAGCCCAGCAGAGGGGCAATGTGCTGGAGGAGGGGGAGAAGGAGGAGGAGGAGGGGGAAGATCATGACAATGGGCACGCCTCTCCAGATGAGGAGGATGTGGAGGGGATGCGGCAATGTACAGGACATACGAGCTGGACCGGGACGGGAGGCTGCCCAACGATACCTGCTGGACCAGCGAGCACAGGACGATATGATAGTCGCACATTTCACAGACCAGTGGTGGGGGGCCGAATTTGTTGAGCATGGGCACGGACGGTACAGCCCCACCACCCTCACGTCGCCCACCACCAAGCACCCTCGCCCCCACCCACCACCGACCACCCGCATGCACACCACCCCTCCATTACACATCCACTTGCGGCACAAAGGGCTGGGCTCACACGGTCGCCAGTGGAAGCGGGTCTATTGCATGGCGTGGAGGATGATGACAGCCCACTCTGCGATGAGCTCAGAGCTCCACATCATTAGACAATGTCTGACTCCTGGCCACAGTAATGACTTCCCCCTGGGTGGCCCCTGCATGTGGGCTGGACACTGCATCGCATGGCCCTGCCGTCTGGCTGAGGGCGGGGTGGTGAGTGCGACCCGGTGGGGGGTGGGAACTCAACGTCTCATCGCCCCTCACCCACACTGGTGCTCAGGTCCCACCTCACCCCCATTGGACAGAGCACAGATGCAGCTTCAATATAAACATAGGTGTTTAATTACAAACGGTTTATACATGTTCCCTAGCCCCTACAACTAGTCTGTGCTCTGCACCTGTGCCAATTTACTACGCGTCTAACTTAATGGCCTTATGGCTCTATGACTAGGTCTAGGTGGTTCCCCCAGACGGTACAGCAGAACTGAAGGCGGACTGCTGTGACTCCTGACTGTGACTAGGGTCCCCTTTGGTGGTCATTTCCTGGGGCAGCCCGGCCTGGATGGGCCAGGCTGCGCCTCGGGTGAGCGGAATAGCGAACTGCCACCCTGTTCTGCCCATTGCCCACCAGATACACCTGGGACGGAAAGGGGGCGGGGGGGGGGGGGGGGGGGGAGTCTGAGGTGGCGCGGTGTTCCAGGAGCTCTCCGGAGTCTGCAGGTGCTGGAAACTGGCCATCATCCCCTTCACCCGTCCCTGACTCCCTGACTGCATCGGGTCTATGGGTGGGTATGGGAACTCCAGGAACTTGGGACCCATCTGGGCGGCAGCTGGTTCCCGGGGCTGGGCTGCCCTCCGACCGACGGGCCCCTCAGCTGCTCCTACCTCCACCTGCTGTACCGTGACGGCTGTGCGGTGCTCGCCAGTGAGTGTCCCAGAAGCCTCATCACTAAAGAGCCCAAGAAAGCTAACTGAGCCAGGATTCCTCATCTCAATGGCCCAGCTCCAACAGTTGAATATCTCAAATGATTGCCATGGATACCTTGCTAATTAGGAGATGTGAGTCATTCACAAATTCCCTTGAAGTCATTAAGCAGAAAACTATCTGGTCCCAGAGTCAACCGCCTTTTGAACTGCTCACTGCATTTTATGGGTCTTGCCCCAGCCACAATGGACCATAAAATACTGGAATATGGACTCGATTAGGAAACTAAAAACAGTGAATACGTCTGCTCAATATAATCACACTGCAGCATTGCAGTCACTGTGATTACCTGTTTAAAATATCACATGCACATTGATCACAAGAAGCACATGATAAGAATGCAGGGGCTGGTTTAGCTCACTCGGCTAAATCGCTGGCTTATAAAGCAGGCCAGCAGCACGGTTCGATTCCCGTACCAGCCTCCCCGGACAGGTGCTGGAATGTGGTGACTAGGGGCTTTTCACAGTAACTTCATTGAAGCCTACTCGTGACAATAAGCGATTTTCATTTTTTTTCATTTCATATACTCACCAGGGTTTGCAACCCACCAGGAGTGACCTGGGGTTTCCAGGATCAATCTCCAGGACACTGCTGCGTGCAATCCTGGAGAAACAAAATAATTGGATTAATGTGAAAATTTCTCTTTCCCTGATATAAAAATATTGGAAATTGGAAAATAAGGTTCTGCAGAACAGTCATATGGGTTCGAGACATTAATTCTGTTTCTCTCGCCACGTGAGCTGCCAGACCTGCTGAGTTTATCCAGCGGTTTTTGGCTGTACTTTTATTTAAATTAAAAAGGCTGTTTGGCGGATAGCCAAAGCATCATCCAATTAGGGCATGGGTCTTTTTGCTTTCCAGTTGGTGTCGGAAGGCAGTGTGTCACAAGGATGAATGGGTTGGCCGACTAATTGTTGGACCATGGGGCCAGACCATGTGATGAAGCCTCCACTTAATCACAGTTGACAACCCTAACTCTCCCTGCCACACATCAATGGAAATGTGATTGTAAAACTTAGCATTCAGTTCATCTCTACATCGGTGCTCCATATATCCAGTCCTTATCTGACACCATCTCACGCAGTTAATGCTGCCGGGCTGCCTGCATGGGCAAAGGACTAAAACACCATTAATTAGCCATTTGTGGGTCCTAATAGGCTCAAGCATTTTGAAGGTCAAGTGGATTTCCTGTGGATTTCAGCACCATATTTTCCCTGTTTTTAAATATTATACTGTAAACCTCAAGGTTAGATGGGTCCAAACTGTAGCTAGGAATTGGGTCGACACATTTTGCTATTATCAAACAATTGAAGGTAGAAAAGCCAAGGGCCCGAGCTGGGGAGAAATGTTTCTCTGGCAGGGGCTGTTACCGGAGGTGAGGGTAAGTCAGGCGGTTTCCCTTGAGTTGAGCATGAATCTGGAAGTGAGGACCCAAAGGGTGACACATTCCTCAGGCTGAGCCAGAGGGGAGACCAAGGCATGCGTTATTGAATCTGGGGTAAAAAGGGTAGTGTAGCGTATTTTCAAAATGGAAAGAGTTTGGTGCAGTAGATGTCCACAGGTACTTGGGATTTAAGGTTCATGGGTGCTTAAAACGCCAGAAACACGTACAGAAAATAATCAAATATGTGAATGGAATGCTAGCCTTTATATCTAGCGGATTAGGAAATAAAGAGCCAGCGGTTATACTGCAACTATATAAAACCCTGGTTGCACCTCACTTGGAGTTCTGGGCACTGCATCTTCGGAAGGATATTTTGGCCTTGGAGGGAGTGCAACATAGGTTTACAAAAATGATACCTGGGTTAAAGGGTTTGAGGAGTTACGAGGAGAGATTACTCAAATTAGACCTGTTTTCGTTAGAATTTAGAAGGTGATCTGATCGAAGGATTCAAGATATTAACAGAGAAAGACGTTGTATACAAAGATACATTCTTTCCATTGGTTGGAGATTCTAAAACTAGAGAGCATTGTCTAAAAAAGGAGAGATGTTAGGAAGAACGTCTTCACTCGAAGGGTGGCAGCGGTTTGGAGGTTCCGTGCATGTCCACCCCAACCCCACAGCCCACCTCCTGGCCACCTCCCCGCTGCTACCCCCGGCCCTGGCAGAAGTCCCTCCGGCCAGCAGCACAAATGTCAGCAAACTCTGGCGATGTTGGGCACTTTCTGTACCTCCTCTCTCTCCCTCAGCAGCCACAACACCGGTTTCACGATTTTTAAAAGCAGAAGTGAACTGCGCCATCGGGAACGTGGACCTCAGAAGTGGAGAATCACAGAGGCTTTGGAGAATACTGGATCAGGCCTTCTGATGATATGCAAATTATGTTTACTGTATGTATATTCCGGAACGCATTGGTGCCACTGTCAAGGTGGTGGGGAATTGCGATCAACTCAGCGCCCACCACAATTTTGGCATCGGAACCTATTCTCCAACCTGCCCAAGAGTGTTTGTTTCAAATGGTGGTTCTTGAATACACTTCCCTCACAGCACACTGGTTGGTCAAAGCCTCTAGTTTACAGCTAGTAATGGTCTTCTTTGCAGAATCATTCAGGGTCCCCCGCAGGCCACAAAAGTCAGTACTCGTACCTGGAGAGGCACTTTAGTTCTTATCAAACTGGATCTTCAGCATAGACACTTTATTTCACATCAAACCTTGATTTCAGCTCATGGATTGACTTCAGGCCTCAAGAGAATGACACCCAGACTGGCTGGAGAGTGATTAAGCCCAAAGAGTGGTCTTCTGAAGAGGATTAGTTTTATCTTTTTGGAGAGAGTTTATTAGACCTCTCCGTCCAGGCTGCAGAATCAAACATGAAACCGAATGACTCTTTGACTCTGTCGAAATTCCAGTGGGATGATATCCAATTTCCACCTGTTAGCGGGCGGAGCACAGCCTTTTGAGCCTATTCATTGGCCATCAGCCATATCTGCCAAACCGAGACATCAATGACACTGGCCAATTTGCAATCACCGGTCTAAAGCACCACAGACCTCCTGATTTCTTATGTTTGAAATAAAGTTACAGGCCACTTCTTCCTTCTATTTGAATTAAAGATATAGGCCTGGATTCACCGTTTCTGCGGCTAAGTGCTGATGCTGGCCTGGGAACTGTGATGTTTTATGACACCATAATTGGCGCCAAACCTTTACCGATTCTCGGACAGGTGAGCATTTAGCAGCCGCGCTGGTTAAAACTCCCGGCTCCCACACCAAAACCGGGCAGAGAATGGCCAGGTCCGTGGCCGCGTATGCGCATGGTGATGACCTGCAGCGGTCGCACCGTACAATGTGCACCGACTGAACCCCGACCTGACCTGCCAAATACGGCCCCACAAGGCAAACCCAGGCCACCCCCTTCCAGTCCCACCAGTCCTCCCATCCCTCGCAGATGAAATGAAAAATTAAATGAAAATCGCTTATTGTCACGAGTGGGCTTCAATGAAGTTACTGTGAAAAGCCCCTAGTCGCCACTTTCCAGCGCTTGTTCGGGGAGGCTGGTACGGGAATCGAACCGTGCTGCTGGCCTGCCTTGGTCTGCTTTAAAAGCCAGCGATTTAGCCCAGTGTGCTCCCCTGGCCAGCAGCGTGGCACCTGGCCAACTGTGGTGGCGCTGTACACAGTCTGCAGCCGCCAGGCAGGGTTACCGATTGCACAGACCACACGTCAACCGCACGGTCAGGAACTCGGCTCATCGGGGGCATAGCATCGGGGGAGGGCCTTCCAATGACGTGCCAATGGCATTCCAGCGGCATGCGGCGCGATGACGCCATTTCAGTAGGGGCGGTGTCGGGTAACATAATCCCACCTATAGGCTGTCTTAATGACACTTGTCCATAAATCATCCATGGATCAAAAATGTTGCAGCAAAAATAAAAGAAAGGGGAAACTGGGGAATCAACAGGGAATAAACAAGAACAAACAGAAAGATCCTTACACTATATGCAGAAGGCCGCAAGCCTTCAACTTTGTTCCTGGTATGTGAAAAAGGATTAGCATGGGTTTTTCTGTTTCTTAATGTGTAATGACTTAGACCAGGCCTTTGAGATTGGCCAATTGGAATACGAGTTCCCTGAGAAGTGGGCCAATCAGGGAACTTCTTTTCTGTATATAACAGGGAGTGTCAGATGCTCTGCATTCCCAGTGTAGACAGCAAGCTGAATGCACCTGGTTGTTTGGCTGTTGGTTTTGTTACTAAAAGGGATTCTGGTGAAGGGACTTATAGTGTAGACTCGTTATAGGCTTTGAGTTGTCACTTGGTTTTCCTGCTGGCAGCTGTGTATCTCACTGAAAGGAAACAAGTCGGAAGTGGCACAATAATGGGCTCCACAGATTGATGAAAATATAGAGCAGTCACCAAATCTTGCTCTTCATTAAGGGAACAACATCTCCTCGTCACATCTAAATGATAATATTTATTCTCCACTGCGGATTAAGATTCTGATTGGTTATGCGGCACTGAAGCTGGATGATCTATAATTTAAAGGTTGGATGGGACATTGGAGGTTGATTTATTTCGATATGTTTCACATTTTCTCGTCCTTGGGGCCAATTCTAACACATGTCATCTCTAAAAAAAAAAATAGCCTTTGCATTTCCAATGAGAGATCAGTCTCAATGGCTGAATCTGTTGAGTTTCTCCAGAGTTTCTCAGTGCATGCAATATACGCTCTCCCCTCAGTGGGTTTACATAGAACATAGAACATAGAACAGTACAGCACAGAACAGGCCCTTCGGCCCTCGATGTTGTGCCGAGCAATGATCACCCTACTCAAACCCACATATCCACCCTATACCCGTAACCCAACAACCCCCCCCCCCTTTAACCTTACTTTTAAGGACACTACGGGCAATTTAGCATGGCCAATCCACCTAACCCGCACATCTTTGGACTGTGGGAGGAAACCGGAGCACCCGGAGGAAACCCACGCAGACCCGGGGAGGACGTGCAGACTCCGCACAGACAGTGACCCAGCCGGGAACCGAACCTGGGACCCTGGAGCTGTGAAGCATTTATGCTAACCACCATGCTACCGTGCTGGTTTGAAGACGCTGAGGGTAGGGGGAAGGGGAGGGTGGGTCGCTGGGGGTTGAAGGGTAAAATCCAGCCAGTGGCCTTCCCGCTGCCTATTTGCCCACCGTCGACCAATGTGAAATCTTACAATGGGTGGAAGGAGGCACTAGGCAGTCTATCCTTGAGCCTATTGGGGCACTCCAGTGGCCAATTAATGGTGTTTTCCTGCTTTACCCATGCAGGCAACCTGGCAGCTTTAGCTGGATATGCTGGTGCTGGACATGGGATCGGGGGTGGAGAATCTCCTTTTTGGGCTTGCTGGGACCTCTGGAAGCACCCCTCCCAAAGACCACCCCCTCTCCCCGGCCCCCCCCCCCCACCCCCTTAGTTCTCCCGCAAAGGCCTCTTAAACACCGCCCCCCACCTCACTTGTCCCCACACCTTGCCCCTCACTGAGATCCTCTGTCTTATCTGAGTTCCTCGATGTGATGGGACTGCCACCGTGCTCTGTAAAATCCACCCCCAGACTTATTGAAATCCACTTCTCACAGCAATGTGGGCCTCACGGTAGCATGGTGGTTAGCATCAATGCTTCACAGCTCCAGGGTCCCAGGTTCGATTCCCAGCTGGGTCACTGTCTGTGTGGAGTCTGCACGTCCTCCCTGTGTGTGCGTGGGTTTCCTCCGGGTGCTCCGGTTTCCTCCCACAGTCCAAAGATGTGCGGGTTAGGTGGATTGGCCATGCTAAATTGCCCGTAGTGTAAGGTTAATGGGGGGATTGTTGGGATACGGGTTACGTGGGTTTGAGTAGGGTGATCATTGCTCGGCACAACATCGAGGGCCGAAGGGCCTGTTCTGTGCTGTACTGTTCTATGTAACTAGGGTAATATATAAAATAGATTTATATAAATATATAAATAAATCATGGATGCAGGAAAATTGAAATGAAGCCAGCTAGCATTCAGCAGCTTTGGCAGCATCTGTGGAGACAGAGGCAGAGTTAGCTGCCGTGCGAGTGTCCTGAATACCTGAGCAGGACTTACTTTACAAAAATTCCTGCAGGTTCCCTGCCTGACAATGAGCCGGACTGACAGCTTGACTGCCTTTCAGACGTGAACGCCTGCCACACAGGGCTCTAGATGAGGACTTAGGGAGCCGATAACGAGTGAGGAAGGGAGTGACTAGAGAAGTGGGTGTTTCAGAGCAGGTGGAGTATAGGTGCTGATCCAACCAAGAACAGATTGTGGGAAGTGAGGTTACAAGGTGGGAGGTGATGGGGCAAGTTTGTTGCGGGGGGTGGGGGGGGGAGGGGTTACAGCGCCAGGAGGGTGGAAGGCAGGACGCGAAAGACAACTGTCGCGTGGACGCAAGACGGAATTTGTTCTGCCGAGTTTGACGAGCATTTTCTGCTTTTATTTCAGATTTCCAGCCTACGCAGTATTTTGCTTTTATTATATTCATGGAATTTGTGCAGATGGAAGTTGAGATTTATGGAAGCAGGTGAATGTGATGGGCTGAGGGGAAGCTGTTCGTGAACTACAAGTAGTACCATGAAAACACTCCTTTCAACACCTGTTCAAGGGGTGTGAGCATCACTGGAAAGGCAGGGCATCCATTTCCCATCCCACATTGCCCTCGAGAAAACACTGGCGATTTGCCACTTCTCCATATATCTGGAAGTGAGTTCCCGGATTTTGACCCAGTGGCAGTGATGGAACGGTGATATATTATATTCCAGTGTTTTTATTTATTCTCTCATTGTGTGTGAGCATCAATGGCAAGGGCAGCATTTGTCCCAAATTGACCCTGAGATTGCGGTGGGCCACCCTCTTGAACCACTGCTGTCTGTTGGACTTTGAGACATCAGTTTAGTATAATTGAATGGCTTGCTAGTCCACTTCAGAGAGCAGTTAAACGCGAGCTGCATTACTCTGGGCCTGCAGTCACATGTTGGCCAGACCAGGTAAGAACGGCGTAGAACCATTTCATAATTCAAAGTCCTGCAGGAGACTATTGCTGACGGCTCTTGGTCATGGAATGTTTGACATAGGGAAAACTGGAAACATAAACGAGTTGGAAATAAGGTCACAATTTAAGCACCACCAAACTTCAATTGTTTGTGGGCATGATGAATATACGTCGGAGTTCTCCACCGTCCGCCCTGTCTTCGGGCGCACCCACGTCGGCAGCGGGATTCTCCGTTCCCGCAGCCAGCTATTGGGTTTCCCCATTGTGGGCCACCCCACACCATTGGGAAATGCACAGGCGTGGGTGCGCTCCCGGCAGGGTGCAGGATTCCTCGGACTGAGAATCCCGCAGATAGGTTCTATATGTGTTTTCACTTCTTTGGTAACTCCTTGTAACCTGAAGCTAACAACACTGCTGCTCCATCATATTATCACACAAAAGTTTAAATATCATGACATCCATGTACAAATTTATTTCAAAGATTTATAGCTACACAGGGACAAAGGAAACACAACAATTAATAAAAGGAAAACCATGGGCGAGATTCTCCGTCGGCTGATGCCGGAATCGGGAAACACGATTGGGCGGAGAATTGGTTTTGACGCCAAAATCGTGGCGGGTGCCAGTTTCACACAAATTGCAATTCTCCGTTGCCTCGACAGCGGTGTCAATGTGTTCTACCCCACACGTATGGTAAATGCCATTGGCATATCATTAGTGGGCCTGACCTGGTATTTTCCAAGGCCTCCGTGATTCTCCATCTTCACTGGGGTGAATTCCTGATGGCGAGGTTCAATTGTGCTTTTAAAAATCTTGAAAGGGAAAGAGAGGAGGTAGGACACGGAGTGGCACGACCATGGGCTGTCAGCACTGACACTGGCCATGCCAGCGGGGCATGGTGTGGGGGGGGGGGGGGAGGGGGATGTCCTGCCAGGGTCCGGGGGTCAGCGACGGGGCGTAGAAGGGCTGTGGGGCTGGGGTGATACCCCATGGGACGGGGGCAATGCAGAGTGGCACCAGCCATATGAATGCCCTCACACCACCACCCTTGCACCCCAGCCTCTGCCATGCCACCACCCCCACACAATCGGCTGGTGCCCACCGGCGGAGCATCAAATGGCCCACCCAAGGGCAACGTCCACAGATGGCCCTAAGGGGGGGTTGCTGAATGGGGGCTGAGAAGCATACCGCAAGGGCAGCACCAGTTAACGGTACCCCTGGCAGCAGGGATGGGTTCCAGGGCCAGAGGCACCCACAGTGCCCTGCATCGATGGGGCCCAGTGTGCAGAGTGGGGGGGGGGGGGGGGGGGGGGAAGGTGGACATGTGGGGGCAGAGTCTGCAGTGCCAACGGGGTTAAACATGTAGCCCGTTGGACTTGGTTGGGCACTGGGGTACGCACCAAGCTAACATGTCTGCCTTTCACCCCCTGCAGACAATGGATGCCGGAATTCAACCAGCAATGGTGGTCCCTGTGTCGTCGCAGCCCTGGGGATGCACTGAGGCTGTACGAGGTGGAGTTGGTTGAGGAGGAGGAAACTGCAGCAGCGGAGCCTGCCCCAAAGGTACAGGAGGCAGCTGCTGTGGATGGAGAGCCGACCGCCCAACGGGCTGAGAAGGAGGTGATGCAAAGGAGGAGCCGCATGAGGCCTTGTGTGTACCTGCAGCCCCTGTTATTCAAGGATCTGCCAGACCAGGCTTGCCATCATAGATGTCAGCTAAGCAGGGGGACAGTGCACAATATCTGCAAGACCATGGTGGACCTGACATCACATGGGAATGGGGGGAATACCTGCTCCCGGTGGCCATCAAGGTGAAGGTCGCCCTGAACCTTTACACCATGGGTGCCTTCCAGGTGCCAAGTGGGGACCTGTCAGAGATCCCACAGAGCTCAGGTGCATCTGCGCTGTCACGGAGGCACTATATGCCCAGTCGGCACAATACATTCATTTCAATGTGAACCAGGTGCCCCAGGATGCCCTGGCAGCGGGATTCACCACTATCGGGGGTCCAGGGGGTGATCATGGCGATGCATGTTGTCCAATGGGCGCCTGCAGATGACAGGCCGCTCTACACTAACCGAAAGGGGTCCACTCGATGAACACGCAGCTAGTGTGTGACCATTAGATACTCATCATGCACGTCTGCGTCCGACACTCGGGCTGTGTGCCTGACGCATTCATCCTGGTACACTCGATGATTCCCGGCCTCTTCGAGGCACACATCTATATAATGCCTTGGATTGGAAGCGTGATAAAACTAAATGTAAGAAAATATTGGGTCAGATGACCAAACACTTAGAACATAGAACATAGAACGATACAGCGCAGTACAGGCCCTTCGGCCCTCGATGTTGCACCGACATTGAAAAAATCTAAAGGCCATCTAACCTACACTATGCCCTTATCATCCATATGCTTATCCAATAAATTTTTAAATGCCCTCAATGTTGGCGTGTTCACTACTGTTGCAGGTAGGGCATTCCACGGCCTCACCACTCTTTGCGTAAAAAACCCACCTCTGACCTCTGTCCTATATCTATTACCCCTCAATTTAAGGCTATGTCCCCTCGTGCTAGCCACCTCCATCCGCGGGAGAAGGCTCTCGCTGTCCACCCTATCTAACCCTCTTATCATTTTGTATGCCTCTATTAAGTCACCTCTTAACCTTCTTCTCTCTAACGAAAACAACCTCAAGTCCATCAGCCTTTCCTCATAAGATTTTCCCTCCATACCAGGCAACATCCTGGTAAATCTCCTCTGCACCCGTTCCAAAGCTTCCACGTCCTTCCTATAATGAGGCGACCAGGACTGTACGCAATACTCCAAATGCGGCCGTACTAGAGTTTTGTACAACTGCAACATGACCTCATGGCTCCGGAACTCAATCCCTCTACCAATAAAGGCCAACACACCATAGGCCTTCTTCACAACCCTATCAACCTGGGTGGCAACTTTCAGGGATCTATGTACATGGACACCGAGATCCCTCTGCTCATCCACACTACCAAGAATTTTACCATTAGCCAAATATTCCACATTTCTGTTATTCTTTCCAAAGTGAATCACCTCACACTTCTCCACATTAAACTCCATTTGCCACCTCTCAGCCCAGCTCTGCAGCTTATCTATGTCCCTCTGTAACCTGCAACATCCTTCCGCACTGTCTACAACTCCACCGACTTTAGTGTCGTCTGCAAATTTACTCACCCATCCTTCTGCGCCCTCCTCTAGGTCATTTATAAAAATGACAAACAGCAACGGCCCCAGAACAGATCCTTGTGGTACGCCACTCGTAACTGAACTCCATTCTGAACATTTCCCATCAACTACCACTCTCTGTCTTCTTTCAACTAGCCAATTTCTGATCCACATCTCTAAATCACCCTCAATCCCCAGCCTCCGTATTTTCTGCAATAGCCGACCGTGGGGAACCTTATCAAACGCTTTACTGAAATCCATATACACCACATCAACTGCTCTACCCTCGTCTACCTGTTCAGTCACCTTCTCAAAGAACTCGATAAGGTTTGTGAGGCATGACCTACCCTTCACAAAACCATGCTGACTATCCCTAATCATATTATTCCTATCTAGATGATTATAAATCGTATCTTTTATAATCCTCTCCAAGACCTTACCCACCACAGACGTTAGGCTCACCGGCCTATAGTTACCGGGGTTATCTCTACTCCCCTTCTTGAACAAAGGGACCACATTTGCTATCCTCCAGTCCTCTGGCACTATTCCTGTAGCCAATGATGACCTAAAAATCAAAGCCAAAGGCTCAGCAATCTCTTCCCTGGCTTCCCAGAGAATCCTAGGATAAATCCCATCCGGCCCTGGTGACTTATCTATTTTGACCTTGTCCAGAATTGCCAACACTTCTTCCCTACGCACCTCAATGCCATCTATTCTAATAGCCTGGGTCTCAGCATTCTCCTCCACAATATTATCTTTTTCTTGAGTGAATACTGACGAAAAGTATTCATTTAGTATCTCGCTTATCTCCTCAGCCTCCACACACAACTTCCCACCACTGTCCTTGACTGGCCCTACTCTTACCCTAGTCATTCTTTTATTCCTGACATACCTATAGAAAGCTTTTGGGTTTTCCTTGATCCTACCTGCCAAAGACTTCTCATGTCCCCTCCTTGCTCGTCTCAGCTCTCTCTTTAGATCCTTCCTCGCTTCCTTGTAACTATCAAGCGCCCCAACTGAAACTTCATGCCTTCATGGCAAAGAATTATTTTTCAAGGAGCGCCTTCAAGGGGGTAGGCAAAGCAGGGAGGGGATGTAAGAGCTGAAGCCTGAGCAACTGAAGGCGCATTTAGGATTGAACGCACAAGAGGCAGAATTAGAGGAATGCCGGATTCACAGAGGCTGTGTGGAGATTACAGAGAAAGGGAGGGATGAGGCCAGTGGGGCATTTGAATGGCAACAGATGGATCCCAATTACTCTAGTTTCCAATAATAGTGAAAATGAACCTGAAAAGCTGGGGGCGGCCGGGGGGGGGGAGGTTCTGTACATGTTTCATGCATCCAGCCTCGAATTCTGACAAGAAACAATGGTGGTGAGAGTGAGAGTAAAGCAATTCATCACTCTGTTGCAGATTACTTTGAAGTGGTGAGGTTGAAGTTTAACATATTCCACCGCTCACGGTATGGTGAGATGATAAGATGTACTTAGTCCACTGACTTCATTCAGCTTTTTCTGTTCATTAATTTTCAATGTAGAGATTCTTGGCAATGAGGCAAAGCATCCATTTATTACATGTGACAGGAGTGTGATGCACTTTGGCCAGGAATAAAGGCTGTCAGTGCAGTGATGTTAAGAGGAATTGACTGGCATGTACAGCTCCATTAGAGATTTACATCCCTCTCGGCTGGGTTTACAACTCCTGAATAAATTAATTGCCGTCATGAATCCTCCTCCCGAAGAAGACACAGGGAACTTTTGGCATCAATCATCATCTCAAGGATCCTGCATGAAATGCCCACAGACCACTGAATGTGTTAAGCGACCATGAATGTCACTTGGTTACAAAATGTGGTACACAGAGGGTAAATTATTGACTGATATCTCCACTGTGAAGGCATGTGTCAGTTCAAATTAATTGTTGTTCATTTGGTAGTCTTCTGACTTGCATTTCTAATCACGAAAACATAGAATATCATTGAATTTGATTCAAATTGATTTTGACATCAAAATCCAGGTTCTAGAATAGCAATGTTCAAAGTCGGGAGGATTAATTCTTAACAATTCACATTGCAGTATTAAGTATAGATTGCCAGCTATAAAATATTAAATTGCAGCCTTTTTCATGAGGTAACACAAGTTCCAAAGTGCATTTGTATTCTTTAGAATCCAAAAGTCATGCTCCTGAAGGCTAGATCCCGACAATATGTCTAATTAGCTTGGGGCATATTAAAAGATCCCATGGCAATATTTTAAAGGAACACGGAGGATTCACAGAACCACAGAACATTTAAAGTGCAGAAGGTGGCCATTCGGCCCATCCTGTCTGCACTAGCTCTCTGAAAGAGAATTCTACTTAACCCAACTCCCTTACTTTATCCCCGCAACCTTGGATATTCAATTTCCTTTTGAATACCTCCACCACCTTCCAACCTCCATCACCTGCTTCCACCACCCTCTCAGGAAGTTTGTTCCAGACTCTACCACCCTCTGGATGAAATAATTTTTCCTCACATCACTTCTCCATTTATTTTGAATCTGTGTCCTCTATTTCTTGATGTTCACTTGAGTGGGGACAGCTTCTCACTATTTACCCTGTCTATACGCCTCAGGATCTTGAATACCTCTATCAAGTCTCTTGTCAACCTTTGTTTCTCCAAGGAAAGCAGTCCCAACCTCTCTAATCTATCCTCATAGCTACAGATGTTTATCCCTGGAATCATTTTCAGTACAATCTCCTTTGTACTGCCTCCAATGCCTGTCTTTTGTCAGGGGCAACAGAGTGCATACTGAATAGTTTGAATCAAAAACTAATTTTATTTAGTTAATCATCCCTATCCCATAAGACCCTTGCGTGATATGCCATCCCTCCACTGCAAAGTCCGAAGAATGCTCTGAAGACCGCGTCAGATCGTTTTGACATGAGGTTGGGTGTCGTGCACCCTAGGTGCTGGATCGGGCAGCGGTATCTCGAAGGTGAATGCCGCTTCCGACATGAAGGACGTCACGGCTGCAATTCCCGAGGCTGTGGATCCGAAGGTTCCTCATTGGAGACCTCTTGCATCTCTACTTCAGTCATTGTGGCGTCTTGACCCTCTCAGGTAGCAGATGTGGTTTCAGGAGAAGTTTTCTAGGGCGAGGAATTTTTCGAAGAAGTGGGCCGGGCAAGAAACTGGCCCCACCTGACGAAGGATAACACTGAAGATCCACTGGGTCCTGTCGGTGAAGTTACACCGAGTCTCCTGCTATAAAGTGTCTGAAGGTTACGTTGAGTGGGGCAAAGCCTGTGCAGTTCCTGGTTGTGGTGCACTTCCACACCTAAGCCTGGAAAAATCATACTAAGGCGGCTACAAAGTCCCTGGCCCATCACCAGTTCCGCGGGGGCTACCCCAGTCACTGCGTGTGGCATTGTCCTGTAGCAATGCAAGAAATGAACCAGCCCAGTGTTCTTCGATCCAAAAGGTTGTTTCTTGAGGCCCCTTTTAAACGTCTGCTCCACTCACTCTGCTACACCATTAGAGCTGGGTGATATTGGGTGGTACAAATCTGCTGCACCTAATCAAAAGCCAGGTGAACTCCTCACTTGTGAAAAGAGTGCCGTTATCAGTGACAAGTACTTCAGGAAGGCCATGCATGCAAAACGATAAACGCAACTTCTCAATAGTCTCTCGGGACGTGATTCCCACCATCTTGTGTACTTTGAGCCACTTCGAATGGGAGTCAATCAGCGATAGGAACATGGACCCCTGAAACAGTCCGGCAAAGTTGCATGTTCTCGTGCCCACGGCCGACCTGGCCATTCCCAACAATGAAGGGGAGCAGCCGATGGGGGCTTCTGATACTCTTGGCATACGGAGCATTGTTGGGCCATCTTCTTAACATCCATGTCAAGGTCCGGCCACCATACGTAAAAGTGGTAAAAGTCATATCAACATTCTTTCCAGCCGGGTATATGCTGATAAGAAGAGGCCTAATGGGATTTTGCTATGCTTTCCGGGAATTCCCTGGGGAGTTCAGAATTGGTGACAGTGGGCGGAATTCCCCCAAAAATGACTGAGTCTAATTTTGGTGGCAATCGCAGGTTGACTTCCGTCGGGTGTATGGGCATGATCCAGATCGCAATCTACCTACACTTTGTCACTTCTTTGGAGCTTGGAGAATTCTCACAGAAATATCCCACATTTCTCTGGCGTGGAGAACTAAAGACGTCGGCAAGAACGGCTCCTCAGATACCAGGGCACATTTAATTAAGGGTGCCCTGGTCTCAAAGTTAAGTTGAAGGTCCCCCACACGCTCACCCACCCACAGATATTGCGACCCCCACAGACATGGGCAACACCCTCAGCCCTGGAGGGGCAACCTCCCCCCCCCCCCCCCCCCCCATCACTAAATGTCTGCATCACCCTCCCACACCACCAGGATTGGTCATCATGTCTGGTTGTGTTTTTGGAAACCAGTTCTGATTTGTGCCAGCCTCATACTGCACTGGTGAGACTGGTGAATCCCAGGAGCTGGGAGTCTCCAGCCTTGAACGGGCTATGCATATTTAAATGAGTTTTAAGACTCATTTAAATATGAAGGTCTGCTTCACGCCTCAATGGGAATAGTGGGAAGTGCCTAAGGCGCAAGGTAGGGTTACAACTGTGCCCATTGCGTTTAAACCTGCGTAAGTTGGTGATGGGATTGGAGTGGGATGAAAATGATGTAATTAATGGGAGGACCAGGTCCATAGCAGGCAGTTGTAGCTAAGTTTCTGGAAGTTGCTAGTTAAACAGCAGCTTTTGCAGAAGGCTGTCAGATTCTACATTAATTTGACAGACAGGGATCTACAGACTGTTTACTGAAATTATCTCTCTGTCTCGTCAAGCAGTCTTTTAAAATAACTCTTTCCCTAGAGGCTGTTAAGTAATCCTGTCTTTGCTAACTTTATTTATAATTGTTTTTTTGGCCTGTGATAGGTTTTGCTTGATTGGAGATAGAAAAGGTGTCAGTTCGGGGTTAAAGTATTTCCTTTTATTATTAAGCACTGTTTGACTGGTAATTTTAAACTATATTTCTGTGATTTAATTCTGTCTTAATAATAAAGTTTGTTTTAACATACCCATTTAATATCCCTATTTGTGCCTGGAATCACTCCTGGAGTGAAGGATCCTTTCCTCACAGTTTTTAGAAATTAAAAGAAAGATTTTGGGGTTCTTGCCCAGAGTCATAGCTAAGGCTGGGACCTGGTCCAGCAATGTAATGAACATAGAACATGGAAAAATACAGCACAGAACAGGCCCTTCGGCCCACGATGTTGTGCCAAACTTTTGTACTAGATTAAGAACAAATCAATCTACACCCTGAAGTAGGACATTTTTTATTTTTTTAAAATAAATTTAGAGTACCCAATTATTTTTTCCAATTAAGGGGCAATTTAGCGTGGCCAATCCACCTACCCTGCACATCTTTTGGGTTGTGGGGGTGAAACCCACGCAGACACGGGGAGAACATGCAAACTCCACACGGACAGTGACCCAGGGCCGGGATTCGAACCTGGGTCCTCAGTGCCGTAGGCAGCAATGCTAACCACTGTGCCACCGTGCTGCCCCAGTAGGACATTTTTTTAAGGCTATATTGGATTCGTATTAATATTTACATCATCAAAGCATTCTTCATGTATTGGACTGATTGGCACCATTTATGATGTAAAGGGATTCGTTTGAATCCCATTTTTGCACAGCTGAGAAACCTTTTTCGAACGAAATGGAGAATCTATAATCTGCCTAGCAACAGCACGAAGCTGCATCTTAAAACGGCACCATGGCCAGAAGATCGGGATATCTGCGATTCAAGATCCTGACAGTGGAGCAAATACATATATATATTTTGATTAAAACTAAGACTTATAAAATGAAATGTTATAAAATGAAATGTTGTAAAACCAAAATGACCCAGGCAGGCAAAAGAAATCTAAGGATTAAATATATTGATTAGATTAGTTTTACACACAGACACAAATCCTATCAAACAGGAGGCTGACACAATAGATTCCCAGGTTAACCCAGGAACCACACTCAACACCTAATCAAGGTACAGCATAGAGATAATGGGACCCCATTGTAAGTCAAGGGAACACCTATTAAAACCAAGCAGATAATGAGACATTGACGTCAGAGTCAGGAAGCCCGGGAAATCATGTATCTGTACTATTTATCTGTACTATTCAAATGTAAAACGGCAAAAGCCCGCCAAAAACTTGCAAATGCTTGTACTCTACTTAAGGCCTGATGCAGAACAGTGCAGTGGACAACTGCAATTGTATATCCTTTAACTTAACAAAGCAACAATTACTAGCATTTATATATGGCGCTTAAAGCAGTATATCATCTTGGGCACTTCACAGTAATGCTATCAAGCAAGATTTGGTCCATATAAGGAAATATGAGGATAGCTGATTAAAATTTTGATCAGAGTAATAATGTAAAGATTGAAATAGAAAGAAACATTGAGGAGTTTAGGGAGAGGCTGGAGAGTTCAGGGCGCAGGCAGCTGAAAGCAAGGCTGGCAATGTTACTGTGAAGTAACCGATGATGCACAGCAACACAGAGAAACAGTTCTCAGAGGGTTATGGAACTGCATGACTCTAATGAGAGGGATAGGTGAGCCCCAGAAGGAATTTGTACAGTAGGTGGTTCTGTCACTAGACTATTAATTCAGAGGCCCAGGGTAATGCTCTGGGGACTTTGGTTAAATATAATAAAAATCTGCAATTAACCATGTACCCATCTGGTTCACTAAGAGTTAAGAGAATAGAGACCAAGTATTGTTCAGAAGAATTCAAGGAAAAGTAAACAAAGCGCTCTGAATTGAAGATACAATTGCAGAAACCAGATTTAACATGGGAAAACACACTTCAGATCTGAATCAAAAGTTTTATGCCATTTTAATAGAGTCTGGGAATCGATAGTTAAAGCAATAGTAAACAGTTTGGACAGCAGTCAAGACAAAGAAACCCCAAAATGGGGTGGTGTAAAACCTGGATGTTTTAATGAGTCATATTGCTTGTGACAAGGTGCCACACAAGAGATTGCTGCATAAGATAAAGATATATGGCATTAAGGGTAAAGTAGTTGCATAGATAGAGGATTGGTTAATTAATAGAAAGCAAAGAGTGGGGATTAATGGGTGTTTCTCTGGTTGGCAATCAGTAGCTAGTGGTTTCCCTCAGGGATCAGGGTTGGGCCCACAATTGTTCACAATTTACATAGATGATTTGGAGTTGGGGACCAAGTGCAATCTGTTCAAGTTTGCAGATGACACTAAGATGAGTGGTAAAGCAAAAAGTGCAGAGGATACTGGAAGTCTGCAGAGGGATTTGGATAGGTTAAGCGAATGGGCTAGGGTCTGGCAGATGGAATACAATGTTGACAAACGTGAGGTTATTCCACGGTAGTAATAACAGCAAAAGGGATTATTATTTAAATAATAAAATATTAAAACAATCCTCTATCCATGCTGCAGTGCAGAGGGACCTGGTGAATGAGTCACAAAAAGTTGGTTTACAGGTGCAACAGGTGATTAAGGCGGCAAATGGAGTTTTGTCCTTCATTGCTAGCGGGATGGTGTTTAAGACTCGGGAGGTTATGCTGCAACTGCAAAAGGTGTTAGTGAGACCACACCTGGAATATTGTGTTCAGTTTTGGTCTCCTTACCTGAGAAAGGATGTACTGGCACTGGATGGTGTGCAGAGGAGATTCACTAGGTGAATCCCGGAGTTGAGGGGGTTGGATTACGAGGAGAGGTTGAGTAGACTGAGACTGTACTTGTTGGAATTTAGAAGGATGAGGGGGAATCTTATAGAAACATATAAAATTATGAAAGGAATAGATAGGATAGGTGCGGGCAGGTTGTTTCCACTGGCGGCTGAAAGTAGAACTCGGGGGCATAGCCTCTAAATAAGGGGAAGTAGATTTAGGACTGAGTTTAGGAGGAACTTCTTCACCCAAAGAGTTGTGAATCTATGGAATTCCCTGCCTAGTGAAGCAGTTGAGGCTCCTTCATTAAATGTTTTCAAGATAAAGATAAATAGTTTTTTGAAGAATAAAGGAATAAAGGGTTATGGTGTTTGGGCGGGAAAGTGGAGCTGTCCACAAAAGGTCAATAATGATCTCATTGAATGGCGGAGCAGGCTCGAAGGGCCATATGGCCTACTCCTGCTCCAAGTTCTTATGTTTTATGTTCTTATCTGGTTTTCCAATGTAAACCCTTAATGGAAAGCATTATTATGAAAGAAGATTTGAAAGCGTGATTTTTGGGGGGAGTGGAGTTTTGACATTTAACTGGTGAGAACTGAGGAGAAATCTAGACATTCACTTGAGGTTCACAGTGGAGAATGGAGAGGGTGGCATAGTGATTAGCACTGCTGCATCATAGCGCCAGTGACCCGGGTTGAATTCCGGCCTTCGATGACTGTCTCTGTGGAGTTTGTACTTTCTCCACATGTCTGTGTGGGTTTCCTCCGTGTGCTCCAGTTTCCTACCACAGTCCAAAGGTGTGCATGTTAGGAGGATTGGCTATGCTAAATTGTCCCTTACTGTCCAAAGATATGCAGGTTCGGTAGGGTCATGGAGATGGGGTGGAGGAGTGAGCCGAGGAAGGGTGCTTTTTCTGAGGGTTAGTGCAGGCTCAATGGGCTGAATGGCCTCCTTCTGCACTGTAGGGATTCTTTGTCGATTTGACCACAGCCATCTGATGTGTTTAAAAGGACGTGTTACTGGTGCATCTGGTGCAAGTCTTAGAATCATAGAATCATAGAATTTACAGTGCAGAAGGAGGCCATTCGGCCCATCGAGTCTGCACCGCCCTTGGAAAGAGCACCCTACCCAACCGCACACCTCCACCCTATCCCCATAACCCAGTAACCCACCCAACACTAATGGCAATTTTGGACACTAAGGGCAATTTAGCATGACCAATCCACCTAACCTGCACATCTTTGGACTGTGGGAGGAAACCGGAGCACCCGGAGGAAACCCACGCACACACGGGGAGGACGTGCAGACTCTGCACAGACAGTGACCCAAGCTGGGAATCGAACCTGGGACCCTGGAGTTGTGAAGCAATTGTGCTAACCACGATGCTTCCAGTCTGCTCATCTCTCTCTCCCAATCCCCCCCACCCCAACACCACCACCACCACCGCGCCACCCACCCACCCCCAGCAGGAAATCACCTGGGTGCCAATCACTAAAGGTCATGGAAAGTTGGGACCAGATGCCCTGGACTCCAAGTGGAAGCAAGGAGATGAGTAACCCCCCCTCACTTACCTCCTGTGAGCACAAGTGAACAGCATTCCCTAGCCAGGTGCCATTGTGTGATCCTTCAAGGGAGCTATGGGTTGGGATGCTCAGGCTGGGTTGGAGGAGACCAAGTTGGGGATCTCTCCTGGGATGGGTTTCGATTTGGGTCTGTGAAGTCTTGAAGCTTTCTTTATTTCGTGTTTAACATGCCCTAACAGGGCAACTCACAGCTGCAACCTGTCTGTCCTAACATCACCTCACAGGATAGAGCTATTCTGCTGCTTGATTCTTGGAGAAGCATTTCACTCCCCACAAAGTTTCAATAGCCTCTGTGGTTTCACTGTTGGAGTATGCCTGCTTTTATCCCTTTGTACTTGCTTGTTTATATTCCATTTTAAACCCCATTGACTTTTACAAGTCTCTCGATTAACAGCTGAAGGTTATCGCAAAGAGATTGTTTGTTTTTATTGTTTCCTAAAGAGGAAGTGTTGCCTCCTTGTCCTCGTAATCCTGGAGGCTGACAGCACCTCATTGTCCCCAGCACCCAGTGTCACCTCAAATATCTGCTGCCGAGAATATATCATCGCCACAACAGCCATTGGTTCTGCCCCTTCTGCCCCATGCACCCTCATAGTCGCCCGTAGTTCCATTTGGCAGTTCCCTCCCTTCACATCAGCAGTAATGGTGCCTTCATGTGCTGCTGCACACAGACTCCCGTGGAAAGCTTAATGGCTCCTGCAAACACCAGTGCAGTCGGTGCTGTGAAGCTCTTGCCAACCCCTCATGATGCCTTGCCCGTGACCCTCAACCCTTGCCAATGTTGGATTTTCCCTCTGACCCTGTCTTTCTGCTGACAGTGCACTGACTCCCTGCGTGCGTGTAGGTCAGAGCACATTCCTTTGGACCAATGTTACAGGTTGGGGGTGAGGGTTAGTGATGGGAGCAAGGTTAGGTCCAGCAGTGATGAGGCTGTCATTCCAGGATGTCCGTCACTGTGTGTTTTATGGGGTCTCACTAGTGGCAAAGCTAGCGCGATTGGGCTGGACAGCTGGTTTGTGATGCAGAACAAGGCCAGCAGCGTGGGTTAAAATCCTGTACCAGCTGAGAATTCTGAATTCTCTGTGTACCAGAACAGGCGCCGGAATGTGGCGACTAGGGGCTTTTCACAGCAACTTCATTGCAGTGTTAATATAAGCCTACTTGTGACAATAAAGGTTATTATTATGTAGGAGGAGGATCAAAGTCAGGATGGAGAGATAGGCCCTTCCTGTTGGAAAGGTGTCAAAGACAGGCCCTTCAGCTTTCAGATGCAACATTTTTTGATGGTGACCATTTCAAGTGACAATTATCCAATCTCTAACTAAAGTGACTGACCTCACCCATGCCCACTATAACTTCTTCATCTTTCGTGACCTAGTGCTACGTCTAGGCATCTCTCCAGAATGGACATCAGAGGTTGAGTTGGCCTGCTTCCTTATGTGCCCTGTGATGTCCTTAGTAAGCATCCTCTGGAGGTCCTTGACCTGGAGAGCTCTGGCTGATTTACGGGTATCACTGGTGTCACCGTGCCATCCTGTTTTACCCAGTGCCCCTGGGATGCACCGCTCTCAGGAGGGAGGGAAGCTGAAGGGCTGGAACTCCCCGAGTCTTCTTGGTGGAAGGCTCTGGGATGGGTTCCAGCACTTCCTACTCCCGTGGGATATTTTTGGGCCTCTGTGTTATTCCAGAAGCCGCTTAGTCACCTTGGCTGCCAATCCTTGAGGCCCACCATTGTCTCCACAGTGGTGCCTGACCCCCTCAGTCATGGTCCTCTGTGAATGGGCCAAACTCTTGAGTGCATCTTCAATGTCCCTCTGTGTCTAGTACATGTCCCTCTGCGACTGGGCCATGCTGTTAAGGCCCTCAGAATGTGAAACCTGCCTGGGAGTTTGCCACTCATGGCTTGGATGTCCTGCCCCAGGCTTTCCACTGAGGATGCCACCTGTGCAGTTTTGGCCTGGGTGTCAGGCAATGTCAGACAACCTCCTGCAATAGAAGGGTTCCCGACTCCTCTAATTGCTGGAATGTAGCTGACAACCCCTCCTGGATTTCACAGCTCCATCTTTGCACCTGCAGCAATTCAGGCATTTTCTAAAGGCTCGTCATCTGGCTGAGGGGGCAGCTGTGTCCTGGGATCCAGCAGACTCCCGACTGCCCGCTCCTGTTGGAGGTTCATGTCTCCACCTGACGTGCATCAGCAATTGAGTGGTGCCTACCAGATAGTGACTCAAGAGCTTGTCTGCTAATCACACCCACTGAGGTGTGTGTCTCTGCACTAGTGGACGGTGCGGGTGATAGCTGTGATGCGTTGTTGGTGTCCTCCCCGGAGTTCTCTTGCATTGCAGGGGGATCAGCGTTTCCGGTAAGCCCAGCTCACCTGATGGAGACCCTGCAACACAAGGGACATGGGTTCAGTGAATGGGAAGGCCAAGGCACTGGGAAATAAACAATTCACTTGAAATAGGTCATGAGGATGAAGGTGCAATGGATCCACACATCTCTGGCGCAGTCCAACCTTGCCATCAGTAACTGTCCTCTCCCATGATCTTCAGCACCTTTTCCTCATTGGGGTGAGGATTTGCAACTCAGGCATGCCCCCGCCTATCTTCTCCCTCCCGCTTTTATCATGGGCTATCTTCTCCTGCAGGGACAAAAAGAAAACATTGTGAACTGGACACTAGACTGTTCAGGGATTGATAGCAAGTGCCATGCGTGGGCACCGTACCTAGTCCCTAAGGGGTTGTGATTAGGTATACGGCAGGGGATACCGAGGATGATCCTAGGAGGCCGGGTGTTGGGAGGGTGCGAGGTGGCTGTGAATAGATCGAGGGTGAGATCTCAGGTGTGACGGACGGGATTGATGCCAGGAGGAGGTAATGAGGTCATTCTTGCAGCATTGGACACCGGTCCTCCGTGTCAAGGCTACGGGCACTGAATGCCACAGTCACCACATCACAGGCTGAGTTAGCCTCGCAGCATCTGGGTCCTCCCTCCACTGGGGGAGTACAGGGTGCCCACTATTCCTCTACGGCATCCAGAAAACTGTTCAGGTCTCCCTCTAGGAAACGAGGAGAAGGTCTCTGTGATGTTCCCTGTTGAGTTCCTCAAGATGGTTAAAAGTCATAGTGCCGACAAACAACATCAAACGATGTATTTCAAACAAAGCCAATTTATTTACCCTACTTTAAATAATTCGCACAACTTACTAATTAATGGCTAAGAAAATAAAAGTATTAAATGCATGCTACAGGAATCTATAATATCTAACTATGTTGTCTAAACTCTCTCTAATACAATTAACACCCTGTCTCAATCTTTCACTAACACCTTCTCCCAGAATCCCAGGAGCCACAGTATATTTATATGACTACTCTGTGATGCCATCTAGTGTTGACATACATGAACATCATCTTGTTAACTGTTTATGCTCCGTACATTATACGTATCATTACTGGCTCCACGCTGCCATCCTCTTGACTTGACTGGGTGTGAGTGCTGAGCGACGATTTAGACGCAGTTTCCCTTTTGTTAGCTGCGAGCAGCTGAGCGGTGATTTGGGCGAATCAGATGCTTCTCTCCATGTGATTCACGTGGGAAATGGTTTTTTTGCACTAATTGTCGATGGATTGCGATCAGAATTGCGCTGACCCCTCCGGCGGGAATCACACCGCATTTCCTGCCGGAGGTGAATTTCCTCATTTATAGGGAGAATTACGCCCAAAGTTTAAAAAAAAACGAGATTGACTGTGATCCATTCCATTTATGTTGGAAATTACAGAGAAAATTAGGAGCAAAATCAAAATGACATGCCATAAAAATAAATGTTGCCTTCGAAAGATCGTGCAAAATAGGTCAACCATGCACAACTGCTTTGATTGTTCTGCTGTTGTTCAAAGTATTTGCTTGGACTTCATTACAAATCAGGGGAAGAGAATATTTTAATAGGTGTTTCCGGAGGAAGATTGCCTGTTTAATATGCATTTTTAACAAGCATGTTCTTGTAAGACAGTAAAAAGTGAAGTCACGATCATAATTCAGGAAAATCATTTGGGGATAACAGTAAGTGTATGAGTCGTTCAGTTCTGATATAAGACTCTTATAGGAATGAACAGAAATTAGTTTTTCTAACAACCAATACAAATTTATTACAACAAATTTTCCATTTACATAGTTCTTTATTGTATTCTTTATTATAAAGTACTTTGCAGAATAATTACTTTGAGGGGAACAATTATCACATTTCCACAAACATTCAAAACCTCCACCACTGACGAACAGTGGCAGCCTTGTGTACTATCGACAAGATGCACTGCAGTAACTCACCAAGGTTCCTTAGATAACACCTCTGAACACACGACCACTACCATCTCTAGAAGGACAAGAGCAGCAGATAGCTGGGAACCCCACCACCTGGAGGTTCCCCTCCAAGTCACTCACCACCCTGACTTTGAAATATATTGCCATTCCTTCACTGTCGCTGGGTCAAATTCCTAAAACTCCCTCCCTCACTGCATGGTGGGTGTATCTACACCTCAGACACTGGAGCGGTTCAAGAAGACAACTCACCACCACCTTCTGAAGGGCAATAAGTGATGGGTGATAAATGCCGTCCTAACCAACGACGCCCAAATCCCATATATAATTTATTTAAAACTCTGCTTTTATGTAGAAAGACTTGCATGAAACTCAGAGCTGAACATGCTTTATCCCAATGTACGTGTTTGTGCCTGGGGTAGACTGAATTGATGTTAGTTTGAGGCATCCATGGCTGCATTTTCCATTCCTGAGACTAGTGTTGACACCGAGGCAGTAATCATGAGGTTTGACAGCAAGAAAACTGGTGCTGCGTCTGGACCGATTCAGCAACTGTTGAGGTCTGGCACTGCGCCGCGTGGAACACGGTCGATTCCAATAAAAAACGGTGTCCGATCCACCGGGTCCAAGATTGACACTCAGGAAACTGACAAGCTTTCAGCACGGCGAGCAGCACGCTAGCACAGTGGTTTCTACAGTTGCTTCACAGCTCCAGGGTCCCAGGTTCGATTCCCGGCTTGAGTCACTGTCTGTGCGGAGTCTGCACGTTCTCCCCGTGTCTGCGTGGGTTTCCTCCGGGTGCTCCGGTTTCCCCCCACAGTCCAAAGATGTGCAGGTTAGGTGGATTAGCCATGCTAAAATTGCCCTTAGTGTCCAAAAGAAAAGGTTAGGTGAGGTTACTGGGACAGGTTGGAAGTCGGGGCTTAAGCTCTTTCCAGACTCGATGGGCTGAATGGCCTCCTTCTGCACTGTAAATTCTATGATAAGGTGCATATACGCACTTCACTCCCTACACACTCCCTACACACATTCATCCCAGCCAACAAGATGGCACTGGTTGCGCTGGAGCCCGCCTATCTCATTGATGAGTTGGCTGAGGCCAGAGGGCACCTTGGGGGGGTGGCCTGGGTGGACACTCAAACGGCCCGTGGCACTAAGTTCACAGTGGGCTGTCAGCAGTGTACGCAGCTGCATGGCTGCCTTGCAGGCTGCGGCAATGGAGTTCCGTGCCCATCCACCCCGACCCCACAGCCCACCTCCTGGCCATTCCCGCTACTCCCCTGGCCCTGACAGAAGCCACCTGAACAGCGGCACAACTGTCAGCACACTATGGTGATGTTGGGCACTTTCCACACCCCTTCTCCCCCTCTCGGCCATCACGGCGCCTGTTTCACAATTTTTAAAACACAATTGAACCTCACCTTGGGGGAAAACCCCGGTGGAGGCAGAGAATTGTGGAAGCCTCGGAGAATAACGGGTTAGGTGCGCTAATTATGCAAATGGCATTTACTGTATGTGTGGCGTGGAGCGCATTGACACCGCTGTCGAGGTACCGGAGAACGGCGATTTAGCATGAATCCGGCGCCCGCCATGATTTTGGCAACCAAACTGCTTCTCCACCCAATCGCGTTTGCCGATTTCAATATCAGCCAACGGACACCGCCTTGGTATGTTATTATGATTTAGAAACATACAGACCATTCCTGCATTCCAGGTCAGTTAGGTAGTCAATTCTGGGTTTACCTGGTGGTCTGCAATCGATCCTGGGTGTCTGAAGGGTAATTGACATTTGAAATATGTGCTTTGTGGTAATCTGCACTCAGTGTCAATTCAAAACAAATTCAAAAATTTGCCAGAGTCTTGTCAATTCTCATAGTTTTTTTCGAAATATATTTGCTTTTATGATGTTTAAGAATGTAATTAAAGGTAAGAAACATTCAGTGCAAGATGTTGATAAGGCTCTTTGTCAGGCTGGTAGCTTGCCCACATTGGACGGAGCACAGAGTCCTTCATTGTTCTTCCACAATACCAACGCTGTGCTTTGTCCTCCATGACTCGCCTATTCAATCGGTGCTTATCAACAAATGTCTCTGGGCATTGAGCAGCAACTCAACCATCTGGATCAATTTACTCTTGTCCATCCTAGAGATACTGGGGGGGGGGGCAAGCGTACCTCTCTTGAAAGTTTAGATGAGATGAGTTAACACAATACACAAGTGCCATCTCCAACAAGAAAGGATCTAACCATCTTCCCTTGACATTCAATGGCATTACTATAGTTGAATTCCCCCAATATCAATATTCTGGGGGTCACCATTGAACTGGATCAACTACATAGATACTGTGGCAGCAAGATCAGGTCAGAGGCTTGAAAGTCTCCAAAGATTAACTCAGTTCCTGACTCCCCAAAACCAGGGGCGAAATTCTCCCCTACCCAGCCGAGGCGGGTGGGGGGGGGGGGGGGGGGGGGTCCCGGCGTAGCGAAGTGGTGCCAACCACTCATTCACCACCCTGACTTGGAAATATATTGCCGTTCCTTCACTGTCAATGGGTCAAAATCCTGGAGTTCCCTCCCTAACAGCACTGTGGATTTACCTACACCACATGGGCTGCAGCGATTCAAGAAGACAGAACCACCACCTTCTCAATGGCAATTAAGGATGAGCAACAAATACTGGGCAAGGCAGCAATGTCTAAATCCCATGAATTAATATATTAAAAAACAAACAGGTATGAATCAGAGACCTTCCTGCTTTGTGGGGTTCAGTTACAGACTAGATGATATTCTTGGTTTAACAGGGTTCCAAACTCATTTTCTTGAGGATTTGAGAGTAATTCTGTCTGGTTTCGATGCCCTGAGGATTTGTAATATATTGAACATATATTTTCACGGCATATGGCATATGCAGCACATTTGCTGCAAATTCCTGTGTCAAACTAATGAGATTTGGGATTTCCGTACAGTTTTATTCTCTGAAAGCTAATAAGTACATTTAAAATGAGAAACCTGTTTGTGTACGTGTGTTTTAAAAATCTACCAGGTTGCAGCAATTTGTGAAATCCAAATTCATCCTTGAGTTTTTAATTACCGAGAAAAAATGTGAATTTTTATACTTTGCTTAAAGTAAATGCTGCACGTTGCTGATCATTTATGAATGTTCCACCTCAAGGGCCCATCTGTTGCCAAGGGATGCCTCGAGGGTTTGATTCTCTGCCATATGTCTGACATTAATTATTCAAATTCTTTATTAAACAAACGAATATACCAACAGAGGGCTGCATGTTTGCATTCGTATATAAATTCACTTACAAAGAACAAAGAACAAAGAAAAGTACAGCACAGGAACAGGCCCTTCAGCCCTCCAAGCCCGTGCCGACCATGTTGCCCGACTAAACTACAATCTTCTACACTTCCTGGTTCCGTATCCCTCTATTGTCATCCTATTCATGTATTTGTCAAGATGCTCCTTAAATGTCACTATCGTCCCTGCTTCCACCATCTCCTCCGGCAGCGAGTTCCAGGCACCTACTACCCTCTGTGTAAAAAAACTTGCCTCGTACATCTCCTCTAAATCTTGCCCTTCACACCTTAAACCTATGCCCCCTAGTAATTGACCCCTCTACCCTGGGGAAAAGCCTCTGACTATCCACTCTGTCTATGCCCCTCATAATTTTGTAGACCTCTTATCAGGTCGCACCTCAACCTCCGTTGTTCCAGTGAGAACAACCCAAGTTTATTCAACTGTTCCTCATAGCTAATGCCCTCCATACCAGGCAACATCCTGGTAAATCTCTTCTGCACCCTCTCTAAAGCCACCACATCCTTCTGGTAGTGTGGCGACCAGAATTGAACACTATACTCCAAGTGTGGCCTAACTAAGGTTCTATACAGCTGCAACATGACTTGCCAATTTTTATACTCAATGCCCCGGCCAATGAAGGCAAGCATGCTTGGTGTCACACTTGGTGTGACTGTCCTGTGACTTGTTGCTCGTTCTGGGTGAGTGTGCTTAACACTCAATTTGGCTCTGTTTCGTTACTTAGCTCTGGCATCGCCAGGTATCGTTAAGATACCGCCACAAGTTTCAAGGTCAAGTTTAAAGCAATAAAACCATACACCAGTTAGTAAGTTCAAACAAATGACTTTATTATAATACTAACCATGCACACGCTAAGATGATTAAACTATTCCTACCACTAAATAAACAAATACTTATCTTACAGGGAACTGCCGGATCAGGGGACAAGGCCCCTTTCTCTGCACTGGTCCGCAGACTTCAGGTTGGTACGGGTTAAAAAGGGGTCAGGAGTGTCTATTTCTGGTAGCGATTGTTGTGAGACACTTACTTGCTGGCGACTGTTATCCCAAACATCTCCTCTCTCTCGGTCAAGGTCTTCTTTGGTAAAAGCTGGTCGAGGGGCTGGTCCAGAGAGGAGGGCTGGTCAAGAAGAACGAACTAAGTTTGGGACCTGTCTTTTATAGGTCCTAGGGATTTGCACCCTTTTGGGCGGACCCTCTACCTGCTGGGGATCGATTGGGTCTCTTCCCAATTGATTTGTTTGAATCCCCCCAATACTGAGGCTGTCCCTCAGTTGCTGGGCGGGCCTTCAGGTGCTTTGTTTTCGAACGCCGCTGGTGCCGGAGTGTCTGGTTTCCCTTACACTGTTGCAATCACTTCCCTATTTGTGTCCATTGTCCCTGGGATCGTTCCATTACTATGTTAACTATCCCGGAGATTGTCTCATTAGTATGCGGAATGTTTGTTTCGGTGCTGTCTGCTCTCTTAGCAGACAGAATACACATTGGCTTGGTGCAGCCTGCTTGTGCTGCAAACTTTGTCCATTTTAACCTGCAAGCTTTGCGTTCCTCCATTTTGTATTGAGGGAATGGCCAACTTCGGTGGCTACAGACTGCCTTGGTTCTGATGGGTGTGGCATCTTGTCTGACAGGGTGTGGTCTGCACGATAGCACGTTCTGTCACACCTGACTGCTAAATTGGTCTGAAATTTGCTAAGGCAGCTTTTAATTTTGTGGCCCCAGTAAAGACGGTGAAGATGCCGGTAATGATATTAAACTTCAATTTGCCAGCTTCATCGGGAATAGTGCGCAGAGAAAATCTTCCTGTTTTGTTTGATGCTGCTGCCGGCAATTAATAAGTGGATTTACCATCTCCAACTAATTTGCTTCCTTTATTACTCCAGTGATTTTATTTGCTTTTTTTCATAAAAGCCCTTTCATCTCAAGATTATGAAACAGTTGTTACTCTCTCATAAGATCAGAGCATGGAAATCCACGGGTTTTGTTACTGTTGCTCTATTTATTTATCTCGGTGAACCACCATCCTTTCCCTTATATCAATCAAATGACCACACAACCAGTTAGTTAGTTCAAAAGATGGTTTATTTACATACACAAGAGTTATCTCAACATGCAAACATAATATCTACTATGAGTTAAACTACACCTATCAGCTATCAGCTGATTAGAGCTCTATTGTCCTGGGAAAATGGGCCATGAAAATGAAAACGAGCGGGGGCTTCGATCAGGTCTGGTCACTTGTGTTTTAGATACACATAAACTGTGTATCTGTCTGAGTCCTGGGCTGTCCATAATTCCCATGGTGCTTTGCAGGTGGCCATATTAGAAGGCTATATTACGCTACCCATGTGAAATATATTCCACTATGAATTGTTGAGCCAACAGTGGGATACATTAAACACACAGACGATGGGCCATGTATAGTTTTAGTGAGGCTTGGCTATTTTTATACTCCATTCCCTTTGAAATAAAGGCAATTGTCCCTCTTGCCTTCCTTCTTGATTGCTGAGCCAGCATGCCAGCTTTTTGTGATTTCTGCACAAGGTTCCAAATCCCTCTGTGCTGCAGCTCTCTGTAGTCTTTCACCGTTTAAATAATATTCAGCTTCTTTATTCTTCCTACCAATGTGCATAACTTCATATTTTCCTACATTAAATTCCATCTGCCAGGGTTTTGCCCAGTACTCATTTAACCTGTCTAAATCCCACTGGAGACTTCTCAGACTCAGGCATGCTGTTAGTCAGTCTAACCAGGGTGTCTCATTCTCGATCCTAGCTCCTTAGGCACCCACAGGGACTTCAAGCTGCCCAAACTCCTGCCGCACTGCCCATCACAAAGCCCCAGGTTTGTCCTGCCTGTTTTCATCTTTGGCTCATGCCACCTGGCTCCACCTGCAGCTTGTCTAACACACTACATTCAGCATATAGCGACCCATAGGGGCCAACCATCCCCCTGCTCAGTACTCTGCCCCACCAGCACCATCTAATCTGCTCCTGTAAGCCCCGCTACATTATTAATCACAATATGCAACACAAAAGTGTTCTCATAGATCTTCAGATTTAATTCCCTGTACATTTAAGGTCCCTTTTTTATACCTTCACCTCTGCTGAATAGATAATAAAATAATCCTTGCACTCCCTGATGCAGATCAGACTAACGGAAATGGGAGTATCATAGTTGTGCTACAGAAGTAGTGTTGCAGATGATATGGGTACACCAGTTGAAATTCCACCACAAAAGTTGGGGAATTTAAGCCCAGTTAATTCAATAAATCAGGACTAAAAATAAAACTGAGGTCAGTAATGTTGACCATAATCACCAGATCATTGTAAAAAAAAACATTGTGTTCACCTATGGCCTTTAGGCTGTCTTTACTGTTTGGCCAAGGTATATGGTGGACTAGTTGGCGTCAAAACCGGCCAAGCAAGCCACTCAGTTTTCAAAAAGGTGGCTCAACACCACTTTCTCAAAGCCAATAAGGGATCGGCAATAAATGCTCTCTTTACCAGTAATGTCTTTATTAAAAGTTGGGGTGCCAATCCAAAGGAACTCATATTCCATCAGGTTAAGTTTCGTAAGCTCCGAGGTGATGGACGCAGGTACGATAGTGATGTTTAAGGGCTGTCTTAATGAATACATGAATAGGATGCTAATAGGGGGATATGGACCCCGAAGTGTAAAAGGTTTTAGGTTAGATGGGCAGCATAGTTGACGCAGGCTTGGAGGGCCGAAGGGCCTGTTCCTGTGCTGTACGTTTCTTTGTTCTTTGTTGTCATTTCACTCAATCCACACAACAACCTTTGACTAAAAAATAATGGAGGGGTCTGAGTGATAAAGAGCACAGTTGCATCCACTTCCTATGATCAAATTCATTTCAGAGATGGTTGGTTTCAAACCATGGACGGCTGTTCACCCTCGTGAATCTTCCATGTTCCGGCAGCTTCTCCCAATGAATATGAGTTGACCAAAGTATATCAACTACCTCAATCTCAACACTGGTAAAATTATCATTCTTATAAACAGAATGTTCATGTAAGGACTCATTAGGTACTCCCAGGTACTCTCCATTTTAATTTGGAAATTGTCAGTTACTGTGAACAGTTAGGTTTGACATGTAGAATACTGAGTTAGTGTCACTGCAGATTTCACTGGTCGCATGTTAACATTTTATGGTACTGACTGTAATTCACGATGCTTTTCTGAATTTAAAGTCAAGCCTGATTATTAGATTGGCTGATTCCTGTGATGGTGAGACTGACGTGTGAGGAAAGATTGAATTGGTTAGGATTGTATTCGCTGGAGTTCAGAAGAATGAGGGGGGGATCTCATAGAAACCTATAAAATTCTAACAGGACTGGACAGGGTAGATGCAGGAAGGATGTTCCCAATGGTGGGGGTGTCCGGAACCAGGGGTCACAGTCTGAGTATACGGAGTAGACCATTTAGAACACAGGTGGGGGGAATTTCTTCATCCATAAGAGTGGTGAGCCTGTGAAATTCACAGGCTACCACAGGAAGTAGTTGAGGCTAAAACATTGCATGTTATTCCGAAGCAGATAGATATAGCACTTAGGGCGAAGGGGATCAAAGGATGTTGGGGGGAAGTGGGATTAGGCTATTGAGTTGGATGACCAGCCATGATCATCATGAATGGCGGAGCAGGCTCAAAGGGCTGAATGGCTTCTTCCTGCTCTTACAGGGCCAGTATGTGTGCAGAAAGTGTTTCTATCAAGTTGCCCTCTTTCTCACATGGCATTGATTAGCTCATGAGACCACGTCTGGAATAGTGTGCACAGTCTCCTTATTTGATAACATATATAATTGTGTTCCAAACAGTACAGAGAAGGTTCACTCAACTCATTCCTCTGATGTAAGGCAAAGCGTGTGAAGCGAGGTTGAACAGGTTGGACCTGTGCCCATTTGAGTCTGGAAGAATAAGAGGTGGTCTTACTGATACTTAAATCCCGAGGGAACTAGACAGGAGGATGTTTCCGACTTGAGGAGAAGACGAGAACTAAGGGACAGTGTAAGAATAAGAAATCTCCCTTTTAAGACTGAGGTAAGGAGAACAATTTAAATAGTGGAGACTGGGTCAACAAATTCATTCAAGACCAAGTTAGACAAATTTTAGATATGATGTGGAGATTTTAGATAGGTGATGGAGTCAAGGGTTATGGGAGCCAGACAGGAAAGTGAAGTTGAGGTCACAACCAGATTGGCCATAATCTTCTAGGAATAGGAGCAGGCCATTCAGCCCATTGACCCTGCTCCGTAATTTATCACGACCATGGCTGAATTATAGAATTATAGGATGGGAACAAAGGGCTAAATGGCTTACTCCTGCTCCCATGTCCTATGCTTTCTATGCTCTATGTTCCTAATAACAGCAGATGGAATGTGTTCCATTTCCCAGTGTTGATATTGCTCATGAAGGACATTGGCTACAACTCTCCACATGTCCGCTGGCGGTGGGAGTCACAGGCCCCGCAAGCCGCGCACCCCGGCCCGCGGGTTTCCTGGTGGCACAGGGTGTCTTCAATGGGAATTCGAGTTGATAAAGGTGGGAGCAGAGAATCAGCCTCCAGCGAACGGCGAGCCGCCTCCCACTGCCAAGAAACAAGCGGCTGGGGAGACCGGGGATTCTTCCCCATTAAAAAAACATTTTCTTCGAAAACAACTGCTTGAAAGGTATGGGTGGAATTAGCTTCAATAGTAATTTTCAAAAGAGAATTCAATAAATACTTAAAGGAAAAGATAACTGCAGAGCTATGGGAATGAACAAGAAAATGGATCTGGCTGGATAGCTCTTTCAATGTGCGAGTATAGGCGCAATGGCCCAAATGGCCTCTTGCTATGCTTTAGGATTTTGTGTTCCTCTGAGTTGAACTCTATTTTTGTTTTTAACTGTATTGTGCTGATCTGGTTCATGTTTGGCATTAACAGAAGCAATGCTGATTTATTTTTCCTCCCCAACCTGCAGCACTGAAATGTAATATATTTCCAGCAAAGCTCAACCTTCATTTTAATTAGACACTAAACTATTTAATTAAGCATGTTGATTACATTAAGCAGCCAAAATCATGAGTGAAAGTCATGAATTGTTCCCTTAAGGGGCATTTCCATTTCTGCTATTAGCTTTACATTGTATTCGTGACATCATATTGGAGGTTCAAATAAGTGGAGACCATTTGATTCATCTTTTGTTCAAAAATATTTTTTTGGATAGGGGCATAACTGGCAAAGCGAGTACTTGTTAACCATCTCGAGATATTCTTGGATAAAGGATGGTCCTTCTCCTTGAATGGTTGAGGACCAAGTGCTACCTCGTGCAACCAGAAAAAGCACATCAGTGTCAGTCCATCTAACTGGCCTCGAATGGGTCTAAAATGCTGGGAAGAGTGTCCTTGCAGCCAGCATCACTATGAAGCAATCTGCGAAGCGGCATGATAGCACAGTGGTTAGAACTGTTGCTTCACAGCACAGCGCCAGGGTCGCGGGTGCGATTCCTGGCTTGGGTCACTGTCTGTGCGGAATCTCCATGTTCTCCCCATGTCTGTGTGGGTTTCCTCCGGGTGCTCCGGTTTCCTCCCACAGTCCAAAGATGTGCGGGTTAGTTTGATTGCCAGGCTAAATTGCCCAAAGGTTAGGTGGGGTTACTGGGTTACGGGGATAGGGTGGAGGCATGGGCTTCAGTCGGGTGCTCTTTCAAGGACCGATATAGCCTCAATGGGCTGAATGGCCTCCTTCTGTACTGTAAATTCGATGAAGAGTGTCCTTTGCAGCCAGTTCTTGTTGGGGAATAAAACAAAAGGCACAATTCTCCCAAAACGTTTCTAAGTGTGGTCTCCGGTGGAAAATGTGGTGCGATTCCGACCTGGTGCGTCCCCGTAATTTAGATGGCATTCTTTCCTCACTTAGAAATTGTTTTGTGGAGGGGCAGGTTTTACACCGGCATTGAGAGGGGCAGGGCCTGGACACGCCAGCAAGCCCAGCTTCACAGAGATTGGTGTGCTGTTTTGAAAGGGCACCCTGGTCTCAAATCGACAGTAAAGGACCACCCCCCCAGTACCATTGCCGCATTGGGGCTTTAGTGATCCCACCCACCACCAGTGCCAGCATTGGGACTTTAATGCACCCCCCACCTCACCCCCCACCACCCCACACTCACCAGCAAAAACACTCTCTCTTCCCGACCAAGGATAGCTGGCAACAGGGAATCGGGTTGCTCCCAATGGGTCCCCCTTCATGCCACCCATTCATGCCCCTTAATTTCCTGCCTGCTTTCAGGGTCTGCCCATTTCAAGCCCCACTCCCTTTCAGGCCCCACCAGTTGGCAGTACCCACCTGGAAGTCCCACTTCCCTGATCACCCGGGGGCCACTATATCCTCAGAGCCCTCTGGCCTGGTCATCATGCCTGGATGGAGTCCTGGTCCCATCAGCTTCACATTACACCGGCGGGTGGGCGAACTGTGGGAGTTGGGAGAATCCGGCTTCAAAGAGGCCCAGCATATTTAAATGCGGGTTTAAGTAGCTAATCTCATTCATGCCGGGTGTGAACCAGATTTTGTCAGCTGCTGCAAGGCTCTGTCAAGCGCCTCCTACAAATCCCTTTTCTGGGCTCTCCCACAATTCTCCCAACATAACATGTTTTACATCCGTCACAAAGAGGCCGAAGAATCGCCTCCACAGAGTGACAGCACAGGAAAACCCATGAGAACACAGTGAGAAATCTGAGTGCTAGCTTACGGTTTGAAATTCCTGAGGTGACATCAGGATGCAAAACTGATGCCGGGCAAATGGAAACAGCTGATTGGGTGAATATGGCCCAGTCAGTTTTGACCACTTTAATGGCTTATAGTTTGTAAGGTCTTTATTTTGTGATTTATTTTGTAGTTTATTCTGCAGTAACAAGGGAAAAAGGGCCCTACGATAATTGTAATTATTTGATTTTAAGCATCTTCCAAGAAGTTTAATTCAGAGGAGTAAGTCATGAGAAGTTTAAAGCCAAAGCCATGGTGTGCTCATCCTGCTCTCTGTGGGAAGCCGGGAATATTTCCAGTGCCCGGGGCCAGCATGTGTGCAGAAAGTGTCTCCAGTTGTAACTCCTGGAATCCCGGGTTTCAGAGCTGTAGCAGCGGCTATAGACAATTTTGAGTATTCAAAAGGTGGAGAGTATCATGCAGAGTACGTATAGAGAGGTGGTCATACCACAGGTTAAGACTCCATAGGCAGGAAGGGAATGGGTAGCCACCAGGCAGAGCAAGAGGATGAGGCAGGCAGTGCAGGAATCTCTTGGGGTCATTTCCCTGCAAAACTGACATATTGCTTTGGATACTATTGGGGGGGGGGGGGGGGGGGGGAATGACCTCTCAGTGGAAAGCAGCCAAATTTGTTGCACAATACTTGGTTCTGCTAAGTGAGAGAGGAACAAAAAGTGTAAGAATGGTCAGCCGGGCAGCACGGTGACAATGATTAGCCCTGCTGCCTCAGGGTGCCGAGGTCCCAGGTTTGATCCAGGCTCTGGGTCACTGTCCATGTGGGGTTTGCACATTCTCACCCTGTTTGCGTGAGTTTCGCCCCCAAAAGCCAAAGATGTGCAGGCCAGGTGGATTGACCATGCTAAATTGCCCCTTCATTGGAATAAATGAATAAAATGTAAAAAAAGGAATAGTCAGCCATGCGTATATGATGTAGCTGACTGAAGGTGCACTTTACACGGAGGGTGGGGGGTCTCTGGTCTGCCAGCCATGTGTTTCTTGGCCACGCCCCGTTCGCTGGTCGTGAGATTGTACCATCCCGCCAAATATCAATGGGATTTGCCAATGTAACCACCCCACTCCGCCACGATGCCTGTGGGCAAGGCTGAGCTGCCGGCGGGAATAGTGAGTCACAATGGCCGGAGAATTCCGGCCGGAATCTGTCTGTCATTACGCAGCGCGAATGGTGAGCCCCTGAACCAGAGTAAGCCTGCAGACTTTTAGAAAGATTAGTCTTCCAGGGGATGTGGGGGTGTCGCTGGTTTGGAAGGTTCTGTTGAAGGAGCCTTGCTGAGTTGTTGCAGTGTATCATGTTCATAGAACATACTGTTGCCACTGCGCGGCAGTGATGGAGGAAGTGAAGGTTTAAGTTGGTGGATGGGGTGACAATCAAAGGGACTTCCTTGCCCTGGATAGTGTTGAAAATCTTGCGTGTTGTTGGAGCAGTACCCATCTGGGGAAGTGGAGGGTAATCTATCATACTCCTATTTAAAAATATACGTATTTATTTATTTATTTTTCCAATTAAGGGGCAATTTAGTGTGATTAATCCACCCTGCTCATCTTTGGGTTGTTGGGGTGAGACTGAAGTAGACACAGGGAGAATGTGCAAACTCCACACGGATCGTGACACGATCCGCCACACTCCTGGCTTGTGCCTTTTAGATGGTAGACAGGGTTTTGGGAGTCAGAAGGTTCGTTACTGGCTGCATAATTCCCAGTTTCTGACCTGCTGTGGTGGACATGCTATTTTTATTGTGTGTCCAGTTCAGTTTCAGGTCAATGGTAACCCCCAGGATGTTAGTGGGGAATTCAGTGACGGTAATGTTGCTGAATATCAAGGAAAATGGTTAGATTCTTTGTTGTGTGGCACAAATATTAGCTGCACTTATCAGCCCAAACCTGAAGATTTTGCTGCATTTGCCACAGACTGCTTTGAGGCTGAACATTGTGCAATCATCCCCACTTCTAACCTTACGATGGGATGGGAGGTCATTGATAAAGCAACTAAAGGCGTTTGGGCCTACAGCACTACCCTGAGGAACATCAGCAACAATGTCCCAGGACTGAGATAATTGGCATCCAATAACCAAGGAATGGCACAGTGGCACAGTGGCTAGCACTGCTGCCTCACATCACCAGGGACCCGGGTTCAATTCCGAATTTAGGTGACTGTATAGGTTTGCAATTTCTCTCCGTGTCTGCGTGGGTTTCCTCTGGGTGCTCCGGTTTTCTCCCACAGCCCAAAGATATGCAGGTTAGGTAGATTGACCATGATAAAATTGCCCCTTAATGTCCAGGGAAGTGCAAGTTAGGAGGGGTTATGGGGTTACGGATGTGGGCCAGGGGAATGGGACTATGTAGGGGCCTATATCAGAGGGTTGGTGTAGATTTGATGGGCTGAATAGCCTCCTTCTGGAATTTTGAGATTCAATGATTTTAATCACGACCACAGGTGTGGCTCCAACCAATGAAAAAGTTTCCGCCTGATTGCCATTGGCTTACATTGTACCGGGGTTCTTTGAAGCTACAGTCAAAAGCTGCTTTGGGTTCAGCCCTTTTGCCCTTATTTGGACCCAGGCTGTAATGAGGTCAAGGGGAAATGGGCCTCAGTGGAATCTAAACTGAATGTCAGTGAGTAGGTTATTGCTGAATAAATATCGTTTGATAGCATGATCAATGGCACCTTTCATCATTTTGCTGACGATTGAGAGGAGGTTGATGGGGTGGTAATTGGAAGGATTGGAGTTGCCCACTTTTTTTGTGGACAGGGCACAGCTGGCAATGTTTCCACATTGTGAGGTAGATGCCAGTGTTATAGCTGTGCTGGAACAACTTGGTCAGGGGCGCGGCTAGTCTGGAGCACAAGTACTATTGCTGAGATACTCTCAGGGACCACGGGTGGGACTCTCCATCCCGCCAGCCCCATTTTCCGCCACAGCGCGACCCAACCGGCAGCGGGATTCTCCATTCCAACAGCCGGTTTCCCATTGTGGCCACCCCGCGCCGTTGGGAAACCCACGGGCGTGAATGTGCTGCCAAGGAAGCGAGGAATCCCACCAATGGAGAATCTCACAGCATGTCCTTTGCGGCATCCAGTGTCTTCAATCGTTCCTGATTTTACCTGAAGTGGATCAAATTGTCTGAAGATTGGCACTTGTGATGCTGGGGACCTCAGGAGGAGGGTGAGCTGAATTATTCACTTGGTTGATGGTGTTTACAAGCGGGAAAACCCTGATATAGGAACGGTAGTGGATGCATTGGTAGTCATCTTCCAGGATTCTATAGACTCTGGAGCAATCCCTGACAATTGGAGGGTACCTAATGTCATTCCAATATTCAAAAAGGGAAGTAGAGAGAAAACAGGGAATTATAGACCAGTAAGCCGAACATCGGTAGTGGGGAAAATTCTCGTATCCATTATCAAGGGCTTTATAGCGGAGCATTTAGGAAACAGTGGCAGGATCAGTCAGAGTCAGTATGGATTTATAAAGGGGAAATTATGCTTCACAAATCTTTGGAATTATTTGCAGATGTAACCAATAGAGTTGACAAGGGGGAGCCAGTCGATGTGGTATATTTTCAGAAAGCATTTGACAAAGTCCCACATGAGAGTTTGGGGGAAGTGTGTTGAGGTGGATAGAAAACTGGTTGGCAGAAAGGAAAAAAAAGAGTAGGAAATAACGGGCCGTTTTCAAACTGGCAGGCAATAACTAGTGGGGTACTGGGACTCCAGCTATTCACAATATATATTAATGATTTGGACAAGGGGACAATATGTAACATCTCAAAGTTTGCAGATGACACCAAGTTGGGTGGGAGGGTGAACTGTGATGAGGACACAGAGATCCTTCAGCATGATCTGGATAGGTTGGGTGAATGGGCAAATCAACGGCAGATGCCGTATAATTTGGAAAAATGTGAGATTATTTACTTTGGAAGCAAAATTAAGAAGGCAGATTACTACCTGAATGGCTACAAATTGAGAGAGGGGAGTGTGAAGCGGGACCTGGGTGTCCTTGTTCATCAGTTGCTGAAGGTAAGCATGCTGGTGCAATAGGCGGTAAAGAGGTTTTGAATACAGGAGCAGGGATGTGTTGCAATTATACAGGGCCTTGGTAAGGCCGCACCTAGAATGCTGTGTGGAGTTTTGGTCTTCTTTTCTGAGGAAGGATGTTCTTGCTCTAGAGGAAGTGCAGTGAAGGTTTATCAGGCTGATTCCGGTGATGGCAGGACTGATGTAAGTGGCGAGCTTGACTAGGTTAGGATTGTTCTCGCTGGAGTTCAAATGAATGAGGCGGATCTCACAGAGACTTTTAAAATTTTAAAAGGACTAGATAGGGTGGATGCAGGAAGGATGTTCCCGCTGGTGGGTGGGTCCAGAATTTGAGAAATTTAGGGCAGTGATGAGGAGACATTTCTTCACCCAAAGAGTGGTGAGCCTGTGGAATTCGTTACCACAAGGAGTAAGTAAGGCTCAGACATTGAATACATTCAAGAGGTGGCTAGATATGACTCTTGAGGCGAAATGAAATGAAATAAAAATTGCTTATTGTCACAAGTAGGCTTCAAATGAAGTTACTGTGAAAAGCCCCTAGTTGCCACATTCCGGCTCCTGTTCGGGGAGGCTGGAATGGGATCAAGGGTTACAGGGAGAAAGCAGGATTAGGCTATTAAGTTGGGCGATCATCCATGATCATGACGAATGGCAGAGCAGGTTCAAAGGGCCGAATGGCTTTCTCCTGCTCCTGTCTCCTTTGTTTCTATGTTTCTGGTCTTGATGGTTCTGGGCTTTATTGAGCTCGCATCAAATTTTGGAATTTGTGTTGGATGTCCAAATTATCAAGTTCGATCCTCAAATCTGACAGTTTTATTTCTAATGAAATATCATTGCTGTTCATGCTACATTGCCAAGTATAATCTGTGAAAGTGACAATGCTCCAAGAGTCCTTCATTGACTGAAATACTTTGAACAGTGAAGCCCGAAAGATGCAAAAAATGCAAAGACTTCCTATTTCTTTTTTAAAAAAATCTTATTGTTGGCAGCTTCACATCAATGGATTTCAGTCAATGGCCAACGATCATATCGGAATTGAATTATTCTTTGCTTTTGCTGATAACCTTTCCCGACAGACACCCATTCATCACGTAGAATTTTCCCGCTGTCTTTGCCAATTAACCGGCACATTACATTCCATCCAGCAGCAAGTCACAGTCTGGTTAAAATCACCCAACCACAGAAGCTGAATTCAAGTGACCGCATTTATGAACTTCTAGTTGGTACTGACGCACTGCCAAAGCTTGTGCCCCAGCGCTCCTGAGCATTTTAACAGGCCTGGAAGGGATGTTAACTCGAGTTGTGACATGATAAGATTGAACTTATCACCCCGAACTACATTCCAACGGGCCAGGTATGAGGTGAAGATGGACATTTGCTTATGCTAAATTAGAATGTTATTTAGATGGCACCCAGTGAGCACCCAGGAAGTTTTATGCCAAAGATTATCCGACCGCTCATTGAGAAAGAAAATTGCATTTCTATGGTGCCTTTCCCAGCCCAAAGAGGTCCGAAAGCACTTCACAGGCAATTAAGCCCTTTTGCAGTGTGGACTGTGGTCATTGTTGTAAGGTGGGAAATATGGCAGCCAGTTTACACACTGCAAGTCCCTACAACCAGCAATGCGATCGCGACCAAATAAGGTTTTGTTTTAGCCATGTTGCTTGTGGGATCAGCATTTGTCAGAACGCTGGGTGCACTGGGTACATTCCCCCTGCCCTTCTACAGGGCATTATTCCACTAATTGAAATGCAGACAGGGCATTATTCCACTAATTGAAATGCAGACAGGGCTTTGGTCCAGCATCTCAGCTCATCTGTAAGACGGCGCAGCATCTCTCCCCCCCCCCCCCCCCCCCCCGTGCAAGGGGAGGGCCCTTAACCTCATGCCACAGAGGGAAGAGCACCAACCACTGAGAACCAGCTAATGAGCATGAAGCAACAGTTAACAATGATGCAGAACTGTGAGAGACACCAGCGGCTGAAGGAATGTTTTATTACAAGCATTTTAGTGATCCCACAGGATTTATCCAAATTGTTATTAATACGACAAACATCCATCCACGAGTCTTGAGACTGTTATACTAAATATTATTACTTTATGGCGCTTTAGATCAGTATGAAATCTGGACAAATCTTTACTGATTAATTTCAAAGGCGAAACACTGGAACAGCCTAGTACATGAAAATAGCATACACGGTGGGAATTTTACTCCAGGCGCTTCATGTTAGCAAAGGCACAGTTCATGGTTTTTCCCCAACAGGTTTGTATTGCATAAATTACTGGATGGTAGTTCCGTACTGTTAATTCTCCTGCATTCTGAAATCTGCAATTTGGTTCTCTCTTCTCTGTCCATTGACGGCAGCGGGTTTCTCTGTGCATAGAAACATACGTAGAAAATAGAAGCAGGAGGAGGCTATTGGGCCCTTCAAACCTGCTCCGCCATTCATTATGATCATGGATGAGAATCAAGTTCAATACCCTGATCCTGCCTACCCCCTAAATCCCTTGATCCCTTTAGTTCCAAGAGCTATATCTTAACTCCTTCTTGAAATTACGCAACATTTTGGCCTCAACTACTTGCTGTGGTAGCGAATTCCACACATTCACCACCATCTGGGTGAAGAAATTTCTCCTCACCTCAGTCTTAAAAGGTTTGCCCCTTATCCTCAAAATAGGCCCCCAAGCTCTGGACTCCCCTACCATCAGGAACATTCTTTCTGAATCTACTCTGTCTAATGCTGGTAATAATAATAATCTTTATTGTCACAAGGAGGCTTACATTAACACTGCAAAGAAGTTACTGCGAGAAGCCCCTGGTCGCCACATTCCGGCGCCTGTTTGGGGACACAGAGGGAGAATTTAGAATGCCCAAATAACCAAACAGCACATCTTTCGGGACTTGTGGGAAGAAACCGGAGCACCCGGAGGAAACCCACGCACACATGGGGAGAATGTGCTAACTCTGCACAGACAGTAACACAAGGCGGGAATCGAACCTGGGACCCTAGCGCAACAGTGCTAACCACTGTTCTTGTTATAGTGTTATGGGACCCCTCTCACTCTTTTAAATGCCAATGAATATAATCCTAACCAACATGATCTTTCCCCATATGACAGTCCCACCAACTCAGGAATCAGCCTGGCAAACCTTTGCTGCATTCCCTCCATAGCAAGAGGACACCAAAACTGCACATGTTCCAGGTCTGGCCTCACCAATGCCCAACACAATTGCAGTAAAACATCCCTATTCCTAAACTCAAATCCTCTTGCTATGAAGGCCAACATACCATTTGCCTTCTGTACTGCCTGCTGTACCTTCGCACTTACTTTCACCAACTAATAAATCCGTCCTGACTTGCTCTGATTATACCACTGCTTTCCACATGCTTTGCGGTTAAATCCTTGATAATGGACTCTGCAGCACGGTGGCGCAGTGGTTAGCACTGCCGCATCACGGCACCGAGATCCCAGGTTCGATCCTGGCTCTGGTTCACTGTCTGTGTGGAGTTTGCACATTCTCCCCGTGTTTGCATGGGTTCCACCCCCACAACCCAAAGACGCGCAGGGTAGGTGGATTGGCCATGCCAAATTGCCCCTTAATTGGAAAAAATGAATCGGGTACACTAAATGTATTAAAAAAAAAGATAATGGACTCTAGCAGCTTCCCTACTACCGACGTCAGGCTCACTGATCCATAGTTTCCTGTTTTTTCTCAGCCCCCATTTTGAGTAGTGGGGTTACTGTCACTGCCCTTCAATCTGTAGGAATCATTCCAAAGTCCAATGAATTTTGGAAAATGATCACCAATGGATCTACTATTTCTAGGGCCACTTCTTTATGTACTCTGGGATGAAGATTATCAGGCCCTGGCGATTTGTCCATCTTCAATCCCCATAATTTCACCAAAACCATTTCTTTACGAATAATAATTCCCCTCAGCTTCTCACTAAAACTTGTGTTTCTCAGAACTTCTGGTACATTGCTTCTGTCTTCACAAACGAAGACATGAATAAAGTGCAAATGTAGTTGCTCAGCCATTTCTTTAATCCCTGTTATGAATTCCCCCGTTTCTGATTGTCAGGGGCCTACATTCATTTTTATCAATCTTTTTCTCTTTACATACCGACAACAACTTTTAGTCAGTTTCTATGTTCCCCGGTCGCTTACTTCCATATTTTTCCCTTCTTAATCAATCCCTTCATCCGCCTTTGCTGAATTTTAAATTGTTTGCCAAATTTTAAACTGTTTGCTGAATTTTAAACTGTTCCCAAACCTCAGGTCTACACATCGACCAAATGTAACGTGTAACTCGGGATTCAAAATGTGTATTCAAGGCATTCACATTTTCTGACACCTGTTTTCTCTGCTCATCAGTTATATTTAGGGTGATATACACTTTGTAGCAGACCGTCCTACGGACCATTAGAAGTCAAGCAACTCTTATCTTTTCAAGCCCGTTAATTGTGTTTGTTGCAATCTCATAGTTTTGCCATTGTAAGTGGAAAAAGTACCAGTTTTGCCACCCATTACTTTTCAAAGTTACTGGAAATAGAATTAGTCACCCTGCAATTTCCTTTCAGCCTTTGTTTGCCTGCTTGTTGTCCTTTTATGTTGTCTTTTCCTTCGTCCTTTTGCGGTAGCTATCTGCCGATTTGAACTGTTCTGTGTGCCTTCCGTAGCTGTGTCATCTTTCTGTGCCACTATTTCACTTGCAGCTTTTATTTCTTTTCCTGCAACTTTTTTTTTGCAGCTTCCGACCTTTGTGTGTTCCTGAGGTTCTTGGTGTCTTCTCTCCATCATTTCACGGGTGCGTAAATTTATTTTTTTGCAATTCTGTACAGTATGTTTCATGTACGATGACAATAGTCTTCATCAGTGTCTGTCTCTGTGAGAGGCTTCATTGAACTGAATTGAAACAGCAGCCTTCAGGCAGCCTGCCCCATGGCAGAGTCACATGACTATGGCAAGCCAGGTAGTCATTTAGCACTTCTTACGTCCAGTGGGTCCTCTTTTCACCTGCTCCAACAATACATGAACACCGTAAACCGACTGAAATTAACTTGCTACCAAGAGCAAATTGAGGGTAAGGGACACTATAATGGAATGCCAGCCGCAGCCTGAGCCAGAGTTTAACTGCATAGAACAAACACCACTGTTTAACCTATGTGGAAAAATGGCCAACAGCCTGAAAAGCTAGGCCAGATATAGAATTGGACAATATAAATTCAACAGCAGCCAGGCCTGATGGGAATTCGGACAGGCAAGTAAATATAGGCACTGATCAGGGACAAACAAAGGCAAGTGTGAACTTGTCCCAGAAGCTGGAGGTGCTCACCTTGACCAAATAGAACATAGAACATAGAACAGTACAGCACAGAACAGGCCCTTCGGCCCTCGATGTTGTGCCGAGCAATGATCACCCTACTTAACCCACGTAACCCATATATCCGTAACCCAACAATCCCCCCATTAACCTTACACTACGGGCAATTTAGCATTGCCAATCCACCTAACCCGCACATCTTTGGACTGTGGGAGGAAACCGGAGCACCCGGAGGAAACCCACGCACACACGGGGAGGACGTGCAGACTCCACACAGACAGTGACCCAGCCGGGAATCGAACCTGGGACCCTGGAGCTGTGAAGCATTGATGCTAACCACCATGCTACCGTGAGGCCCCAAAAACATAATTTTGTGTACTGGCCAGTATCTGCCAGATTCACAGGCAGATGAGTTCCAGTATCTGCCAAACTCAAAGACACCTCAGTTCCAATATCAACCTGACTCACAGACACCTCAGTTCCAGTATTGGCCAAACGCACAGGCACCTCCATTCCAGTATCGACCAGACTCACAGACACTTAGTTCCAGTATTTGCCAAACTCACAGGCATTTCAGTTCCAGTATTGACCAGACTCACAGGCATCCCAGTTCCAGTATTGACCAGACTCACAGACACCTCAATTCCAGTATTGACCAGACTCACAGGGACCTCAGTTCCAGTATTGACCAGACTCACAGGGACCTCAGTTCCAGTATTGACCAGACTCACAGGCACCTCAATTCCAGTATTGACCAGACTCACAGGCACCTCAGTTCCAGTATTGACCAGACTCACAGACGCCTCAGTTCCAGTATTGACCAGACTCTCAGGCACCTCAATTCCAGTATCAACCAGACTCACAGACACCTCAGTTCCAGTATTGACCAGACCCACAGACACCTCAGTTCCAGTATCGACCAGAACCACAGACACCTCAGTTCCAGTATCAACCTGACTCACAGGCACCTCAGTTCCAGTATTGACCAGACTCACAGACACCTCAGTTCCAGTATCAACCAGACTCACAGGCACCTCAGTTCCAGTATTGACCAGACCCACAGACACCTCAGTTCCAGTATCGACCAGACCCACAGACACCTCAGTTCCAGTATCAACCAGACTCACAGGCACCTCAGTTCCAGTATTGACCAGACTCACAGGCACCTCAGTTCCAGTATCAACCAGACTCACAGGCACTTCAGTTCCAGTATTGACCAGACTCACAGGCACCTCAGTTCCAGTATCAACCAAACTCACAGGGACCTCAGTTCCAGTATTGACCAGACTCACAGACACCTCAGTTCCAGTATCGACCAGACTCACAGACACCTCAGTTCCAGTGTCAACCAGACTCACAGGCACCTCAGTTCCAGTATTGACCAGACTCACAGGGACCTCAGTTCCAGTATTGACCAGACTCACAGACACCTCAGTTCCAGTATCGACCAGACCCATAGACACCTCAGTTCCAGTATCAACCAGACTCACAGGCACCTCAGTTCCAGTATTGACCAGACTCACAGGCACCTCAGTTCCAGTATTGACCAGACTCACAGGGACCTCAGTTCCAGTATTGGCCAGACTCACAGACACCTCAGTTCCAGTATTGACCAGACTCACAGGGACCTCAATTCCAGTATTGACCAGACTCACAGACACCTCAGTTCCAGTATTGACCAGACTCACAGGGACCTCAGTTCCAGTATTGACCAGACTCACAGACACCTCAGTTCCAGTATTGGCCAGACTCACAGACACCTCAGTTCCAGTATTGACCAGACCCACAGACACCTCAGTTCCAGTATTGACCAGACTCACAGACACCTCAGTTCCAGTATTGACCAGACTCACAGGCACCTCAGTTCCAGTATCAACCAGACTCACAGGCACCTCAGTTCCAGTATTGACCAGACTCACAGACACCTCAGTTCCAGTATCAACCAGACTCACAGGCACCTCAGTTCCAGTATTGACCAGACTCACAGACACCTCAGTTCCAGTATTGACCAGACTCACAGACACCTCAGTTCCAGTATTGACCAGACCCACAGACACCTCAGTACCAGTATTGACCAGACTCACAGGCACCTCAGTTCCAGTATTGACCAGACTCACAGGGACCTCAGTTCCAGTATTGACCAGACTCACAGACACCTCAGTTCCAGTATTGACCAGACTCACAGGGACCTCAGTTCCAGTATTGACCAGACTCACAGGGACCTCAGTTCCAGTATTGACCAGACTCACAGGGACCTCAGTTCCAGTATTGGCCAGACTCACAGACACCTCAGTTCCAGTATTGACCAGACCCACAGACACCTCAGTTCCAGTATTGACCAGACTCACAGACACCTCAGTTCCAGTATTGACCAGACTCACAGGCACCTCAGTTCCAGTATTGACCAGACTCACAGACACCTCAGTTCCAGTATTGACCAGAATCACAGGCACCTCAGTTCCAGTATTGACCAGACTCACAGGCATCTCAATTCCAACATTGACCAGACTCACAGGGACCTCAGTTCCAGTATTGACCAGACTCACAGGCACCTCAGTCCCAGTATTGACCAGACTCACAGGCATCTCAGTTCCAGTATTGACCAGACTCACAGACACCTCAGTTCCAGTATTGACCAGACGCACAGGCACCTAAATTCCAACATTGGCCAGACTCACAGGCACCCGAATTCCAGTATTGACCAGACCCACAGACACCTCAGTTCCAGTATTGACCAGACTCACAGACAGTTTGGAAGGTCTAATATAGTTGGGAAACATACAGTAAATTGGAAGAACCCCTAAGAGTATTGACAGGTAGAGGGATCTGGGTGTACAGGTCCACAGGTCACTGAAAGTGGCAACACAGGTGGAGAATGTAATCAAGAAGGTATACGGCATGCTTGCCTTCATCAGCCAGGGCATTGAGTGTAAAAATTGGCAAGTCATGTTGCAGCTGTTTAGAACTTTAGTTAGGCTACACTTGAAATATAGTGTTCAATTCTGGTCGCCACACTATCAGAAGGATGCAGAGGAGGTTTACCAGGATGTTGCCTGGTATGGAGGGAATTAGCTATGGGGAGAGGTTGGATAAACTAGGCTGTTCTCACTGGAGCAACAAAGGTTAAGGGGTGACAAGATAGAAGTCGACAAAATTATGTGGGGCATGGGACAGAGTGAATAGTCAGAAGCTTTTTCCCCAGGGTGGAGGGGTCAATTACTGGGGGGCATAGGTTTAAGCTGTGAGGGGCAAAGTTTAGACGAGATGTGCAAGGTAAGTTTTTTTTTGCACAGAGGGTAGTGGGTGCCTGGAATCTGCTGCCAGAAAAGGTGGTGGAAGCAGGTACGATAGTTACATTTAAGGTGCGTCTTGACAAATACAAATCGGATGGGAATAGAGGGATACGGACCCCGAAAGTGGGGAAGATTTTAGGTTCGACAGGTAGCATGTTCAGCGCAGACTTGGGGGGCCGAAGGGCCTGTTACTGTGCTGTACTTTTCTTTGCTCTTTTATCACTGTTTAGACTACAAATGAGCCCTCATCACGAACTGCAATTAGGGTAAAACAATTTAGGAGTTGGGCCTGAAATGACCACAGGAGCTTTATTTCAGGAGGTCTGTGGAAGATCATGCATCAGTCTCCACATTGCTAAATTGTTTAACTTCTGCCAGATCTACAAATCGGTCCCAACAATGTTAAATTTAGACAATTATGTTCATTGATAATTGCTCAATCATGAAACATCGGATAAAAGCATATTACTGCGGATGCTGGAATCTGAAACGAAAGAGAAAATGCTGGAAAATCTCAGCAAGTCTGGCAGCATCTGTAATGAGCGAAAAAAGCTTTCGAGTCCAATGACTTTGTCAAAGCTAACAGACAAAGTGGGACATGTCATTGTGTTAAAGATATATCCAATTTCCTGATTAAATCAGACTCATTCAAATACAAAATCCTGATCGAATATCTTGCAGGACAAAATTTAAAAGCACCTGCTGTCATCTTTCATTGTATTCATAATGCCGTCAAACAGCCAATACCTTGCTTATCTCAGTGGCTTGTGATTCAAATGTGAAAACCTGTACAGCTTCCATCCCGGAACTTGTTAACGAGAAACAAGGATCTGAGGGAACGTTTGATAGCCTGCTTTAGTTTTCCCCTTGAGTGTTGCTTTGTGTTGATGTTGTGCCTTTTTGACTGTTTGGCGCAACATTTCGAGGATGACTTCCTTGCACCCATTGCTCTGCCGCTGCTCATGAATGATCAAAGGAGACCATTGACCTGTACTGTTGTTTTGGATATGAGGCCACGTGAGGGAACGAACCTTTGGCTCTGTCATGCGGTCCATAAAATTTTCAGTTCGCCAGGTCAGCATGCGACCTTTTCAGCTCAAACATTTGAAGAGAAGCATCGATTCCATAGGCCATTATTTTAACCCACTGTTTTCTAAGCTGTAACAAGTAAATGTTTCGTGCCAGAAGGCTGCAAACGCCCACCATTAATTGTCTTCTTTTACAACAACAACTTGCATTTGTATAACACCTTTAGTGCAGAACAAATTTGGCACTGAACCACTTAGCCCTGTGTTTTGGGCCTCTTGGGTACGCGCACTCTCAGCGGGTCGGGAAGCGGACTCGAAACGCGTCCCCAGCCGGAGTTAGCCAATTAACAACCATCCGGCATTGAACACACTCTGGGAAAGGTGGGAAGAGGGCGAGGGCAGAAAAAGGGGAGTGTGTGGGCTGGCGCTTCTAATGTGCTCCCTCAGGGGGACAGGCACTGCGCAGCAGTCTCGGGGAGCTGCTGACCCGTGAAAAGTAAGTATCAATTTTAAAACTATGCCGCGCGCATATAGGCAGCTGAACAGACACAGACCCCAGACACATTTGTTCATTTTATTTCAGTCCTCACGGTTCACCCACCCCTCAAATAGAGGGTGCAGCTAAAACATAAAGGCTGACTGGCCTATTGGGCCACCTGCCAATGATAAAAGCAGATGGGCATTCAATCGGTCCTCTCACAGGCTAAATTTCCAGTCCGATTATCGGAGGGTGTGCTTCTCCCTCTTCCAAGTGTCCGCTGGCCAAAATATTGCGCAAAAGCATGATGATGTCTTCTCCCAAGGTATCACCTGCTTCTGTGCTGAGTCCGAGCCCACCTGAGGAATGTAAAATTCTAGCCATGAAATGATATTGGAATAAATATCCAAAAGTTTGGCTCAAGCGATTTAAACAACAACTTAAAGAAGAAGAAGAGATCGGCAGAGAAGTGGAAAATAATGGAAGGTGATTCCAGACTTTAAGGCCAAGGCAGCTGAAAGGCATTCCCACCAATAGGAAATCAGAACGGTGCAAGAGGCCAGAATTGGAGATGCACAGTGATCTTCGAAGAGCCAAAGAAGGTAACAGGGTTGGATCTCAAGAATATAAGTCCTACGAACATGAGAACACAAGAAATAGAAGCAGGAGTAGGCCACACAACCCCTCTGGTATTCAATACGCTCCAGTATTCAATATGATCATGACTAATGTTCTATCTTGGCTTCACCTTTCTGCCCTTTCCCCAAATATTGCAGATGTTAATTTATGTTCACGGAGCTATCAACGGGCAGCACGGTAGCACAGCGGTTAGCAGGTTGCTTCACAGCTCCAGAGTCCCAGATTCGATTCCCGGCTTGGGTCACTGTCTGTGCGGAGTCTGCACGTTCTCCCCATGTCTGCGTGGATTTCCTCCGGGTACTCCAGTTTGCTCCCACACTTCAAAGATGTGCAGGTTAGGTGGATTCGACAAAACCCAGTTCCTCATTCAGGGCCCCCCCGTTCAGGCCCCCCTTCATCTGACTGATCTTTGAACTTGACATGCTGGGAGAGATATCATATGTTTCCAATAATTGAGGGGGAAGACTACAACTAACCGCTCTTATCAATTGACAGGCTTGGAATCATAGAATCCCTACAGCACAAAAAGAGTCCATTTGGCCTATCACGTTTGCACCGACACTTTGAAAGACCACCCTACCTAGGCCCAATCCCCCACCCTGTAACCTCATCCTCAGGAGTAATTTTGCATCTCCAATCCACCTAACCTGCACATCTGTGGACTGTGGGAGGAAAATGGAGAACCCAGAGGAAAAAGTGCAAACTCCACACAGGCACCTAAGGGTGGAATCAAACCTGGGTCCCTAGCGTTGTGAGGCAGCATTTCGGAGCTCTCTCACAATGCTCCCGACATAGCCAGATTTGCGCCAGGCACAACATGGTTGGAGAATCACCCCTTACATTCCCTAGTTCTAGGATGTCCAGCTAGCGGTAATAACCTCTCAGCATCTAACATGTCAAGTCCTCTGGCAATTTTATTGTTACATATCAGAGAAAACATCCCTGCTGGTGAAGCATCACGAGATTTGTCGTGACATTATCACGATTTCAAGGTGAAAGGGGGAAAGTTTAAGGGAGATGTGCGTGGAAAGTTTTTTACGCAGAGGGTGGTGGGTGCCTGGAACGCTTTGCCAGCGGAGGTGGAAGAGGCGGGTACGATAGCATCATTTAAGATGCATCTGGACAGATATATGAACGGGCGGGGAACAGAGGGAAGTAGACCTTGGAAAATAGGAGACAGGTTTAGATAAAGGATCTGGATCGGCACAGGCTGGGAAGGCCGAAGGGCCTGTTCCTGTGCTGTAATCTTCTTTGTTTTTTTTCTTTGTTATTAGCAGTGAGTGTTTGTGTGGGAGTCAGTTCTCCATCTTAGATTGTATGAGCAACGTTCCTGCTAAAACCTCTCATCGTGTTTGTAAGAATTCAGAGGTTGGGCACCCCCATACCTTTTCACTTTTCAGCAAATTCAAAGATATTAAAAAAGAGAAAACTGGGACGAGGGTTGAGGCAAGAAATTGGAATTGCTGAACAAAAAAAAGATGAGTAACAAAATCGGTGGAGACGGCATCGACAGCAGAAACAATTCTCAGGACCGATTCACACACACACAGGTTGGGTAGAGCAAGTCGCTGATGCTGAAGGTTTTTACAAAAAAATAGCGATTGCAACCATGAGTAAAGAAGAATGACAGCTGTAAAACCTGCTTGGCGTTGAAGGTGCAGAGTCTGGGCTGCAGCGTCTGCACACGTGGTGATGCTATACGAGCTGCAGGAAACGGGGATTCAGAAGTCTTCCGACTCTGTACAGGTCACTACTCCGGAAAAAGTCAAACTACAATCAGGCAAAAAGGAAAAACAATCCCAAGCTGCATTGTGGATAAGGGGATTGCTTGTGTCGAACATCCAAAAGAATTGGAAGGGAGGAAATTGGTTGAAGTACAGACCCCAGGAGCTGGTATTTGGAATGGCAGGAAAAATGAATACGATGGATGCATTTGGGGGCGGCACGGTAGCACAGAGGTTAGCACTGTTGCTTCACAGCGGCAGGCTCCCAGGTTCGATTCCCGGCTGGGTTATTTTATATGCGGAATCTGCACATTCTCCCCATATCTGCATGGGTTTCCTCCGGGAGCTCCGGTTCCCTGCCACAAGTCCCGAAAGACGTGCTGTTAGGTAATTTGATATTCTGAGTCCTCCCTCAGTGTACCGAACAAGCGCCAGAATGTGGCGACTCAGGGCTTTTCACAGTAACATCATTGCAGTGTGAATGTAAGTCTACTTGTGACAATAAAGATTATTATTGAATTTCAAAGGATCAACTGTTATTCTTCTAAATATTGGTCAATTCTGCATAACTGCTCTGCTTTAGACAGCCGGTCCATCCCAGCATGAAGAGAAAATACTGCCATATTTACACATGTACATTTGTACCTAATGCCCATTGAAAGGCACTCTGGCCATGTTTATTGTAGAGTAGCTCAATAAGTAGAAAACTTTGGAGTTAGTTTTTAATACATTAGTTCCACATTTTTTTATTCATGCTAGGGGCGAACCTGCATCAGAGTTTAATGCGCTCCCATCCCCAGGACTGGGCTGGGAATCAGGGGAGCAAGTGGGGATAGAGGGAGGTGCTATGGCCGTCTCTCATTCTCACCTCTACTGGGATTTGTCCAGCAGCATAAGTTTTGCAAGGAATCCTGACCACCCTGATGCCAGCTGAGGCCCTTAAGTGGCAAATTAATGGCCATCGTGGCAGGTGGGCAATTTGCCACATGAGGTCTCCAGAAAAAGCGAGATCAGAAGGATGAGTCCTCCTGATTAGGTACCCTGTAGGCTCACAGAGTCTGGGGCAACCCCTGCTGGAAGTTCCTCCATCACCCTCGTGACCAGCCGCCAAGCCCCCCAAACACCCCCTCATATTGGGTCCGGGCCTTCTTTGACCCGCCAAGCTCCGACTCCACTTACTCACGCTCCTGGTTCAGGGCCCGCTACAGTCCCAGCATTGGTCAACACTCCCAGTGGCGCTGCTGGCACTGAATAGCTGTCAGCCCTTTAAATGGCCAGCAACTCTCTGAGGGACATTTTGGAATGGTCTCCTGCAAGCAGCTCCAGTTGGAAAAAAAAGATAACCGAGAAGCACCAGGGATAAGTAAAGTGGTAAGTAATTATAATCACTAAAAGGTAAAAGCACATTGGATTCAGGGTGATTTGATGAGGTGAATTCAAAATTGGCTTAGTGGTAGGAGACAAAGAGTGGTGGGAAATTACTGTTTGTGTGATTGGAAGTCGGTATCCAGTGGCGTACCACAGGGATCGGTGCTAGGTCCCCTATTGTTTGTGATACACATAAACAACATAGATCAGAATGTGGGGGCAGGATGATGCGTATGTTTGCGGATGGCACAAAGAGTGGCAACATGTTTAATAGTGAGGAAGAAAGTCTCAGATTGCAGGGAGATATCGACCGGTTGGTCAGATGGGCTGATCAGCCAGTGGCAGATGGAATTTAACCCTGAAAAATGTGAAGTGATGCACTATGGAAGGAGTAACAAGACAAGGGATTACTCAATGAATGGCAGGACATCAGGAAGCTCAGAGGGATCTTGGGGTGATAGTCCACGGATCCCTGAAGGCGGCAGGACAGATGAAGACGGTAGTTAAGAAGGCATATGGGATACTTGCCTTTATCAGTCTTGGCATAGATCATAAGAGCAGGAAGGTTATGTTGGAGCTGCACAAAACTTTGTTTTGGCCACAGCTGGAGTACTGTGCACAGTTCTGGTCACCTCACTATAAGAAGGATGTGATTGCACTGGAGAGGATGCAGAGGAGATTCACCAGGATGTTGCCTGGGATGAAACATTTGAGTTATGAAGAGAGGCTGGATGGGCTCGGGTTACTTTCTTTAGAGCAGAGAAGGCTGAGGGGTTTACAGTGCAGAAGGATGCCACCCGGTCCATCGAGTCTGCACCAGGTTCTGGGTTAATGACAAGTAGCCGCAATGGAAGATTGATATCAGCAATGGAAAATAAGGCTTGCTCTTTCCTCATGCAGCAACAGAAATCTAAAGGAACCTTTTAACCAAAGCCCGTGTCTTGAAAAATATTGTAAGAAGTCTTGCAACTTCCGGTTAAAGTCCGACAGGTTTGTTTCGAATCACTAGCTTTCGGAGCTGCTTTGACTTTGCCTGTATACATGTTTCTGGAACCCACCTCTTCATTCACCTGAGGAAGGAGCTGTGCTTCGAAAGCTGGTGATTCGAAACAAACCTGTTGGACTTTAGCCTGATGTAGTAAGACTTCTTGCTGTGTCCACCCCAGTCCAACGCCAGCATCTCCACATCTTGAAAAATATTAACTGCACCTGCATGCTAACCAACACCATTTTAAAGATGAAGTCAATTTTCAGAATATCAGCCAGCTTCACACACGCTATCTTATCTATTTTCATGTTTTTCCTTCTTTGTTCGACATGAAATCCTGTTCTGTGGAGTTCATATTTATTAATTTTCTCTCCTGATTGTTTTTGCTCAGTGAGATGGTGACGTTGGAAACTTCATTCCCTTATGACGGATGAATTGAATCAATAGTAAAGAAAATGAATTAAGAGAAAAATAATGCATCAGGACTGAACCAGAGGGAGGAACTGATTAAGAAGGAGCACATTAGGGAATGAAACGCATTCCTGTGTTTTGTTTCCATGGTAAAGAAGAACCCTGGTTGCGATGCGCAACAACTTCATAAACGGATTCACAATGATCTCTGTAACAACAGCAACATTTATATTGTGCCTTTAACATAATAAAGCATCCCAAAACGCTTCACAGGAGAGCGTTAAATAGCAAATGCTGACACCAGAGAGGTAGAGTGCGATGGAGAGGTTTAGGGCAGGGAGTTCCACTTTTAGGGTTGAGGCAGCAGCAACAATGTTCATCAATGTTCGAGTGATTAAATGGGGTTTGCCCAAGAGGCCAGAATTGGAGAAGCACAGATCTCTCGGAGTGATGTGGTTCTGGAGATTACAGAGGTAGGGCAGCACAGTAGCATGGTGGTTAGCATAAATGCTTCACAGCTCCAGCGTCCCAGGTTCGATTCCCGACTGGGTCACTGTCTGTGCGGAGTCTGCACGTCCTCCCCGTGTGTGCGTGGGTTTCCTCCGGGTGCTCCGGTTTCCTCCCACAGTCCAAAGATGTGCGGGTTAGGTGGATTAGCTATGCTAAATTGCCTTTAGTGTTCTAAAAAAAAAATAAGGTTAATGGGGGGGGGGGTTGTTGGGTTACTGGTATAGGGTGGATACGTTGACTTGAGTGGGGTGATCATTGCTCGGCACAACATTGAGGGCCGAAGGGCCTGTTCTGTGCTGTACTGTTTAAAAAAAAAGAAAAAAGGATGGGTTGAGGCTGTGGAGGGATTTTGAAGAGGTGACTAAGTGAGTGGACATGTTGTTTGTATGGACTTCCAGAGGGCATTTGATAAAGTCCCACATAAGAGACTGTTAACCGAGGTGGAAGCCCAAGGAGTTGAGGGAAAATTACTGACATAGCGAGGAAATTGGTTGAATGGCAGGGGACAGAAAGTCGGGTAATGGGTAGGTACTCAGATTGGCAGGATGTGACTAGCGGTGTCCCACAGGGATCTGTGTTCACAATAGGGCCACAATTGTTCACATTATTCATTAACGACTTGGATAATGGCATAGAAAGTCATATATCCAAATTTGCTGACAACACAAAGTTGGGTGGCATTGTAGACAGTGTAGATGACGGCATAAAATTATAAAAGGATATTAATAGACTAGGTGAATGGGCAAAACTGTGTCCAGTGAATTTCAATGTAAGCAAGCGTGAGAGTATCCATGATAGAGCAGAGTAAAAACATAGAGCAGAAAACTTTATAGATGGTATGAAGCTAAATTCAGTGGATATCCAAAGAGACCTTGAGGTACAGGTGCATAGATCTTTGAAATGCCACAAACAAGTGCAGAAAGTATCCAAGAAGGCAAATGAATGTGGCACGGTGGCACAAGGGCCGGCATGGTGGCACAAGGGGTAGTACTGCCGCCTCACAACGCTAGAGACCCAGGTTCAATTCTGGCCTTGGGTGACTGTCTGTGTGGAGTTTTCAGTTTCTCTCCGTGTCTGCGTGGGTTTCCTCCGGGTGCTCCGGTTCCTCCAACAGTCCAAAGATGTGCAGGTTAGCTGGATTGGCCATGATAAATTGCCCTTTAGTGTCCAAAGGCATGCAGGTTATGTGGGGTTACGGGGATAGGGCAGGGGAGTGAACCTAGGTAGGGTGCTCTTTCAGTGGGTTAGTGCAGACTCGATGGGCTGAATGGCCTCCTTCTGCATTGTAGGAATTCTATTTCTATGTTTATATCTGGATGACTGGAGTATAAGGATGCAGAGGCTGTTTTGCAGCTATACAAACACTTGGTTAGACCCCACTTGGTGTAGTATGAGCAGAGCTGGGCACCACACCTTAGGAAGGATATTTTGGCCTTGGATGGAGTGCAATGTAGGTTTATAAAATGATACCTGGACTTCAGGGGTTATGAGTAGAGATTACACCAATTAAGCCTCTTTTCTTTAGAATCTAGAATGAAAAAGTGTGATCTGATCGAAGACTTCAAGATATTAACAGGAAAAGACAGAGCAGCTACCGCTAAAGGCTGAATTCTCTGTTTGAGAAACTACGATTTCCCGCCAGAGATGAATCATCTCTGATTTTCGCTCGCGCTGGAAGCTGGAATCTCTATCCCTTGCCATGCAAATCTATGCATGGCGGGGACTGCAAGAGATTGCCTGGTGAATCCAGCGATCGGGCCGCCATTTTGAGTGGACGGCACAATAGCGCGGTCCGGCAACTGGCCTCTCACCACCGCAACACAATGCCATACCCCCCTTCACAGGATTCACTGAATCGCTTCCACCACATGGTACGAAGGTGACCAGAGCCCCCTGTCACGAACCCCCACCTGGACCCCCATTACAGAGACCCCAACCAGAGACATCTCCATAAGACAGGCACCACCAATGACCCCCCTATAAAAGAGATCCCGAACAGAGACTCCACCATTGCAGAGACAACCACAGACACCCCCCCCCCCCCCCCCCCCCGCAAAGAAAAAGGCCCCACCAGAAACCCCCTATAAGAGAGACCCCCAACAGATACCCCTGGTTGGAAGCTCAAAAACAGTCCAGACAGAGACAGTGAAATCAATCACTGCTCTAAAACTTACCTTTGCCCAGCTGCTGGCTCAGGCACAGGACGCATCACCTGTAAATCCCTAGAAAGCGAATACCACCTCAGATATTTCACATTCACATCAATGCAAACTGGTTTTACTAGCTGTGATTCACAGCCTCTGGTGCCAATTCCCTTAAATAGTTACCCCCTTGGTCCACCACGAGGTCCTCCACGCCAGGGCCACGCTGGGAAATACCAATTCTTGCCCATGTGAATCCCGGCCTACAGGACCGGATATTCCTGCTGGCTTGGAGAATCAGGTGGTCAGCTGTTGATAGGATGCAAATGGGACAATTTAACCTATTTTCATCCTCCCCCAGGTGCAAATCTCGATACCGCTGCCAGCAGGTGACCGGAACATCGGAACGGTGTCCACCCCTTTTGTTGGACGATGCTGCTTCTCCGTCGAATTGGGAACCCAGCTACGGGTGACGGACAATCCAGCCCAAAATGTTTCCACTGGCTATTGATTCCAATAAATGACAAGGCTAAGGCATTCGCAAAAATCTTCAGCCAGAAATGGCGAGTGGATGACGGACGGCATGGTAGCACAGTGGTTAGCACTGTTGCTTCACTGCTTCACGTCTTGGTTCACGTGGGTTTCCTCCGGGTGCTCCTGTTTCCTCCCACAAGTCCCGAAAGACGTGCTGTTAGATAATTTGAACAATCTGAATTCTCCCTCAGTGTACCCGAACAGGCACCAGAATGTGGCGACGAGGGGCTTTTCACAGTAAATTCATTGCAGTGTTAATGTAAGCCTACCTGTGACAATAAAGATTATTATTATTATCTCGGTCTCCTCCGGAGGTCCCAAGCATCACAGAGGTTAGTTTTCAACCAATATGATTCACTCCATGTGATATCAAGAAATGGCTGAAGGCACTGAATAGAACATACAGTGCAGAAGGACGCCATTCGGCCCAGTGAGTCTGCACCGACCCACTTAAGCCCTCACTTCCACCCTATCCCCGTAACCCCATAACCCCTCCTAACCTTTTTGGTAACTAAGGGCAATTTATCATGGCCAATCCACCGAACCTGCACGTCTTTGGGCTGTGGGAGGAAACCGGAGAACCCGGGGGAAACCCTCGCAAACACGGGGAGAACGTGCAGACTCTGCACAGACAGTGACCTAGTGGGGAATCGAACCTGGGACCCTGGCGCTCTGAAGCCACAGTGCTACCACTTGTGCTACCGTACAGCCCGATACAGCAAAGGCTATGGGCCCTGACGATATTCCGGCCAAAGTACTGAAGTCTTGTGTTCCAGAACTCACCGCACCCTTAGCCAAGCTGTTCCAGTAACTGGAACACTGGCATTTATCCAGCAATGTGAAAAACTGCCCAGTTATGTCCTGTGCACGGGAAGCGGGACAAATCCAACCCAGTCAATTACCACCCTTTCAGTCTACTCACCATCATCAACAAACTGATGGAAGGAGTCATCAACAGTTCTATCAAGCGGCACTTACTCAGCAATAACCTGCTTGGTTTGGAATCTGCCAGGGTCACTCAGCACCTGACGTCATTACAGCTTTGGTTCATACATGGAAAAACAAGCTGAATGCCAAAGGTGAGGTGAGAGTGACTGCCCTTGACATCAAGGTAGCATTTGATCGAGTATGGCATCAAGGAGTTCTAGCTAAACTGGAGTCAATGGAAATCAGGGGAAAACGCTCCACTTGTTGGAAACATACTTGGCACAAAGGAAGATGGTTGTAGTATGTGGAGGTCAATCATCTCAGCTCCAGGACATCACTACAGGAGTTCCTGAGGGTAATGTCCTCGGCCCAACCATCAGCAGCTTCAGCAATGATCTCTCTTCCATCATCAGGTCGGAAGTGAGGATGTTTGCGGATGACTGCACAATGTTCAGCACCATTCGTGACTCCTCAGATACTGAAGCAGTCCATGTCCAAATGCAACAAGACCTGGACAACATCCAGGCTTGGGCAGACAAGTGGCAAGTTACATTTGTGCTACAAAAGTGCCAGACAATGACCATCTCCCACAAGAGAGGACCTAACCATCGCCCCTTGACATTCACTGGTATTACCATCGCTGCATCCCCCACAATCAACATGAGACACTGAACTGGACTAGCCATATTAATACTGTGGCTACCAGTGCAGGTCATAGGCTAGGAATTCTATGGCGGGTAACTGACCTCCTGACCCCCCCCCCCCCCCCCCCCCCCCCCCAAAGTCTGTCCACCATGTACAAGACACAAGTCAGGAGAATTTTTAAAATAAATTTAGAGTAACCAATTATTCTTCTTTTTCCAATTTAGGGGCGATTTAGCATGGTCAATCCACCTAACCAGAACATGTTTGGGTTATGGGGGTGAAACCCACGTAGACATGGGGAGAATGTGCAAACTCCATATGGACAGTGATCCAGGGCCGGGATTCAAACCCGGGTCCTCAGCGCCGCAGTCCCAGTGCTAACCACTGTGCCACATGCCGCCCTTCAAATCAGGAGTGCAATGGAATACACTCCACTTGCCTGGATAAGTGCAGCTCCAACAACACTGAAGAAACTTGACATCATCTACGACAAAGCAGCCCGCTTGATTGCTCCCCCTTCCACAAACATTCAAGCCCTCCGGACAAACAGTGGCAGCCATGTGTACCATATACAGGATGCACTGAAGTCACTCCCCAAGCTTCGTTATCTTGGACAACACCTTCCAAACCCACGACTGCACCCATCTAGAAGGACATGAACAGCAGATACTGGAAACCACACCCACTGGATGTACCCCTCCAAGTCATTCTACACCCTGACGTGGAAATATATCACTGTTGCATCACCTTTGCTGGGGCAAAATACTGGAACTCCCTGCCAAACAGCACAGTGGGTGTACCTACACATCAAGGACTGCAGCAGTTCAAGAATGCAGCTCACTTCCACCTTCTGAAGGGCAATAAATACCAGCGACGTCCACATCACATGAATGAATTTTAAAAATCTGCGGAGTACATTCTGAAAATTATGGCCAGACCGTTGAGGAGAGATATGAGGGGCTGGTTTAGCACAGTGGGCTAAACAACTGGCTTGTAATGCAGAACAAGTAGTGAACAGTAGTGAACTCGCCAACATTGAGGGCATTTAAAAATTTATTGGATAAGCATATGGATGATAAGGGCATAGTGTAGGTTAGATGGCCTTTAGTTTTTTTTTTCCATGTCGGTGCAACATCGAGGGCCGAAGGGCCTGTACTGCGCTGTATCGTTCTATGTTCTATGTTCTATGTTCTAAGACCAGCAGCGCAGGTTCAATTTCCGTACCGGCCTCCCCAAACAGGTGCCGGAATGTGGTGACTAGATGCTTTTCAGAGTAACTTCATTGAAGCCTACTTGTGACAATAAGCAATTATTTATTTTGGAAGCACTTCTACACAGAAATCTCTTCTGGTAGAGATTTGGAACTCTCTTCCACAAATGGGAATTAATGCTGGATCAGTGTTCATTTTTAACTCTGAGATAGATAAATTGTTGTCGAGCAAAGGTATTAAAGAACATGGGCCAAATTCAGATGTATGGAATTAGGCCATTGATCAGCCCTGATCTCACTGAATGGCGGAGCAGGCTCGAGGGGCTGAACGGCGCCCTGCTGTTCCTATGTTCCTATGATTTGAAAATATGATGAAAAATTCTTGACTCAGTCATTGTTTAACTTTTTTATTAATAGGTCGTGGGCATCACTGGCTGGGCCACCATTTGTCACTCATCCCTAATTGCTCTTGAACTGAATGGTTTCCTCGGCCTTTTCAGAGGGCATTTAAGTTCTTTAGTCACATGTAGGCCAGGCTAGGTAAAGATAGAAGACCAGATGTGTCCTTACGATAGCAGACCTTTAATTCCAGACTCTGGATTCAAATTTCACCATCTGCTGTGGTGGGATTGGGACCTGGGTCCCCACAACATTACCCTGGATCTCTAGATTACTGATGCAGTTGCAATACCACTACGCTGTGGTGATCTGCATCACTGTAAATACACAAGGGGTTAATGTAAATACACATAGACTAGATAGACCCTAGAGGGAGCACCAGAGACATGACACACAGACATTCAACCAATAGGCCAGTAAGATAGGACACAACCAATGGGCATTCAAGACACACGCAGAGGTGACACTACCACAGGAGGGCATTACACCAACCCATATAAAAGGACACAGCACACATGATCTTCCTCTTTCCAGTGGAGACACTCAGTGAGTACGCAGGGTTAATTGAACGCATCACACCCACCACGTGGATTGTAGCAGACTGGTTTGTCAGTCTGAGTAGCTATAGCAGGATTAACAGGAGAGTCGAATCCAAGTAGGAGAATCGTTAAGTTTAATAAATGTGTTAAAGCTCTGTCCAAGTCTGAACCTTCCTTTGTCAGAGTGCACATCAAGGAAGCAGCTTATGGTACGTCAAGAGCATGACAAAACATACGCCACTGCCTCCTCTGCTGAATGAGGACAGTAAAGCTGGGTGAACAGGTAACGCTGTGACCTAGACAGCAGGGTTTGGAAGCACTGAAATGTATGGTGTTAACTCTATAATAACCACCGGTAGTAAGTCTTGAATTCTTTGACTGCAAGTTTATTGTGTTCAGTAATCATTTCCCCTACAAGAAAACAGTGCCCCCTGTATCCCCTGAAGTCAATTAAACAATAAGTGAAGTCAATTAAACACTTAATTCCCTAGTTCCAACTTATGTGCTCGGGGACATTGATTCTTTCCTAACATATAGAGGATAGAATGTGGGAGAAAATTCCAGGAGTGCTTTGAAATAGTGCGGTCGAGAGTTTAAGAAAAATGCATGGATGAGGATTTCAGCCGCATATGAGCTGAGGCAAGGGACAAAATCTAGGAATGCGGAAATAAGTGGTCGAAGTGATGGTGCAGATGCACAGTTGGAAGGTAACCTCAAATATGGCACAAGTGTTTCAGTCTGCTTTAGCCAAAGCCTGTTGTCAGAGAGCATGATAAAGTTAGTTGCTAGGGAGCGGAATTTGTGGTGTGGACCGAGACAGCACTTCCCAAAGTGTAACTGCAGAAACTGTCTGCACATTCAGTGCAAGGTGAGGAACAAGCAGTCTGATCATATAAATACAGCGAAGGAGTTGTATACCTCGCAAAATAATAAATGTGTAGATGACTTGAAAAATATTTCCCATCTCATATTCTTCAGACAGCGGATATTCTGATTGGAACCTCATTCTGGAGCCATTTTGACAAATTAGGCCAATAATTCAGAATCAATATTATTCCTTAACAATGAGCTGGCGTGCAGAACTAACCAACTTTTTCACTCCTTTCAGTTGTCCAGGTGGCCATCAGAGGTGAGGGCGCCATTTCCCAAAGAAATAAGTAAGCAGGGAAGGCCTTTTTAATACTTGCATCCATGAAGATGCTCCATGTTGACGAACCCTCTCAATTCCCAAGCTGCTTCAGCAACACACATCTCCAGCATTGGGTCTGCCAGGGCTCAAGAGCTGCTAGCCCAAAGGTGGCCAGTTAGGAGGATACCTCTTAGTCTGGGTGTTGAGCCAGTTCCACTGTGTGCTTTTGTTTCCCGTTTCGCCTGGTGTTAAAGTTTCCAAGCCTGTGGTAAAATCCTGCCTGAAGAATCTAAACGTAGAACATAGAACATCCAGTGCAGAAGGAGGCCATTCGGTCCATTGAGTCTGCACCGACCCACTTAAGCCCTCACATCCACCCTATCCCCGTAACCCAATAACCCCTCCTCACCTTTTTTGGTCCCTAAGGGCAATTTATCATGGCTAGTCCACCTAACCTGCATGTCTTTATACTGTGGAAGGAAACCGGAGCACCCGGAGGAAATCCACGCAGACACGGGGAGAACGTGCAGACCCCGCACAGATAGTGACCCAGCGGGGAATCGAACCTGGGACCTTGGCGCTGTGAAGCCACAGTGCTATCCACTTGCGCTACCGTGCTGCCCACTTGAAAATAAAACAGAAAATATAAATTATAATTAAAACATGGTTGGAAGCAAAATGACAATTTTAAATTCAGAATGGATGAAGGGAGAAACATAAAAATGAATAATAATAATAATCTTTATTAGTGTCACATAGGCTTACACTGCAAAGAAGTTACTATGAAAATCCCCTAGTCGCCACACTCGGGCACCTATTCGGGTACACTGAGGGAGAATTCAGAAATTCCAATTCACAGCACTTGTGGGAGGAAACCGGAGTAGCAGTAGAAAATCCACTCTGACACAGGGCAAACATGAGACTCCGCAGAAACAATGTATATATTCTATCTATATGTATATAATGTATCTTTCAGAACATCTGCAACAGTAATTTTCTTCTGAAGGAATGCAACTCCACATTTGTAAAGTTAGTTTTTCAGTTCCAGAGAGGTTGTTCAGCCAAAAATGATCACTTGTTATTCTGTAAGAAACTCATCTACTCCTAGAAATGCCAGTGTTAACTTATTTGGCTTCCTTAAGCATAAAAATAATCGCTTAAGTTAGGCATGTTCATGACAGTATAATGATTTCAGTGTTGAGTTTATTGGCTAGGATTTCCAGAGATGAAACTGCATCCTATATAGGAGAAGGCTAACCCTGAAGGAAACACCTGTATTTCTGCTTTTAACTGCACTTACGTGGACAAAAGTTGGAATTAAATGTATCCTATAATTCAGGATATGTAGCAGCCGGAGCCGATTTCCTCCCAGTTATTATCTGGAAAAATTAGAGCCATCCTAGTTTTTGTGAATAAAATGATGTTTTTTTGCATTGTCATAAAAGAGGGGCGAATATCTAGATGTTTGTATGATGGATGGATAGATGGATAGACAAGCAGGCAGAGGACGGGCGGGTGGATGGATAGATGGAGCGAAGGATGGGTGGATTGAAGGGTAGCCAGGCAGAAGGATGGGGGTAGGTGGGCATGCAGACAGAGGGAGGGGTGGATGGAGGAACGGGTGCAGGGACAGGCATGCGGATGGAGGAATGGGCGGGCACAGGGATGGGAGACGTGTGGACGGATGGTCGGAGGATGGGCAGGCAGGCGAACGGAGTGCGGAGATCAGCCATGATCTAAATGAATGACAGAGCAAGCTCAAGTGAGTGAATAGTCTACTTCCATTTCTAATATTCCTGTATTCCAAAGAGGCCATAATGTGACAGTGCAGAGGCTACAAAGATTGGAAGGGATGAGGAGTTGAATCAATGGGATTTTAAAATTGGAGATATTGGTGTCCAAGATGTCATACACGTTACCATTGTAGATTGGCAACAGTGTGAGGTGACTTGCAGAAATCAGTGGCAAGGGCATGGGGTCTATAAATATTGCCGTCTCTCTTCCCAATTCTTTCAGTAGGGAAATTGTGGAATGACTACATATCAGACAAGCAATCTGAAACTAGAAAAGTAATAAGACTGAGAGAGCTGGTGGACACATGGAGACTGACCGTATGTCTTCCCATGGCATTCATGTGGAATTTAAAAGATGTAATGGAAAGATGCTTGTTTTTGAAAACTCACCGCTATTCTTAGAATTCCCCCTATACCAAAAAGGGCCGACATTCTAAATGGTGAACAGGGTTTCTCACTTCTGACTCCGATGCAGGCTTCGGTGGGTGCTATTCAGGTCAAACTATATTTTCAAGATATCCCCCGGTATAACCCATACCTTCACCCAAGATTTTATCTACTTACCACTTAGTAGCATTGATGTCCTGGGTCCTGCATTGCTAAGTAAGTAAAGTAGACTTTAGGAATAACCACTGTTTCAGGTTAAATTAAGTTATTTTATTGTTATATTTTTTCTTTTAGAAGCTGAAATCACTTTCTTTACAGAAAGGTAAAAATATCTTGCTTCTGTATCCTTCTGGTTGGTTGAAGGGACCTTCAGGCCCACCTTGACAATCAATCTTCTTTAAAGTCTGGTCTTCTTGAGATGTATTCGCTGTTTAGCTTGGTTGCTGTGTCTTGTCGATCCCATGTACTGAGCTATGAGAGCTGGCTCTGCTGGCTATCTCTGAGCTGACTCTGACTCCTGTTTAAATTCTAGTCTTCCTTAGATGAATAGCTGTTTAAGCTCGACTGCTTGTCTCATCTTTCCCATGACTGAGCTGTGAAAGCTGAATCTGCTTTTCTTGTTCCTTCTTTCTCTGAGTTGTGGTTCTGCTCTGCTTCTGCTCTGGGTTTATATTTTCTTTCTAGTAGTTATTCAGTTTTTATGACGTTATTGTAAATGAACTTATTTCACTTTGATTTTTAAAAGTATCTTTGATGTCAACATTCTAATACAACTAAGTATTCATTTTGGGCATGGCCTCACCTCTCCGATCTGATTACATTGTTCTTTGTGATGTTTAAAGTTCCTTTGTGATATTCAAAATGCTTTGGTTTCAAGAGGTGTTACTTTTAATTCCTGTCATTTCAATAGTTTGATTTTCCAATTGTCCCCAGCTCATAACTTTGCCTTTGATTTTGACTTTAAATTATGTTTCTCGTAGACAGGTTGTCTCCAATTTTCTTTAATTTACCTGATATTAGCAAACTTTCACACTTAGAATTGTTAGCAAATTCAATTGAACCTCATCCTTTCCTTTCCAGCTGTTTACTAAGAGAGTTAATTTCAATGAAGGTGTGAAACCTTTGCGTTTAGCTGTATGATAAAATTCACTTGATTATAATTTGAAAGACCTGCCTGTTTTAAACATTCGTCACTTAATTCATTTGAAACTCTCATCCATGCTTTTCCAGATGCTTCCTAAGATAGTTACTTTCAATGAAGGTGTGAACCATTGGGCGTGATTCTCCGCTCCCCACGCGGCCTGGGAGAATCGTGGGAGGGCCCCCCGACATTTTGTATGCCCCCCTGGCGCCCCCCGCGATTCTCCCCCCCCCGCTCGGAAAACGGCGATTCTCCGAGCCCGATGGGCTGAGCGGCCGGCCCTTCACGCCCGTTGCACGATGGCGGCAAACACACCTGGTCGCTGCATTCGTAAAACGGATGGCAGGTGCCCATTTGGGGCATCTAGGGGCCCGATTGGGACGGGAGCACCACGACTGTGCTCGGGAGGGGACAGGCCGGCGATCGGTGCCCACCAATCGTCGGGCCAGCGTCCAAAATGGACGTAATCTTTCCCCTCTGCCACCCGGCAAGATCAAGCCGCCACATCTTGCCGGGCGGCTGAGGAGAAAGACGGCCACCGCGCATGCGCGGGTTCATGCTGTCTGCGCGATGAAGTCATCCGCGCATCTGCGGGTTGGAACTGGCAACCCGCGCATGCACGGATGACTTCACATTCTCGGCGTGACGAGGTCGCTGCCGAGAAAGATGGAGGCCCGCTCCTAGCCCCCCGGGTGGGGGTGAATTAGGTGCAGGGAGCGGGCTCCGAGGCCGTCGTGAACCTCGGCCGAGTTCACAACGGCCTTCACGAATTCGGCCCCCTGTGGAGAATTCCGCCCATTGTTTTTAGCTTAATACAAGAATCCTGTGTGTTTACTAAGCCTGCTTGAGAGAAACAATCTGCATTTTTTAATCCTGCTCTTTGCAGCTGCTATTAACCCTCATGGGATCTTTCCCTGTATCATCTCATGTTTCTCTCAGACCAGATATTGCCAGACTTCCATGTTTCAAATTACACATTTTTCCATATTTTCAACAACATGATGTTTGGTCTCTGAAATGATCACATCAAATTGATTCCATCCAAACCTTATTATTTTCTTTCTCACAGGTACTAATATAATCTCTGTGTGAAAATGTAACTTTTACCCCAGAGATTTTGATATTCTTAGTCTGTTAATGGACAACAAAGCTCCAATCGTGTATGCCTCTGCATGGATCTTCCTTTCTCAATCGATAAGTTGCCAGATCTTTGATGCTTTATATTCAGAGTATCTGCGATTTACCCTCATCATTAAACTTTGTTTAACTTTCATTGCCACTGGTCATTCTTCAATGTTCCTTACTCTGATATGTGCTGTACACTTATCTTTTTTTAATATTGTTCTGTGTAAGTTGGATCCCTATATATGCACATTATTCTATTTTACTGAACATATTTTGGTTGAAGCTTGTGAAATTAGCTTCATTCCTGCAATATCCTGATAACTATTGAGCTTACTGTGCTGAGGCATCTGACTGTGTATCCTCTTGGTTAGACCCTTTGGAACAGAAAGGTGAGAGAAAATACTTCCTGATAACTTTCTGAATGTACGAGCTGATAATGATGTGATGCAGCAACAGGGTATTTGGGATTTTAGTGAACCTATCCCCTTAAGCAGCCAGATTTAAGGATGGAGTAAGGAACAGGCCAGAGGTTTATGCAAGTCCAGGAGGTTCAGCTGCCAGGACCAAAAGTGGATCCTGAACCGGCACACACTGATGCCGCAACCCTGAGGCAATTTGACAGGGAACAATCCATTAAGAAGCCATTTTGAAATATCTTGCGTCCTCCCTACATGGCAGGGGTGACTCCTAATGCTGGTAATATGGCAGAAAATGGCCAATTATATGCTGTGGCAGCGGGAAGATGTCAGACTCCCTCCCTGAGCCTTCTGTGTCATTTTACGAGCTTTTCTTTCTCCCAGTCCATCCCCAGAGGGCTGTTAATTGCCCAGCCACAGAGAAGGAATGGAGATAGAGGATGAATTAGAATCAAATCAGTTACAGAAAGAGAAATAAAAAAGAGGGAAAGAAAAATTTGATTAAGAGAAAAGAAACATAAAGGATAAGCATTCAAAATGTACAATGTTCTAAAACTCCATGAAGAATATACTATCTGCAGGAAGGAGAGACAACAGTCTAAATTGTTCCATTTCTGGGTCAGAGGTGTTGACTGGCATTAGATTAATAATAATAATCAATCATTCAATGTTATTTATGCTGTTATTGTTGGACAATATGGTGAAAATTCTGCAGATAATGGGAGACTAATCATCAGATGCTGTTTAGGTGAAGTGAACAATAGAGCAGCATTTATTGGATTAAACATCCCAGAGATTCACAAATCACAGTGTACCTTTTATTTCCCAAACTTGCTGGCCAATATGTGCCTTAATAACAAAATGTGTTGTTGACACACAAGTTTCCCTTCAAGTCACACACCATGCTGATTTGGACCAAATTACCGGTCCATCACTGTTGCTGGGTCAAAGTTCTGGAAATCCCATCACAGCACTGTGGGCGTACCTACATCACATTGACTACAGCGGTTCAAAAGTTGCCTCATCACCACCTTCTCAAGGACAATTAGGAATCGGCAATAAATGCTGCCCTTGCGGTAATAGCTATGTGTCACGTGAGTGTCCCTTTAAGGAATGTTTTTGTCTGATTACATGGCTTCAGTGATGTCATTGTGTGGGTGGAGTTGGGCTTCGGCTCTAAGTTTCACTTTTGATTTGGGTTTTGGAGCTGGTTTGTGGCTCTGTGAGTTTTTACTTTTGTTTTCACATTTGGCTGCTGTGGACTCAAACAGAGAAGTATTTTGGCCTGTTTCTCTATTTTCAATTTTAAAGAGTTATCCCAAGGAAGAACCCTAATGATTATAGTTACCTGCTGTTTTAGGTAAAAAGGGGTTCTTGGTTTATGGGATCTTGTTCTTGAATTGGAACAGTTAAGGCGGAATTCATTAAGAGTTATACATAGATTACTGTAGCTGTGTGGAGTCTTTATGTTTGCAGTTGATAATAATTCTTACTGTTTGTGTTTATACAAGTGTTAAGTAAATGCTTAGAATAAACCTTGTTTTTTGATTAAAAGCACCTAAAAACTGTTGAATAACACCTGAAAGACAGGCTCTTGTGCTCATTGTAACCAAAATCAATAAACAGTTGTTGGTTAGGTGAACTCCATGATATACTTTGGAGTTTTCTAAACCCTGGCCCATAATATGTGAATGAGTAAAAGAGAATGTGGAAGCAAGGCGAACCAAGTCAAGATAGAGATCAAGCATGGTCTAAGTTTGTGGGGTTGAATGTTTTTGAAAAAAACTTGTTTATGGGATATGAACATCGCTGGTTAGGCCAGCATTATTGGGCAGCACGGTAGGTACCACTGTTGCTTCACAGCCCCAGGGTCCCAGGTTCGATTCCCGGTCTGGGTCACTGCCTGTGTGCAGTCTGCACGTTCTCCCCGTGTCTGCGTGGGTTTCCTCCGGGTGCTCCGGTTTCCTCCCCCAATTCCCGAAAGAAACATTGTTAGGTAATGTGGACATTCTGAGTTCCCCCTCTGTGCACCCGAACAGGCGCCGGAGTGTGGCGACTAGGGTCCTTTCACAGTAACTTCATTGCAGTGTTAACGTAAGTCTACTTGTGACAAAAAAGATTATTATTGCCCCTCTCTAATTACTCTCCATTTGGGAGTCAACCATATTGCTGTGTGGATTTGGAGTCACATGTCGTCTGAACCTGGTACAGCAGCTTTTATTTATCATAGAATTTACAGTGCAGAAGGAGGCCTGCACCGGCTCTTGGAAAGAGCACCCTACCCAAGGTCAACATTTCCACCCTATCCCCATAACCCAGTAACCCCACCCAACACTAAGGGCAATTTTGGACACAAGGGCAATTTATCATGGCCAATCCACCTAACCTACACATCTTTGGGCTGTGGGAGGAAACCGGAGCACCCGGAGGAAACCCACGCACACACGGGGAGGATGTGCAGACATCCTCCGACAGTGTCCCAGGCCGGAATCGAACCTGGGACCCTGGAGCTGTGAAGCAATTGTGCTATCCACAATGCTACCGTGCTGCCCTTGAAGGGAATGGTTTTTTGATGAGAATCGACAATGGTTTCATGGTTATCACTGCAATTTTTAATTTATTGAATTCAAATGTCACAATCTGCCTTGGTGGGATTTGAACCCCGGTCCCTGGATTTTGCCCTGGATCTCCAGATAACTATTCCATTGACAATGCCACTATGCCACCACTGTCCCCATGGCGTACTTAAATATCCCCAACGATATAATTGTGGTGTGTACACTTATTCATTTGTCAGATGTCATGCATGCAATACATTTTTAGTAATACACAGTAGTTAGTGACAAAAGTATATTTTGGCTGTGTTCCTTGAAATAATATTTATTCCTTGGTAATATTTTTAGGGAAAGTACATTAATGGGGTTCAATTATGCCGAGCTGCAATCAGCGTATTGACAATGGGAGTATGTGTGATACATGTGGTTTCCTGTCAGTTGCTTTCCAAAACTCTGAGTGATAATGTTAATTGCACTTCTCCTCTGTGCCATAGTTCCATTTTGGCTCTCCTATAATAAGTTAAGATGTGGAGATGCTGGCGTTGGACTGGGTGAGCACAGTAAGAAGTCTTGTAAGACATCTTATAAAAGTTAACACTGACTGAATAGGTTACGGTCCAGGATAGGGTCCAGGGTGGAGGTGGGGGTAGGGGTGCTTTCTGACAATTGTTTGGGCTGGTGTAGTCCACCATATATTGTCCTCCACCAGTCCTAAACCACAAGGGAGAGCAAGTCAACTATTGCAGCATAGGTTCCAAACTGGCCAGTCCAATTCAACTGCAGCAGAGAAAAGTCAGAAAAATAAAATCGATTAGAAAACACAGAAGTGTGTTTACTTCCCACTTCTTAATATTGACTTGTTTCATTTCTCTCTGGATGCTGAACACCTACTGTGCATCACCAGCATTTTCAAGTTTTCTTTATTTCGGAATTGGAAAGCAGATTCAATAGGAACATTCAAAGGAGAATTTACTAAATACTTGAAGACAAAACTAATTACAGAGCTTCAGGGGAGGAGCAGGGGGTTGCGATTAATTGGCTAACTTGAACAAAGGGCCGATGCAGGCATGCTGGGCCAAATGGACTCCTTCTGCGCTGTACATAACTTTATAATTGCCAATACCTTATAAACGTTATCCTAGCTTCCGAACAGTCATTCAGAGAGAGAGGGAGAGTGAGCAAGATGGGGAGTTATCGAACAGTCAGTTTGTTCAAAGCTTTCGAGACAGGACTTGAAGTCTGGCTAATGATTTTGTCAAAATAAAGACAAAGCAAGGGCACTGAGGCCAAAATTTTATGCGTTACTGCTGGGTGCACTGCTGACCCAGAAGAATGTGAAATCGCACAGGAAAATGTCAGGCTACATCCCAACGTCACCGCACACTCACGCGGTATTTTGGTTGGTGGGTGCGCGCAGGGGGTTGGAATCATGCTCGCCGACAACAAATCAGACAGGAAAGACAATTGAAAGGGAAATCGACTAGAATTTTACATTGCGTGTGATTTTTAGTTCAGCGCACAGGTAACATTGGCCATTCCATGTTTTCACTTATCTCGTCCAAGGTTGGAGATAAAAAGAGGCTGGAGCATTGGCTGTGTGAGTCGTTTTTCGTTCAGGTGAGAATTTGCTGTTGCTTTAGCCTTGAGATCTCAGAGCTTCTCCTCTGCATTCTTCTGAAGTACTTGCTTTGTTAACCTTGTCCTGAGGAAGGAGAGGAGAAGACAGGGCCAGCACGGAGAGGAAGATTAATGGCATCACAGAAGACACCACCATCCTGCTGGCAGAGTGTAAAGGCAGCAGTACAGCTACCCCAACATGTTGGAGCTCCAGAGCCCCAGGAGGCTCTGCCTCTCCAGGAACACTGTGACATCATTATACCACATAATTAAGTCACAGATCACCTCTAACTGTGCAGTGGGCACCCAATGCCAGTGGCTGTGAAGGTCACAGTAGACCTCAATTTTTATGCATCCAGATCATTCTGCAGGGGATCTGTGTGGAATGTCCCATTCAGCTGTCCATAGCTACATCAAGCTTGTAACCAACACTCTGTACAGATGGGCCTGCGCATTAATTCATTACTGGATGGACAGAACCAGACAGGCTGAGTGAACCAGAGGTTTTACAGCTACTGCTGGGTTCCTCAACATCTGGGTTGCTTGTAGGCTGCAGTAATGTGGCCACCAAGACTCCAGTGGGTCAGCCAGTGGCTCCAGTGAGTGCCTTTGTGATTGGGAAGGGTTATCACTCCACAAATATACAGATAGTATGCAACACAGGATATTGATTCTTCAGTTCTGTGAAAGGGACCCAGGCAGCTTCCACAATGCATACATTCTACGACTTCCAGGAGTCAAGTCTGTTTCTGGGTCCAGCTCAGCTGGATGGTTGGTTGCTGGGTGACGAACTGAGCCATGATGTCGCTTGGGCACCCCAGGACAGAAGCGAAAGAAAGGTGTAATTGGGGCCGTGCCTCTACACGGGGAGCAGGGGGTGGGGGTAGGGGCGCTGTTAGGACTGTTCCGGAGCAACCCAACAACATCCTCCAGAGATAGTGTCACTTATTGTTGTGGTCTATGTATAACCTGGCATTGGTAAGGGGGGGACCCATTCGAGGATGAGAATATGGGGGCAACTGCACCTGTCTCAGAGGAAAACACTGCAGATTGATTTGAGGAGAAGCCCAGGCAGTCACAGGGTGAGGATGAGGCTCCAGGTGTGATGAATCCTCAGGGAGGCAGAGACTTCAGTGTGGCCATGATTCAACTCTCCTTTGGCTTGGCTGACTTCCATCTCAATTCAAGGGCGCCACTTCCTTCACACACATTTCTGACAATAAAATGCCACGACCCCAATGTCACCTCACAACCTGTGTAATACAATCGGCTGCACCTGCTGACTATCGTAAGGCACTGATTATGCCTGCACCTAAGGAAAATGTAAATGACACTCTGGCCATTAAAGCACAATCTTGATCCAAATTTTTCACATCCCGTGTTTATGGTGCCTTAAACCTACGTTTCCAAGTGATATGTCTGAGAACCTTCCTCCCTCGCTGACAGCTACATTGAAGGCAGATTGCCGACTCTGCCGTCATGTCAGCCCTGATGAACTTGGCATTCGTCTTCTGGCATCAGTGCCTGAGCATGCCCCGCCTGGGAGGGTTCGCGCAGTGACATGGCTGACCACTGCTCAGTCTTCACGGCCTCAGAAGATGGCAGGGTCACTGGCATGGGGGCAGAGGAGCTGCCACCCTCATCCAGAAAACCGAGAGAGGAGTCCACAGTGATGACAGGCAGATCATCTGCCAGTCTGAGGTATCCCTGGACCTCCCTGCACAATATTGATGGACACGCACCTGGTCGAGAGACTCATTCATCAAACACACTGGGTGTGTCCTTCAGAGGTCACTGCCAAGGAATGGGTTTGCAGGATCGAGCACTTCCTCACAATCCTAGGATTCTTTTCTGGAGCTGCACCTCCCAATAGAGGAGGTTGTGTACTCGGTTCTCAGGTTCAATGCAGTGCTCAAGCTATACATGGACTCCTCTGTGACAGACACCATGGTATAATCATAATAATAGTTATTGTCACAAGTAGGCTTACATTAACACTGCAAGGAAGTTACTGTGAAAAGCCCCTAGTCGCCACATTCCAGCGCATCTTCGGGTAATGAGCCTGTACGGGAATTGAACCTGCGCTGCTGGCCTTGTTCTGCAATACAAACCAGCTGTCTGGCCCACTGAGCTAAACCAGCTCTTTTTTTTTTCTCTGTCTTAAAGACACTCAGTGATTTGGCCTCCACAGCCTTCTGCAGCCAAAACGTTCCACAGATTCACCATCCTGTGATTGAAGAAATTTCTCCTCATCTCTGTTTTAAAGGATCGTCCCTTCAGTTTGAGGCTGTGCCCTCGGGTTCTAGTTTTTCCTACAAGTGGAAATATCCTCTCCACGTCCACTCTCTCCAGGCCTCACAGTATCCTGCAAGTTTCAATAAGTGCAGACCATCTGGGATCTCCGTCAGATCTACCTTCGCACCTCGATGGAAATCCAGCATCTGCCGTTTGATGGGCGGCTCCAGAGACTCATCATCTGCCTTGGACCCAGCCTTGCCCTGGTATCTGGCAATCCCCCGACAGCTAGTGCCCTTGACACACTCTCCTTCCACCGGATCCTCATGTAAGTGTGCCACACCCACACCAGAGTGTACTACCACCCAAACTGCTGACCTAAAGCCTGCCAATATACTTGTGTCTACGCTGGTGTATGGTTGTGACAGAGGGTGTGATGCTGATGGATCTTTCAGCAGCGCCTCTTTGGGTGTCAATGGAGAGTCCTGAGTGTCTCAGCTGGCTCTGGAAGCTGACTGATCTGTCGTACGAAGACAATTGGTTAGTATTGTCACTCCTCACATAGTCAAATGTCTATGCCAGGTTAGACTGGTATCAATAATATCATGGAGGCTTTGTGTTGCTGAATAACTGAGGACTCTTGTTTAGAAGTCCTTATCAGAAATGAGGCAACATTACATTGTTTTCAATCTCCACCTATCATAGAATCACAGAATCTCTACAGTACAGCAGGAGGCCATTTGGCGCATCGGGTCTGTGCTGGCCCTCTGAAAGAGCACCCCATCAAGGCCCAGTCCTCCACCCTAGCCTCACAATCCCATACCTGAACCTACATATCTTTGGACACTAAGGGAAAATTTAGCAATGCCAATCCACCCAACTGCACAACTTTGGACTGTGGGAGAAAACCAGAGCACCCAGAGAAAATCCACACAGAAACGGGGCGAGTGTACAAGCTCCACAGTCACCCAAGGCGGGAAACGAACCCGGGTCCTTTGCGCTGCAAGGCAGCAGTGCTAACCACCGTGCCACTGTGTCACCTCTGTCCATTGGACTCTGTCCAAGATGCCCGATTTTCCGTGACTTGGGGACCTTCCTCCACGCTCGCACCCGAGCACAAGGGCATCTATCACATATGTGTTCAGGATGAGAAGGTTGACCACCCCATCGTCAGTTGCTGTGCGTTCATCGGCATTATGGCCTCTCTTGAGTACAAAGGTTTAGTCATTACTCTACCCTCCACTTGCAAGTTCACAACATGTTCTCATTCTCCCAACCCCCCCAGAATCCCGTGAACCATTTGAAGTTCCTGTCATCTTTGCACACCTGACCCATGGATGGATCAAGGGTTTCTGAACTTATCTCCCAGCCTTAACATGCCCAGACATATGTGTCTTATGTTCATCTGATTCTACACCCCTAATTGCCACCAAGGATGGCTATCCTTCCACATTTCTCCACAATCAACCATGCCAACTCGGTATTCACTCTTGCCGCGTGAAGATCATTGAACCTTTATCGGCACTGTATCCTGGTTTGGTCTGCCACGGCTGACCTTGGCTGCCACCTCTTCCTGGGCCTTTTTTGTTTGATGGGGTGGCCTCCTCTCGCCATGCCACGACATAAGGATGTCCCACCTGGCAGTCACTGCCTCCATGAGAGTGCCAAAGCAGTCAGCTGAGAAGCGGGGGCCAGAGTGCCCATCTGCATTGCCTCCCTCCTGGCATGTCGACTGGGTGCTGCTGCCATCACTATTTCTTTTGCTCAGTAACCTGTGCCTCCTCTCTAACTCCAGGATGTCTTCTGCTGTCCGCCACAGCCGTGTTTAAACCTTCCTCCGGGTCTCCATTCGACCTGGCATCTGCCATGCTCCTGCCCCTGCCTGCAAACCTTCTCCACTGGCCAGGTGTTAATTGCGTGACATGACATCTTTTAGACAGTCCCGCCCATCATGCGCACCCAATGAATGTGAAATTCAGGCCTTAAACAAAGATGATCTCATTGATAATAAGCAAAGGCCGTTTTGTACATGTGTTGTCAAAAATATTCTTAAGGATATGCTGAAGTTTACTGCCAATTAAATAAGGATTCCCATATAATGTGGGATATAATGTGGTCCCATATAGGATGTGGGCAAAGTCTTGGAAAGGTTTATGAGACATAGGATTTATAATCATCTAGAAAGGAATAATTTGATTAGGGATAGTCAACATGGTTTTGTGAAGGGTAGGTCGTGCCTCACAAACCTTATTGAGATCTTTGAGAAGGTGACCAAACAGGTGGACAAGGGTAAAGCAGTTGATGTGGTGTATATGGATTTCAGTAAAGCATTTGATAAGGTTCCCCACGGTAGGCTATTGAAGAAAATACGGAGGCATGGGATTCAGGGTGATTTAGCAGTTTGGATCAGAAATTGGCTCGCTGTAAAAAGACAGAGGGTGGTGGTTGATGGGAAATGTTCCGTTACTAGTGGTGTACCACAAGGATCTGTTCTGGGGCCACTGCTGTTTGTCATTCTTATAAATGACCTGTAGGAGGGCGTAGAAGGATGTGTGAGTAAATTTGCAGATGACACTAAAGTCGGTGGAGTTGTGGATAGTGTGGAAGGATGTTGCAGGTTACAGAGGGACATAGATAAGCTGCAGAGCTGGGCTGAGAGGTGGCAAATGGAGTTTAATGCAGAAAAGTGTGAGGTGATTCATTTTGGAAGGAATAACAGGAAGACAGAGTACTGGGCTAATAGTAAGATTCTTGGTAGTGTGGATGAGCAGAGAGATCTTGGTGTCCATGTACATAGATCCCTGAAAGTTGCCACCGAGGTTGATAGGGTTGTTAAGAAGGCGTACGGTGTGTTAGGTTTTATTGGCAGAGGGATTGAGTTTCAGAGCCATGAGGTCATGTTGCAGCTGTACAAAATTCTGGTGCGGTCGCATTTGGAGTATTGCGTGCAGTTCTGGTCGCTGCATTGTAGGAAGGATGTGGGAGCATTGGAAAGGGTGCAGAGGAGATGTTGCCTGGTATGGAGGGAAGATCTTATAAGGAAAGGCTGAGCGACTTAAGGCTGTTTTCATTAAAGAGAAGAAGGTTAAGAGGTGACTTAATTTAGGCATACAAGATGATCAGAGCATTAGATAGGGTGGGCAGTGAGAGCCTTTTTCCTCGGATGGTGATGGCTAGCACGAGGGGGCACAGCTTTAAATTTAGATGTAGGACAGATGTCAGAGGTAGGTTCTTTACTCAGAGAGTTGGAAGGGCGTGGAATAACCTGCCAGCAACAGTAGTGGACTCGCCAACATTAACAGCATTTAAATGGTCATTGGATAAACATACTGATGATAAGGGAATAGTGTAGAGGGACTTTAGAGTGGTTTCACAGGTCGGCGCAACATCGAGGGCCGAAGGGCCTGTACTGTGCTGTAATGTTCTATGTTCTATATTTTTTTAAAAATAAGGTAATGTCAGATCCAATTTGATAAGAACATTGCATATAATAGCAATTTTCCTGTATTTGATAGCCACGAGAAGGAATGCTCGCCTGCAATGTATTACTTGATTAAGGAGCAAATGAAGGTGTGGAATCTCTCTTCATTAACCATTCTCAATTCTTCCCAAGTGAACACAAAGCCCGTTGTTTATAATAGTTTCCAGCATTTTTATTTTTTTTCCCCTTTTTATCTCCAAAAATGAAGGACGGGATTCTCCTGTCTCTTACATAAGAACAAAAGAAATTGGAGCAGGAGTAAACCATTCAGCCCTTCGAGCCCAGTCCGGCATCCAATGGGATCATGGCTGATCGTCCTCTCCACTATTCCAGTATCCTTTGACGTTTTTAATATGCAGAAATTTATGAATCTCAATCTTGAATGTCCTCAACAGCTGTGTCTTCACCCTGGAGATTCACCCCAAGATTCACCGTGAAGCACCAGGGATAAGGCAGATTTTATTAGAAACAGGCAGGGTCTGGTCAATATAGAATAGGAGCAGCTTCTTGTGAGAAAATCTCCTGCAGCACAGTAGGGGAACATTCAAAAAGAAAATGGGGTGGATCACAGGCCCAAGGTCTTCCCTTTAGGGTGAAATGTAACAGCAACAAGCCCAGAAAACCCTGAATGTCTAGGAATGGTCAGACCTCGATAAGAAAGAAAATAAAGGCTTTTAACAGGCATAAAGGAGTCAAATCAGCAGAGACCTCAGTGGAGAATAGAAAGTGCAGGGGGCGATCTTCAGAAAGCAATTAGGAGAGCAAAGAGGGGGCATGCAAAAGCACTGGCGGGTAGGAATAGACAGAATCCCAAGATATTCTATAAGTGTATTAATGGGAAGAAGATAGCTCAGGAATGAGTTGGATCCTTTGGGGACCAAGGGGAAATCTGTGATGGAGCTGGAGAACACTGGTAGGGTTTCAAACAAGGACTTCACATTGGTCTTCACTCAGGAAAAGGTGGCTGTTGGTACAGAATTTCGGGAGAGGAACTGTGCGGTTCTTGAACAGTTTGCCATAAGGAGCGAGGAGATATTAGAGGTTTTGGCAGGTTTAACGGTCGACAGATCTCATCCAAGGCTGATGCGTGAAGCAAGGGAGGAAAGTATAGGGACTCTCACCCAAATTTTTAATTCTTCTCTGGTCACAGGGGAAGTGCCAGAGCATTGGAACACAGCTAATGTGGTTCCAATTTCCTCACAATGTGAAGAACATAAGAAAATAAGAACATAAGAACTAGGAGCAGGAGTAGGCCATCTGGCCCTCGAGCCTGCTCCGCTATTCAATGAGATCATAAGAACATAAGAACATAAGAACATAAGAACTAGGAGCAGGAGTAGGCCATCTGGCCCCTCGAGCCTGCTCCGCCATTCAATGAGATCATGGCTGATCTTTTGTGGACTCAGCTCCACTTTCCGGCCCGAACACCATAACCCTTAATCCCTTTATTCTTCAAAAAACTATCTATCTTTACCTTAAAAACATGTAATGAAGGAGCCTCAACTGCTTCACTGGGCAAGGAATTCCATAGATTCACAACCCTTTTGGTGAAGAAGTTCCTCCTAAACTCAGTTCTAAATCTACTTCCCCTTATTTTGAGGCTATGCCCCCTAGTTCTGTTGTCACCCGCCAGTGGAAACAACCTGCCCGCATCTATCCTATCTATTCCCTTCATAATTTTAAATGTTTCTATAAGATCCCCCCTCATCCTTCTAAATTCCAATGAGTACAGTCCCAGTCTACTCAACCTCTCCTCATAATCCAAGCCCTTCAGCTCTGGGATTAACCTAGTGAATCTCCTCTGCACACCCTCCAGCGCCAGTACGTCCTTTCTCAAGTAAGGAGACCAAAACTGAACACAATACTCCAGGTGTGGCCGCACTAACACCTTATACAATTGCAGCATAACCTCCCTAGTCTTAAACTCCATCCCTCTAGCAATGAAGGACAAAACTCCATTTGCCTTCCTAATCACCTGCTGCACTTGTAAACCAACCTTCTGTGACTCATGCACTAGCACACCCAAGTCTCTCTGAACAGCGGCATGCTTTAATATTTTATCGTTTAAATAATAATCCCGTTTGCTGTTATTCCTACCAAAATGGATAACCTCACATTTGTCAACATTGTATTCCATCTGCCAGAGCCGAGCCCATTCACTTAACCTATCCAAATCCCTCTGCAGACTTCCAGTATCCTCTGCACTTTTCGCTTTACCACTCATCTTAGTGTCATCTGCAAACTTGGACACATTGCCCTTGGTCCCTAACTCCAAATCATCAATGTAAATTGTGAACAATTGTGGGCCCAACACGGATCCCTGAGGGACACCACTAGCTACTGATTGCCAACCAGAGAAACACCCATTTATCCCAACTCTTTGCTTTCTATTAATTAACCAATCCTCTATCCATGCTACTACTTTACCCTTAATGCCATGCATCTTTATCTTATGCAGCAACCTTTTGTGTGGCACCTTGTCAAAGGCTTTCTGGAAATCCAGATATACCACATCCATCGGCTCCCCGTTATCTACTGCACTGGTAATGTCCTCAAAAAATTCCACTAAATTAGTTAGGCACGACCTGCCTTTTACGAACCCATGCTGCGTCTGCCCAATGGGACAATTTCTATCCAGATGCCTCGCAATTTCTTCCTTGATGATAGATTCCAGCATCTTCCCTATTACCGAAGTTAAACTCACTGGCCTATAATTTCCTGCTTTCTGCCTACCTCCTTTTTTAAACAGTGGCGTCACGTTTGCTAATTTCCAATCCACCGGGACCACCCCAGAGTCTAGTGAATTTCGGTAAATTATCACTAGTGCATCTGCAATTTCCCTAGCCATCTCTTTTAGCACTCTGGGATGCATTCCATCAGGGCCAGGAGACTTGTCTACCTTTAGCCCCATTAGCTTGCCCATCACTCCCTCCTTAGTGATAACAATCGTCTCAAGGTCCTCACCTGTCATAGCCTCATTTCTATCAGTCACTGGCATGTTATTTGTGTCTTCCACTGTGAAGACCGACCCAAAAAACCTGTTCAGTTCCTCAGCCATTTCCTCATTTCCCATTATTAAAACTCCCTTCTCATCCTCTAAAGGACCAATATTTACCTTAGCCACTCTTTTTTGTCTTATATATTTGTAAAAACTTTTACTGTCTGTTTTTATATTCTGAGCAAGTTTACTCTCATACTCTATCTTACTCTTCTTTATAGCTTTTTTAGTAGCTTTCTGTTGCCCCCTAAAGATTTCCCAGTCCTCTAATCTCCCAGCAATCTTTGCCACTTTATATGCTTTTTCCTTCAATTTGATACTCTCCCTTATTTCCTTAGATATCTACGGTCGATTTTCCCTCTTTCTTCCGTCCTTCCTTTTTGTTGGTATAAACCTTTGCTGAGCACTGTGAAAAATCGCTTGGAAGGTTCTCCACTGTTCCTCAACTGTTCCACCATAAAGTCTTAGCTCCCAGTCTACCTTAGCTAGTTCTTCTCTCATCCCTTTGTAATCTCCTTTGTTTAAACACAAAACACTAGTATTTGATTTTACTTTCTCACCCTCCATCTGTATTTTAAATTCCACCATATTGTGATCGCTCCTTCCGAGAGGATCCCTAACTATGAGATCATGAATCAATCCTGTCTCATTACACAGGACAAGATCTAGGACCGCTTGTTCCCTCGTAGGTTCCATTACATACTGTTCTAGGAAACTATCGCGGATACATTCTATAAACTCCTCCTCACGGTTGCCTTGACCGACCTGGTTAAACCAATCGACATGTAGATTAAAATCCCCCATGATAACTGCTGTACCATTTCTACATGCATCAGTTATTTCTTTGTTTATTGCCTGCCCCACCATCTCGTTACTATTTGGTGGCCGATAGACTACTCCTATCAGTGACTTTTTCGCCTTATCCTGATTTCCACCCAAATGGATTCAACCTTATCCTCCATAGCACCGATGTCATCCCTTACTATTGCCCGGATGTCATCCTTAAATAACAGAGCAACACCACCTCCCTTACCATCCACTCTGTCCTTCCGAATAGTTTGATACCCTCGGATATTTAACTCCCAGTCGTGACCATCCTTTAACCATGTTTCAGTAATGGCCACTAAATCATAGTCCTTCACGATGATTTGTGCCACCAACTCATTTACTTTATTCCGAATACTACGAGCATTCAGGTAAAGTACACTTATGTTGGTTTTTTTACCTCTGTTTTGAATCTTAACATCTCCAGTTTTATTCCTTTTGTTATTACTGGGCCTATTCACTGTGCTCCCCTCAGTCACTGTACCTTGTACTGTCGCCCTTATGGATTTCTGACTATGTCTTCTCTGCCTTGCACTTTTCCCCTTACTTCCTTTTGTTTCTGTCCCTGTTTTACTACCTTCCAACTTCCAGCATTGGTTCCCATCCCCCTGCCGCATTAGTTTAAACCCTCCCCAACAGCTCTAGAAAACACCCCCCCGAGGATCATGGCTGATCTTTTGTGGACTCAGCTCCACTTTCGGGCCCGAACACCATAACCCTTAATCCCTTTATTCTTCAAAAAACCATCTATCTTTATCTTAAAAAACATGTAATGAAGGAGCCTCAACTGCTTCATTGGGCAAGGAATTCCATAGATTCACAACCCTTTGGGTGAAGAAGTTCCTCCTAAACTCAGTCCTAAATCTACTTCCCCTTATTTTGAGGCTATGTCCCCTAGTTCTGCTTTCACCCGCCAGTGGAAACAACCTGCCCGCATCTATCCTATCTATTCCCTTCATAATTTTAAATGTTTCTATAAGATCCCCCCTCATCCTTCTAAATTCCAACGAGTACAGTCCCAGTCTACTCAACCTCTCCTCATAATCCAACCCCTTCAGCTCTGGGATTAACCTAGTGAATCTCCTCTGCACACCCTCCAGTGCCAGTATGACCTTTCTCAAGTAAGGAGACCAAAACTGAACACAATACTCCAGGTGTGGCCTCACTAACACCATATACAATTGCAACATAACCTCCCTAGTCTTAAACTCCATCCCTCTAGCAATGAAGGACAAAATTCCATTTGCCTTCTTAATCACCTGTTGCACCTGTAAACCAACTTTCTGTGACTCATGCACTAGCACACCCAGGTCTCTCTGCACAGCGGCATGCTTTAATGTTTTATCGTTTAAATAATAATCCCATTTGCTGTTATTCCTACCAAAATGGATAACCTCACATTTGTCAACATCGTATTCCATCTGCCAGACCCTAGCCCATTCACTTAACCTATCCAAATCCCTCTGCAGACTTCCAGTATCCTCTGCACTTTTCGCTTTACCACTCATCTTAGTGTCATCTGCAAACTTGGACACATTGCCCTTGGTCCCCAACTCCAAATCATCTATGTAAATTGTGAACAATTGTGGGCCCAACACGGATCCCTGAGGGACACCTCTAGCTACTGATTGTCAACCAGAGAAACACCCATTAATCCCCACTCTTTGCTTTCTATTAATTAACCAATCCTCTATCCATGCTACTACTTTACCCTTAATGCCATGCATCTTTACCTTATGCAGCAACCTTTTGTGTGGCACCTTGTCAAAGGCTTTCTGGAAATCCAGATATCCCACATCCATTGGCTCCCCGTTATCTACTGCATTGGTAATGTCCTCAAAAATTCCACTAAATTAGTTAGGCACGACCTGCCCTTTATGAACCCATGCTGCGTCTGCCCAATGGGACAATTTCTATCCAGATGCCTCGCTATTTCTTCCTTGATGATAGATTCCAGCATCTTCCCTATTACCGAAGTTAAGCTCACTGGCCTATAATTTCCTGCTCTCTGCCTACCTCCTTTTTTAAACAGTGGTGTCACGTTTGCTAATTTCCAATCCACCGGGACCACCCCAGAGTCTAGTGAATTTTGGTAAATCATCATTAGTGCATCTGCAATTTCCCTAGCCATTTCTTTTAGCACTCTGGGATGCATTCCATCAGGGCCAGGAGACTTGTCTACCTTTAGCCCCATTAGCTTGCCCATCACTACCTCCTTAGTGATAACAATCCTCTCAAGGTCCTCACCTGCCATTGCCTCATTTCTATCAGTCGCTGGCATTTTATTTGTGTCTTCCACTGTGAAGACCGACCCAAAAAACCTGTTCAGTTCCTCAGCCATTTCCTCATCTCCCATTATTAAAACTTTATTGCCCTTGGAAGGATGTGATTGCACTGGAGAGGATGCAGAGGAGATTCACCAGGATGTTGCCTCTGATGGAACAGTTGAGCTAAGAAGATACTGGATAGGTTTGAGTTGTTTTCTAGAGGCAGCACAGTGGTGCAGTGGGTTAACCCTGCTGCCTCATGGCGCCAAGGTCCCAGGTTCAATTCTGGGTCACTGTCCATGTGGAGTTTGCACATTCTCTCTGTGTTGGCGTGGGTTTCACCCCCACAACCCAAAAATGTGCAGGCTAGGTGGAATGGCCATGCTAAATTGCCCCTTAATTGGAAAAAAAGAATTGGATATTCTAAATTTGTAAAAATAAAAATTGAGTTGTTTTCTTTAGACCAGAGAAGGCTGAGGGGGACCTGATTGAGGTGAAATGAAAACCGCTCATTGTCACCAGTGAAGTTACTGTGAAAAGCCCCTAGTTGCCACATTCCGATGCCTGTATGGGAATTGAACCGTGCTGCTGGCCTGCCAGCTTTGAAAACCAGCTAATTAGCCCAGTGTGCTAAATTATCAGAATATGAGGGGTATGGACAGGGTGGATAGGGTGCACCTATCCAGGATGTGGTAGCATAGTGGTATTGTCACTGGATTGATAATCCAGAGACCCAGAGTAATGTTCTGGGGTCACAAGTTCAAATCCCACCATGGCAGATAAAAATTGATATAAATCTGGAATTAGAAGTCTAATGATGACCATGAAGCCATTGCCAATTGTCGTAAAAACCCATCTTGTTCACTAATGTCTTTCAGGGAAGGAAATGTGTCACCCTTATCTGGTGTGGCCTACACATAACTCCAGAATCACACAGCAATGGTTCATCCTTAACTGCCCCCCTCTGAGATGGTTTAGCATGTCACTCAGTTCAAGGGCAATAAACGCTGGGCAATAAATCCTCGCCAGCCCAGTGATGCCCACATCCCTTGAACGGAAAAAAAAAAGTTTCCCCTTTAGTTGAAGGGTCAACAATGAGTTGGGCATAATTTTAAGGTGACGGGCAGGAGGTTTAGCGTTGATTTGAGGAACCATCTTTTCACCCAGAGGGTGGTTGGAGTCTGGAATGCACTGCCTGAGAGAGCAGTAGAGGCAGAAAACTTAACAACCCTGAAAAGGTCCGTTGGTGAATACGTGAAATGTCATAACTGTCAAGGCTGTGAGCCAAGTGCTGGAAAGTGGGAATTAGTGTTTCGTAATTGCAGACTCAATGGGCTGAAGGGCCTCTTCTGTTCTGTATGACTCTATGACCATCTGAGTGATGAAATTCCTCCTCATCACAATCCTAAATGGACTGTCTTTTCATCAGGTACAGCCCCTAATATCTATTTATTAAACGTTACCTCAAATTCACATGATCAGTAAGGTTCAGATATTTATTTTTAAAAATCTAATAATGTCAAAATAATAAAATAATACCCTGGAAAATCTGCGCGCTCCTCATTCTGGTGGAAGGCTTGGATTCAGGAGCCTGTGTCGCTCATCCATCCAGAATATCCTTGATTGAGTGGAGAGGTAGCAATTCAATTCAGTTTGCTGTGCGGCTCCATCACTATGGGTATGTCCTGAATCCTGGAATTACACCAAAATGGATGGTTGAGTATTAGGGTAGAGGCTGAGGAGGCTTACCACTCAATCATACCCTTGCAGCCCAAGCCAACAAGATGGAATATTCCACACTTAAGTGGATGAATGATACTCCAACAACGCTCAAAGCTCAACATCATCCAGGAGAAAGAATCCCCCCTGAATCAGAAACCCATCCTTAAGCATTCACTCCCTCCATCACTGATGAAAAGAGGTAGCAGTGTGTACCACCTATACGGTGCAACTCGTCATGGCTCCTTTGGTAGAACCTTCTAAACTCTAAACTAAAAAGACCCCTAAGGTCAAGAGCAGAAGATGCGTTGGAGTACCACCACCTGCAAGATCACCTCCAATTTATCTTGTTGGGAAAAATCATTGCTTTTGCTTCATCTTCACTGGATTGAAATTCTGGAACTCACTCTCCAACAGTACTGAGGGTGTACCTATGCTACAGAGAAGGCAGCTCCCCACCACCTTCTCAGGAAAATTCAAGAAGGTCAATAAATTTGTTTGTTTCACCATGTCATCCCTAACAAGTACCTGAAAAGTCGTCCTTCCTTTCCAATTGCTGGGACAATGGCAGGGATCAAAATCTCGGAGACGTACTTGGCTTGGTCAGACTCTTGCTTCTGTGTAACATTCGTTCCCGAAACAGACAGTGAGAGGATTATCTTTAAGGTATTGCTGATCAATTGGATCTTTAAAAAATTCATTCGTGGGACATGTGCTTCGCAGGCTGTGCCAGCATTTATTGCCCATCTCTAATTTGTTATGGGCCAGGGTTTAGAGAATAGAGAACACCAAAGTGTATCATGGAGTTCACCTGACCCACAATTTTTAATAGATTTTGGTTATGGGGAGCACAAGCACCCACTCTACAAGTGTGATGCCATAGAGAACGAAAGTAATTTTGAAACAGAACAATGTTTATTCTATGAATCCAGTTAACATTTTATAAACACACAGTAAACATCTTAGCAACTATCAACTCAAAGACTCTTTGCCAAAGAATACAGTATTCTATAAGTAATCCTTAATCTTTCCTAGCAACATCCATAAGACAAATACCCTTTTTAGCAAAGACAGCAGGTTTTACATTCTCTACTGAGAGCAGTTATCACTTTTAAATTAACAAGTGATCTGAACATATTCTTTACATGCAGAGAGATCGAAATTACACCTTATTTGGCTGGCTGTAGCTCGAACTCTGAAAGCGAAACCAAACACACGCTGTAGCTGCCAGCTCAAAATCGAAAGTAAAGCAGACAGACAGCCCAGCTCCACCCACACTCTGACATCACTGCAGCTATTTGATAAACACCCATTTCTTAAAGGTACTCTCACATGACAAATTGTCCTTGAGGGGGCAATTAAAAGTCAACTACACTGCTGTGGGTCAGGAGTCACATGTCGGCCAGGCCAGGTAAGGATGGCAGATTTCCTTCCCGAAAGGACATTATTGAACCAGATGGGTTTTTATAACAATTGACAATGTTTCCACGTCGCCTTTTAATTCCAGATTTTTGCTGAATTCAAATTTCACCATCTGCAGTGGCGGGATTTGAACCTGGAACCTGCAAAGCATAATAGTGAATCTGAAATTGCTGTCGGACAGGGATTAAAAAGTATAGCCCGCTGCTCTTAATTTACTTTTGCTGAATTTGAAACATCTGCCAATTTTGAACTGAAATTGTGTAAAAGAGAATGCATCTTCTGTTTTATTTTAAGAGATGAATTGAATCTTTTCCCAGTCAAAAATGATTTTGGAGTAACAGGAATAGACTGAATGCGACAAAGTGAGACAGTGTGAGTCTGGCAAGGGAAAACAGAGGGTGTCATGTCGAGAGGGATTTACCAAATGGCAGCCAGCCACATTCAATTAGAATAATAGGAAAGCATGACTATATAGATTCCCCTTTTCAGGACAGAGCTCAGGTAGGGCAGTAATTCCACTCTTTCTTCTGCATCCACCCCAATTCTAACCTTGGGTTAGGGTCTCATAACGTTTGCTCCTTATCTGGTGGGCTTCCTGCTATCAAGAACGATCTTTGCCAGTGCAAGGATGGAAAGTCTCAACAGGCGTATTGATTATGCATCGAGACTTAGGGGCTTTAAAGTTGAAGAGGACTGAAGATTCATTCCAAGGCTCCCTCTTGGCCTCAGCCAAGACCAAGGTATGGAGCAGGTAAATGTAGACTTCGCTTGAGGCAAGAGTCATTACTGGATTCAGTTGCTCCACTGGGGGAACTCAGGGTCCTTACCATCACTTGCCAAGTGCGAATGCAACATGCCATCCCTGGGAAGTGGCAGTAAGTGGAGCAAATGGTAGAGATATATCATCCACTGAGCCTCTATCTGCCTCTCGCTTTATCAAGCCAATATATATTTACAAGCAGCACTCCCACCACCTCATTCTCCACAGAACATGGTATGCTGTGTATATTTTTTGCTCTTTTTGAGAGAAGCTCATAGTAGTCTGCTCATAGAAGCAGAAACATCTTCAATAGGAGAGCAGGGTCATTCAGCGCTTCAAGCTTAGAGAGCTGAAGGGAAAGAATAACCTTATCACTTGACAACAGCAGGATCCTACAAAGTGTTGGTGACGCTAAGTTGAGCTGAAGAATAAATCAGGAGAATGGGGGACAAATGCTGGTTATATTAGTACTGTATGATTCACAAACTTTGATCTTGCATGTGGATAGTGCTACCGAAATGAAACGCACGCTTTAACATTCTTAAGGTGGCTTACAGGAACAATGAAGTGCGCATGTTCAGAGTTAATGAATTTTAAAGTTTTAAAGGAAGAGCATGCAATTACATAATGCTTTCATGACCTCAGAATGTTGAATGGAGTATTTTTGGGGCAGAGGGTGACGCTCCATCATTGGTGGGTTCACAGGCGGGAAGAGCCATAAGTGCCTTGCAGCTGCATTCCCACCTACCCTGACCTGTAATTTTACATGGGATGAGTGAGGCCTCGGATGGCCTTCCCATCCTCACCACAGTTGAAGTCCTATAGAACATAGAACACTACAGCACAGTACAGGCCCTTCAGCCCACGATGTTGTGCCGACCATTTATCCTAATCTAAGATCAATCTAACCTTCACCCCTTGTATTTACTGCTATCCATGTGCCTGTCCAAGAGTCGCATAAAGGTCACTAATAACTCTGACTCCACCACCTCTGCTGGCAGTACATCCCATGCACCCACCACTCTCTGTGTAAAGGACCTATCTCTGACATATTTCCTGTACCTTCCTCCAATCACCATAAAATTATGTCTCCTCGTGACAGCCATTTCCATCCTGGGGCAAAGTCTCTGGCTATCCACTATCTCCATGCCTCTCATCACCTTGTACACCTCTATCACGTCACCTCCCTTCCTTCTTCACTCCAGTGAGAGAAGCCCTAGCTCCCTCAACCTTTCTTCATAAATATACCCTCCAGTCCAGGCAGCATCCTGGTAAATCTCCTCTGCACCCTCTCCAAAGCATCTACATCTTCCTATGATGAGGTGACCAGAACTGGACACAATATTCCAAGTGTGGTCTAACTACAGTTTTATAAAGCTGCAGCAAAACCTTGTGGCTCGTAAACTCAATCCCCTGTTAAGGAAAGCCAACACACCATAAACCTTCTTAATAACCCTATCAACCTGTGTGGTAACTTTGAGGGATCTATCTATGTCGACCCCAAGACCCCTCTGTTTCTCCACACTTCCAAGAATCCTGGGCGCAATTCTCCCCCCAACCCTCCCACGCCAGGTGGGAGAATCGCGGGGGCCAGCACCCGGACAAGATTCTCACCCCCCCCCCCCCCCCCCAACCGGCGCAGCGCGATTTATGGCTGGCCCCTCGGAGAATCGCCGCTCGCCATTTTTAATGCGATCGGTGCCCACCGATCGGCGGACCGGCCTCTCTGAAGGAGGCACTCCTTTCCTCCGCCGCCCCGCAAGATCACTCCGCCATCTTCTTGCGGGGCGGCCTCAGGGAGGACGGCAACTGCGCATGCGCGGTGACGTAATTTATGTGGCGCCGGTCGCATAATTTATGTGGCGCCAAGGCCCGGTGTGCGTATTTGCCGCGGCGCCGCTCCTAGCCCCCCAGGGGTAGGAGAATAGGGGGTGAGGAGCGGCCTCCGACGCCGGAGTGAAACACTCCGGTTTTCACTCCGGCATCGGCACTTAGGGCGGGATTCTCCCCTACCCGGCGTGATGGGGGGTCCCGGCGTAGGAGAGTGGGGCCAACCACTTTGGGGTCGGGCCTCCCCAAAGGTGGGGAATTCTCCCCGCCTTTGGAGGCCAGCCCCGCGCCGGAGCGGTTGGCACCAGAAGACTGGCGCAAAAAACCGGCACCCCCGGCAGCGGGGCTGGCCGAAAGGCTTTGGCCGGTCGGCGCATGCGCCGGCGGTGATGTCAGCAGCCAGCTGCCGCTGACGTCACCACCGGCACATGCGCGATGTGGTTTTCTCTTCCGCTTCCGCCATGGCAGAGGCTGTGGCAGCCGCAGAAGAGAAAGAGTGCACCCAGGGCACTGGCCCGGAATCTGAGCAGGGGGCCCCGACCGCGGGCCAGGCCACCGTGGGGCCACCCCCCGGGGTCCGATCGCCCCCCGCCCCACCCCCCCAGGACCCCGGGGCCCGCTCGCGCCGCTGATCCCGCCGCCACCAGAGGTGGTTTAAACCTCAGAGGCGGGAGAGGCCTCCCAGCGGCGGGACTTCGGCTCATACGGGCCGGAGAATCACCGCAGGGGCCTCTCCGATCGGAGTGGCGAGATTCCCGCCACCACCACTTTCTGGGTGGCGGAGAATCTCTGCCACGGCGGGGGCGGGATTTACGGTGGCCCTAGGCGATTCTCCGACCCTGCTGGGGGTCGGAGAATTTCGACCCTAGTCTCCCGTTGGGAGAATCCCGCCCCCTGCCTTTAACCCTGCATTCAGCATTCAAATTCGACCTTCCAAAATGAATCACTTCACATCTATCTAGGTTGCATTCCATCTGCCACGTCTCAGCCCAGCTCTGCATCCTGTCAATATCCTGTTGTAACCGTCAACAGCCTTCAACACTATCTACAACTCCACCAACCTTCGTGTCATCGGTAAACGTACTACCCACCCTTCCAGTTCTTCATCCATGTCATTTATAAAAACCACAAAGAGCAGAGGTCCCAGAACAGATCCCTGCGGGACATCACTGGTCACCGTTCTCCAGGCAGAATACTTTCCATCCACTACCACTCGCTGTCTTCTTTCGGCAAGCCTATTCTGTATGCAGACAGCCAAATTTCCCTGTCTCCCATGCCCCCTAACTTTCTGAATGAGCCTACCATGGGGGACCTTATAAAAAAGCCTTACTGAAATCCATATACATCACATCCGCTGCCTGACCTTCATTAATGTGTCTCGTCACATCCTCAAAGAATTCAAAGAGGCTTGTGAGGCATGACCTGCCCATCACAAAGCCATGCTGACTATCTTTAATCAAACTATGTTTTTCTAAATAATCATAAATCCTATCTCTCAGAATCCTTTCCAATATTTTGCTCACCACAGACGTAAGACTGACTGGTCTGAAATTCCCAGGGATTTCCCTATTCCGTTTCTTGAACAGGGGAACAACATTCACTTCCCTCCAATCATCCGGTACTCCTCCAGTGGAGAGTGAGGACCCAAAGATCATCGGCAACAGTGCAGCAGTCTCCTCCCTTGCTTCCCGTAGTAACTTTGGGAATATCCCGTCAGGCCCAGGGTACTTATCTATCATAATGCTTTTCAAAATTTCCAGCACACCCTCCTTGTTAATATCAACCTGTCTGAGATTATTAACCTGGTTCATGCTGTTCTCAGGAGCAACAAGGTCCCTTATTCCACTGAATACCGAAGCAAAATATTCATTTTGGGCCTCCCTTATCTCCTCAGACACTGGACACAAGTTCCCTCTGTCATGTGAGGGTTCCTTTAAGAAAAGTGTCAAATAGCTGCAGTGATCACAGTAAGAAGTCTTACAACACCAGGTTAAAGTCCAACAGGTTTGTTTCAAACACTAGCTTTCGGAGCACTTCTCCTTCCTCAGGTGAATGAAGAGATATGTTCCAGAAAGATATATATAGACAAAGTCAAAGATGCCAGACAATGCTTGGAATACGAACATTTGCGGGTAATCAAATCTTTACAGATCCAGAGATAGGGGTAACCCCAGGTTAAAGAATTGTCTCAAGCCAGGACGGTTGGTAGGATTTTGCAAGTCCAGGCCAGATGGTGGGGGGTGAATGTAATGCGACATGAATCCAAGATCCCTGTTGAGGCCGCACTCATGCGTGCGGAACTTGGCTATAAGTTTCTGCTCAGCAATTCTGTGTTGTGGCGTGTCCTGAAGGTCGCCTTGGAGAACGCTTACCCGGAGATCAAAGGCTGAATGCCCTTGACTGCTGAAGAGTTCCCTGACTGGAAGGGAACATTCCTGCCTGGTGATTGTCACGCGATTCCCGTTCATTCATTGACGCAGCGTCTGCATGGTCTCGCCAATGTACCACGCTTCGGGACATCCTTTCCTGCAGCGTAAGAGGTAGACAACATTGGCTGAGACGCACGAGTATGTGCCGCGTACCTGGTGGGTGGTGTTTTCACGTGTAATGGTGGTATCCATGTCGATGATCTGGCATGTCTTGCAGAGATTGCTATAGCAGGGTTGTGTGGTGTCGTGGTCACTGTTCTGAAGGCCAGGTAGTTTGCTGCAAACAATGGTTTGTTTGAGGTTACGCGGTTGTTTGAAGGCAAGTAGTGGGGGTGTGGGGGTGACCTTGGCAAGATGTTCATCTTCATCGATGATGTGTTGAAGGCTGCGAAGAAGATGTCGTAGTTTCTCCGCTCCAGGAAAGTACTGGATGACGAAGGATACTCTGTCAGTGGTGTACCGTGTTTGTCTTCTGAGGAGGTTGGTGCAGTTTTTTGCTGTGGCACGTTGGAACTGTCGATCGATGAGTCGAGCGCCATATCCCGTTCGTACGAGCGCATCTTTCAGCATCTGTAGACGTCTGTTACGCTCCTCCTCATCTGAGCAGATCCTGTGTATACGGAGAGCTTGTCCATAGGTGATGGCTTCTTTAATGTGTTTAGGGTGAAAGCTGGAGAAGTGGAGCATCGTGAGGTTATCTGTGGGCTTGCGGTAAAGCGAAGTGCTGAGGTGACCGTCCTTGATGGAGATGAGTTTGTCCAAGAATGCAACTGATTTTGGAGAGTAGTCCATGGTGAGTCTGATGGTGGGATGGAACTTATTGATCTCATCGTGTAGCCGTTTCAGTGATTCTTCGCCGTGGGTCCAAAGGAAAAAAATGTCATCGATGTATCGGGTGTATAACGTCGGTTGAAGGTCCTGTGCGGTGAGGAAGTCTTGTTCAAACTTGTGCATGAAGATGTTGGCATATTGAGGTGTAAATTTGGTCCCCATGGCTGTTCCGTGCATCTGGATGAAGAATTTGTTGTCGAAGATGAAGACGTTGTGATCTAGAAGGAAGCGGATGAGTTGCAGAATTGTGTCTGGAGATTGGCAATTGTCGGTGTTGAGGACTAAGGCTGTTGCAGCAATGCCGTCGTCATGGGGGATGCTGGTGTAGAGTACCGAGACGTCCACTGTGACGAGGAATGTTCCTGGTTCAACTGGTCCATGGGTGCTGAGTTTCTGTAGGAAGTCCGTCGTGTCGTGACAGAAGCTTGGCGTACCTTGTACGATGGGTTTCAAGATGCCCTCGATGTGGCCAGAGATGTTCTCACACAGGGTCCCATTGCCTGGAATGATAGGACGGCCTGGTGTGTTGGCCTTGTGTATTTTCGGGAGGCAGTAGAGATCTCCAATGCGTGGGATGAGAGCACGTAGGGTTCTCTGAAGGTCTGGATCCAAGGTCTTGATCAGTCTGTTGAGTTCGCGGATGTGTTCCTTGATTGGATCTGCTGGTAACTGGGCAGCACGGTCGCATGGTGGCTAGCATAAATAATTCACAGCTCCAGGGTCCCAGGTTCGATTCCCGGGTGGGTCACTGTCTGTGCGGAGTCTGCACGTCCTCCCCGTGTGTGCGTGGGTTTGCTCCGGGTGCTCCGGTTTTTTTCCCACAGTCCAAAGATGTGCGGGTTAGGTGGATTGGCCATGCTAAATTGCCCGTAGTGTCCTAAAAAGTAAGGTTAAGGGGAGGAGTTGTTGGGTTACGGGTATAGGGTGGATACGTGGGTTTGAGTAGGGTGATCATTGCTTGGCACAACATCGAGGGCTGAAGGGCCTGTTCTGTGCTGTACTGTTCTATGTTCTATGTTCCTGGTTGTTGAGTTGTCGGTATACTTCTTTGCAGTAGTCCGTTTTGTTCAGTGTGACGGTGGCCCCTCCTTTGTCTGCTGGTTTGATGACGATGTTGCTCATTTTCTTGGTCTTGAGAGTGCGGATGGCGTTGCGTTGTGCTTGGGTGACGTTCGGGGCTGTCTTGTGAATGCAACTGATGAATCTGGCATTGACGTGACTCCTGGTGGCTTGAGCATACATGTCGAGTCTCGGGCAGCGACCTTCCGGAGGGGTCCAATTCAACTCTTTCCTCTTCGGTTGCCGCACCACAGATCTCTCGGTCTGCTGTTCCGGTTCATTCGTCGTCTCCTTGGGTTCGCTGTCGGCCTCTTGGAGTCTGTGGAAGAATTCCCGGAGCCTCGTTTGCCTGATGAATTCCTCCGTGTCTGCCGCGAGACTGATGGGGTCCATTTTGATGGTGGTGCAGAAATTGAACACTCTGCTGAGGACTTCGATTTCGCCTGGTTGAAGGGTGTAGTCTGACAAGTTGACAATAGATTTCCCTGTGTTGTTTTCTACTGTGGTACCGGGGGAAGCTTGGTTGCTGCTTGTGGTGATGCTGAGTTTCTGTAGCTTCCTGTTCTTGGTGTGCATATAGGTGGCATAGTATCGTTGTCTCATCTGTTTGGCCGTGTTCCGCAGCTGGTCTGCTGTGTCCTGAGCGCAAGTTGAGAATATGACCTCTATCTTGGTTTCCGGGTTGCGTCGTCTGCTGTAGAGCTGGCGTACAAGGTGGTTAAGGAGTGTAAGAGAGGTGCGACAGCAGAGTCTCTCAGCGTAGTCTGTGTTGTAGGTCGACTTGAGTTGGTTTTTGATCTGGAGCCCTTTCGGGATCTTGTCTGCTTTCTTGCATCTTTGTAGAAACTTAATGTCAGTGTCTATATGCGCGATCTTCCTGGAGATCCTCTCCACTTTGAGCCGGTAGTTTGCGGTGTCGATGGTAGCCATGATGTGGAGATGCCGGCGTTGGACTGGGGTGAGCACAGTAAGAAGTCTTTCAACACCTGGTTAAAGCCCAACAGGTTTGTTTCAAACACGAGCTTTCGGAGCACTGCTCCTTCCTCAGGTGAATGAAGAGATATGTTCCAGAAACATATATATAGACAAAGTCAAAGATGCCAGACAATGCTTGGAATGCGAGCATTTGCGGGTAATCAAATCTTTACAGGTCCAGAGATAGGGGTAACCCCAGGTTAAAGAGGTGATGTCATTGTGTGGGTAGAGCTGAGCTGTGTTTCTGGCTTTTTACTTTCAGTTTGAGCTGGAATCTGTTTTTGGCTCTGAGTTTTAGTTTCATTTTCAGTTCGGGAGCTGCATTCAAACCAAGGAGGTGTTCTCTGTCTCTCTCTGCCTACTAAAGAATGTCTCCAGATGACTTGATGATTTCAAAGTAATACCTGTTTCTGTAAGGTATGCAAACCCACTGTCTTTGTTTCACTTTTGGTTGGCCATCACTCTGTGTCACCACAGAGGCACTTAATGATTTTTAGATTCTGTAATTTTCTGTGAGCCAAGGACCCCATTTACTTATGTGAGTGTTATTTTTTGCATGACTAAATACATATACAAATGATTTAAATACCTGTGTCTATAAATCTCATTGTGCATCTACATTCCCAAGTACGTTGACCTTTAGAATGTATTCCCATCTGCTCAAACAGGACCTCATGCTTTGTTAACACTGAGCATTTAAATGTATCATTATTTTGCCAGCTCGTTTCATCATTCTTTGTCCACTTGCAGTTTTCTGCTTCTCTCTTGGCAGTCAACTGTACGGATGATCCAACTGGACAGATGATCCAATGTTCCTTTGCCCCATGGCAATCACGGAATACATCGAGGAAATTCATGATCCCACAGCCTGTGTTTTTTTTCCCATTGAAAGGAATGGTTAAAAATGTCATAGGCTCAGGGCAGTACGGTGGCGCAGCGGGTTAGCACTGCTGCCTCGCGGCGTCAAGGTCCCAGGTTCGACCCCACCTCTGGGTCACTGTCCGTGTGGAGTTTGCACATTCTCCTTGTGTTTGCGTGGGTTTCACCCCCACAACCCCAAAAAAAATGTTCAGGCTCGGTGGATTGGCCACGCTAAATGGCCCCTTAATTGGAAAAAATGAATTGGGTACTCTAAATTTAAAAAAACATGTCACGCGCTCTGTGATCACATTCACAACATGCATTCTCTGATTGGAGAATGGGACCTTTCAGAATTGCCCATGACCTCGCTTAGCATCATCTGCAAGCTGGGAGTTCCTGCAAAAGTCCTGGAGGGATGCATGTTGTCACTGCTCATCTCTCAGAGAAGGTGCTTATCATCCCAACTATCATTGCCATGGAATTTCTTCTCCCTGCCAGAATCGTTACCAGTTCCAATCATCTTAGCTTTTAGGCTGTGTAATAAGCTTCAAATATTAATTGAACCTTCCTCATTTACAACCCAGCACGTTCCATTGAATAGAATCCCTTCAGTACAGAAGGAGGCCATTCGGCCCATCGAGTCTTCATCAACCCTTCCAGTGACTACCCTACCAGGCCCAATCTGCTGGGCTATTCCAAATCAGATGGTGCAGCCTCTTCAGCCATTTCTCCAGCATCCCAGTCTATATGAGGCATAAGCTGGAATACAAACCTCAGTCCGTTTGTGGCAGTATGCTTGCAGTCTGAAACCATCCCTCACGAAGATCAATCTCCAGCTGCAAAACAATGCCTTCTGTGTGACTTTGATGGTGAAAATGTTTGGTGAGCTTTGGACCAAGTCGGCCAAGAGCATTCGTAGTACCATAGAACCCCTATAGTGCAGAAGGAGGCCATTTGGCCATTGTGTCTGCACCGACCTTCTGAAAGAGCACCATACCTGGGCTCACTCTCTCGCCCTACCTCCACGTCCCCGTAACCCAACCTGCACATCTTTGGACACCGAGGGGCTATTCATGGCCAGTTCACCTAACCTGCACATCTTTGGATTGTGGGAGGAAACCGGAGCACCCGGAGGGAACCCACGTAGACACGGGGAGAAAGTGCAAACTCCACACAGTCACCCAAAGTCGGAATTGAATCCGGGTTCCTGGTGCTGTGAGGGAGCAGTGCTAACTACAATTCCACCGTGCCACCCTGCAAGTGCTAATGAATATTTATCATACTGAGTCCTCAGTGTCACTTCACTCCGCATAGCATTGGCATCCAGCACTCTCAGTGAGGGAATGGGGCTGAAGTCAGCCTGACCTTTCACTGGGCATGGAAGACCTCACGAGAAACATCTTCTGACCCCTGCTTGCTCGTCGACACAATCATTTTCCCTAATGGCCAGTCGCTGGCCCTAGCAATTCCAATATTGCAGACAGACCATTGAGCCCTTAATGTTCCGCATCGTTGTTATTAAAGAGTCCACATCAGCTGCATTTCATTCTCACTCCAAGCCCATTTCCAACCTCAGCATTGTCATCCAATCTCGCAAACATAAGCATAACGAGATCAGGCTCAACGGTCCAAGTGTTCCGAATGCATTAGCATCTGAAATTTACTTGGCAGAACTCGCTGAGGGTTGAGGTGAGGAGAGTGTTATGACACCCTGGGGTAGTGAGCCGTCAATTCCAGCCTCACTTGACCCGGATTTACAGGACAAGTAAATTAACCAATAATTCTTTAAAAAATATCCCAAGACTTTGTTGCAGTTGTATAGAACCTTAGTTAGACCACACTTGGAGTATAGTGTTCAACTCTGGTCACCACACTACCAGAAGGATATGGAGGCTTTGGAGAGGGTGCAGAAGAGATTTACTCGGATGTTGCCTGGTGTGGAGGGCATTATCTATGAGGGGAGGTTGAATAACTTGGTTTGTTCTCACTGGAACAAAGGAGGTTGAGGGGCGACCTGATAGAGGTCTACAAAGTTATGAGGGGCACAGACAAAGTGGATAGTCAGAGACTTTTTCCCAGGGTAGAGGGGTCAATTACCAGGGGGCATAGGTTTAAGGTGCGAGGAGCAAGGTTTAGAGGAGATGTACGAGGCAAGTTTTTTACACAGAGGGTAGTTGGTGCCTGGAACTCGCTGCCGGAGGAGGTGGTGGAAGCAGGGACGATAGTGACATTTAAGGGGCATCTTGACAAATACATGAATAGGATGGGAATAGAGGGATATGGACCCCAAAAGTGCAGAAGATTTTAGTTTTGATGGGCAGCATGGTCGGCGCAGGCTTGGAGGGCTGAATCCTGTGCTGTATTTTTCTTTGTTCTTTGTTCTTTGTCTCTTGGCTGCCTAATAATTACAGTCACCAATTTTGTAATTGTAATCACAATTGATGCTTATTTGCAACAAGAACTATAATTACATATGAATCAAATATAACTGGTTACCTATTATCTATTTCCTAATTCCCCGCTTTAATTTGCCATCCACTCTCTCTATACACGCAAACACACACATACGCACACAAGACAAAGGAGAAGAAAGGGTGGGAAAGTAAGTAGAGCCTTTGTTTCAGATGGCGGTTTTTAGCACCTTACTCCTCTTCAAATTTAGTTTAGTTCATGGTTTTACAGTAGATTCATTCAGGTCTCTCTGATCCTTGGTGCTTCCCAGGGTCCTGCCGTTTATCATGTATTCCTTTGCCTTGCTTGTCCTGCCCACGTGAATCACATGCACACTTATCCAGATTGAATTCCATTTGCCACTGATCAGCCTATCTGTCCAGCCTGTTTATAATCCTCCTGTCATCGAAGGCTATCTGCCTCAGTATTTACACCCAACAATTTTCGTATCATCCACAAACCTACTAATCAACCCTCCGACATTCATGTCTAAATCACTTACTTAAACCACAAACAGAAAGGGCCCCAAAGCTGATCCCTGCGCGACCTCACTGAACACAGGCTTCCAATCAGAAAAACACCGCTTGATCACTACCCTCTGCTTCCTGTCACTCAGTCATCAGAACCAATTTGCCAAATTTCCTTGGACCCCATGGACTTTAACGTTCGCTCTCAATCTCCCATGTGGGACTTCATCAAGAGCTTGCTGTAGTCCAAGTAGACTACATCAAATACATTGCCCGCATCCACACACATAGCTACCTCTTCTAAAAATGTAATCATGTTTGTCAGCCATGAACTCGCCTGAACAAAACCATTTTGACTGTTCTTGATTGATCCCTGCATCTCCAAATGCAGATTAATTCTGTCTGTCAGAATTTCATCCAATTGTTTCCTGAATCACTGAGTCAAAGTGAAGAACCAAATCCAGATGACTTTGAATTTGACATCACTCAAATTAAATTGGAAAGCGAGGATTTTCTTAAAAATTGGGATAAATTGTGGAGTTATCTTTGAGAGGAAAAGCAAACTGACCTGAAAGGCAAGTTTGTGGAGATAAGTTGGGAATCAATAAAATAGCCATACACGATGTAGATGTGGAAAATGTTGTTCCAATTAAACAACATCCATATCGACTTAACCCTTTAAAATTGGCAAAGATTTATAAGGAAATTGAAAGTATGCTTAAAAATGGCATAATTGAAGTGGCTTGCAGGCAATGGAGCTCACCCACAGTGATGGTACCAAAACCGGAATGTACCCAACGGTTGTGTGTGGACTAAAGAGAGGTTAATGCAGTTACAAGAACGCAATCTTATCCTATCCCACGTTTGGAGGATTGCATTGAGAAGATGGGACAATCAGCTTTTATTTCCAAACTGGATTCACTTAAAGGTTACTGGCAGGTACCTTTATCTGAAAGGGCGAAGAAGATTTCAGCTTCTGTGACTGCAGATGGTGTATACAAATTCAAAGTTATGCACAAACGCACCAACTACATTTCAACGGTTAACTAACAGAGTTGTTTCAGGATTACCTAATTGTGTGGTATACATCGACGATCTAGTAATTTTCAGTCAGACATGGAAGGAACATTTAAAGCATCTGATGGAGTTATTCAATCGACTTCAGGAGGCGGGTTTGGTGGTAAACATAGACAAAAGTGAATTTGGAAAGCACAAGTCACTTTCCTTGGCCATACAATTGGACAGGGTCGAATGGTCCCACGGGATCATAGAACATAGAGTTTACAGTGCAGAAGGAGGCCATTTGGCCCATCAAGTCTGCACCGGCTCCTGGAAAGAGCACCCTACCCAAGGTTAACACCTCCACCCTACCTCCATAACCCAGTAACCACACCCAACACTAAGGGCAATTTTGGACACTAAGGGCAATTTATCATGTCCAATCCACCTAACTTGCACATCTTTGGACTGTGGGAGGAAACCGGAGCGCCCGGAGGAAACCCACGCACATACAGGGAGGATGTGCAGACTCCGCACAGACAGTGACCCAAGCCGGAATCAAACCTGGGACCCTGGAGCTGTGAAGCGATTGTGCTATCCACAATGCTACCGTGCTGCCCGGATGTGACAACAGAAGTTATTGGGGAGTTTCCAATACCCTCGACACAAAGGGAAATAATGCGATTACTTGGCATGAGTGAATTTTACCGGAAATTTGTGCCGAACTTTAGCAGTGTGGTTGCTCCAGTGACGGACTTGTTAAAAAAACATAGCAAATTCCAGTGGACAGCAGAGTGTCAACAGGCATTTGACTGCCTGAAGGCTGTGTTAACTACTGCTCCTGTGTTAGCCATCCCAAATTATATAAAAACATTCAAAGTGGCTGTTGATGTGAGTGATGTGGGTGTAGGTGTGGTGCTTCTACAAGATGATGACAAAGGACTAGAGCGGCCTATTGGTTATTTTTCAAAGAAATTAAATAAGCACCAGAAGAAGTATTCAACGATTGAGAAGGAGACTTTGAGCTTGGTGCTGGCTTTTCAACATTTTCACATTTATGTGACCAGCAATCCCTCTGACACAATTATATTAACTGATCATAATCCATTGACGTTTTTGGAGCGATTCCAGAATAACAATGCAAGACTGTTTCGATGGAGTTTATTGTTACAGCCATTTCATTTCATAATAATACATGTTGCAGGACAAGAAAACGTGATAGCCGATGCTTTGTCACGAATGTGATGAAAAGAAGCAGGTTCGGTGCAGGAAGAAGAACTAAAATGGACTATGTTAAGATAAATGTTTACGTGGTTTGTTTTGTTTAAAAAAAATGTATATTCACTGTCAATATTTCTTAAAGGAAAGTGAAAAGTTATTTTTTTTCTTGGGGGTGGTGTCATGTGAGAGTACCTTTAAGAAATGGGTGTTATCAAATAGCTGCAGTGATGTCAGAGTGTGGGTGGAGCTGAGCTGTCTGACTGATTTTACTTTCGTTTTTGAGCTGGCAGCTACAGTGTGCGTTTAGTTTCATTTTCAGAGTTGGAGCTGCATCCTGCCAAACAACGCGTAATTTTGATCACTCTCTGCATGAAAATAATGTCTTCAGATCACTTGGTAATTTAAAAGTGATAACTGTTCTCAGTAGAGAATTTAAATCTGCAGTCTGTGTTAAAGAGGGTGTTTGTCTTATGGATGTCGCTCGGAAAGATTAAGGGTTACTTATAGAGTACTGTATTCTTTGGGGGAAGTATTTGCGGTGATAGTTGCTAAGACGTTTACTGTGTGTTTATAAAATGTTAACTGGATTCATACAATAAACATTGTTTTGTTTTAAAAGTACTTTAGATCTCCGTTGCATCACACCTGTAAAGTGGGTCCTTGTGCACCCCATAACCAAAACCTATTAAAAGTTAATTTCCATTTTAAGTTTCCTCTTACGCATTCCATACGCTTGTGGGTCTTCTGTTGTTTTGAGCCCTCTGCCATAAGGCTTATCTGCCATAAGCCTTCCTTTTTCACCTTATCCACTTTGATTTGATTTATTATTGTCACATGTATTAGTATACAGTGAAAAGTATTGTTTCTTGCATGCTGTACAAACAATGCATACCGTACATAGGGAAGGAAGGAGAGACTACAGAATATAATGTTACAGTTATAGCAAGGTGTAGAGAAAAATACAACTTAATACAAGGTAAGTCCATTCAAAAGTCTGATGGCAGTAGGGGAGAAGCTGTTCTTGAGTCAGTTGGTACGTGACCTCAAACTTTGGTATCTTTTTCCTGATGGAAGAAGGTGGAAGAAAGTATGTCCAGTGTGCGTGGGGTCCTTAATTATGCTGGCTGCCTTTCTGAGGCAGCGGGAATTATAGATAGAATCAATGGATGGGAGGCTGGTTTACATGAAGGACTGGGCTACATTCACAACCTTTTGTAGTTTCCTGCGGTCTTGGGCAGAGCAGGCTCCATACCAAGCTGTGATAGAACCAGAAAGAATGCATTCTATGGTGCATCTGTAGATGTTGGTGAGGGTCGTAGCTGACATGACAAATTTCCTTCGTCTTCTGAGAAAGTAGAGTCGTTGGTGGGCTTTCTTAACTATGGTGTCGGCATGGGGGGACCAGGACAGGCTGTTGGCGATCTGTACACCTAAAAACTTGAAGCTCTCAACCCTTTCTACTTTATTCCCATTGATGTAGACAGGGGCATTTTCTCCACTATGCTTCCTGAAGTCGATGACAATCTCCTTTGTTTTGTTGATATTTAGGGAGAGATTATTGTCGGTCGCACCAGTTCACCAGATTCTCTATCTCATTCCTGTACTCTGTCTCGTCATTGTTTAAAATCCGACCCACTATGGTGGTGTCATCAGCAAATTTGAAAATCGAGTTGGAGGGGAATTTGGCCACACAGTCATCGGTGTATAAGGAGTATAGCCGAGGGCTGAGGACACAGCCTTGTGGGGCACCGGTGTTGAGGATGATCATGGAGGAGGTGTTGTTGCCTATCTTTATTGATTGTGGCCTGTGGGTTATAAAGTTCAGGATCCAGTCGAAGAGGGAGGAGCCGAGGCCAAGGCCACGCAGTTTGGAGATGCATTTCTTGGAATGATGGTGTTGAAGGCTGAGCTGTAGTCAATAAATAGGAGTCTGACATAGGTGTCTTTGTTATCTTAGTGTTCCAGGGTAGAGTGCAGGGCCATGGAGATGGCGTCTGCTGTGGACCTGTTGCAGCGGTAGGCGAACTGTAGTGGATCAAGGCAATCCAGGAGGCTGGAGTTGATTCGTGCTATGACTAACCTTTCAACGCACTTCATGATAATGGATGTCAGAGCCACTGGGTGATAGTCATTAAGTCACCCTGCTTGACATTTTTGTGGTACAGGGATGATGGTCATCTTCTTGAAGCAGATAGGGACCTCAGATTGTTGTAAAGAGAGGTTGAAGATGTCTGCGAATACCCCCGCTAACTGATCCGCGCAAGACATGATTGCTCGTCCAGGTACTCCCATCCGGGCCAGTGGCTTTCCGTGGGTTGACCTTTGAGAAGACTGTTCCGACGTCTGCAGTGGTGATCTCAGATACAAGTGCATCTGCGGCTTCTGGGGTGGAGGGCTCGCTCTCTCTGACCTCTTGCTCAAAGCGGGCATAGAATGCGTTGAGCTCATCAGGGAGGGGTGTATTGGAGCCGACGATTTTACATGCCTTCATCTTGTAGCCCGTTATGTCTTGCAGACCTTGCCATAGACGGTGTGTGGCTAGCCTGGGACTCGAGCTTGGTCCGGTACTGTCTTTTGGCATCTTTGATGGATTGCTTGAGGTCATATCTGGCTTTCTTGTGGAGGTCAGGGTTGCCTGACTTACCATAGAATTTATAGTGCAGAAGGAGGCCATTCGGCCCATCGAGTCTGCAACGGCTCTTGGAAAGAGCACCCTACCCAAGGTCAACACCTCCACCCTATCCCCATAACCCAATAACCCCACCCAACACTAAGGGCAATTTTGGACACTAAGGGCAATTGTGGACACTAAGGGCAATTTATCATGGCCAATCCACCTAACCTGTACATCTTTGGACTGTGGGAGGAAGCCGGAGCACACGGAGGAAACCCACGCACACACGGGGAGGATGTGCAGACTCTGCACAGACTTGAATGCCTCAGACCTTGACTTCAGTATGCAGTGAATATCCCTGTTCATCCAGGCTTTCCGGTTGGGAAAAAAGCGGATTTGCTTCTTTGGCACAATGTTGTACATCCTTCGATATCCTTGGTTCACTGGATTTGTTGGTCCCAATCTTTTCTTGATTAAAACATGTTGGTCCTGTGCTCTCTCTATTTCCTTCTTGAATGCATCCCACTCTTCTGTCACAGATTGACCTAAAAATGTCTGCTCCTAGTTCACAATCACGGATTGGCCCTGCTAAATTGCCCCTCAGTGTCCAAAGGTTAGTTGGGGCTGGGTTACGGGAGTAGGGTGGATGTGTGGGCTTATGTAGGAAACTCTTTCAACAACCGCTGTAGACTCAATGGGCCGAATGGCCTCCTTCTGCTTTGTAAATTCTATGATTCTATGATACACTCGGGCCAAACCATATCTGATCGTATAAAAATTGGCCTTCCCCCAGTTGAGAACTTTGATTTCAGACCCATCCTTGTCCTTTTCAATAATCATCTTGAATCTAACAGCTATGATCACTGTCTGCAAAATGCTCCCCCACTGACACTCCAGCCACTTCCCTGGCTTTATTACCTAAAATTAAGTCCAGGACTGCCCCCTCCCTTGAAGGACCTTCTGCGTACTTGCTTAAAAGTTCTCCTGGATGCATTTTAAGAACTCCACTCTCTCTACATAGTTTTACACTATGACCACCTTGAAGTCTATGTTGGGGAAGTTGAAATGCCCACTATCTCTACCCTATTACTTTTACACTTCTCTGAAATGTGCCTGCATATCTGCTCTTCTATTTCTCTTGGGCTGTTAGGGGGCCTACAGAACACTCTCAGCAATGTGATTGCTCCTTTTTGGTTTTGGCATCTGATAAATCTGCCTGATATTCTTGTGTCTGTTACTGCAGCTCCAACATCTGAGTTAGGACTGAGTCTATAGGCTCGTCACCTGACTAAGGGTCAGCAGAATCCACACCTCCAGATATCCACCGAGTGCTTTTGGATTGGCTTGTCTCTCTCTGCTGTGGACCAGGTTCTGTGCTGTGCTTACCAGATTGTAACGCTGAGCCTGCTCTTGACCTTGGTTCCACCAAGGTGTTTGTCTGTGTGCTGGTGGTGGGTGTGGGTGAACGCTGCGGCAGATCTTGAAGATGCATTTCTTCAGGATCCGTATCAGAGATGTCTTCAGGCCTAGACATGAAGGGTTGGATCCTGGGGTGTCCCTGAGGCGTTTGGATGTTCTGCCTACGAAAGAGTTGAGATAATTATAGCAGACTCCAAGACATTAAGAATGCACACACAGTCCCGCTCTCTGAGGGAGCAGCTGGTGAAGTGTCTTCACTGGTGTTTGCGCTACTGACCTCACCGTCACTGCAGGCACAATTCCGGTCCTCTCCGGACAGCTGGTAGTACGCTCCTCACAGGAAGTGATTGACTGCCGTCGGGTCAGGCATCCCACCACCAACTTGAGACATCTCCCTCTTATTGTCCTGCATAAAACCAGATGGAGAGAGAGAGATCATGATGCATGCCAAGGCAGCTGATAAGGATGCCTGCCTTGCGTGAACGCTGAGTGGAGCTGTGCATGGCATTAATACACAAGCTATACAGGATGCGAGGCCAGGTGAAGATGTCAAGGTCGGTATGAGAGAGTGAGTGGTGATGTGCCTTGAGCTGGCAGTGTGTGTGAGATCCCTGTGGAGCGTTATCTTGCGGATGTCTGAGAGGTGAGTGGGAGTATGAGCTGACAGTGATGAGATGGTTGACTTACCCCCGGCAGAACAGATGAGATAATTCGTCTTCTCCCTGCACTGGATGGCTGCTCTCTGCTGGGCTGAGTTTGCACTCATGACCTGCCCAGCTCATCGCAAACTGCAGTTGCGAGGTTTTTGAACCTCTTTCTGCTATTGTGTGGGTATTGCATCTCCACGTAATCCTTGACGGTGTAAAGAAGGTGATGTAGCGACGCGTCGTTAAACATGGCCTGCAGTCTTGAGTATCATCTCTCTATTGCCGCAGTCTTGGCCTGCAGACATTGAGAAGGTTGAGTGTGGATGCGGTTTCAATATGACGCCAGCTGCGATGATTCATTTAGATCGCAGTGCGGCAGGAGAACCACAGGCCGCAATACGATGCGTTTCCTGTTGATGTATGTTCAATGAGGTGGGAAGTATATGGGCGAGAAAACCTGCCTTTGTGTTCGGAGGGAAAAAACTCTGCTTTTCCCACTCGCCACTACATTTAGGCCATGGAATGGGAAACCCCACCCTGTGTTTATGCCCCCAGGCCTGTAGTTACTAAGTTTATACTTTCCTATGTGAATAACTATTGTAACTTCAATATGGGCAGCATGGTAACATTGTGGATAGCACAATTGCTTCACAGCTCCAGGGTCCCAGGTTTGATTCCGGCTTGGGTCACTGTCTGTGCGGAGTCTGCACATCCTCCCCGTGTGTGCGTGGGTTTCCTCCGGGTGCTCCGGTTTCCTCCCACAGTCCAAAGATGTGCAGGTTAGGTGGATTGGCCATGATAAATTGCCCTTAGTGTCCAAAATTGGCCATAGTGTTGGGTGGGGTTACTGGGTTATGGGGATAGGGTGGAAGTGTTGACCTCAAGTAGGGTGCTCTTTCCAAGAGCTGGTGCAGACTCGATGGGCCGAATGGCCTCCTTCTGCACTGTAAGTTCTATGATAAAACCTTTCCAAACTATACCTGGATTTAGCAAATATTGCAAGATTATAACAAAGTCAACTGCTTCAATTAATATTTAGAATGCTCCTACCTAGCAGGTGCTAAGTGGGATTCAATTCTTCCAGCTTCAATCAATTAACAAAGCTTTTACTCTTTTCTGAACTGGAAACTACGTCATATTTCACAGCAGTGAAACTAGTCATTCAGCTCAACCAACCGACACTGATCTTTATGCCCCACATGATTCTCCACCATCTGACTTCTTCCACCCGATCAGCGTATCCTTACTATCCCGTTGTGTATTTATCTAACCTAAATAGATCAAGCCAACATAAGAAATAGGAGCAGGAGGAGGCCATTTGGCCCCTTAGGCCTGATCTATTCCATGCAACAAGATCATGGCCTCTCTAATTGCAGGCTTAACTCCAAGTTCCTTCCTGACACCCTTGTTGATCAAAAATTTGTGACTAGGTTTAAATTTTAAAACGTGGCTAACTAAGATGTTTCGTTCCAGTATTTAAATGGCCAACCCACCTGCCAAGACTTTCTTTGCTCTGTTAAAGCTAGAAGGTTTGGGTTGGGTGCAGGATAGGGTTAGGATTGAGCCCACCCAATTTCAAACACATTGAAATTTGGAGGCAAAAATCCCTCCCCTCCAGAGCATGCAAAAGAAATCCCCCTACCCACACCCTGAATTTCAATTTATCCATGGGCTTTGGGAAGAGGGGGTGGGGGAGGAGGTGGGGAGAGGAGGGGGCTGGGGGGGGGGGGGGGGGGAGATGAGTAAGTTCCACAAATTTAATTCCACTTTCCGAGTTCCTTGGCTGATTTGCTAAGAGAAATTGAAATGATTCTGTTGAAAAAAAAAATCCCTTTGCATGAATGTTTAATAACATTTGTAACATTGAGCTCGTATCAGAGAGAGGCTGTTATTCAATTTGGCAGATTTTGTTGCTTTAGGGAACATGAAAACACGCTCCTGCTTTGACAATTATACACAAGAAATTTAAGGAGCGTGAGAGGAAAACAGAACACTTTTACCAAGCCAGCATTCAAACCCACTTGGCAATTGATGTTTTTTTTTTCAAAACTTCAGCTTCATGTCAATATGTGGCTGAGATGCAGTAACCAATTGTGGTACAGAAGCAGATACAAAACATACTGGGCTGTATTCTTCGCCACCCACCGCCAGGAGGGGAGTTCCTGATGTGGGGGAGAATCCAGCACCAGGCAGAAAATGATGTCTGTGCCCGATGTTCTGATCCCCTGCTGGCATTGGGATTGTACCATTGGGAAGCTACAAATGGGTCATTCGGATTGTTTGCATCCTATTAAAGGGTCGGACACCATATTCTCTGAGCCCGCGTGATTCTCCAGTCCTTTGCGCTGGGAATAAGTCAGTCGGGAATTAGTGCAGGTCTTGACAAGCGTGGCCCTCGCGGTGGGCCAAGGGGGGTAACCCTTTGAGGGGTTGCCGTCAAAGTCCATTCGAGGGCTACCCTACCCACCTCCACTCCCCCAACAGAAACCCCCTAATTAGACAGACCCCCACCAGAGACCCCAATTAGAGAGACTTACACCAGAGATCCCCCCCCCCCGATTAAAGAGACCACCACCAGAGAACCCCTCCCCTCAATTAGATAGAACACTGCCTGAAAGCCCCCAATCAGAGAGATCCCTGCTTGGAAGCTAGAGAGCATTCCAGACAGAGAAAGTGAAAAAAATCATTGCTTTAAAACTCACCTGTGCAACACACCTGCTGGCTCAGGCAGAGGAAGCAGCACCTGTCAAGCCTGGAAAGAGAAAACCAGTCAGCTAGGTTTAAACCCCCTCAAACCTTTGATATGCAAGCCTTTCATTTATTCCTCTGTTGCTTTCACTAGGCTGTGATTGAAAGATTTTACAGACTCCCAGTAGTCTGCATTGTTTCATTAATTTCCCTTCACACTTGAATGGCTATGGAACTGACAGAGAGCACTTAACTGTCTTTTATGTGGTCCAGGAGCAGTCAAACATATCTCAATGTGTCCAAACATTGTGGTTAGTTTCTTATCACTTGTAAATATTAGTTCTGTCTCACAAGATCAAAATTGAGTACAATTTGCCTCTATTGTGATGGTGTAAAAATGTCATGATATTGAATAGCAGCATATTCTACAATTGTCCTTATGTCTATCTCAGTAAGGGGAGGCACTGGCATATGGTATTGTCACTGGACTAGTAGTACAGAGGCCCAGGGTAATGCTCTTGGGACAATGCTATGAATCCCATTATGGTTGATGGTGAAATTTGAATTCAATTAAAATCTCGAAATTTAAAATTTTAATGATAACCACAAAACCATTGTCAATTGTTCCAAAAACCCATCTGGTTCATTAATGTCCTTTAGGAAAGGAAACCCTGGTGTGCTTGCCTGGTCTGGACTACATGTGACTCCAAATCCACGCAATCGGGTTGACACTTAAATGCCTCAGAAATGGCCGAGCAAACCACTCAGTTGTCTCAAACTGCTACAAACCAAACCCCGATAAGAAATGAATCTGGACGGACCACCCAGCATCGACCTAGATACTGGAAATGCCAATGGCAATCTCAGCTCTGTAGTCCCTGCCAAGTCCTCACAACTAACATTTGAGTGGTCTGTCTGATTTCATTCCTTATTTTTTAACAGTTGATACAATTGAGCGGCTTGCTAGGATTAGTAAACCAGATGGGCAAGTATGAGGCACTATGGGCCATCAGCTGCAGCAGAACTGTATTCAACCACAACCTGGAGCCCTCATGGATCAGCATATACCACACTCTATCATGACCACCAACCCTGGTTGAATGAAAAGCGTAGGAGGGCATGCCAGGAACAACATCAGGCAAACCTAAAAATAAGGTGTTGATCTGGTGAAGCTAGAACACAGGACTACTTGCATGTCAAACAGCATACTCAGCAAGCGATAGACAGAGCTAAGCGATTCCACAACCAATGGGATCAGATCTAAGCTCTGCAGTCCTGACACATCTAGTTGTTAATGGTAGTGGACAACTAAACAACTAATTGGAGGAGGAGGATGCACAAATATCTACATCCTCAATGATGGGTGAGCCCAGCACAACAGTGCAATAGGTTGAATGAAGTATTCGCAACAACCTTCAACTTGAAGATCTAAGAGGATGATCCATTTTAGCCTCCTTCAGAAGTTCCCAGCATCACAGAAGCCAGTCTTCAGCCAATTCGATTCACTCCATATGAGATTAAGAAATGGCTAAAGGCTCTGGATACTGCAAAGGCTATGGCCCTTGACAATATTGCGGCAATAGTCTTGAAGACTATTTTCTCACTCTGAGATTGTTGGAAATGTGGAACTCGTTACCACCTAGAGCAGTTGGGTTGAATAGCATTGGAAGAATTTCAAAGAGCTTTTTTGTTTCATTCTTACAGACAATAAAGTTAAAATGTGAAATCTTGTGGAGTCGTTCTGCCAGTTAATCACCTGGGTGTTTAAACATTAATAGGCCCGAACGGGATTGTAGCAAATTAGCTGGGAAGTTAATCATTCTTAATTGGAGCAAATAATAACTGGGGAAATGGCTCTTACAAAAATGTTTGCATTGTTAATCACCCTAGGGTTTCTCAGGAGTTTGTTATTTCTCACGAGGTTCTGCAGTGAAGCTGCTGTTGACCTTTGGGAGGAAAAAATCACCCAAAAGCAACCCTATTGAAGGAAAGAGTCATTTTGCAATACAGCTGGTGAGCTAATGTCAACCTCATGTAACATGGAATATAGAAGCATATGATGGCCTCTTTAGGATTAAATTTAAAATTCCCACCTTTGTTTTCTATTACCTGCATGATCTTGTTACTCCTATTTGTCGGTAATATCCTCCAGCCTCACAAACCTCTGAGACACCTGCATTCCTTCAATGCTCGGCTGATTGGACTCACCTCAGCATTGCTGGCCCTGTCTTCAGCTGCCTAGGCCGTAAACTGTGGAATTCCTGCCCTAGTTTTCCCCACTCTCTCTCTCTCTCAGGGGCTGGTTTAGCACACTGGGCTAAATCGCTGGCTTTTAAAGCAGACCAAGGCAGGCCAGCAGCACGGTTCAATTCCTATACCAGCCTCCCCGAACAGGTGCCAGAACATGGCGACTAGGGGCCTTTCACAGTAACTTCAGAAGCCTACTCGTGACAATAAGCGATTTTCATTTCATTTCTCTTTCATAAAAACAAATTACTGCGGATGCTGGAATCTGTAACCAAAGAGGAAAGAGCATCTGGACTCAAAACGTTCGCTCTTTTCTCTCCCAGATGCTGCCAGACCTGCTGAGATTTTCCAGCATTTTCTCTTTGTTCTCTCTCCTTTTATGTTGCTTCTTAAAACTACCTGTTGACCTCAGACTTTGGTCACGTATCCCTCTAAGTGGTTTTGTGGCAGATTTTTGTTTGATCACACTCCTGTGCAGCATCTTGGGGCATTTGACTGCATTAAGCGAGTCAAATAAATTCCAGTTCCTGTCATGAGGGGAACAGTTTTGAGTTCAAAGAGTTCTTTCAGCCGTTAGCTGAAAGCAGTCAATGCAGGGCTGAAAAGAATGAAGATTGTTCATTAGAACAGACCTTTCTCTGAGGAGAAAGTTCATCACCAACTTTCCTCAAGTTTCCATTCGACGCAGCTCTGGGAAGCATTAACAGCCACTTGATGAGAACAATGTCTGTAATTTTGCTGTCTTTCCCTTATTTGCCTGTCAGCTATCTGTGCCCAAAGGAGGAATGTTCTGAACAAGATTCCGTTCCTTTGACTGACAATACAGCAGAAGCACTTTTGGCTAATTTTATTGCAATTCCAAAAAATCAAATAATGAACCCGAAATAATTAGATGTGAAAACATGCTTATCTGTCAAAGCAATCATGCAGAGCCAGAGGTTATGGGTTTAAGCCCTGTTCTAGGGGTGGGATTTGCTCATCATCCCTCCCGCGATCTGGAATGTCCGGTCCTGCCGAAAGTCAATGGTCTTTTGGCTGGGCAGCTGCATTCTCTGCGATGGTCCGGAAACTTCCAGTTCAGGATTTCAGCATGACAGCTGGACCAACGTTTCAGTGCAGTATTGAGTGAAACAGATTAACTCTGCATTTATAGGGTAGCACGGTGGCACAGTGGTTAGCATTGCTGCCTATGGCGCTGAGGACTAGGGTTCGAATCCTGACCCTGGGTCACTGTCGGTGTTGAGTTTGCACATTCTCCCCGTGTCTGTGTGGGTGCAAGTTAGGTGGATTGGCCACGTTAAATTGCCCCTTAATTGGGAAAAATAATTGGGTAGACTAAATTTATTTTTTAAAAACCTCTGCATTTAAGCCATTGCAGATGGTGGGATTGCGCTCCACACAAACATACGAATTAGGAGCAGGAGTCTGCCACTCAGCCCCTCAAGCCTGCTCCACCATTCAATAAGATCATGGCTGATCTGATTGTAATTTTATCCCCACATTCCTGCCAACCGCCGATAACCTTTCACCCCCTTGTTAATCAAGAACCTATCGAAATCTGTCTTACAAATATTCAAAGGGTGGAACTTTCCCCCCCCCAAAAATGAATGTGTCAAATGAAGGTGAGGTTTGAGCCGTCACTCTGGCAGGGGTGGGGCCCTCACAGAACCTGCAAGCCCGTCTCTACACAAACCTGGGTGCCTTTTTTCAAGGGCACCCCGATCTCAAAGTGGAAGTAAATCCCCCCCCCCTCCCACCACCACCATTGCTGGCATCTGGGTTTCAGTGCCCGCACCACCATCACCATCACCGGCAGATTTTGAAAATCGCACCCTGCCCCTTAATGTGGTTCCCTGGAGGCTCTTGCTGGGCATGAACCTGATTACATTGCTGGCTGAGGGGAGGGGGAGGGGGGGGGGGGGAAGAAGAGATCTCATTCTGAGATCACCCTCTCCCCCCCCCCGCCGCACATTGCGAGGGGACAGAGTTAGCGGCCATAACGGGATTTGATAGTAATAATAATCTTTATTATTGTCACATGACAGCTTACATTAACACTGCAATGAAGTTACTGCGGAAATCCCCTCGCTGCCACATCCCGGCACCTGTTCGGGTGCGCAGAGGGAGAATTCAGAATGTCCAATTCACCGAACAAGCAAGTCTTTCGGGACTTTGGGAGGAAACCGGAGCACCCGGAGGAAACCCACGCAGACACGGGGAAAATGTGCAGATTCCGCACAGACAGTGACCCAAGCCAGGAATCGAATTTGGGACCCTAGTGCTGTGAAGGAACAACGCTAACCACTGTACGGTCGTGTGTCCAATGTAAACGGGCTCGCAAAATGCCCTCCCCACAAAGTCTCTGATTCCCCTGCCTTTGAGGAGGAGAGTTCCAGAGACCCATAGCCCTCTGAGTGAAAACAAAACCTCCTCATATCTGTCTAAAATGACCAACCCCTTATTTGTAAACAGGGACCCCTAGTTCTAGAGCTGTGCACAGATTTTGTTAAGGGAATCGAAAGCATTATATGAGTGCAAATCCATTTTTTCCTCAAACACGGAATTCTGATTGTAAATTGATGGAGTGGCTGAAATCCAGTCCTCTGCTTCATCCTCAATATCAGCGTCAATCCAGATTCCGTCGGTATCAAATTCCATGCACATTATATTGCACTGTGACAGACCTGGAAGAAAATAACGTCCAACCAAGAACATACACAAAAGAGCAGTTACCCACCAGATCTCATCGTGTCTGCACTTCTTCCCGCTTTTAAGGAATAAAAACGAGGCCCATTTCTTTTGTCTCTCACCTTGTCTCCAACTGGTTAAAGTCAAGTGGCAACAAGTGTCATTTTTGTTGTGGAAGTATTGTGCTTTGAGTGAAGTTTCAAAAAGATTTATCATGTAACTGACAGTCCTACAAGAAGAACCTTGGAAGATTCTGGAATGTGCTTAAGCAGCGCCTTGGTTACATAATGATTTATTGACAGTAAAACTGCAGCTGTGTCGCACAGCCAGTTATAAGACCTGCTGAACACAATTATAGTGACATTGCAGGCTAGGTTCATGAATAATTGATGATCCTCCAAACTGTCTATTCATTTTTTTATTCTTTTCACAGGATGTGGTCGTCGCTAGGAAAGGCCAGCGTATTTTGCTCATCCCTAATTGTCCTTGAACTGAGTGCTTTGTCAGCCATTTCAGAGGGCAGTTAAGAGTAAACCACATTGTTGTGGATCTTGAGTGACTATGTAGGACAAATAGGTAAAGGTGGCAGATTTCCTTCCCTGAAGGACATTAGTGAAATGGGTTTTCACAACAATCGATGATAGTTTCACGGTCACCATTGCTGAGGCCAGTTTTATGGGTGGAATCTAACCAAAAAATGGCAAAGTGTCAGTTCCGGAGAGAATAACGGAATTTTGAGTTTCTTTGCCAGAACAAAGTGAGTGGGCATTCTGGTGGAGTGGGACCTCTTAGAGCCAGGAACCAGTTGCAAACACATCATGGTGCCATCTTTAAAGGGTGCCCTAACCAGCGCCGCAGTCTAACGGCCCTCCAGCTCACATCACGGACGTCTCAGGGGATCTACATCCGAACCCCCCAATATTCATCATCGGTGTATCCGTCACTCAGTGCCAACCTCTGCTGGGGGCAGTGGTGGGACACTGCTCAGTCATGTCCCTCGACCACATCCCTCCACCCTCCCGGGGCTATACTTACCTCTGCACCTCTGGAACGATTCCCTCGACAGCGTCATGTGTTTATTGTGGTTCTAATCCTTGGATGGTTGGTGTAGTGTTCATGAAGACCACAACGAGCTCTTACATTGAACAAAGCTAAAGATTTATTTACATTACTTAATTGAACAGGACACTTACTCCAATGTAATAAACAGTTGATAATAAACATACAGCTACACTCATCTACTCCTAATCTCGACGCTAATGCAATAACTATGATTTGCTCTCACTCACACTATCTTTCCTGCAGTCTGTCTTTTAGCTTTCTCCTCAACTTCTCTCCCAGAAAGCTTAGCATCAATGCTTTATATAGTTCTCCATCTAGCTCCCTCTAGCAGTCAATTTGGTCATAACATTAACGCTTACGGTTCTGTACATTTGCCATAATGTCACACCTCACCACACCTGTTGCTAGCGTGATGGTGAATGTTCCGTGAGGGAGGAATGTTTGGAGTGAATGACATGCTAATGTATTAAAATGAGGCTCCTGCATTCTCACGGCGTGATTCACACTATTCCAACTGAAGGGGGAGGGGGGGAGTGGAATATTCCAAAACCCAATCACGGCAGAGAGAATCTCGTTTTTCGCTTCTCTCGGCACTTTGAGCCCTCTCCGAGCTTCTCACCGGCGGAGAGTGCAAGCTCAAAATCGCCCCATAATCCCAGATTTTATTAATTGAATTGAAATCTCACGAAATGTTGTACATGGGATTTGAAACCAGGTCCCTGGAACATTAGCCTGTGTCTCTCTGGCTTATGAATCGAGTGTTATTGCCATGGCAACGCAGTCTCCCCTCCATTCATCGCATTTTGAAATGAAAGCATTAAAGTCAACACTGAGAAATAAATCCAAGGCACGCAATCATTCATTTCCTCAAGTTTCTTCTTTTAATTGAAGAATAGCTTTTGGTAAAATGTATCAATTTGCAGCTGTGCAATATTGGTCAGCAGTTTTGGGAGTGGGTCACCTGAAGCTTTGGGCTGGATTTTATGGCGGGGAACCATGTTTCCTAAAAAGCCCCCACCCAACTAAAATGTCAGCCGGTAGCCTGCCCATGGAAAAGGCAGTTGCCACATCTGCATATTATACTCGGTGGGGCATTAATTGACTGAGGATAAGACGTGATTATGCTCCCATGGAATGAGGAACTCTGCTCTTAGTGCCAATCCTATTGTCCAGCAGGTCTGTCGCCCCATTGGAACCAGGTCGAAGCAGTGGCCACTGCTGGGACGACAGCCAGAACCTGATAAAAAAAGGAGATTATGGAAGAGGTGGTGGAATTGTGGTGTTGTTGCTCATTTTAAAGAAGGACAAAGATCCAGAGCTGTATGGATCGTACTGCCTGATTTCACAAGGGGCTGTTTAGCACAGGGCTAATCGCTGGCTTTGAAAACAGACCAAGCATGCCAGCAGCACGGTTCGATTCCCGTAACAGCCTCCCCGAACAGGTGCCGGAATGTGGCGACTAGGGGCTTTTCACAGTAACTTAATTGAAGCCTACTCGTGACAATAAGCGATTTTCATTTCATGTCATTCATTTCATTGTTGAATGTAGATGCAAAGATGTTGCGTAAGATGCTGGCGACACGGATAGAAGATTGCGTGCCTGGGGTGGTAGGAGAGGATCAGACAGGGTTTGTGAAGGGGCAGCAGTTGTCAGTGAATGTACGGAAGCTGCTGAATGTTATCAGGTTCTCTCGGAAGGCCGGGAAGTGGAAGTGGTGGTGGCAATGGACGCAACAAAGGCGTTCGATTGGGGCGAATGGGCGTATCTGTTTGAGGTGTTGGGTCAGTTCGGTTTTGGGCAGGGGTTTATGGATTGGTTTGTGGTTTGTTGTATAAGGCACCTAAGGCAAGTGTTCGGATGAACAAAGTCATTGCGCATTATTTTGCTTTACACCAGGGTACGAAGCAGAGCTGCCCGTGCCCGCTGCCTGCTCTTTGCCCTGGCAATTGAGTATTTAGGGGTCAAGGGCGTGAAGGGGAATTGAGCGCGGTGGGGTTGAGTAGAATTTACAGTGCAGAAGGAGGCTATTCGGCCCATCGAGGCTGCACTGGCCCTTACAAAGAGCACCCTACTCAAACCCACGTATCTACTCTATCCACGTAACCCAGCAACTCCCACTTAACCTTTTTTGGACACTAAGGGCAATTTAGCAAGGTCAATCCACCTAACCCGCACATCTTTGGACAGTGGGAAGAAACCGGAGCACCTGGAGGAAACCCACGCAGACACGGGGAGACCGTGCAGACACCGCACATGAAGCTGTTTGTTGACTGCTTTAATGTATTGCGTTGTCAGCGGACAGGGGGGTTGTTTGCTTTATTTTTTGTTTGGGTGGGTGTGTGCCAGTGGGTTGAGTGGGAGGTGTTTGTTGGAGGGGTGTAGGAGGGTGGGGTTTGTTATCCATTGCCGTGGTTGGCTTTTGTAGTTTTGTGATTATGTATATATTTTAAATGCCTTCAATAAAATGTTTTTTTTTTAAATATTAAGATTAGCTGCAGCAAAATTGAAAGGAATCAAGCAATTTATCTGAGAACCGCATGCCCAGCATTCAGTGGCAATTGGCTTGATACACTGTGCAACATACAGCTCAGTAGGTCGGTGAATATGGGACCTTTCCTTGAAATACCGTATACTGTTAGCCACACAATTTCAAGACAGGAAAGAAATAAAAGCTCCCAATTATAAGGATATCACAGTTTCTTCCCTCATTTTGCTCATAATAATCTCCCCTTGTCTACTTTCTTTGCAAAAGAAGATGAGGAAAACAAACTCCTGATGCCTTTTTAGCCTCATTAGTCCAGGCAGGGTAACACACTTTTAAAAAAATATTCATTGGTCAAACATCCAGTAAATGAATGGCCTTTAACTTCGACATGCTAATTTCCACCGAGAAATTTTACATGTTCCCTAAATGCAACCAGAGTTGTCTCCACTGTTCCGATGAATTATAGAATATTTGCAACTCAAGTAAATAATTAGAAATCGCTTTTCCATAAACAGCAAAGAATGCCATCACACAGCAGAATGTTGAAAGTAAATCTACCAGCAATACTGTTCACCGCCGAGATATCTGCGCTCCTCCAATCCCAGTCGATTCAGATTCCCGATTTTTACGACAACATTGCTGAAAGCAAGCATGGGGGTGCAGCAAGCAGTTAGGAACGGCAAATAATATGTTGGCCTTCATTGCAAACGGACTTGAGTACAGAAGCAAGGATGTCTTATTGCAGCTGTGCAAGGCCTTGGTGAGACCATACCTGGAGTATCGAGTGCAGTTATGGTCTTCTTACCCAAGAAAGTGTATACTTGCCATAGAGGGAGTGCAGCGAAGATTCCTCAGACCGATTCCTGGGACGGGAGGATTGTCGTATGAAGAGAGATTGGGTTGACTAGGCCTGTTCAGTGGAATTTAGAAGAATGGGAGGGGATTTAATTGAAATGTAAAAGGTTCTGACAGGGGGGCAGCACGGTGGTGCAATGGTTAGCACTGCTGTCTCACGGCGCCAAGGTCCCAGGTTTGATCCCGGCTCTGGGTCACTGTCCGTGTGGTGTTTGCACATTTTGATTTGATTTGATTTGATTTATTATTGTCACATGTATGGGGGACCAGGACAGGTTGCTGGTGATCTGGACACCTAAAAACCTGAAGCTCTCGACCCTTTCTACTTCGTTCGAGAGCTTCAAGTTTTTAGGTGTTCAGATCACCAGCAAACTGTCCTGGTCCCCCCATGCCGACACAATAATTAAAAAAGCACGTTCTCCCTTCGTCTGCGTGGGTTTCGCCCCCACAACCCAAAAATGTGCAGGTTAGGTGAACTGGCCACGCTAAATTGCTGCTTAATTGGAAACAATGAATTAGGTACTCTAAATTTATTGGAAAAAAAAATTCTGACAGGGTTGGACAGACTGGATACAGGGATGCTGCTCCCTCTCACGGGGGGTGTCTACTCTAGAACAAAGGGTCACAGTCTTCGGATATGGGGTAGGCCATTTAGGACTGAGATGAGGAGACATTTCTTCACTCAGATGGTGGTGAATCTGAGGAATTCTCTTTTACAGTAGAATGTAGAGGCCAAGTTACTGAATATTTTTACAAAGTAAAGAGGTGATTTCTAAACTTTAAAGGCATGAAGAGGTTTGAGGAAACCGCTGGATTAAGGGGTAATTTTTTTTTCCTTAAAGTTTAGAGTACCCAATTCATTTTTTCCAATTAAGGGGCAATTGAGCATGGCCAATCCACCTACCCTGCACATCTTTGTGTTGTGGGGGCGAAACCCACGCACACACGGGGAGAATGTGCAGACTCCGCATGGCCAGTGACCCAGAGCCGCGATCGAACTTGGGATCTCGGCGCCATGAGGCGGCAGGGCTAACCCACTGCACCACCGAGTTGCCTGGAATATGGGGTTATGATGGAGGATCAGCCATGATCACGCTGAATGGTGGAGGAGACTCACATGGATGAATGGTTTACTCCTGCTGACAAGAAAATAGAAATAGTTTCAAGTGATCCATATTTGCATTGTTAAGTATTAGAAATAAGGTGTAGTTTTAAGTGGATTTACTTTAGTGTTGTTGTGTAATTAAAGACAAATCAACAGTTAGATTCATGTTACACAAAGGTGTTTGTGTCTGGGCGTTTTTGGTTTCAGTTAATAATGTGCTTCTATTGTGCTTAGAGTGGGTTATGGCGTGAAAAGTAAACTAGATAAGTAGAAGTCGTTGCTTAGCACCGGGGCGCCTTTAGTGTAGGGAGGCTTTTATAGTTTAGTTTTTAGCCAGAATTTCTGCTGGGAGCTTCACTTTCAAAAGACTATTTTGTTTTGATGAAGTCGTAAAATGAACATTCCTCAGCTCTGCCATAAGAAAAGCCGAACGGGAAAAGGGAGCTGCAAAAATGCCAGACTTCCCAAAGTCCAGACAACAAAGGAATTCGGACAGAAAGTAGGCTTTTTGACGACTGAAGTTAAAGGAATAGAGGCCAAGGAGTTGACCAAGCTACTGTTCAGAACAATTGGTGGATGATATGAATGAAAATTAGTGGGTGATAAATAATAGTAAGGAGGATAACCTTAGATTACAGGAGGGTATCAATGGACTGGTCAGATGGGCTGATCAGTGGAAAATGGAATTTAATCCAGATAAGTGTGAAGTGATGCATTTAATAATAATAATAGTTCTTCATGTCACAAGTAGGCTTCTATTAACACTGAAATGAAGTTACTGTGCAAATCACCTAGTCGCCACATTCTGGCGCTTGTTCAGGTACACAGCGGGAGAATTCAGAATGTCCAAATTACCTAACAGCACATCTTTCAGGACTTGCGGGAGGAAACCAGAGCACCCGGATGAAACCCACGCAGACACGGGGAGCATATGCAGACTCCACACAGACAGTGACCCAAGCCGGAAATCGAACCTGGGACCCTGGGGCTGTTTTCCTTGGCATAGAGGAGACTGAAGGAGGCATGATTGAGATGTATAAAATTCTGAGAGAGATAGAGTAGACAGGAAGAAACTTTTCCTGTTGCTGGAGGGATCAATGACCAGGGGGTATATATTTAAGGTAAGGGACATGAGGTTTAGAGGGATGTGAGGAAAAATTATTTCACTTAGAGGGTAGAGAGTTGTGGGAGTCTAGAACACACTGCTTGAAAGGGTAATGGTGGCAGTGACCTTCAGAACATTTAAGAAGTATAAGGCTGTGTGCCAAGTGTTGGAAAATAGGATCAGAACATTTAGGTGACCATTTTTGACTGGCGCATATGGGATGGTCTGAAGTGGCCTTTTCTGTGCTGTCGACCTCTAGAACTCTGGGAAAAATAGATAAAGTGTTCTGAATTAAAGAAACAGTTGCAGTAACCAGATTTAAAGTGGGAACACAGACCTCAGAGATAAATCAAATGTTGGTGCCGCCTTAATCCAATCTGAGAATGGATATTAAAGCAATTGTGAAGAGTTTGTGTGACAGTCAAGACAAAGGAATCCTGAAGGAAGAGATGTAAAACCTGGAAACGACTCCTTTATAGAAGCAGCTGAGGAAAATCATTGTTTAAAAGAAAATTTGAAAGTTTATCTATTTGAAAGTAAATTTGAACTCACTTGTGTGAAAGCCGGAGTTCGGTGTGACGAGATGGCTCACAGTATAAAAATCATCTGGGGGATTTTGAGGAGAAATCGCAGAAATTAACTCGGGTTCAGAGTGGAGTGTTTTTGACCATAGCCAGCCTGCGTGTTTAAAGGGACTGTGTGTTAGTGAGACCATTATAGCCTGAGATATGCTTTGTACCCCATTTTAAACTTAAAATCTGTGCATATTTGTGAAGATAAATGGGAGTAAAGGAGTATTGTATTATTAACAAAATTTCCATGTTTAATAAATTTTTTTGTTTCTTGTTGTTGAAACTAATTAGCGATCCTGTGACTTCCTCCACATTTTCTAAAAAAAAGTAAACATTATGGTCTTTTTAGACAGGCCTCCATCCTGGGATCTTCCTGTCCACTTATAACAGCCACTTGAATCATAACACTGCTCCTATGTAACATTTTGAAGTTGGCAACACTTTTTGAACTTACATCAAAGGTTTCCGACTCCAGGTTGTCTGAAAAGAGAAAAGAAACTGGGAGTTTTTGCCTTAGAAGGGTAAGTGGAGATCTATTAGAGGTTTCCAAAATTATGACTGAGTTAAATTAAGTAAATAAAAAGAAAACTACATTTATTGGCAGGAGATACTGTAACTAAATGATGCAGATTAGAGATAATTGACAGAGGAACCAGCAGAGGTGGTGGGGAGATCCCAAAACTGCATTATTACTACTTGGCAGGAAGAATAAAAGAGTAAAGGTATGGATAACGGAACCAGGGGCCAAATGGGTAAGAATGGAGGAGGGGTCTTGCACAGGTACCGCCCTCTGGACCCTGGCCACTGCACTCAATGAGTCCAGAGGTGATAGCCACACTCCTGTTTGAAATTGACTATGATGCACTTTGGTCTAACTCAGATGTACATTAAGGCCCCTATCTGCAACAACCACAGGTTTGTGCCAGCCAAAATGGATGTCACCTTCAAAAGGTGGAGACAGAACGAGAGGAGAGGGGGGCTCTGACAGTTCGGGATTTCAGCACAGACAACAGATTGACAAAACTAGAGAATCTGACAGGGAAGTTCCATCTGAGGAAACAAATTAAAATACATGCAAGTCAAAAACTTCTTATGTAGGGAAACAAAGACATACCCACAGCCACCACAATAATCACTATTACAGGACCTACTGGACACGGACATCCGAGGGAGGAGAAACTACGGGGACCTGTGAAATGAAATGAAAATCGCTTATTGTCACGAGTAGGCTTCAAATGAAGTTACTGTGAAAAGCCCCTAGTCGCCACATTCCGGCGCCTGTTCGGGGTATGTATGTGTGACTGCTGTATGTATGTATGTGTGACTGCTGGGAAGGCCATGCTCTCCACTGCACGAAACAAGGGAAAAATGGGAGGAGGACCGAGGGTTTGAAATAGGTTGGAGACTCTGGAGTATGCACTGCACAGGGTCAACTCCACCTCCACTTGCACAATGTGAAGCGGCTGAAAGTGTTACACAGAGCTCACTTAACCAGAACCCAAATGAATAGGTTCTTTCTGGAGGTGGATGACAAATGTGAACGGCGCCAAGGAGGCCCGGCCAACCATGATCTGGTCATGACCCAGACCTGTCGGGTTCTGGACAGCATTCTTCAAGATGACATCCAAGGTTGTGGGGATGAGGGTGGAGCCTTACCCGAGAGTGGTAGTCTTCGGGGTATCAGAGCACCCAAAACACTTTCTGGGAAGAAGGGCCAAAGCCCTTGCCTTTGCCTCACTAATCTCCTGGCAGAAAATCCTGCTTGGCTGGCACAACCCAAAGCTGACTGTCCGACCTATTGGAATTTCTCCAAATGGAGAAAATCAAATTCACCACCCGGTGGTTGGAAGAGGGTTTCCATAAAATGTGGGAGCCATTCACTAATCTGTTCCAAGACCTGTTTGTAACCAACAGCCAAAAATCCAGAGGGAGAGGATGAGATCTACAGAGGAACCACAGAGACAAACAAAAAGAGAGAGGGGGGGGGGGGGGGGGGGGGGGGGGGGGGGGGGAGAGAGCAAAAAGTAGGGGCGAAGGAGGGAGGGAGGGATAAAAAGGCACAGAACCCAACCATACCTAACACGAAACAGTATACAGTATGTTACGCCAACAGTCCAGGTTGGAAGAGCCAACAAAGAAGGCAGATAGCAAGAAGGGGAGGGGGTCGGGGAAGAAAGGGGGGAGTCAGGAGCAGGGGACCTAGTCAAAACTGGGCACTTGCTGAGAAATATAAATTGTAACTGATGTATATAGTGAATGGTAATCGATGTGCATAGTTTCTGTGTATGTTCACTTTCATCTTTGATTTGTATATAAAAATATATTTTTTTAAATGTCTCTTTAAGAACTGAGTCACATGACATGTGTGGCATAATCGGCTACTTTGCAGGCTTTTGGGGAATCTAGTATCAAACCTTGTACAGTGAAGGTCTAGCCAATAAACCTCTGTTGAGCTTGCATTAATTCCATGTGCTTCAACAACCTATTTCTTTTGTACTGTTAATCTAAAGATACAACAAATAGTAATTAAAGTAAAACGAGCCATTTAATGGCTGTGTTGGAGGACAGCAATTAAAATGGTTTGATCCCCTCTGGGATCAAAATGGGGACTGAAATATGCCGATAAAACCTGACTTAATTATCCGCCAGCTTTTCACTCTGCTTTATCTGTAGATCTGAGGATAACATTTGGTCCAGACTCCTCAGGGTTGATTTTGACTTTGTGCAATAGTGCGAGACGGGTGTTGTGATGCAATGAATAGAGTCCTCTCTTTCCCTCTGAGCAAAAAGTGTCAGATTCAAATCCCACTCTAGGGCTTTCCCATAATGTGGCCAAACGGGTAAATTCTTCCAAGATGCGAGAGGTGGTAAGAGCAGGAGAGAATTCTGGTCTGCCATCTGTTGGGAAGAAAACTGTAGTTTCGACCGTCGCTATTCAGGGCTCTGGACAACCAACATGGATATGAAAATTGGTACAGTAACTCAAACATCTTGGGGACTGGTTGGTTCATGGAGTCACAGAGTTTTACAGCACAGTTAAAGGCCCTTTGGCCCACCCTGTCTGCGCCGGCCATTTTCCAGCATTTGGTCCGTAGCCTTGCATGCTGTGGCATTTCAAGTGCTGATCTAAATGCTTCAGACAGTGAATTCCAGACTCCTATCACCCTCTGGGTGAAAAGTCTTTCCTCAAATCTCCTCAAAATCTCCGGTTTCTCATCTTAAATCTATGGCCCCTGGGTATTGATCTCTGTGCTATGGGGAAAAGTTTCTTCCTATCTATCCTATCTGTGTCCATCATAGTTTTGCACACTTCAATCAGGTCCTCCCTCAGCCTTCTCTACTCTAAGGAAAGGAACCTGCCCAGTCTTTCTTCATAACTGAAATGCTCCAGCCCAGACAACATCCTGGTGACTCTCTTCTGTACCCTTTCTCGTGTAATCACATACTTCCTATACTGTGGCAGTTCGGACTGCATACTAGTCGTGGTTGAACGAGTGTTTTATACATTGAAAGGGTGTTTCCTGTTTATTCCCTTATTTTCCCTTTTTATTTTAGCTGTTACAATTTTGATCCACGGTTGCTTAATGGACCTGTGACTTTAAGGTAAAGCAGCAGCCTGCACCTTTAATTCAACTAGGAAGACCCAGAAGGCTGTGCTGTGTTAGATTAACATCAGTGATGACCTGGAATGATTGATGTGGCTGGTGGCCAATGACTTGGCCTTAAATGCAGTACTCTGCCCAGTAATAGGTGATGATTGATTCTCTTCCCACTGAAATGGTTCAGTTTCCCTGTGGGCAGCTAGGGGGAGAAAACCTTTCTTTTCCCACTCTGTTTTCTCCATAAATAACCAGTTAATTGTCACCAAAATGTTACTGTGGGATGCTATTCTCTCTCATTAAAAGGCTGATGCATGCAGGGACCAGAACCTGATATCGCTCTCTCTGCAGAGCAGGCTTGTGTGAAGCCAGGGGCCTCTCCTGGATAGGTTGTGAGTAAAAGATTGCTAGCTGCTGGGTGTTTCTCCCCAGTTCTGTCGGCTAGTTCCCCACTGTTATCTAATCACACTTTTGTGGACCCTGGGGAGTTTCTCACCAAGCTAGCCCACATTTAAAATTGTTTTCATCACTGGGGAGCTGAACTTGCTTGCCACACCAGCTCCTCAGAGATCAGATCACCATTTTGAAAGGGTGCCCCAATCTCTCAGTGGGGTTGAAGGTCCTCCACACCCCCCCACCCATGGGAAATACCAGCCCCCAACACACAAGGGCATTGCCCCGCACTAGTGAGGACACCCTATAGGTGGGGTCGCTAAGGCCACTCATTTTCAGGCATTCCCACACACCCTTTCAGATTCCCCCCCCCCCCATTCATCTCTTCCAACCTTTCAGAGTCTCTTCATACCCACCCTGCAACACCCCCACACATCATACCCCACCATCCCTCCATTCATGGATTTGGCCCCCTCAGGCCTGTGTCCTTGGCAGTGCCACTGTGGCATCCAGGCACCATGGCATTGCCAACCTGGCACTCTGGCAATGCCCCTGCCGGCCAGGCACCTTGGAAACACCAGGGCGGCAGTGCCAAACCACCAATCTGGCAGTGCCCCCTCAGGCCCGTGTCCTTGGCAGTGCCATTGTGGCACCCAGGCACCATGGCATTGCCACCCTGGCACTCTGGCAATACCCGTGCCGGCCAGGCACCTTGGAAACACCAGGGTGGCAGTACCAAACCACCAACCTCGCAGTGCCAAGGTGTCCGGTTGCCAGAGGGAGAGCTGTGTGGCACATTGTCCTGTTCCTAACCCCCCCCCCCCCCCCCCCCCCCCCGGGGTCTTCAATGGCCTGAGAAACTCCCCAGATGCTGTGACACCTGGTCCATGGCTGAGTGGACCAATCCTGATTGGTGCCCGCGTGGCCTCTCACGCGGGAGCCAGTTAGATCATGGGAAGCCATTGGATCTGGCTTCCATTTGGTTAATGAGATGGCGATTGCCATAATTGGCCTCAATTAGCTTTGCAACATGTCGGATCCCACCACCGGGTGTGGGTCAGTCAGATTGCAAACCGCTCCACACCCGGCGCAGTTCTTGATTTGGGCTCATTCCCTACCTTCTGCCACAAAGCCAATTTTTGATACAATTTACCAAATTGGTGAGGATCCCAAGGGCTCTTACCTTCTTGACCAGTCTCCCCTGCAGGACCTTGTCAAAAGCCTTACTGAAGTCCATGTAGATTTCGTCAACTGTAGTATCTACAGACCGAGTCACTGCCTCAAAAAATTCAATCAAATTTGTTAGACATGCTATCTCCCTAATAAAGCAACGCTGACTATCCCTGTTTAATCCTTGTCTCTCCAAGCAGAGGATAATTATGTCCCTCAGATATTTTCCAATAGTTTCCTGACCACAAACGTTTGAGTCACTGGCCTTTATTTACCTGTTTTTTCTCTACTTCCCGAGATGAATATTGGTACCACATTAGCCATCCTCCAGTCCTCTGGCACCTTTTCTGTGGCCAGAGAGGATATGGAAATCTGCTCCCTTGCCTCCCACTGCAGCCTAGGATACATCTCATCAGGGACTGGTACTTATCCACTTTTAAGACTGCTAAAACAACCAACACTTCCTCCCTCTCAGTGCTAATCTGTTCAATTATTTCACAGTCCTTATTCCTGCTTTCTCTACACATATTGTCCTTCTCTGTAACGAACATTGATGCAAAATATGAATTTAATACTTCATCTACATCTTTCAGCTCCACACACAGGTTGTCACGTTGATCCTAAAAGGGTTCTCTTTCACTGGTTATTCTCTTTTTCTTAATACATTTATAAAACACCTTGGGGTTTCCTTTATTTTGACTGCCAGTGTTTTTTCATGCCCTCTCTTCACTCTCTTAATCTACTTTTCAGGTTCCCCCCGCACACACACACACACACACACACACACACACTTTCTATACTCCTCCAGGGCATCCACTGTTTTGAGCCCTGTCTCGGCCTTAAGCTTCCTTTTTTCTCTTATCCAATCTTGCATATTGCTTGATATGAACGGTTTACTGGATTTTTTGATTCCACCCTTTACCTTCCAGGGACTTGTTGGCTTTGTTGGGGCGGCAATGGTAGCAGAATGGTTAGCACTGTTGCTTCACAGCTCCAGGGATCCAGGTTCGATTCCCGGCCTGGGCCACTGTCGGTGTAGAGTCTGCACGTTCTCCCTGTGTCTGCGTGGGTTTTCTCCGGTTGCTCCGGTTTCCTCCCACAAGTTCCAAAAGATATGCTTATTGGTGAATTGGATATTCTGAATTGTCCCTCTGTGTAACCAAACAGGCGCCGGAATGTGGCTATGGTGTAAATACATAGACACTGCCATCGGGTGAAGCATACAGGAGTGTAGTATTAATCAGGCCAGTTCATAAGAGGGGCATTGAGGAGTCTGGTAACAGCGGGAAAGAAGCTGTTTTTGGGTCTGTTTGTGCGTGTGCTCAGACTTCTGTATCTCCTGCCCGATGGAAGAAGTTGGAAGAGTGAGCAAGTCGGGTTAGCACTGCTGTCTCACAGCTCCATGGACCCTGGTTCATTAAGATTTGATGGGTGTACCAGAGAGGTTGCATGCTCTGGCACAGGCTGCGAAGGTGGCCATCCAGGCTATGACCACTGCAATCACTCACTCGTCACAGCACCAAGCTTCCTCCATAGACATACTGCCGAATGCTCTGGAGGGGCAAATTGAGCGCATTGCAGATGCAATCATTAGGATGTGCCCTGACCTGCACACCATCGCCCTGACTCCGAGCTCAGGGACGCAGCCCCAGGATGACAGGGGAACAAGGACCGTGGTTGCCCACCAAGCTGTTGAATCTCACAAGTTGGCGGGGTTAAGCAGTAGCTGCCTGCATCTGTAAGTTCCTCTCAAAGCACATCTGATGGCTGGAGCATCTCCCCCATCAGCCATTACACAGTCTTCGAACATCCTCATCTGACACAAATCTCATTCTGAAGGTATATTATTCCTTTTTTTAATGAATCAAGTTGCCAATTAAACTCAATCAAATAAACTGAGGGACAAATTGAAGGGACCTACCAGATAAACACGTGGGCTGCAAGATCAGGCCAGAGTGGGAATTCTGGGGTAACTCACCTCCTGACTCCTCAAAGCTTGTACACCGCCCAAAAAACACAAGTCAGGAGCATGATGGTATTCTATTTGCCTGTATGAGTGCAGCTCCAACAACACTCAAGAAGCTCGACACCATTCAGGACAAAGCAGCCAACTTGGAGTCATAGATTCATAGATGTTTACAGCATGGAAACAGGCCTATCGGCCCAGCTGGTCCATGCCGCCCAGTTTCTTGATTGGCACCCCATTCACAAACATTCACTCCCTCCACAGTAGCAGCCGTGAGTACCACCTTCAAGATGTGCTGCAGGAACTCTTCAAACGTCCTTTGGCAGTACATTCCAAACCCATGATCGCTACAATCTGGAAGGACAAGGGCAGCAGACACAATCTAGATGGACAAGAGCAGGAACACCACCACCTGGAAGGTCTCATCCAAGTCACTCAGCATCTTGACTTGGGAATATATCGGCGTTCTTTCACTGTCACTGGGTCAAAATCCTGGAACTCCTTCCTGAACAGCACTGTGACATCACATGGACAGCCGCGGTTCAAGAAGACAGCTTGCCACTGTCATAATATACACCAGTATATCATGGTGCAGACACACACTGATGGACACACACAGGGACCAATCAACATGTACAAACACCGCAGCCAATCACCAGTTAGAATACACACACTATAAAGGCAGAGGGCACCACGGTTCCCGCTCATTCTGGGTGCTGCCTCTCAGTGTGACAAGAACTCATCCAGCCCAGCACAGACTCACACCACGTGCTGAGAGAATCAATTGATTCGGACAAAGGCTTAGGTCTCTAGTTTAAGTTAGCATCAGTTAGACCCACGGTCATCGTGTGTTAGTTAGCTAGAAGTAGTTAATAAAATTGAGTTGCACCTTCATCAGTGTTGGAAGTGTCTGTTCATCTCTCAAGTCTACACTAGCCAACACTTCAGCCACCACCTGCTCAAGGACAATTAGGGATGGGGAATAAATGCTTGCCTAGCCAGCAACCCCACATCCGATGAAGGAAGTTTTAAAAATACAGCAACATTTTTGGATCTGCCATGAGAGGGGAAGAGCTATAAGATGTGGTGAACTATTCAGAAGCCCATTGACCTCTGCGGACCTGTGAAATCCCGCCGGCATAAAATTTCACCCATGGGTTCAGTCCAGGAACAAATGTGGGCCTCTGGGGTGAAAATCCGACCACTGAGCCAAAGTTATCACTTAAAGTGTTAAAGAAAGTTTGCAATCACTATCCGTAATTTTCGTCCAGCGCTCAGAAGTTATTGATTGTGAGCACCAGACCATGAACAACCCAGAAGAATAATTTTGACGGCAAAGATCCTTTATAAATGCAGCTGGAAGTTCGGAGAGCTCACCAGGAAACAGTAGAGGAACTCGCAACCAAATCATTTAATTGGCTCTGCTTCTGCAGAGGTAGCAAAGATAGTGTTCAATATATAAAAAGAAGTAAAATAAGAAAAAATATATATGGAAAGACAGTAAACCCTTGGGTTTTGTTGTTTTATTTTTGATGTATTTGGCAAGTTGCACATTACTGCATTGCACATACTTGATTTTCTTACCGAGTGTTAAACAAAACTAAACGCTCAACATCAGAAACAAATCATTTGTTTTTTTAAATAATCTTTATTGTCACAAGTAGGCTTACATTAACACTGCAATGAAGTTACTGTGAGAAACCCCTAGTCGCCACACTCCGGCTCCTGTTCGGGTACACCGAGGGAGAATTCAGAATGTCCAAATGACCTAACAGTACATCTTTCGGGGCTTGTGGGAGGAAACCGGAGCACCCGGAGTAAACGCACGCAGACACGGGAAGAACATGCAGACTCCACACAGACAGTGACCCAAGCCAGAAATCGAACCTGGGACCCTGGCGCCGTGAAGTAACAGTGATAGCCACTGTGCTACCCATTTTGTACAGTGAATAACAGGCGACTTTCTGCTGCAGCAGAAGCAGTTTTCTACTCATGAGGTGTTGCAGCAGCAAAGGGTTTGGAACAATTCTGAATATATGCGTGCTCAGTTTACAATACACAATTCAATATTCTACTGAGCTGTCCTATTGTGACTGGAGAAAAATGTAACTCAGGGTTTGGGTGTTATAGATTATTAACACACCTTCAGAAGGGTTGCATTTCTCATGATATGATACTAATGCTCAGCCACTACCTGGTGTATTGTACTCAAGCCACCAGTAAAAGATAAGACCCAAAATCAGCTCCTGGCCGTGGAATGGTCATTGCTCTGGAGTAGGTTAACGTTGATGAAGTTTTTCTAATCATCCACTTCATAAAGGCACAAATATGAGGCACTTCCTTTCAACACACTGAAGTTTATGTGAAAGAAAGACACTTGGAGTTTTCAATCATTTAAAAGAGAAAGTTCAATGTAGAGGAATGTGAATTTGGTGCATGGGTATGTCTCAACACTGTGCTGATGTAGTCCCCATCAATAAGGAAATGGACAGTAGGGAACCAATTTGAAGACTAGCATACTGCAAGTACATATCTATGCTGAAAAACTACTTTCAGCCAGTTGGTATAATTCCAATTCTCAAACACAAACTGTTGACCACGCTACAAACACCTTCCTTGGCCATCAATTCCTGGCGTGCAAATCAAACCTGGAGCCTCTGGCTCAGAAGCAGGGACGTTATCCATAGCACCACACAACCTCAATTAGTCTAAGGGTCCTGCATTTGATGGATATTTCCATTTTTGCTCCCTCTTGCTTGCTTTTTCTGCTCAGTTTACAATGAGGAGGTTTTAATTTAATTGAAATCATTTTGAATCCCCACAAGGTGTAAACATAGGCCAGGAGTTGAGGGATCGATTGTTGTCATTGCTCCACTCCACTAGGTTCTCTGTCTCCCTCCTGTATTCTGACTCATCGTTATTCGAGATGCGGCCCACTATGGTCGTGTCATCAGCAAACTTGTAGATGCAGTTGGAACAAAATTTTCCCACACAATCGTGTGTGTACAGGGAGAAGTAGGGGGTTATGTATGCACCCTTGCGGGGCCCCGGTATTGAGGACTATTGTGGGGGAGGCGTTATTGTTTATTCTTACTGATTGTGGTCTGTGCTCAGAAAATCGATGATCCAGTTGCAGAGTGGGGAGCCAAGTCCTATGTTTTGGAGCTTTGATATGAGCTTGGCTGGGATTATGGTGTTGAAGGCAGAGCTGTAGTCAATAAATAGGAGTCTGATGTAGGAGTCCTTGTTTTCGAGATACTCTAGGGATAAGTCTTGGGCCAGGGTGATGGCGTCTGCTGTGGACCGGTTGCGCTGGTATGCGAATTGCAGTGGATCAAGGCGTTCTGGGAGTATGGAGTTGACCTCATGACCAACCTCTCGAAGCACTTCATTATGACTGAAGTCAGGGCCACCGGACAGTAGTCATTAAGGCACGTCGCCTGGTGCTTCTTTGGCACTGGTATGGTGGTAGTCTTCTTGAAGCAGGTAGGGACCTCGGAGTGGAGTAGGGACAGGTTAAAGATGTTCGTGAACACATCTGCCAGCAGGTCTGTGCAGGCTCTGAATGCACGACCAGGGATCCTGTCCGGCCCCGTTGCCTTCCGAGGATACACTTTCAGGAAGGCCGATCTGACTTCGGAAGCTGTGATGGTGGGTATGGGTGAGTTGTGGACTACTGGGGCATTCGACAGCGGATCAATGGTTTCCTGCTCGAACCAAGCATAGAATACGTGAGTTCATTGGGGAAGGGTGCGTTGTTGTTGGAGATACTGCTCGGCTTCGCTTTATTGGGATGTGGCTGGGGGTAGTAGGTGCGGGGTAGACACAGGGGTGCACCCAATGTTAAAAGAAGGCTGCTGATGGAGGCGCCCACCACCCTCCCACCCGCGCCTGAACAGCGTCACATTTTGGATTTCCCCCTGACCCTGTACTCCTCCAGCCAACCTGAAAATTGACGCTCGGCCGGAAAGGGCTCTCAAGTGGTCAACAATTGGCCACTTTAACAGACTCAATTGCGGAATTAAATTTGCTAGTTTTTGGAGGATCCCATCCCCCACAGACTTCCAACCCTCCAGTGGGGCAAAACTAAAATACTGTCCTTAGACTTTCCAATTCCATTGAAATCCTGCCTGGCCACTGATGTGACCATCAATTCACTCGAGACATGAGAGGAAGTAAACTGTGGCTTTAATAGACTTACAACTGAGCCTGCCTGCGACCAGAAGAACTGAGGGCAGACTCACAAGACCGCAGCACATTATACTTCTGGTAGTGGGAGGGGCCATGGGCGGTGCCATGGGCAGAGCCAAGGGTGGAGCCCTGTACAAGTTCCTCATCTCCCCCTGTGGGCAGAGCCGCGCAACGGCTCACAGACAAAACCCACAAGGACACAATGATACATAGTGTGAATTAAGCATTATACATTCACCACATTCACCCCCTGTAAAAAAAATCAAGTCCGGCGGGGGTGACGGGTCTGCAGATTGAGCCGGTCTGCTGGCCGAGTCATCCGCTGGGATCGGCAGAGCACTGGGGTTGCAGCCGCTTAAGATGGCTGTGTGCTGACGGGCGGTGTGGATCTGAGGGTGGACTCCGGGGGGGTGGTTCGTTCAGAGCTTCCTTCCGGACCGGTGCGACGGGCGAAGGGGGGGATGCAGGAAACCTGTAGGCGTGAAGGCGCAGGGCGTGGGGGTTCAGGTGGGGTGTAGTGTGAGGGGTACCTCGGCGGTGGTGGTGATGGGTGGTGGATCCTGCAGGCGCCAGGTCCCGGAGGGAAACGGTGTCCTGACGGCCGTCGGGGTGTTCTATAAAGGCGTAGTGTGGGTTCGAGTGTAGCAGTAGTGCCCTTTCTACTAGTGGGTCCGTTTTATATGTCCGGACATGCTTCTGGAGGAGAACCGGGCCCGGTGTCCTCAACCAAGATGGGAGCGAAGCCCCCGTGGTAGTTCCCCTAGGGGAAACAGATAGTCGCTCGTGAGGGGTCTGATTAGTGGCCGTAGACAGGAGGGACCTAATTGCATGGAGCACGTCGGGTAGGGGCTCCTGCCAATGGGAGATCGGGAGATTCCTGGACCGTAGGGTCAGTAGGACGGTCTTCCAGACCGTCGTGTTCTCCCTCTCCACCTGCCCGTTCCCCCTGGGGTTATAGCTGGTAGTCCTGCTCGAGGCGATCCCCTTGTCGAGCAGGTACTGACGCAGCTCGTCGCTCATGAAGGATGAACCCCTGTCGCTGTGGACGTAGCTGGGGAAGACACTGCAGGGCTCTGATGACTGTATGGGAGGTCATATCAGGGCATGGGATAGCAAACGGAAAACGGGAGAATACATCTATGACGTTGAGAAAGTACACATTTCGATTGGCCGAGGGGAAGGGCCCTTTGAAATCAATGCTCAGGCGTTCAAAGGGCCGGGAAGCCTTTACCAGGTGGGCCTTGTCTGGTCTATAGAAGTGTGACTGGGCAACCCTTATTGTGCCTGTAATGAAGAAGAATGGAACTGTATGCATCTGCAGTGATTTCAAAGCAAACATCAATCCGGTTCTATGCACAGATGAATACCCTCGACCACTGATTGAGGATTTGTTTGCTGGCCTAGCTGGAAGACAGACATTTAGGGAGTATTTGCTGGAGTGTCTGGGGAGGGTTTAAACTAAAAAGGCAAGAAATGTGAACTTATGGAAGGCGTCAGAGGAGAGGGAATCAAGGACAAAATCAAAATACAGAAAGGGGAATAGGAAAATTGATAAGCAGAGAAACCAAAGGCTGGATTCAAACAGTGTCATAGTGAAAAATATTGGGGGTGGGACAATAGTGTTAAAAAGACAAGCCAAAAGCCTTTATGCCATAATGTGTGGAGCATTCACAATAAAGCAGATTAACTAGAATCATAGAATCCCTGCAGTGTATAAGGAGTCAATTTGGCCCATCAAGTCTGCACCAACCTTCCAAAAGAGCACCCTACCTGAGATGTAATAGCACTAAGTGCATTACAATCACTGAAGTCTGTGATTTCACTGTACTTACCTGTCTTTGATGTGGTCAATGTTTATGAACATTGGTGTTTCACCACTTAAGCCGCTGAAGCATGAAAGGATATGAATGGATCAAAGCTGCAGATGGTTTGTACGAGCTGTCAATCACAGACCTCTACTCAAAAGCTATGAGTGGCTTGCAGATAGTGGATCTGTGGGAACCAGATGCAGGCGCAGCTGCTCTCCTTTGAAGAATGGACATGTGGAGCTGCAAGGTAAGTATTACAGCTATAATGCTTCCCACTGCTTATCTGGACTGCTCTCTAGCTTCCAAACAGGAGTCTATTTTCTGGGGAGGAGGGGTCTGTTTGGAGAAAGAGTCTGTGTGGTGGGTGGGGGTGTGTAGAGGGGGTTCTTTTAGGCAGGTGGTCCTTCTGGGGTACCTCTGAATGCATGGGTCCCTGAGAGGGGTCCGCCTACTGCAGGGGTCTCTGGTGGGCCCCCTATTGCAGGGGTCAGGGGCTGCGTGTGCGGGTCGAGTCACCCTCATACTTGGGGGTGGGGCCTGTGGCACCCAGGCTATCCGGGGGTGGGGGTGGGGGGGGGGGGTGGCCGTGCAGTTGGGGGGAGGGTCGGGGACGATTTGCAGTGTGGAGGGGTTGGCACCATTTGTGGTGGGGGTGTCCTTGGGGACCTGCATAGTCTAGACATATTGCTCTTACTGCTTAGGGTTTTGTTACTCTATTCACCTCGTACAAATTTCTGTAAAGTTCCCCCCTTTTCAACAACAAAGAGCCATGGTTTGTCAAGATGCTTTGCTTCTGTCTCTTATCCAGCAGCAGTTACCAGCCTCACTGCTCTATTCTGCATTGGGATTAGGGAATGAGTGGCCCACTTCTGTTGGAATGATCTCTTTTGCACACAGTATTCCAGGTGTAGCCTCACCAGGGGACTGCATAGTTTCATTGTGATCTCTGGGGAATGTGATCTCTCCGGAGTTTGCAATATAACCGAGCAGCCTGTTCACTATTTATTGCCCAAACTGTTTGGATTTAGTAAGATTGAGCAAGAAAACACAGAATCCTAGGCCTCCCACAATTTATTCTTTCGTTGTTCTGTTCCACTCTTGGAGTAATGGTGCCTCTAATTATTAATGTCACATGTAGTATTTTGTATTTGCCTCTGTCATGTGTCAGCCATTTGGTGTTTTCCATTCTTGTCTCTGAATCTGAAGTTATATAACTGAAGAAATGATTAAGCACAGAAGGGAGCCATTTGGCCCATCTTGTCCATGCCAACCCAAAGACACCCAGGTCCCCTTTCTAACCCCATCTTCCTGCACCCGGTCCATAGCCCTGCAGCTTATAGCACTGAAGGTGCAAACCCAGGTACTTTCTGAAAGATATGAGGGTCTGCCTCCACCACCAACTCAGGCTGCGAATTCCAGACACCCACCACCCTCCTGCAAAGAGGTCATTTAATCTTCTCAATGTAGAGAAGGCTGCATTGGGAGCAGCGAATACAGTAGACCAAATGAATGTTTAGTTTGTTGGATGGGTTGTCACATGAGTGGATTGCTTTGCCTGGATGAAGTTGAGCATCTTGAGTGTTGTTGGAGCTGAACTCATCCACGCAAGTAGAGAGTATTCCATCACACTCCTGACTGGTGGGCAGCATGGTAGCACAGTGGTTAGCACTGTTGCCCTGGGTCACTGTGCAGAGTCTGCACGTTCTACCCGTGTCTGCGTGTGTTTCCTCCGGGTGCTTGAGGCAGGTTGTCCTTCTGGGGAACTCCTATTACATGGGTTCCTGGGAGGGGTCCCCCTATTGCAGGGGTCCAGTGGAGGTGTGCGGGTTGAGTCACCCACGTACTTGGGGGTGGGGTGGGGGCACTCAGGCTATCTGGGGGTGGGGGTGGCTGCCGTGCCACAGTCAAACGACGTGCAGGTTAGGAGGATTGGCCTTGCTAAATTCCCCTTAGTGTCCAAAAAAGGTGAGGTGGGGTTATTATGTTACTGGGATAGGGTGGAAGTGAGGGCTTAACTGGGTCAGTGCATACTCGATGGGCCGAATGGCCTCCTTCTGCACTGTTATGTTCTATGTTCTATGACTTGTGCCTCGTGGATGGTGGATAGACTCATGGGAATCAGGAGGTGAGTTAGCTGCCACAGAATTTCCAGTTTCTGGTCGCCATGGTATTTGAATGACTGGATCAGTTACATTTCCAGTCAATGGTTTTAAGATCCCAGCCGAGACCAGTGATTAATTTTTTAAAAAGAGAAAACAAAAATCAATGTTGCTAACTAACGAAATTAAAACACAAATTCCACAGTTTCAAACAGAATAATATTTTTACAAGAGCTGGTCAAACAAAGGTTTACCTTCGCTGTTTTGCTTTCACTTTCATTCTCCGGTTCAGCTTCAGTTTTGAGGTTGGGTGTGCTTCATAAACATCGCAGTTACATTTAAATTACAGAGTCCCTTGTAATGGTAACCCCAAGGATATTGATAATGGATGATTCAGCAGTTATAATGCCGCCAAATGTCAAGAGGATACGTTTAGATTCACTCTCTTGTTGGAGATGGTCATTGCCTGGTACCTGTGCAGCATGAATGTTGCATGCTATCTATCAACTGGAGTTTCTATGTCGTCCAGATCTTATCGCATTTAGACTCAACTTGGACGCGAAATCCAGGGAAAATGAAAGTTGCTTATTGTCACGAGTAGGCTTCAATGAAGTTACTGTGAAAGGCCCCTAGTCGCCACATTCCGGCGCCTGTCCGGGGAGGCTGGTACGGGAATCGAACCGTGCTGCTGGCCTGCTTGGTCTGAAGGCCTGCTTGGTTCCCTGCTTGGGAAGGTCAATGATGAAGCAGCTAAAGGTGGCTTGACTAATTCTTGCATGGATGTCATGGGACTGTGATGATTGACCCCCAGTCATCTCAAAAATCTTTCTTTGTGTGTCTTCCCCCTGATCCCCATTGACTCCACAAACTCCTGATGCCACACTTTGTCAAATGCTACCTTGATGTCAAAGGCATTCCCTCACCTCTTGCACTCATCTCTTTTGTCCATGTTTGGTCAAGGCCTCAATGAGGTCAGGAGCTGAGTGGCCCTGGCAGATCCCAAGCTTAGTGTCAGTGATCAGGCTATAGTGTATGCCACTTGACAGCATTATCAATGATCCTTGCCAACACTTTGCTGATGATGAAGGATAGACTGATGGGGTGGTAATTGGCCAGTTAGATTTATCCTGCTTTTTGTGTTCAGGGCATACCTGAATAATTGTCCTCATTGCAGGATACATGCCAGTGTTGTAGCTGTACTGGAAGAGCCTGACTATGGGCACAGCTAGTACTGGAGCACAAGTCTTCAGTACTAATGTTGGAATGCCGATTTAAGAGTCAACCACATTTGTGTAGATCTAGTGAACCAGATAGATTTTACAACGATCAGCGATGGGCTAATGGTCACCTAATGAGACTACCTTTTAATTCCAGATGTATTAACTGCTTTCAAATCCTACCAGTTGCTGTGGTGGGGTCGGAACCCATGTCCTCAGAGCATTGGCCTGGGCCTCTGGCTCACTAGTCCAGTAACATTAACACTACCCCTTGAGATTTAACACAGAATATGAAACAAACAAAATGGTGCATATGTAGAAAAATGTAAAAAAAATAAAAGGGAGGGGTGAATGAGGAGGCTGATATGGAACTCGGGGAGAGAGACTGTGAGGTTACTGAGCAAGTTGTGATATGGAGGGACAAGGTATTGAAGGTGTTGGCAGGCTTAAAAGTGGAGAAATCTCCAGGTCCAGATGATTTTTGTCCCAGGTTGCTGTGGGAGGCGAGGGAGGAGATTGTAGGGGCCCTGATCCAAATTTTTTATTCTTCTCTGGCCACTGGAGAGGTGCCAGAGGACTGGAGAACTGCAAATGTGGCTCCACTATTTAAGAAAGACGATAGGGATAAACCAGGGAACTAAAGGCCAATGAGTCTCACGTCAGTGGTGGGGAAACTAATGGAGAACATTCTGAAGGGTAAAATCTATATTCACTTGGAGAGGCAAGGTTTGATTAGGAATAGTCAGCATGGCTTTGTCAGAGGGAGGTCATGCCTAATAAATTTGATTGAATGTTTTGAGCATGTGACTAAGTGTCTAGTTGAGGGTCGTGTAGTTGCTGTAGTTTACTTGGATTTCAGCAAAGCATTTGACAAGGTCCCACATGGGAGACTTATAAAGAAGGCAAACGCACATGGATACAGGGGAACTTGATAAGGTGGATTCAAGGCTAGTTGAGCTCTAGGAGACAGAGGGTGATGACAGACGGCTGCTTTAGTGACTGGAAGCCAGTGTCCCGTGGCATAACACAGGGATCTGTGCTGGGTTCCCTATTATTCGTCATTTATATAAATGACTTTGATGACTATATGTGGGGTAGGGTCAGTAAGTTTGCGGAGGACACAAAGATAGGCCAGATGGTTAACAGTGAGACTGAGAGTCTTGGGTGACCAGAAGATATAGATGGGATGGTCAAATAGGCAGAAAAGTGGCAGATGGAATTTAATCCTGAGAAGTGTGTGGTGTTACACTTTGGAAGGAGCAATTTGACAAGGAAATATTCAATGAATGGCACCAACTAGGAAGTCCTGAGGAACAAAGAGACCTTGGTGTATTTGTAAATAGGTCTCTGAAGGCAGAGAGGCAGGTTAATAGGGTGGTGAAAAAGGCGTATGGTGCACTTGCCTTTATCAATCGTGTCACAGATTACAAAAGCAAGGAAGTCATGTTGGAGCGACATAGATCTTTGGTGAGGCCACAGCTGGAGTACTGTGTGCAGTTCTGGTCGCCAAATTATAGGAAGGATGTGATTGCACTGGAGCGAGTGCAGAGGCGTTTCACCAGGATGTTGCCTGGGATGGAACATTTAAGTTATGAAGAAAAGTTGGATAGTCTTGCGTTGTTTTCGTTGGAGCAGAGAAGACTGAGGGGCAACCTGATCGAGGTCTATGAAATTTCGAGATGCATAAGCAGGGTGGATAGGGAACAGATGTAGAAGGGTTGGTTACAAGGGGACACAAGTTCAAGGCGAGGGGTGGGAGGTTCAGGGGGATTTGAGGCAAACCTTTTTACCCAGAGGGTGATGACGGTCTGGAATGCACTGCTTGGGAGTGTGGTCGAGGCAGATTGCCTCACATCCTTTAAAAAGTACCTGGATGAACACTTGGCAAGTCTCAACATTCAAGGCTATGGGGCAAGTGCTGGCAAATAGGATAAGGATTGGCAGATCAGGTGCCCTTCATTCGGCGGTGTGGACTCAATGGGCCGAAGGGCCTTTTCTGCACTGTATTTTTCTGTGATTCTGTGGTGTCTTGGGTTTTCACATTATCAATGAATGAGCCAGAACCATGACATGATATACCTTTTGAAGAAATGGGAGTTGCACCAAGTACCCATCATGGGTCGGAGAATCGCCCGGGGCCGACGTCAATCCCACCCCCGCCGTGTCTCGAATTCTCCGCCCCGCGAGGGGTCGGCGTGCCCCCCGTGGCGAATCTCCGGCCCGCGATGGGCCGAAGTCCCGCCACTGACAGGCATTTCCCGCCGGCATGGTTTAAACCACCTCTGGTACCGGCGGGATTGACGGCGCGGGCGGGCGGGCTCCGGAGTCCTGGGGGGGAGGGGGGTGCGCGGGGCGATCTTACCCCGGGGGCTGCACCCACGATGGCCTAGCCCGCGATCGGGGCCCACCTGCCCATGCACCGGTATGACATCAGCAGCCGCTGATGCTCCGGCGCATGCATGGACTTACGCCAGCTGGTGAAGTCCTTTCGGCCCCGGCTGACGTGGCGCCAAAGGCCGTTCACGCCAGCCGGTGGAGTGGAAACCACTCCAACGCGGGCCTAGCCCCTAAAGGTGAGGAGAATTCCGCACCTTAGGGGCGGCCAGACGCCGGAGTGGTTCACGCCACTCCGACACGCCGGACCCCCCGCCCCGCTGAGTAGGGGAGAATCCCGGCCCTGGTATTCACTATTTTTCAATCAATTGGCCATGAACAGTTTTCTTGACGAAAAGCACACTTGATCAATGGCAAAGCAATGGAATGGAGATCCTGTGGTGGAGCGTGTAGTGGCCCTGACTCTGAGTCATAAGCTTTGGGGTCGAGTTCCACACCAGGACTTGATTATCAAGGAAGGTGCATTCATAACGCAGTCAAATAGGGTGAGTGTGTCAACCTGCAAATCCTTCCAAAAACGCCAGCGGCTGGCGGTAAGAGTGGGAGAGACTCCTGGTCAGCCAGGCTTGATGTGGAGTGGTGTCCCTCAAGCTATAAGCCCCTGACAACAGGCTAGTGACCTGTACCAGGAATTACTGACTGTAGAAACAGACAAAAGTCTGCCTGAGTGCACCATTAGGTGCGGAACGGGAATTGGTTGGGAAAGCAATGGAAATAATTGCCTGTTTGGTACAGATTCAAAATTCAGGAGCCCCAAGATATTCATTAAGAATTTGCAATGACTGTGAACATGTGACATTGAAAACCTACCAAAAAAAGAAAAAAAAGTATGATTTGCCTCACTGTTTTCCTATTTATGACTGACATTTCCCATTCAAAGTGCATTAACGCTCAGACGCAGACACCTACATATTGACTAAGCTCACTTTAAAAAATATAATTGGAACGGCGCCTACCTGTCACGTTTTCTTTTCTCTAGCAACACGTTCTGCTTGGCAGGAATGTCTTGTCACTTACGTGAATGATCGGTAATAAACCCAGTCATCTCAATATATTAATCAAACATGGTGACAATGAAACGGGGCTGCACCACATTAGAATTCAAGAATATTCTCTGTCGCCAATCAGAAACTTTGAACCATTTTGTGAAATGAGAATTGTCGGGAGAAGAGCAAAATACTGCAGGTGCTGGAAATCTGAAGTCAAACCGGAAAATGCTGGCACTACTCATCACGTTGCGGAGAGAGAAACAGAGAGTTAACATGATTCATGAACTTGCCCTTTCATCTGAACTGATAAAGTTTGTTCATGACACAAGGGGCTGGATTGTACCAGCCCTCTGGAGGGGCAACACCGTGGGAAATGGCCGCGGGAGCGAGCTCAATTTTTCCCGCCACTGCGGTGGCAAACGTACGGGTGCAAACTTAGTGGTGGGAGGCCAATTGTACTATTTAAGTGGCCAATAAAGACTCTCTTCATTCCCCCACCAGCATTTTATTGGAACGTTGCTGCCCTGTGTGTGGATGGGCAGGTAAACACTGGCAACCTCCCAGCAGATTCCCAGGGTAAAGAGGTGGGGGGGAAAGAGATGGTGGACTCCTTTATGGCTGCTCCATAACCCATGGGGAGGCACAAAGGCTGTGACACCATAGCCGGAGGATGCATTCCCACCAATCAAAGCGACCTGCCTCCCTGGTCCTTAGCACCTGACATAAATTTGAGGACGCTTCAACATGAAGTGTCTGGAGCCTCACAGGGATGTTGGCCGAGCCAGCAACACCCACATCCCATAAATACATTTTTAAAAACCTCCATCAGGAGCTTTGCTGACGCTGTGAAACTGCCGGCTCTCTGATTGGGCCAACAGCTCTTGAATTGGCAGTATTGTGGGGGGGGGGGGGGGGGGGGGGGGGGGGGTGTAGAACAGGAAACTCGGTTGACAGTGGCGAGATCTTCTGTCGGTCAATGATAGGCCACCTCACCGCTGTGAAACATGCCGCAGGGTCAAGGACGATCCCACTACTGTTTCTGGCTTTCACCATTTAGAAAGTACTCTCTCCAATCTCTTTATATTTAGATTTGTCACGTGGACCTAGGTACGGTGGAAAGTGTTGTAGCACATACGTTCCATACTTAAATACATAGTTCATACGATAAATACACAATGTAAATACATGAACATTGACATCGGGTGCAGCATATGGAATATAATGCTGCAACTATAGAAAAGATGCACAGAAAGATCAGTTCAGTCCATAAGAGGGCCTGTGGCATGTTTCACAGTGGCCAGACCAAGTATGGAAAGCAGATTTCCTTCCCTAAAGGACATTACTGTGTGGTGTTTATACAATCCTAACCCCTTAATTGCAGAGCTACAATATAGATATACCCCCCAATTAATTTACCTCAACTTCTGCCAGACGCAACCAGACTTCCAAATACGTTTCGGGGTTCAATGAATCTAACTTGCCACTTACTGAAAGGAAGAAAACCACCCTTCTTCCAGATTGTCTAAATTTCAATCATGTTGCAGCTAGATTGTAATATTCCTGAATAGTCTAAGGGTCTGGGTTAACACCTCAATAAATATTGTCCTACCATGAAGGAAATGGGAGTTGGGTTCACTGAGTGTTTTATACAGAAGGTTAGGTGAGACCACTTACGTTTTAAGAATGCACACATATTTATTACAATAAGAAACCATGGGATATGGTGGTTATACAAAGAGCAGAATTTGCAAAACTAAATAAGACCCGAAAAGAACAGATAAATAATTATTTTTTCTATAAGACAAATCCAGAGATTACTCTACTTGATTAGAATATAAGAATTCTAAAAGTAAATACATATGTCAGAATATCCATCAAATATTAAAGTGATATTAACTTAATCATCGAGCGAGATTCACTCGGTTCAGAACAGGTGTGAAGTCAAGGTGTAATGGGTCTCCCTCATGAATCTAAAGATTCAAGTTTGGATTGAGTAATATAGAAAGGATTTTGGGGCCATACAATTGAGGGTGTAAGGCAAGATGTTCATTTGGTCAAATCATAGACTACCCCTGTTAAGTATTGTTGGAACCAACAATTCTACGGACACGAGCTTGTAGGATTAGAATAGTGGTTTTAATATACTCACAACAGAGCCAGCCTATTAGCCATTGAACTTTCTGTGAACTGGCCGGCTGACCATGTGGCACTGACCTTTATACAGCAGCTTCCGGGAGAGGAGTCCTGGGCAGAGCCGGGGAGAAGCCCCGTACAACTCGAGCAGTCCCAGAGCTACTCCCCCTGGAGGACAGGTAGTGCAACTGCACTTACAATATAGACACATGTATCTACAAATTATAATCCGGTGTGAATCACATTCACCACATTCACCCCCTGTGAAAAGAATTGAGTCCAGCGGGGGTGGTGGTTCACAGAGTTAGTCTGTCCGGTGGATGAATTGTTCTTTTCGATCTGCGGAGCACCGGGGTTGCAGCCTCTTGCGGTGGCTGTGTGGGTGTTGAGAGCTGGGGTACGATGGCAGACTCCGGGGCGGGACCCGTCCGAACATTATACACCTCTGGCTCGACCGGAGACTGGGGGCGGGCTGGTTCTGGCACGTGGAACCGGTAGGGTGAGCTTGCGGAATCGGGGGCGCAAGGGGGCAGCAGCATAGGGAACGGGGTAAGGGGTTCCTCAGCGGGGGTGGGGGGGGGGGCTGGATCCAGCGGGTGCCAGGTCCCGAAGGGATACTGTGTCCTGGCGACCGTCCGGGAACTCCACGAATGCGTACTGGGGGTTGGAATGGAGGAGGCGCACCTTTTCAACAAGGGGGTCAGTTTTGTGCCCCCTGACGTCCTTCCTCAGGAGGACCGGGCCTGGTGTCCTCAGCCACGCCGGAAGTGAGACTCCCGTGGTAGTGCCCCTAGAAAAAATGAAGAGTCGCTTGTGAGGGGTTTGATTTGTAGCTGTATAGAGGAGGGATCAGATTGCGTGGAGCGCGTCTGGCAGGACGTCTTGCCATTGGGAGACTTGGAGTTTTCTAGACCGGAGGGTCAGTAGGACGGTCTTCCAGACCGTCGCGTTCTCCCTCTCCACCTTCCCGTTCCCCCTGGGGTTGTAACTGGTAGTCCTGCTCGAGGTGATGCCCTTGTCGAGCAGGTACTGACGCAGCTCGCCGCTCATAAAGGACGAACCCCGGTCGCTGTGCACGTAGCTGGGGAAACCGAACAGGGTGAAGACACTATGCAGGGTCCTAATGACTGTGTGGGAGGTCATATCAGGGCATGGAATGGCAAAAGGGAATCGGGAGAACTCGTCGATGATGTTGAGGAAATAAATGTTCTTGTTAGTGGAGGGGAGTGGCCCTTTGAAATCGATCGCAAGGCGTTCAAAGGGCCTAGAAGCCTTGACCAGGTGGGCCCTGTCTGGTCTATAGAAGTGCCGTTTGCACTCTGCACAGATCGGGTAGTCCCTGGTGACCGCTTTTACCTCCTCGTTGGAGAAAGGCAGGTTTCGGGCTCTGATGTAGTGGGCTAGCCGGGTGACCCCTGGATGGCAGAGGTCAACGTGGATGGCTTTCAGACAGCTGATCTGCGCGCTGGCGCATGTCCCGCGGGATAGGGCATCTGAGGGCTCGTTGAGCTTCCCCGGTCGATATTTAATATCATAACTATAGGTGGAGAGTTCGATCCTCCACCGAAGGATTTTATCATTTTTTATTTTGCCCCTTTGCGAGTTGTCAAACATAAAGGCAAACGTTGATTACCGATCGTTGGTCGGTGATGAGGGTGAACCTCCTACCTGCGAGGTAGTGCCTCCAGTGACGAACAGCCTCCACGATGGCTTGTGCTTCCTTCTCGACTGAGGAGTGTCGGAGTTCTGAAGCGGATAGGATACCGGAGAAAAATGCAACGGGCCTCCCTGCCTGATTTAAAGTGGCTGCTAGAGCTACCTCTGAGGCGTTGCTCTCAACCTGAAAGGGAGTGGATTCATCCACCACCCGCCTGGCTGCTTTGGCGATGTCCTCCTTGATGCAGCTAAAGGCCTGGCGCGCCTCAGCAGACAGGGGAAATCGTGTGGCCTTAAAGAGTGAGCGGGCTTTGTCCGCATATTGAGGGACCCACTGGGCGTAGTATGAGAAGAACCCCAAGCACCATTTGAGAGCCTTGGGGCAATGAGGGAGGGGGAGTTCTAAGAGGGGGCGCATGAGGTCCGGGTCTGGGCCCAGGACTCCGTTCTCCACGACGTAGCCGAGGATGGCCAGTCTGTTTGTGCGGAAAACGCATTTCTCCTTGTTATAAGTGAGATTTAATTTCTGTGCCGTTTGGAGAAAACGGTGGAGGTTGGCGTCGTGGTCCTGCTGGTCATAGCCGCAGATGGTAACATTGTCCAGATACGGAAACGTGGCCTGCAACCCGTACTGGTCTACCATTCGGTCCATTGCTCGTTGGAACATCGCAACCCCGTTAGTGACACCGAAGGGAACCCGGAGGAAATGGAAGAGGCGGCCATCGGCCTCGAATGCCGTGTAGTGGCGGTCCTCCGGGCGGATTGGGAGCTGGTGGTATGCAGACTTCAGATCGACCGTGGAAAATAGCCAATATTGGGCGATCTGGTTTACCATGTCTGCAATTCTGGAGAGGGGATACGCGTCTAGGAGCGTAAAGCGATTTATGGTCTGGCTATAGTCGACGACCATGCAACATTTTTCCCCGATCTTGACGACCACCACCTGAACTCTCCAGGGACTATTACTGGCCTCTATGATCCCCTCACTGAGCAGCCTTCAGACCTCCGATTGGATAAAGACCCTATCCTGTAGGCTGTATCGCCTGCTGCGAGTAGCTACTGCTTGCAATCTGGAGTGAGATTGGCGAAGAGCGGAGGGGGGGGAGATGTGCAGCGTGGTTAGGCTGCAGATAGTGAGTGGGGGCAGGGGCCCGCCGAAGCTGAGGGTGAGGCTCTTGAGGTTGCACTGGAAATCCAGGCCTAATAAGAGTGGCGCGCAGAGGTCGGGCAGGACATAAAGTTTAAATTTAGAATAACTAGCGCCTCGAATTGTGAGCGTAACGACGGTGCGTCCTTGGATTTGGACTGAGTGGGAGCCCGAAGCGAGGGCGATAGTTTGGCTCACCGGAAAAATAGAAAGCGAACAGCGTCTTACCAGCTCTGGATGTATAAAGCTCTCGGTGCTCCCGGAGTCAAGAGGCATGGCGTGCTGTACCCGTTGATCTGGACCTCCACCATCGAACTTCGTAGGTGCTTGGGGCGGGATTGATCCAGGGTGACTGCGCTGAGTTGCGGGTAGTCGGCGGCTCGATCAGCTGTGCTGGAGTGGCCCCATGATGACTGCCCTCTGAGTTCGTAGTCGTCGAGGTGAGTTTCAGAGTTTGAAGGGGATGGATCCCAAGATGGCCACCCGCATGAGTCGCACATGGCCGGCCGCATGGAGGAGGATTGCCAAGATGGCTGCCCCCATGAGTCGTACATGGCCGGCCGCATGGAGGAGGATTGCCAAGATGGCCGCCCCCATGAGTCGCACATGTCGGGTGGGGGCGGAGTCGGCATATAGGCTGCAGCATTTTCGGGGCCTGCAGGCCTGTGAATTCAGGGAACGAGTGCTTTGAGCCGTGGAAGGGTTAGAGGCTGGGGCTTTCTTCGCCAGATACACTCTGGCATAGTGTCCTTTTCGCCCGCAGCTGCTGCAGGTCGCGTTACGGGCCGGGCAGTGCTGCCGTGGGTGCTGGCTTTGGCCACAGAAATGGCAGGCTGGAGCAGCCGAGTAGCTGGCTGGGGCAGCAGAGTAACTGGCTGGGCAGCAGAGTAACTGGCTTTGGCAGCGCGGTAGCTGGGGGGCCGTGCGGCACAGGCTTGGGGGGACTGTTGGTCGGGGGTCGACGATAAGGTCGCGGGGTCTGCGGGAAACGAGGTGAGGCTGCGGAAGGAAACTTCCATAGTGGTAGCAGCCTCCACAGTAGTGTCTAAGTCCTGGGCCCCCTTTTCTAGCAGTTTTTGGCGCACATAGTTAGACCTGAGGCCCGCCACAAAAACGTCCCGCACAGCAAGCTCCCTATGATCATCCGCGATAACGGCTTGATAATTACAGTCATTGGAAAGATTGTTCAATTCCCTTAAAAACTCGGCTAGTGTTTCTGTAGGCCGCTGACGGCGGGTCGTAAACACGTGGCATGCATAAACCTCGTTAATGGGCCTAACGTACATTTTGTCCAATATTGCCAGCGCTGCGGTGTAAGAACCGTCCGTATTTACCTGTGTGGAGATTCTGTGGCTTACCCTCGCGTGGAGTAGGCTGAGTTTTTGTTCCTCCGTTGTTCCGGTGGTGCTGGCTTATGCCAGGTAGGCTTTAAAACATCTCAGCCAGTGGGAAAAAATTTCCTCAGCCTCTGCATCCTGTGGGTCGAGTTCTAGGCGTCCGGGCTTGAGGGCTGCTTCCATGATTTCTTTGACTGTTTTGTGAGTATATTAAATTGTTGGAACCAACAATTCTACGGACACGTGCTTGTAGGATTAGAATAGCGGTTTTAATATACTCACTACAGAGCCAGCCTATTAGCCATTGAACTTTCGGTGAACTGGCCGGCTGACCATGTGGCACTGATCTTTATACAGCAGCTTCCGGGGGAGGAGTCCTGGGCAGAGCCAAGGGAGAAGCCCCGTACAACTCGAGCATTCCCAGAGCTACTCCCCCTGGAGGACAGGTAGTGCAACTGCACTTACAATATAGACACATGTATATACAGATTATAATCCGGTGTGAATCACATTCACCACAAGTATCATATATTTGGTGAAAGGGCCACCGGTTATAATGTGGTGGCTATCCAATTTGTAGGATACTTTTATTTTGAATTCATTCCTGAAACTAGAATTTATGTTACAGTCATGTTGGTCAAAGGTGCTTTGTCAAGGTATTATGTCCAGCAAGGTATTGAAAGCTTGAGGCCTAGGCCAACGGGATCCTTCAGTCCTGCTGCGGTGAATGGAGCTTTGGCTGAGCGCCAAATTCACCCTTCTCGCTGGCAGTGGTGGTGGGGCAAACTCGCAACAGAGAATCCCAGCCCAAGTGTTGTGTTATCTGTTTTGCGGTTTTGCTTCTCAAAGCTTACTTACCGTTGTATCTTATATGCTTGTGTCATGGCAAGAACCACAGACTACCGTTTATTACATATGGATACTTCTTATCAGTAACTCCACCTTTTCGTGAAGGGAGTTAAACATGTTGTGCTTGCAAGTTAGCTTTGTCCTCTGGTAAAACCTGCAGATTCCTATGAGTTTTAGTGAAGAGTTTTTTTTTAACCGAACATTCCTGTATTAATCCCATATTATTTGACCTTTATTCCTTCACAGGTGGGTCAGATGGATTTTTACAAAAATTATTTTGTGGTCACTTTAGTAACTTGAGGAACCCAGTGGTAGTAGAACAGAGATTTATTTACTTACATTCAATATTCTGCTCAAGGCAGTAACTCGCTCTCACTCCAGTCACTGCTGGGAGAACGAACCACACCAGACCCTGCTTTGGGCCGGCTTTTATGTAAGCCTGTAACAAGCTCCAGCTAGGTGGCCTCCGCCCCCTATCTGGGAAGCTCAGACTCCACGAGTACTATGGGGATATCAACAATGGTTTCCCCATGGTAATCTTGAGGTTATAACACCCCTCTGTCCCAAAGTTCAAAAGTTCCCCTTCAACCACCACTGGTGGGGCCTTCTGTGCTGTTTTGCCCGAGGCTGTGCTTCTGCTTGCTGCAACTCTGGGTTGGGCAGTGTGTATCGGTCTGTCAACCACTGTTTTCTGGCTGACCTCCAAAGTTTTATTGCCGGGATCCCGGTCCCAGACATGATGTTTTCCGTAGAGTAGGTACGGACATTTCCATGTCCTTTTCTGAACAGGAGTCATCCTGCTGGACCGGGCACTGGGATCTAGATGGCTGTGTCCCCAGGCGAAGGGGTGGTTCCTGTCATGGGGGAGATGTCATTGCTGCCGGTTGGGCATCACAAAGCACAGGTTCCCGCTTCTTTAGGTGTCCAAATGCTTCCGCTGAACTCTTCCCTTAATCTGAACTTTGTACGAGACTGATTCCATCCTCGCCAGCATGACACCTGGGAGCCAAAGTACCCCTTCGCCAAAGTTGCGGGCATAAACCGCGTGCCCTGAGTGGAAGTGCTGCCCTGGTGCTACGTCTGCAGCTCCTGCTGCACCTTCACTTTCCTGCTGAGGATCAGAAATCTGAGACTCAAATGGGTTCTAAGCCATCGGCCCATCAACAATTCTGCAGGGGTGATTCCTGTCATCATGTGTGGCATTGTGCGGTAGTTAAAAAGGAACCGCGCCAGTCGCATGTTCATGGTTTGCTTTTTAAGCCCATTTTGAAAATCTGGATGACCCTTTCTGCCAAGCCGTTGGAGGATGCTAGGGGATAGTTTGAATATGTCCGATTCTGTTTCACTTAGAAAACGTGGCAAACTCTTCACTAATGAAGGGCTTCCCATTATCCGTTAACATGACCTCGGTGATCTCATGGGTGCTTTTGGGCAGCACGGTAGCACATGGTTAGCACAGTTGCTTCACAGCTCTAGGGTCCCAGGTACGATTCCCGGCTTGGGTCACTGTCTGTGCGGAGTCTGCACATTCTCCCCGTGTCTGCGTGGGTTTCCTCCGGGTGCTCCGTTGTCCTCCCACAGTCCAAAGATGTGCAGGTTAAGTGGATTGGCCATGCTAAATTGCTCTTAGTGTCCAAAAAAGGGTGAGGGTGAACATGGATCCCATGAAAGGCTCTGAGAAGTCCGCATGTAGATCGCAAGCCCTCCTTCTCAATTTGAGCGTGATGTCGCTCCGTGTCCGCTCGAAGGGAAAATGATGGAGTGTTCCATGCCATTACCCCACGGTGGATTGGCCATGCTAAATTGCCCTTAGGTTAGGTGGGGTTACTGGTTTACAGGGATAGGGTGGAGATGTCGGTTCAAGTGGGATGCTCTGTCCAAGAGCTGGTGCAGATTCGATGGGCCGAATGTCCTCCTTCTGCACTGTAAATTCTATGATTCTATGACCCCCCCATCCATGGGTCAGCACCGCCCCGATACTATAGGGGGAGGCATCGCATGTCAGGATTAATGGCCGACCTGGATCAGAGTGCGTGAGAAGCTGTGTGGACGACAGATGCTTGTTTACTCGGGTGGATGCATCCCAGAACCACTCCTGGCCCTTCTTCAACAATACGTGGAGCGGAGCCAATAAAATGACCAGGTTTGCAATGAACTTCCCATCGTAATTTACCAGGCCCAGAAACGACAGGCGTTCTGTGCCGTTCTTTGGGATCAGGGCCCCTTTTATGGCCGGACCCTCATCTTCCACCAGGAATGGGCCATCCCTGTTCCCACTGTAACCTAAGTAAATAAAAGCGGATGCTGGAATCTGAAGCAAAGACAGAAAATACTGGACAATCACAGCAGGTGGGACAGCATCTATGGAGATAAAAATAAACTAAAGACTAATGTATTGAGCCCGGATGAGGATAAGGAATAGGGTCAGATTATATTGTAGTGGGGGGGGGGGGGGGGGTGGCGTGGTGGGGCTAGATTGGGGGCCAGTGATAGGTGAAGAGTGACAAAGATGTTGACAAAAGGACAAATGGAATGTAAATGGGGGTGAGTAAGGCTAAGAAGGGAGCTGATAGTGGCACATAAAGAGATTGGAATGTGTGAATGGCAGAACACAGTTGAGCAGTATGCCATAAGGTAACTAGGAACAGATGGCCCAAGTGGGGTGGGGGGGGGGGTAAACATGGTGAGGGAAAGCAGATCAATTGCAGAAATTAAAATAAATGGATGGAAATAAAAAAATGGGGTGAAGGTGGAGGAGAGAATTCACAGTCTGAAGTTGTTGAACTCAGTGTTCAGTTTGGAAGGCTGCAACATGCCTAATTGGAATACGAGGTGCTGCTCCTTCAGTTTGCCGTGCATTACGACATCCTGAGTGACTGCTCCAATGAGTTATAGGCACCAGATTTATAAGTAAAACGTAAACAAACTGTTTATTTATGTGGAAAGAATGGAACAATAGTCTACCTCCACCCAGACACACGCAAGCCGGACACAGGGTTAGGCGTAGAGAGAAAGGTTCAAAAATAGCAGGCATTAAGAAGTGTGGAAGATTTGAGCATCTTCACTGCTGGGTTGTGGTCTCTGTACCCGCTGGTCTTCTCTGACTGCGACCCTCTGAGAAAATGATTTGTACCGGAGATTCAGATAGGTGCAATCCTATCTTTTGACCACCAGGTGAAGACACACACAGGAGATTCGGGTCGGTGCAATCCTCTCTTTCCATGACTCCCTCCGTCTCCTTAAAATATTACTGGAGCTCTCTCCCTGAGAGTTTATAAAGGCTTCTAAAATGTCAACTCAGCCTTTTTCTGCTTTCCTGATTTCTGTACAGAGACTCCAGCTGTATCATGAAGACAGTCCATAGACTGGGTTTCCCCCAGCTATTCAGACAGAGGATTAAACTGTTACAGACATGGTAGGGGAACCTGTACCCTTGCCTTTCAATCCAGTAGCTCGCTTCACAGGTCTGACTGTTGTCTGCAGTCTTTTGAACAGGAGTGCCTCACAGGTCTCGCCAAGAGTCCCTTAAATCACCTGGCAGAGAGAGAGAGTACCTTCAAGTTGCTTTCTGTTTGAATCTCCACACAGAACTCAGGACAAAATGGAGCTCTAAACAAGACCCACCTTTCTTCTGTAATGTTCTAAATGGCTCCACCAATCGCAAGCGAGAACAAGCATTGTATCAGAATTCCAGACTCACCAATTGGATGCTTACAAGTCTATCAAACTGGGTGGCATGTGGCGCAGTGGACCCGGGTTCAAATCCTGGCCCTGGGTCATTGTCCATGTGGAGTTTGCACATTCTCCCCATGTCTCCGTGAGTTTCACCCCCACAACCCAAAGATGTGCTGGTTAGGTGGATTGGGCATGCTAAATTGCCCCTTAATTGGGAAAAAAGAATAATTGGCCACTCCAACTTTAAAAAAAAGTCTATCAAACATGGGCAGCATGGTCGCACAAGTGATTAGCACTGTGGCTTCACAGCGCCAGGGTCCCAGGTTCAATACCCTGCTGGGTCACTGTCTGTGCAGAGTCTGCACGTTCTCCTCGTGTCTGCATGGGTATCCTCCGGGTGCTCCGGTTTCCTCCTACAGTCCAAAGACGTGCAGGTTAGGTGGATTGACCATGATAAATTGCCCTTAGTGACCACAAAGGTTAGGGGGGGTTATTGGGTGATGGGGATGGGGTGAAAGTGAGGGCTTAAGTGGGTCGGTGCAGACTTGATGGGCTGAATGGCCTCTTTCTGCACTCTATGTTCTAAACTGACATCACGGGCTCTGTCACAGAGAGTAAAGGGAAGTCCTGGGCTTGTTATTAGACCAGGGTGTTTCTGCTTGCCTGAAGCTTGTCGCTTAAGCTAAAGTCTCAATATTGTAGCAGCTAGCAAGAAGACTGTAGATTAAAGACAGTCAACAGAGAACGGACAAAGGTTTTTAGCAGGATCCTAACGGCTGGGCTTTACTAGAACTTTGCAGCAGACATGTGGATGGGAGAGCAGGACGGTGAGTTGAAATGGCAGCGACAGGACGTTCTGGATCCTGCTTGTGGACAGACGGATGTGCTCTGCAAAGTGGTCACCAAATCTGCATTTAGTCTCTCCATTGTAGAGTAGACAGCACTGGGAGCAGCAAATGCAATAGATGAGATTGAAGGAGGTGCACATGAAGCGTTGCCTCACTTGAAAAGAGTGTTTAGGCCCTGGGATGGTGAGCAGTTAGGAGGTAAAGAGGTAGATGCTACACATTCTGCAATTGCATGGGAAGGTGCCATGGGAAGAGGGTGAAGTGTTGAGGGTGATAGAGGAATGGACCAGGTATCCTGGAGGGAATTGTCCCTGTGGAATGCTGACAGGGGGAGTGAGGGGAAGATGTGTTTGGTGGTGGAATCAGGCTGGGGTTGGTGGAACTGGCAGAGGATGGTGGGGTGAAAAGTGAGGACAAGGGGGACCCTATCCAGGTTCTGGGAGGGGATGAGAGCAGAGATGCGGGAGATGGGTCGGACATGGTTGGGAGCCCTGTAGACCACAGTGGGTGGGAAACTACGATTAATGATGAATGAAGACCTGTCAGCAGCACCGTTTTCAAAATTGGCATCATCGGAACAGGTGCAACGGAGACGATGGAACTGGAAGAATGGGATGGAGTCTTTATTCCCGTACCAGCCTCCCCGGACAGGCGCCGGAATGTGGTGACTAGGGGCTTTTCACAGTAACTTCATTGAAGCCTACTCGTGACAATAAGCGATTTTCATTTTTCATTTCATTATAGGATGTGGGGTGTGAAAAGCTGTAGTTGAGGTAGCTGTGAGAGTCGGTGCACAGTCTATCCCCAGAAATTAAAACGGAAAGGTCAAGAAAGGGAAGGCAACTGTCGGAGATGGAACGTGTGAAGGTGATCGAGGGGTGGAAATAATAATAATAATCTTTACTGTCACAAGTAGGCTTACATTGCTATGAAGTTACTGCGAAAATCCCCCAGTCGCCACATTCCGGCGCCCATTCGGGTACACGGAGGGGGAATTTAGAATGTCCAAATGACCTAACAGCACGTCTTTCGGGAGGAAACCCACGCAGACACGGGGAGAACGTACAGACTCCACACAGACTGTGACCCAGATGAGAATCGAACCTGGGACCCTGGTGCTGTGGAGCCACAGTGCTAACCACTGTGCTATCTTGCTGCCAAAATTGGACGCAAAATTCATAAAATGTTTCAACTCAATACGGGAGCATGAAGCGGCACCGAAACAGACATTGATGTACCGATAAAAGAGCTCTGGGTAGGGACTGGGGAAGAACTGGAACAAGGAATGTTCCAAATACCCCATAAAGAGACAGGCAAAACTGGGAGCCATGCAGGTACCCACAGTGCATGGCACTGAGGCCAACATTGTTCGGGTGGTGACTGCAGTGGAAAGCCTGGAGCACGATGGCAGCGTCTTAATTGGTGGTGTCCAAGGCATGACTCAGTCTGAGACAACCTTGGCTGAGGGCCTCAACATCATGTCCCAGTCAATGAGGGACATGTCCCAGATGCAGGTGGACATTGCCAAGGCAATGCAGAGCAAGGCCCAGTCACTGAGGAGCATCGCTGAGGGCATCGACACTGTGGTGCAGACAGTGGGGAGCCAGCTAGACTGGCAGAGACAGATGATGCAGAGGCCTCTGGAGGTCATCAGTTGCCCCTCCATCCCATGGGGACTCCTGGACCCTACAGGCACCATCAGTGAGGAGGGCTGTACTGCAGCAGAATCCAGGATCTGCCACCACAGAGACAATGGTGTCTCCAGTTAAACTGAATCCCCCCCCCCCCCCCCCACCCCTGACACCGACGCATCTCAAGGGCAGCGGGCAGACAGGGTGACACGGCAATGTTAATGACACTAGTAAGATGGCTGGAGCCCCCGAATCCAGGCCCTCCAGATGACCAGAGAATGTCCATCAAGGGCATCAAAGGCCTCAGGGCATGGAAAGCAGCAAGCTACCCCCACCTCTGATACGCATCCTGGGGACATACCAAGGCATAGCTGCAGAACACGAAGATTGAGGATCACTGAGTTGGCACTGGGGGGGGGGGGGGGGGGGGGGGAGAAGGGGGGGGGGGGGTCACTATCTGTACCTAGGGTGACTGGAAATGTCAAATGTTCACAATTAAAACATGTTACACCTGACACATGTGAAGCCTCTGCCACATGAATCTTCACAGCAGGCCGACCTGCACCCCCACCCTCTATGGTCCAAGAAAAAACTCTCCTGATGCAGACCCTGTTCAGAGGCTGGGTGTGAGCGCGCTGCCAGCAGAAAGATGGGAGTCAGACTTTGGCATGTACTGAGGAATACCAGAGCTTACCTCACCGTAAGTTATCATCTCCCTCCTGTCTTGTATATTGATGCTGACAGTGCTGACACAAGCCCATCACCCTAGGGTGATGTTACCCAGACCCTGGGAGAGGAGTCCAGGATAGTCGGGGGAGGGGGGGAGGGAGAGGCAGTGTGGGAGGGTCGGGGAATACATTTGGAAAGCAGTGGTGTAAGCAGACAAGGTCAGCATGGATGTACGAAAGGGAAATCATGCTTGACTAATCTACCAGAATTCTTTGAAGATGTAACTAGTAGAGTTGGCCAGGGAGAACCAGTGGATGTGGTTTATTTAGACTTTCAGAAGGATTTCGACAAGGGCTCACATAGCAGATTAATATGTAAAATTAGGATTCATAGAATTTACAGTGCAGAAGGTCATTCGGCCCATCAAGTCTGCATCCTGCTCAAGCCCACGCCTCCACTCTATCCCCGTAAACCAGTAATTCCACTTAACCTTTTTGGACACTAAGGGCAATTTTTCATGTCCAATTCACCTAACCTGGACATCTTTGGACTGTGGGAGGTAACCGGAGTACCCGTAGGAAACCCACGCACACACAGGGAGAACGTGCAAATCCACACAGACAGTAACCCAAGCCAGGAATCGAACCTGAGACCCTGGCTCTGTGAAACAATTGTGCTAACCACTGTGCTACCATGCTGCCCTCTTACAGGTAGTATCTTGAGGTGGATAGAAAGCAGGTTAGCAAACCTGCTAAATGGGTCTTTTTCAGATTGGCAGGCAGTGACTTCTGGGTTACCGCATAGCTAGGACACCAAATGGTCACATTATATATTAATGATTTGGACGAGGGAACTAAATGTATTATCTCCAAATTTGAAGGTTATACAAAGTTGCGTGGGAAGGTAACCTATGAGAAGGATACAGAGATGCTTCAGTGGGATTTGGACAGGCTGAGTGAGTGGGCAGATGCAATATAATGCGGATAAATGTGAGGTTATCCGCTTCGATATCAAAAATAGGAAGGCAGATTATTGAATGGGTGTAAATTGAGAGAGGTGGATATTCAGCAAGACCTTCAGCAAGGGGGAAAGGTGGAATCAGGATATTGGACTTGGTCAGCAATGATCATAATGAATGGCAGAGCAGGCTTGAAGGGCCGAATGGCCTCCTTAGGAAAAGCCTGAGGAATAGAGGGCCAAAGGAAAACCTCAGAACTGCCCCCAAGTCTGCTCGGACTAACTGGAGACAGAGGGAAGTACCGGCTGAGGCTCCCCCAACAGGGAAGGACCGTTTCTGGCACCAGACAGAGTGGGGTAACAGCGACAGAAACCCTAGAAGGAGAGGGCAAAAGAGGAATAGCAGGTGGGATGCAGGGAAGTACACAACCTAGACGCCCCATCCACCTCCAAAGGGGAACAATTATATAATATTGCGATGAAGAAAGCAGAACCTATTAAGATTACCCCAAGGGTGAACGGTCGGCCGACAATAATGGAAATAGACACGGGTGCGGCCGTATCAGTAATGGGAGTGGCAGCATTTTAAAAAATCAAAGATGGACTCCAGCCACTAATCCTAACAAAAACATCGACGAATCTTAAAACCTACACGGGGGAACCCCTGGAGGTTCTAGGCATGACTCATGTACCCGTGGAATATGAGAAACAATTGCTCAGATTACCGTTGACGATAGTAGAGGGCTCCGGACCGAGCTTAATTGGACGGAACTGGCTGAAAGACCTCAAATTAGATTGGATGAAAATTTTCCAGAGTGGAAGCGGGCAGTTGAGTGGAGTACTCCAAAAATACCTGGAGGTCTTCCAAGAAGGTTTGGGGGAAATCATAGGCGCCAAAGCAACTTTGCACGTGGACCCAGAAGCCCTTCCGAAATTCTGTAAGGCCAGGCCGGTACCTTTTGCATTAAGGAAGAAAGTAGATGACGAAACAGAAAGGTTACGGCGCGACGGCATTATCAGACCAGTACAGTTCTCGGAATGGGCTGCGCCGGTGGTACCAATTTTGAAGCCAGACGGCTCGATACGTCTCTGTGGAGATTTCAATCAGACGGTAAACAGATACGCACTGCTGGACAAATACCCAATCCCGAAAATAGACGACCTTTATGCCAAATTGGCAGGTGGGCTTTTGTTCACGAAACTGGACATGAGCCACGCCTACCTGCAGTTAAAACTGGACAAGGACTCCCAGAAGTTCGCTACGATCAACACCCTGAAGGGCCTTTTTCGTTATACTAGGCTACCTTTCGGAGTGTCATCAACCTGCGCTATATTCCAGCGTACGATGGAAAATATTCTGCAGGGACTACCGCAGGTGGCGATTTATCTGGACGATGTCTTAATCACGGGTAGGACGAACAGGGAACACTTAAGGAACCTGGAGGAAGTGCTCAGGCGTTTTGTAAAGGCAGGCGTACGGCTTAAAAGAGAAAAATGTGTTTTTCTGGCCCCACAAGTGACGTACCTGAGATATAAAGTAGACGAGTCGGGCTTACACCCATTGGAAGACAGAGTAAGGGCAATAAAAGAAGCCCCAGCTCCCACCACGGTCCAGGAGTTACGATCATTTCTAGGGTTGGTAACCTATCATGGCAAATTTATTGAAAATAGGGCGTTCAACCTAGAACCCCTCCACTAGCTACTAAGAAAGGGGCAAGAATAGAAATGATCTGCCCGCCAAAACCGAGCATTTAGGGACATTAAGGAACAGCTGTCACCTGAAAATGTCCTAGAGCATTATGACCCAAGGAAGGAGTTGGTGGTCACTTGTGATGCATCCCCCTACTGGGTAGGAGCCGTCTTAGCCCATAGAGGAAGGAATGGGGAAGAACGGCCAATAGCCTATGCTTCGAGGACCTTGGCGATGGCTGAGAGGAAGTACGCCCATATCGAGAAGGAAGGACTGGTGGTGATATTTGCAGTAAAAATTTTTTACCAGTATCTGTACGGGCGGAAATTCACCATAGTGACGGACCATAAGCCGTTATTAGGGTTATTAAAAGAAGACAAGTCAATACCCCCGATTGCATCAGCTAGAATCCAACGCTGGGCGTTGCTACTGGCGGCGTATAGATACGTTCTGGAGCACAGACCGGGAACGCGAGTGGCAAATGCAGATGCTTTGAGCAGACTTCCCCTCCCGGACACCCCGCTGCTAATACCGAAAGTAGATGAGACAGAAATGACTCTAAATTTTTTGGACACCTTACCAGTAGACACACAGCATATTCGGATGTGGACGCAAAAAGACCCAGTTTTAGCCAAGATGCAGCATTTACTGCTAACAGGGGCACTGGAAAGACCAGGGGAGCCCCTGATGCACCCATACTGGAGCAGAAGGGACCAAATGACCGTAGAAGACGGTATCCTATTATGGGGAGCCCGGGTAATAGTCTCAGCTCAGGGCCGTCAGGCAATCTTAACTGAGTTACATCACGGACACCCAGGGGTGTCTAAAATGAAGATACTAGCTCGAAGTTAAGTCTGGTGGCCAGGATTGGACACAGACATAGCAGCCTTGGTACGTCGGTGCCAAGAGTGCCAACAGGGGCAAAGAGTGCCACCAGCTGCGCCATTGCACCCGTGGGAATGGCCAGGCAGACCGTGGACCCGCCTGCATATTGACCACGCTGGCCCTTTCATGGGCTCAATGTTTTTGGTGATAGTGGACGCCCACTCCAAATGGTTGGACGCCACCGGGTAAATACGGCAAGCACAGCATCGACCATCGAAAAGCTCAGGGCCTCGTTTGCAAAGCATGGACTTCCGGAGGTATTGGTGTCGGACAACGGAACGGCATTCACAAGTGCGGAATTTGGAAAATTCCTAAAAGAAAACGGAGTCCGCCACATCAAAACGGCCCCTTACCATCCAGCGACCAATGGCCTGGCAGAGAGAGGGGTCCAGACACTAAAAGCGGGACTCAAGAAGCAGCCGGCAGCATCAATAGACACAAAGCTCTCCCGCTGACTGTTTGATTACAGGACCACACCGCATTCCACAACGGGCATACCGCCAGCTGAACTCTTAATGGCAAGGTGGCTGCGAACGAGGCTGAGTCTCCTTTTCCCAAATTTAACGGGGAAAGTGGAGAAACAACAGGAGGCCCAACGCAGGGGGCATGATAATAGTCGGTAGCAGAGACATTTCCAGGTGGGGACACGGGTTTGGGTCAAGAATTATGGGAATGGACCAACATGGGTCAAAGGCACGGTAGAGTCCATAATAGGGCCCATATCCTATGAAGTTTCGATAGGAGGTAAGGTGCTGAAGAAACACCTAGACCAAATAAGGGCAGCGGAACCACACCTGGAGACAGGCGAAGCAGGACCGCCTCAAGCTGGGATAGTCTAGACGGAAAAGATACCCACACCCCAGCCCCGAGCAATTTCTCCAGACCCCGTCATCCAGTCGTCAGAGTCGGAGATGGACACGTTCGCGAGGCTGCCTTGACACCTCTCCCCGAGGAGGAGGAAGAACAACTTCCAAGGAATTTGTCAAGAAAAAGACGGTCACTTATAAGGTACACCCCGTCCAATTCGGAGAACGACCCGGCGGACGACACAGAGGTGACAGACCCGGACCTGAGGAGCAGGAAGAAGCTCAGAGGAATGCCAGCTGGCAGGAATTCCTCGGAGCTTGGGGGCGAGGGGTGTAATGACCTCCAATTAGCATTATAGGTTGGCCAATTGGAGTATGAGCTCCCTCAATGATAGCTCATTGAGGGGGCCCATATAAGCACCTGTGTAGGCTTTGTGATCCAGTCTTAAATTGACTGGAATGCTAGCAGCACTGTTGGAGCTGCTCTTGTATATAGTTATTGGCAATAAATATTGATGTGGTGATGGGACTCCTGCCTCCTGTGGATTATTACAGATTCCCTCCTGGACCACACTCACCCCGGATAGGGTGTGATTTCATCATGGGGCAGACTGGGCCTCGAACGGGAAGTATGCCCTTGCTATTATTAAGGCCTAAAGTGGTCACCGAATGCCCACTTAAGGGCTTATCCAATCTGGCTTCAATTTTCAGGCTGAGAGGCTCCCGAGAACTGAGGGCGGTATACAGAAAAAGTTCTCATCCTCGATCTCGCCAGGGAAGGCGCCTCCATAAGAAGATTCCTTCAGATTGGGGGCCTTTCGTACCTCACCGAGACCATCCAGACCTCCCTCCTGCTCTGGCCTATCCCCCAACATGGAGATCGCCCCGCCCTCACGATCCCCCAGGGCTACCCCTATCCTACCCTCTCGGGACCACTGCTGCTTAACTTGACCTGCTCCCTGCACTTAGCCTCTTGTGGCACTGCAGCACTGTGCTTGATAGACTGGAGAGTGGTTGGCCAATCTGACTCCAACTCAAACAGCTCTCCTTCCTTCCACATGAGGATGAGAGTCCTGCCTGCTGTCAGTCAACACTCAGTGCAGCGCTCAATGGCAGCAACCTGCTGAAGTCAGCGTGGATCGACTCCCCGCCCGTACATCAGACACTCAGAATTCAGGCCGTGATCACATCAAGTTTGATGTGTTCAAATCAGCTACTACATTTCCTCCAAATTACACTTTAAAAAAAAATCCATTTGCTGCACTTTGGAATGCTCTGAGCTCTCAAAAGAAGCTATATAATTTCAAGGTATTTTTATTACAACAGCATCAACAGAGCAATCAATCAAAACCTTGCCCCAGATCTGAATTTGTAGAACACTTGACTGCTCTCATCTGGTTGTGTAAAGTCTGCTGAACAGCAAATACCTTTTAAATGAAAACCATTATTGCAATAATGTTCTCTGAATTCATGACAGGCATCAGTTAGACTAGCATAAAACGATCAATGATCCTGGACTTAATCTATGTGGCACTTGAATATGAGATAAGTGCCAAGTGAAATGCCTTAAAACCTTCAGAATAAACGCCACTTTACAGCTAATGTTCCTCTTGTGGAAAATCAATGAATGGTTGAGGTAGGATATGGAAAAATTATAACCCTTCCAGCCCCCACCCCTATTCGCTGGTGGACTTGTCTGGATAGAGTGTTAACGCTGACAGTGTGTCCCACTGGGTTGCTTTCTGCATCCTCCTCGCCAACTAATAATAATAAGTCTTCATTGTTACAAGTAGGCTTACGTTAACACTGCAATGAAGTTACTGTGAAAAGCCTCTAGTCGCCACATTCCGGCGCCTGTTCAGGAACACAGAGGGAGAATTCAGAATGTCCAAATTACCTAACAGTACGTCTTGCGGGATTTGTGGCAGGAAACCGGAGCACCCGTGAGGAAACCCACGCAGACACAGGGAGAACATGCAGACTCCACACAGACAGTGACCCAAACTGCGAATCGAACATGCGACCCTGGCACTGTGAAGCAACAATGCTAACCACTGTGCAACCGTGCCACCCAAAGTACCATTGAAACTACCATTTCTAACTGCCTGAATGCAGGTAGGGAAATGCCACCTGCCTGGGTGGGGGGGGGGGGGGGGGGGGAGGGGGGAAGGCTCAATTTAAAATGTCACATGATACCATTATAACGTGCCTGCCTTTCTGTCCTGGTGTCCTGCTGAGGCCCATACATTCCCCAACCCGGCAACGACAGCTATGTGGCCGTGAAGTTCCTGGCTACGGGAGGCACAGTTAATTGGTTTACTTTGTATTTTTTAAAGCTTCCTTCCGGGTCAGGAAGAGTAGGAGTCATCCTCCTGTCTTCACAAAGATTCTTCTCTGGCTTCCTCCAACTCCGGGGCTCCCCCATCCTTCTTCAATTGCACACTTCCTGACCCTCCCTCCCGCTGCCCACCCTCCCAGCCCTACCACTGCTCTCAATAATTTGTTCCTCGCATGAGCACATTACTACGCGTTCTAACAGCAGCCTGACACACACGCTCACCTCCCACAAGCTTCTTATTTGCCAGTGGTCATGGGGAGAACGTGCAGACGCCGCACAGACAGTGACCCAGCGGGGATCGACCCTAGGACCCTGGCGCTGTGAAGCCACAGTGCTGTCCACCTGTGCTACCGTGCTGACTTCAGTGCACCGTTAGATGGGAATACCTTTAACACTTGTCTGCAGCTTTGTTTCTGTGCTTTCATATACATTTTTCCTCCTCGTATTTAGGTCCAATTTAGATTGTAGAAACATAGCTAATAGGAGCAGGAGGAGGCCATTTGGACCTTTGAGCCTGTTCCACCATTCATTATGATTATGGTTGATCATCCAACTCAGTAACCTGTCCCGCGTTCCCCCCATACCCTTTCATCACTTTTGCCCCAACTGCTATATCGAATTGCCTCTTGAAAACATAAGAACATAAGAACATAAGAACTAGGAGCAGGAGTAGGCCATCTGGCCCCTCGAGCCTGCTCCGCCATTCAATTAGATCATGGCTGATCTTTTGTGGACTCAGCTCCACTTTCCGGCCCGAACACCATAACCCTTAATCCCTTTATTCTTCAAAAAACTATCTATCTTTACCTTAAAAACATGTAATGAAGGAGCCTCAACTGCTTCACTGGGCAAGGAATTCCATAGATTCACAACCCTTTGGGTGAAGAAGTTCCTCCTAAACTCAGTCCTAAATCTACTTCCCCTTATTTTGAGGCTATGCCCCCTAGTTCTGCTGTCACCCGCCAGTGGAAACAACCTGCCCGCATCTATCCTATCTATCCTATCCTATCTATTCCCTTCATAATTTTAAATGTTTCTATAAACATAGAATGTTTCGGCCTCAATACTTCCTTTGGTAACAAATTCCACAAGCTCTCATCTCTCTGGGTGAAGAGATCTCTCCTCATCTCTATCCTAAATGGTCTACCTCTCATATTATGTGCCTCCTGATTCTGGACTCCTCCATCATTGGGAACATCTTTCCTGCATATACCCTGTCTAGTCCTGTTCGAATTCTATAGGTTTCTATGAGATCCTCCCTCATTCTTCAAAACTCCAATAAATATAATCCAAACCTACTCAATCTCTTCTCATACGTCATTCCTGCCATCCCAAAAATGAGTGTGGTAAATCTTCGCTGCACTTCCTCCAGAGCAAGAACATCCTTCCTCAGATAAGGCCACCACAGTTGCATACAATACTCCAGGTGTGGCCTCACCACGGACCTGTCTAATTGCAGGAAGACATGTACTCGAATCCTCTCACTATGAAGGCCAACATACCATTTGCCTTCTTCATTACCGGCAGCACCTGCATACTTAATTTCAGTGACTGATGTACAAGGACAGTCCTCTCTCAATCTACAACCATTCACATAATAATCTGCCTTCCTGTTTTCGCTATCAAAGTGGATAACTTCACATTTATTCTCATTATACTACATCTGCCATGCATTTGCCCACTCACTCATCTTGGCCAAATCACTTTGAAAGATTTCTGCATCCTCCTCACATCTCGCCCCAGATTTGTGTCATCTGCAAATTTGGAGATATTACATTTAGTTCCCTCATCAGATCATTGATATGCACTGTCAATAGCTGGGGGTCATGTACTGACCCCCGTAGGACCCCACTAGTCACTGCCAGCATTTGGCATTTGGAATGATACCTATTTATTCCTACTCTTTGTTTTCTGTTTACCAACCGGTTTTCCTTCCATCTCAATACACTACCCCCAATTCCACGCGCTTTAATTTTACATATTTTACATGTTAATCTCTTATCTGGGATGTTATCAAAAGTCTTCTGAAAGTCCAAATAAATCATAATCTTTATTATTGTCACAATAGGCTTACATTAACACTGCAATTAAGTTACTATGAAAATCCCCTCGTCGCCACATTCCGGCACCTGTTCGGGCACTCTGAGGGACAATTCAGAATGTCCAATTCACCTAACAAGTTTCGGGACTTGTGTGAGGAAACCGGAACACCCAGAGGAAACCTATGCAGACACGGGGAGAACGTGCAGACTCCGCAGAGACCGTGACCCAATCGGGGAATCGAACCCAGGTACCTGGCGCTGTGAAGCAACGGGTGCTAACTTTTAATAGCAATAATAACCATTTTATCTTATTTTCCTCAAATAAAAACATTTGTCCTGGTCTCATGACCAACATCCGTCACCTCAATCAGCACAATCAAAGGTAGATTAACTGGTGATTTGTTTTATTTGTTGTTAATGGGCGTTTGCTATGCACACAGGGACTGCGATAACGGCCAAGGTAACACTGGTAATTACACTTCTGAGATTGGTCGGGAAGCACTTTCAACTTTCCTGAAAACATGAGAAGGGGCCAAATAAATGTCACCCTGTCCTTGGCCTGGGTCTTTTCTAACATTTACCCAGATCAAGCCAAGATACAGCATGCGGCAAAAGCCTTTGGCAATCCAAACAAAATTAAGAAATTATGAAGAGAAATTTGACTGCTTTTGCAAGGATAATGCTGTTTGGCTAATGTTGCAAGAGCAAAAAAATAAGATTTATTACCAAAGACAGCAATTAACAAATAAGTATTAGCAGCCATCTGTTAAGTGAAAGTTTGTGTGATGCAGCATTTATCGTTTTACAGCAAATGGAGATGGTTATTATGTTGCACTAATTTCTTGGCCAATCTAATGATCACGTTATGGTGCGGTGGCCAGAATCTGGTGCAATAGAAATCTCATTTCGCTGATTGGTTACTAATTCATGGTATCTAACTAACAAATGGCACATATAAGCTTCTCACCAACTCAGATGCTCCTTTTGTTTTACCTGGTGGGTGATTTTCTCAAATGTTCCCAGGGAAAAACGCACCTGTGGAAACATTGGGAGCAGTTCGGGATTTTCACAGTAACTTTCTTTCCAATGTAAGCCTACTTGTGACACTAATAAAGGTCAGGGGCTGGTTTAGCACAGTGGGCTAAACAGCTAGCTTGTAATGCAGAACAAGGCGAGAAGTGTGGGTTCAATTCCCATACTGGCCTCCCTGAACAGGCGCTGGAACGTGGCGACGAGGGGCTTTTCACAGTAACTTCATTGAAGCTTACTTGTGACAATAAGTGATTATTATTATTGTTATTATTAATAAATATTATTATTATTATTCCACAGACCCCCACCCATTCAGCTGAGCTTGACGATCTTCCAGCTTCACTTCCACCAGGATGCATGTGGGCACGTTGAAATGAAATGGTGTAACTTCCACCATAATCACCACAACATGAAACATTAAATGTTCTGACGTTCAATAGACATCTGACTTTCATTCGGAACACCAAAAATAGGAACTTGCCTTGATATTGCACCTTTCTCAATCTCAGTTCATTCGGGGTCGGACCAATTAGTCTCCCCCCCCCCCGAGTGGGAGCAGAGAATTCCCAACAGCTAACATGTTGAATTTTGAGCTCAATGAAAAAACAAATGTCGTGGGTGATCAAAAATTGAGCTTGATGCACCCAATGAGAATTTCTTGTTCCCCAGCTCTTAATGCTGTCATTAAGTTTGTAATCAGGAAAATACATCAAAATACATCAATACAAGAATAAAAACACAAGCACGAATTGAGGAATTCCCAGAGGATTATTCAAAAATACTGCCGATGCCCATGAGGTAATGAAAGAGTAGTTAAAGCGTTAATGTGGTCTCTTATAGTATCTTCAGGGGCCCTGAGAAGGTTAAACAACAAAGGTTTATGTAGGCAAACCAAGTAAAGGCCGCAATGAGACATACAGCACAGAAGTCCCAACCAGGACTAACGATCATGCTGGTCCCAATCCTGGCCGGCCTTTAAGCAGTTGGTTCACGAGCCCTGCCTGCCAGGCCTCTGCCCCTCAGCGGGGGAGGTCATACACAGCGAGCCCTGGAGGGAGATCAACTGGGTCCTCCCCTTGGGTCCCATGGGGGTTATTACATCTCTTCAATCGGAACTGGGAACCAGAGCACAGCACCTTAAAGGACTGAAAGAGGCAAGATTTGGATCTGTAATGATATGTATATAGGTATGCCAGTGAATGGTTAATCATTACATTTCAGTGTAATTCAAACACTTGAGGGCACTGCCAGTTCCCAGTATAAATATCAGACCTCAGGGAATCTTGGGTATTCTTAGTAAGTGTTAGCAGAGGAGAAGTATTGATCACAGCTCAAAGAGTAGTTTAGATTAGAACAAAGTGACACAAGGACATCATTAATTAATACTAGATTATAGATTATTGTTTAACAGACTCAATCTTACTTTATTAGTAGTTATAACTCTGTAGAGTGCGCAAACTCTATTTAATTTAATCGTTATTCAATAAATTAGTTTTGCTTCAATCTAAAGATTGGTGGTTTCTTTGTCATCAACTCTTCAGACCAATCTGGATCACAAGGCAAAGAATAACGACATATTGCCACAAAGTGTAATATAACAGGAACCTCTGACTTTCGTCATGGAGAGGCAGCTAATGGATTTTACTGGCCTGCAAACAGAGCGTTTGAAGAAAATAAGAAAGAGGTGAAATAACCACTAAACCCGTCACCATTTACTGCACCAGTAACTCTGGGTTTCACAGCTCAGTGCTCCTTTCCCCTCATGCTTCTCAGCAACACTGGCCGCCTATTGTAAATGTAGCGTAACTTAAGCCACGCACCAATGCCTTGCAGGAGGCTGCAACTTTACGAGATGCATCACCAGTCTACACAGGTGACAGATTCAGGCTCAAGGCAGGCTAAAAGTCACACCTACTGTCAGGATTTTCTGGGTAGCTTCCGCGACTCGAGAAGCTTTGAAAGTATTTACCCAGCATCTTGCTGTATTAACGTCTGATTAGAGTGTGATTTACAAGCGTTTCATCAGACCCAATGTGGTACAGTGCAGATAGCAAATAAGAACTCCATCATTTTGCAAACACTGCCTGAACTAGTTCATCAAATCCCTGTTAATGGCTCCACACTATTTGATTATTCTGAGTAGTTGGATAAAGTGAAGATTTAATTGTCGCAAAAGTGTACCCGATTAAGAAGGTTTGAAATGTAATTTGATCAATTTCACCAGAGAACACAATGTGGTGTTTTTAAATCCCTATTGTGAAATCAGAGAAATTATGTTTCCATGGCGACCACACACAAAAAATTATGCGCAGGGTGTGCATGTTTTAAGTCAGAGTGCAGCACACCGTACAAGTTATTATACTTGAATCTGACATTTCCGAGGAATCAAACTAAATTGGATGAAGGATTCTGATACAAATATATGTGTATGTGGGTCCTAAGATGCATTGCAGAACAAAATTCACTCAGTACCATCGACGACTCATCTGAGTTCACGACGCAATGAAATTTGATATTCAGGCCTTTGTAACCAATCATAGAACTGCCAAATATCATTCATCAGGGGTTTCTGACTGCAATGTTCGCCTCTGGCATTATTGACTTCAGTTGCCTCAGAAAGGATGTGAAGACATTGGAGAGAGCGCAGAAAGGATTCATGAAAATGGTTCCAGGGGTGAGGAACTGCAGGATTGAAATTAGATTGGAGAAGTTAGGACTGTTTTCCCAAGAGAAAAGAAAGTTGAGAGGAGATTTGATAGAGGTGTCAAAAATCATGAGGACAGAGTAAATGGAGAGAGTTTACTGGGTTTAGTGGAAACTGTTCCCACTCGTGAAAGGACTAGCACAAGAAAACCCACAAAAGCAACATGAGAAAAACATTGTTCATGCAGTGATTTTTAAGGTCAGGAATGCACTGCCCGAGACTGTGGTGGAGGCAGGTTCAATCGAAGCATTCAAGAGGGCATTAGACTGTTATCTGGACCGGAAGAAAGTGCAGGGTTTAAAGGTGAAAGCAGGAGAGTGGCACTCAGTTAATTGCTCATTCAGGCACTTATGGACGAATAGCCTTCTTCTGCGCTACACTAGTTCTGTGATGAATTCCCTGAATTGAATATTGAAGTGTGTTTGTTAGCTGGAGTTTGGCGTCTACTGTTCCGTTGTTTAAAAAGAGACTTCACATAGCGGTACTATTACTCTCAATCAGCACCGTAAAACAAATAATTTAGTCATTATCACATCGTGGGAGCTTGCTTTGCTCAAATTGGCTGTCACATTTCTGACATGAAAACAATGACAACACTTCAAAATGGATTTCATTGGCTTTGTTTTCATTGTTTTGGGATATCTGGATGTGGGTGTTGCTGGCTCGGCCAGCATTTATTGTTAGTACACCCACAATGCTGTTAGGGAGGGAGTTCTAGGGTTTTGACCCAGCAACAGTGAAGTGACGGGGATATCTTGCCAAGCCAGGATGGTGCGTGGCCTGGAGGGGAATTTCCAGGTGGTGGCTTTCACATCTGTCTGCTGCCCTTGTCCTATGTGGTAGAGGTCACGGGTTTAGAAAGTGCTCTCTAAGGAGCCATGGCAAGTTGCTACAGTGCATCTTGTAGATGGTACACACTGCTGCCACTGTGCATCGGTAGTGGAGGGAGTGAACGATTTTGGGTCGAGTGCCATCCTAGCAGACTGCTTTATCCTGGCTGGTATCAAGCTTCTTGAGTGTTGTTGGAGCTGCACTCATCCAGGCAAGTGGGGAGTATTCCTTCACACTCCTGTGCACCATGTAGATGGGAGTCAGGACATGAGTTACTCGCCACAGAATTTCTAGCCACTGACCTGTTCTTGTAGCCACAGTATTTATATGGCTAGTCCAGTTCAGTTTCTGGTAAATGATATCCCTCAGGTAGTTGACGGAGGGAGAATTGGTGATGGTAATGCCACTGAATGTCAAGGGGAGATGATTATTACCTGGCATTTGTTTGGCGTGAATGTTACTTGCCACATGTCAGCATCAAGAACAGCGTGTACAGTTAACATACTATTACTCTTCCAGTGAGAACTATCCCTCTGTGAATGTCTGGGATATGAGCAGCAAATCAAGACAAAGGCTGAAATTTTCCAACTCTTCCTGCCAATGGGATTTTCTGGTCCTGGGATAAATGTCCGAATTACAAACCCCAACATTACCTGGGTGAACAAGTGTTTGATTGTTGCACAGAACTCACTGTTCTCCAGTCTGGGCCAATCTCCAATCCAACCAATTAAGGAGGCACAGTGGTTAGCGCTGTTGCTCCAAAGCGCCAGGGACCCAGGTTCGATTCCCAGCTTGGGTCACTATCTGCGCAGAGTCTGCAAGTTCTTCCCGTGTCTGCATGGGTTTCCTCCGCGTGCTCCACAAGTCCCGAAAGACATTCTTGTTAGGTGAATTGGACATTCTGAATTCACCCTCAGTGTACCCGAACAGACGCAGGAGTGTGGCGATGAGGGGCTTTTCACAGTTAATTCATTAAAGTGTTAATGTCATCTGCTTGTGACACTAATAAAGATGATTATTATTGTTATTAACTGTGTGTGAATGCTCTATACAACATTTCTGCTTCATCAACACAGAGCAAGAGATGAAGCAAAATAAGCATTTCCATCAGGAACACAAATAATGCAAAAGATATACATTGTGACAGAGAAATGATTGCAAACAATAATCCAGACCTGCCATGAGGAACATAAACAAAACTTCAGCTAGGTATAACGGCTGACTTGAAACATTGATTTGCAAGACACTTCTTACCTGTTACACTAAAAGGTCACAGCTGAATGAATCATCACAGCATCATTTAAGCTGATACCTGCTCGCAAGTTGTATTATTAGAACACATATCTTGCTGCATTACCTGTCAATCTAGAGGCTGTCAACATTTCCAACAAAGAGGTAACTGAGTAGGAAGGAAACAAACCCACGCTAAACAATTCCAGACAGTGTGCAAACAGAACATTCTGAAAATATTCAACAGGTCAAAGGCAATGTCCGTGACATGAGAGGCTATGCTTTCAGGTCGATGATCTTTCATCACGACAAGACGTTTCAGCAGCCTGAAAAGTCAGGTTGAATGTTGCACTGGGGGTTGGGGTTGTGACCCCGCCACACCCCCCACCAAAAGAAAAGTTGGTGGCAAGTCAGCGGCTTTTTCGCCAGCTCATTCCCAAACAGCACGGGCAGCACGGTAGCATAGTGGTTAGCACTATGGCTTTACAGCACCAGGGTCCCAGGTTCGATTCCCAGCTTGGGTCACTGTCTGTGTGGACTCTGCACGTTCTCCCCGTGTCCACGTGGGTTTGCGCCGGGTGCTCCGGTTTCCTCCCACACGTCCCAAAAAACGTGCTGTTAGGTAATTTGGACGTTCCGAATTCTCCTTCAGTGTACCCTAACAGGCGCCGGAATGTGGCGACTCGGGAATTATCACAGAAACTTCATTGCAGTGTTAATGTAAGCCTCCTTGTGACAATAATGATTATTATTATTAAACACTTAATGGCTGTTAAGCCTTTAATTGGCTTGAGGTGACATTCTCCCCTACCCCTGACGAGAGCAGGGCAATCAGAGGATGTCATCAACACGGCCATACAGCAGCAATTCTCATCAACAACATGCTCACTCAGATTGGTTTCCATCAGCACCACTCAACTGCAAATCTCATTGCAATGCTGTTCCAAAAAGGTGAGGTGAGAGCGACGGCCTTTGAGATCAATACATCAACTGAACTCCCTCGACATCAATACATCAACTGACTGCCCTCGGCATCAATTCATCAACTGACTGCCCTCAACATCAATACATCAACTGACCTCCCTCGATATCAATACTTCAACTGACCTCCCTTGACATCAATACATCAGCTGACCGCCCTTGACAGCAATACATCAACTGACCTCCCTCAACATCAATACTTCAATTGACCTCCCTCGACATCAATACATAAACTGACCTCCCTCGACATCAATACTTCAACTGACTGACCTTGACATCAATACATCAGCTGACCGCCCTTAACAGCAATACATCAACTGACCTCCCTCGACATCAATACTTCAATTGACCTCCCTCAACATCAATTCATAAACTGACTGCCCTCAAAATCAATACATCAACTGACTGCGCTCGACATCAATACATCAACTGACCTCCCTCGACATCAATACATTAACTGACTGCCTTTGACATCATTTCATCAACTGACCTCCCTCGACATCAATACTTCAATTGACCTCCCTCGACATCAATACATAAACTGGCCTCCCTCGACATCAATACTTCAACTGACTGACCTTGACAGCAATACATCAACTGACCTCCCTCGACATCAATACTTCAATTGACCTCCCTCAACATCAATACATCAACTGACCTCCCTCGACATCAATACTTCAACTGACCTCCCTCGACATCAATACTTCAACTGACTGACCTTGACACCAATACATCAACTGACTGACCTTGACAGCAATACATCAACTGACCTCCCTCGACATCAATACTTCAACTGACCTCCCTTGACAGCAATACATCAACTGACCTCCCTCGACATCAATACTTCAACTGACCTCCCTCGACATCAATTCATCAACTGACCTCCCTCAACATCAATACATCAACTGACCTCCCTCGACATCAATACTTCAACTGACCTCCCTTGACATCAATACATCAGCTGACCGCCCTCGACAGCAATACATCAACTGACCTCCCTCGACATCAATACTTCAATTGACCTCCCTCAACATCAATACATCAACTGACTGCCCTCAAAATCAATACATCAACTGACTGCGCTCGACATCAATACATCAACTGACCTCCCTCGACATCAATACATTAACTGACTTCCCTCGACATCATTTCATCAACTGACCTCCCTCGACATCAATACATCAACTAACTGCCCTCGACATCAATACATCAACTGACTGCCCTTGACACCAATACATCAACTGACTGCTCTTCACATCAATTGTCTTCCCTTCCCATAGTTCTCGTTGTTTGAGGCCAATCATCTCAGTCCCAGTGAATGTCAGCAGGCTGGAGTCTCTCAAGACAATGTCACACATCCACTTTTGGCTGCTTCATTGATTGTTTTTTTATTGCTTTATTAAAGTTACAAAGCCAGAGGTCAGAATGTGGACTGGGGCAACCCCCTAATCCAGCTCCTTGCTTGCTCCAAAAACCAATTAAAATTGAATCCAATTTATGGTCCCCACAAGAGAGACATACCAGATCCAGGCATTACACCTGATCTCACACTCATCTTAGCCAAAAGGCCAAGAAGTGATGGCTGCTTCATTAATGACCAATGCTCCAATATAAGTTCAGAGGTGGGGATGTTTACTGATGGTTGCAGCGTCAGTACCATTCCTAATTCCTCGGATAATGTAGCAGTCCATGACAGACTGCAAGAAGACCTTGACAACATTCAAACTTGTGCCACATAAATAGTAAGTAACATTTAGAGACAGGCAATAGTCATCTCCATGAATAGAGACAGCCTAATCACCATCCCTTGACTTCCATCATTAGCATTGCACCACCGTTACAATCCTGGTTGGTTACCATTGACCAAATTCTTAATGGGACCTGTCATATGAATACTGTAGCTGCAAATGTTGACTAAAGAATAATCATCTGAGGTGGTAACTCAGCTTCAGACACCCCAAAGCGTATCCACCATTTAAATGACTTGAATTAGGAGTGTGAAGGATTTCTCTCCAATTGCCCGGCTGATATAGCTGCAGCCACATTCAAATTTCATCTAAAAGAAAACAGCCCACTTGACTGGCATCCCATTGGCCACCTTAAATATTTTCTCCCTCAAGCATTGTGCATCCAGCAGTATGTACCATGAACAAAATGCAATGCAGCATATAATAATGAAGAATCATAAGTAGAATTATGATTAATTAGCAAATGTTTGAAAAGGGAATCAGAGCAATCACCAAGGCTTCTTTGGCAGGATCTTCCAAAACCGTCATATCCACCAGAGGTTTGGAAGGACAAGGGCAGCATATTTTTGGATTTGGATTTGTTTATCGTTGCGTGTACCGAGGACAGTGAAAAGTATTGTTCTGTGTACAGTTCAGACAGATTATTCCGTACATGAAAAGAAAATACATAGGGCAAACATGAAATACACAATGTAAATACATAGACACAGGCATTGGGGGAAGCATACAGGCGTGTAGTACTATTCAGTAGTGAAGATGTGTGAAGAGATCAGATCAGTCCATAAGAGGGTCATTTAGGAGTCTAGTAACAACGGGGAAGAAGCTGTTTTTGAATCTATTAGTACGTGTTCTCAGATTTTTGTATCTTCTGCTCGATGGAAGAAGTTGGAAGGGTGAACAAGCCGGGTGGGAGTGGTCTTTGATTATGCTGCACGCTTTCCCAAGGCAGCAGGAGATGTAGATAGGGTCAATGAATGGGAGGCGGGTTTGTGTGATGGACTGGGCGGTGTTCGCGACTCTGTCATTTCTTACGGTCTAGGGCTGAGCAGTTGCCATACCAGGCTGTGATGCAGCCAGATAGGATGCTTTCTCTGGTGCATCTGTAAAAGTTGGTCAGAGTCAATGCGGACATGCCGAATGTCCTTAGTTTCCTGAGAAAGTATAGACGCTGATATTCTAGGAATTTGAAGCTGTTAACCATCTCCACCTCGGCCCTGTTGATGCAAACTGGGGTGTGCACAATACTTTGCTTCCTGAAGTCAATGACCAGCTCTTTAGTTTTGCTGACATTGAGGGCGAGATTGTTGTCATGACACCATTCCCCTAGGTTCTCTATCTCTCTCCTGTATTCTGACTCGTCGTTGTTTGATATCAGGCCCACTACGGTCATGTCATCAGCAAACTTGCAGATGGAGTTGGAGCCAAATTTTGCCACGCAGTCATGTGTATAGGAACCCCTTTCCAATTCCCCTCCAAGTCACGCACCATCCTGAGTTAGAAATAGAACCGCCATGCCTTCACTGTTGCTAAACCAAAATCCTGGAACTCCCTCCCTCACAGCACTTGGGATTACCTCTGCCACATCGACAGTAAGGATTCAGGTTGACATCCCTTCGAAAGGGAAATTGTGAATGGGCAATAAATGCTGGCTTTGCCAGTGTCACCTCCATCCCATGAACAAATGAGAAGTTATATTGGAGTCGCTGAATTTAAAAACATTTAAGGTAAAGATCAGCGGAGAAAGCAGCACTCAGTCTGAGTGTAAATATGTTTGTAAACAGGCCGGGTAGTGTGTATGTAGGAACTAGCACTGTAGCTTCCGCTCTGGGGCTAGTAGTTGAAATATTAATGTGGCAAACAAACTATTTCAACTGATGTCCACTCACAGACTTTCATGTTGTATCAGATTCCCCACTGGGTCACTCTGTGCGGAGTCTGCCCGTTCTCCCTGTGTCTGGGCGGGTTTCCCCCGGGTGCTCTGGTTTCCTCCCACAGTCCAAAGACATGCAGGTCAGGTGGATCAGCCATGATAAATTGCCCTTAGTGACCAAAAAGGTTAGGAGGGGTTATTGGGCTACGGGGATAGGGTGAAAGTGAGGGCTTAAGTGGGTCGGTGTAGACTCGATGGGCTGAATGGCCCCCTTCTGCATTGTATGTCCTATGTACAGTGAGATTTATTAAAAGTCCCTTGAAACGTGCAAGAGGGGAAACATGCAATTGACAGAATCTGCATTCAGTGTCAGTGAATGAATTAGAAGGTAACAAATTAACCAGGAGTTGCACTCCCCAAAAGAGACCTTGGTGTTTGCACATTGACTTGACCGGGAGTCATGGAGAAAAGGGGGTTCGTTTGTATCACAGAGTTGCTAGCAATGCTTAAACCTTTATCACAAGCCGCATTTCTATTTTGTGCCACTGATATCTGAAAATAATTGCATTTATATTCAGTAGCAGGTCCCACAAAAGTCGTAAAAATAGGATGCATTAACTTTTTTACAAAGCCAAGGTCAGCACCAATTACTGGAACTTCAGTGGCATTCTGCTATCCAAACTGATTTCATGTAAAGCTTGTATACATCCAGCACGATGTACTTCATGAGGGGGCAAACAAAATCGCAAGGAAAAGTGGCTTTTGAAATGTGGACAAGCCTCAGAGAAAATGTAATGAGCTCTTCAGCCGACCAATCTGCGGGGAATAGGTCAATGGTCTCTTCTTTACCAGTGCTTTGTGGCTAAGGTGAATGCTAGGATATCTATTAGCTGAAGACTGATTCGGGGAAGTGGCTACCTGCATAATAATAATAATAATCTTTACTCGTGTCACAAGTAGGCTCACATTAACACTGCAATGAATTTAACGTGAAAATACCTGAGCCGCCACACTCCGGCGCCTGTTCGGGTACACTAAGAATTCAGAATGTCCAATTCACGTAACAAACATGTCTATTGGGAAGAAACCGGAGCACCCGGAGGAAACCTATGCAGACACTGGGAGAACGTGCAGACTCCGCACAGGCAGTGGCCCAAGCCGGGAATCGAAGCTGGCTCCCTGGCGCTGTGAAACCACAGTGCTAACCACTGTGCTACCCAGCTGCTGTCCTAATGGCGATAGACGCTGCATTCATTTATTTTCCACGCTCATCACAAATTCACGACATGAATTCATTTTCACCGCATCAATTGGCTCCTTGTGCAGCATACCAGAAGACACGGATAACAAATGATCCGCGGGGCTGGTGGACGAAATAACAATTCAGGTCAAATACCGTGCAAGAAGGAAGACTCGTCTGAATGATATAAAGTGCTGTTTAAAATGTATCCACTGCCAAGTAGCCTTTCCTTGAAACTGAAAGGAAGAGAGATGCTTTCGGAAGTGTCCTTTGCATTTTAATATCACCGTGCGTGTGATCAGTTTAACTGGCCGGCTTTTTAATTAAGGAGCTAGTAGAGGACAAGGCCACAAAACTATCATGCCTTAATGTAATTGAAACAAATAGGTGCCATAATGCAAATCACTCAAAATAAAACCAAATTAATCCTAGCATTACAATACGTTTATTCCACTGAATTTAATCACAAGGTTGTGGACAAATATTTTGCAGCTCATGACTAGGTTGAATTATTTCTGATAAATTAATTGCGTTGGCCCACAGCTCTGGGCCCATACCTGTGTTTAATTACAAAAAAAAATGAAGTGTTTGGTAAAAGAGCCAGAGGGGAGATAATGTGCCTTTTTTAACGTAGTAAGTTGTTTTGATTGGGGGAGGGAAGTGCAGATTAAATAATAACGTTTAATAAGGAATCAGATTAACGCTTGAAGGGATGAAAAGTGCAGGGCTTTAGGGAAATAACAGGGGATGAGGAATAATTTGAATCATTTAAAGAGCCACTGTCAAAAAGCTCAGTCACAATGGGCCAAATAGCCTTCTTCTGTCAGGTTTTACGATTCTACGAAGAGTGCTCCTCTCTGAGCGGGTGAGACTGGATGGAATCCTTTAATTGCAAAGAAAGCTATTTAATCCCTATAAAAGTAATCTGTTAAACAGTCGAAGCGAAGACTGCACTCATAGGGATTTAGGCTGAGTGAACAGAATGTTCGTGCAGAAACAGCACCAATTAGAAAACAAGACCCTATTTTAAAGAGGTCTACATTTTAATTTAATTGCCGAGTAAATCACAAATTATTCCTCTTTAAAGTGCTTCAGATTATTGATTATTTTCCTGGAGCTGTGCAGGATTTTTTAAGGATGTCAAGATTGCAAATAAAAAACAAAGCTTGACTCGTGCGATGATTTCCTCAAATAGGAACCCGGCGCCATGATCATTGCCAGGCCCTGACCATTAGAAACATCAGCTTCAAGTGACGCAACAAGATTTTAAAATGCAAAGGGCATAGTTGGTATGAGGGCGGGTTTGGCACCCAGTTATCGGCCTGGTAATGGGATTTGGTCCTTTGTAGAGACGGCCAAGACTGGCTTGTTGGTGACAGCTGAGGAGGGGCAACAGAGCGTTCCAGCCACTGTTCTCATCAGCCTTCTTGGTTGAGAGGAACTTTCCAGTGCCAGCACCATCACCTCATAGCTCCCACTGGGGCAGGCACACTCACCTCGGTTGTGACTCGATGAGTTCTCAAATACTGGAGATTCTTGAGGCATTGTGAAAACATGGGCGGCCAACGGAGGAGTTCATGCTCTGTCTATGTTCCATCGTGACTCAGCGTATGAGTTCCTCAATTGAGGGAGTGACTATCCTCTTGGAGAAACATATACAACACCACACTGTTTGATTGCAAGGACAGCACACTGACATACACAGGAAGAGTGGGACTTTCTGTAGCATTGACCGCTCGATGATGTCGAGGACACTGAGGTACATGAAGTGGATGCCAACTGAGTCCCAGCTCATGCAGCATGCAAGTGGGCAATGAAAAGGCTGAGGAAGTCACCTTGAGGGGCATTGTCATCATCCCTTGACTCCTCGGCCCCTCCAAATGGGAGGTGTCCATGTCATAAGGCACAGTAACAGAGCTCCGCCAGCCATGAAGCAGGAGTGACAGTCTGCAGAGGAACCCCACAGGCACCTCCAAGTTCAGGATGGAAGCCATGGGCACCTCAGCTGAGAGCAGGGATGTGGTAACAGAGCCCCTTTAAGAGGTGATTGTTTGTGGGTCGGGTGACCCATCTGTGGCCTATTGCTTGGCAGTGGATGAACCTCAGCCAATTGGAAGGAAGCGCACTGGCCCAGGGAGCAAGGGACCCAGAGTGTGGGCCAAAGAGTCAAAGAGAAAGACCTGTATTATAGTTGCTGTGCCTGTATATAGTTATTCCTCATTGTTGTTTTAATAAATCACTTTGTGATTTAAGCAGCCTCCTTGTTATTTACCTCGCGCATTGGCGATAATTGGACTATGGTCGCGAGCTTCAGAACTCGAGGGGAAGCGATGCCATCGAAGATCTCCAGAGAAGGACAAGGAGTGGTCTCTGCAGTAAACGGAAAATAATGGCACTATTAGGAAATCTCAATTATTTTGACCAGGGGACCAAAGTCTAGGCCAATAGATTGAGAAGCTTCAGTATTCCTTCACTGCTAATGATATTACTGGGCAAGCAAAGACAAGCAAAAATCCACCTTGCTTATTTACACCTGAACTGGAATAGTTATTTACCCCTGAACTGGAATAGTTATTTACACCTGAACTGGAATAGTTATTTACCCCTGAACTGGAATAGTTATTTACCCCTGAACTGGAATAGTTATTTACACCTGAACTGGAATAGTTATTTACCCCTGAACTGGAATAGTTATATACACCTGAACTGGAATAGTTATTTACCCCTGAACTGGAATAGTTATTTACCCCTGAACTGGAATAGTTATTTACACCTGAACTGGAATAGTTATTTATACCTGAACTGGAATAGTTATTTACACAGAAACTGGAATAGTTCTATTCACCTGAACTGGAATAGTTATTTACCCCTGAACTGGAATAGTTATTTACACCTGAACTGGAATAGTTCTATTCACCTGAACTGGAATAGTTATATACACCTGAACTGGAATAGTTATTTATACCTGAACTGGAATAGTTATTTACATAGAAACTGGAATAGTTCTATTCACCTGAACTGGAATAGTTATTTACCCCTGAACTGGAATAGTTATGTACACCTGAACTGGAATAGTTATACACACCTGAACTGGAATAGTTATATACACTTGAACTGGAATAGTTATATACACCTGAACTGGAATAGTTATATACACCTGAACTGGAATAGTTATATACACCTGAACTGGAATAGTTATGTACACTTGAACTGGAATAGTTATATACACCTGAACTGGAATAGTTATATACACCTTAACTGGAATAGTTATATACAACTGAACTGGAATAGATAAATACATCTGAACTGGAATAGATAAATACATCTGAACTGGAATAGTTATGTACACCTGAACTGGAACATATGTATACATCTGAACAGGAATAGTTATATACACCTGAACTGGAATAGTTATATACACCTGAACTGGAATAGTTATATACAACTGAATTGGAATAGATAAATACATCTGAACTGGAATAGTTATATACACCTGAACTGGAATAGATAAATACATCTGAACTGATGAGTTATATATATCTGAACTGGAATAGTTATATATATCTGAACTGGAATGGTTATATGCACCTGAACTGGAACAGATATATACATCTGAACTGGAATAGTTATATATATATGAACTGGATTAGTTATATACATCTGAACAGGAATAGTTCTATCCATCTGAACTGGAATAGTTATTTACACCTGAACTCGAACAGATATATACACCTGAACTGGAACAGATATATCCACCTGAACTGGAATAGTTATATACACCTGAACTGGAATAGTTATATACACATGAACTGGAATAGTTATATACACCTGAACTGGAATAGTTATATACACATGAACTGGAATAGTTATATACACCTGAACTGGAATAGTTATATACACCTGAACTGGAATAGTTATATACACCTGAACTGGAATAGTTATATACAACTGAACTGGAATAGTTATTTACACCTGAACTGGAATAGATAAATACATCTGAACTGGAATAGATAAATACATCTGAACTGGAATAGTTATATATACCTGAACTGGAATTGTTATATACACCTGAACTGGAACAGTTATATACACCTGAACTTGAATAGTTATATACACCTGAACTGGAATAGTTATATACATCTGAACTGGAATAGTTATATACACCTGAACTGGAATAGTTATATACACCTGAACTGGAATAGTTATATACACCTGAACTGGAACAGATATATACACCTGAACTGGAACAGATATATACACCTGAACTGGAACAGATATATCCACCTGAACTGGAATAGTTATATACACCTGAACTGGAATAGTTATTTACACCTGAACTGGAATAGTTGTTCACACCTGAACTGAAGGTATATACACCTGAACTGGAATAGTTATTTACACCTGAACTGGAAAAGGTATATACACCTGAACTGGAATAGCTATATACATCTGAACTGGAATAGTTATATATACCTGAACTGGAATAGTTATTTACACCTGAACTGCAAAAGGTATATACACCTGAACTGGAATAGTTATATACACCTGAACTGGAATAGTTATATACACCTGAACTTGAATAGTTATTTACACCTGTACTGGAATAGTTATATACATCTGAACTGGAATAGTTATATACATCTGAACTGGAATGATTATTTACACCTGTACTGGAACACTTATGTACACCTTTACTGGAAAAGTTATATACACCTCGACTGGAATAGTTCTATTCACCTGAACTGGAATAGTTTTTTACATCTGAACTGGAATAGTTCTATTCACCTGAACTGGAATAGTTATTTACACCTGAACTGGAATAGTTATTTATACCTGAACTGGAATAGTTATTTACCCCTGAACTGGAATAGTTATGTATACCTGGACTGAAATAGTTGTATACACCTGTACTGGAAAAGTTGTATCCCCCTGGACTGGAATAGTTCTATTAACTGAACTGGAATAGTTATTTACACCTGAACTGGAATAGTTATATACACCGGAACTGGAACATATATATACATCTGAACTGGAATAGTTATATACACCTGAACTTATGTTGCAATTGTATAAGGTGTTAGTGCGGCCACACCTGGAGTATTGTGTTCAGTTTTGGTCTCCTTACTTGAGAAAGGACGTACTGGCGCTGGAGGGTGTGCAGAGGAGATTCACTAGGTTAATCCCAGAGCTGAAGAGGTTGGATTATGAGGAGAGGTTGAGTAGACTGGGACTGTACTCGTTGGAATTTAGAAGGATGAGGGGGGATCTTATAGAAACATTTAAAATAATGAAGGGAATAGATAGGATAGATGCGGGCAGGTTGTTTCCACTGGCGGATGACAGCAGAACTAGGGGACATAGCCTCAAAATAAGGGGAAGTAGATTTAGGACTGAGTTTAGGAGGAACTTCTTCACCCAAAGGGTTGTGAATCTATGGAATTCATTGCCCAGTGAAGCAGTTGAGGCTCCTTCATTACATGTTTTTAAGGTAAAGATAGATAGTTTTTTGAAGAATAAAGAGATTAAGGGTTATGGTGTTTGGGCCGGAAAGTGGAGCTGAGTCCACAAAAGATCAGACATGATCTAATTGAATGGCGGAGCAGGCTCGAGGGGCCAGATGGCCTACTCCTGCTCCTAGTTCTTATGTTCTTATGTTCTTATGTTCTTATGAACTGAGGGCGATTTAGCGGCTTGGGTCATTGTCTGTGTGGAGTCTACACATTCTCCTGTGTGGGTTTCCTCCGGGTGCTCATGTTTACTCCCACAGTCCAAAGATGTACAGATTAGGTGGATTGACCATGCTAAATTGCCCCTCGTGTCCAAACATTAGGTGGGGTCGCTGGGTTACGGGGAGAAGACCATAAGACCTTAAAACATAGGGGCAGAATTAGGCCACTCGGCCCATTGAGTCTGCTCCGCCATTCAATCATGGCTGATATTTTCTCATCCCCATTCTCCTGCCTTCTCCCCATAACCCCTGATCCCCTTATTAATCATGAACCTATCTCTGTCTTAAAGACACTTAGTGATTTGGCCTCCACAGCCTTCTGAGGCAGAGTTCCACAGATTAACCACCCTCTGGCTGAAGAAATTCCTCCACATCACTGTTTTAAAGGATCGTCCCTTTAGTCTGAGATGGTGTTCTCTGGTTCTAGTTCTCTGGATAGGGTGGAGGTGTGGGTTTAAGTAGGGTGCTCTTTCAGGGGCTGGTGTAGACTGGATGGGCTGAATGGCCTCCTTCTGCATTGTACATTCTATAATCCTTAAGAGACTTGCGGGTTATGAAATGAAAAAATGAAAATTGCTTATTGTCACGAGTAGGCTGCAAATGAAGTTACTGTGAAAAGCCCCTAGTCGCCACATTCCGGCGCCTGTTCGGGGAGGCTGTTACGGGAATCGAACCGTGCTGCTGGCCTGCTTGGTCTGCTTTCAAAGCCAGCAATTTAGCGTTGTGCTAAACAGCCCCTATGGCACATCATTTCTAGTATGTTCTGTTTTGATCTCTATTTTCCTTGGCAGTACTAGTTATTGGGAGAGGTGATCAGGTACTAGCTACCGTACAGATACTAAACAGCAGCTAAAGGGTGTATCTACTTCGGAACATCAATTTGTTAAGTGGGTATAGGCTCATCCACATCTGCAGTAGTCGTCATCTGGTGGCTACACGTGTCTCTCACAGATGTTTTGTCCTCTGCTTTGGGGCAGTATGCAAGGAAAATCAACAGAGTGGAAATGATCCATTAGAAGTAAGTGGAGTGTCTGCTTCACTGAATATTGTCCTGATTGCAGAGTAAGCTCAAACACATTACTGGCACAAATATCTGGAGTTCAAAGTTCGTTGTACGGGCATATTTTAAATACACTTCCACAAAGGTTATCGAATTTGATTTCACCATGTGATTAAGTCAGTGGAATGCAACACTGCTGAGGTTTAAGGCACCAATTCTTAGCTTCCCTTTGGATTTCACTGCAAGAAGAGTCACGTTAAGCAACAGGTTAAATATTAATGTTTGTTCTTGGATTCAGATCAAACAAGCAAATGCTGTCATTAACCACGGATACATTGAACGATCCATCCAGAAACGCTCGAAGCACTGGTGCTATTGTCTGATAGACCTTTGGTTTAATAAAACAGAATTTTAGCTCAAGGTCACAAGGTAATAATGATGACCAAGTCCACCTTCATTCATCCATCCTGTGAGAGGATTTCTTCAGAGTTGCTTCTTTTCTTCCACTGTAATATCACCACAGAAAAGGAAAAAAACTCTAATACAGTGAATCGGGAGCCTTCTAAGGTAATTCCCAGTATACACCTTTGCCCAATGTAGTAAGCATCAGATCATAAGACATCGGAGCAGAATTAGGCCACTCGGCCCATCGAGTCTGCTTCACCATTCAATCATGGCTGATATTTTCTCATCCCCATTCTCCTGCCTTCTCCCCATAACCCCTGATCCCCTATTGATCAAGAACCTATCTATCTCTGTCTTAAAGACACTCAGTGAATTGGCCTTCAGTGGCAAAAAGTTCCACGGGTTCACCACCCTCTGGCTGAAGAACAATCTCTGTTTTAAAGATTGTCCCTTTAGTCTGAGATTGTGTCCTCTGCTCCTAGTTTTTCCAACAAGTGGGAACATCCTCTCCATGTCCACTCTATCCAGGCCTCGCAGTATCCTGTAAGTTTCAGTAAGATCCCCCCTAATCCTTCTAAACTCCGAGTACAGACCCAGAGTCCTCACCATTCCTCATATGACCAGCACTTCCTTCCAGGAATCATTCTTGTGAACCTCCTCTGAATCCTTTCCAAGGCCAGCACATCATTCCTGAGATACGGGGTCCAAAACTGCTCACAATACTCAAAATAGGGTCTGACCAGAGCCTTATATAACCTCAGGTGTACATCCCTGGTCTTGCTCTCTCGACACTGCATTTGCCTTTGTAACTGCCGACTAAACCTGTACGTTAACCTGAAAAGAATTCTGAACAATGACTCCCACGTCCCTTTGTGCTTCTGATTTCCTCAGCGTCTCCCATTTAGAAAATAGTCTGTGCCTACATTTCTCCTTCAAAAGCGCATAACCGCACACTTTTCCACATTGCATTCCATCTGCCACTTCTCTGCCCACTCTCCTAGCCTGTCCAAGTCCTTCTGCAGCCCGCTTGCCTCCTCAATACTATCTGTCCCTCTGCGGATCTTTGTATCATCTACAATCTTAGCAACAGTGCCTTCAGGTCCTTCTTGCAGAGCATTTATGTATATTCTAAAAAGTTGTGGTCCCAGCACTGACCCCTGAGACACACCACTAGTCACCGGCTGCCATCCTGAAAAAAACCCTTTATCCCCACTCTCTGCCTTCTGCCAGTCAGCCAATCTATGCATGTGAGGATCTTACCCTGAACACCATGGGCTCTTAACTTATTTCATAGTCTCCTATGAGGCACCTGGTCAAACGCCTTCTGAAAATCTAAATAAATCACATCCGCTGGTTCTCCTTTAACTAGCCTCCTTGTTACTTCCTCAAAGAAGTCTGTGAGACATGACCTCTCTTTGACGAAGCCGTGCTGACTCAGTCCTATTTTATCATGCACTTCCAAGCACTCCGCGATCTCATCTTTAATAATGGACTCTAAAATCTTACCAATTACTGAAGTCATGCTAACAGGCCTATAATTTCCCGTCTTCTAGCTCCCTTCCTTTTTAAACAGCTGTGTTACATTAGCCACTTTCCAATCCTCTGGAACCCTTCCTGCCTCCAGTGATTCCTTAAAGATCACCACCAATGCTCCACAATCTCCTCAGCTATCTCTTCTATGACCCTGGGGTGTAGTCCATCCGGACCAGGTGGTTTATCCACCTTCAGACCTTTCAGTTCCCCCCACACCTTCTCCTTAGTGATGGTCACTGCACTCACCTCTGCCCCCTGATTCTCCTGGAGCTCTGGCATTCCACAGATGTTTTCCACCATGAAGACTGATGTAAAGTGTCATGTGAGAGTACTTTTAAGAAATGGATGTTTAAGAAATGGGGGTTTATCAAATAGTTGCACTGGATGTACCTTTAAGAAATGCTTGTTTATTCGAGAGCTGCAGTGATGTCAGAGAGTGGGTGGAGCTGGGCTGTCTGTCTGCATTACTTTCATTTTAGGCTGTTTGCTACAGGGTGTGGTTGGTTTTGTTTTGAGAGCTGGATAGCTGCAGGCAAAGCAAGGAGCTGCATAGGGATCTCTCTCTGCAAACTAAAGACTATCTCCAAATCAATTGGGTGATTTTAAAGTGTTGACTGCTCTCAATAGTGAATTAAAACCTGGGCCGGGATTCTCTCCTACCCGGCGGGGCGGGGGGTCCCGGCGTGATAGAGTGGCGTGAACCACTCCGGCGTCGGGCCGCCCCAAAGGTGCGGAGGTCTAATTAGGGGCCAAGCCCTAACATTGAGGGGCTAGGCCTGCGCCGGAGTGGTTGGCGCTCTGCTGGCTGGTGGGAACGGCCTTTGGTGCCACACCAGCCGGGGCTGAAGGGACTCCGCCGACCGGCGGAAGTCCGCGCATGCGCCGGAGTGTCAGCAGCTGCTGACATCATCCTTGTGCGCAAGGGAGGGGGTCACATCTGCCTCCGCCATGATGAAAACCATGGCGAAGGTGGAAGGAAAACAGTGCCCCCACGGCACAGACCCGCCCGCCGATCGGTTAGCCCCGATCGTGGGCCAGGCCACCGTGGGGGTTCACCCCGGGGACAGATCACCCCACGCCCCCCTCCAGGACCCTGGAGCCCGCCTGCGCCGCCTGCTCCCACCGGTAATGTAGGTGGTTTGATCCACGCTGGCAGGAGAGGCTTGACAGCGGCGGGACTTCGACCAATTGCGGGCCGGAGAATCGCCGAGGGGGGTGGGGCACCAACCGCCGCAATTTCCGCCTGGGTTGGAGAATCTTGCCCCTGATCTCTGTGCTAAAAAGGGTCTTTTTACTTCTGGGAATTTATTAAGGGTTATCTATTGAGTACTGTATTCTTTCGGGATTTATTGGTGTTGATAGTTGTAGCGATGTTTACTGTGGGTTTATAAAGTGTCAACTTGTTTAATAAATAAACATTGTTTTAATTTAAAAGTACTGTAAAGCTCTGTTGCACCACACTTGTAGTGTGGACCGTGTGCTCCCCATACCACAATCTATAAAAAGGTGTGGGTCAGGTGAACTCCATGAGAGATTTTGGGGTTCTCTAAACCCTGGCCCATAACAAAAGTAACTAATCAGTTCCTCTGCCATTTCTTTGTTTCCTATTATTACTTCTCCAGCCAGGGCAGCACGGTGGCCTAGTGGTTAGCACAACTGCCTCACGGCGCTGAGGTCCCAGGTTCGATCCCGGCTCTGGGTCACTGTCCGTGTGGAGTTTGCACGTTCTCCCCGTGTCTGCGTGGGTTTCGCCCCCACAACCCAAAAATGTGCAGAGTAGGTGGATTGGCCACGCTAAATTGCCCCTTAATTAGAAAAAATAATTGGCTAATCTAAATTTTAAAAAAAAAATTACTTCTCCAGCCACATTTTCCAGTGGTCCAATGTCTATTTTTGCCTCTCTCTTACCTTTTATATATTGAAAACAACTCTTCCTATCTTCCTTTGTATTACTTGCTAGCTTGCACTCATATTTCATCTTCTCCCCCCTTATTGCTTTTTTAGTTGTCCTCTGCTCACTTTTAAAGGCTTCCTAATCCTCTTGCTTCCCACTAACCCTCGCCATTTTGTATGATTTTTCTTTTGCTTTTATGTTGTCCTTGACTTTCCTCATCAGTCACGGGTGCCTTGTCCTCCGCTCAGCATGTTTCTTCCTCCTTGGGATGAATTTCTGTTGTGCCTCCCGAATAACCCCCAAAACACCTGCCATTGCTGTTCCACTGTCTTCCCTGCTGGGCTCCTTTTCCAATCAACTCTGGCCAGCTCCTCCCTCATGTCTTTGTAGTTACCCTAATTGTAATACCTTTACATCTGATTCCAGCTTCTCCCTCTCAAACTGCAGGGTAAATTCTATCATATTGTGGTCACTGCTCCCTAAGGGTTCCTTCACCTTAAGATCCCTAATCACGTCTGCCTCATTACACATCACCAAATTCAGAATTACCTGTTCCCTCGTAGGCTCTGTCACAAGCTGCTCCAAAAAAACATCTTAGACATTCCACAAATTCCTTTTCTGGGGATCCACTACCAACCTGATTTTCCAATCCACCTGCATATTGAAGTCCCCCATGATTATTGTAATATTGCCTTTTTTACATGCCTTTTCTATTTCCTGATTTATTTTCTGCCCCACGTCCTGACTACTGCTAGGGGGCCTGAACATAATGGCCATCAGAATCTTTTAACTTTTGTGATTCCTCAAGTCTGCACACGGAGATTCTATGCCTTCTGATCTTATATCGCTCCTTGCTATCGATTTAACATCATTCCTTTCTAATAACCTCTGGAAAGTGGAGTTTGTTGTATTCTTCGGAGGTGTTCACCTTTTGTTAGTTCTCATTTGCACCAACTCTAAGGTGTGGCTCCAAGTATTTGATTTGATATTTTTGATTGGATTTGATTTCGAGGTACAGTGAAAAGTATTGTTCTACGTACAGTCCAGACAGATCGTTCCATACATGGAGAAAACATAAGACATGTGATAAATACACAATGTAAATACATAGACACAGTCATCGGGTGAAGCATACGGAGTGTAGTACTATTCAGTAGAGAAGATGTGTGGAGAGATCAGTTCAGTCCGTAATGAGGTCATTCAAGAGTCTGGTAACAGTGGGGACGAAGCTGTTTTTGAATCTTTTAGTGCGTGTTCTCACACTTTTGTATCTCCTGCCGATGGAAGAAGTTGGAAGAGAGAATAACTCGGGTGGATGGGGTCTTTGATTACGCTGCCCGCTTTACCAAGACGGTGGGAGGTGTAGACAGAGTTAATGGATGGAAGCTGGTTTTGTGTGATGGTCTGGGCTGTGTTCATGACTCTGTTTCTTCCAGTCGAGCATTTGCCATACAAGGCTGTAATGCAGCCAGATAGGGGCACGGGATTCTTCAAAACAGCGGCTAATTGTTGACGCAGGCGTAAGCACCGGAGTGTTTCATGCCGGCTTCAATGGACCTCTTGGCCCAGTGATTCTGTGGGCCACAGGGGGCCAGCACGGGCCCCGAGTGCCCCATGCAGCTCCGGCTGCCAATATGCGGCCCTGCACTGCTGGCTGCGGGTCCACGCATGGTAGGCCCGCCCCCCAGATCGAGTGCGCCCGCTGATTGGTGGCCCCCCCCATCGTGGGCCTGGCCGTCATGGAGGCCCCCCCCCACCCCCCCCACCGGAGACTGATCCCCCTGCCCGCCACCAGGACGGCCACCGCAGCCACGACGCCGAGCTCCCGCCGGGTGGAACCATACGTGAACCACACCGGCAGGAACTCAGCCGGTCAACCGTGGAGAATTGCTGCGGGGGCCTCTTTTAACGGGCCCCAACCGGAGCAGCGTCGACCGCGTGCACGCGCCTGCTGCCGATTCTCCGGTCGCCGGTACCATGCTTCGCTTCCTGAAGTCAATGACTAGCCCCTTAGTTTTGCTGATGTTGAGGGAGAGATTGTTGTTGTTCCACCACCCCACTAGATTATCTTTTTCCCTCCTGTACTCTGTCTCATCATTGTTCGAGATGCAGCCCACTATGGTCGTGTCTTCAGAAAACATGTTGATGGAGTTGAAGCCACACGTGTATAGGGAGTATAGTAGGTGGCTGAGTACGCAGCCCCATGGCGGGGCCCTGGTATTGAGGACTATTGTGGAGAAGGAGTTGTTCTTCATCCTTACTGACTGTGGTCTATGGGAGTTTTGACATGAGCTTGGCTGGGATTATGGTGTTGAAGGCGGAGCTGTGACCAATGAATTAAAGTCTGACAGGAGTCCTATTCGAGTATATGTGACAGCAGGAAAACCCCAACAAACCATCTCAGCAAGTGGCAAAACTAGGTGGCGGTAGCCCATGTGAGTCCCAATGGCAAGCTAGGAAAGCCAGTCTGGGTGTGAAAGGAATTACTCTCTCAAAAATGAAAGTACATAGGAGGTCCTTCCTATTCTCCTGTGTGCATCAATAGTCTACTCCAGACATGCAAACGGCATGTTACAGTGGCACGGTGACACAATGATTTGCACTTCCAACATAGCACCAGGGACCCGGGTTCTATTCCGGCCTTTGGTGGCTCTGTGTAGTTTGCACGTTTGCCCAGTGGCTGTGTGGGTTTCCTCCCACAGTCCACAGATATGCATGTTCGGTGGATTGGCCATGCTAAATTGCCCGTTGGTGTCCAAAAGATGTGCAGATTAGGGTATGGGGTTACGGGGATAGGGCAAGGCGGACAGGAGAGTGGACCTAGGTAGAGTGCTCTTTCAGAGGTTCGGTGCAGACTCAATCGGCCGAATGGCCTCCTTCTGCACTGTAGGGATGCTATGAAACAAGCCACACCATTTTCACAGTACCTACCTATGGAGACTACTCAAGATCAGATGACAAGGCAAGTTTCCTTGCATTGAGAAATGCCCAGTATCCATATTGTGCTGGTGAGAGCTCAGATAATATGGCTGAGACAGAATGCGGAACGAGCAGTTGGCAAAAACTGGAAGGCACAGCTTTTAAATAAGTGGCAAAAGAAACAGAGAGGCGATTAGGAAAAATCTTCTTTTTACGCAGCAAATTGTTAAGATCTGGAATGCCCGGATTGAAAGGTTGCTGGAAATTGGTTCAATAGTACCTTTCAAATGAACATTGCGGGGAAAGGGCGGGGGAGAGCGGAATTAATGAGAACGCTCTTTCAAAGCTCCATTATAGGAACAGTGGGCTGAATGGCTTCCTGTAGTATAGAATTTTCTATTTCTGTGAATTATTTTTGGAAATTGGAAATGATCGGCATACTAACTCCTGAAGCACCCCACTCAGCTCACCCACATCAAAACGTATGCCCTGAAACAGTGCTGTCATTTATTTTCAGTCTGGTTCGTCCAATTTCGGATCCATGCCAAACATTCACCCCGAATTCCGATTGCCTTTGAGCTTAACTTTCCGGTGAATCTTTGCCAATTGTTTTTCTTGGCAATCTCGGTATTCCAGAGTATCCCATCCCTCACAACGAGGAGACAAGGCAAGCCACAGAATGGGGCTCTGAAATTCAAAGGTGTTTCTGTGTAAAGAATAGAAAGCCTGAGCAAGGCATGACATCCGTATCTCTGTTCATAGATTCTTCGGTGAAAATAGAATCACATGACTTAACCTTAAAATACTGGAGATGGGTTGCTATGGATACAGAATTTTCCTGGAGACAGTGCGGACTCAGTACAGATGGGAGAGCTCATGGGTGAAGCTGGCCATCTTTGAACAAATTAACCTATTTCCCAAGAGGATTTCTGATCACATTGAAGTTGGTGATTCCAAGGTCCTGTCCAAAGTCAACAAAGGTCCATAAGGTCCCTCTGTATATTGACCCTATGCAGGAACATCTTTGATTTCAACCTAGCCAATTAAAACTTTTTGCATGTATAACTTCATGTAACTTAGCAATGCTGTCATACAGCAGGAAAACCATTTAGTGAGCTGCACACGAGAGGATCTTGCTCTTCTAGTACTCGGAATGTGGATCAAATTACTCTGTTAGTCTTCAATTGGTTCTCATTACAAGTTTCCTGTTTTTTCCACCTTGACATTAATAAGCAGAGATTTACAAATGCCTAGAATATAAATTAAGAGGCGTGGTAGTCACCACTGATGTATATATTGTATATAGAGGATGTCGGTGTTGGTGTTTTGTGGTAAGCCCGTGTACTACAGGTATGGGGGTAGTTCCCTGCCTGCTGGCTCCGTCTAGTAGGCGGAGTATAAATATGTGTGCTCCCAGTACTGCAGCCACTTCACCAGTTGCTGAAGGAGGCCACACATCTTAGTGTAATAAAGCCTCGATTGCATCCAACTCTCGTCTTTGTGTAATTGACCGTGCATCAAGAGGTCAATGTTCCATCCCTTTCCCCAGTGGAGATGGTTGAGGAAAGTCCTTTTGAGTACAGCCCATAATCATGAAATTCTTCTATACTGTGAGGCCAACACAAGGAGGGGTAGCTGGGTAGGATTCACTCAGCCCGCACCGGGTCGAAGAATCCCCGGGGTGCCGCGCAAATCCCGACATGCCGCTCCGACGCCGGAACGCGATCCTCTGAAGCTGAAAAAAACGGGCGCGCGCATGGCACCCCGCCACACGGAGTATCGCGGCAAGCAGTCGTAGTGGCAATTCTCTAGTGGGCCAGTGTTGCTCCGTGCCGGATGGGCCAAAGTCCCGCCGGCGTGACCGGATGTCACGCGGTGCCGTTCTAATATGTTCTAAAAAAGCGTCAACCAGTCGTGCTGGCTGACGCTGCAGGAGGAGGTGGTTGACGGCGTTGGCGGTGGGGACCCCAGGAGGGGAAGTGGCATGGCTTGAGTGGGAGGGGGGGTCTTCCCACACATACGCTGCAGGGTGGGTGGTTGGCGAAGGAGCGGTGGGGGAGTCAAAGGCTGCGGGCGGCCACGGCCCTCCATGGCAGTGTGGATCCAACGGCCCAGATGCCATGACGGTGGACACGTGGATGTCCACCTAACCCGTTCTCTGTCGTGGCTCAGGCGTGCCGGCCGTCCTCACGTGTGCCAGAACCCCCATGCCCCCCCAGCTGGCGGCACCCACCAGCGGGTAGGTCCAGTGCGGCACACATGGCAACCCCCTGTGTGGGCAGTGCCACCAGACGGTGGCAGGGGCGGCGGCTGACAGGTCTCAGGGCACCGAGGGGGCGGTGGTGGGGCGTGTGCTGGCAACCAGGTCCGGCCATGTAGCCCATGGCACTTGTTTGTGGAGTGGGGGGAGGGGGGGGTATGCCAATGATGAAACATTGTCTACACCTACTCCCTGCAGTTCGTATAATGTTTAGCCATCCGCCAGCGTTGTTGGCCGCCATGGCAGGGGCTGCTGCCCTGCATGAGGCCCAGTGGGTGCTGGAGTAAGGGCGTGACAGGGAGGTCGCGGGGCCTGCTGTAGAGGAACGGGCCACAGTCGGATACATGCAAGCCACCCAGGTGGCAGGGCCACATGCCCGAGAGACGCAAGGGGCACAAGAGGAGCGCCATGACGTGGCACATGGATACTGTGGTAGTATGACTAGAGGTACTACGGTACCTGGGAATGTGAGCTACCATTGGTGGAGAAGGCTCGCTGCTCATTGGCCCAAGTGTTTGCCTTTTCATTGGTCAAGACGTAAGGTAGCTCCGCCCAATGAGGTGGGGTATAAGAACCCATGTTTCCCAGCAGCCATTCTTCTTTCTGTACTCGAGCTGCTGGGGAACCACCTTAGAACATAGAACATAGAACACTACAGCGCAGTACAGGCCCTTCGGCCCTCGATGTTGCGCCGACCTGTGAAACCATCTGAAGCCTATCTGACCTACACTATTCCATTTTCATCCATATGTCTATCCAGTGACCACTTAAATACCCTTAAAGTTGGTGAGTCTACTACTGTTGCAGGCAAGGCGTTCCACACCCCTACTACTCTCTGAGTAAAGAAACTGCCTCTGACATCTGTCCTATATCTCTCACCCCTCAATTTAAAGCTATGTCCCCTCGTGTTGGTCCTCACCATCCGAGGAAAAAGACTCTCACTGTCCACCCTATCTAACCCTCTGACTATCTTATATGTCTCTATTAAGTCACCTCTCAGCCTTCTCCTCTCTAACGAAAACAACCTCAATTCCCTGAGCCTTTCCTCGTAAGACCTTCCCTCCATACCAGGCAACATCCTAGTAAATCTCCTCTGAACCCTTTCCAAAGCTTCCACATCCTTCCTATAATGTGGTGACCAGAACTGCACGCAGTACTCCAGGTGTGGCCGCACCAGAGTTATGTACAGCTGCAGCATGACCTTGTGGTTCCGAAACTCAATCCCCCTGCTTATAAAGGCTAGCACACCATATGCCTTCTTAACAGCCCTATTAACCTGGGTGGCAACTTTCAGGGATTTATGTACCTGGATGCCGAGATCTCTCTGTTCATCTACACTACCAAGAATCTTGCCATTAGCCCAGTACTCTGCATTCCTGTTACTCCTTCCAAAGTGAACCACCTCACACTTTTCCGCATTAAACTCCATCTGCCACCTCTCAGCCCAGCTCTGCAGCTTATCTATGTCCCTCTGTATCCTATAACATCCTTCAGCACTATCCACAACTCCACCGACCTTCGTGTCATCTGCAAATTTACTAACCCATCCTTCTACACCCTCTTCCAGGTCATTTATAAAAATTACAAACAGCAGTGGCCCCAAAACAGATCCTTGCGGTACACCACTAGTAACTGAACTCCAGGATGAACATTTGCCATCAACCACCACCCTCTGTCTTCTTTCAGCTAGCCAATTACTGATCCAAACCGCTAAATCACCTTCAATTCCATACTTCCTTATTTTCTGCAATAGCCTACCGTGGGGAACCTTATCAAACGCCTTACTGAAATCCATATACACCACATCAACAGCTTTACCCTGATCCACCTGTTTGGTCACCTTCTCAAAAAACTCAATAAGGTTTGTGAGACATGACCTACCCTTCACAAAACCGTGTTGAGTATCGCTAATCAACTTGTTCTTTTCAAGATGATTATAAACCCTATCTCTTATAACCTTTTCCAACATTTTACCCATAACCGAAGTAAGGCTCACAGGTCTATAATTACCAGGGTTGTCTCTACTCCCCTTCTTGAACATTTGCTATCCTCCAGTCTTCTGGCACTATTCCTGTCGACAAAGACGACATAAAGATCAAGGACAAAGGCTCAGCAATCTCCTCCCTGGCTTCCCAGAGAATCCTAGGATAAATCCCATCTGGCCCAGGGGACTTGTCTATTTTGACATTTTCTAAAATTGCTAACACCTCCTCCTTTTGAACCTCAATTCCATCTAGCCTGGTCGACTGAACCTGAGTGTTCTCCTCGACAACATTGTCTTTCTCCAGTGTAAACACTGACGAAAAATATCCATTTAATGCTTCTCCTATCTCCTCTGATTCCACACACAACTTTCCACTACTATCCTTGATTGGCCCTAATCTTACTCGAGTCATTCTTTTGTTCCTGATATACCTATAGAAAGCCTTAGGGTTTTCCTTGATCCTATCCGCCAACGACTTTTCGTGTCCTCTCCTCGCTCTTCTTAACTCTCCCTTTAGGTCCTTCCTGGCTAACTTGTAACTCTCAAGCGCCCTAACTGAGCCTTCATGTCTCATCCTAACATAAGCCTTCTTCTTCCTCTTGACAAGTGCTTCAACTTCCTTAGTAAACCACGGCTCCCTTGCTCGACAACTTCCTCCCTGCCTGACAGGTACATACTTATCAAGGACACGCAGTAGCTGTTCCTTGAAAAAGCTCCACATTTCGATTGTACCCATCCCCTGCAGTTTCCTTCCCCATCCTATACCTCCTAAATCTTGCCGAATAGCATCATAATTGCCTTTCCCCCAGCTATAATTCTTGCCTTGCGGTATATACCTATCCCTGCCCATTGCTAAAGTAAACATAACCGAGTTGTGATCACTATCACCAAAGTGCTCACCTACATCTAAATCTAACACCTGGCCGGGTTCATTACCCAGTACCAAATCCAATGTGGCCTCGCCCCTTGTTGGCCTGTCTACATACTGTGTCAGAAAACCCTCCTGCACACACTGCACAAAAACTGACCCATCTATAGTACTCGAACTATAGTATTTCCAGTCAATATTTGGAAAGTTAAAGTCCCCCATAACAACTACCCTGTTACTCTCGCTCCTGTCAAGAATCATCTTTGCAATCCTTTCCTCTACATCTCTGGGACTATTCGGAGGTCTATAGACAACTCCCAACAGGGTGACCTCTCCTCTACTGTTCCTAACCTCGGCCCATACTGCCTCAGTAGACGAGTCCTCAAGCGTCCTTTCTACCGCCGTAATACTTTCCTTGATTAACAATGCCACACCCCCCCCTCTTTTACCATCTTCTCTGTTCTTACAGAAACATCTAAATCCTGGAACCTGCAACAACCATTCCTGTCCCTGCTCTACCCATGTCTCCGAAATCGCCACAACATCGAGATCCCAGGTACCAACCCATGCTGCAAGCTCACCCACCTTATTCCGGATGCTCCTGGCGTTGAAGTAGACACACTTCAAACCAGCGTCCTGCTTGCCGGTGCCCTCTTTCGAACTTTTAACCCTATCCCTGACCTCACTACTCTCAACATCCTGTACACTGGGTCTACAATTTAGGTTCCCATCCCCCTGCTGAATTAGTTTAAACCCCCCCGAAGAGCACTAGCAAATCTCCCTCCCAGGATATTGGTACCCCTCTGGTTCAGGTGAAGACCATCCTGTTTGTAGAGGTCCCACCTACCCCAGAATGAGCCCCAATTATCCAGGAAACCAAAACCCTCCCTCCTGCACCATCCCTGTAGCCACGTGTTCAACTCCTCTCTCTCCTTATTTCTTACTTCGCTAGCACGTGGCACGGGTAACAACCCAGAGATAACAACTCTGTTTGTTCTAGCTCTCAGCTTCCACCCTAGCTCCCTGAATTTCTGTCTCAAATCCCCATCTCTCTTCCTACCTATGTCGTTGGTACCTATGTGGACCACGACTTGGGGCTGCTCCCCCTCCCCCTTAAGGATCCCAAAAACACGATCAGAGACATCACGAACCCTGGCACCTGGGAGGCAACACACCAACCGTGAGTCTCTTTCGTTCCCACAGAACCTCCTGTCTGTTCCTCTAACTATGGAGTCCCCAATGACAAGTGCTCTGTTCCTCTTCTCCCTTCCCTTCTGAGCAACAGGGACAGACTCTGTGCCAGAGACCTGCGCCCTATTGCTTACCTCTGGTAAGTCGTCCCCCGCAACAGTATCCAAAACGGTATACTTGTTATAGAGGGGAACGACCACAGGGGATCCCTGCACTGCCTGCCGGTTCCCTCTGCCTCCCCTGACGGTAACCCATCTACTTTCTTCTTTTACCTGAGGTGTGACTACCTCCCTATAACTCCTCTCAATAACCTCCTCCGCCTCCCGAATGATCCGAAGTTCATCCAGCTCCAGCTCCCTAATGCGGCTCTCGAGGAGCTGGAGTTGGGTGCACTTCCCGCAGATGTAGTCAGAAGGGACACGAGAGGTGACCCTTTCCTCCCACATTCTGCAGGAGGAACATTCAACTGCCCTAGCCTCCATTCCCACTGAACTAACTTCCCAACTACTGAAAAATAAAAAAAATAAAAAACTTGTTAGTTTAGCAATCCAACGGACAGAGCTTTTTTTTTGGTTAGAGGAGGAGGATGGGTGGGAGACACTACGTAAGTAGTGTTTCGGGTAAAGCTGTCACTCGAGAACAGCCCCTTCACAAACCACCTTCAACTTACGCTGACCGCACTGCACGTATGCAAATCTTCCCGGAACAGCCAATCAGAAGCTCTGCTCTGCTGCCCTCTGCTGGATGCTCACCTTCCGTCGAACTCCTCGGGTCACTGATGCAGGTGCACCTTCAACTTCCGCTGACCGCACTGCACGTATGCAAATCTCCCCGCAACAGCCAATCAGAAGCTCTGCTCTGCTGCCCTCTGCTGGATGCTCACTTTCCGTCGAACTCCTCGGGTCACTGATGCAGGTGCACCTTCAACTTCCGCTGACCGCACTGCACGTATGCAAATCTCCCCGCAACAGCCAATCAGAAGCACTGCTCTGCTGCCCTCTGCTGGATGCTCACCTTCCGTCGAACTCCTCGGGTCACTGATGCAGGTGCACCTTCAACTTACGCTGACCGCACTGCACGTATGCAAATCTCCCCGGAACAGCCAATCAGAAGCTCTGCTCTGCTGCCCTCTGCTGGATCTTGTCGACCAAGGTCATTCGACCTTGTCGATTAAAGCCTTCAATTCGGACTACTTCTTTGTTTCATAAGTTATTGATCGTGCATCAATTTAATCTACACGTTTTTAAAGGATGCAGCTCCGCATCCAGCCGGAGTGTCTGCGACTCAGCCCCCACGCAGCGAACGCAGCAGCTACATTCAAGCACTGGCTGGCTTGTTTTAATAGCTATCTCAGCACGGCGGAAAATGTACCGACGAGGGAGCAGAAGCTGCACATCCTCCACACATGCGTCGGCACCGCCATCTACACGCTCATCGAGGACACAACCGACTATGACTCTGCCATGGTACCGCTTAAAGGACACTTCATCCAGCCGGTAAATCAGGTTTACGCTCGGCACTTGCTGGCTACGAGGCAGCGGATCCCTGGTGAGTTGTTAGACGATTTTCACTGTGCACTCCTTGTACTGGGGAGGAACTGCGGCTCCCCACAAGTGTCTGCTAATATGCACACTGTACTCCTCATCCGAGATGCCTTTGTTGCGGGTATGCAGTCCCCGCAAATCCGCCAGAGACTATTGGAAAGGGAAACTTTGAGCCTCATGGAGGCATGGGCCCTCGCAAACTCTCTAGACGTTGCGTACAGAAATGCCCGCTCATGCGCCCCCAACCGCGCAGCGGCCCCCTGGGTAACGTGGAATTCAGCCTCCCTTTCCCTTACGGACTCGGAATCACACCAGGCCTGGGCTGCAAGACGCCCTGGAAACCCCGCTGGGCCCCGTTGTTATTTTTGCGGACAGACAAAACGCCCCCGACAGCGTTGCCCAACCTGAACGTGCAAGAGCTGCGGGAAGAAAGGCCACTTTTTGTCCGTTTGCCAGGCCAAGGCAGTCGCTGCGGTCCCGGGCAGCGACCGCGGGACACCACCCCCTCTCTCTCCAAGGGCCCCGTGCGTCCCGCGAACTTGTCTGTCCCCATCCCCAACGCCCCGTGCAGCCTCCGGGCGCCGCCATCTTGTGCCTCCGACGTCCCCCGTCATGTGCGACCAATGTGCGCCACCATCTTGGATCGGCTCAGAGGACCCCGGCGCGGGTGACTACGCACCGCCCGATGGCGACTCCAATCTTCTGCCACGACTCGCTTCTGTCACCTTGGACCAGTCTTAACCCCGCACCCTCTCTACAGCGACGGTGAAGGTCCTGCTCAACGGGCTCGAAACGACCTGCCTGCTGGACTCCAGGAACACGGAGAGTTTCGTACACCCTACCACTGTGTACGCTGCGCTCTCCCTGTCTCTCCCGTCAAGCAAAAAATCGCCCTGGCCTCTTGTTCCCATTCAGTTGAGATCACGGGGTATTGTATAGCAGACCTCATGGTCCAGGGGAGGGAGTTTAAAAATTACAGACTCTACGTCCTTCCCCACCTCTGCGCGGCCACACTCCTGGGGTTAGACTGCTAGTGCAACCCCCAGAGCCTAACATTTAAATTCGGCGGTCCTATACCTCCCCTCACTGTCTTCAGCCTCGCGACCCTCAAGGTCGATCCCCCCGTCCTTGTTTGCAAACCTCACCCCGGATTGAAAACCTGTCGCCACCAGGAGCAGACGGTACAGTGTCCAGGACCGGGTCTTCATCAGGTCCGAGGTCCAACGGCTTATGAAGGAAGGGGTCATCGAGGCTAGTAACAGCCCCTGGCGAGCACACGTTCTGGTGGTAAAGACCGGGGAGAAGAATAGGATGGTCAAAGACTACAATCAGACCATCAACAGGTTTACGCAGCTGGACGAGTACCCTCTCCCACGTATCTCCGACCTGGTCAATAGGATTGCACAGTACAAGGTCTTCTCCACGGTGGACATCAAGTCCGCCTACCACCAGCTCGCCATCCGCGCAAGCGATCGCAAGTACACTGCGTTCGAAGCAGACGGGCGGCTCTACCACTTTATAAGGGTTTCCTTCGGTGACAAAAAGTGATTTTCATTTTTCATTTCAAAGGCATTGCCTCAAGCAGGAGCCTCAAGCAGGACGACCAGTTACAACCCCCGGGGTAATGGACAGGTCGAGAGGGAAAACGGTATGGCCTGGAAAACTGTCCTACTGGCCCTACGGTCCAGAAATCTCCCAGTCTCCCGCTGGCAGGAGGCCCTCCCAGACGCCCTCCACTCCATCCGGTTGCTACTTTGCAAGTCTACAAATCAAACTCCTCACGACCGCCTTCTTGCCTTCCCCAGGAAGTCTTCCTCAGGGACCCCGCTACCGACCTGGCTGGCTGCCCCCTGGGCCCATCCTTCTCCGGAAACACGTGCGGGTGCACAAATCGGACCCGTTGGTCGAGAGGGTCCAGCTGCTCCATGCTAACCCGCAATATGCGTATGTGGAGTACCCCGACGGCTGACAAGACAAGGTCTCTCTACGGGACCTGGCACCCACCGGATCCCCGCCATCGCCCTCGTCACCAGCCTCACCCACCCCCCTCCAACCGCAACTGCTCCCTGCAGGCGCTCCCCTCCCTGGCCCACCAACCCCCTCACCCGCACTGCCTGGAGGACTAGACACACCCCCCCCCCCCCCACGGCCCGGCCCTCATCAGCTCCATCTAGGGGTGTTGAAACCTTCACGAGGACCGGATCATCGCTCCCGGAGTCATGGACGCCCGCATCTCGAACATCTCCGACGAAGCTCCATTGGTCGCAGAGGACGTCCAAGATCCCTGATCGTCTGATCGAGTCGATATGAACTCTTAATGGACCTTTTTTTTCTCTGACTCTGTAAATAATTTGCCGTGTGACAACACAACTCTGTACATAGTTACGGGCCAGTGGGCAGCCGCCGTTGGAGAGGTATACTCCCATATCACTAGTCATACTACCAGTAAATTGTCCCACTCGCACCGGACTACCAGTCACGGCTGGACGCCCAAGCGCCCCCCGCCCTTCTTCTCAACAAGCCCCCGCCCCCGGTTCCTTTCTCAACAAGGGGTGAATGTGGTAGTATGACTAGAGGTACTACGGTACCTGGGAATTTGAGCTACCATTGGTGGAGAAGGCTCGCTGCTCATTGGCCCAAGTGTTTGCCTTTTCATTGGTCGAGACGTAAGGTAGCTCCGCCATATGAGGCGGGGTATAAGAACCCGTGTTCCTAGCAGCCATCCTTCTTTCCGTACTCGAGCTGCTGGGGATTAAAGCCTTCAATTCGGACTACTCCTTCGTTTCAGTAGTTATTGATCGCGCATCAGATACCAAGGAGGAGGAGGAGGGTGTGCCACGGCCACGGAGGCGTGCGATGGGGCCTCATGTTTACCGGCGCCGTATGTTGTTCAAGGACTTCCTGGACAGGGCATGCAGGTGGAGACTCTGGATGAGCCGCGAGACCGTCACCCACATCTGCCACCTTATGGCACACTTGGCACCACATGGGACTGGGAGTGGACATGCCCTCCCAGTGGCCATGAAGGTGATGGTCACCCTCAACTTCTTCGCAACAGGGTCGTTCCAGTCGCTAAGTGGGGACCTGTCCGGCATCTCTTAGCCATCGGTGCACAGGTGGATCAAAGCCGTCACTGACGCCCTGTACGACATCGCAGATCAGTACATACAGTTCTGAGGACCTCGCCCACCAAAATGCCTGCGCAGCGGGGTTCGCCGCTGTTGCTCGAATACGCATGGTCCAGGGTGCAATGGATGGAATGCACATCGCCATGCGGCCCACATCGGATGAAAGGGCCATGTGCTGAACAGGAAGAGTACGTACTCAATTAACGTGCAGGTAGTCTGTGACCACAGGATGACGATCCTGCACGTCTGCGCCAGGTACCCTGCTGGCAGTGCGCATGACTCTTTTCTCCTGGCCCAATCGGTCATCCCTGGCATGTTCGAGGGTCACCCTCCCCCCCTGGCTGAGGGGCTGGTTGCTGGGCGACAGGGGTTATCCGTTGCGGTCGTGGCTGATGACGCCAAGGCGGAGGCCACAGACCGCCACGGAGCACCGCTATAATGATGCCCATAGTGCGACCAGGGGTGTGGTCGAGAGGTGTTTTGGGCTGCTCAAGATACGCTTCAGGTGCGTGGACCACTCTGGAGGGTCAGCCGAATCGTTGAGATCTGCTGTGTCCTGCATAACGTAGCCCAGCAGAGGGGTGATGTGGTGGAGGAAGAGGAGGGAGAGGATCAGGACAAAGGGCACTCCTCTCCAGATTAGGGGGATGGCGAGGGGGCTGCCGATGCACGGGACATGGGAGATGGACGGCAAAGGATGCTGCCCGATGCTGCCGGCTGGGCCAACAAGCACGGAACGCGCTGATAGCCGCACGTTTCAGCGACCATGTGGGTGGTAGGATTAATGGGCATGGGCACAGACAGCAGAGTTCGGCACCTCCCCCCACCACCGACCACCCTCACCTCCCCACCACCACATCACCCCCACGCATACCAGCCCTCCATGACACATTCACCTGCTGCACATCGGGATGGGGGGTCACACGGTTGACGGGGTAAGCGGGTCTGGTACAAGGCATGGAGGATGATGTCAGCCTGCTCTGCGATGGGCTCCGAGCTGCACATCGTTTGACATTGTCTGACTCATGGCCACATGAAGACCCTCCACCTGGATGGACCCTGCATGCAGCTGAGACACTGCATCACATGCCGCTGTTGTATGGCTGGGGGCGGGTTGGCGTGGGAAAACTGTGGGGGTGGGGAGCGTGGGGCCGAACGTCACACACACCGCAGCTCAACATTCCATCGCAGCACCTGCACCCACACTGGCACCCAGTCCCCGCCCCACCCCCGCACGCATCGGACAGAGTACAGAGGCAGCTTACATAGGTGTGAAAGGTGTTTAACAACGGGCTTCCTGTACATGTGGCCCAGCCCATTTAACAATTCTGTGCCCGGCACCCGTGCCAACTTCATCAGTGTCTACCTTTCTGGCCTTACGAGCCCAATTACTACGTCCAGACGTTCTCCCAGACGGAACTGGACAGCAGAGCTGGAGGCGGACGCTTCTGACCCCTGCCCTGTGACTAGGGTTCCCTTTGGCGGCCGTTTCATGGGGCGGCCTGGCCTGGATGAGCCTGGCCTCACCTCGGGCGATTGGAATGGCGTGGTGCCACCCTGCTCTGCCCACTGCCCACCAGATGCACCAGGGACGGTGGGGGGGGGGGAGTCCGAGGTGGCGCGGAGTTCCTGGACCTTCCCTGCAGGGGGACCCGGAATGGGTTGCATCACGTCCTCATCCCTTGGGTTTGCCATCCCTGTCTGTCTCTGTACAAAGCCAGCCAGCACCAGGGCAATGGCGCAGATGTTCTCAGTGATGGCCTGCTGAGACCAGGTCAGGTTGTGGAGCACCTCTGCGATGCTCAACTGGCTCTGGCTCATTGCTGTGCACAGATAGCCCCAGGCCTTGCAAACTCAGACTCATGCCCAAAACCGTCACCACCATTGCCTCCACCGCGGATGCCACCCATGCGGTGTTGGCCTGTGTGGCACTCATGTCCGGCACCATTTCTTACTCCTGGATGTGGATGCATTCCTCCACGTGCATCTGCAGATGCTGTAAACCGGCCGTCACCCCCATCGATCGTCCCAGGGTCCCTGACTCCCTCGGGTCTATGGGTGCGTGAGAGAATTCCAGGAACTCAGGATCCGTCTGGGCGGCAGTTGTTTGCTGGAGCTGGGTTTCCCTCCGACCGACAGATGGTCCGGGTCGACCTGAGCCAGCTGGCCGACCATGCGCTGGGCCCAGGCGGGGTCTGCCAGATGGGTTCGGTCGATCTGCGTCGGCTGGCCGGCCAGGCGCTGGACGCGGGCAGGGTCTGGCAGGTGGGCCGAGTCGGTCGCCGCATGGCCAGAGGGCCCTCAGGTGCTCCTACCTCCACCTCCTGTACCAGAGCGACCAGTTAGTGTCCCAGAAGCCTCGTCAATAAAATGGCCAACCGAGGTGACAGTCTCTGCGGTGGGGGAGGGTGTGGGACACAGCTGTGATGCAACCTCGGTGTCTTCATCGGACCTGAGGTCAGGGGTCCCCTGGGGTGCGGTATCCTGTTGGCGTCGTGTTGTGTTCCTTCATGTCTGTCTGTCCCCTCAGTGCTTGTGTCCTGTGTCGTGTCTGTCTGTCCCCTCAGTGCTTGTGTCCTGTGTCGTCGTGTCATCGCTGGACTGGGCCGGGGGGCTGTTGTTGGAGCTGCTCTCCCCGTCGCTGCTAGACTCCCTGTGGGCAGCCCGCCCAGGCGTTGGCCGGGGGCGGTGTAAGCCTGATGGGCCGGGTCGATCTGCGGCGGCTGGCCGGCCATGCGCTGGGCCCAGGCGGGGTTTGTCAGGTGGGCCCGGTTGATTTGCGATGGCTGGCCAGCCAGGTGTTGGACGCGGGCAGGGTCTGGCAGGTGGGCCTGGTTGATCAGCATCGGCTGGTCGGCCAGGCGCTGGGCCCAGGCGGGGTTTGCCAGGTGGGCCCGGTTGATTTGCGATGGCTGGCCAGCCAGGTGTTGGACGCGGGCAGGGTCTGGCAGGTGGGCCTGGTTGATCAGCATCGGCTGGCCAGCCAGGCGCTGTGCGCGGGCAGGGTCTGGCAGGTGGGCTGGGTCGGTCACCGCGTGGCCCTGCAACACACAATACACCATCATGGTTAAGCAGGTGGACAGGGGTGAGGGTCGCGGTAAGGGCTGAGGGCTGAGGGGTGAGGGGAGAGTGTTGAGGGGAGAGTGTTTAGGGGAGAGTGCTGAGGGGAGAGTGCAGAGGGGAGAGGGCTGAGAGGAGAGTGCTGAGGGGAGAGGGCAGAGGGGAGGGGGCTGAGGAGACGGGGTCCGGCAGGGGGGTATCTCACTTGGTGGCGCGCCCCCGATCTCGGCATTGGCAATCTCCCGGTCCTCGGGTGCACCATCTATGCCCAAAGCTCTTTGCTCGTGCGCGGTGAGGGGCCGCGTCAGGTTCGCCCCCTCTGGTTTGGGCCCGCTCTCGTTGGTTATGGGTGCTCTCCTCCTGGTGGGGGGGACACCAATAATAGAATTGTTAGGCGGCCCGATGCAAACAGCCTGGCAGTTGGGTCTATGTTGGCATGTGTGCACAGGGCACACGACCAACGCAGCTTGCATGGATGGCTGCAGCCATGTGGGTCATGGCTGTGGTTGTCCGTCCCCCGGGGGAGGGGGTGGGTGTCACATGTGTCGGGGGTAGAGGGGTTGGTGCCAAGGGCTCATTGCTGGGTACTCACTCTGGCTGCCCTCAGTAGGTCGTTCATCTTTTTGCGACACTGCTCGCCAGTCCTGGATGTCACTGCGATGCCACTGACGGCCACGCCCACCTCCCTCCACAGGCGCCGGGCCAAGTTGGTTGGGACCCTCTGGTCGGGTCTGGTGTACAGGCCCTCTCCTTGAGGGCATCCAGGAGCGTCTCCAGGTCGTGGTCCGTGAACCGGGTCGCTGCTCTGCGTGGCGCCATCTTGCTTCATCGGCCATCTGCGTGCTCGCGTCGCCTTATGTACGGCCCGGCGCCACGTCGATTGCATGGTGCCACATCTCTAACGCTCCTCTGCGGCCACGCCCCCGCGCTTCCCGCCGCGCCTGTACTAGCCCCCGTGTGGACCGGAGATTGGGGCCCCGAAATGACCGTTTACGCCAGCGTGCAGCACGCCCGTTTTGACGCCGGCGTCAACACTTAGCCGATGTATGGGGAAATCCCACCCCTAATCACTTCAGCCGTGAAACAAAAGCAATGGTCTGTGCAGGTACCAAATATTGCTTCACAGTTCCAAGTCCCAGGTTCGCTTGGGTCACTGCCTGTGTGGAGTCTGCACATTCTCCCCGTGTCTGCGTGGGTTTACTCCCGGTACTCCGGTTTCCTCCCACAAGTCCCCAAAAATGTGCGGTTAGGTGAATTGGACAATCTGAATTCTTCCTCTGTGTACCCGAACAGGCGCCAGAAGTGGCGACAAGGAAATTTTCACAGTTGCTTCATTACAGTGTTAATGTAAGCCTGCTTGTGACAATAAAGATTATTATTATTGTATAAAAATGACACTTCTATGATACCACTCATCCAGCCATAACAAGGTTTTTTTGTGAATTTCTGGAGGATCCAGTTGTTTGCTCAATGTCTGTGCTGAACCACTTATGCGCTGATTGCAAATAAATTAGTCTGGCAGTTTTTCTTTTGTGTAAAATAACATGGGGTAAGTTTCATTTTGAGTAAAAACCCACCCAGGTAAAGATATACAAATATTTAACACACACAGCACACACACAGACATGTAGAATTGCAAGATTTAAAGTAGAAAGTTACTTTCTTAACCAGGTTAACGTTCAATGATAAAAGATTAAAGAAAGAGTTCACAGTTTATGAGTCCTTTGTTGGTATCGGTGGCTGAAATAGACATTTTTCAGGGTGTGGAGTTCTGTGGAGTTGAAGTCCATGCGGACTGCAATTTCTGGAGATTGTCTCATTTTAAAACATGATCTGCCTTTTCCAGAGGTTGATACTTTTTGCATCTATGGTTCCTTTTGATGAAAAACTATCTCTGTGCTGGATCTTAAACTGATGTAGAGATCGGGCTTTAACTTGAGAGAGAAGAGCATTTCTGCTTCATTGACAGCTTTTCCAAACTCCTGTTTCAAAAATGGTTACTCCAGTCACAGTGCAGGACCTCTTTCTCCATAATGGTTTCAGAAGGTATTTGCTTATTTGGTACCTGGGCAGACCATTGCTTTTGTTTCATGGCTGAAGTTATTAGATTATGTAATGTCTTAGCCATTGACTCGTGAGCATCAATTATCCATCTTGATGAGATAGGACAAATACATTTCCACAAAACTATTTCGCTTGCCGACTTTATTTGCAGTTCTTCTGGACTCACCGCTATCAATGGGGTTTCCCATTGTTTGTACCCGCTGTCACCGGGGAACCCCCCCCTCCCACACCCAACAGGGGGGGTAGCTGTTGGCGGGAGCTGAAAATCCTGCCAGTGGGAAGGGCTGGGGAGTCCTGCCCTGCATCTCTGTACTCAAGGTAACCTCATAGAAATGGAATTATGGGTTCCATTAGGGTTTGCAGTAAATCCTTTTGCAGTAGTTATTAATATCAATGTAAAATTTCACGAGGGTATCTGGGCATACCTGAATTAAAATTCACTTTTCCAGAAATTGGTCAACTTGTCAGGTGACTCGTGGCAGCTATCTTAAGTCAATCTCTTTTCTTGCCTGAAAAAATCCTCTTTAAACAGCTCAATGCATGTTTGATCAGCTGATGAAATTACAATTGATATCACCCATGCACAAGTCACATCACAGTGATAATGCAGCTGTAGTTGAGAGTGCTTTCTTTTTTGGATGTCTTGCCTGGTACTGTTGTCTGATAAAGCACACTCTTTAAGAGTATCTCTGTTTTGTGTAAAACAACACGGAGTAAGTTTCTTTTTGAGTGAAAACCCACCCAGGTAAAGATATACAGATATTTAGCACACACAGCGCAGACACATACAAGGAGGCATGAGAATTGCAAGATTTACAGTAGCAAATTACTTTCTTAACCAAGTTACAATTCAATGATAAAAGCTTAAAAAAAAGAGTTCACAGTTTAAGAGATTATTGAACCAGACAGAATGGGTATTCAATGAGCAGGTATTTCTTGAACAAATCTATTCTTGAAGAATCTTGATGAAAGTAAAGAATGTCATAAACAGGGAGGATCACCCCTTGTCTCAATATTACTGTTCAATGTGTTCAGGGGGAAGGCTAGACTCCCTTAGTTGCAGGAAAAATTGGGGGCTGAATTCTCCCAAAACGGGACTATGTCCCCACGCCTGAGTAAAAACGCTGGTGTTTTACTCTCGAGATTCCTGCAAAAAAGATGAGGTGATTCAATCCCCTGCAGGGAGCTAGCAGGGACCCAGAGTAATTCACGCAGCTTTAGCTGTGGATACGGGCCCCGCACATCTGGTTTTGAGTCAACGCATGCGCACGGCGATGGCCTCCAGCGGCCGCGCCGAGCACCATGGCGGAAGCGAACCGCGGAGCCACACATTAAAAACTAGACCCCCCCCCAAACAGCCGTGCACCCGAGCATCTGACTGTTTGGATCTGTCCTACGGCCACTCATGAGGTCCCTCCCCGGTGTCTGATCCCCCGCCACCCACTGGGGCGGCTGCGGACTCAGTCCTCAGCCACCGTGCCAGCATCCTGACCGGCAATAGCACGTCAGTTCCATGGCATCAGGAACTTGGCCGGTCGGGAATGGAGAAGCGCTGGGCTGGCCTCTGTCAATGGGCCCCCAGCCGCGCGGAGTACTCTGCGATCACGCTGATTCTCGGGTCCCGGAGCATCACCAGACCGGTGCCAAGCCCGATTTCAGCGTGAAATTGGATTCTCCGCCCCTGCGCCGTACGCAATTTCGGTGCGGGGCTGCGGAGAATCCAGCCCCAGATCTTGAACTCCTTTGTACTCTTCTCTATAAGAACCTTTAACAGGATGTTGACGTATGAATGAGAACAGGCAATCAGGTAGGACAAATTGACAGATCACTTAAAATAGTGGAAGTGCTTCTGATATATATTCCAATCAAGGTTAGGGTGGTGATAGGGTATTTTTCTTTCTTTTTATTGTTATTATTCCTTTATATAGATTGTTTTTAATGCTTAAGCAATGTACCCAAAATACATTCCCAAATGGACAATAAAGTGGAATTGAATTGTATCGAATCGAAATGAAGTGAAATAAATCATAGCGAAGGTAATCACGATGTGTAGTCCACAACATTTGACTCCTTGGCACCCATTTTGTTTAGTGCTATGGGTTTCATTTTAGCTCCAAAATGGCATTTACAATGTGCAGACACTTCAGTCGTGAGCGACCAGTTTGGTGAGAGCATAAGCACACATGCAGGTAAAGTCTGCCAGAGGCATGCACTGAAGTCAGACCATGGCATCAGTTTTATGCCTGTCCTGCCACTTTGGAACTCAATTCTCCAGCTAACATTTTCTCCTGAAAGTGCAGAGCTGCACAAGGAAGGACCCGACCCCTCACCCCCTCCTAATCCTCATACATCCTCCCCCAATCACTATTTAAAGAAAGATTAACTACCTTTAGGTTGGTTGCTAATCACTTCGACTAGCTTTCAAGCATTTGCAGAAGTGTTTGGCGGTTTCCAGAGTTCTTTATAGTTGCTAAAGTCTGCAAGGCGTGAAAGGACACACACTGAAGAACTTTGACTTCACTTACCATGGATTCTTCACAAAACACTTACTCTTGGACATTGGTGCAGTACAATACATTCCTCTTGGAATATCACATAACAAAATGAATGAGCAGAGATCATACAGAGTAGAACAAACTATACGGAAGAGGGAGGAGGAAGAGGAGGGGGAAGAAAGGTTCTCAACTCGATGCCATATCTGGCTTGGTTGTCTGGGCAGATATGTACTTTACGGCCTTTTATGGCCTTTCTTGCTTTACTTGCTCCATTACTATTACCTTTGGCCCTGAATGACTAACTTTCCAGTCATCAACTCTCGCCTGTCATTCAGACCATAGCCAGCCTTCTCTTTCATTCTTTTTCATAAAAACATTTGCTCAAAACCGATTACAGTTTGCACTGGAGTGCTGAGCTTGTTGCATTTGAGTGCTACGGTGAGAGTTTGGTGACTGAGGGAGTATAAGGGTTCATTTTTATTTAAAGTCTAGTATTTCTTTTATTTAGTTAATTAACTTAAAAGTTGCTGTTTGGTCGAAAGAAGGTGAATTTTGAATCAGCTTTAAACAAGGTTCTATTTGTAGGTACTTGCAGCTGGAGCTTGTTAATTAGTTAATTGGATTAGGCCAGTTTTCAGAGACTAGACTCACAGTATAAATCTGAGCTAATTATAGTGCAGACTTTGTTTGCACTGGAGTGCTGAGCTTGTTGCATTTGAGTGCTACAGTGAGAGTTTGGTGACTGAGGGAGTTAGGTGAGGAGGGAGTAAGGTGCTCCTTACATTTCATTTCCTATATTTACCAAAGAGCGTGAAGGGAGCCAGGAGTTTAGAGTACAGCTGACTGGAAGCAGAGTTGGAGTGCGGAGGTCCAGTTGGTCTACGGGGCAGCTAATTCTGTAAAGTAAGAGGGGATGGAGGCTAGGGCAGTTGCATGCTCCTCCTGTAGGATGTGGGTGGTGAGGGACACCACTGGTGTCCCCGCTGACTATACCTGCGGGAAGTGCACCCAACTCAAGCTCCTCATAGACCGTGTTAGGGAACTGGAGCTGGAGCTGGATGAACTTCGGATCATCAGGGAGGCAGAGGGGGTTATCGAGAAGAGTTACAGGGAGGTAGCCACACCCAAGGTAGTGGACAAGAGCAGCTGGGTTACAGTCAGGGGAAATAAAACTAACAGGCAGACAGTGCAAGGATCCCTCGTGGCCGTTCCCCTTCAAAACAAGTATACCGTTTTGTTTTGAATACTTGTTTTGAAGGGGAACGGCCACGAGGGATCCCTGCACTGTCTGCCTGTTAGTTTTATTTCCCCTGACTGTAACCCAGCTACTCTTGTCCAGTACCTTGGGTGTGGCTACCTCCCTGTAACTCTTCTCGATAACCCCCTCTGCCTCCCGGATGATCCGAAGTGCACCCAACTCCAGCTCCTCATAGACCGTGTTAGGGAACTGGAGCTGGAGCTGGATGAACTTCGGATCATCCGGGAGGCAGAGGGGGTCATCGAGAAGAGTTACAGGGAGGTAGCCACACCCAAGGTACTGGACAAGAGTAGCTGGGTTACAGTCAGGGGAAATAAAACTAACAGGCAGACAGTGCAGGGATCCCTCGTGGCCGTTCCCCTTCAAAACAAGTATACCGTTTTGGATGTTGTTGGGGGGGATGACCTACTGGGGGAAGGCCCCAGCGGCCAGGTCTCTGGCACTGAGACTGGCTCTGGGGCTCAGAACGGAAGGGGGGAGCATAGAAAAGCAATAGTAATAGGAGATTCAATGGTTAGGGGAATAGGTAGGAGATTCTGTGGTCGCGAGCGAGACTCCCGAAAGGTATGTTGCCTCCCGGGTGCCAGGGCCAGGGATGTCTCGGATCGTGTCTTCAGGATCCTGAAGGGGGAGGGTGAGCAGCCAGAAGTCGTGGTGCACATTGGTACCAACGACGTACAAGGACAAGGGGTGTGGAGGTAATAAACAAGTTTAGGGAGTTAGGCTGGAAGTTAAAGGCCAGGACAGACAGAGTTGTCATCTCTGGTTTGTTGCCTGTGCCACGTGATAGCGAGGCTAGGAATAGGGAGAGAGTGCAGTTGAACACGTGGCTGCAGGAATGGTGTAGGAGAGAGGGCTTCAGGTGTTTGGAAAATTATAGCGCATTATGGGGAAGGTGGGACCTGTACAAGCAGGACGGGTTGCATCTGAACCGGAGGGGCACCAATATCCTGGGGGGGAGGTATTCTAGTAGTCTACGGGAGGGTTTAAACTAATTTCGCAGGGGAATGGGAGCCGGATTTGTAGTCCAGCAACTAAGGAAGCCGATATTCAGGACGCCAAAGCACGTAGTGATGCAGTGGGGAAGGTAACACTGACAAAGGAGAGTACTTGCAGGCAAGGAGATGGGTTGAAGTGTGTATACTTCAATGCAAGAACCATCAGGAATAAAGTGGGTGAACTTAAGGCATTGATCGGTTCTTGGGACTACGATGTGGTGGCCATCACGGAAACTTGGATAGAAGAGGGGCAGAAATGGTTGTTGGAGGTCCCTGGCTATAGATGTTTCAACAAGATTATGGAGGATGGTAAAAGAGGTGGGGGGGTGGCATTGTTAATTAGAGATAGTATAACAGCTGCAGAAAGGCAGTTCAAAGGGGATCTGCCTACTGAGGTAATATGGGTTGAAGTCAGAAATAGGAAAGGAGCAGTCACCTTGTTGGGAGTTTTCTATAGGCCCCCCAATAGCAGCAGAGATGTGGAGGAACAGATTGGGAAACAGATTTTGGAAAGGTGCAGAAGTCACAGGGTAGTAGTCATGGGTAACTTCAATTTCCCAAACATTGAGTGGAAACTCTTTAGATCAAATAGTTTGGATGGGGTAGTGTTTGTGCAGTGTGTCCAGGAAGCTTTTCTAACACAGTATGTAGATTGTCCGACCAGAGGGGAGGCCATATTGGATTTAGTACTTGGTAATGAACCAGGGCAGGTGATAGATTTGTTAGTGGGGGAGCATTTTGGAGGTAGTGACCACAATTCTGTGTCTTTCACTTTAGTAATGGAGAGGGATAGGTGTGTGCAACAGGGCAAGGTTTACAATTGGGGGAAGGGTAAATACAATGCTGTCAGACAAGAATTGAAGTGCATAAGTTGGGACCATAGGCTGTCAGGGAAGGACACGAGTGAAATGTGGAACTTATTCAAGGAACAGGTACTGCGTGTTTTTGATATGTATGTCCCTGTCAGGCAGGGAAGAGATGATCGAGTGATGGAACCATGGTTGACAAGAGAGGTTGAATGTCTTGTTAAGAGGAAGAAGGAGACTTATGTAAGGCTGAAGAAACAAGGTTCAGACAGGGCGCTGGAGGAATACAAGATAGCCAGGAGGGAACTGAAGAAAGGGATTAGGAGAGCTAAGAGAGGGCATGAAAAATCTTTGGCGGGTAGGATCAAGGAAAACCCCAAGGCCTTTTACACATATGTGAGAAATATGAGAATGACTAGAGCGAGGGTAGGTCCGATCAAGGACAGTAGCGGGAGATTGTGTATTGAGTCTGAAGAGATAGGAGAGGTCCTGAACAAGTATTTTTCTTCAGTATTTACAAACGAGAGGGGCCATATTGTTGGAGAGGACAGTGTGAAACAGACTGGTAAGCTCGAGGAGATACTTGTTAGGAAGGAAGATGTGTTGGGCATTTTGAAAAACTTGAGGATAGACAAGTCCCCCGGGCCTGACGGGATATATCCAAGGATTCTATGGGAGGCAAGAAATGAAATTGCAGAACCGTTGGCAATGATCTTTTCATCCTCGCTGTCAACAGGGGTGGTACCAAAGGATTGGAGAGTGGCGAATGTCGTGCCCCTGTTCAAAAAAGGGAATCGGGCTAACCCTGGGAATTACAGGCCAGTTAGTCTTACTTCGGTGGTAGGCAAAATAATGGAAGGGGTACTGAGGGATAGGATTTCTGAGCATCTGGAAAGACACTGCTTGATTAGGGATAGTCAGCATGGATTTGTGAGGGGTAGGTCTTGCCTTACAAGTCTTATTGACTTCTTTGAGGAGGTGACCAAGCATGTGGATGAAGGTAAAGCACTGGATGTAGTGTACATGGATTTTAGGAAGGCATTTGATAAGGTTCCCCATGGTAGGCTTATGCAGAAAGTAAGGAGGCATGGGATAGTGGGAAATTTGGCCAGTTGGATAACGAACTGGCTAACCGATAGAAGACAGAGCGTGGTGGTGGATGGCAAATATTCAGCCTGGAGCCCAGTTACCAGTGGCATACCACAGGGATCAGTTCTGTGTCCTCTGCTGTTTGTGATTTTCATTAACGACTTGGATGAGGGAGTTGAAGGGTGGGTCAGTAAAATTGCAGATGATACGAAGATTGGTGGAGTTGTGGATAGTGAGGAGGGCTGTTGTTGGCTTCAAAGAGACATAGATAGGATGCAGAGCTGGGCTGAGAAGTGGCAGATGGAGTTTAACCCTGACAAGTGTGAGGTTGTCCATTTTGGAAGAGCAAATATGAATGCGGAATACAGGGTTAACAGTAGGGTTCTTGGTAATGTGGAGGAGCAGAGAGATCTTGGGGTCTATGTTCACAGATCTTTGAAAGTTGCCACTCAAGTGGATAGAGCTGTGAAGAAGGCCTATGGTGTGCTAGCGTTCATTAGCAGAGGGATTGAATTTAAGAGTCGTGAGGTGATGATGCAACTGTACAAAACCTTGGTAAGGCCACATTTGGTGTACTGTGTGCAGATCTGGTCACCTCATTTTAGGAAGGATGTGGAAGCTTTGGAAAAGGTGCAAAGGAGATTTACCAGGATGTTTCCTGGAATGGAGAGTAGGTCTTACGAGGAAAGGTTGAGGGTGCTAGGCCTTTTCTCATTAGAACGGAGAAGGATCAGGGGCGACTTGATAGAGGTTTATAAGATGATCAGGGGAATAGATAGAGTAGACAGTCAGAGACTTTTTCCCCGGGTGGAACACACCATTACAAAGGGGCATAAATTTAAGATAAATGGTGGAAGGTATAGGGGGGATGTCAGAGGTAGGTTCTTTACCCAGAGAGTAGTGGGGGCATGGAATGCACTGCCTGTGGAAGTAGTTGAGTCGGAAATGTTAGGACCTTCAAGCGGCTATTGGATAGGTACATGGATTAGGGTAGAATAATGGAGTGTAGATTAATTTCTTCTTAAGGGCAGCACGGTAGCATTGTGGATAGCACAATTGCTTCACAGCTCCAGGGTCCCAAGTTCGATTTCAACTTGGGTCACTGTCTGTGTGGAGTCTGCACATCCTCCCCGTGTGTGCGTGGGTTTCCTCCGGGTGCTCCGGTTTCCTCCCACAGTCCAAAGATGTGCAGGTTGGGTGGATTGGCCATGATAAATTGCCCTTAGTGTCCAAAATTCTATGATTATCCTAGGATAAAAGTTCGGCACAACATCGTGGGCCGAAGGGCCTGTTCTGTGCTGTATTTCTCTTTCTTTCTCTCTCTCTCTCTCTCTCTCTAGTTCCAACTCTTCCCAGTTCTGATGAAGGGTCCTCAACCTGAAACAGTGTCTCAGCTTCTCTCTTCACAGATGCTACCTGTCCAACTGAATATTTCCCATTTCCAGCAGTACACTTATCATAGAATTTACAGTACAGAAGGAGACCATTCGGCCCATCGAGTCTGCACCGGCCCTTGGAATGAGCACCCTACTTAAGCCCACACCCTACCCCATACCCCATAACCCGCTATCCCATCTACCTTTTTCGACACTAAGGGGTAATTTAGCATGGCCAATTCACCTTACCTGCCTTCTTTGGACTGTGGTCGGAAACCGGAGCATCCGGATGAAACCCATGCAGACACAGGGAGAAAATGCAAACTCCAAACAGATATTTGCCCGAGGCCGGAATTCAACCCGGGTCCCTGGCGCTGTGAGGCAGCAGTGCTAACCATTGTGCTATCGTGCCGCCCCTTTTTGCCATTTTTATGTAGCCTGCCTCATTAAATTTCTTATCAGCAGAACTATTGGGTGATCTCACGCAGATGTGAAGGCAGCTGCTCACCCCCAGTGCCTCATGTCATTGTAGATTTCAACTCTACGTTAGCCTCGAAAGCATGTGCAGCATCAAGGGTGGTGGTGGCATTGTGGTATTGTCACTTGGGCCAGTAAACCAGTGACCCAGAGCAATGCGATGGGACCCAGGTTCAAATCCTGCCACTGGAATTAAAAGTTTAATGATGATCATAAAACTATTGTTGATTGTCGCAAAAAAACATCTGGTTCACTGATGTCCTTTAGGGAAAGAAATCTGTTGTCCTTACCTGTTGTCCTTACCTGTTGTCCAACCAGAGCAATGTGGTTGACTTGTAACTGCCCCCTGAAGGGCAATTATTAATAATAATAATCCTTTTTATTGTCACAGGTAGGCTTACATTAACACTGCAATGAAGTTACTGTGAAAAGCCCCTGGTAGCCACACTCCGGCGCCTGTTCGGGTACACAGCTGGTACGGGAATTGAACCCGCGCTGCTGGCCTTGTTCTGCATCACAAACCAGCTGTCGAGCCCACTGAGCTAAACCAGCCTCCTAATGTAATTAGGGACGGGCAATAAATGCTGACACATAAGTGCCTGCGATGCCCACATTCCATGAACAAATAAAAAAGATGGTTTCTGAGCTGGTAAATGGTGACGATATGGTAACTGCAGGGTCTAACTTGGAGGTGGGGTCAGGCACAGCTGTACAGCCTTATCCAATGGAAGAGGACGACTGACGATGTTACTCCCTCGTTACTGTCTTCCTGCTCCTCCACCTTTTCTCTTCTGCCACAACCTGACAGTTCCTGGGTGCCTGAAAGGAGCGAGACACAAAGGTAAAATTGTAGCCTGACCACTGACAATGGCCTCAGCGATGGCCACTACAATGATGCAAGCTGCCATCTCTTCCATTGGGTAATTATACGGGGCCATGCCTGTCTTCAAATAGCTCATTCCTTCGGGTTAGGGACCACTTATCCAACAAGAGTGAGTCTGTGAGTGTGCTGGTGTGTTTTGACAATGTGTCACATTAAGGAACAGGGTTTCTGTTGGAAAACTGTGCCAAAGGAGATCCCTGGGCTATATCTGGATGGCGCTGTTTTTCCAAACTTGAACAACATCTCTGTCAGAAACATGCCAGCCGCTTTTAGTCTGAATTTTAAATATTAAATTGACTTGAAAAAAAAAACTGATACAAACCGCCATATTTATTGACTGAAGCATTAACCTGCCAGCTATAAATGCCTGTTAGTTATGTTTGTATCAGAGCATCTACAAAGCAGTGGGCAAGGCCATTCTCCCTAATGAATTTGGACCTGATTCTCAATGAATTAATTCTGGACGGCCTGCAGTTACTCTGTCAGCCTTTGCTTCTGTTTTTTTAATTGTCAGTTGGTTATGGTTTATTTATTTCTCAAACCAAACAATCAAGCACAGCTGTACAGCCTTAATCAATGGAAGAGGTGATGGAGAGGACGATTGACGATGTTTCACCCGCATTACTGTCTTCCTGCCCCTCCACCATCTCAGGAAACAGATGATGTCAACCTCTTCATTTTTAATTAATGTATTTAGACCAACACATTATTTTCATGGTACAGTTAGATATTGGGCAGTTGGTCACGTCACCCCACTTCAATCATCATGGCCTGCCCATCAAGTTATGCAGCATGGTACTGTTGGATGTAGAAGAGAGGGACTCTCAGTGAACTGGCGCAAAGATCTGCAGCTGGTCAACTGACTCGGGTGTGGTGCAAGGACACTGTCTGTTGACAGAAGGTAATGAGTTGCTTTGTGTGCCTCCAGTGTCTGTGGAGTCACCAAGTCCAAGTCAATAAGTTGGCATCAGCATTTCTCAAAGCTCCACTATTAACCAAGCTCTACAAATATGCAGTTTCTCTTTAGTTTCTCTCCAACTCTCTTCAAACACATTTCCTCCCTGAAACCCATGACCTTTGCTCCAAACCACCTCCTAATCCAGCACTGAAGATCCTTATAGGATCTGTTGTCACTTCTTGGCAACGTAATCTGCAAGCGTAGAATGAGCTTTGGGGCGAGACTCTCCGTTTCTGAGACAAAGTGTTGACGCCAATGCAGAATCCGGGGATTTTACGACAGCCAAACTGATGCCACACCTGGACCAATTCATTCCGCTACTGTTAAGGGGCTAGTATGAGAACCAGGTGGAACACAATCGATTCTAATGAGAAATGGTGCTGGATTCATCGGTCTCGCGATTGACACTCAGGATGCTGGCAAGCTGCATACGTCATTCCACGCACACACCATCCCAGCCAACAAGATAGCAGCACGGAGAACAGCCCCAAGGATCGCAGACGCAGAGCTCAAGACCCTCCTGGATGGCATGGAGGAGAGGAACATGACCCTGTGCCCCGACCCGGGAAGGAGGCTGCCAGCCGCCGCCGTTCGTTGTGCCTGGGCGCAGGTGGCAGAGACGGACAGCACCATGGGCAACGTTGTCCGGACTGGCCAGCAGTGTCGCATAAAACTGCACGACCAAATCAGGGCGGCCAAGGTGAGAAGGAAGCACTGTTCCCCTGGAACTAACCGCCGTCCCACACACCCTTAACACTACCCCCAACAGGAGGGCGGGCAAACCCCCACCCTGCACAACATGTTGGCACCCATACTGGCCGCCATGGCCGGGCTCCCTGGCCACTGAGGCCACCAGTTACCCACTCCCTGAGATGCATGCTGTCTAACACTGTCGTTTATTTCCCCCCACCCACCCCAGCCATGAGAAGGCTGCGCACAGCCGTCGGGAGCGGGAGAAGATGGGAGGGGGATCGCTGGACCTGCGGCCCCTCACTGTGGACAAGCAAAGGGCCATGGATATGGTTGGTGGCCCAGAGGAAAGGGAGCTCTCTGAGTTGGAGTTCAGTCACAGGCGAGGAAGTGAGAACCCGCTCAGTTGCGCATCTCCGGTATACATGTATCGACCCCCCCCCCCCAACATCACCCCCGCACCACCCTCGACCCCGCACCAGTATCTCACATCCAGTACCTGCAGGTGCAGTTGGAGGAGACCAGTTGCACGAAGGAGCATGCAGTAGTGCTGACAATGCATGCCACCCAGGCCAACATTGTATGGGTTGCGTCCGCGGTGGAGGCATTGGGGACACGGTTTTGGCTATGGCCCAGGGCAAGGTTGCTGTCTCACAGGCTGCCATTTGCCAGAGCCACCTCGACATTACAGCGGTGCTCCTGCGTGATACCAAATCATAGAAGGTCATGACTGGGAATGTCGGTGGCATTGCCCAGGTGCTGGCCGACATGACGCAGACACAGAGGGAGGTGGTGCAGTCACTGGCTGATGTGATGCAAACCCAAAAGGGGGTGGCAGTCTTTGGGTGATGTGGCGCTGTCCCAGACGGAGATGGTCCACTCCCTGTGCTCCATGGCCGTGAGCGTGCGGACCCTGGTCACAACCAGAGCAGCCTCCAGGACTGACATGGCAGCCTCAGGGGGTAGCTCCGCTCGCACCCCTGTCCCACGGAGTAGCCCGGGGGACTTTGGGCATCCTGACGGAGGAGGGGATTTTGAGGTCCGTGCCGGTAACACCCGCAGGGGTGGTGCCGGAATACAGCAGCTCCTCTGACTCCACCCCCCCTCCTATCTCTGGTGCATCAGGTGGGCAGCGGGCGGAACAGGGTGGCACCACAACACCTGGGACACCTGAGCAGCAGCCGGGCCCATCCAGGCCCGGTCGCACCAGAGGACAGCTGCCAATGGGGATCCAGGTTGCAGGGCAGGAGTCACAGCAGGCCACCTGTACTCTTGCTGTACCTTCTGGGGAGCCACATAGACGTAGTGTTAGGGCCCGCAAGGCCAGAAATTTAGACACCTCGGCCGACGAGGAGAATGCGGTGGAGGGTTAGGATGGCAGGACATCCTCACAGCGCAGGGCATAGTTTAGTTATCGGGGTTAGGGCACGTATTGGTAAATATTTGTTCAAATTAAACACCTGTTACCACTGTTACAACCTGTCTCGGTGCTCTGTCAGATGGGTGTGTGGGGTGAGTTCGTCTGGACTGGCTAGGGGTGGGAGGGGGAGAATGGGCGGACCTTGTGGGTGACCCAGGCTCCCCACCCCTCTGCACCCCCCCCCCCCACCCCGATCATCCCCACCACCGTCACCCCATGGAATCGATAGGACCGTGTGATGGAATGGCCAGCCCGCCTGCAGAGATCCCCCAGTTGGACGGTGGAAAGTGCTATCATGGGCTGGAGTCACACATTGTCAGGTGATCTGGAGCACCAGAGCTCACCACAGAGCAGGTTGTCATCATCCTCCATCCCATGGACTAAACCTGCTGTTACTGTCAGCCCAGAGCCCTCTCCCCTTTGTGCAGCAGGTAGGTATCACAAATGGAGTTGCAGGCGGGGGGTGGCCGGTGAGCGGGGGGTGGGGGGCAGGGGGGGGGGGGGAAGAGGACTGGCCTTCCCCTGGCCAGTCCTCTGCAAGGGTGACCCTGGAGTTGATCAGAGCATCCCATGCACATTCGCCCTCGCGCACATGTCGTGTAGCCTCCCGTGCCTGCCTGGACCCCATGTCCTGCCCATCCTCACCCTCCACCGCATCCTCCTCATCGGCCGAGATCTGGCATTCCTCCTCCTCCTCCAGCACGTCCCCCCTCTGCCACGCGATGTTGTTGAGGATGCAGCAGGCCACCTCAATGCGGGCGACCCTCTCAGCGTCATACTGGAGGGCCCCTCCAGAGCGATCCAGGCACCTGAACCGCGTCTTCAGGGGGCTGAAGCACTGCTCGATCAAGCCCCGGATTGCTGTATGGGTGTCGTTGTAGCGGGTCTCCGCGTCGGTCTGTGGCCTCCAGATAGGTGTCATCGACACAACCACAGTGGATAACCCGTGTCATCCAGGAGCCAACACCTCACCCGGAACGGCGTCTTGAATACGTCAGGGATTATTGAGTGTGCCAGGATGAAGGCGTCGTGCACACTGCCCTGGTATCAGACGCAGAGGTGAATGATGCGCAGCTGATGTTTGCATATCAGCTGCACGTTCATTAGGTAGAACTGCTTTTGGTTGGTGTAGAGCGGCCTGTCATCTACTGGTGTCCATAGGGGGACATGTATCCCGTCGATCACCTCCTGTACCTGGGGCATCCTGTCGATGGAGGCAAAGCCCACTGCCCGGGCATCCTGGTGGGCTCGCTTTAAATGGATGTATTGAGCCGCCTGGGCATATCGGGCCTCCATGAGGTGCAGATGCATCTGTGCATGTGAGGTCCCAGACTGGTCCCCACTGGGTGCCTGGAAGGACCCCGTGGCGTGAATGTTCAGGGCGACCGTCACCTTGATAGCCACCAGGAGCTGGTGTCCTCCCCTATAGCCCCGCGGTGCCAGGTGTGCTATGATCTGGCAGATATATCGCACTGTCTCTCTCTGCTCAGCCGGAGACTTCTGCAACAGATCCTTGAATGACAGGCTCTGCCGATACACAAGATGCCTCATGCGGCGCCTCCTTGGCACCTTCTCCTCTTCAGCCTGTTGGGCAGCCAGCTCTCCATCCTGGGCAGCTGGCTCCTGTTCCATTGCTGCAGTTTCCTTCTCCAGGAGCTGCTCCAGCGCGGACAGCTGAAGGGCATCCCCCAGGGCTGCAGTGATGAGCAGGAAGGTCACCATTGGATCGCATTTATTTATTGTCACATGTACCGAGATACAGTGAAAAGTGTTTTTCTGTGAGCAGCTCAAGCAGATCATTTAGTACGTGGAAAGAAAAGAAAAAGAAAATAAATAAAAGGGGAACACAAGGTCCACAATGTAAATACATAGATACTGGCATCTGGTGAAGCATACAGGGGTGTAGTGTTAATCAGGTCAGTCCATAAGAGGTTGTTTAGGAGTCTGGTAACAGTGGGGAAGAAGCTGTTTTTGAATCTGTTTGTGCGTGTTCTCAGACTTTTGTAACTCATGCCCAAGTTGGAACAGTGAGTAAGCCGGGTGGGAGGGGTCTTTGATTATGCTGTCCACTTTCCCCAGGCAGCGAGAGGTGTAGATAGAGTGAATGGATGGGAGGCAGGTTTGTGTGATGGGCTGGGCTGTGTTTACGACTCTCTGTAGTTTCTTGCTGTCTTGGGCCGAGCAGCTGCCATACCAGGCTGTGATGCAGCCAGATAGGATAATTTATATGGTGCATCTGTGAAAGTTGGTAAGAGTCAGTGTGGACATGCCGAATTTCCTTAGTTTTCTGAGGAAGTATAGGCGCTGTTGTGCTTTCTTGATGGTAGGGTCGACGTGGGTGGACCAGGACAGATTTTATTTGCTGATGTGCACTCCTACGAATTTGAAACTGTTCACCATCTCTACCTCGGCTCTGTTGATGCAGACAGGGGTGTGTACAGTACTTTGCTTTCTGAAGTCAATGACCAGCTCTTTAGTTTTGCTGGCATTGAGGGATAGATTGTTATCGCTGCATCACTCCACTAGGTTCTCAATCTCCCTCCTGTATTCAACTCGTCAATATTCGAGATCCGACCCACTATGGCCGTATCGTCAGCAAACTTGTAGGTGGATTTGGAACCAAACTTTGCCAGGCAGTCGTGTGTATGCAGGGAGTATTGTAGGGGGCTTTGTACGCAGCCTTGCGGGTCCCCGGTATTGAGGACCATTGTGGAGGAGGTGTTGTTGTTTATTCTTTCTGATTGTGGTGTGTGGGTCAGAAAGCCGAGGATGCAGTTGCAGAGTGAGGAGCCAAGTCCTAGGTTTTGGACCTTTGCTATGAGCTTGGCTGGGATTATGGTTTTGAAGGTGGAACTGTAGTCAATAAATAGGAGTCTGATGTAGGAGTCCTTGTTGTCGAGATGCTCTAGAGATGAGTGTAGGGCCAGGGAAATGGTGTCTGCTGTGGAGGAGATGGCATCTGCTGTGGCATTGCTGGTTGAATCCCAATATCCATTGTCTGCAGGGGACGAAATGCTGACATGTTAGAATGATGCGCACTGTCTGTGCCCAACCCGGTCCAACGGGCTACACAGTGGCCCTGGTTGTCACTGCGAACTCTGCCCCCGCATTTTCCCCCACCATTTCCGCATCCCTGGCCCTGTCGGTGCCTCTGGCCCTTATGCCTGTCTGTGATGCCAGGGCTACGTTCAGCTGGCACTCCTATTGTGGTATTGTGTGAAGCAAATAATGGCATGATGGGAAAACTAGTCAAGTCTTCTTGGTACAATTGAATTTAACCTAAGACACAGATTCAAAATACACAGATATACACAGCCGAGGTCGACTTGACCTAAGAACCGAGTGACTCTAAAATTCTAAGATAAGGTGTTTTCATCATTCGCCTAAATGTAGTCTCAATACATAACAAGCTGAACAACTGTCTCTTTCTGTATGTAAACAACTTCTTCCCTTTCTTAAAACAAAGACAAGATAATGATATGAAACTCAAGTCCCCTAAAGGTCAGAAGGTGACGCCATTGTAACGATTATTACTTATGTTTTACTTTCAATCAAATTCCTGACCAAGCTGTATTCATGTTATCTTGATCCTATAATGTATAAGAATCGCCTTCTTTTCTGTACTATCGCAGACTTGGGACGGACTCCGCAGTTTGTAATTGACTGCCTTCCGACTCCAAGTATCAGCCAATTTCTGCTAGCAGTTCTAATTAGTGAATAAAGTTCAGTTTTGCTTATCTAATGAATGCTGTTTGAATTTCTCTATCACAGTCAAGACGCGGGGAAAATATAGAATACAACACTATGCCAGGGGTACACTCAGCAGCCCCCTCCATGCGCCTCCGTAGGGGCTACTGTGGGCATTGTGTTGGCTGCCGGCGGGTGGCGGCTTGGTGGCAGATGTGCCGGAGGGAGGGGGTGTGGGGTTCCCACATGGCCAGTGTGACTCTTCAGAACCAGGGGCCAAGGTGAATGGTCAGTAGGGGCCGCAGCAAAGGCCCAGTAATGGTGGTCCATTATTGGGAAATTCCCCAGCTCTGTGGGCAGTCATCCCAGCCACTCGGCCTCTCCTCTCCCCCGGCCTTGGCAGCGAACCCACCAACCCAGCCTGCCCGGCAGTGTCCGGCTCAGAAGGCAACAGTAACTTCTCTCTGTGTCCTACCTGCTCCTCTGTCCCTCATTAACCACGATGATTTCACAATTTTTAAAAGCACAAGTGAACCACACCGTTGGGAACTCGGCCTATCGAAGGAGGAGAATCGCAGAGGCCCCGAAGAATACCGGGTTAAGTCTGCTCGTGATATGCAAATGGTGTTTACTGTACCTGCGTTTCAGAATGCATTGATGCTGCTGTCGAGGTGACGGAGAATTGTGATTTGGCATCAAATTGGAAACCGCTACAATTTTGGCTTGAGAACCTATTCTCCACCCAATCATGTTTACCGATTCCGGCGTGGCCAATGAAGAATCCCACTCTTGATCTTTCCTTCAAACACAGTTCCTATTCATTAATGATCTACCATTGGTATCTCAATCCTGGCAATTTATTGACCTGTAGGATTGGAATGCCTTCCAACTGGACTTTTATTGAAGCTTCGTGGATATAAACAATGGAAAAAAACATCCCAATCCTCATCTGTACTTTCAGGGATTCATCTTCAAAACATGTTCATATCGAAGCCAAGACACTGGTACATTGCCATCTTGGAGGCAAAACAGTAGCCATCAGACAATCCGATTAAATAAACTGGGAGAATATGAGAGCTGAAGACCCCAGTCAACAGTCATTATACAAATAAACATCAACAACAGCTGAGGAGAAATGGACATTATCATATACACATCAACTTCCCGAACCAGCCTCCCCGAACAGGCGCCGGAATGTGGCGACTAGGGGCTTTTCACAGTAACTTCATTTGAAGCCTACTCGTGACAATAAGCGATTTTCATTTCATTTCATTGCATTTCATTTTCAACTTGGGAGCCAGAGTCACCCCTCCTGAACGGGTCCCATTGTTTCATCAAGAGTACAATGTCATGATGAATGGTGTGCCTTGACAAGACAGGAACCAGGCTCAAAGAGATTAAAAGGTACAAGACACTGACCATCCAAATAGTACATCTCCAGAAATATGTTTTCATATTTTTGATAACGTTTTGTAATAGAAAGGCCACGATGTTGAGTCTTGCACTGCAATCACCAAGGATAGCCAGGAATGGCCACCCTAAATATTATTATTAATTCATGCCCAAAGCTCGCACCGGAATGACCAAATGTGTATCAGCCAGATCCCAGGGATATTGGGGTTGAGGTTTAAAGATAGTGTAAGGGTAGCAACAGATCCTGAGGGAGTTTGTGTTGAGGTTTGGCAGAAACAGTTTCGCCTGTTGAGGTTTTTCTTAATAAGTCGTCGTTAATGTTCATTGCAGCAGTTTAAAACTCTTGTATTAGGCCATTAGGAATGCTTTTCTGTTAATAAAATTGTTTGTGGTTGAGCCTAAAAGCCTGTTTCTTTGTACATTTGTCTTTAATATAAACCTGAAGTTGCGAACTGACAGCAACAGGATATCTCTTATCGACCCATCCTTAATCTTTTCAACTCTCTTGAATCTATTGCTCTCGTCTGCAAATTAGGTGGTTTCTATTGTCTAAGATCTGCTTCATTGGTTTTATACTTGAGCAAACTATTGAATACCTTACGCAGAGACTCAATGTAATGTTGTGCTGCAGCCAATTTACAAAAAGCATAACTATTAACAATGATCTTGTGATTGGGCAGCATTAACTGAACAATCCAAACTGTGTTAATAGCTACACGAACAACCAATTTAAGATAATCAGTGGAGTTTATAACACGGCTCATTTATGCTTGCCAGAAGCGACATACATTTGAACACAAGGGCCCGTTCACTGCAAACAAAAGAAATATGTCCAAACCTTGGGTCCTCCTTCGAATGACCCTGAAACTGGGGAGCCGAAGGTTCCCCTTGGCTTTCTCCATGGCAACGCCACAGCCAATCAGAATGGTCTTGACAATGATTCAACAGCCTTTTCTCCTGTCATATAAATTATTGTGATCATTTAAAACTTGGAATTCTTCCCTTTGTCCTGATGATTTTAAGATGAAAGCTCTGGCAACATGTTTCTCTTTTCAGCAATAAAAAAGTAAAATGCAAGATGTGAGCAAGTCTACTGTAAAAGCGTCATATCAACTTGAATTGTTAACTCTGTTTCTCTTTCCACAGGTGCTTCCAGACCTGCTGAGTTTATCAAGCATTTTCCATTTTTTAGTTCACTGCAACATTGCCCCTCCGACTACAGCATCAAACTGATAAGAAAATGAAATGCGGTCATGTGTTCATATGAAGACAACATCTAGAAGGGGCCTCACGGTAGCATGGTGGTTAGCATCAATGCTTCACAGCTCCAGGGTCCCAGGTTCGATTCCCGGCTGGGTCACTGTCTGTGTGGAGTCTGCACGTCCTTCCCGTGTGTGCGTGGGTTTCCCCCGGGTGCTCCGGTTTCCTCCCACAGTCCAAAGATGTGCGGGTTAGGTGGATTGGCCATGCTAAATTGCCCGTAGTGTAAGGTTAATGGGGGGATTGTTGGGTTACGGGTATACGGGTTACGTGGGTTTAAGTAGGGTGATCATTGCTCGGCACAACATCGAGGGCCGAAGGGCCTGTTCTGTGCTGTACTGTTCTATAAAGTCTATAAAGAATATCAAGCTCTGAAGCATGTTCAGTCATTGAACTTTGATCACCCCAGGAATTAGGCTCAACAGTTACTGACAACCAGTACCTAAATGTAACAGAAAAGTATGCTGATGTACTTAAAGGACTTGCATTTTCAACTGGTAAGTACAGCAGGAACAAAGAGAACATTAGAGCACAGTTATCAGCTCGTAAAATCATTAGCATGTTTGATCTAAGTTGCGGTTACTGTCAAATGCATTTGGATGAAGCCTTGTCAAAGGTTTGCACATTTAATAGACCTTGTGACAGGTATGGATATATCAGAATGCCCTTTGGGGCTACATTTGCGATTTTAAGAACACTCGGAAATGACCCTGATAGGAATATTTGTCAAGGGCACCAGATGAATCCTTAACCCATCCCCTTAATTCTTCATCAAAAACCTTTCTGGGTTTACCAGGCAGATTATGCCAAGGAATGAATGACACTCTAACTTAGGTGACAAAACCGCCTCATGTCAACCGGCATGGATTAGACTAATATTTACACAATCAACGTCCCATCAGGATCTGCACAAGCAACTGGATGAATGAATCAAACCTTACTCGTCAATTATCAAACGGAAATCCAGATAGCAAAAGTGAGGGATTAACAACTATTTATAAACCTCAGAAGAATACAGTACAGTTAGCAGCTAAATTTAAAGATGGAAATGCAAGTATTTAGTAGATTGGGTAAATTGGCAAAAGACATGTCGTCGGAACCAAGACAGTAGGGCGGCAAGGTAGCACAGTGGTTAGCACTGTGCTTTACAGCTCCAGGGTCCCAGATTCAATTCGTGACTTGTGTCACTGTGTCTGCATGGGTTTCCTCCGGGTGCTCCGGTTTCCTCCCACAGTCCAAAGATGTGCAGGTGAGGTGGATTGGCCATGCTAAATTGCCCTTAGTGTCCAAAACAAGGTTAGGTGGGATTGCTGGGTTACGGGGATAAGGTGGAGGTGTGGGTTTAAGTAGGGTACTCTTTCAAAGAGCCGGTGCAGGCCCGATGGGCCGAATGGCTTCCTTCGACATTGTAAATTCTATGATTCTATAATTATATCTCAGTATCTTTAGATGAAAACAGCGCATGAGATGAAAAAAACTGATAAGATTAATTTAGGTTCAGACCTTCAGATAGTGCTTCACATGCACATCCTTCGATCTGGTCAATTACATCCACTACTCCCAATGCGGTGTACTCGACATTGAAGAGACTAAACACAGACTCGGTGACCGCTTTGCTTTGCAGGAAATTTCCGGTCCATCCACGAGCAGGGCCCATACCTTCCTGTTGCCTGCCATTTCAACTCACCGTCCTGCTCTCATGTCCACAAATCTGTCCTTGGCCTGCTGCAATGTTCCAGTGAAGCCCAATGCAAACTGAAACAACAGCACCTTGTCTCCGAAGAGGCACGATACAGGCTTCCGGACCTAACGCTGCGTGCAACAACTTCCGACTGTGAACTCTTTCCTCCAACTTCACCCCATTTTTATTTCGATCAATTTATTTTCATTTCTTCCATTGATCCATTTTCCCCTCACCATTGTTTCCCCTCCCCATTTCACCCCAGTCCTGCCACCTGTTCCCTGTTCCAAGTTGTCCTTTGACACACTGCTCACCTTTGTTTTGCCATTAACGCATTCTGATCTCGTAATGTGCCTCCATCAACACTCTTCTTAGCCACGATGACCATCATTTACAATCCCTTAGTTTTTTTGTCTGTAAAATCTTTCACAATCTCTCCCTAGCCTCCACCTCTCACTTGTCCTCTATCCAGCCTCACTGCTCCACATCCCCCATCCCCTCCACTCCCAACAACAGTATAAAACTCATCCTATTTTCAGTTCTCTCTTGCTTTGATGAATAGTCAGCCAGACTCGAAATGTTAACTCTGTTCTCGCTTCATAAATGCTCTCAGACATGTTGAGATTTTCCAGCATTTTCTGTTTTTGTCCCTGAGATAGCTGACAGGTTAACAGCGTAATATAACTAATCTATTGAATAGATTAAAGAAATCAAACAAAAACTTTAACAAATTTGTAATCCAGCAGATCGAATCTTTTCTTCTGTCCATAAATATAGGGCAAATAAAGGGCAGGTCGTGCCCAATTAATTTAGTGGAATTTTTTGAGGACATTACCAGTGTGGTAGATAACGGGGAGCCAATGGATGTGGTATATCTGGATTTCCAGAAAGCCTTTGACAAGGTGCCACACAAAAGGTCGCTGCATAAGATAAAGATGCATGGCATTAAGGGTAAAATAGTAGCATGGATAGAGGATTGGTCAATTAATAGAAAGCAAAGAGTGGGGATTAATGGGTGTTTCTCTGGTTGGCAATCAATAGCTAGTGGTGTTCACAATTGTTCACAATTTACATAGATGATTTGGAGTTGGGGACCAAGGGCAATGTGTCCAAGTTTGCAGACGACACTAGGATGAGTGGTAAAGCAAAAAGTGCAGAGGATACTGGAAGTCTGCAGAGGGATTTGGGTAGGTTAAGTGAAGGGCTAGGGTCTGACAGATGGAATACAATGTTGACAAATGTGAGGTTATCAATTTTGGCAGGAATAACAGCAAAAGGGATTATTATTTAAATGGCAAAATATTAAAACATGCTGCTGTGCAGAGAGACCTGGGTGTGCTAGTGCATGAGTCGCAAAAAGTTGGTTTACAGGTGCAACAGGTGATTAAGAAGGCAAATGGAATTTTGTCCTTCATTGTTAGAGGAATGGAGTTTAAGACTAGGGAGGTTATGCTGCAAGGTGTTAGTGAGGCCACACCTGGAGTATTGTTTTCAGTTTTGGTCTCCTTACTTGAGAAAGGACGTACTGGCGCTGGGAGGGTGTGCAGAGGAGATTCACTAGGTTAATCCCAGAGCAGAAGGAGTTGGATTACGAGGAGAGATTGATTAGACTGGGATTGTACTCGTTGGAATTTAGAAGGATGAGGGGGGATCTTATAGAAACATAAAATTATGAAGGGAATAGATAGGATAGATGCGGGCAGGTTGTTTCCACTGGTGGGTGAAAGCAGAACTAGGGGGCATAGCCTCAAAATAAGGGGACGTAGATTTAGGACTGAGTTTAGGAGGAACTTCTTCACCCAAAGGGTTGTGAATCTATGGAATTCCTTGCCCAGTGAAGCAGTTGAGGCTCCATCATTAAATGTTTTTAAGATAAAGATAGATAATTTTTTGAAGAATAAAGGGATTAAGGGTTATGGTGTTTGGGCCGGAAAGTGGAGCTGAGTCCACAAAAGATCAGCCATGATCTCATTAAATGGCGGAGCAGGCACGAGGGGCCAGATGGTCTACTCCTGCTCCTAATTCTTGTGTTCTTATGTTCTGTGTGGTCAACTTTCTTTCACATATTAACCCTTGTTCCTGAGACTGAAAAGAACAAAGAACAATACAGCACAGGAACAGGCCCCTCAGCCCTCCAAGCCTCCGTCGATCACGTGTCCTCTCAAGGCCAACCGCCTGTATCCTTCGATGCCCTGTCTGTTCATGTGCCTATCCAGATAAGTTTTAAAGGTCGTTAAAGTATTTGCCTCACCCACCTCACTTGACAGTGCATTCCAGGTCACCACCACCCTCTGTGTAAAAGATTTCCCTGCACATCTCCACTGAATCTTTCCCCTCACCTTGAACTTGTGCCCCCTTGTAATTTTCAATTCCGCCCTGGGAAAAAGCCGCCAACTGTTCACCCTATCTATACCCCTAATAATTTTATAAACTTCTATCCGGTCGCCCCTCAGCCTCTGTCTCTCTAGGGAGAACAATCCCAGTTTATTCAATCTCTCCACAGAGCTAATACCCTCCGTACCAGGCAACACCTTGGCAGACCTTTTCTGTACTCTCTCCAAAGCCTTAGATTGGGGCCCCAAGATGTCACTTAGACACTAGTGCCATCTTTGTCATTCATACAGGGAATATGAGTTTCGCTGTCAAGGTTCACTGCCCATCCCATTTGCCCTTGAAGAGATGGTGGTGAACTGACATCTTGAACGATTGCAGTCCATGTGCTTTGGAAACCCCTACAGTGCTATCATGGAGGAAGCTGTTGGATTTTGACTCAGCGAAAAGTAATAAACGACAAGACAGGGTAATATGGGCTTGAAGGGACCTTGCAGATACTCCCACATGTCTGCTGCCTTTATCTTGCAGAGGTGACAGTTTTAGATGGTGCTGTTGGAGGAACCTTGATGAGTTGCTGTAGTGTATCTGTTAGATGGTACGCACTGCAGCCACTGTGCCTGGGTGGTGGAAGGGGTGAATGCTTGAGGTGCTAGATGAGGTGCAAATCAAGTTGCTTGCTTTGATTTTAGAATGGCCCAGGCCTGCTTACTACACCCTATATTAGTGGTCAAAGAGGCAAATACATTTTTACTTTCTGTAAAGAGGAGGTGCAGTTGTGTTCCTCCAGACTGCACAAAAATAACCAACCCAGCTCTCAAATAAGGTCCCCCACCCCCACAACTCCCAAGACTGGATCTTTCCATCATCTCCGTACACCCACTGTGCTGTTCGGAAGGGAGTTCTAGGATTTTGTCCCAGCGACAGCGAAGGAACGGTGACATATTTCCAAGTCAGGGTGGTGAGTGACTTGGAGGGGGACCTCCAGGTGGTGGGGTTCCCAGGTATCTGCTTCTCTTGTCCTTCCAGATGGTAGTGGTCATGTGTTTGGCGGGTGCTGTCTAAGGAATCTTGGTGAGTTATTGCAATCCATCTTGTAGATGGCACACACAGCTTTCACTGTTCATCAGTGGTGGATGGTTTGAATGCTTGTGGAAGAGGGAGCAATCAGGTGGGCTGCTTTGTTCTGGATGGTGTCGATCTTCTTGAGTGTTGTTAGAGCTTCACTCACCCAGGCAAGTGGAGAGTATTCCATTATACTCCTGACTTGTGCCTTGTAGATGGTGGTGAGGCTTTGAGGGGTCAGGAGATGTGGTACTCGCCATAGGATTCCTAGCCTTTGACCTGCCCTGTAGCCATAGTGGTATTGTGGTGAGACCAGTTCAGTTTCTGATCAATAGTAACCCCCAGGATGTTGATTGTGGGGGAATTCAGTGATGATAATGCCATTTAATGTCGAGGGGCAGTGGTTAGATCCTCTCTTGTAGGTTCATTGCCTGGCACTTGTGTAGCACGAATATAACTTGCCACTTGTCAGCCCAAACCTGGATATTGTCCAGGTCTTGCTGCATTTGGACATGGACTGCTTCATTCTCTGAGGATTAGCGAATGGTGCTGAACATTGTGCAGTCATCCACTAAAACCCCCATTTCTGACCTAATTATGGAAAGGAGGTCAGTGATGAAGCAGCTGAGGATGGTTGGGCCAAGGGTACTACTATGAGGAACTCCTGCAGTGATGTCATGGAGCTGAGATGCTTGACTTCCAACTGCCACAACCATCTTCTTATTGAGCCCTGTGGATCTCAAGGGTACGTGCTTCATATCCACAGCACACCAGCCCTTACTAAATGAAACACAACCTCCTAAATCTACATGGAAAAGGAAATAGAGTCTACCCTCCGCTGTTCAGCGTAAATGCTGTGGATCACATAACTTTTCCATAGAATTCTATACAATTTTACATAATAGAAACTGGTCAGTACTTACCGATGCCAACTTTCCTGCTCGCATGAGCTCCCCCTCCCCCCCCGCCCCCCCCCCCCCCCCGACCTAAACTCTGCTCCATCCAACCTTATCTTCATCTGTGTCTTTCCCCCCTTCTGCCCTTTTCTTGTTTCCCCTTAAATAATAATAATAATCTTTTTTGTCACAAGTTGGCTTACATTCACACTGCAATTAAGTTACCGTGAAAAGCCCCCAGTCGCCACATTCCTGCGCCTGTTTGTGTACACTGAGGGAGAATTCAGAATGTCCAAATTACCTGACAGCCCGTCTTTTGGGACTTGTGGGAGGAAACCGGAGCACCCGGAGGAAACCCACGCAGACACGGGGAGAACGTGCAGACTCTGCACAGACAGTGACCCATATGAATTAGGAGCAGAAGTAGGCCATTTGGCCCATCAAGCCTGCTCTGGCAGTCATTAAGATCATGACTGATCTGTTTGTGTTCAGCTCCACATTCCCCATCCACCCCGATAACCTTTGATTCTCTTGCTCAACAAGACACCATCTACCTTGCTCTTAAAAATAGTCAGTGATCCCGCTTCCAGCACCTTCTGAGGTAAAGAGTTCCAAATTCGCGCAACCCTCTGAGAGAAGAAAATTCTCCTCATCTCTGTCCTATAAGGATGACGACTAATTTTAAAACAGCGTCTCCCAGTTCTTGACTCACCTGCGAGAGGAAACATTCTTTCTACGTCCACTTCATCAAGACGATTCAGGATACTGCAATCAGGTCACCCTCACTTTTCTAAACTCTAATAGGGCTCGTTTAGCACAGTGGGTTAAACAGCTGGCTTGTAATGCAGCACAATGCCATCAGCACGGGTTCAATTCCCGTACCGGCCTCCCCAAACAGGCACCGGAATGTGGCGACTAGGGGCTTTTCACAGTAACTTCATTGAAGCCAACTTGTGACAATAAGCGATTATCATTTTGGAAATAAGCCCAGCCTTTCCTCAAAAGGCAACCCGCTCGTTGGCCTTCTTGATCACGGGCTGCACCTGCCTATTAACTTTTTGTGACTCATGCATGAGAATGGCTAAATCTCTCCATGCCGTCGCATTCTGCAGTCATTCTCCATTTAAGTAATAATCTGCTTTGTTATTCTTCCTGCCAAAGTAAACAAATCCATCTGCAAACTCTGCATGTCTTATTCACAAAATACTTTCCTACCTATCTTTGCATCGTCTGCGAATTTAACTACCATGCTTTTGTTCCCTTCATCTAAGTTATTCCTGTAAATTATAAATGTTTGACGCCCCAAATCGCTGGCTTTGAAAGCAGACCAAGCAAGCCAGCAGCACGGTTCGATTCCCGTAACAGCCTCCCCGAATAGGCGCCGGAATGTGGCAACTAGGGGCTTTTCACAGTAACTTCATTTGAAGCCTACTCGTGACAATAAGCGATTTTCATTCCATCACAGACAGCCCAGGGACTCCACTTGCCACATCCCACCAATCAGACAAAGACCCATTTATGTATACCCTTTGATTTCATAGATTGTAGAATCATAGAATCCTGACAATACAGAAGGAGGTCATTTGGCCCATTGAGCCTGCACTGACCCTTCGGAAGAACACCCTACCTAGGCCCAATATCCTGCCTTATCTCCGTAGCTCCATCCTGGTCAATCCAGCTAACCGCACATCTTTGGACTGTGGAAGGAAACTGGAGCACGCGAGTGAAACCAAAGCAGATATCTGAGGTTTGAATTCAACCCAGGTCCCTGACACTGTGAGGCCGCAGTGCTAACCACTGAGCCACAGTGCCACCATGCCAACCCAGTCTATCCACAGCACATGTATCTCCTTCAAAGAACTCCAGTATATTGGTAAATATGATTTCCCTTTCATTTATTTTTAAATTTAACGTACCCAATTCATTTTTTTCAATTAAGGGGCAATTTAGTGTGGCCAATCCACCTACCCTGAACATCTTTGGGTTGTGGGGGTGAAACCCACGCAAACACGGGGAGAATGTGCAAACTCCACACAGACAGTGACCCAGAATCGAACATGTGACCTCGGCACCGTGAGGCAGCAGGGCTAACCCACTGCGCCACCTTGCTGCCCATGATTTCCTTTTTATAAAGTCATGCTGATTTTTCCCAATTACCTTTAGCTTGTCAAAGTGCCCAACTATAATCTCATTAATGATCGATTCTAACACCTTCTCCAGGATAGATATCAAGCTAACTGGCCTATAGAGTCCTGTTTTCTGCCTCCCTCCCGTCTTGAATAAAGGGCTATATTTGCTACTTTCCAGCCTGATAGAACTTTCCAGAATCTTATGTATTTTGGAAAATTAACATCAATGCACTTCCTACCTCATTAGTCACCTTTTCTCAGACTCTAGGATGGAATCCATCTGGACCTCTCCCTTCCTGATCGCGATTTACAGATATTACTGGAATATTTTCCAACTACTCTAAAAGACGGTGAGCCCCACATTCTAACCATTGACTGGGTGAAACTGTTTCTCCTCAATTCCTGCTGAAATTTCTGAGTGACTATATTGTTATGGTCCCATTTTTGAACTCTCCCTCTTTGACATGAGTGTTCGTAAGTGTAAAGACCGCCATTTTGTTCATCCCTCAGACTTCTCTTTTCTGGTGAATAGTGCCCCGGACAGTTCAATCTTTCCTGATGGTTATCAACCTTCAATTTTGGAATCACATTTTTTGCACCTTCCCCACAGTCTACACGTTCAGCACAATTTGTTATTCAGAGTTCGTGATTAGTGTGAAATAGTTAGAACATTTAATTACCCTAAAAATAAATGTAACCTGGCTAAGAAAACGACAGAACTGCTGAAAAATAGCTGTCTCTCTCAGGAAGAACACTTTATTACCCACCAAGACTTATGGCAGTTGATCATCTTAGCATATCCGAACCATTGTCCTATGGTCTTGATTTACATTCAAAAGCCGTGAACAGTTCTGCTAAAGAAGCTTGGAGATTCACGACATGTTCAGTAACCTAATGACTGTTAAACTACTGAATAAACTTAGAAAATCATGTCCCCAGTTGTCATTGATTTTAAAAATCAGGCATGGCTCTTAGATTTTCTTCAAATAATAAAACGTCAGCCACAATACTTTCGGCATAAACAGGTAAGACATTGTTAAAGGACCCACTGACAGTCAGATGCAAAATATAAGGAGCAAAATCGCAGAGCAGGCACATGCAGCATTTACCACACATTTCCTGTAGTGCTCAGCTTTAATCCAACGTGACATCTAGGATCTCACCAAAGCATGAACCAAAATCCTACCTTCTTTTCGGAATTCTGGAGATTCCAGTAATGGGATAAATCAACCATGCTTAACCAAGATGTGGAGATGCCGGCGTTGGACTGGGGTGAGCACAGTAAGAAGTCTTACAACACCAGGTTAAAGTCCAACAGGTTTGTTTCAAACACTAGCTTTCGGAGCACTGCTCCTTCCTCAGGTGAATGAAGAGGTATGTTCCAGAAATAGACAAATTCAAAGATGCCAGGCAATGCTTAGAATGCGAGCATTTGCAGGTAATTAAGTATTTTCTGATCCAGAGATAGGGGTAACCCCAGGTTAAAGAGGTGTGAATTGTCTCAAGCCAGAACAGTTGGTAGGATTTCTCAAACCCAGGACAGATGGTGGGGGATGAATGTAATGCGACATAAATCCCAGGTCCCGGTTGAGGCCGCGCTCATGTGTGCGGAACTTGGCGATAAGTTTCTGCTCGGCGATTCTGCATTGTCGCGCAGCCTGAAGGCAGCCTTGGAGAACGCTTACCCGGAGATCAGAGGCAGAATGCCCTTGACTGCTGAAGTGTTCCCCGACTGGAAGGGGACATTCCTGCCTGGTGATTGTTGCGCGATGTCCGTTCATTCGTTGCCGCAGCGTCTACATGGTCTCGCCAATGTACCACGCTTCGGGACATCCTTTCCTGCAGCGTATGAGGTAGACAACGTTGGCCGATTCGCACGAGTATGTACCGCGTAACTGGTGGGTGGTGTTCTCACATTCCCTAAGCCGCAGTTTATTGGCGGCGCTCCATTCACTGGGGATGGGATTCTACACTCCCGCTGCTTATCAATGACTCCAACCCAAACCGCCACGAAACCCGCGGGTGTGGGTGCGCTGCCGGTGGTAAAAATGAATTGCAACATCCGGAAAATTCCAGGCAATCTGGATCTCCTTTTACAGAAAGCATTGGGGTAACTGTGCGCAGAACGGGTAAATCAGATGTTTGTCAAAAATCAAATTTAAATCAGGCGGACAATGGAAATGTGAAAGAAAAACAGAAAATGCCGTAAAAACTCAGCAGGCCTGCCAGCATCAGAAACAGAGTTAACGTTTCCAGTCTGTGCGGCTTTAATTCAGAGCTCTGAGTCAGTCATGTAGACTCAATGTTAACTCACTTGTTATAAATAATAGAGTGTATTCACTGACGTCATTCCTGAAATTTTCGGCTCATACCCTAACAAGTAAGTTAATGTATGCAGTCAATGACAGATATTTGCTGATTGGAATGGAATGAAGACACTTTTGCTCCAGGGTTAACAGTTAATGCTGTAAAAGACGGATGTCCAGCTGGTTTGGAAATTTAAATTCGGTTTCGAATAAGGAAATACAACTTTGTGATTCCGAGCCCCACCTCAGGGACTTGAGCATTTACTCTAGGCTGACACCCCTGTGCGGTAGTGAAGGAGTGCCGCATTGTTGGAGTTGTCGGATTTGGTAAGAATCATTATACTGGAATGAGGAAAAATGACCAGTTAGAAATCGAACTGCTTCACTATAGTGTCCTTTAGGAAAGGCTGCGGGCGTGATCCGGTCTAGACGCGACGCCAATCCAGCCTGACATCAATGTAGTTGATGCTCAATTACGCCCCCCCCTCCCTCCGCCACCGAAGTAGCCCTGCAAGCTACGAAGGATGAGTAATAAATGCCAGATATTCCAGTGTGTCCACGTCCTGACCATGCAACCCAGCAGCATTTCAGAAAATGGCAGCAATTTTCCAATTTGGGCAAAGGCCTGTGGTAGTACAGGGCATCAAGATACCGTTCTCTAAAAAGAATTTAGAGGCAGCAGCAAACAGCCCTTACCAAATACATACAGCAACATTGGTGCGAATGAATAGCTCAGACCAATTCATTTTGCAAGCAATTCTTTCAGAAACTTTCAGGAATATTGCTAGATATCAATGAAAGAATCCTGATAGAAAAGCAAATTACTGCGGATGCTGGAATCTGAAACGAAAGGGAAAATGCTTGAAAATCTCAGCAAGCCTGGCAGCATCTGTAGGGAGAGAAAAGAGCTAACTTTTCGAGTCCGATGACTCTTTGACAATGCTAACAGTCAGAGAATGTGGGGAATATTTATACTGTGGAGTGAGAATGAAAGATGAGCCATAGCCACAGAAACCCAGGGAAACGAGGTGCTAATAGCCACAGAAACTAAGGGGAAAGAGTGCTGATGGCAGTCCCCTGAGAGGACAAATATGTGAAAGGCCAAACAGCAGAGAAACTAACATCAGAGGCTATTCTGTGACAGGTGGAGATGTGGGGGGAGGGGAAGGGGAAGCAAAGGGGAGAAGGAGTAAGGACAGGTGAAGAAGATTGGGGGCGGGGGTTAAATATATATTAAGAAAGACAAGAAAGAAAGAAATGGTAAGAGACGGTTGAAATGAAATGGGATGAAAACAAATGGGTCTAGGTGGAGGAACAACATCTCATCTTATGGTTAGGCACGCTACAGCCTTCCGATCTCAACATCAAATTCAACAACTTCAGATGATTAGCTCTCCCCCACCTAGACTCATTTGTTTTCATCCCATTTCATTTCAACTGTCTCTTACCATTTCTGATGGACAAGCTCACTTCAGAGTGGCTAACTTGACCGGGAAGGCTGGAATGTCACAGTTCCCAACATGCCTTTTCATTCCTAGCCAGTTTAAACATCAATAACACTGTTATTTTTACGTAAGATTTGACCCATTATAATTCTGACTGCATTGAAAATGAAAATATTGGAAATCATTGAGAAATTAATTCAGCGATGTATCTGTGCCTGACCTGCCCTTGTCAAACGCCTGCAATAGAGATGGATCCTCACGCAAGACTCTTAATGTAAGCATAATTGATAACACTGCAGCTTTGCTTCAATGACAGGGTTTATTGTCTTTAATCAGCTAACATCTTTAGCTCAATCAGATGACTAATATTAACAGTGAGCCATATGAACACCCATTAATTGCTAAAGATCAGCCCGGTTCACTTTTATCCTGATTTAAATTCCAGTTTGAAGCATCTGATGCAGTGAATTACAAATTGGAGACAAATTCTGATTCTGCTACTTGAAAACAATTCCCACTGACACAACTGTTTTGTTGTGCTCTTGACGTAGCATAAGCAAGAAGTGGTCAAATTACTTTGTCGTCTGAGGTGGACTCTTTATTTCTTTCGATGCTTGTGGTGGTAACTCTTGATGGCACCTGTCCTGAAAGCCAGTTTGCCTGTTGGTAGTGCAGCAAACGTGAATTGGTAAGATGCATTGTCCTGCCATGGTATGTCATTGTACTGAGCTGAGCATTAACAGTGTCCCACATTTGCAGAATTGTGCCATGTCGTACCAGTCGTAATTCCATTGTTTTTGTCGTGCTTGTTGACTTTGGTATGCTTCTTGCTTGCCTCTTGTCTGTGATGCGGTTTTTGTGTTGGTTTTGTTGTCATGTTTGCTGCGCTCAAGGACCACACTCTGTGGATAATACGAGTCCTTCACATGGTTACTTGTGTCAGCGTCCTTTGTGGCATCTGCTGTTTCCTTGAGCATGCCGTCACTGAGTTTGCAGCGCTCCCCGTCTGGAGTCATGTCCGTCTTACTTGAATCAGCTTTGGCTTGTTGATTCTCCCTGTCTGGAGTCTGGTCTGTTTCACCTGAGTGTCATGTGAGAGTACCTTCACAGCTCCAGGGTCCCAGGTTCGATTCCCGGATTGGGTCACTGTCTGTGTGGACTCTGCACTTTCTCCCCGTGTGTGCGTGGGTTTCCTCCGGGTGCTCCGGTTTCCTCCCACAGTCCAAAGATGTGCAGGTTAGGTGGATTGCCCTTAGGGTCTAAATTTCCCTTAGTGTTGGGTGGGGTTACTGGGTAATGGGGATAGGGTGGAGGTATGAGTTTGGGTAGGGTGCTCTTTCCAAGAGCTGGTGCAGACTCAATGGGCTGAATGGCCTCCTTCTGCACTGTAAATTCTATGTAAATGGATGTTTAAGCAATGTATCTTTAAGAAATGGAGCAGCTCATATTACTGAAGTGATGTCAGAGGGGGAGCTGAGCTGAGATCACTTCTGCTTTTTCTGTTTTTAGTTTCAGTTTGAGAGAAAGCAGCTGAAAAGTGCCTGGCTGGTTTGCTGTGAGCTGTTTGAAAGGAGAAAACCGGGTTTTGAGAAAAGAGCTTGGGTGTGTCTGTGTTTGCAGTGAACTGGATCTGCTGTGATCTTTGCCAGGAAAGAATATCTCTGAATCATTTGGGTGATTTAAACTTATAATAGTAATGGCTTTAACCTGATGTGTTTCTGTTTAAAGGTGTTAAGTCTTTTGGAGGTTTGAAGGAACATTTTGAGGAATTATTTAGTGTTGTATTATTTTAAGTAAGGGGTGTTAAGGGATCCAATGTTTATTTAAGAAGTTTAAGTTGAATTCATGGAATAAACATTGTTTTGTGGTTAAAAACCCACGTATCCATAATTGTAGTACCACACTCTGAGAACACCGTGTGCTTCAAAAGCAACAATACATTAAAGGGAGAGGTTGGTTGAACTCCATGATATATTTTGGGGTTCTGAAAACATGAGTCAGTTTTGGCTTGTCGATGCTCCGCGTCTGGAGTCTGGTCTGTTTCACCTGAGTCAGTTTTGGCTTGTTGATCCTCCCCATCTGGAGCCCTTTCTGTGTGGAGACGTGCCCTATAAGTGGGCATGGTCCGGGGCCTCTGATGTCATGAAGCTTGTGACATAGAGCGTAGGAATGGATTGTGCATGCGCAGATTGCTGTTCCTTTACTTTGTGCCCTTCTCTCAACTGCGCATGTGTGGCACCTTTTCCAAGATGGCCACTAATCAAAACTACCGTTTTCTGCAATGGAAAGCCTATCTTCGTGTCGTGGTCAGTACTGGCGCCTATTTCACTGTTTTTTCCTCACAGAATTCTTGGAATTTGTCCAGGACTGCCTGGAAGTTGCTCTTGTTTTGCCCCTTTGAGTATTTGAAGGTCTCGAAGATTTCTGCTGCTTTATTACCCGCGATGGTAAGTGGAAGCTTTATTTTCTCTGCATCTGCCATGCCATCTAAGTCAGACGCTACCAGGTAGATCTGGAGTCTCTGCCTGAACGCACTCCAGTTTTCACTGAGATTGCCTTGGTACCTGAGCTGCTGTGGAACTGGAATCTCGAACATCATCTTGCCTGGGTGCTGTTGCTGGTTGTCACTGTTTGCTGAGTTGTAACTATATGGATTTAACAGTCACTCACTGGTACCATGTTTTGTTATGCTCTTGACGTAGCATAGATGTTGCTTCCTTGATGTGCACTCTGACAAAGGAAGGTTCAGACTTGGAGATATCACATTTATTAAACTGTTAACGATTCTCCTACTTGGATTCGACTCCCCTGTTAATCCTGCGAGAGCTACTCAGACTAACTAACCAGTCTTCTACAATCCACATGGTGGGTGTGATGTGTTTCAATCAACCCTATCTGTACTCACTAAGTGTCTCCACTGGAAAGAGGAAGATCATGTGTGCTGTGTCCTTATATATGGGCTGGTGTAATGCCCTCCAGTGGTAGTGTCACCTCTGTGTGTGTCTTGAATGTCCATTGGTCGTGTCCTATCTTACTGACCTATTGGTTGAATGTCTGTGTGTCATGTCTCTGGTGCTCCCTCTAGTGTCTAGCTAGGTGTAGTGTGTTCAAATTTACCCTTGTGTACTTGCAGTGATGCATATCACCACAACAACAAGGGGGCTGCCTGCCTTCAAGAGCCTTTCTTTGATGTTTATGGCCTATAATCCTGTCGGGATAACCTTAAATGCATTACGTCATTCAAGCTAGAATGGTGTAACTTCAAACAGTGTGGAACCATGTCTCATAACGGGTGGATAGGTTATTGTAGCAGTGAAGTATCGGAAACGTCAAACCACACGACTCATGAACAAAAAGCCACAATAGATTGAGGAATTTTGTCAGCTTTCTGCAAAATCACTATTCCACTTCTGCTGTAATAAAACTGTGAATTAAACAGCACTATTGCTGTAAACCCAAATGGGTCAAAGTTCTCAACGTTTAATGTGTAGCTAATATGTATATATAGGGACAAGTGCATAGGGTGGGTGACAGAGAATTTTAGCACTAAAGGATAGAAATTACAGCCTCACTGTAATACTGTGAACACTGGAACTGCTTGGATAATCGCCAGGAACTAGGTTAAGTGCATCAAGCATTCGCATCAAGCATTCGTACAATAATGTTTCACTGAATCATTTGGAGACAGAAAAGGCCCTGAATAAGTAGTTAGTGTTAAAAAGGAATTGTTCTTCTAGCTCACTAGTTGGTTGGTGAATGATACTTTTATGAACAGATACAGCTATGGATGTTGCAAGGCCAGGTGAGACAGACCAAAGGAGAGTTCCACCGTGGTGAACCAGGAAATGATGCCGGGAATTAAGAAGCAGTTGGTCAGCTGCAGGTCGGACATTGACAATGAACATAAGAACTTGGAGCAGGAGTTGGCCATCTGGTCCCTCGAGCCTGCTCCGCCATTCAATGAGATCAAGGCTGATCTTTTATGGACTCAGCTCCACTTTCACGCCCGAACACCATAACCCTTTATTCTTCGAAAAACTATCTATCTTTATCTTGAAAACATTTAATGAAGGAGCCTCCACTGCTTCACTGGGCACGGAATTCCATAGATTCACAATCCTTTGGGTGAAGAGGTTCCTCCTAAACTCAGTCCTAAATCTACTTCCCCTTATTTTGAGGCTATGCCCCCTAATTCCGCTTTCACCCACCAGTGGAAACAACCTGCCCGCATCTATCCCCTATCCCCTTCATAATTTTATATGTTTCTATATGATCCCCCCGCATCCTTATAAATACCAATGAGTACAGTCCCGGTCTACTAAACCTCTCCTCGTAATCCAACACCCTCAACTCTGGGATTAACCTGCACACCCTCCAGCGCCAATACGTCCTTTCTCAGGTAAGGAGACCAAAACTGAACACAATACTCCAGGTGTGGCCTCACTAACACCTTATACAGTTGCAGCATAACCTCCCTAGTCTTAAACTCCATCCCTCCAGCAATGAAGGACAAAACTCCTTTTGCCTTCTTATTCACCTGCGCCATCTGTAAACTAACTTTTGCGACCCATGCACGAGGACCCCCAGGTCCCTCTGCACTGCAGCATGCTTTAATATTTTATCATTTAAATAATAATCCCTTTTGCTGTTTTTCCTACCAAAATGAATAACCTCACATTTGTCAACATTGTATTCCATCTGCCAGACCCTAGCCCATTCACTTAACCTATCAAAATCCCACTGCAGACTTGAAAATGAAAATGAAATGAAAATCGCTTATTGTCACGAGTAGGCTTCAATGAAGTTACTGTGAAAAGCCCCTAGTCGCCACATTCCGGTGCCTGTCCGGGGAGGCTGGTACGGGAGACTTTCAGTATCCTCTGCACTTTTTGCTTTACCACTCATCTTAGTGTCATCTGCAAACTTGGACACATTGCACTTGGTCCTCAACACCAAATCATCTATGTAAATTGTGAACAATTGTGGGCCCAACACTGATCCCTGAGGGACACCATTAGCTACTGATTGCCAACCAGAGAAACACCCATTAATCCCCACTCTTTGCTTTCTATTAATTCTATGAAGGATGCAGATAGATCTAGGTGTTAGAATTGGATAGGGTCGTAGGATATGGAAGGGGATGCTCGAGGTATCAGAGGTCCAGCCTCCCTTTGAGGAGGTTATTCACAAGAAAGGTAATTGGCCAGATCCAGCTTAGTATTTATCCAATTACTCCCCTCTTCCCAATTTCCCCAACTGCATCCCCCACCTTCACACCTCACTCATTACTGATTTTTCCGTGATGCCCCTGGTCTTGAATCTGCTGAATACCTGCACATTTTTAAATAATCTAGGATAGTGGTAATAGAGGCATCCCTGCATACATTTAATAATTGATTATACTAAGGTGCATAGCCTGACATCTGATGGATGGCTGTCTAGGATGCTACAGCTAACATTATTCTTGTATTTAAGAAGGCAGCACATGCCCAGAGAGTTATAGACCAGTTAGCTATTATTGATGGTGGAAAAACGAATACAATTCCTCCTAATCGAAAAAGATTTCATTTTTACAGTACCTTTCGCAACTAGCGAATATCCTAACGTGCTCTGCAGAAGAACATCTAAAAACCAAAAATATATTGAGGAATAGTCAAAAAGGATTTGAAAAGGCATTCAAAGCAAAGCTCCTTCCAAACCTGCAAACTCTACCACCTCAAAGGGCAAAGGCAGCAGGTGCATGGGAGCGACACCATTTCTGAGTTTCCCTCCAAGTTACACACCATCCTGACCTGGAAGTATATCGCTGTCCCTTCATTGCTGCTGGGTCAAATCCTGGAACTCCCTCCCTAACAGCACTGTGGGTGTACCCACACCAAATGGACAGCAGCGGGGTGAAGGAGGCGGCTCAGCACCACCTCATCAAGGGCAATGAATACTGGTCTAGCCAATGATTCTGATATTGGTGCTTGACTAACCTTGTTAAATTTTTTGATGAGTTAACAGAGAGGGCAGACAAGGATAACATAGTAAATGTAATTTATCTAGGTTTTCAAAAAGCCTTTGGCAAAGGACCACATAATAAACGAATGAATGAGGCCGAGAATGCAGGGTCAGGTGACAAAAAGCAGAATAGATAGATATCTAGCTACTACAGACAGAAAGCGAAGAGGAGAGCTAGAGTTGTTATTGAGGGTGGCAGAAGTTGGGAATTTTAGGGGAGAAAGTGCAAGCTGGCATTTTGTTAACACCTCTCATTAGGACTTCTCCAAGTGTCACAGAGACAATAAAGTGCTTTGTGAAGTGTAGCAACATGGGACTGAATTAAACCAGGCTGGGTCCACTTGCTGGGATTTAACTTTGTTTTACACAATCGGCATCTTGTGACGCTAGGAGAAATATAACCAGTTGGTCATGAACCAGATGATCTAATTTGACATTAAACCCAAAGTTGTTCCGGTTTGTCCTCATTTTAATTGCGTGGGACAGGACATTCCAGACCGCACTTTAAACTGGCTTTCATTCAATGGAGAGCAATGTGAGACGGAGGAAGAGGTATCATGAAAATACAGCTCTTACTGAACCACTACACTGCATTGAGAAATGTGAGGAAAACAGCAGGTTCGCAGGGTGGGAATCGCAGCAGGCCGCCTCCACTCCTGATGCACCATCTGAGGATCCACTAAGACATAGTGTTAGGGTCCATGAGGCCAGAAAGTTAGACATCAGTTAGCATGGGTGAAGGGCACAGTTTAGTGATAGGTGCTAGGGCTGATATCTGTAAAATATATATAGTCACATTAAACACCCGTTCTCACTGTTAAAACCTGCCTTGATGCTCTGTCAGATGGGTGTGAGGGGTGGGCTGATCTGAACGGCAGAGAGTGAAGGGGAAATGGGCAGAAATTGGAGCGGGGGGGGGGGGCAGGGACTGGGCGGATGTTGTGGATGGCCTCGGCCCCCTACTCTCCCCTGGCCCTGCCGCACATGTTGTACAGCCTTCCATGCCTACATGGACCCCATGTCCTGCCCACCATCCGCATCCCCCGCATTCTCCTGGCGTTTATCTTCCTCCCCCAGCACGTCGCCCCTCTGTTGCGCGATGTTGTTGGAGGACACAGCTGGCCGCCACAATGCGGACAACCCTCTCAGCATCATACTGGAGGGCCCCTCCAGAGCGGTCCAGGCACCTGAACAACATCTTCAGGAGGCCGAAGAACCGCTCGATCACGCTTCTGATTGCTGTCTGGGCATCATTGTAGCGGGTCTCCACGTCGGTCTTTAACCTTTGGATGGTTTTACCAGCCATAACAGCAATGGATAACCCGTGGCGCCCAGGAGCCAACCCCCCAGATGGGGGCGCGTTTCGAATAGTCATGAATCGTCGAGGGTGGAGGCGTCGTGCACACTGCCCGGGTAGCAGGCAGAGACGCACATGATGCGCAGCTGATGGTCACATATCAGCTGTACGTTCATCGAGTTGAACCCCTTTCGGTTCGTGTAGTGCGGCCTGTCATCTACAGGTGCTCGTAGGACGACATGAATCCCATCGATCGCCCCCTGGACCTGCGGCACATCATCAATAGTGGCGAACCCCGCTCCCCGTGCATCCACATGGTAATAGATTTGCTTAGCTGATTGGCATAAAGGGCCTCCGTGATGGCGCGCATGCATCTGTGCATCGAGGTCTGTGAGATCCCGGACAGGTTCCCACTCAGAGCCTGGAAGGACCCTGTCGCGTAAAGGTTCAGGGCGACCGTCACCTTGATGGATACCGAGAGTGAGTGTCCTACCCCATACTCCCACAGTGTCAGGTGTGCCATGATCTAGGGCAGCACGGTGGCACAATGGTTAGCATTGCTGCCTACGGCGCTGAGGACCCGGGTTCGAATCCCGGCCCTGGGTCACTGTCTGTGTGGAGTTTGCACATTCTCCCCGTGTCTGCGTGGGTTTCGCCCCCACAACCCAAAGATGTGCAGGTTAGGTGAATTGGCCACGCTAAATTGCCCCTTAATTGGAAATAATAATTGGGTACACTAAATTTAAAAAAAAAAAAGGTGTGCCATGATCTGGCAGATATGTCGCACTGTTTCCCTGCTCAGCCAGAGTTTTCGACAGCATACCTGGTCCGGCATGTCCTCGAATGCTAGGCGGTGCCGGTACACACGAGGCCTCATGCAGCACCTCCTTGGCATCCCCTCATCCTCGGCCTGTTGGTCGGCCAACTCTCCATCCTGGGCGGTTGCCTCCTGTTCCTCAGTGGCAGCCTCTACTGCTGCCCGCTCCGCTGCTGCCCGCTCCGCTGCTGCAGCTTCCTCCTCCTCCTCAAGCAGCTCCAGCTCGTACAGCCGCAGGGCTTCCCCCAGGGCTACAACTAACAGGAAGGCCATCATTGCAGGTTGAGTTCCAATGTACATTGTCTGAACAGGGTGAAAGGCCAACATGTTAGCATGGAAAGTACGCCCCGGCTCAACCTGGACCACTGCGCTAGATGGTGGTCCCGGTTGGCACTGTGGGCTCTGCCCCACATGGCCCCCCACCTCATCTCCGCACCCCTTGCCCCATCGTTACCTGGCACTGTGGGGGCTGCTTGCCACATCCCTGCTGCCAGGGGTACCATCAGCTGCCACTGCCCTGCCAGTGATACGCTCCGTGGTCCCTGTCTGGCCCCCTGGGGGCTACAGTGGGCGTTGACCTTGAGTGGGTCTCGTTATGCCCCGCTGGGGGGTGGCAGCTTGTTGGGGGTAGATGCGGCGGGGGTGGGGTGCGGGGGTGGGAGAAACCATACGGCCAGTGTCACTCTACAGAACCAGGGGCCAACGTGGTGGTCAGTGAAGTAAGCAGCAAGATGGTTGCCTTGCAGGCCCCAGAAATGACAGTCTGTACTTGGACACTACCCCAGTCCTGTGGAGGGGTCACCCCGGTCCCACGGCCCGTCCCCTGGTCATCCCCACAGCTCTGGCAGGCAACCCCCCACCACAACCAGCCTGGCCAGTGCCCGACCCGGCAGCCCACGGTCACGCCTCCCTCTGTCCTACCTCCCCTCTCTCCATCATCAGACATGACGCCAGTTTCACAATTTTTAAAAGCACAAGTGAACCGCGCCATCAGGAACACGGTCCATCGGAGGCAGAGAATCGCGGACGCCCCGGAGAATACCATTTTAGGTCCACTAATGATGTGCAAACAGTACTTACTGTATATGCGTTCCGGACTTCATTGACGTCAAGGTGGTGGAGAATTACGATTTGGCGTCAAATCGGCGTCCACCGCGATTTTGGCATCGGAGCCGATTTTCCACCCAATCGCGATTCCCGATTCCGGCGTCAGCCAATGATGACTCCTGCCCATAATGTTCAACCATTCTAGACTCAGAGCATATTCATGAGACCTGCTGACATATGCCAGGTTGCATATGACTTAGAAAATAAGAATTTAAATGGAGTAAACGACCAAGAGACCAAAGATATTTGGGGTTAGGATATACAAAGTGTGTAAAGCACGAACACAGGTTGGCAAAGGCATAAAAAAATGCAAGCCAAATATAAAGGTTTATTTCTTGACAAGAAAGAAATGAAAAGTAATGAAATTATAGTAAAAACCTATCACACCCAGAGGTCGATACTTTTACGGTCACCATATAATAAAGGCACTGGAAAGGGTGGAAAAAAGATTTACAATGATGATACCAGAAATGGGGGCGTATAACTATCAGGAGAGGATCTTGAAAAGAGATGATTCAGGAATGACCGAATAAAGATTTATGAAATAATGGAAAATTTTCATGGACGCAGAGTGAGGGGCAGCAAAGCTAGAAGCAATAATACAAGATAGAGATCGCCACCAAAAAAATCTAATGGGAAATTCAGAAGAAATGTCTTCACCCAGAGAGTGGACAAGAAGGGGAGGCTCGGTTTAAGCAAAGCATATGAGGGAGAAGGGAATAGAAGATTATTCTGATAGATTTAGATGAGGTGAAGCAGGAATTCCACTCGAACGACATATTTCTGTGTCTTATATCCTGTGTCATCCAATATATGTGAAACCGACCTTATCCTACATAATGTTACACATTTAAAGCCAACCTGTGGACCTCTGTCAAAAAGGACATTGACTCAACTTCCTCCTGATGGAGATGGCGAGCTGCTCTGAACTTTAGCTCACCAGCAATGTTCTGGTGAAGCCAGAAGCCTCAAGCTTTCAATTTCTCACTCCCAATCTTAATCTGCAGCCTATTTTTAGCCCAAAGCAGGCCAAAACAAATTTCTACTCTTGGCATCTTGTTCCATGTAGGACTGCATTGCATTACATTGCACCATGACGCTGGGGGAGATGGTGGTGCAGTGGTAATGCCACTGGGCTTGAAATCCAGAGACCCAGCCTCATTCTCTCGGAACATGGGCCACCACAGCAGCTGGTGGAATTTAAATTCAATTAATTAAACATGGAATTGAAAACTAGTCTCTCATTAATGGTGACCATGACAACAATCCTCAGTTGTAGTACAGACCTATCTGCTTTACTAATGTCCTTCGAGAAGGAAATCTGCCATCTGTATGTGGCCTGGCCTACATGTGACTGCAGACTGACAGTGTATGGAGGGCATTATCTATGAGGAGCGGTTGAATAAACTCGGTTTGTTCTCACTGGAACAACGGAGGTTGAGGGGGGACCTGACAGAAGTCTACAAATTTATGAGGGGCATAGACAGAGTGGATAGTCAGAGGCTTTTTCCCAGGGTAGAGGGATCAATTATTAGGGGGCATAGGTTCTAGATGTGAGGGGCAAGGTTTAAAGGAGATGTACGAGGAAAGTTTTATAAACAGAGGGTAGTAGGAGCCTGGAGCCCGCTGTTGGAGAGGTAGTGGAAGCAGATACGATAGTGACGTTTAAGGGGCATCTTGACAAATACATGTATAGGACGGGAATAGAGGCATATGGTCCCCGGAAGGGTAGACGGTTGTAGTTCATGGGGTAGCATGATCGGTACAGGCTTGGAGGGCTGAAGGGCCTGTTCGTGTGCTGTAATTTTCTTTGTTCCTTGTAATGCAATTGACTCTGAATTGCCTCGTTCAAGGGCAATCAGGAATGGGTAACAAATGCAGGTTTTTCTCAGTGATCCCACATCCCATGAAGGAATAAAGAGAAAAGAAAAAAGTCACCAAGACCACTCCCTTCTACCCCTATAATTTGCATATCTTTGCTAGGTCCCAGCTTTGCCTCTGCAGTCCTCACTCATGCCTTTGTCGCCTCAGAGTCTCCCTTGCTGACCTTTCAGACTCCGCCCTCCATCAACTGCACTTGTTCAACAATCAGTCTCCTGCATCTAATCACACGTTAACCTCCCCACTCCTCATTCCCCCGGAAGCAGTGGAAATTTATGGATAAACGAGAGTCCCCAAAATTGCAGTTCTTGGATGAGCAAAAGACGAGAATGACGACAAGCTCAATATAAATCACTGAAACTCAATTGAAGCTTTCTTGAGCTGAAAGGTTGATGCATATCAGATGGAAGTGATTGATATTCGTAATCTATGCAGTGAAGCAACATCAAACCCAAGGTCTTATCCAATGAAAATTACGACTGATAATCAGGCAGTAAATAATTTGAGCATGTATGAAGGTGGTGACGCTGGAGCTGTGAGTAAACACCCAATATTCATAAAATACAAGATTGCACTATTTTCCAGTTAACCGCAATATTATTCCGACAGATTAACTTTCAATTTACTGTCCTTCACGCTGAGCCCTCTGGCTCTCCTGTGCTGGAGAAAATCAACTAGTTTGCAATGATTTACATCATCTAAACCCTGTAAAAATCTAAAAACATTGATCATGCATCTTCGCAATCTTTTATTTTCGAGTGAAAAGCTGCCGCATTTACATCCTTCCATAGAACCATGGAACTTACAGTGCAGAAGGAGGCTATTTGGCCCATCAAGTCTGCACCAGCTCTTAGAAACAGCACCCCACTTCAGGCCACGCCTCCACCCCATCCCCGTAACTACATAACTCAATAATCCCACCCAACCTTTTTTGGACACGAAGAGCAATTTGTCATGGCCAATCCACCTAACCTGCACATCTTTGGACTGTGGGAGGAAACCGGAGCACCCGGAGGAAACCCACGCACAGACGGGGAGAACGTGCAGACTCCGCACAGACAGTGATCCAAGCCTGGAATCGAGCCTGGGACCCTGGAGCTGTGAAGCAACTGTGCTAACCACTGCACTACCGTGCTTCCCTTCTATATTCGTTTCATCAATCCAGTAAGAAATCTTACAACACCAGATTAAAGTCCAACAGGGTTTGTTTTGAATCACTTATCAGTATTCCCACCGTCATACTGAACAGAACGGACTACTGCAAAGAACTGTACTGATAACTCAACAACCAGGAACAGTACAGACAGTTACCTGCAGATCTGACCAAGGAACACACCTACCAACTCAACAGACTGATCAAGACCTTGGTTCCAGACCTTCAAAACATCCTACGTGCTGTCTTCCCACGTACTCCCCGCATTGAAGATCTCTACTTCCTTCCGAAAATAAGCAAGGCCAACACACGAGGCCGTCCTATCGTATCAGGCAATGGGACCCTGTGTTGGAACCTCTCTGGCTACAGCGAGAGCATCTTACATCGTACAAAAAAAAAGCGATTCGAAACAACCCTGTTGGACTTTAACCTGGTGTTGTAAGACTTCTTACTGTCCTCACCCCAGTCCAACGCCCAGTCTCCACATCAAGTCCATCAATCCAGTCATTCTGCTTCTTCTGTTCTGTGTGTTTTCAATCACCGCTGCACTGCTGACCACATTGGCTTCTGGTCCAGCAGTGCCTCAGTTTAAAAAATTCTCAATCGTGTTGCTTCACCCCTTCCTATCTCTATAATAGTCTCCTGCCATCAATCTCTCCAAGATCTCTGTGCTCCTCGAATTCTGGCCTCGTAAGCAACACTGGATTTATTTGCCGCACTATTGGTGGCAGCACATTCAGCTGCCTGGGCCCTTGGTGCTGGTTCCCTTCCTGAACATCACTGACTCTTCCATGGAAATATATATAGAAAACAGAAGCTGGAGGAGGCCATTCGGCCCTTCTAACCTGCTCCACCATTCATTATGATCATGGCTGATCACAAAGTTGTTCAGAGGTGCAAACACCCTGGACCACTGCTACACGTGCATCAAAGGTGCCTACCGCTCCATCTCTGATCACACTTTGGCAATTCCGACCACAAGTTGGTACTCGTACCTCCGGTTTACAAACAGCAACTCAAGCATGCTGAGCCAGTCAAGAAAACCGTGCAGTGCTGGTCCGAAGCATCAGAAGATACTCTCCGTGATTGTTTGGAGTTGTGGACTAGTCCATGTTCAAGGCCGTGGCAGCTAACCTGGCCGAGTACGCAACCACCGTCACAGACTTCATCAGTAAGTGTGTCGAGGACTGTGTGCCAAAGAAGACAATACAGGTATTCCCCAATCGGAAACCCTGGCTCACCCAAAGGGTCCACTCCCTGCTAAAGTTCCGGACGAAGGCGTTCAAGTCTGACGACCCTGACCAAGGTAAGTGATGCACGATCAATTGTACAAAGACTACGGTTGGATACAACTGTGGCTTTATTGCAGTAAGATGTGTGGCCTCCCATAGCAGTTGGCGAAATGGCTGCTGAATAGAGGACACGCATATTTATACTCCTCCTACTGGGTGGAGCCAGCAGGCAGGGGCTACCAGCGAACCTGTAGTACAGGTCCTACCTTACATTACCTAATACAGGTGTAACAGTGGTTTACCACATGCACCCCCTGTTAAAAATGAGTCTGGCGGGGGTGGTGGAGAACGATATACAGTAGTGAATTTATGTACAATGTTTTATCAGGGGGAAAAAAAAAATGTCCTTTGAAAGTCCGGTGCCAGTTAGAGATTCAACTGGTCTGGCGCCTTGACGTTCCGCTGGGAGCGAAGTTGCGGTGGCGGCGATGTCGATGCTGGCGATGTCGATGCTGGCCTGATGTTGGATGACTCCGGGTGTGTGCCGAAATCCTCTTCATCCTCTGCCGTGGGCAGGGGAAGGAGGGAAGGTCCTGGTGGGGTTAATGTTGGGTGCGCTGGGGGAGGGGAGGGTGCGGCCGGGCTCGAGAAGTGTATTTGGGTGGAACCTGCTGGTGCCAGGTCCCTGAGGGAGACAGTATCTTGGCGGCCGTCCGGGTACACCACATAGGCATACTGGGGGTTGGCATGGAGAAGGTGTACCCCATCTACCAACGGGTCCGCTTTGTGGAGTCGGACGTGTCTACGGAGCAGGACCGGTCCTGGAGCTGCGAGCCAAGTGGCGAGTGACACCCCGGATGTGGACTTCCTGGGGAAGGCAAAAAGACCTTCATGGGGTGTATTATTTGTGGCGGTGCACAGTAGTTACTGGATGGAATGTAGTGCATCAGGGAGGACCTCCTGCAAGCGAGAGGCTGGGAGGTTCCTGGACCATAGAGCCAGTTGGATGGCCCTCCATACCGCCCTGTTCTCCCTCTCTACCTGCCCGTTTCCCTGCGGATTACAGCTGGTTGTCCTGCTGGAGGCGATACCCCTACTGAGCAGGAACTGACGCCGCTCATCACTCATGAATGAGGATCCCCTGTCACTGTGGATGTAGGCGGGGAAACCGAACAGAGCGAAGATTGTGTTTAGGGCTTTGATGACGGTGGCAGTCGTCATATCGGGGCATGGGATGGTGAAGGGGAATCTGGAGTACTCATCGACCACACTGAGAATATACGTGTTTCGGTCGGTAGAGGGGAGGGGACCTTTGAAATCCACGCTGAGGCGTTCAAAGGGGCGGGAGGCCTTCACCAGCCGCGTGCGGTCCGGCCGGTAGAAGTGCGGCTTGCACTCCGCACAAACCTGGCAGTCCCTGGTGACTGTCCGTACATGTGACAATAAATATCAATCAAAAATCGAAGGTCAATACCCTGATCCCACCTTCCCCCCATATCCCTTTAGCCCCAAAAGCAATATCTAATTCCTTCTTGAAATTACACAACATTTTGGTCGCAACTACTTGCTGTGGTAGTGAATTCCACACATTCACCACGTGTGAAGACATTTCTCCTCACCTCAGTCCTAAAAGGTTTACCCCTATCCTCAATCTATGACCCTTAGTTCTGGACTCCCCCACCATTGGTTTAATTCTTTCTGAATCTACCCTGTCTAATCCTGTTAATATTTTATTAATTTTTGAAATGAGATCCTCTCTTACTCTTCTGAACTCCAATGAAGTTCACCCTAACTGACTTAGTCTCTCCTCGTGTGACAGCCCCATCATTCTTGGAATCAACTTGGGAAACCTTTGCTGCGCTCCCTCAGTTGCAAGAACATCCTTCCTCAGATAAGGACACCAAACCTGCACACAATGCTCCAGGTGTGGCCTCACCAATGCCCGATACAATTGCAGTAAAACATCTCTATTCCAATACTCAAATCATCTCACCATGAAGGCCTAAATATCATTTGTCTTCTTCACTGCCTGCTGTACCTGCACACTTACTTTTAGGGTCTGATGCATGAGGACACCAAGGTCTTATTTAGTATCCACCTCTCTCAATCTACACAAATTCAAATAATAATCTGCCTTCCGATTTTTACTTCATCTTTATGATGTTGCTTAAAACCAATCACATTGTCCAAGCTTTTGATCACCGTCTTCTGTGGCTCAGTTTGGGATAGCTTTCCACATTAAGTTGTTGTTGATTTTTATTTTGCAGGTGGGTTTTGTGGGGTTAGGCTCTTTCCAAGGGCCAATGCAGATTTGATGGGCTGAATGGCCTCCTTCTGCACTTTAGGGATTCTATGATCCTCTGAAAGAGCACCTGGCCTAGGCCCACTCCCCTGCCCTTTCCCCATGACCCCATCTAACCCACACATCCTTGGACACTAAGGGGCAATTATTAGCATGGCCTATCCACCTAACCTGCACATCTTTGGACTATGGGAGGAAATCAGAGCACCCGGAGGAAACCCACGCAGACATGGGAAGAACGTGCAAACTCACATAGACAGTTACCCAAGGCCAAAATTGAACCCGAGTCCCTGGTGATGCGCGAACCACTGTGCCACCGTACCACCCAAAGAGGGAGGGAATCAATTGAATGAGACAGAGATAGAACGATACAGAAACACATCACCTCCCATCACCAACCACCAGCAAAGCTGACAACTAAGATCTCAAGTAATCCATTAACAACGTCACATAACAGTATAAATTGGATTATTGAACTGCCGATGCAAGATCACAGTAAATCCGCTGCACAGAAATGCATTAAACTGTATTCAGGTTTACAATATATATTGCAAACAGTGCAGCACACATCTGAAATCTTTTTGAACTGCGAAAGGGAATTTTGTCCATTATTCCAGCACTACATGATAACCTAAATTAAATCAATGGAAGCTCTACCCAGATGCAAATCAACTCACTATTAAGGACGATAACTCTGCTTGTGACAAGCAGCTTGAAAGTAATGTCTTGGGTGTGTATGCTTAATAATCAAAATGAAAAGTTTTGGGAATTATTCCAGAGAGAACCACAGGTTTTGCTCTGTGTATTGAGGCCCAAGTTGCACCTCAAGATTGTCGGGATGAATCTATGTCCTGCTAGTTTGCAAGAGGCCCAACTGAAACGAACTTGGGAAATTTCAACACAACTCTGAATTGTAGACTATAAGAAACTAGAGGGGCTGATTTAGCACAGGGCTAAATCGCTGGCTTTGAAAGCAGACCAAGGCAGGCCAGCAGCACGTTTCAATTCCGACTCCCCAAATGTACGCCTCCCTGAACAGGTGCCGGAATGTGGCGACTAACGGCTTTTCACAGTAACTTCATTTGAAGCCGACTTGTGACAATAAGCGATTTTCATTTCATTTTTTCAAACTAATTGGTGTAAAGCAAGATGAGATCAGCTGTGATCGAATGGCGGAGCAGACTCGATGGGCCAAATGACCTAATTCTGCTCCTTGATCTTTTGACCTTATGAAGGAATTTGGCAGCTGTTCTTCAGGAATGGGTGTTCAAACTATTGCATTGTGATCTGCACAATGAGCACAATCAAGGGTTAACAAAGGCAGTACATTTGGATTTGGATTTGATTTATTGTCGCATGTACTGAGGTGCAGTGAAAAATATTGTTCTGAATCCAGGCAGCTCGTTGATACATGAAATAACAAAGGACATTCTCCAAATGCACAATGTAAATACATAGGCACAGGTATCGGGTGAGAATAAGGAGTGTAGTGCTACACAGTACAGAAGATGTGTGAAGAGATCAGTTCAGTCTATAAGAGGGCCATTCAGGAGTCTGGTAACAGTGGGGAAGAAGCTGTTTTGAATCTGTGCGTGTTCTAAGACTTTTGGAAAAAGTTGGAAAAGCGAATAACCTGGTTAGGTGGGGTCTTCATTATGCTGCCCACATGCCAGACTGTGATGCAGCCAAATAGGATGCTTTTTATGGTGTATTTGTAAAAATTGGTAAGAGCCAATGTGGACATGCCGAATTTCTTTAGTTTCCAGAGGAAGTATAGGCGCAGTTGTGCTTTCTTGCTCGTAGTGTCAATGTGGTGGACCAGGACAGATTGCTGGTGATGCGCACACCCAGGAATTTGAAGCTTTCAACCATCTCCACTTCGGCACCATTGATGGAGACAGTGGTGTATATGATACTTTGCTTCCTGAAGTCAATGACCAGCTCTTTAGTTTTGCTGATGTTGAGGAAGAGATTGTTGTTGTTATACCACGTCATTTGGATCTCTAACTCTCTCCTCTACTCTGTCTCATCATTTTTCGAAATCTGAACCATTACGGTTTTGTCATCCGCAAATTTGGAGATGGAGTTGGAGCCATATTTTGCCACACAGTCGTGTGGGCATAGGGAGTATAGTAAGGTGCTACGTACGCAGCCTTGTGGGCCCTGGTATTGAGGACTATCGTGGAGGAAGTGTTCTTGTTCATCCTTACTGATTGTGGTCTATGGGTTAGGAAGTCAAGGATCCAGTTGCAGAGGGAGGAGCCAAGGCCTAGGTTTTGGAGTTTTGATATGGCATCTCTCTGATACTAACAGATGTTGGGATTCAGGATCGGTGAGATACAAAAGGTAACTCTTCAAAAACATTAAGCAAGTGGAAAAGACAAGGAAACACATGTACAATTCAGATTCCTGCATGCTAGTTGAAAGAAGACAGAGAGTGGTAGTTGATGGGAAATGTTCAGAATGGAGTTCAGTTACGAGTGGCGTACCACAAGGATCTGTTCTGGGGCCGTTGCTGTTTGTCATTTTTATAAATGACCTAGAGGAGGGCGCAGAAGGATGGGTGAGTAAATTTGTAGACGACACTAAAGTCGGTGGAGTTGTAGACAGTGCGGAAGGATGTTGCAGGTTACAGAGGGACATAGATAAGCTGCAGAGCTGGGCTGAGAGGTGGCAAATGGAGTTTAATGTGGAGAAGTGTGAGGTGATTCACTTTGGAAAGAATAACAGGAATGCGGAATATTTGGCTAATGGTAAAATTCTTGGTCGTGTGGATGAGCAGAGGGATCTCGGTGTCCATGTACATAGATCCCTGAAAGTTGCCACCCAGGTTGATAGGGTTGTGAAGAAGGCCTATGGTGTGTTGGCCTTTATTGGTAGAGGGATTGAGTTCCGGAGCCATGAGGTCATGTTGCAGTTCAAAAGACAGATTGTCTGTGTCAAGGGGAACATGTGGTTGAAAGTTTAACAGCACTTCACTAAGTCATCAACCTCTGTGATTGGAATGGAGGCAATGTTTTCTATTGACAGCCCAACCCCCAACCCCCAACATTTAGAAGAAGAATGTAAAATTTTCATAGAACATGGTCACCTCCAATTTCCCTCCACATTCACATCCACCCTCCCCACTTTCTGGTATACCACAATCCTTTATCAACACTAGGTCAAAGTCCTGGAACTCTCTACCTATTAGCACCATGGGAACACAACTTCTCAACAGTAGTTTGGGATGTGCAAGGTATATATCGGATCTGGCGGCGCCACTCATATCCACAGAATGGCTTAAGGAACACTTTTTCCTCGACACAATCTTGGACAATTTTTTCCAGTGAAAGATAAATATTCTCCAATGGATATTAATTATGTTTTTCCTTTTTATTTTCCGCCCTTACCCGTTGAACATCCCAGATGCTAAATCAAAAGATTATAATATTAAGGTGTGCTATGATTATGGTGCTTTGACATGTACCTTCACGGAGACAGGATGGAAAGGATATAAGAGGTGGAAATTTCACTCAAATCAGAGGATGCAGCTGGGAATTCAAAGTCATTCAACATTCATAAATTGTGGCAGTGATCAATATAATTGCATGTTGTTATTCAACACTCGTGGGCTGTCAGTTAAAAAGCATTTTCTCATGGATTTCTCTCTTCGCATCATTAAACATAATCTGGAGGTTGGCCAAGCCTTCCTGCCTCTTTGAGATCACTTAGCTATCTGAAGCCAGACAGTCCATGGGTTCACTTAAGTTTTTGATTGTTTAAAGGTGTCTCCTGCCTTAGCAGCGTGGGTTAATGAATGAAGGTCATCTCTCATTTCTAGCTAATAACATGACTGAAGGGAAAGGCAAGGAAGAATAAAAGAGAAGTTTGCATGTTTGTGGAGCATTGAACGACCTCAGGATATCCCAAGGTGCATTGCAGCCAATGAAATAATACTGGGATTTTGCTACATCTAAAATGTGAAAACTCAGAAGCTAACTATATGAACAGCAAGATCCCACAGATAACAATGAGATAATGGCAGGCTAATCTATGTCACTGATCGAGTTGAGCGATAAACACAATAATAATAATAATCTTTATTATTGTCACAAGCAGGCTTACATTAACACTGCAATGAAGATATTGTGAAAAGCTCCCAGTCACCACATTCTGGCGCCTGTTCAGGTACACTGAGGGAGAATTCAGAATGTCCAATTCACCTAACAAACATGTCTTTCGGGACTTGTGGGAGGATGCCGGAACACCCGGACAAAACCCATGCGATCACGAGGAGAATGTGCAGACTCCACACAGACAGTGACCCAAGCCAGAAATCGAACCTGGGACCCTGGCACTGTGAAGCAACTGTGCTAAACCACTGTGCTACCGTGCCATCCAAACACAAGGAAAAAAACCTTTGCTCTTCTCCAAAATAATGCCCGGGAAACTGAGAGGGCCGACCGGTAAGTCTCACCCGAAAGATGACACCTCGGATAGTCCAGCACTTAGTCATTCCCACTGGAGTGCGAGCCTTGTCTTGAGTATGGCATCATGCTTGACCCAGTAACCAAGCATATAGGGCACAATTTACCGGCCGTGTCCCGCTGGAACGTGGCTGGTACTTCCCGGGAGAGGTCTCCCCTGGGATTCCTGATGGCCAGACCATCAGTCTCGCACAGTTAAGTGAGTTTTAAAACCCACTTAGCCGTGCTGACACCAGATCGAACGACCACCTGCCATCTATCGGCCTCGCCGAGGAGACCCCAGCGGAGTGACAATTGGTGCTGGTCTCCGCAAATGGGGACTAGGCGTATTGGCACTTGGCGGGGTTTCCTAGCTGATTAGAGGCCCTTGGGTGGTCGGCCTCTGGTCAGGCTGGCACTGCTGACGCCACATGGGCTTATTGGTACTGCCAGCCTTGCATCTTGATAGTGCCTCCCAGGTGGCACCCTGGTACTGCCAGTGCATACAGATGGCACTGCCAGGCTGCTAGGGGCACTGCCAGTCTGCCAGGCTAGCAATTTGCCTGTGCAGAGATTGAGGCCTGGGGTGCCCTGCTGGCATGTAGTCAGGCACAGGGGGGCTCAAGGACCCCACAACAGGTGAGTTGGGGGCATTGGGGAGGTTATGTTGGGGGGGTCAAGAGATTGGGGCACAATTTTAAAATGGCACCCCAATCTCGCCCTACCCTGGGGAGCTTCCCCTTTCTTGAATAGATCTCAAGTACCCTGCTGTGAAACTAACCACAATGGTTTTAAATATCGAGTATGATTGACAGCTCAGGACCAAATCAAAATCAGTTAAATCCCGTTTACTGAGAAAAAGAAGAACTGAAAGCACTTAACAGCTTTTATGCGGGTCTCTGGTGGGGGGCTGTATTGGGGGAGGGGTTGTGGGGAGTGGAGCACCCTGCGTACTGTGGGGGAGGGTGACTCAGACATTCCCACAGCGGGCAGGATTTGCATTGTGGGGGGAGAGAGACCATGGTGGACCTCAATTTCATGATGCCCGCTTATAATGGCAGCCCATTAGCAGGATCTGTGAGGGAATCCCTTACGATTCCCGCCACGCAGAAATTTGCATGGTAAGGAATACTGGATCGCCTCTGGGCATTGCTCCCAGCACGAGTGGAAATCAGGGGTGTTTCACCTCTGGCAGGAAAACATTTGCGGGATTCTTTGTTTCTGTGACTGGGGGCGGACTTCTCCATTGCCCGATGCCAATATCGTAATTGTTGATCGGGCGGAGAATCCCTGTTTATGACCGAGTCGGGGGCGGCGCCAGTTTTCAGATGCTCCTCCCCCTCCCCGGCATCATCGGCGAGTAAGCCGCACGCCATTGGAACAGCCTCAGTACACTACCCGAAGGCCCTCCCCCAATGCTCAGCCCCCCGATGGGCCGGGTTCCTGACGGCACGGGACATGTGCTCTCAGTTTTCGTGAACCTGGCATGGATGGCGGCTGCGGACTGTGTCTAGCGCCGCCACAGTTGGGGGAGACATTCTGCTAGCCGGGGGAAGCTTCGGCGAGGGCTGGGGAACTGGGGGGGGGGGGGGGGGGCAGGGGTGGCAAGGGGGTGTCCAGAGGTGCAGTATCTGGCAGGTCCAGTCCGCGCACAGCCGCTGCCAGGTTGTAAGATGCGGACCCGGCAATTCTCCAGATGTTTATATTGGGAAGGCAGACGTTTTACGTGGGGCGGCTGCTAGCCCCTCACCGGTCGGAGGATCGGTGCTGGGGCCTTGCCGATTTTTTGGTGTAAACTAGACACTTCCTCCAGACAACAGGTTTGAATCTCCAATTGCCAATGCCAAAATCGCGTCCGGCGATTGGCCAGTGAATTTGTTTTTACGCCAAAATCAGGGGTGGCGTCGTTTTTCGGATGCTCCGGCCTATTAGAAATGACATACAGGAGGAGTACCCCACACACCGTTGGAACAGCCTCACCTGTGGCCCTCCCACCATGCTCCGCCCCCGAGGTCGCGTGTCCTCTCAATTTCCGACGTCGCGTGGCGGCTGCAGACTATGCCTAGCGCAGCCACAGTCGGGGGTGGGGGGAGGGGAGTATTCCACTGGCAGGGGTGCTTCGGCGGGGCCTTACAGGGCGGCACTATCTGGCAGGACGGGTCCACGTGTGGCCAGTGCTATGTTGTAAAGATTATGATGCAGCCGCCGCAGGCTGCATCCGTGCGCTTGCGCGTTCACGGACCCGACCACTCTGCAGGTGTGGCGCAGCTGTTCGCCCGCCCAGCAAGCGGAGCATCAGTGCGGGGGCGCTGCCGACTATTTGGTCGTAAGACCAGACATTCCTTCCGAACGTAGCCGCAAAATCGGCCCTCAGTGTTGAAGCCAATGCAGAATTCCTGGACTTCCACGACAGCAAAACTGGCGCCACACCTGATTGCTTCCGTTACTGTTAAGGGGCTAGCACCTGTGTCGCGTGGAACACAATCAAATCCAATCAAAAATGGAGCGGGGTGTGCCGGGTCCGTGATTGACACTCAGGAGGCTGACAAGCTGCACATACACATTACAATCCCCACGCACACTCAGCCAAGCCAACTGGCCGAATTCCCATCAGCATGAGGGGCTGAATAGCCTACACCTTTCTCCACATTCCCTCCATACAGTCTTGTTGACTAATCTTCACTTTCTGCTATCCATTGCCAGGACTTTGCACTATCCATACGCGCTCATTCGCCAATAACCCTGTGCATTTTCTCCAGATGCAAAATATTCTGACAAGCTAAAATTATTATCAAATATGCTAAAATAATTGCCTCTTCAAAGAATTGCAAAAGGATTTTTGAAGAATGGACCATTATGCTAATCACCATGCCAAATTCTCCTTGAAACGCCCATGCACTTCAGCTGACTCCTGATAATGTGCTGAAAAATACTCCAGGGCACTTTCTCAATTACCAGTATGAAAGCAATTGGTTTATAATTTATGTATCTGTGTTTCATTCTATTTTTATATCTCTGAATAATACAAAGCATCCTCAGTATAACCGCTATATTTTTACAAGTTGACCCTTCCCCCGACCCTTTGTTGATCTGCATTGGCTCAGTTCCGTTGAGGGAATGTTCGACTTTTACTCTGATTTGCAGCTTCAAGTGCCACTCCAAGAGGTGAGAGTCTGATCTCGGCCGACACTCCAGTGCTACACTCGTGGAATAAAAAGCATAATGTCTTTTTAAAAAGGTTGAGAAATTAGCAAATGTCAATGTTGGCATGAGGAACGCAGAACGTTAGCATGCAGGTTCGGCTGGTAATGAAGAAGGCAAATTGCACGTTGGCCTTTATTGCAAGGGGATTGGAGTGCAAGAATAATGAGGCCTTGCTACAGTTGTGCAGGGTTTTGCTGAGTTCACATCTGGGGTACGACTGAACTGGCCCCTGTGATGAGAGGCTGAGTAAATTGGGCTTCAGTTCTCTGGAGTTTAGATTAAAGAGAGACAATCTCATTGAAACCACCAGGGTTCAAGGGGCTCGGAAACAGGATGGAAGCTGGGAGATTGTTTCCGATGGTCGGGGAATCTAAACGCACTGCATTGAGAGATGCGACGGTCAGCAAAGTTCCATTGGCTTTCGGTGGGACTAGAATATCTCGGCGGTTATCATGGTCAGAAAATTGATGCACAAGATGGCACCAGAGCGTGGCGACTCTGCGAGCTCTCTCAAACAGATCCTCTTCCTACATTCCCGTATAACCATACTAATCTCTTAAAACATTATTATAACACTATCACTAACCTCTCTTTTTTATCTTCTCTTACAGGTTTGACGATCCTCCGAGGCCCGTGGAGTAGATCTGATGATCACTCTTGACTCGAGCCAGCTGACCCAATCCGACCTGGAAGCTGATGACGGCCTAACAGGACGTGTGGCCCGACCTCGTTTCGACCCAACCCAGACTTCGGAGCGCCCGACCCAGCCTGGAACCGAAGCCAGTCCCTGGCTGCCCAATCCAGCCCAGCGACCCGACCCAGAGAGGCCAGCCCAGCGACCCAACTTACATATGGATGAAAGAATGAAGAATCCACGTGAAGACCCGACCGGGCCTACTCCAAGGCCCAACCTCAGGAGTGACCAAGGAGGGGGCAGACCACGGGACCCAGCCCAACCTGACTCAGGAAGCCCCTGCCTGCAACCCAAGACCCTGAAACGGCGGAGACCCTACGTGAGAACTCGAACGCGCTGCAAGGTATTTCTGTACTCCCAGAAAGCCGATCCCAACCAGATTGCAAATATGACCCCCGCCCCCGGCAACCCCAATACTGCAACCAGTGCCCAGGACCCTGCCAGACCCAACCCCGGAAACAAAACCAGTGGCCAGGCCCCCGCCAGACCTCAACACTCGACCTATCTCTTGGAGGGAAGTAAGAGACTGCTGTGTGCTCTGTTTCACAGAGATATGGCTCACCCCCGCCTCACTGGACTGTGCCATACAACCTGAAGGCTTCTCAATTCACCGGCTGGACCCACTGCATCATCAGGCAAAGCAAAGGGTGGAGGAGTTTGGCGACCTGGTATAACTGACTATGAAGTGCCATCCGTACTACCTACCACGTGAGTTCACGTCAGCCATTATCACAGCGGTCTACATCCCACCGCAGGCAGAAGTGAAGAAGGCACTGGATGAACTGTACACAGTTATTAACAACAATGAAACGGAACACTCGAAGGCCTTGTTCATCAAGGCCAGGACTTCAACAAGGTCAACCTCAAGAGTGTACTGCCAAAATTCCACCAACATATCTCATGGGGCGACAACACTCTTGACCATTGTTACACAAAAATCAAGGGCGTCTACCGTTCCATCCCCCGACGGCACTTTGGAAAATCAGACCATAAGACTGTGCTCCTTCTCCCGACATACAATCAGAAACTTAAATGGGAGAATCGGGCTAAGAAGGCCGTGCAGTGCTGGTCCGAGGAAACAGAAGAACTCCTACATGACTCCTTGGAGACAGTGGACTGGTCCAGATTTAAGAACTCAGCGACCAACCTAAACAACGATGTCATCACTGTCACAGACTTCATCAGCAAATGTGTGGACGATTGCATGCTAAAGAAAGCAGCAGGTACGTTCCCCAACCAGAAATCATGGCTCAATCGTGAGATTGGATATCCCAAGGTTATGAAAGGCACCAAATAAACCCTGGCCTTTCTTTTATTTCTCAGCACTGCTGTACCTAGCATTTAAAGAATGCACCAAGACTGCATGCATTTACAAGAGCAATGTTTAGAATAAATACCCTGATCGCAAGGAACAGAGCTGGCTCACAGCAGAGTGTCCCACCAATAATAACGTTCAAGCAAGTATGGGTGATAAGGGGTGCAATTCAGCGATCGCGTAACACCCAGGGCGGATCGAGACGTGCCGGTAGAATAGCGAGGGGTGGGAAAAATCGACATTTGTGCTGGGCGTGAACCAGTTTGCAATTCACCCGGCTCGCTCCCAATGGCGAGTTCCGGATCCCCCAAAATGGCGAGAATATCATTAACTCTCAGTTGCATTCATTTCAATCTCATTAACGAGATTGAAGTTGAATGCAGCGGCCTCCCAGGAATTACCCAACTTCCCAGCAGGAAGTCATGCGGCCGTCGTTTAGTACTTCTTTGCAAAAGCGTGAAGCTGTCGCAATGGCCGCTGAGGGGAACTGAGGAGGCGAGTAGCCATTTACATTTCCAGCATGCAGTTCAAGAGCAGCGGAGCTGCTGCCCAGTGTTAAGTGGGGGGGGGGGGGGGGGGGGGGGGGGGGGTGGAGGAGCCCATGGGGGGATGTGGTGGTTGGGGGGAGGGGGGGGGGTTGGAGTTGGCCCTGGTCAGAGGCTAAAGTGTTTCAGGCCAGAAGCCACCCCTGGGCCGGGGAGGTAAGGGTTTTACATCCGTGAGGTCTTCAAGCCATCTTTAAGTATTGTGGACATCCATAACAGGGGCTACCACAGCTGCAGCCTGTCTCTCCCACCAAACAGTTCCAGGACAGAGCCCTGCTACAGCTTCTGTCCTGAAAGTCAATTTAGCTCCCTCTTCACAGCTAGCCTTCACAGCTGAAGGATATTTCAAATGAGGAATTAGCCGTGTTAGTTGTGATGGCACTTCATGAACATAGGAACTCGGAGCAGGAGTAGGCCATCTGGCCCCTCGAGCCTGCTCCGCCATTCAATGAGATCATGGCTGATCTTTTGTGGACTCAGCTCCACTTTCCGGCCCGAACACCACAACCCTTAATCCCTTTATTCTTCAAAAAACTATCTATCTTTACCTTAAAAACATTTAATGAAGGAGCCTCAACTGCTTCACTGGGCAAGGAATTCCATAGATTCACAACCCTTTGGGTGAAGAAGTTCCTCCTAAGCTCAGCCCTAAGGTTGTGGTTGTGTGGTTGTGACTGCAGGTTGTGTTTGCTGCTTGCTCCCGCTGGTGAATGCAGATGCCTGGATGCTGCTGTTACTGTTTCCTTCCCTTTCTCATAAAATAGAATCACTCCAGTGCAGAAGGAGGCCATTGGGCCCATTATGTCAGCACCAACCCACCGAAAGAGTGCCCTAATCAGGCACCCACCCTATCCCTGCTACCCCATCCAACCCGCACATCCTGGGCACTAAGGGGCAATTTAGCATGGCCAATGCACCTAAGTTACACTTCCTTGGACTATGGAAGAAAACCGGAACCAGAGGAAACACACGCAGACATGGGAAGAAAGTATAAGATCCATATAGACAGTCACCCAAGACTGGAATTAAACCTGGGTTCCTGGCGCTGTGAGGCAGCAGTGCTAACCACTGTGCCACCGTGCCACCCTGTAGCCGGAAAGAAGAACACTTTTTTCTGAGATTTGTGGGTCCTGGAACATGGGGCTCAGGGGAATGTATGAGTCCGGAAAGCAATCCGGTTTGAAGCAAGAAGGCACTGCAGGACCTGGTGCGCGGCATTGCTCCAAATTAGCCACCGGCTAACGCTGTTGAAGAAATGCTTTCGCAGATTGCTGATGCTTTTGTTGCTGGTGTGGTGAGTGCTCCGTGTGACTGGCACGTCACGACGGGTTAAACACGCTGGAAGTCAGAGATGTTCAACTGCACCTTGAGCTCCGGTGGAATATGTGGATGCCAGGGTTTGGTTTTAGTGAGATTCGGCTGTATGCGAGGATGTGCACAACTTGGCTCCTGGATGGAGAATTTGCACTGATATGTGGAACAAGTCAGAGATTGATGGACAGATCATTTCTACGACAAGGTTCTGGACATGAGAACACATTCTCAGGCTTATCCTCCATTTCTGTTGAAGAACCAGCGAGGGGCGATACCGTGTGTTTGCTTATTTTGTGAAAATGTGCTGATACCTTTGTACTGTTACCAATATGCAACGGTGATGTATCCTTGTAGTTGAATGGTTAGTGTGATTTGTGGAATGTTAAGTAGTTGATTTTCTAATCTTTGTTAGCGTTAGCTGTAAACAGAACCTTCTCCCTACCAAGTGCGTCTTCGAGGGTACATGTGCCCTGTCTCAGAGGATGATGTCCAGCAAACTTTGAAGCCTGAACAGTGTGCCTGAATTCTCGGAGTGTCAGCACTATAGAGGCAGCTACCAGCAATCAAACACTAAAGAGCTGGGCTTCACCACTGAGGAACTTCTCACGGCCAAAGGGTAGGTCAGGGGGAGATCACCTGTGCATGTTCTCCCTAATGTTCCCAGCAGAGGTCTGGGGTCTAAGGTCTCTTGATGCGGCCGGAGTGTGAAGAGCAAGGTTCATGTGGTGAATGAGATTCACACGGTATTATAATCTGTATATATATGTATCAATATTGTAAGTGCAGTTGCACTACCTGACCACCAGGGGGAGTAGCTCTGGGAGTACTCGAGAGTTTGTACTGGGCTCCTCCCTTGGCTCCTCCCAGGACTCCTCCCCCTGGAGCTGCTGTATAAAGATCCGTGCCACAGGGTCAGCCAGCCAGTTCACCGAAAGTTCAACGGCTAACTGGCTGGCTCTGTTGTAAGTATATTAAAACCGCTATTCTAACCCTACAAGCACGTGTCCGTAGAATTGATGGTTCCATCAGTTTGTCAGCCCAAGTGGCTCATTGAATGACACTCTGAGAGAAGGAAGGACAGTCACGGTAAGGATGGGGGAGGTTTGGGAGATTTGGGGGTCCCAGGGTGGAAGCCCTAACTGATTGTTGTTCTCTCTCTCTTTTCCATTCCTTACAGATAAAACAATGTTTGCTCGAGTTAATCCCAGGGAGGCTGGCTTTGCGTTGCTTGTGGCTGCCAAGATGCTGGAGTTTGAGGAGGGACCCAGATGGGAGGGCCAGCGATGGCCCAAGCCGTACAGGCATCATTGGTCATTCAATGAGCTGGCGGACCATGTGCCGCAGAAGACTGCATCTCAGCAGTGCCACGTCCTCGCAGGCGCAGCACCCCATAGAGGAGGAGGACATACCCACTCCTGGTGGCTGTGAAGGTCACTGAAGCCCTAAGCATTCCACGCCTCGAGCGGGGACCTGTAGCATGCACAGTCATGCATCCGGGAGGTGACGGATGCTCTGTATGCCCGGCTATCAGACAATAACCCCTGATAAGGCCCACCAAGATGCCAGGGCAGCAGGTCGTGGCACCATCGCTGTGATGCCCCAGGTCTAGGGAGTGCCCGATAGCATGCATCTCGCCCTGCAAGCACCGGGGAATGGAAGGAGTGGCTAATATTAACAGAATGTTCAGATCGTGTGCGACCACCGGTCCCAGATCATTCACATGTGCGCCCGTTACTCTACGAGCGTGCATGACAGCTACATCCTGGGGCACTCTTAGATGATAGGTTGGCTTGTGGGGGAAAACGGATACCCACCGATATCACCTACTGAGGTGTATTTCTCTGCTCTCCTCGGGCAACCCTGATTTCCAGGGGCCATTTCTCATAGGCGGTGAGAACTCAAATCTCAGGGATTCCACCCGCCCCCCGATTTGGCTCTTTCCCTTTCATTATGGGCTATCTTCTCCTGCAGGGCCGAAGAGAGGGCATTGTGAGCCACACCCTTGCGTCAGGGGGATCTATAGCAGATGGCATGTGTGGGCACTGCACCTGGACATAAAGGGGTTGTGATGGTGGGTGCCAGGTGGTTCTGAGGAAATAGCACGGAGATCGGATGTGGGGAGGGTACGACGTTTCATCCAGTCGTTTGCGGGGCAGGGGACTTTGATAATCTGAGAGGTGGCAGGCAGAACTGATGCCAGGAGAGTGGTGGTAACAACCTTGCAGCTCATTGTCTTCTTCCGACATTGTACGGGAAGCTCATGGCTCATTTTTGGTTCTGAGTGCTGTTGTATATGGGTCGCGATCTAGCCAACTCAGCCATCGAGAAACACCCCACCAAACGTGCCCCAAACCGGACTTTGACATTGTTCCTTTGAATCACGCCCATGGTTACAAACAACAAGCAATAATATCAGACACTCCTGCTGGAATGAGGAATGGAAGGAGATTTAAATGTGAACAAATTATCAGTTATTGACTGAAAACATGTGTTGCCTTTGACATTCAGCCTGCAAATTCAGGAGAGGGAGGTGAGTTTGCTGTGCCATGTCCAGTATCGCGGCAAACTGAAGCACGAGAGGAGACTCATCTGGGGCACAAATGCTGGCAGAGACCTGTTGGGCCAAACAGGAGTGTGTGCGCTGGGAGCAAGCAGGCAACACGCACAGGCAAAGTTCCCTTTAAGGTACTCGCATGATTCCTAAGTGCTGGGTTGACATCCAATGGTGCAATGGCATCTGGATGAAGGGGCCACCAGATCAGTGGTCCCATTGCAGCCTCTGAGATTGGGTTTGAATCCCAGTCCATGCTGTAAAATGTGCACAGGATAAAATCAATCTCACAAGTGAAGGACCGCAATTAATAGAAGGCACATCAACAGACAATTTTGACGGGAGCAAAAATAAATACAATTGCAGATTTCATTCCAAAAACATTAGTGAAAAAGCCATGCAATAAGGACACAGTGCGACTTATTCAACCAACATAAATCAGTTGGCAGATGATTCGTACACAGACTTTACATGGCTCACGACCCTGTTCTTGTCTATCACCAGGACCAGGGCCACACGAGCTGGGTACACACACATTGTTCTGGTGCCTCTGGCAACTGGTGCAATCTATCGAAATGCCAGCTCACGCAAAACCTTCGCTTTTCACAGCCTGCTTGAACACAGTTTATCTTTTATTCATTGTTCGGCGGACACACTGGGCTGTCAAGGATGTGATGCTCCTGTCAGTGAAGCAGTGTGTTGTGCTTTGTCAAACTCGTCAATCGCACCTGTTGGCTTTGTGTGTACGTTTGCATACGCTGAAATTCCAGTGCGGCTTATTTATGAGCCAGATTTGTTGCTTCAACGATAAGCCCAAATAATATACATAGCCCACCCTGCGTGTCTTGTTATTCACCCTGGGGTAACAAGGACTGCAACACGATGCAGATAAATGATAAAGCAGACACCAAACGTAGGCGTTGGTTCAATAAAATTTATTGAACTTCAGTAACGAAGCACACAGCTGCCTATGGGTTGACTATCTACTACTCTATGTAAACCAACTCTAACTATCTAGACCAGGCTAGCTCTGATCCACATATAGAAGGTGTTGAATGATTTGTACACCCTGACTGTCACTGCAGTTGTCACCAGTGGAAAGAGGCAGAGTTCAAAGCCTTGTGTTTTATAGTTGGAAGTCCCCCTCTGGTGTTCTGTCTAGTGATTGGTCGTGTTCTGTTCTGCATGTTGATTGGCTCACCTGGGTGTCTGTCACTGCCTGCTTTTACCTCACGATGTGTATGGGTGCATATTAAGACACCGCGGACAACAGTTATTCAGTGAACCCTTGGGCTGGATTCTTCAGCTGGCCCGCTGCAAGATTGCCACGGATGGGATGACAACCGTGTAAAGGTGCGTTGACCTCGTGGGCGGGGAGTGTGGTGGGGGATTTTACGGTCGGTGGGCGGGCGTAACCAATGAATAGCACCCCTTGTCTTTTGAACATCAATTACTTTTATAACACCCAGTACAGATGGAATTAACCCGAGAGAATAATTAGGATAATTGGTCTTGGTATAACATTATATTTCGACTGCTGACTTGCTGATTGATGTGATTTGAGTTAAGTTAAAGGTAAAGGGATGGATTCTCCATTTCTCAACGCTGGTATCGGGATTCCCAATCGTGCACACAATGGCAGGTCGCCCCAAAATGGAAGCGACCTATTGTAGTGCCGGCTTCAGAGAACTACCCACCCGTGCAGGCGGCTCCTTGTTAATTGCGATTTGCGTGTATTTAAATATGATTAATAATATTATTGTCACAAGTAGGCTTACATCAACACTTCAGTGAAGTTACTGTGAAAAGCTCCTCGTCACCACACTCCAATGAATGTTTGGATACACAGAGGGAGAATGTCCAAATTCACCGAATCAGCACGTCTTTCAGGACATAGAACATAGAACACAGGCCCTTCGGCCCTCGATGTTGTGCCGAGCAATGATCACCCCACTTAAACCCACGTAACCCGTAACCCAACAATCCCCCCATTAACCTTACACTACGGGCAATTTAGCATGGCCAATCCACCTAACCCACACATCTTTGGACTGTGGGAGGAAACCGGAGCACCCGGAGGAAACCCACGCACACACGGGGAGGACGTGCAGACTCCACACAGACAGTGACCCAGCCGGGAATCGAACCTGGGACCCTGGAGCTGTGAAGCATTGATGCTAACCACCATGCTACCGTGAGGCCCTCAGGACTTGTGGGATGAAACCGGAAGAATTGACTGGAAGCCCGATTCTTTCTCCACCCCCACCCTTTGAGACATCCCTTGCTGCATAAATTCATTTAAAACCATCCCCTTGCTGCAACGTAAAGGCTCCTGCCTATTGAGACCTCTGACAGTATCCTGTAAATGCTCTGGTCATGTAGAAACCAAACCAGCACACCTACCAGGACAGCTGACCAGCTCCCTGTCACAACCTGTGTGTTAAACCCAGGCTCCACATCGAACTGTAGCGAAGGTCCCAGCAAACACACACATCCCTCGCTCACCCCAATCTGTTGGACCTGCCTGCACACCAGGATCTTAGCACGGGGACGAATGGCTGCACAATATGAACGTCTCCACCATACAACCAGTTGCCACCCTTCTGGCGGGAGAGCACAAGGCTCACCCATTGAGGAGGCCCACAGTGGAGCACACTGGGAGAAACAGGACAGGGGCCACAGAGCATATCTGTAACATCGGTTTCTGCAGCCACCAGTACCTCTGTTGGCTGGGATAGGTGGTGAGGATAGAGACTCCCCACATCACAGGCCAGGCTCCAGTCACTGATGGTGAAATGGGTACAGTGCGCATGACATCATCTCGAAGGGGGCGATGGTGGGACACGTTGAGGGTGATCAGGAGTACAACTCAAGGTGACCATGTAATCTGCTGGCATTGGATGGTCAACGGAATCCTCATCTTGCTCAAATTCTGTGTCTTTTCCCATCCCCTCCCCCTCCCCCATGCCAGATGGTGGCACACCTGACACCACAAGAGTTAGGAGGTGGGCACCCGCCCCGGTGGCTGTCAAGATGACGGCTGCCGTGAACCTTTATGCCTCTGACTCAATCCAGGGCTCGAGCGGGGACCTGTGTTGGATCTCGCAAATGTTCCCACACAGGTGCAATTCATGTTGGCATGAATGCCCTACACACCCAAATATCAGATTACATCACCTTCAACCTGGGCCAGGCCCTCCAGGATGCCCGGGCAGTAGGAATTGCAACCGTCAGTGGCACAGCACAGGTCCAGAGGAAGATCCATGGCACGCACATTACCCTCCGAACACTAGTTCGATGGAGTGCCCTTCATCAATATGATGGACTTCCACTCTATGAATGTGCAGTTGATGTGCGACCACCAACTGCATATCATACATGTCTGCAACCGATTCCAGGCAGCGTGCACAGTGCTTACATCCTGGTGCACCCGTCGGTTCATGGCACCTTCGAGGTGCTCCCTCGGGTGTGGGGCTAACAAGTGGGCAACAAGGCTTACCCACTGAGGTCTTGGCTGATGACCCTGTGCAGAGGCCCCAGACTGAGACAGAGAAATGTTATAACAATGCTGATGCAGTCTTTGAGGCGTGTATCGGCATTCTGAAGATGCTCTTCTGCTGCATGGACCGCTGTGATGAGGCTCTCCAATATAGCCCCCAGGTGATCTTAAGCATCATGGTGGCCTACCGCATGCTCTATACCATCCCGCAGCAGAGAGATGATACACTGGAGGAGGAGGAAGAACGCCAGGCCTCACTTGATGAGGATGGCTTCCACGAAGACCCGGGTGTGGAACCGGAGCAGGTACAGCAGGCCACCTAACGTGTGGCCACCACACAGGGGACAACCTCACCACCTCCCAACTTACCAACTTGGAGACCTGACCATCAGCAGATCCACCAGATCCCAGCTTTTCCCCACCCCCCTTACTTCAAACTGTCCCCCCCCCCACCAACAAAATCCCTAACCCCTTCCCTCTCTCTCAGTCCTTCACTATACCCTCCCCCTAGCCTTCCACTCCTTCCCACTACCATCGCTCCCCCCCTCCCCCCCTGATGTCATACCAGCATCACTACAGGGTGTTGGCCCTGGCCAGGCAGTAGCAGTGGGTCTCGTTCATGGGATGTAGGACGATGATGATGACTCGCTGTGAGATGAGCTCTGCTGATCCTCGTTATCTGACAAAGTCTGCCTTCTGTATTTAAGATAACATTCCACTGTCCACCCGAATGAGCCCTGCATTTGTGATGGCGATTCCTTCTCACGGGGCTAAATATGTTGGTTGTGTTGGCGGGAGATGGTGAATGGTTAGGGCTCACTCATTGGGAATGAAGTCATACGAGGTGGCCTCACACTGCTGCCCCCGTGCCCTGCCACTTTTCGGTGAGGATGTAACCATGTGGGACCTTCGTATGTCATGGGTGTCTTGGGCACTCCCCCCACATCCAGCCAACCCAGGCACCACGTAACACCCACCCCCGGCCCATCCTTCACACTTGTTAGACAGAGGTTAGAGACAGAATGGACTGATGGTGTAAAAGTGTTTAATGATGAGCATTTGCAACATGTGTGCACCTCCCCGTTACTATCGACACCCTACTACACCCGTTCCAACTTAAGGGTCATCTGTCTTTCTCATCTTTTGTGGCTTAGCGCTTCCTCTAGGTGTTACCCCAGGCAACACATCAGAAGTGGAGGCAGACGGCTGTTTGTCTCTCCCTTTGCCCTGTGATGCCTTTGGCAGGCGTCCTCTGGAGGGCCTGAACCTGGATAGGCCCTGCTGATTTTTGGATGTCACAGGTAACAGTGTGTCGCCTGTTCTGCCCACTGCCCACCAAAGGTGCCAGTCTCAGGTGGGGAATTTGAAAGGGTTGAGGTATTCCTGCCGGGATGGACCCTATCACTTCCTTCTCCCTTGGGGCACTCACTGGCCCCCGGGCTACTCCATGGGATGGAGGGGATACCAGAATGAGCTCTGGAGGCCCCACCGTCACCTGGCTCTGCCAGTCTGGGAGGCCGGCCCTTGTCTGAGCTCTGGGATTGATGCCCTGAGCCATGGTGCACTGAGACTGGTACATGCCCCTCAGTGACCAGAGCTATGCACCTCATTGCCTCAGACACGTCCCTCTGTGACTGTGTCATGTCCCTCAGTACCTCGGGCACCTCCCTGTGTCTGGTTATGATCCTCCAGTGTGTGGCCAATGATTTTGATGCCCTCAGTCACTATCCTTTGTGAACGGGTCAAGCTCTGGAGCATGCAGCAACCATCCGGAAACTCAACATCTGTCTGGGTGACAGTTGTTCTCTGGGATCGGAGAGCTCTCCAACCATCCACTGCCTCGGGAGTCCTTGCCTTCAGCTGATGTGACGCAGCATGTGTATGGTGCTCAACCGTAGGGTGACCCAGGAGCCTGATCACTAACATTACCCACTGAGGTGATAGTCTCTGGGATGGTGGATGTTTCAGGGGAAAGCAGTGCTGAGACGCCGGTATCTTCCCCAAAGTCTTTCCCGGATGGTCTGGCCTCATCTGATAGGAATCCTGCAGGACAAAAGACATGGTTTGATATCTTGGGAAGGACTGGTCTGTGGGAGAGGGGTGATTCACTTGCTATCGGACATCTGCGTTGCAGTGGACTCTCAGTTGCTTGGCGCATGCCGAACTCCATTTCAATCATTTCCTTTCCTCGGCCTCCCTTGAATGTCGCAGGGCGCCTTTCCTCAGTGCGGTTGTGGACCCGAATATCTAGGATGCCCCCCCTCGTCCTCTTGGACTCCCAGCAATTATGGTCCATTTTCTTCTTGGAAACACAGAAAACACATAGTGAGATGCTGGAACACAAGCTTTGGGAAGGATTTGTAGCTGGTAGCATATGTGTGCAGAGCTCCTGGCCAAAGAGGACAATACATGTGTTGGGGGTTCATGGAGGGTGGGTTGTAAGGAAGATGGAAGCTGATAGAATGTTGCTGGACTCCAGGGGATTGGGCGTAGATGTGAGGAGTGATGGACTGGAATGATGCCAGGGGTTCAGAGGTGGTGACTCAAGCAAGATTATCAAAGGAGGTCATTACCTGTCTTCCGGTATCGCATGCTGTCCTCTTGGTGATACCAGCACTCGCAGCCTCTGCTACCCCGTCCTCTGTCCCTCCGCTCCTCAACGGTGTCCAACAAACGTTAACTTTCAGTTTCCCGAAACCTTGGTGCTGGCTTTCGAGCAGCCATCTTCCTGGCTGGAATGACAGTCTGTTCTGAGTCTGTTCTGGAACTTAAAAGCTGCTCCAGTTAATCAGACTCTGAATTGAATTGGCTCTTTTGCTTGACATGGATCACTCCTCACCGCTGCTGCTAACGACAGCATGCAGTTACTGCGATTGACCACTGGCGGCAGCACTTTGTCTCCAGAATGGAGAATCCAGGTCAAAAACGAGCGAATGAGCTAACAGTGAATAAAAGTGTAATGCCACTGTCACATATGAAGTAAATGGATTAAAATATCTGTCAGAGTAACAAAGGAAATTTAAATGAATGTGTTTTCACCATTCACTATGGTACCGCAGAGTTCCTGAAAAGTGCGATGGTAACTCCTGAGGCAGCAGTTTTGAGACCCAAAAAACATTAAACTATTTTGCTGAATTTAAAATGACAATTATAACCCTCAGAGCATTAAATGTCCTTTGTAGCATTTCAAATTTGCATGATTTGTTACATTTTAAAAGACCAGATCTAAAAATAAATGTATTTTAACACAGCCTCAGTTAGTCTGTTCATGTTCTGTCGAAACATTCTGCTTGCATCTGTAAAACTAAATGTGCCCCTACATTGTATCCTCTGAAAACAAGGCTTTTTTTCAATTTACTGGCTGGAAACCCCTAGACTATGACATTATGCAGAATGTCTAGAATATAAAGGGTTAATGCAATATCATAATTAACCACTAGATGGAGCTAAATGCAGAACGAGATAAAGCACTGATTCTCAGGCTTCTGGGCGAAGGCTGGAGAGTGCAGAGGAGAGGTCGAGAGAGTGCAGGGTACAGTTATAGGTAGAGTTTAGTGTAGAGACAAGTTAGTAGAGTGTAGATTGTAGATTACTAGATTATTGATTGCTGTAGGAGTAAATGGTCGGCTTTAATAAGTAGTGTAATAAATATTAGCTTTTGTCATATGAGAGTACCTTTAAGAAATGGGTGTTTATAAATGGGTGTGTATATAAATATCTGTTGTGCGAGTACCTTTAAGAAATGGGTGTTTACTACTGCAGTGATGTCAGAGAGTGGGTGGAGCTGGGCTGTCTGTCAGCTTTTTACTTTTGTTTTAGGGTGCTTGCTGTAGGTGTTTGCTGTAGGGTGTGTTTTAGTTTTGTTTTATTGTTGGAGCTGAAGCCAGACAGAGCAGGTGTACTGTTGATCTCTCTGCCATCACAAGACTATCTCTTGATCATTTGGTGAATTCAGAATTATAAATGTTCTCAGTAGTGAATGTAAACCTAAAGTGCTTCTGTTGAAAGGTGTTTCTTCTGTCATCTGGATGTTGATTGGGAAGTTATTAAGGATTACTTAGTGTTGTATTCTTTGGGGGTTGTATTTGAATTGTTGGTTACTAAGATGTTCACTGTATGTTTTAAAAAGGTTAACTTGAGTATATAGAATAAACATCGTTTTGCTTTTAAAAAATACTTTTAAATTTCTGCTGTACCACACCTGTAGAGTGGGCCGTGTGCTCCCCATACCACAATCTATTAAAGTTATGGGTCAGGGGCACTCCATGATACACTTTGTGGTTCTCTAAACCCTGGCCCACAACACTTTGTTATTGAATTTAGCTTCTGTGGTCTTTGCGAACACTACGACATCCATCCTGATATTAAGAATCACAAAGAACACCACATGGAACCATGTTTTGGTACCAGCCATCTGTTCTTAAAAATATGCAGTTAGTCTGGAAAGTCAGATTAGCTTCTAAGAAGAAACAAAGAACAATCACGCCACTCAAAGTCAGCACCAAGTTACTGATCGTAAAATGGATATAAAGTACAGAGTGTAAAAATGAAGGAAACGAATAAAAATGGTTTGCTTCAAATTCTGATTCCTCTAAATATACTCTGTAAGAGATCTTCATGGTATCGTCACAGTATCTTCATAGGCAGCAATGTTGCTTCACAGCACCAGGGTCCCAGGTTCGATTTCCGGCTTGTCTGTGCGGAGTCTGCACGTTCTCCTCGTGATCGCATGGGTTTCGTCCGTGCGTTCCGGTTCCCTCCCACAAGTCCTGAAAGACGTACTGTTAGGTAATTTGGACATTCTCAAATCTCCCTCCGTGTACCCGAAAAGGCGCCGGGATGTGGCTGATGATGATAAGACAACACTTCAACTATCAGACCTAATAAAGGATTGGACAGTCACATGTAAGAGTCCAATGTTAATAGATCTGATGTTCAATTTAAGCTGGATACAGGCGCACATGCAAACTTGATAACAGAGGCAGATCTGAAACTGGTAAATAAGTTTCCAAAGATTAGGAAGTCCAACTTTCAGCTGACAGACTACAACGGGAACGCAATTGCAACAAAAGGTTCCTGCTGCCTCACAGTACGGAACTGTGACATCTGCCTACCATTAGAATTTGAAATTGGTGATGCTACGAAATCATCATTAATTGGTGTAGATGCATGCATCCAATTAAATTTGGTGCCAAGAAATCAGACTGCCAACACATCTCAGCATGAAGCTGAGGGCAAAGATCCTGTTTGTAGCAGATGCATTGTCAAGAGCTACGAGTTACAATGATGAGAAAGCTTCAGAAGTTATACTAAATGTAGAAGCGCAAGCCATGTAAATGTAAACTTTGTATTGAACTTAGCTTCTGTGGTCTTTGTGAGCACTACGACATCCATCCTGATAATAGGAATCACAAAGAACACCACATATTCAATTTCCAAAAAAGTGACTGAAGACACATTCAGTGACTTGGGAACAGAGTCGAAGATGAGTTCACATTGTAACTTCAAAATTCCCCAAACCATTGAGATGAAAACAACTGTCTGGAAAATCAGAACAGGAATAATGACCTTGAAAGAGCTTGAATGGGGTCATGTATCTCATCAGCAAAGCATCCAGCCTGGATACTTAGCTGGATGGAGACAAACCATGAGACATAATCGCTTGGTGTCCTTGGGACTCTAGATGAGTGAGGAATTTCCAATCATGATCTAATCAAGCCACAAGTAGAATACACTGGCCAAGCCCTTATTTGGATCACTGGACTGTTGAAGGTCATGCGACAAGCCAACATCAATGACAAGCCAACCCTTTTGTGTGCGCTAATGAAACACCTTTATTCAAGAAAGGAAGGAGGCAGGATGTACGAAACTACAGCTCAGTTAGCCTAACATCTTTCATCCGCTTTGAAGAAGGCTATGGCACAATACTTTGAAAATCACAATGTGATCAGGCAGCACAAAGCTTTATGAACGGGAAATTATGTGTAACCAATCTACTAAAATGTTTTGATGAAATAAAGTGCACTTTGGATTTTATTTATTGTCACGTGTACCGAGGTACAGTGAAAAGTATTTTTCTGCGAGCAGCCTGCTGCAATGTTCCAGCAAAGCCCAACGCCAATTGGAGGAACGGCGCCTCGTCTTTCAATTCGGCACATTGCAGCCTTTCAGCACTCAACATTGAGTTCACAAGATTTTGGCTGTGAACTGTCTCCTCCAAGTGGAACCCATTTTTTATGTCCAAAACATTGGAAACAAACATAGAAACAGACATAGAAACTAGAAGCAGGACGAGACCATTCAGCCCTTCAGCCTGCTCTGCCATTCATTATGATCATGGTTGATCATCAAGTTCAATAGCCTGATCCAGCATCCCCCCACCCTATATCCCTTGATCCCTTGAGCTCCAAACACTTTTTCTAATTCTTTCTTCAAATTGCACAACATTTTGGCATCAATTACTTTCTAAGGTAGCAAATTCCACACATTTACTACTCTCTGGGTGAACAAATTTGTGCTCACTTCAGTCCGAAAAGGTTTACCTCTTATCCTAAAACTGTGAGCCCAAGTTCTGGACTCCCCCACCACCAGGAACATTCTTTCTGAATCTATCCTGTCTAATCCTTTTAGAATTTTATAAGTTTATTTGAGATCCCCCCTCATTCTTCTAAACTCCAATGAATATAATCGTATCCGATTAATTGACGTATTAAATGATCATTTGACTTTCAGTCGCAATGCAAGCCACAGCACCCTCCCTCTTCACTGGGCCATCTATCACTTAGGTTTTGCTTGCACTGAACACTAACCTTTATTCTCTCATTAACACATTCTGCTATCTTACCTTGATGCAACTACTGAAACCTTCACACCGCCATTAATGCTTCCTGTCTTATGACTTACACGTTGTTGTTGCAATCTATCCTAGCTCCCACCAACTACTGACTTTCTACTCTGCTCCAGCCGCTCCACCCCCCCTTATACAGTATAATATGGGCAGCACGGTAGCACAGTGGCTCGTACTGTTGCTTCACACATGCCAGGGACCCAGTTCGATTCCCGGCTTCGGTCATTGCCTGTGCTGAGTCGGTACATTCTCCCCGTGTCTGCGTGGGTTTCTTCCGGGTGCTCTATTATTCCTCCCACAAGTGCTGAAAGATGTGCTTGTTAGGTGAATTGAACATCCTCAATTCTCCCTCAGTGTACCTGAACAGGCACCAGAATGTGACGACTAGGGACTTTTCACAGTAACTTCATTGCAGTGTAAGCCTACTTGTGACAATAATTTTTTTTAATTTTTTTTTTATAAATTTAGATTAGCCAATTATTTTTTCCAATTAAGGGGCAATTTAGCGCGGCCAATCCACCGACTCTGCACATTTTTTGGGTTGTGGGGGCGAAACCCACGCAGACACGGGGAGAACGTGCAAACTCCACACCGACAGTGACCCAGAGCCGGGATAGAACCTGGGACCTCAGCGCCGTGAGGCGGTTGTGCTAACCACTAGGCCACCGTGCTGCCCCTACTTGTGACAATAATAAAGATTATTATTGTTATGATGAATGCATTCGCAAAGCTGTTCCAACTTCTTTTCATGCTTTCAAGTTGGCATGGGTAGGCCAAATGATCACTTCCGTGCTCTAAGATTCTATTAACATAGGCAACAGCTGGCGCACCCTCAAGCTGCAGATCTGCCGACAGCCCTGCTTCATCTACTTTCGGTAAAGTCAGTCAAACAAACAGCCAACTGGGCAGCATCAGGCCTTCCCTGATATCAAGGACCCCAGGGATAGAATCTCACCTGCTTAGAGCTGCCAGAAATCAGAGGCAGCAATGGCAAGGGGCTGGCTCTTGGCAAATCCCCTCTTCCTTAAATTGGGTCCTTTTGATTAGACACAAAGTGCCTTTGAATGAGTAACTCCCCTTGGAAGCGCACAGACTGCCTACAACAACCCATAAGGAACCTGTCGTTAATGAAGATTAATTTAATAACATATTTACAGTAGTCTGCGTAATGCAGCATTTCACTCCCAGTGCAATCCAAGCTGGGAGGACTTGAGTTGGGCCGGCTTTTATACCTTGCTCATGAAAATGAAAATGAAATGAAAATTGCTTATTGTCACGAGTAGGCTTCAAATGAAGTTACTGTGAAAAGCCCCTAGTCACCACATTCCGGCACCTGTTCGGGGAGGCTGTTACGGGAATGTGCCCCAGGTGGTGGCCTCTGCCCCTACCTCGAGAGCTCGTACTTCATGGGTCCCACAGGGAGAACAATGATTTTTTCCCCCATGGTTTTCATGGGGATTATGACACTATCCTAACAGGGCTTACTTTTCATTAATTGACCACTTAAGGGACTGAACTGATGATAGGGGTCGTGGCGGTAAAGGTTATCCACGGGTCTTCCCACCCTAAACTTAACCGGGATATAAGTGGGAATGTCATAGAATCCTGAACACAATATAAAAGGCTAATATATGTAAACATATAATCGACATCATCAGTGACATGATAATCGAATAACAGAGCATGGAGAGAGGTAGTTCTATCTGGAGACTCGTACTGATTCTACACTGCACATAGTTTGCATAATGTTCTGTGAAAGATAGATTCACTGACAGCATCACCCCCAGCATTATCCGTAAGTCGAGGACAACGACCACCACATCTTAGAGCAAAACAACAGAAACAGGACCACCTGCCAGGATTGCACGCCATCAAACTCACCACGCGGGAATTCCATCCCAGTTTTAAATCAGCAGTTTAATGATTTTATGAAATTAGGCACAGGTGACTAAAATTTTATATTTTTTTACACAGACCACTGAGAATGTCCAGCCTACCAAATGCCTCTAAAGGTTACACTTGGGCAAATACAACCCCACTGGACAGGAAAGGTAACAATAGGAAGCTAAGTGTGTTCTTCACCCGTTGTCTGAGGGGAGTTATTCCACCAATCCACCTGCACTTAGCTGAACTGGAGCACTGTGCAGTTTTCCAGCGGAAGATTTTGTGGAGTCAAAAATATTCTGGAGAATGAACTGACAGTTTCACCCTCGGCCTATTCCAAAATCCATTCCTGTTCACATACACTCTCATCTGAGAGAAAGACATGCTCCCATGTAGACAGTTGGCTGCTAATGAGAGCCCTCAGGCAGAGTTAGATCGTACCTTCTTGCTTCGATTGCTGGAGCTCACTATATTTGCTTTGTAGCTAGTGTATCAGTGACATCAAAAGACCAAGTGCATGCCATTCCCAATGATTGTTTCTTTGTTTATTGAAGTGAAAGTTTTCTCTACCCTCCTCCAAGCTTGCAGCAGATACAACCTTGAGTGTGGAATAATTCCACTTCTATCGGCCGTTCTGACTGGCATCTTTGCAACCTCGTCCAAATCTTCGAGATCCCCTTTCATGCCTCTGCACAAATAGCCGTCATGCCACCAGGTGCTCAGCTCTGGAAACCCCTTCCTAAACTCCCCTCTCTCCCGACCACCCTCCCCTCCTAGACTTCCTACACTGCAGAAGGCCCATCGAGACTGCATCAATTCTCTGAAAGAGCACCCGACCGAGGTTCACTCCTTTGCAACCCCGTAACTCTACCTAACCATTTGGACACTGAGGGGTAATTTAGCATGGACAATCCACCTAATCTGGGAGACACTGGGAGAACGTACAAACTCCACATGTGCTGTGAGGCATCACTGCTAACCACTGTGCCACCGTGCTGCTCCACAGGCCCCACATATTATAAGATGCTAATTAAAAATGTCCTCTTTAATCAAGCACTTGATGACTGGTCCTAATATACACTCATGTGGGACAGTGTCACATTTGTTCGATAACGCTTCTGTTCTTGTAATAAGAATTTTATTTTATGAATAATTTTTATTAGTGTCACAAGTAGGCTTATACTAACACTGCAATGATGTTACTGTGAAAATCCCCTAGTCGCCACACTCCGGCGCCTGTTCGGGTACACTGAGGGAGAATTCAGAATGACTAATTCACTTAACAAGCACGTCTTTCAGGAGGAAACCAGAACACCCGGAAGAAACTCACGGAGACACGGAGAGAACGTGCAGACTCCGCACAGACAGTGAACCCAAGTCAGGAATCGAACATGGGACCCTGCCGCTGCGAAACAACAGTGCTAACCACTGTGCTACGGCGCCATCTATCATGTTGAAGGTGCAATATAAGTTTTAGTGTTATTAGACCATAAGACATAGGAGCAGAATTAGGCCACTCAGTCCATCGAGTCTGCTCCACCATTCAATCATGGCTGATATTTTCTCATCCCCTTTCTCCTGCCTTCTCCCCATAACTCCTGATCCTCATATTAATCAAGAACCGATCTAACTCTGTCTTAAAGACACTCAATGATTTGGCCTCCACAGCCTTCTGCAGAAAAGAGTTCCATAGGTTCACCACTCTCTGGCTGAAGAAATTCCTCCTCATCTCTGTTTTAAAGGATCGTCTCTTCAGTCTGAGGTGGTGTCCTCTGGTTCTAGTTTTTCTTACAAATGGAAACATCCTCTCCACATCCACCCTATCCGGGCCTCGCAGTACCCTGTAAGTTTCAATAAGATCCCCCCTCATCCTTCTGAACTGCAACGAGTACAGACCCAGGGTCCTCAATCGTTCCTCATATGACAAGTTCTTCATTCCAGGGATCATTCTTGTGAACCTCCTCTGGACCCTTGTTGCTTATCCTTATTGTCGCTTCTCCTTAAATACAACAATCAAGCTCAGTTCAACTCCTGCATTTAATGTACTGTCTTTTGAAGCAGAAAAGCAGAAATTCTCAGAGGCTAACCACCTATAATAATTTGAAATTCTTTCTTGAAACTGCGCAAAGCTGTGATTGTGTGAAGAAAGAACTGATAGGGTGATAGAAAGAACTGAAAGAAAAATAGATGTGAGTTAAATATAAACCCAATGTCACTTTGTACTTGGATAAAATGGCAAGTGTTGAATGGATTTGAAATATTTGCCAATTAAATGTTCACCCATCATATTTCTCACACATTTTCTTTTAATACTGTGAATATTTGATTTGCAAAGCAAATATGCTACAAGACAGGCAGATATGTTGTTTATTGCACCACTAGTTACCTCCTTTATTTTCTTTCCTCTTGAGTATTGCTGAAAAAATGAGACTTATCAAAGTTTTTCACTTTGCACTTATCAGGACATTTCACAAGAATACCAGGAGAAGGGGAAAACGACAAGTCATACTGTATGAGAAGAGAGTGCTGATTAGTTGGCAAGTGGTCTCTGATTGGTAGACATGTTGCCATGGAGAATGCACCAGTTACCTGCCAATCATTGTTTCACATGCAATGTGAATGTCTAACAGCATGCAAGGCCTTAAGGTCAACCTGGACAAAGGGATGGGGATTGTTATCCTTACCAAGCATGACCAGGTCAAGAAAATGCACACAATTCATGACAGGTCCAAATTCATAACTATTGGGCCTGCTGTTCAACATGACCGGGATGCCTTGCTCGAAAGTAAGCTAAAATAATGTTTTCTGGACTTTTGTAAGAGCAATGAGCTGAGTATGGTATATATAGAACATAGAACATACAGTGGAGAAGGAGGCCATTTGGCCCATCGAGTCTGCACCGACCCACTTAAGCCTTCACTTCCACTCTATTCCCCTAACCCAATAACCCCTCCTCACCTTTTTGGTCACTAAGGGCAATTTAGCATGGCCAATCCACCTAACCTGCACGTCTTTGGACTGTGAGAGGAAACCGGAGCACCCGGAGGAAACCCATGCAGACATGGGGAATACGTGCAGACTTCGCACAGCCAATGACCCAGCGGGGAATTGAACCTTGGACCCTGGCGCTGTGAAGCCACAGTGGAGTCCATTTGTGCTACCATGTTGCCCTAATAGGACATAGTTCATCCTCATGGCTTACTGTCTCTGTGTATATATGGGCTGCTCAAGACACACAAAAAACAATATCCCTTTAAGCGCTATCTTTTCTTTCACTAGTTCTGCACAACACAAATTCGTCAAATGGTTGGGTGAATTGTTACAAGCAGTTTTTTTTTAAATTTAGTGCACCCAATTCATTTTTTCCAATTAAGGGACAATTTAGTGGGGCTAATCCACCTATCCTGCACATCTTTGGGTTGTAGGGCTGAAACTTACATAAACACGGGGAGAATATGCAAACTCCACACTGTCAGTCACCCAGAGCCAGGATCGAACCTAGGACCTCAGCGCGGTGAGACAACAATGCTAACTACTGTGCCACCGTGCTGCCCGTTACAACCAGTTTTTAATATATTTTCACATACACAATGAAGGAGTCCTTTACATTTGCAAAGAAGATACATGGCTTGCATATGAAGGAAATGCTGTGTCTATGTGCTCATTTGACATTGCTTGCCTATTCTCCAGGGCTCCACATAAATATATGTGCTGCAGCATTATGGCTATCCAGACCCGCCATGGTTGGGTGAATTCAGATTCATTGGACTTTTGAACTCAGAACTCACACAATTGAGTTCAGCTTTAAAAACAAATTATTCCCGTGTCTGCGTGGGTTTCCTCCGGGTGCTCCGGTTTCCTCATGCAGTCCACATGTTACGGTCCCACAAAGAGCAATTAGATAAATGACCACTTAGTCTACTATTCACGGTGGCACAGTGGTCAGGACTGCTGCCTCACAGCGCCAGGGACCCCGGGTTCAAATCCGGCTTTGGGAAACTGTCTATGTGGAGTTTGCAGGTTCTTCCCCTGTTTGCGTGGGTTTCCTCTGGGTGCTCCAGTTTCCTCCCACAGTTCAAAGGTGCGCAGGTTAGGTGGATTGGCAATGCTAAATTGCCCTTAGTGTCCAAGAAGGTTAGGTGGGGTTACTGGGTTATGGGGATAAGGTGGAGGTGTGGGCCGGTGCAGACTTGATGGGCCGAATAGCCTCCTTCTGCACTGTAAATTCTATGATTCTATGAACACCAAGTATGTCCAAATTGATCGTGTTGCCATGAGATCGCTTCTAGGCCAACCCTCATTAATATCTTATTGGGTTCTATGAGAAACGTGCCCTCGGTGGAATGACAGCAAATGCCCTGCGCTTTGCACATTTTCGATATGTGGATAAAATATTTGCTACATGTAATAATTTTGTTACTTGACTTAATGGGCTCCATCCTGCACTCAAATTCACCTTTGAAATCCCTTTCCTTGTTGAGAAATCTGCCAGGGAATTCACCACCACAGTCTGTCGAAAGCCAACCTTCACTGGTCAATATAAAGGTTACGATTGTATTAGCTCCACAAATTTTTGCGTTTGTCTTATCAGCAACGTTTTTAAACAGGGCTGCAGCCATTTGCTCAGCATACAAGCTTGATGCTGAAATGTGGCACATCGAAGGCGGCCTGCTTGCTAATAGCTACCCTGATAAGATTATTTTGCACACTGTATCACGCAAACTCATGATCAGTCCTAAGGATGCCACTTTCAGGCCTGAACAGTGTCCAGTCTACCATAGATTACCCTGAAAGGGCAAAGTATCTCAAACATTTGAGCAACAGATGAGGCTAGCTGCTTCACACTGCTACTGTCCGGCAGAGAACAAGTGATATTCGCTGCTTTCGGGTAGTCGCTGTCAAACCAAAAAGATGTTCTGTCCATCAAACAAATGACTAACGTGGTTTATGAATTTCAGTGCCAGTGTGATGCGAGATATGTCCCAAAGTCTGGAGGATTGTATTAAACAGCATCTCCCTTCTGCTGTTTATAATGGACACAGAACAAACCATACACAACCAGCCTGTGCTTGCAAACCTCAAACATAATGTCCAACACTAGATGTGATTCTGCAATTGGACAACGTTTGTTAAATAATCCTCAGTATGCTATGAATTAGGCTGGCAACCAATTTAGGATGGTCAGTCGCGCTCACAGTGTGGCACATTTGTATCTACTGGAAACTACATATATTAAAACTAAGGGCCCTGTTCATTACAGGCAGAAAGAACATGTACACACATTGCACCCCTTTCAGCTAAACAAAATAAGTGATGGCCATTAGCCGATTCATTCCCCAGGGCAATGCCTTGATCAATCAGGATGACGCTGCCGAGTTTAAATTTCAAACATTGTTTGACTGGTAACTGTCTGTCGCCACAAACTGGTGCATACTCCATGGCAACACCTCAATTAATCAGAGTCCAATTGCCAACCAATCAGCACTGTTTTCCCATACCTTACAAATTGTTACCTGGTGTGGTAAGACTTCTTACTGTGCTCACCCCAGTCCAACGCCGGCATCGCCACATTATAAATTGTTGCTTTCCCCTTGTGAAGTATCCTTATAAATGCAAGATGAAAATCTTTGGCATGTCTCTTTTTTCAGCAATATTCAGGTTGTGCACTGCCAAATGACTATTCTTTGCTCTTACAATTTCACACCCAGATTTAAAATATCAGGCTCAAATGCTCTTAAACTAGTTATGCATTATTAACTGTGTATATATGCAGAGTGGCAAATTTATTCTGCCCATCGCCTCCGGACGTGCCACCACCAGTTATTCAGTGTTTCTGACAAGAAGTTTTGTTGGAAATGTTGGTCAGAAAATATGCAAAGGAAAAATAGGAAAAAAGCCAATCAGCGAATTGGGAGTTTAGCAAGAAGAGAGGGAAGGCTGAGAGATTGTGTCCCCTTAATGACCAGGGGTATAATCTCAAAGTATGGAGTCACCCATTTAAATCAGAGATGGGAAGAAATGTCTTCTCTCAGAGGGTAGTGAATCTGTGGAACTCTTTACCACAGGGGGATGTAGAGGCTGGGTCATTAAATATGTTGAAGGCTGAGAGAGACAGATCTTTAATCAATAAGGGTATCGAGGGTTAAGTTGGGAAAGTGGAGTTGAGGATTATTACATCAGATCAGGGCAGCACGATAGCATGGTGGCTAGCATAAACGCTTCACAGCTCCAGGGTCCCAGGTTCGATTCCCGGCTGGGTCACTGTCTGTGCGGAGTCTGCACGTCCTCCCCATGTGTGCGTGGGTTTCCTCCGGGTGCTCCGGTTTCCTCCCACAGTCCAAAAATGTGCGGGTTAGGTGGATTGGCCATGCTAAATTGCCCGTAGTGTCCTAAAAAGTAAGGTTAAGGGGGGGGGGGTTACGGGTATAGGGAGGATACATAGGTTTGAGTAGGGTGATCATGGCTCGGCACAACATCGAGGGCCGAAGGGCCTGTTCTGTGCTGTACTGTTCTATGTTCTATGTTCTATCAGTCATGATTGCATTGAATGACAGAGCAGAATCGATGGCTCCTAGGTCTTATGGTCTTCTCCCTGTATGGATGAGGAAAAGGGCTCTGGACAGGATGAGCCAGCTGACCACGATACCATGGCGCAGAAGGCCATTCAAGAGGGGGGAGTAAAAAGACAAGTAGTTGTTATAGGGGATTCTATAATTAGGGGGACAGATAGTACCCTATGCAAGCCGGATCGGGAGTCTCGCATGGTGTGTTGCCTGCCCGGTGCCAGGGTGCGGGACATCTCTGACCGGCTTGAAAGGATATTGGAGCGGGAGGGGGAGGATCCAGTTGTTGTGGTCCACGTTGGGACTAACAACATAGGTAAAGCTAGGGTGGAGGACCTGTTCGGGGACTATCAAGCACTAGGAAGAAAATTGAAATACAGGTCCTCAAGGGTCATAATCTCCGGATTACTGCCCGAGCCACGTGCCAATTGGCATAGGAATAAGAAAATTAGGGAAGTAAACACGTGGCTAAGGGATTGGTGTGGGGAAGAGGGATTCCACTTCATGGGACATTGGCATCAGTTTTGGAACCGGGGGGATCTGTACCGTTGGGACGGTCTCCACCTGAACCGATCTGGAACCAGTGTTCTAGCGAAGAGGATAAATAGGGTGGTCAGTAGGACTTTAAACTTCTGAGTTGGGGGGAAGGGAAAGTGAAAGCGACAGGGAGCAGGGAGTTAAATGGCAAGATACGCAGGAGGATAACATGTAGGCAGGTGGATTTAAGCTTGAGGCAGACTAGGAATGCAACAAAAAGGAAGGATAATTTTGGACATCTTAGGACTTCCAATATCTGTAATGATAAGAAAGTTAGCATTAAGGCACTTTACCTGAATGCTCGTAGCATTTGTAACAAAGTAGACGAACTAATGGCACAGATCATCGTGAATGATTATGATGTGGTAGGCATCACAGAGACATGGCTGCAGGGGGTTCAGGACTGGCAGTTAAACATCCAAGGATATACAACCTATCGAAAAGACAGGGAGGTGGGCCGAGGGGGTGGGGTTGCCTTGTTAGTTAAGAACAAAATTAAATCTATGGCACTAAACGACATAGGGTCGGATGATGTGGAGTCTGTGTGGGTAGAATTGAGGAACCACAAAGGCAAAAAAACCATAATGGGAGTTATGTACAGACCTCCTAACAGTGGTCAGGACCAGGGGCGCAACATGTACCGGGAAATAGAAAAGGCATGTCAGAAAGGCAAGGTCACGGTGATCATGGGGGACTTCAATATGCAGGTGGATTGGGTAAATAACGTAGCCAGTGGATCCAAAGAAAAGGAATTCATGGAATGCTTACAAGATGGCTTTTTGGAACAGCTTGTCATGGAGCCCACAAGGGAGCAGGCTATTCTGGACCTAGTGCTATGTAATGAACCAGACTTTATAAAAGATCTTAAAGTAAGGGAACACTTAGAAAGCAGCGATCATAATATGGTTGAGTTCAGTCTGCAGTTTGAAAGAGAGAAGGCAAAATTGGATGTAATGGTGTTACAGTTAAATAAAGGTAATTACGAGGGCATGAGAGAGGAACTGGCGAAAATCGACTGGAAGCAGACCCTAGTGGGGAAGACAGTAGAGCAAAAATGGCAGGAGTTTGTATGCATAATTGAGGACACTGTACAGAGGTTCATCCCCAAGAAAAGAAAGATTATCCGGGGAGGGATTAGACAGCCATGGCTGACAAAGGAGGTCAGGAAATGTATCAAAGAAAAAGAGAGATCCTATAAAGTGGCCAAAAGCACTGGGAAATCAGAAGATTGGGAAGGCTACAAAAACAAACAGAGGTTAACAAAGAGACAAATAAGGAAGGAGAGGATCAAATATGAAGGCAGGCTAGCCAGTAATATAAGAAATTATAGTAAAAGTTTCTTTCAATACATAAGAAACAAATGACAGGCCAAAGTAGACATTGGGCCAATTCAAACTGATTCTGGAAGGCTAGTGATGGGAGACGAGGAAATGGCTGGAGAACTTAATAAGTACTTTGCGTCTGTCTTCACAGTGGAAGACATGAGTAATATCCGAAAAATTATAATGGGTCAGGGGGCTGAGTTGAGTATGGTTGCCATTACAAAAGAGATGGTGCTAAAAAAGCTAAAAGGTCTTAAAATTGACAAATCTCCTGGCCCCGATGGGCTACATCCTAGAGTTCTGAGGGAGGTGGCTGAAGAAGTAGCGGAAGCGTTGGTTGAGATCTTTCAAAAATCACTGGAGTCAGGGAAAGTCCCGGGCGATTGGAAGATCGCTGTTGTAACCCCCTTGTTCAAGAAAGGATCAAGACAAAAGATGGAAAATTATAGGCCAATTAGCCTAACCTCGGTTGTTGGTAAAATTCTAGAATCGATCGTTAAGGATGAGATTTCTAAATTCTTGGAAGAGCAGGGTCGGATTAGAACAAGTCAACATGGATTTAGTAAGGGGAGGTCGTGCCTGACGAACCTGTTAGAATTCTTTGAGGAGGTGACAAGTAGGTTAGACCAGGGAAACCCAGTGGATGTGGTCTATCTGGATTTCCAAAAGGCCTTTGATAAGGTGCCACACAGGAGGCTGCTGAGTAAGGTGAGGGCCCATGGTGTTCGAGGTGAGCTACTGGCATGGGTTGAGGATTGGGAGAGTGGTGCAGGAAATGGCTGATGCAATTCAATGTGAGAAAATGTGAGGTCTTGCACTTTGGAAAAAAGAATCCAAGCATAGACTACTTTCTAAATGGTGAGAAAATTCATAATGCCAAAGTACAAAGGGATCTGGGAGTGCTAGTCGAGGATTCCCTAAAGGTAAACATGCAGGTTGAATCTGTGATTAAGAAAGCGAATGCAATGTTGTCATTTATCTCAAGAGGGTTGGAATATAAAAGCAGCGATGTGCTACTGAGCCTTTATAAGGCTCTGGTTAGGCCCCATTTGGAGTAATGTGTCCAGTTTTGGGCCCCACATCTCAGGAAGGACATACTGGCACTGGAGCGTGTCCAGCGGAGATTCACACGGATGATCCCTGGAATGGCGGGCCTAACATATGAGGAACGGCTGAGGATCCTGGGATTGTATTCATTGGAGTTTAGAAGGTTAAGGGGAGATCTAATAGAAACTTACAAGATAATACATGGCTTAGAAAGGGTGGACGCAAAGAAACTGTTTCCATTAGGCGAGGAGACGAGGACCCGTGGGCACAGCCTTAGAATTAGAGGGGGTAAATTCAGAACAGAAATGCGGAGACATTTCTTCAGCCAGAGAGTGGTGGGCCTGTGGAATTCATTGCCGCGGAGTGCAGTGGAGGCCGGGACGCTAAATGGCTTCAAGGCAGAGATAGATAAATTCTTGATGTCGCGAGGAATTAAGGGCTACGGGGAGAATGCTGGTAGGTGGAGTTGAAATGCCCATCAGCCATGATTGAATGACGGAGTGGACTCGATGGGCCAAATGGCCTTACTTCCACTCCTATGTCTTATGGTCTTATGGTCTTATACTTTCCACAAAACCTTTCAAAGACTTAATTTCCTCAATCTTCGGCGGGCGAGTCATTTCACATCTGCCAAATTGATGTGTACAAGGCCAGAGGCAATTGTACAAGGGAAGAAATATGATTGACAATATGATGGTGCGAAAGGATTGAATGAGGTGCCTAAATGGAACATACAGTCACACATCTCCCTCATGCTGAATTATTTGTTTTAGAGAGAAAAGATTGAAATCATTGGATAAGTAAATCAGTTATGATATAAAATGGACTGCCCATTCTCTATCTCCTGTTTTTTGTTGCCACCAATTACCAACTTCACTCCAATGAGTCTAAACCCCACCATGGTAAATTGTCAAATGAAAGTGAATTAAGATGGTAATCTGTAGATTAGTACCAGAAACAGCAGCGCTGGGAGCAATTAACCAGCAATTGATTTTTCACCATGTCTGATCTTCTTTCCACTGATATTCGCAGAGCAATTCTTCAGTCTTGCTTTGGAGACTAATTTCCTGGTCACAATGATTGTTTTTACTCAATTTGAAATTAAAAATCTTGCCAATGCTTTCTAAGTTGACGGAAAATTGAAAAAAACTGGGCATGGTGAAAATTCAGCTTCTGATTAACCAGAAGGTTGTTATACATTTTAAAATAGATTTACATGGAATATACAGTACAGAAGGAGGCCATTCGGCCCATCAAGTCTGCACCGATCCACTGAAGCCCTCACTTCCACGCCATCCCCATAACCCAATAACCCCTCCTACCCTTTTTAGTCACTAAGGGCAATTTATCATGGCCAATCAGTATTCACGTCAGTATTCACACAGGAAAAAGACAAAGTTGTCGAGGAGAATACTGAGATACAGGCTACTAGACTAGAAGGACATGAGATTCATCAGGAGGAGGTGTTAGCGATTCTGGAAAGTGTGAAAATAGATAAGTCCCCTGGGCCGAATGGGATTTATCCTAGGATTCTCTGGGAATCTAGGGAGGAGATTGCTGAGCCTTTGGCTTTGCTCTTTAAGTCATCTTTGTCTACAGGAATAGTGCCAGAGTACTGGAGGATAGCAAATGTTGTCCCCTTGTACAAGAAGGGGAGTAGAGATAACCCCGGTAACTATAGGCTGGTGAGCCTAACGTCTGTGGTGGGTAAAGTCTTGGACAGGATTATAAAAGATACGATTTATAATCATCTAGATAGGAATAATATGATTAGGGATCGTCAGCATGGTTTTGTGAAGGGTAGGTCATCCCTCACAAACCTTATCGAGTTGTTTGAGAAGGTGACTGAACAGGTGGACAAGGGTAGAGCAGTTGATGTGGGTATATGGATTTCAGTAAAGCATTTGATAAGGTTCCCCACGGTCGGCTATTGCAGAAAATATAGAGGCATGGGATTCAGGGTGATTTAGCAGTTTGGATCAGAAATTGGCTAGCTGATAGAAGACAAAGAGTGGTGGTTGATGGGAAATGCTCTGACTGGTGTCCAGTTACTAGTGGTGTGCCACAAGGATCTGTTTTTGGGGCCGTTGCTGTTTGTCATTTTTATAAATGACCTGCAAGAGGGCGTAGAAGGATGGGTGAGTAAATTTGCAGATGACACTAAAGTCGGTGGAGTTGTGGACAGTGCAGAAGGATGTTACAAGTTACAGAGGGACATAGATAAGCTGCAGAGCTGGGCTGACAGGTGGCAAATGGAGTTTAATGCAGAAAAGTGTGAGGTGATTCATTTTGGAAGGAATAACAGAAAGGCAGAGTACTGGGCTAATGGTAAGATTCTTGGTAGTGTGGACGAGCAGAGAGATCTCAGTGTCCATGTCCATAGATCCCTGAAAGTTGCCACCCAGGTTGAGAGGGTTGTTAAGAAGGCGTACGGTGTGTTAGCTTTTATTGGTAGAGGAATTGAGTTTCGGAGCCATGAGGTCATGTTGCAGTTGTACAAAACTCTGGTGCGGCTGCATTTGGAGTATTGTGTGCAGTTCTGGTCGCCACATTATAGGAAGGATGTGGAAGCATTGGAAAAGGTACAGAGGAGGTTTACAAGAATGTTGCCTGGTGTGGAGGGAAGATCATATGAGGAAAGGATGAAGGACTTGAGGCTGTTTTCGTTAGAGAGAAGAAGGTTAAGAGGTGATTTAATTGAGGCATACAAGATGATCAGAGGATTAGATAGGGTGGACAGTGAGAGCCTTTTTCCTCGGATGGTGATGTCCAGCATGAGGGGACATAGCTTTAAATTGAGGGGAGATAGATATAGGACAGATGTCAGAGGTAAGTTCTTTACTCAGAGAGTAGTAAGGGCGTGGAATGCCCTGCCTGCACCAGTACTGGACTCGCCAACACTAAATGCATTCAAATGGTCATTGGATAGGCATATGGACGATAAGGGAATAGTGTAGAGGGACTTTAGAGGGGTTTCACAGGATGGCGCAACATCGTGGGCCGAAGGGCCTGTACTGCACTGTAATGTTCTATGTTCTATGTTCTAATCCACCTAACCTGCACATCTTTGGACTGTGGGAGGAAACCGGAGCACCCGGAGGAAACCCATGCAGACACGGGGAGAATGTGCAGACTCCGCACAGTCAGTGACCCAGCAGGGAATTGAACCTGGGACCCTGGCGCTGTGAAGCCACAGTGCTATCCACTTGTGCTACCGTGCTGCCCACGCGTTGTTGGCGTGGAACAATTTTTTGCTCCCTCTAAATGTCCATGAAAGCAGCTGTTTTGTTGGTACAATAACTGGTTCAGCGAAGCACTATCCATCACTATATGGGGGCAGCACGGTAGCCTAGTGGTTAGTGCAATTGCTTCACAGCTCTATCCGCTTGTGCAACCGTGCTGCCATATATTATATTTATGCCGTGTCAGGCATGATGCAGACCACTGATAAACCTCAATAAATGATTCTGTTCCTAATGAAGAAAAATAAAGAAGGCAGCGAGAAAATGAAAAGGAACAAAGAGGTAAAATTTTATCGCTGAGCATTAAGATGTACTATGGGAACCGCAGTCGTAAAGCAGTAACAACAAACTCAGACTCCAGCTCAAAGGTTCAAAACTCTTTTACCCTGATTAATATTTTTTCAGGTTATAATGATCCTTTTGCGGGTAAATTTTCCCAAGGTGTCCATTCCATACACATTACATCATGTAAATTCTGCTGACATTTGTTCTATGTATTGAATGGGGCAAGCATGTTAGGAAACATTATCTGTCCACATTGCGATGAATTACAGAGCATCAATAAGGGTTATTTATTTCTCACTTATTTTTTACTTATTCTCTACTGTCAATTCTGATATATTAAATAAAATACCCCTCCAATTTAATGTTAGCAGCACCATTGCAAATGGCTTAAAGTATGTGAGAATGACTGACTTACTTAAGTTAATTGCTTAATTTAATTGGATCTTCTCCCTCATAACTTATTTATTTTTGTTCTCCAACAATAAACATTTATTGGCTATGCTAAACTCTTAATGGAATTTGCAGAGTTATGGCAACAGGCCTAAAAATACTCTTATCCTCCCCAGGCAATTCTTCATAAGTGAGCACTTTGCTGAATCAAGCAGGGGGTGGAATTTTCCATTCTGCAGACAAAGTGCCGTGGTGGTTGGGAAAGTTGGTGTGAGTCTGGCTGGACAGTGGGTCAGATTTATCTGCCCGAATTTTTCCTTTTCAGCTGGAAATGAATGCATCAGAGGGGAACCCATCAAATCTTGCGGCAGGGTGGGTATAGAATTCTTGTACCCCACTGTTACCCTATGAAGCCAAAGGTCCTGGTGCCATGATTAAAGTTGTATCCACACAGACATTCACCCTCTGCAGGCCAAGTGTGGTGCACAGTTCTGCTTCATCCTGCCGCCCACAAGGGCAAAATCCTCCACTCTATTATTCAGCGAGATCCCCCTGGGGGTTCTCCACCAGGCCATCCAGGGAAAGTGGGAGGTCCTGTTTCATAGAACATAGAACAGTACAGCACAGAACAGGCCCTTCGGCCCTCGATGTTGTGCCGAGCAATGATCACCCTACTCAAATCCATGTATCCACCCTACACTCGTAACCCAACAACCCCCCCCCCTTAACCTTACTTTTTAAGGACACTACGGGCAATTTAGCATGGCCAATCCACCTAACCCGCACATCTTTGGACTGTGGGACGAAACCGGAGCACCCGGAGGAAACCCACGCACACACGGGGAGGACGTGCAGACTCCGCACAGACAGTGACCCAGCCGGGAATCGAACCTGGGACCCTGGAGCTGTGAAGCATTTATGCTAACCACCATGCTACCGTGCTGCCCTTGGGATGGGAGCCTGAGTTCACGGAATCATAGAATTCCAACAATGCAGAAGGAGGCCATTCGGCCCATTGAGTCTGCGCTGATCCTCTGATAGAGCACTCCATCCCAGCCCCACCTCCCCCTGCCCTATCCCGGCAAGCCTGCCTAACCTGCACATCGTGGGGCACTAAGGGGCAATTTAGCTTGGCCAATCCACCTAACCTGCGCATCTTTGGACTTTGGGGGGGAACCTGAGCACCTAGAGGAAATCCATGCATAGACAAGGAGAATGTGCAAACTTCCCACAGACAGTTCACCCAAGAACGGAATCGAACACGAGGCCCTGGCGTGATGAGGTGCCACTGTGCTGCCCAAAAATGTCAATAAAGTGAATTGTGCTCACACTTAAATGAAAAGGCCTGAAGGATGCTCCTGCCCGGTTTTGAACCGAGGACCTTTTAGAAGTAAAGCAAACATGATAGCCATTACACTACAGAAACAGCCCTGCCCACCTGACCACGCTGGCCTGGGGGAGGTCACCGGGGAGGTCAGCACCCGTGGACAATAGAAAACAACTGCCCTGCAGGGCAGGAAGAAATGAATGACCTGATATGCTTTGCCAGAGTAAGTGAAAGCTCTTCTCACTCAAAGGTCACACTCTCATCAGGGCATCAGACAGTTGAAGGGTTCGCGTCTGAGGGGATCGCACACACTGCCAGCAAATGGAACACCAGCACTGCATGTTTGCCAGCAATTTTGAGTTCACAAACTCATGTAAGATCCGGCACAAACAGAATCTTATTCCCTTACTGCTGGAGGCTCAGCAGACCAAACAGGCTTTTATGCTTCTGAAATTCTCTTTGTACAATGGTTAGCACTGCTGCCTCACAGCGCCAGGGGCCTGGGTTCGATTTCAATGTCGGGTGACTGTCTTTGTGGCAGCACGGTAGCATTGTGGATAGCACAATCGCTTCACAGCTCCAGGGTCCCAGGTTCGATTCCGGCTTGGGTCACTGTCTGTGCGGAGTCAGCACATCCTCCCCGTGTGTGCGTGGGTTTCCTCCGGGTGCTCCGGTTTCCTCCCACAGTCACAAAGATGTGCAGGTTAGGTGGATTGGCCATGATAAATTGCCCTTAGTGTCCAAAATTGCCCTTAGTGTTGGGTGGGGTTGCTGGGTTATGGGGATAGGGTGGAGGTGTTGACCTTGGGTGGGGTGCTCTTTCCAAGAGCAAGTGCAGACTCGATGGGCCGAATGGCCTCCTTCTGCACTGTAAATTCTATGTTTGTACATTTGCCTTGTGTCTGCATGGGTTTCCTTCGGCTGCTCCAGTTTCCTCCCACGGTCCAAAAATGCGCAAGTTAGGTGAATTGGCCACGCACCTCAGTGGGTCCTCAATCTCGAATAGGCTCGGGGTCACTATCTGGTGATTACTCACCGACACGTGTCTACACTGGATGGAGGCTGTAACAGTGAAGGTCTCTGGTACTCAGAGGACTACCAGTGACCAGGCCCCTGCTGGGTCTGAGTCCAAGGAGGAGCCCCTGGAATTGTTACTGAGGTAAATGTTGGAGCTACAGAGGGAGGCAGGGGAACATGAGACAGAATTAGTGCTGTTACTTCACAGCTCCAGGGTCCTGGGTTCGATACCCGGCTTGGGTCACTGTCTGTGCAGAGTCTGCAAATTCTCCCCGAGTCTGCGTGGGTTTCCTCTGGGTGCTCCGGTTTCCTCCCACAAGTACTGAAAGACGAACTAAGGTGAATTGGACATTCTTATTATTATATTATTAGATTTGTCAGCGGTTATCGACAGACCACAATGAAGGATGGAGGAAATGTCTATGCTCTGTCTGATGTAGGGGCTCTGGTGTGCATTATACTCTCCTGGGTAGGGTGGTGGATTCTTTGGAGACTCAGAAATACAGTTTCTGCTGTATTTGTGCTCAAAACTGCCCACCAGAGCTCTGGCTATGGGTTCCTTCCAGCAGCGGCTAAGTGAGAGGCACTCTGGCCAGGTGACTCTTCTCCTCAAGGAGTGAGAGAAAGGTCCATGGGCCCTCCAAATATGTCCTGGGAACTTCAAATGCCCTCTACTTGTGAGCCCATTGGGGAAATGCATCACTGTAGATACACAAGGGGTTAATGTAAGTACATGTAGAATAGCTAGACACTAGAGGGAGCACCAGAGACATGACACACAAACACTTAACCAATAGGTCAGTAAGATAGGACACGACCAATGGGCATTCACGATACACACAGAGGTGACACTACCACGGGGGGAATTACACCAATCCATATATAAAGGACACAGCACAGATGATCTTCCTCTTTCCAGTGGAGACACTCAGTGAGTACAGATACAGGGTTGATTCAATATCACACCCCCACGTGGATTGTAGCAGACTGGTTCATCAGTCTGAGTAGCTACAGAAGGATTAACAGTAGAGGCGAACCCGAGTAGGAGAATTGTAAATAGTTCAATAAACGTGTTGAAGTTATCTCCACGTCTGAACCTTCCATTGTCAGAGTACACATCATGTTATGCTACGCCAAGAGCATAACAAGACATGGTACCAGTTGAGTGACTGTTTCAATCCATATAGTTACAACTCAGCAAGCAGTGACAACCAGCAACAACTGCCAGGGTAAGACGATGTTCGGGATTCCGGTTCTACAACAGCTCAGGTACCAAGGTAATCTCAGTGAAAACTGGCGTTGGTTCAGACAGAGATTCGAGATCTACCTGGTAGCGTCCGACGTAGATGGCGTGGCGGATGCAGAGAAAATAAAGCTTCTACTCACCATCGCGGGTCCAGAAGCAGCTGAAATCTTCCAGACCTTCAAATACTCAAAGGGGCAAAACAAGAGCGATTTCCAGGCAGTCCTGGACAAATTCCAAGAATTCTGCGAGGAGAATACAAGAAAAAACGGTAAAAGAAGCACCAAAACTCACCACGAGGTAGGCTTGCAGCAGAAATGTGCAGTTTTGAATTGCAGCCATCTTGGTAAAGGTGCTGCACATGCGCAGTGGAGAAAAAGACCCAAGTAAAGGAACAGCGATCTGAACATGCCCAATCGCTTCCGACGACCTACGCCACACGCGTCATGACGTCAGAGGCCCCGGACCGTGCCCACTTAAAGAGTAAATGTCCCAAAACACGAAAATAAATTCTTAAAGCCGTAAAACAAGATTCTTTCACCTGGAATGACAGCACAATGCCTGAAATTCAACCAATAGCTGAAAGTAACCGCCGCAGAACCCTGAAACAAGCAGTTAGCACCGTCTAAAGAGATGATACAGTCCTTGAAGACTATGACTCAGTCCTTGAATTCTTATTTGGACATCGCAAGCCCAATGCCAGCTCCGACACAAACATGATGATATGGTCTTGGAAGACAACGACTCAGACGAAGCTTTCACCTTGGGATGCTACCTCAGTACCAAATCCGAACCACAACTAGACATGTTGTACATTCAAGACCCTGATGACGAGTTCTTCGGATTTGAGGATCTTCAGACCAGCATACATGACATCCCAACTCGTCAGTGCAGGATTTTGCTGTGGCATGAGACCAAGAGACCGAGAGAGGTACAAGCCCACAGAGAGTGGCCTGCTGCCACACAGAGAGTGGTCCTCGCACCACAAAGGGTCCCAGCCTCTATACAGGAAGCGATGAAAGACTCCACACCGCAGTCCTTGCATGAACAAGAAGTGACTCGGGTGACACAAGCCTCCACAGTGAGCTCGTGGACAGCCTCCACGATAGAAGCAACGCGAGACTCCAAAACTTAGTCCTTGCACGAACAAGAGGGTCTAGCAACCTCCTCTGAGCAACCAGCAGCAGATGATGCAAGTCTGCAACGCTCAAGTGAACAACAGAAAGACGATGACAGTCTGCTATGCTCAAGTGCACAGCAAGAAGACTATGACAGTCTACCACGCTCCAGTGAACAACAAAACGACTATGACAGTCCACCCACATTGTTTGAGCCACCAGAAGAAGACTCTGACAGTCTACCCAGCCCAAGTGAACAACAAGAAGTTACTGAGGCTCGATCCACTGTATGTGAGATAAGTGACGACAGCATCCCACTTCCCATACAAGATATGCAATGTGACAGACCTCAGCTAGTGTGTACGGAGGCACTCAACGATCACAGTGAGACCACTGGTGACTCCGGTGACACCAAGTTACTTCAAACCTCATTCGCTCGAGCCTCTCCACAAGCAAATGCATTCCTGAATGATTTGACTCCTGACGTGGAGCATCAAGAAACATCAGCTGACTCCAGTGAACCTGACATGACTCCGGAGGGGGAGCATCGACAAACCAAAACTGAAGGTGACACAGACCAGACTCCAGACGGGGAGCATCGACAAACCAACACCGACACACAAGTGAAACAGACCAGACTCCAGAGTTGTAGCAACCACAAGCCAAAGCTCATTCAAGTAAACCGGACATGACTCCAGACGGGGAGCGCTGTGAACTCAGTGGTGGCATGCTCAAGAAAACAGCAGATGCCACAAAGCAAGGTGACACGAGTAACTGTGTGAAAGACTCGTATTATCCACAGAGTGTGGTCCTTGAGCGCAGCAACCACAGCAACAAAACCAACCGGCACAACAACACAACCTATGAAAACCAATATCAAGGACAACGACATGAAGCGTACCAAAGGCATCATTGTTGACAGCAAGCACGACAAAGACTACACCTATGGCACTACGACTGGTACAACATGGGACAACTCTGCCCATGAGGGACACTGTTACTGCTCAGCTCAGTACAATGACATACCATGGCAGGACGATTCATCTTCCCAATTCACGTGTGCTGCACTTCCAACAGGCAACCTGTCTTTCAGGACAGATGCCATCTAACATCGCTATCACAAGCATCGGAAGAAAAAAAGACTCCAAATTAGACGACAAAGTGATTTGACCACTTCTTGGTTCCTTATGCACAGGGACACTGATGGTGTTCACAAGGACATGCCACCATCAAAATCACCAACTCACCAACCCAACAAGAAAGACATTCGTCCATGATAATTGATGGGTTTTGGACTCACACATATGATTTGGACTTATTGTTTCACGGTCCTCATAACTTGTACAGAGCATCGCTTATCTACCTACTTTTTTTTTGTTCAATTTTCTTTAAGTGTACAGAAAATATCTAACACGAAAAAAGCGAGGAATGTGGTGATATACATCACTGTAGATACACAAGGGGTTAATGTAAGTACATGTAGACTAGCTAGACGCTAGAGGGAGCACCAGAGACATGGCACACAGACATTCAACCAATATGTCAGTAAGATAGGACACGACCAATGGGCATTCACGATACACACAGAGGGACACTACCACAGGGGGGCATTACACCAACCCATATATAAAGGACACAGCACAGATGATCTTCCTCTTTCCAGTGGAGACACTCAGTGAGTACAGATACAGGGTTGATTCAATATCACACCCACCACGTGGATTGTAGCAGACTGGTTCATCAGTCTGAGTAGCTACAGAAGGATTAACAGTAGAGGCGAACCCGAGTAGGAGAATTGTAGATAGTTCAATAAACGTGTTGAAGTTATCTCCACGTCTGAACCTTCCTTTGTCAGAGTGAACATCAAGGAAGCAGCTTATGCTACACCAAGAGCATAACAAGACACCCATCAACACCAGACTTAGAGGGGTGCACCTGCCCCAGAGCAGCAGATCCTGAGCAGGTCATGGCCTTCCTATCTTGGACAACCAGAGGACACCCATCAAAGTCATCCTAGATAATAGGGCATTGTAGTCAGCAGTTTATATATGCCTCTTCTGTGGATGTTGGGCTGCACCTAAATGTAGCAGTAGCATTGCAAAATTTAGTGCATAATGGTGGCACAGGTGCTTATTCACTCTATACAATCTTAACTGCTGTACTATATTTTGCATCTATCCCTCTTCAAGTCTCAGGTAATGAGTAGTTAATCAATGTGAAGCAAAGTCCTGAGTTCATTTTGGGGTGAACAATGCCCCCTCTCCCTCACCCCCAATTATCTCATAGTGGTTAGCATCAAGGTTAGCACAGTGGCTTCCCAGCTCCAGTGTCACAGGTTCGAATCCCGGCTGGGTCACTGACTGCGCGAAGTCGGCACGTTCTTCCTGTGTCTGCGTGGGTTTCCTCCGGGTGCTCTGGTTTCCTCCCACAGTCCAAAGATGTGCGGGTTAGTTGGATTGGCCTTGCTAAATTGCCCTTCGTGTCCAAAAACAAAATGTTAAGTGGGAGTTACTGGGATACGGAGTAGATACGTGGGCTTCAGTAGGGTGCTCTTTGTAAAGGCTGGTGCAGTCTCGATGGGCCGAATGGCCTCCTTCTGCACTGTAAATTCTATGAGCTATGAGCTCCCATCTAGTTTCTCAGTTCCATTAAGACTTACTCTGTCTCATCACCGTAAATCACCTTTAGTTCCTTTAGTGACCACAGATGAGTCCGAGGTGAGTTGATAAGAGAAACTAGATTCATTATGAAGCAATGGTGCCTACAATAGTACTGGGGTCTGAGTGTCGGTTCCAAACATAGCCAACCTTTATATCCCATGGGCTCCCCGCCGCTCAGCGGGGGAGCTCTTATTCAATGAGGCTCATGGGGAGGCTAATTGCTTCTACCTCTTAGGTCTCAATCGGGTTCTAGCAGTTCCACATCTGCGACGTGAACAAAGGCATTTCATATGTAAAAATGATGGCCGGACAAGAAACCTGTGACCCTGGCGTCTCAGGTATACATTATTTGGCCTCATGAGAATTTGTCTTCAAGGTTAGTGATCATCCTGATGCTGTCGCATGGAACTTTGTAGTTTGTGAATGTTACAAAAATTTGTTGTGACCAACGTTCAAATCTTTTGTCCCAAGTATACTTTACAGTGGTGTTTATCTTATTCCTATGAGTTTTGGGGAAAAGTACTATTCATCGTTGAGCACTGTAGCCTTTAATGCCTCTGTGTTTTTGTGTCTTTGTTTAAGGCAGAACATTATTCCTGTCTTAGTCCCCACTCTCCGCACACATAACGCTGAACTCTGGAAGTTAGTTCCACTGGGTGACATTGGAGATGTTTGCCAGAGGGAAATAAGCGTGTGATGTCAGAGATGTGTGATCATCCTGATGAAGGAATCGCAGTGCGAGGATCGTACTTTCCTCCTGAATGGCTGCCCAGTGATGCTTCACGGAATCCTTCAGTGAAGGCACAGTGTGCAAATTGACGAACAGAAAGGAGTTCCCTTTCTGAGATAGGCAATATCGAGGCCTGCAATACCATGAAAATGATGCTTTGGCACACTTCCTGAGTGCGCAGCAGAATTTATGAAATGAAGACGTTGTCATAGACTGCTCTGTCAATACTGGCTTGACTGCTTTTTTCCCAACTACCAAGGAAGTGCAAGAGGTAGACTTGGCAGACTTTTTTTTTAATCACATTGTCACAAGTAGGTGAAGTCACTGTGAAAAGCCCCTAGTCGCCATATTCCGGCGCCTGATCGGGGAGGCCGGTACGGGAATTGAACCAGTGCTGCTGGCATTGTTCTGCATTGCAAGCCAGCTAAACAAATGCACAGTCATGAGTGTTTGTCAGTAATCAAATGACGTTCCTGTTGAGTCACTCTCGATGAGGGAAATGGGAACATAACTCGCAGCATTGAGTGCATGCTCTCGAGTATCAGGTGACTGTGTTGTGATGTCCGATCGCATGTTTGGGCTCAGTAGCAGGATGAAGCCTCTGCATTATGAAAGCTGGCATTTGGACAGATGCTGTACAGATGTAGCTTCCTCCTGAGATGGTCAGGTTCTAACCGCTGGTGAATATTTTTCCTGTTAGTTCCGTCTTGCCAAGCTGCTGCCACAATGGCATGAGTGTACCCGTGTGGACAATGGTGTTTCAGATACGCTAATGATGCTGTGCTCACTGACCTGTTGAACCCATGATTGACAAGACTGCACTATGCCCAGCGGAGTGCCCAATACACTCCACAGCAGCCACATGCTCCGTTGGCTACTGTGCCTTCCAAGCATGACCCTAACATGAGGGTTAAAGGGAACATATGCTGTCTCCACGACCATGGTGAGATTGATGACCTTCCATGACATGTCGATGCTGGCAGTGAATGTTTTGTTACGCCTACTGCACCAAAGTCTGAACAGAACTATGGCTGTCAATTGTCTTCACTTTATTCATCTTAAAATCTTGTAGCTATGGGGTTGTCACGAGCATGTCTGCTGCTTCATTCCCATACAATAACATCCTCATGTGGCTCATCTGAATCCTCATCCTCCTCAGAGTCATCCCCAAACATGTCCTCTTCATTCAAGAATATGTCTTGCTTCTCAATGTCCCCCTCAGGGAACACACCCCCCTTTGCAGTGATAGACTGTGCAGGATACAACATAAAAGCGGTATTGGAGAGCCCTTCCTGATGGGTCAAATATTGGAAAATCATCTTTGAGAGACAATTTTTCTGTTCTCCTAAGGACTTTGTGGCTGAACGTGCAGCATTGTATTTCTTTTCAGCTGCACTCTGCGACCGGTGCACGAGCCTCATTAGCCATGTCTTCTCAGGACGCCTTTTGTCAACAAGGAGCCATTCCTTGAAGTGCTGAGCTTCCTCAAATATCTTTGGCACCTGGGAGTCACTCAAAATCATGTCATGTGAGCTCCCTTGGCAGTCTCGCAGACATAAGAACAAAGAGGACAAAGAACACTACAGCAGAGAAACAGGCCCTTCGGCCCTCCAAGCTTGCGCTGGTCACGTGTCCTATCTAGACCAACCGCCTGTATCCTTCTATACCTCCGTCTGTTCATGTGCAATTCAGATAAGTCTTAAAGGCCGCTAATGCATCTGCCTCAACCACCTCACTTGGCAGTGCGTTCAAGGCCACCACCACTCTCTGTGTGCAAATCCTCCCCCGCACATCTCCACTGATCCTTTCCCCCCCCTCACCTTGAACTTGTGCCCCTTTGTAATTGTCACTTCCGCACTGGGAAAAATGGGAAACATGTTCGTCAGCTTTCTTTGATTATAAATTAGCGGAACGTTCAGAGAGCAAAATTCCTTTCAATCTCTCAGGCTGTTTACAGGGAACTCTCAAGGCCACCTGTGTGTAACCGATGGTGAGCTACACTTGTGGGAAGCCTGGAATCAGAGCCAATCTCTGGCAGCGTGGCTGGCAGCGTGGCTGGCAGCGTGGCTTGCTTCATCCCTGTTGAAAGGAAATTTCAACATTTGTTAAAATGAACTTCCCCGAAGCATATTTCGATTGCCGATTGCAAGATTTTGCAAAGGTCTCCACTGGAATTTGCAAAAAGCTTTAGTGCAGTGGTAATCTTTGGTGTGACTCACATTGGATTCCATCCACATTAGTGCGGGGTGAGCTCCTCAAGGAGAGAGTGGCAAATATGAGCTATCATTTCCCTAGACACGTGACGGTGTCTTTCATTCACCTCCATGTATGAGCTACATCTTCAGTGAACCCTTGGTCACACTAAACATCTTGTTGATTTGGCATTCCTCTTCAGCATCTGGGGTTTCCTGGGGCCCTGCTAGTTCTTGTTCCTCAGAGCAATGATCTTCCCCGAGCTGTGCTGTTTGGCGATGGGCCCTTCTCCTCATTAGGAGAAGGATGGGCAGCACGGTAACACAAGTGACCAGCACTGTGGCTTCACAGCGCCAGGGTCCCAGGTTCGATTCCTTGCTGGGTCACTGTCAGCGCGGAGTCTGCACGTTCTCCCCGTGTCTGCTTGGGTTTCCTCTGGGTCCTCCGGTTTCCTCCCACAGTCCAAAGATGTGCAGGTTAGGTGGATTGCCCATGATAAATTGCCCTGAGTGACCAAAAAAGGATAGGAGGGGTTATTGGGTTACAGGGAAAATGGTGGAAGTGAGGGCTTAAGTGGGTCGGTGGAGACTCGATGGGCCAAATGGCCTCCTTCTGCACTGTGTGTTCTATGTTCTATGTGACATCACATTCACAAGGGCCTGAACTAGGATCAAAAGACCCAGGTTTTCAGATGGTTTATTCTGGTGAATTGGCCTTTTAATGAGCACTCATGAGATGTAAATAAACGCAAATGTGGTTCCTGATGCACATCAGGGTAAACACGACCACCTTGAACCTGACATCAAAGTCGGAAGAACGAAAGTCCAAACTAATATCCCACCGGCAAGTTCCGTGCCAATTTTAGTGCCCTTGACAATCACGATCCCTGCCTTTGGTGGGAGCAAATAATTCCATCCATGGTTAAATTCCTTGACTTTTCCCTGCAACTTAAATTCCTGTTGCACTGAGTCTCTCAGCATTCTGTTCCTTTCATAAGTATCTGAACGCTGATTAAATGGGCAGAATTGCCGAGTGTGCGGTTAATGTGCTTGAGAGCTACCTGAGAGTCCACTCTGCTGACAGTGATTTATTGCTCATGTGTCAGCTGCAGCTCAGGGGGTAACACTTTCACCTCGCGCCTAAAGGTCCCCCGTCCCCTGGAGTGGGACTTGAACATGTAATCTAAGATGACACTTTGATGTAGCACTCCAGGAGCGTTGGCTCACAAAAAGCAATAATTCAGCATGAGGCGGACGTGCAAGCTGTATCTTTCATTACAATGCTGTGGTGAATGTGATTCACACTATATATAGTTGCCAATATCACTCTATGTATATATGTACATTATCTACCCGTTGTAAAATCAATGCTGTATATAGTTGCCAATATAACTCCGTGTATATATGTTCACTATCCATCATTGTAAGTGCAGTTGCACTATCCGACCACTCGGGGGAGTCGCTCTGGGAGTACGCAAGAGTTTGTACTGGGCTCCTCCCTTGGCTCTGCCCAGGACTTCTCCCCCTGGGACCGATGTATAAAGATCAGTGCCTTAGAGCCAGCCTGCCAGTGATCTGGAGTTCAACGACGAATAGGCTGGCTCTGTTGTAAGTGTATTAAAGCCTCTGTTCAGATCCAACTACACGTGTTCGCTGAATTGATGGTTCCATCAAATGCCATATCCCATTGTTTAGCACCAGTATGGTATCAGTCACAATCTTTCACATTTCTGACAATTTGATCTTATTTTCTCAGCGATCATTGTGTCAAAGAGGTGGATTCAATTGTTGGAAATTTTGGCGCTCCCCACCTCCAACACCAGGCACGGGATTTTTCGTTCCGCCGCGCCAGATTTCTGGTTGGGTACGCCGTTTCGCCGGCCGGTGATGGGGTTTCCCATTTTGGGGCAGCCCCACGCCGTCGGGAAACCCCGGGGCTGCCGGCAAAATAGAGAATCCCGACGGTGGAAAATTCATTTCCAGGAGTGGAGTGGCAGGTGGGGGTGTATAAATGAGGATAGCTTGGGAGGAGTGGGGGGGGGGTGACTGTGTGGGTGCATGGCACCCTATTACCTACCCATCTCTGTTGGTATTCCAAGAGTAGCGGGGAAGGGTGTGCCCTATTTCATATATCGAGGATGCCAATTATACCCCCGCAGTCCACCTGTGAGCTCAAGGGGGAAATGCCCATTTAAAGACCTCTCCTGGTCTTGTGGTCGCTCCCACCACCTCACCATGTACTGCTAGGCTTGCTCCAGTGAGCCCCATCATACTGAATTGCTTTCTGGCCTCCATTGCTGGCTTGGTTCTGGGACTGTTGCAGACCCAGCAGTTGCCACTGCTTGTCATGCCACTGCTAGAGTTGAACAGCTGCCGGCTCTAAAATATTGTGGTCGACTCTTAATCACCCTTGGAGTGGGCCTCACGAGTCACTCTGCAGTATTCAACTTCTACTGGTGGTTGAAGGACAATGTCCACTACTGACTTGTAAATGTATCTGCCGATTGTCAGCAAGAGAGGCTGGATAGACTGGGACCTTTTTCCCTGGAGCGTAGGAAGCTGAGGGGTGATCTTATAGAGGTCTTTAAAATAATGAGGGGCATAGATAAGGTCGATAGTCAACATCTTTTCCCGAAGGTGTCTAAAACAAGAGGGCGAGGGCATAGGTTTAAGATGAGAGGGGAGAGATACAAAAGGGTCCAGAGGGGCAATTTTTTCACACAGGGGGTAGTGAGTGTCTGGATCGAGCTGCCAGATGCAGTAGTAGATGCAGGTACAGTTTTGTCTTTTAAAAAACATTTAGACAGTTATATGGGTAAGATGGGTGTAGAGGGATATGGGGAAATTGCGGGAAATTGGGACCAGCTAAGTGGTAAAAACTGGGCGGCATGGAAAAGTTGGGCCAAAGGGCCTGTATCCATGCTGTACACCTCCATGACTATAAATGCCATCCTTGCCAGCAAGACCCAAGTTGCCAGAATGAATTAAAATAACATGTTCTCTTTAACAGACTTGCAGTATTCTGCTACTGCATTTTAAATTGTGTAGTTCACAGGGAAACAGGGAGATAGTAGTACATTGTGTGATTGACACCCAGTAATAGCTTAGATAATAATCAATAAATGTTCTCTCTTAAGCTTTGCCATTCGGAAGAATAATTGCTTTCATAATAAATAATGTTGAAATGCAGGCCTCGGTCATGAGAAGGCGACTTTGAGGTGTCATCAGGGATTTTTGTACACATAATCTGCAAAAGCACCTCTTTGTGGCCAATAACAAAATGAAAATATTATATCCTTTAATTGCATCTAATTTGCTCCTTAACACTCAGATCTCTGGTTGTTTCCATAGAAATCTGTTCAAGTAATCATTTGGCCCTCTGCAATGCAATGATGGCAGTGAATTAGTAAGTACTTATCTATATGTTACAAGGGTTGCCCCATGCAATAAATTGTATGCTATCTGATCAATGCTTTGTGAGTGAATTAGAGAACTGGAATTTCTAAGAGGCTTTTCTGATCTCCTGCCATCTAAGCAGTAGCAAAATGGAGATTTGCACCTTTCACAAAGTTTCTCCTATCTTCTGATGAAGTTATTGTCGAAATTTTATTCCATATTCTTCATTGAGGAGGTGATGTGCTGTGAATGCAAGGAAGATGGTGCATTGAATGCTCAACATAAGAGTCCATTTTTTGAACGCCAAATCCAACTGGAAGTCCATATCAGGAGATTGCATGCCTGTGCCCAGGGTATTTCGATGGAAATTAACTGCAATTAGAAAACCTACTGTGAATTTGTAGATCTGATTCTTTATTGCACTGCACAGACAGATATCGACTATGATCACCGCGTAATGGAATGGTGAATCTTTGTTTCTAATGCCAACCTTGCGTCAAAAGGTTGTGAGTTAAAATCCAGTTCCAGAGACTTGAGCACATAAGCTCAGTGAACGTGCCACTGCAGAATGAAGAGGGTGCAAAACTGACAGAAGAGCTATCTTTTGGGTGAGATAATAAACTAAGGTCCTGTATGTCCTTTTCAGAATGATGTAAAGGCACCATGGTGGCACCGTGGTTAGCACTGCTGCCTCACAGCCCCAGGGATTTGGGATTGATTCCAGCCTTGGGTGACCGTCTGCCCGGAGTTTGCACATTCTCCCCATGTCTGCGTGGTTTTCCTCTGGATGCTCCGGTTTCCTCCCATAGTCCAAAGATGTGCAGGTTAGGTGGATGAGCTATACTTAATTGCCGCTTAATGTCCAGGAATGTGTAGGTTAGCTTACGGAGATCGGGTGGGGTAGGTGGATGGGGGAGTGGACTTAGGTAGAGTGCTCTTTCGAAGGGTCGGTGCAGATTTGATGGGCCAAATGGCCTCATTCTGCACTGTAGGGATTCTATGAAATGATCCTGGGAAACTATTCTGAAGAACAGCGGGGGCGATTCTCCGCACTCACGACGGTGCGGAGCATAGCGGGGGTCGTAAATTTTTACGGCCACGCTGGTCTGACGCCCTCCCGCTATTCTCCCCCCCCCCCACGCCAGCCTCCTGACACGAATCGCTGCCCGCCGTTTTTTTACGGCGAGCAGCGATTCTCAGCTGGCCGATGGGCCGAAGTCCAAGCCCTTTACGACCGTTTTTAGGAACGTCAAACACACCTGGTCTGACCGTTCGTAAAAATGGCCGTAAAGTCGCGATCTGGGGAACCATGGCACCGATTGGCACGGCAGTACCACGGCCGTGCCAAGGGTGCCATGGGCCCGTGATTGGTGGGCACCGATCGCGGGCAGCGGGTACTTACCTCACGCACTCTTTATCCTTCCGCCGCCCCGCTGTATCCATTCGCGGGGCGGCTGAGGGGCATACCGGCCCGCGCATGCGCGGGTTTCGTGCAAATGCGCGATGACGTCATCCGCGCATGCACGGGTTGGAGTCTTCCAATCTGCGCATGCGCGGCTGACGTCATGTGACGCGTCAACCGTCGCAAACTCTGGCAAGCGGGCTTAACGAAATTCGTTAAGCCCGCGATGCCGGAGTTCACGGCCGCGGCATGCTAGCCCCGACCGGGGACCAGAATCGGTTCCCGGTCGGGGGGGGGGGGCGGAGGCTGGCGTCAAACCCGCCCGTTTTTGACGCCAGCCTCACGATTTCTCCCGGTTTCGGAGAATCACGCCCAGGGAGTCTTCCTAGTACCTTGGCCAATATTAACCCCCCCCCCCCCCACCCCCCCACAATTAATATTACCAAAACAGTTAAATGAATTTATATTTGCTGTTTATGGGGCATTATTGGGATCTATCTGGACACACCATTACACAATCCTACACTACAAAGGTCACACTTCAGGCATTGTGAGGTTGTGAAAGACACTATATCAATAAAACTTATTTCTTTCATCATTCCATAGCTACTGAAGAGGTTACAACATCATCCAAAATAAAATTGGAAGGAAACAATATAAATCAAATAGGGAAAAGGATAAGAAAATTGTGGTAGTATGGCCGCTTAAGGGGCAAGCTCCACTGACCATGTGACCAGCTCTGGCCAATCGCGCATGAGTGCGTGAACCCCGCCCAATGGGGAGTTTGCGCAGGGCTCTGGGTTCAGGAGCCAGGGCAAGGTGGAACAGAGAACTGAAGAGATTTGTTGTGTAATGTTCTGGGCCTTTACTTTCATCAATGCACCCCTTTTCTTTATTGCTGGAAGTCTCCATGTATGTCTCAAGCCACCACATTGGTGATGAGTAAACGTTTTTGATCGCAGCTGACAGTCATTGTGAACCAAAGGGGGAAGGAAGGGCCTATTTGATTAAAGGGTTGAGTCATGGAGTCAGTGCATCAAGAGACTCTGTTTCTTCTAGACAGCGAACAAGGTCACAAGCGAGGATGAATAAAAGGTAATATATCTGACAGTTTTCAGGCCCAGACCTATAATTTGATTAGGAACCTCATGTCCCTAGAGGCACCTACTCAAAGATCTTTGACAAGATAGTGAAAAAATGGCATCCATGATGCGTGCATACTACACTCTTCTTCTTGGAAGTGTGTCAAACAGCATAATCATAAAGGGGTTAACACATGTGTGTTTCGAACAACTTCTGATCACATGGGCAGCAGAGAGATCATAACTTCAATCAGCGTATAACACTGATTTGATGCTAGCCCTGTGTGATGAAACTTGTGCTTTGGAAAAAAGCCCATATTTTCTTTAATGGAAAACCCTTTGAATTGATAGTGAAACTAAACTAATTCTGGCAATGTGCCCTTAGACGTCTGAGAAGTGGTCATGTAATCTAAGTTGCCATGGAGATCAGAGTTAGCTAAAACAACGGGCACATAGAAAGTTGATTGGGCTGGTCTAGGTGACAGTCTGTTCAGAGCAGAAGGACTCAGTTGCAGAATACAACACAGGGACAGAAATCCTGGGGAATGTTTCAGTTCTGCAGGTGAGGGGGGTTGGGAAGAACAAGCACATATACAAGGAGCTGTGTGTATGTAGTACTGTTAAAAAGGATGGAAAGGTGAAGACAAGGAGAGCTCGGAATTTGAAAATTACAGGTTTACCGGTGCTGATTGGTATTTAGGGAGCCAACAAGTCAATTTAAAGAGTTCTGATAAATGAGTCTCTGGGGAATTTGTACCATCAACACTGTCATCAAGTAAGTAAGTTGTGTAGGGGCACACTGCTTATGTGCCAACCGTACCCAGGAACCTCAAATAAAAAGTGGCGACCAATGAATGAAATGAAATGAAAATGAAATGAAAATCGCTTATTGTCACGAGTAGGCTTCAATGAAGTTACTGTGAAAAGCCCCTAGTCGCCACATTCCGGCGCCTGTCCGGGGAGGCTGGTACGGGAATCAAACCGTGCTGCTGGCCTGCTTGGTCTGCTTTAAAAGCCAGTGATTTAGCTCAGTGAGCTAAACCAGCCCCTATGACTTGACGTGACTTGATGTTATGAGGGTTCCTGCTTCTACCACCCTTTCAGGCAGTGAGTTCCAGATTCCCACCTCCCTCGGGGTAAAAAGGTTTTTCTTCAAATTTCCTATTAATCTACAGCTTCTAACCTTAAATTTGTTCCCGCTGGGATTGACCCCTCTACTATGGAGTATCTTCCTATCTACCCTATCTATCTCCCTCATAATCTTGCATACCTTAATCAGGTCCCTCTTCAGCCTTCTAAGCTCTAAGATAAACAACCCGAGCCTAACCAGCCACTCTTCATAGCTGAAATGCTACAGCCCAGGCAGCACCCTCGTGAATATCCTCTGTACCCTCTGTGGTGCAATCATATCCATCCTACGTGTGGTGACCAGAACTGCACATGGTACTCTAGCTGTGGCCTCATAAACATTTTATACAGCTCCATTGTAACCTTTCTATTCTTATATTCCATGCTTCAGCTAATAAAGGTACGTACCCCAGGTTAAGCAGCGTTTCACTTGCACCTCTTACAATTTGAAAAAAACATCACCCATGGCATAGATCATAGAACAGTACAGCACAGAACAGGCCCTTCGGCCCTCAATGTTGTGCCGAGCAATGATCACCCTACTCAAACCCACAGTATACCCGTAACCCAACAACCCCCCCCTCCCCCCCCCCTTAACCTTACTTTTTAGAACACTACGGGCAATTTAGCATGGCCAATCCACCTAACCACACATCTTTGGACTGTGGGAGGAAACCGGAGCACCCGGAGGAAACCCACGCACACACGGGGAGGACGTGCAGACTCCGCACAGACAGTGACCCAGCCGGGAACCGAACCTGGGACCCTGGAGCTGTGAAGCATTTATGCTAACCACCATGCTACCATCTTCCCATGCAATCGCAGAAGGTGTAACACCTGCCCCTTTACCTCTTCTATGTTTAAAATTCCAGGCCCAAAACACTCATTCCATGTTAAGCAGCTCTTTAAATTTGAAAAAAATCTTTATATTTATTTGCCCCCCTGTCGTATCCAACTTTCCTAACATTTTGTCCCCTTGGCCTCCCCCTTCCACTACCCCCCACATCTACATCTATCACAGTTTACCCTCTGGTGTTAGTTTCTCTGCTGTTTGGCCTTTCACACCTTTTGTTCTCTCTGGGGACTGCCATTCTCTTTTCCCTTGGTTTCTATGGCTTTTCGCACCCTGTTCCCTTGGTTTCTGTGGCTATGACTCATCTTTCATTCTTACTCCACAGTATAAATATTTCCCACTTTCTCTGTCTATTAGCTTTGTCAAAGAGTCATCGGACTGAAATGTTAGCTCTTTTCTCTCCCTACAGATGCTGCCAGACCTGCTGAGACTTTTCAGCATTTTCCCTTTGGGTACCCCATATGCCTCCTTAACCAAATAATTTATCAGCCCTGCTGCCTTCAGGTATCTATGGACATACACCCCAAGGTCCCTCTGGTCCTGTGTACTTCTGAATGTCCTACTGTTCATAGAATCATAGAATTTACAGTGCAGAAGGAAGCCATTCGGCCCATCGAGTCTGCACTGACCCTTGGAAAGAGCATCCTACTTTAGCCCATGCCTCCACCTTCTCCCCGTAACCCTGTAACCCCACCTAACCTTTTTGGACACTAAGGGCAATTTATCATGGCCAATCCACCTAACATATTTGGACTGTGGGAGGAAACCGGAGCACCCGGAGGAAACCCATGCAGACACAGGGAGAATGTGCAGACTCCGTACAGACAGTGACCCAGGCCGGGAATCGAACCTGGGACCCTGGCGCGGTGAAGCAACTGTGCTAACCACTAAGCTACCCTGCTGCCTCATTCATTGTGTATTCCCTTGCGTTGTTCATCCTCTCAAATGCATCACCTCACACTTGTCAGGGTTAAATTGCCAGTTCTCAGAGGCCCCACCCTGGTGGCATAAACCAGAACCATTCATTTCCTTTGGTCAAGATTTGGAGATAAAACTAGTGTGTGCCACTGGAGATTTACATATCAGTTTTCTGTCTGAGCCTGACACTTTACAAAATGCTGGTGAGATTGCACCCCATATCTCTTTTTCTCTCTCCAAAATGCATCATGTCACACTTCCGCAGTTTGAACTTCATCTGTCACATATCCGTCCACTCCATCCACTTCTCCATATCCTTTTGAAGTTCAACACTGTCCTCTTCACAATTTACAATCATCCAATTTTTGCATAATGGACATACAGGCAGACTTACAATGAAACACACCAACCAATGGGGAAGCCCTGCACTGGCCAGTGTATGTGGGCAGTTCTTGCCGGCTCAACAAATAAAAATGAGCCTGTCAGTTTGGAACTGTCACAACTGTCCAAGGACTGTCAAAGCTGACAGAACTATAAAGGAACTATCAAACCTGTCAAAGCTGGTCGGGACAGTGGTGCAGTGGTAAGCACTGCTGCCTCACACTATCGAGGACCTGGGTTTGATCGGTGTGGAGTTAGCATATTCTCCCTGTTTCTGCGTGGGGCACACCCCCACAAGGCAAAGATGTGCAGGGTAGGTGGATTGGCCATGCTAAATTGCAGCTTAATTGGAATTTTAAAAAAATTATCTGTCAACGCTGTCAAACAAGTGTCAAATAATACTAGGTGAGTTAGTATGGAATGAATAAGAGCAAAGGGTGGAGGGCATGGGTTGGCATTAAATTGGCATATTGGCTAAACCATACCATGGGAATGTGTGGGGCATTGTGGTGAGATGTGTTATGTTTTTCTAATGATATAAAGGCATCAATCTTTCATAAGGGGTTGTGTAAACATGTTGTGGATTAATTGATTCAATTGAGGCACATGGTAACATATATAAAAAGAGAGGCAGTTTAAAGGTATCGGAGCTGTAATATGGTCTGGTAATAGGCAGAAGTGAAACTGAGACTGGATCACAGGCCACAATTCCATTCTGGTGATATCATGCTGCTATCCCTTACAGGAAATTTACAACATTCCCCTCTCTTTTCAAGGATACCTTCTCCCCCTTCCAAAGTCGTCTAACCATTTACACTAAACATTCATATTTGACCATCACTTTACCTAACATGAACCGAATTTCACAATTGTAAACTTGAATCTTTATCAAGGGTGCAAATCCAGTGAGAATCCCAAATCGGGCTCCTCACCAGGCACTGATCGATCGCGAGTCACACGATTCACTCCGCCCGGCCCAATTTGGATCTCTCTCTCGCTGGCCGTGATTCAGGTCAGCATATTTAAAGGAGCCCTTGGGCTCATTTAAATACCGGGACGCCGCTTTCACCTGACACCCGGGAGTCAATGGCCACATTCCAAGACATAAAGCAGCCGTCGTTTAGCACTGGTTTCCCCAAACGTGAACCAGGTGTGATGGCAACTCAGGGGGCCTCACAGGCTCTTAGAGGCCCCGGGTGGTACTCCTGGCATGTAGGCACCTTGGCACTGCCTGCCTGGCACCATGGCAGTGCCACCCTGTCACTTCCATGAGTCCTAGTTGGAAATGCCGAAGTGCCAAACTGGCAGTGCCAATGTGCCCGGGTGCCAGGTCAGTTCCAGGGGGAGGCTTTTCCATTAGGGAGAGGCTTTTCCATTAGAGGGAGGGTTCCCGGGACCACAAGAAGGTGGGGGGGGTGGGGGGTGGTGGGGGTGAGGGGGGGGGGGGGATCCAGAATGAGGGAGGTAGCTGAAACGGGGGGGGGGGGGGGGGGGGGGGCTGTAGCGATCAGGGCTGCAATTAAAAATGGCACCCGAATCTGCGAGGAGCTGTTCCTGCTTGCGATTTGACCTAGCCAATGCAGGAAATCAATGAAGGCATGGCCTCGGCAAGGAGAATCTCCCCAAGGCCCAAACAAACCAGCAAAGTGCCGGTGAATAGCAAGGTGAATCGCGGCATTACAGCCGTCGAGAAATGCGCCCGAAAGCGGACATAGTTTCAAGTCCCCTTAACTTGTTTCCTCCTCCTTGGGATGAATTTCTGTTATGCCTCCCGAATAATCCCCAAAAATCCTGCCATTGCTGATCCACTGTCTTCCCTGCTAGGCTCCTCTTCCAATCAACTCTGGCCAGCTCCTCCCTCATGTCTTTGTAGTTACCGTTATTTAATTGTAATACTGTTACATCTGATTGCAGATTCTCCCTCTCAAACTGCGTAAATTGGGTAAATTCTATCATATTGTGGTCACTGCTCCCAAAGTGTTCCTGCACCTTAAGATCCCTAATCAAGTCTGCCTCATTACACATCACCAAATCCAGAATTAACTGTTCCCTCGTAGGCTCTGTCATAAGCTGCTCCAAAAAAACATCTCTTAGACATTCCACAAATTCCTTTTCTTGGGATCCACTACCAACCTGATTTTCCCAGTCCACCTGGATATTGAAGCCCCCCATGGAATATTGCCTTTTTTACATGCCTTTTCTATCTCCTAATTTATTTTCTGCCCCATATCCTGACTATTGCTAGGGGGCCTGTACATCACTCCCATCAGGTCTTTTTCCCTTTGTGATTCCTCAACTCTACCCACAGAGATTCTATACCTTCTGATTATATATCGCTTCTTGCTATCGATTTAATTCCTCCGAAGCAATGCGACCCCGGCCCCTTTGCCCATCTGCCTGTCATTTCGATAGGCCAGATATCCTTGTATATTTAGATCCAGGGACTGGTTTAGCACAGTGGGCTAAATAGCTGGCTTGTAAAGCAGACCAAGGCCAGTAGCGCAGGTTCAATTCTCATACCAGCCTCTCCACAGTAACTTCATTTGAAGCCTACTTGTGACAATAAGCAATTTTCTTTCATTTCATCCCAGCCGTGATCCCTTTGCAATCATGGCCGAAATTCTCCCCCACCCGGCGGGGCGGGGGGGTCCCGGCGTAGCGGAGTGGCACCAACCACTCCGGCATCGGGCCTCCCCAAAGGTTCGGAATTCTCCACACCTTTAGGGGCTAGGCCCGCATGGAATGGCTCCCGCTCTGCCTACTGGCACCAAAACTGGCGCCAAAGACGCCGCCCGGCATCGGGGCTGGCCGAAAGACCTTCGCCGCTGACATCACCACCGGTGCATGCGCGGTGGAGGGGGTCTCTTCCGCCTCCGCCATGGTGGAGGCCGTGGCGGCGGTGGAAGAAAAAGAGTGCCCCCACGGCACTGGCCCGCCCGCCGATCAGTGGGCCCCGATCGCGGGCCAGGCCACCGTGGGGGCACCCCACGGGCCGGAGAATCGCCGTGGGGGGGCATGCCGATTCGCGCGTGGGGCCCGCTGACTGGCGCGGCATGATTCCCACCCCCGCCGATTCCCGGGTGGCGGAGAATTCCGGCCATGGCGGGGGCGGGATTTGCGCTGGCCCCGGGCGATTCCCCGACCCTGTGGGAGGTCGGAGAATTCCGCCCCCTGTCTCTGTAATACCCATAACATTGTACCGGCCAATTTCAATGTGCGCAGCAAGCTTATTTACCTTGTTCTGTATACAGCGCACATTTAGGTACAATACCATCATCCTGTTTTGACCACCTACCTTCTTCAACAAATGGTCTACAAAATTATGAGGGGCATAGACAGAGTGGATAGTCAGAGACTTTTTCCCAGAGTAGAGGGGTCAATTACTCGGGGGCATAGGTTTAATGTGCGAGGGCAAGGTTTAGAGGAGATGTACGAGGTAAGTTTTTTACACAGAGTGTAGTGGGTGCCTGGAACTCGCTGCCGGAGGAGGTGGTGGAAGCAGGGATGATAGTGACATTTAAGGGGCATCTAGACAAATACATGAATAGGATGGGGATAGAGGGATACGGACCCAGGAAGTGTAGAAGATTTTAGTTGAGACGGGCAGCATGGTCGGCGCAGGCTTGGAGGGCCGAAGGGCCGGTTCCTGTGCTGTACTTTTCTTTGTTCTTTGTTCTTCTTTTCATGTACTAATTGACCTGTTTGAGCTGCTCGCAGAAAAATACTTTCACTGTACCTCGGTACATGTGACAATAAACAAATCCAAATCCAAATCTCATACTTGTCACCTTTTCTGCTCTGCCTGAGGTTAGCTTCCTGACACCTTCTGTACTCTGTTCTATTACGTGGTCTGGAAACTTTACTAACCTCTCCTGAGCCCTCGGTTCCTTTAACTAGTTGAAAGTCCTCATAATTAACCTCCACTTCTACCCTCTCCTTTAACTTTGAATTTCTAATTTTCCATACAACTGAACCCTCCCCCCCACTATTTAGTTTAAAGCCCTATCTACAGCACTAGTTATACGATTCGCCAGGACTCTGATTCAGTTGAAGACCGTCCCATCGGAACAGTCCCCTCTTCCCCATTGCTGGTGTAAATGTCCCATGAATTCAGAACCCATTCCTCCCTTACCAAATTTTGAGCCACCATGATATAAAACATCTGTGGCACCAAGAAGAATTGATTATATCTTCACTCCAGGAATATGGATTCTGCACATGGAATTAGTGAACTGTTGTGCGCTGTAAGTTTCACTTTGGTTTGCCATGTTTGTGGTTATATGTTTATAGAATTCACAGAGGTAGTATCTTGCCCCCATGTCAATCTTGGCCAACAATGAGTAGTTACCAACTTTCTTTGGGCAGATACTTTGAATTTTGGCAAACACTTTGGATGGCGTGGTAAAATCTATGCTTTCCATAACATTGACAGTGTGAAACCTGTGTTCACCACTCTTTGTCTCATTGAGTCCATTACCATCATTTTCTGGTTTGTCAGTCACCTCACATTTGTGTTTCTTATGGGATATTGAATGGTCATTTTATTTCTTGAAGGTACCAGTAGTGTCTTGTGATGGAGATCACACTGTCCGCAGAATTGGGTTTAGAATAAGGACATGTATAAGCAGCAGAAATTAAATACATCAAGTGTTTTATCTCAAAGTGGAATAAAACCACTTCAGCAGAAAGTTCTCTCAAAAGTCACTACTAGTTGCAAAAATATTAGCTGACCCCTCGGATCATTAAGCCATCCCAGACAAATGCAGGATAAGGAAGATCCTTGAATTGACAGCCCATGACTTCTTCCTGCAATTATAACCACAAGCAAATAACGCGGGAAGATATATTAAAGATAGCAAGTCAAATAAATTAAGAAAACTTCCTTCCTAGCTATATAACTTTTGACACTTAAGATCACACCATTTGGAATAGTGGCTATCTGAACATCTATATATCTAAGAATTTTAACATATTGAAAATACACAGTAGTAGAGATGTGCTTCTAACAACTCTGTGTCAGACAATATATCTTAGACACCTGACATTCAAACAGACACTAAGATCATTAAATCACATATTGTTGATAAGCCACAAACCTGGCCATTTGGCTATAGGAAATTGCCCAGCAGGGGAAAGACACAGGAAAGGCCATATACTGAGTAGAAAAAGTTATGTATAAAAGACGAGCAGATTGGCAGAATTAGCACTCACTCTCTCTCTCTCCTGCTAGAGTACAGTCAATATTCTATTCTTCCGCCTGCTTCGTCAAACAAAGACCATTGTGGTTTTTGTAAGTATGTTTCTATTAAACTTCTTAGAAATGTATCAGAAATTGATGTGAGATACTTTAGGATTTTCCACGTTTAAATATATCCTTCTCTTAGAGAAGTTAGTTTGTTAACAGATAACAAAGGACTGTTAACTGATTTATAATTTTAACAGATAACAAAGGACTGTTAATCAATTTATATTTTTAACTCTGCAATTCTGTATGTATCAATTGAGAGCATCCTGTAATAAAATACTGTTAGAAATTAAACATGCGTTATTACTGCCAATACCTTTTAGATCCTAGACAGGAAGTCTTAAATTACAAGGATTCACGACCGACAGAGGTAGGGGGTTTAGTCATGAGTGGCGTATTCAAACTTCATTCATTAAAAAGTAACTGAAATCCTGTTGAACTGTTTGAGACACAGAAAAGTAACCTTCCCTCATGAGAGCTATTCAGAGTCTTAACGGAAAAACAGATTTCCCTCGTTTGGTGGCTTCGCCTGATATAGGTAAGTAAGATAGTCCCTTCGGATCCGGAATACCTCAAACCTCTCACAGTATGTTCCATTTGGATCAGTGCACAGCTCTTTGTAGTTGCAGTGATCTTTGCTCTAGTCACAGACCTCATGCCTTGCAGCATTGATGAAAAGCTGGAAATTGCCTTGGTGCATGCAGAAGGTAACACCTTCCACATAGCTTGCTCAGTCAGGGTGTTCTGGTAAGTGTGTCAACAACTGACGTTGTACTGAGAACTTGTAACCTTTGTTGACCTGCAAGGATCGCTTTGTGCTTATTTCCACAATTGAACAGTTCTTTAATACGATATGATTCAGGCTTATCAAACAGATCTTTCTGCAATGCTTCCATGGGAGTGTATTCAATCACTAATTTGACACTTCTGTCTGCTTGCTCTGCACTTGGAAAATCAGAGTGCATACGAATTTCTCTGCCTCTGCTAATGATGTTGGCAGGGATGCTCCAATCCCGCAGCCAAGTTCTGACGCCAGCGTCAAAAGCGGCGCAAACCACCCCGGCATCAACGGTTCTCAATAATCCGGTATGCTCCCCTTCCTAGGGGGCTAGGTTGGCTCCGGATTGGTCCCCGCAGCTCCAGCTGGCCTGGAAAATTCTCGCATGCGCGCTACAGCCGGCGTGTGTTCGTGCATGTGCGCTACGGCCGGCGTGATTCTGCGCATGCACGTGTGTTCCCATCTCCGCTCTGGCACCTGGGCAGTATGGCGGAGCCCTACAGGGGCCCGGCACGGAGGAACATAGGCCCCCACGGAACCAGCTCACCCGCCGATCAGTAGATCCCGATCGTGTGCCAGGCCACCGTGGAGGCCTCCCCCCGGGTCGGATCTCCCTGCCCCTCCCTCCAGGACGGCCCCCTCAAACACACCTTCCAGGTCCCGCCATGAGAAACCCACGCCGATGGGACACGGCCGAACTCGCCGGCCACCCGGCCCGTCAGGACCCGGAGAATGGCTGGGGGGCTGCTTTCAACGACCCCTGACTGACGTGGCGGCGATCCCGCATCCTCCACCCCGGGGAATCTCCGACCCGGCGCGGATCCAGTCTTCCAATGTAGCCAATATCATTTGGGGATCCTTTAGCTCCCCTGTTGTTAATCCTGACAGGGCCGAGGTGGGCAGGTACACCGTCCAGCACAGCCGGCGCCATCTTTTCCGGCGCAATCAGTGCATGTGTGGGGGGTGTAGGTGTATGCAGCTTGTCAGCCCTGCGCATGTCCAGCACGGACCCGGCTTTCCCGCGTTCCGCAGGTGTTTCACGCGACACCGGTACTAGCCCCTCACCGGTGGCAGAATCGGTGCGGGTTTCACGACAATTGTTCCAGCACTTAGACGCAGGAACGGAGAATCCAGCCCCATAGCTCGGTACACTTTTAAACATTCTGAACTTGAATATTAAGTCCGCTGCTTTGCAATTCAAACAAGAAATTTCTTGACATTTTGACAATGCCCTTTTGACCTTCCTTCTCCTATAGTCACTGGGATGAGTGTGCTGCAGCCACTTTTCAGAAGTTTCTTTTGCAATCACAGCCTTCTTTGTTCCAACTTTTACGATGATTTAGGTTTTGTTCTTTGTTTGACTCTCCCTCGCTAACTATCAATCCGGCCCACATCCTGGGTACTCATCTTTGCAGACGCAGCTAACCCAGTGCTGTTTTTTTTTAATGTTCTGTCCCACTCGTGGAACCGACAAGTTATGTGCTGCAATCTCATCATGAGGGATCCGTCGACTTGCCAGCTCTTTACTCGAGCCTATCTTAGTGTTACCCGTAAAAATTTTTTTTAAAAAGAGGGCAGCACGGTAGCGCAGTGGGTTAGCATTGCTGCCTCATGGGGCTGACGTCCCAGGTTCGATCCCGGCTCTGGGTCACTGTCCGTGTGGAGTTTGCATATTCGCCCCGTGTTTGCGTGGGTTTCGCCCCCATAACCCAAAGATGTGCAGGGTAGGTGGATTGGCAATGCTCAATTGCCCCTTAATGGGAAAAAATGAATTGGGTACTCTAAATTTTAAAAAATAAATAAAATAAGCGTTGCTCTGAAGCTCGTCTGCGCAGTAACCATGCTGCAATTACACCATGCTCCGATGCTGCGAACTTGCTGTGTTCTGACTAAACGTCAAGGGCAATCCCATGCCATGCAGCATGATCTGAGGCTGCTCACCATGTTGTACCCAGAACTGGTTTCTCTGCCAGACTGTTTGACCACTGCTGAACACCATGTTGTTTTTTTGTAGTGATATAAAGGTGCCAATTGCTCATAAGGGAATGGTTAAATATGTTGTTGTTTCATTTATTTAACCTCCGCAGATGAGAACAAACACACATGGGTAGAAAGCTTGAAGACAGCACAGCTGTGTTGTGTTCTGCTGACAGGCAAAAGTGTAACCGAGACTGGATCACATGACATACGTCCCTTCTAGCGATGTCATTCTGCTATCCCTTAAAGCCATATTACAACCATGGGGTGAGGGCTACAGGACTCATTTTTATCCCTGTTGACCAGGAATTTCTGGCCCTTCCAACTGATGAGGTGTTCCAGTCCCGTCAAACCACCCTGGCACAGGTGAGCAGTCCAAATGGCCGTTGACTTTGGCGGGACTTTGGACGATCCCATCAGCGGACAATGATGAGCCACCTCCACCACCTCAAAACCCTCTACTGGTGCGGAGCACCCAGACGGGCCTTCGCTTGAGCCCACCGCCACACCCAGCAGCCCGCGCATTCATTCAATTGATGGTAGCCCCGAACTCCAAACCAGCCTTTTCCCTCAGAATGAAAAGCAGGATTGCGGGTGGGCCATTTGTCAAGGTCGCGTTTGCAGAGCTGGTAATAGGCAGACTACATTTCATTATAATACATCCAAGTGATGAATACATGCATTAAAAATTGTGATTTTGCACAGATATTGACTGCTATTTAAAAAAATATAATTTATAATATAATTCATCTAATTTCTTAAACCAAGAATTGTAAAGCAGAAAAGCAAGCTTGATCATTTTGTGACGTGACTGATACAAACTGAAGATCCAAGTTGTGCAAGTTGCATTGTGCCAATAGTAGATCCCCTGAGGAGCACTGCTCTATTTATTACTGGTGAAGTATGTTACTGATGATCACAGCTGTAATTGAATTCATTCAATCTAATCAGGCCCATCAAACGTGAGTCAAAATTACAATCGACTTGTACTTCACCACTCTTGCAGTCTAATATTACCCAACTCTCCTCGATTACACCTTTGGAGTTGCCGGGTGGGATATTCCATCCTGCCAGTCCTGCTTTCTAACACAACGCGCCCCCACCGACAGCGGGATCCTCCCTTCCGGCAGCCGACCAATGGGGAAACCCGCGGGCATGGGTGCGTTGCCAGCGAAGCGGAGGATCCCATCAATGGAGAATCCCACAGGCTATCTTTCGGAGGAGATATCAGGCTGAGGCCGGGATTTTCCTGCCCCAGTCCTTCCGAAAGTCAGTGGATCACCGCATTCCCCGCAGCGAGTTCCGGGGACCAGCAAATCTCACCCTGAGACCTGACCTCGAAAGTGACTATTCTGGTGAAGAGCAGGGTGATCTTCCCCGGTTTCCAGAGAAATACTATCATCCACTGACAGAACTGAAACAGATTGTCTGGTCATGCAGAAGAGGAGGCCATTGGTAAAAATGCATTTTCTCAGACTTTGTTAATGAACACAAAAGGTATTTATTAATAAGAATTGTAGGTAGCTCCCAAAATGTCTCTGCCAAGGAGCCTCACTCACCAGGGGCTGACTCCCCACTCTGAGTCCCGAATGGTCACCACAGACCATGTGACCCTTACTCTGCTGTGTTGCCCTTAAAGGGACAATCACAACATCCCTCCCTCTTTAACTCCTTTATACAATCTTCAATAAATAATTCACTCAATCCTAAACATTAACTAAACATTAGGTACATGAGTTGGACAACCATAAATCAAGGCCGGGGTTCTCTGTTGCTGGTCCGCCACGCTACCACCGCTAGCGAGGACAGAGAATTTGGCACTCAGCCAAATCTCCCGTTCACTGCAGCTGGGCCAGAGAATCCCGTTGCTATGAACGGATGGAGAATCCCGCCCCTCGTCTTTGAGGGGGTTTTATGTTCCTTCTAGAGCGGTATAATTGTTTTGGCTGAGATGCTTCCACAGGGTCATATGGTGGCAGGACTGGAACGGTTTTCCTTCCACACACTTAATCGGGATACCCTCCCCCCCGCCAGTTTCCTTCCCAATTAAATGCCCCAACCACCAAACTCACCACTGGAAAGGGCATTAAATTCCACCCATTGATTTTACCAGACTGAAGTTCTTCAGGGAACTGCTATTATGCTCCTCATTGTTTTCTACATTTCTGAGTTGTGCTGTGTACTGATGCTTTTGAGGTGTTTTCTCAAAGTCACTTGTGAACAATGTGTTTGTATGTATGTGTGTGCGTATATTTTCTTGCCCCTGGAGTGAGAAATTCAATTTAATATAACCCGGCAGCAAAGCATTTTATACAGTAAAAAGAAAGGTTAGTTTATTGTTGCTCTGGAGGCCACTGAAGGGCAAATGATACAACTGACTCACACACAAAGATTAAAAACAGGTGAAGGTGAAACAATACTTTAAGAAATGGAATCAGTTCTGTCCGTAATTGCAGATAAGCCAAGGTGGTCACTCTCAAAATGCTGAATCATGTTCCAAATAAGGAAACTGGTTGGCCCATGCCTGGGGGCTTATCTTTACCATTTTCTGAATAAGGACCCATTGAATTCCAAATGTCCTTCATGAACCTTCATGAGGTAAATGCATCTCCGGTCCATATCTGGGTGTGTCATGTGAGTGTCCCTTTTAAAAATGTTTAGTCTCTTATATGACTCATAGCACATTGGGCTGTGGCTGTGAGGCGAGAAGGGGCTTCAGTTTCAGTTTGATTGCTTTGGACTGCAGAAGGAGAAAGAAGTGTTTTCCCTACTTTTCTCTGTTTTCATTTTAAAAGCTGTTCCAGTGAAACGCACAGTGGATGTGGCTAACTGCCTTGGTAATTTTAAAGGTATAGTTGTTTTCCGGAAGGAGTTTGAATCTGATGAATCACATCTGCAGAGAAGGCTTTTGTGCTCATCGTAGCCAAATTCAACATAATATGTTGGGGGTCAGGTGAACGTCATCGTACACTTTGGAGTTTCTAAGGCCCAGCCCATAGACTGTTGGGAGTGGTTGTACCCAGAAATCATACGATTCCGCTTTGCTTCGGTATTTTTTAATAAAATCTGTTCAAGGTTTTGACAGGTAACCGTGACATTTTTTTTTTCAAATTAATTCACGGGACATGAGCGTCGCTGGCTGGGCCAACGTTAATTGCCCTCCCCTAACTGCCCTCCATTTCAGAAGGCATTTGAGAGTCAACCACAATAAAAAGTATACATTTCTTTCAAAATTCATAACACTGTTGTGAAACTGTGCTGTTTTGATCATGACAGCCCCTGAATTAACTATGCAGTTCAACATTTTATTATATTTTCTGAATTCTCTGCACTGGTTTGACGTGTTTAGTGTTGAGTTTACTGAGATGCCCAGCCTTTCAGCTGTATCCTTTGCCAATTCAGCGTATTCAGGGTGTTATGAGTAGATGGGAGCAGAGCGCAGTTACCCTAGCCCCACTACTCCACAGGTCGGACCATTAGTTCAAAAGTTTGATTCACACACTAAAATGGCCGATTGTTTACCCTTGCTGCTGCTCCACCCAGAAAAAAAAGAAACTTTAACCAAGCTTCTTTCAATGAACTCAGAATGATTAACTGCACATGAAACAAAACTTATCTTTTAAAACCAGTTGCAAGAACTGTTACACGCACAATTGTACCCCGGAACTGTCTAACCCAATATTAAAAATACCGCGTGCACAAACATACAAGGGGCAGACATAGAGAGTGAGCCTTCCTCCTCAGCTTATTCCCGAGAACACACTGATTTCAAAAACAATGGGCTGAATTCTCTGATTGTGAGGCTATGTGCTCACGCCGGCGTTTTACGCCCGACAATTCGGCCCAAAACGGTCACCGATCCTCCATGTAGCTGGGGGCTAGCATGCCGGCAGAATGGAGTATCCGGCTCTAGCTGCCGATACGGCCCGGAGAATTGCCGAGTCCGTGGCCGCCGACGCGAACCCGGCCTGCCAAATAGTGCCCCCCCTTTGGCCAGCTCGTGAGCCCCGGAACACCCCCAAAAGTTCCTCCAGCAGCTGACAAAGTCCTCCAAGCCCACGGATCGGCCCTCCCCGACTGTGGCGACGCTGGACTGTGTCTGCAGCCGCCATGCCGAGTTTCCGCCGGGTGAGACCACAAGAGACCTACGCCATTGGGAACCCGGCCAGTCGGGGGCAAAACTTGGGTGCGATTTGTGGGCTGTAGCTTGTCAAATGCCACACAAGTTCCTGGAATGAGCAGATGGCAAAGAAGTTCAGAGCTGTGGTGACCTTCACAGCCACCGAGAGCGGGTGTCCTCCTCCTGGGCAGCATGGTAGCACAAGTGGATAGCACTGTGGCTTCACAGTGCCAGGGTCCCAGGTTCGATTCCCCGCTGGGTCACTGTCTGTGCGGAGTCTGCACGTTCTCACCATGTTTGGGTGGGTTTCCTCCAGTTGCTCCGGTTTCCTCCCCAGTCCAAAGACGTGCAGGTTAGGAGGATTGGCCATGTTAAATTGCCCTTAGTGTCCAAAAGGTGAGGAGGGGTTATTGGGTTACGGGGATAGGGTGGAAGTGAGGGCTTAAGTGGGTCGGTGCAGACTCAATGGGCCGAATGGCCTCCTTCTGCACTGTATGTTCTATGTTCCTCCACGGGGTGTCAAGTCTGCAAGGACATGGCGCAGGTGCCACATTGTCTTATTCCTGCGATGGAGCTTCCTGCGGCACACACTGTCCTTCATCTCCTCGAATGACCTCCAATTCCTGTACACCTTTGGGCCGTCGCTGGCATCTTTCTCTGGGTTCCTCTACAGCCTGATGGGCAGACAGGTCTTCATGGTGTGTGGCAGCCTCATGCTCATGTGGTACCACCTCCAGCCTGCATCAGTGCTGCTGCCGTCTCCGGTGCCTGTCCACCTGGACTGCCACTAGCACTGCGAGGGCATGCTCTGCGGGACCGACACCACCATCCAATTTGGTATCTGTAAGGAATTGGAGAAGGAGCAAGACTGACAATCAGTAAGGGCTACCACCCCAGTACTCTCAAACCGCACCCCCCCCCCCCAAGCCTCCCCCACCCTTACGTGTCCCGCCTTCTCTCAGACAGCCTTCCACCGAGCCAGTTGTGCTGGAGTACCCTGTCCTGCACACTCCCACATCAGGAACCCCTGGACCCCATATCCAACAACACTGCCAGGAACATTAGAGGGACTGTGCTTAAGTGCCCTCCCCTGATTCACACACTCACCCTTTAGTCTCAAGGATATCCCCAGTGTTGAAGCCCAGCTCTTCAGTGTTTGATTGTTGCCTGCTGCCTCTATATTGCTGACACTTCTTTTTTGAAAATAAAGCACAATTTATTACAATAAATATAATTTAGAAATGCGTAACAAAATTCAATGCATCTATATAACCATTTTTCTTCAATTATTCATATCAGTGTTGTCAAATAGAAATTGACTTAGGAGATGCGACTATGGTGAAACTATTTCAGTCCCGTTCACTAATTTAGAAAAGGCCTTCCATACTCACACAATACAGATTAAATGCATTCACTTGTGCATATTTACATACTATCTATCACCATTCAGTAGCCAAACTGTAATGAACTCCAATTGGCTTTATTGGTTGGCCAATTGGAGTATGAGCTCCCTCAATGATAGCTCATTGAGGGGGCCCATATAATCACCTGTGTAGGCTTTGTGAGAGTCTTAAGTTGACTGGACTGCTAGCAGCACTGTTTGTAGCTGCTCCTGTAACATCGTTATTGTAAATAAATATTGGTGTGGTGACGGAACTCCTGCCTCCCGTGGATTACTACACAAACCTTTTGTAACAATACAAAATACTTGCATTTTCTACTTTTCACCCTTCCATTTCATGAACAAAAGGACAAAAAAGTACATATGCAGACAGAGCAAAAACAATAATTGATATTACCTGCCCAATAATGGGACCTATTACTCTATTTGATTTCCTATTAAGCCCAATTAGCCACATGGCTGGTGAGTGATGTATTGAATAAAGTTCCATATAATTGAAATGAAGTAAAGTGCAGGAAACACTCAGCTTGTCAGGCAAACTGTTCAGGCTTCAAAGTTTGATTGAAATGCGATGCAATAATGATCATCTGAGCCATGGCGCGTGGACCCATCAGAATCCACTTGAGTGATATTGTATTGGCCAAAACTGTCAACATTAACAAAGATTCAAAAATCAACTATGTAACCTTCCACATAGCACACTAACCATTAAACAACAAGGAAACGTCACATTCCATTTTCACAAAAAAAGCAAACATACGGTAACCCTCAACAGGTTCCTCAACAAAAATGGGGAATGAGCCTGAGAATGTGTTATCATGTCCAGAACGTTGTCGTAGAAATGATCTGACCATCAATGTGTTACTTGTGCAATGTATCAGTGCCATTCTCTGTCCAGGAGCTGCAGCTGTGCAAGTGCTCCCATACGGCCCAATCGCACCAGAACCAAATCCTGCTATCTACTTATTCCACTGGCGCTCAACATCTTCAGCAGGTTGCTTATTTGGATCAATGTCAAGCACCAGGTCCCGCAGCATCTTCTTGCTTCAAACCTAATTCCCTTCTGGACTCATACACCCCCTGAGCCCCATGTTCCAGGTTCCAGAAACCTTAGAATAAATTGTCCGTCTTTCAGGCCACAGAAAAAGAAGGAAGCAACAGCGGCCTCCAGGCATTTGCAGCTACAAGCAGCAGCAAGCAACAAACACAACTTGCAACACCACTTGACAATATTTTGTTTATTAAATGGTCAACAGTACCAAAAATTTGAAAACCAACCACGCAACATTCCATGTTTCACACTAACCATTAAAAAACAAGGAAGCATCACCGTTCCATATTGGTACCAATGCAAAGATATTTCAGCTCATTTCCGAAAAAAACCCAAACACACGATATTGCCCCTCGCAGATTCCTCAACAGAAATGGAGGATGGGCTGAGAATGTGTTGTCATGTCCAGAACTTTGTTGTAGAAATGATCTGTCCATCAAATTGTGAGTTGTTCCATGTATCAGTGCCATTTTCTGCCGAGGAGGCGCAGCTGTGCAGGCCCCTCCCACACGGCCCAATCTCACCGGAACCGAATCCTGGCATCCACATATTCAACTGGAGCTCAAGGTGCAACTGTACATCCTTGACTTCCAGCGTGTTTAACCCGTGGTGACGTGCCAGTTACATGCAGCACTCACCACACCAGCAACTGAAACATCAGCAATCTGCGAATGCATTCCTTCAACGGCGTCATCAGATGGCCCGTGTGGAGCAATATCGGGCATCAGGACCCGCGGAGCCTTCTTGCTTCAAACCAGATTGCTTTCTGGACTCATACACCCCTCCTGAGCCCGGTGTTTCAGGGCCCAGATATCTTCGAAAAAATTGTCCTTCTTCCCAACAGCAGCCTCCAGGCATTTGCCGCCACCAGCAGGAGTAAGCAGCAAACACAACCTGTAGCTGTGAAGTGCTCTCGCAACTAACAAGGCCATTTCCCTATTAGCAAAAGCCTTCAGCTGTGAAGCTAGAGTATGCTGACAATCAAAGGGAGTTAAGGTGATCTTCATCATACAACCAAGAACAGGGATCTGCCCTGGAAGTGTTTGATTATGAGGCTATGTGCTCACGCCGGCGTTTTACGCCCGACAATTCGGCGCAAAACGGTCACCGATCCTCCATGTAGCTGGGGGCTAGCATGCCGGCAGCATGGAGTATCCGGCTCTAGCTGCCGATACGGCCCGGAGAATTGCCGAGTCCGTGGCCGTGCATGTGCACAGCAGCTGCCTGCAGTAGCTGTGCCGTGCAACATGCCGCAGGCCGCAGGCGGACCCGGCCTGCCAAATAGTGCCCCCCTCTTTGGCCAGCTCGTGAGCCCCGGACCATCCCCAAAAGTTCCTCCAGCCCCTGACAAAGTCCTCCAAGCCCACGGATCGGCCCTCCCTGACTGTGGCGATGCTGGACTGAGTCCGCAGCCGCCATGCCGAGTTTCCGATGGGTGAGACCACAAGAGACCTACGCCATCGGGAACTCGGCCAGTCGGGGGCAAAACTTGGGTGCGATTTGTGGGCTGTAGCTTGTCAAATGCCACACAAATTCCTGGAATGAGCAGATGGCAAAGAAGTTCAGAGCTGCGGTGACCTTCACGGCCACCGAGAGCGGGTGTCCGCCTTCTGGGCAGCACGGTAGCACAAGTGGATAGCACTGTGGCTTCACAGTGCCAGGGTCCCAGGTTCGATTCCCCGCTGGGTCACTGTCTGTGCGGAGTCTGCACGTTCTCCCTGTGTCTGCGTGAATCTCCTCCGGGTGCTCCAGTTTCCTCCCACAGTCCAAAGACGTGCAGGTTAGGAGGATTGGCCGTGTTAAATTGCCCTTAGTGTCCAAAAAGGTGAGGAGGGGTTATTGGGATCTGCCCTGGAAGTGTTTGGTGGGACAGACAGACTGCAGCAGTAGTTGCCCCTGTTATGGATCACCCAGTACTTAGAGATACTTGAAGGCCTCACAGATGAAAAGCCTCTTGAAAATAAGGCAAATTGGGGTCAATGATATGCGCGCCATCTTTGGACGAGTTTGTGAACTCCGGATTGGGCCGCGTGCAGGTGTCCTCTGGTTGGGGTGAGCTCTGCTGATCCCCTGCTTCCTCTGCAGTGGGACAACGCTTCTGAGGAGTGACAACACCTGGTGGACTCTTGATTGAGTTTGGCTCTTGATGATAAAGCTGGGGTTTGAGACTGTCCAGAGGGGCATATCCATTTAAAAATTAAAAACAAGCAGAATTGAGTTACTAGTGTCGTTATGATCTTTGCTTACTTCTGTACGAAACGGATAAGAAATTGGAACCAATTATTAGTGATGCTGCGAATTGAAGAGAAGTTAACCCTGTTGCATTCTGCACGTTTTCCTGTCAGCAAACAGAACAATTGGGCATTTTGACAGTAATTGGCAGCACAATAAACGTGCTGCCGCCTGAACTTATCCTCAACATTTTTGATGGCCTTTTGAGTATCAAAATATATCTATAGCTGTGCATTGAAAGTACATTATACAGTGTGCGCAGATGCCAGAAAGATTGTGAGCTTTCACTGTCAATTTTATATTACCATTCACATTGACATGCAGGATAATCTCTGTGGCAGATGCATTACACTCTCAGGTCTGAGTCAGAAGGATGATGCTTCAACTCCAGAGAATTGAGCAAAAAATCACGTCCTGAGGGAGAGCGGCACCATAAAACAGTCATTTACAAAGCTAGCTGGGGTCGCGACCTGCAGGTGGGTCGTGGGCGGGTTTCGGGAGGGTCGCGGAACCACCCATCGCGGCATTCCTGATCGCGGGAATTAATGCGCAACGTCGCAGCAGCCAGCTTTTTAAAATACCGGCTGCGATCGGCTTTAAAAATGCTGGTGCGCTACGCATAAGTGCCCGCTTATCAGTGCGCATGCCCGGAGCCTAGCGAGAAGCACCGCCTCCTCCTCAAGTCAGCGTCATGACTCAGGAGAAGATTTTTTTTAAAATTCAATCAGTCTTCCTGCCTGAGGCAGAGAGCAGGTCACGCGCCTTGAACACTGACGTCACGTGCTCTGGGGGCAATTGTGATTCCACCATTTTGTCAGTAGCAAACAAGCAACATGACTGAAAAATTTCAACTGGATCGTTTAGCAATAAGAAAGAGAGGGCCAGAGACACAAACAGGCCAGGATCTCACAACTAAACTTGCTGGAGAGAGTGGCTCAGGAAAATCCACAACAGGACAAAGCAGTGGTGATGTGAGCTGTTCAGGAGAGTCCACAACAGGACAAAGCGATGCTGGTGTGAGCTCCAGGACCTCTGATGAACAACCCAAACAGAAATGTAACATTGAATGACAAAACAAGTGAGATCATGAGGACCAAGCAGGCTCAACTGTTAGCGCAAATGGTGCGTCGCGAAGTTTGGGCTGGCGTGGTTGCGAAAGTTGACCGGCGTGTGTCACGAAGGTTGGCCGGTTGGTAACATTGGGCCCCGGAAAAAAGTTTGAAAAACACTGCCATAAAATGTGTCGTCTTTTGGATAAGGCTTCGAACTACTGTGCCCTCTCTGTCTCCTGTGATTAAAACAAGATAACCTCTAACTGCTCTGCCAGTCTTTCTGTGCTGACTTCATGGGCGGGATTCTCCGACCCCCCGCCGGGTTGGAGAATCCCGGGGGGGCAGTGCGAATCCCGGCCCGACGCCGGCTGCCGTATTCTCCGGCGCCGGTTTTCGGGCCGTTGGCAGCGGCCCCTCCGGCAATTCTCCAGGCCCCGATGGGTCGAGCGGCCACCTGTTTCTGGCCAGTCCTGCCGGCGTGGATTAGACATGGTCCCACACAGCAGAACCTGGCAGGCAAGTTGGCAGGTGCGGGAAGGAGGGGGGGAGGGGGGGGGGGGGGGGGGGAGGGTGGCCTGGCCCGCAATCAGGGCCCACGGATCTGTGGGCAGGCCTGTGTCATGGGGGCACTCCTTCCTTCCGTGCCGGTTCTTGTATGGCTCCACCATGACCGACGCAGAGAAGACAACCCCCCTAAAATGAAATGAAATGAAATGAAAATCGCTTATTGTCACGAGTAGGCTTCAATAAAGTAACTGTGAAAAACCCCTAGTCACCACATTCCGGCACCTGTCCGGGGAGGCTGGTACGGGAATCGAACCGTGCTGCTGGCCTGCTTGGTCTACTTTAAAAGCCAGCGATTTAGCTGAGTGAGCTAAACCTGCGTATGTGCCAAAATACGCCGGCCTGTCTGAACATATGCGGAACCACGCCGGCCCTTCGGTGCATGTGCTAACACGCGCAGTCCCTTCGGCGCTGGCTGGCGCGGCACCAACCCCTCCGGCGTGCACCTAGCCCCTGGAAGTGCGGAGAATTATGCACTTTCGGGGGCTGTTGGCGCTGGAGTGATCCGCGCCGGTTTTCCCACCGGCATGGGGACTTGGCCCCCACACAGGAGATTCCCGCCTCATAAATTTACTGGCTGGAAATCACTGATTGGATGTTTTCATAGTCGTAAAATTTACAGTACAGAAGGAGGCCATTTGGCCCATCGAGTCTGCACCGGCCCTTGGAAAGAGCACCCTACCCAGGCCCACATGTCCACCCTATTCCCATAACCCAGTAACCCCACCCAACACTAAGGGCAATTTTGGACACTAAGGGCAATTTATCATGGCCAATCCACCTAACCTGCACATCTTTGGACTGTGGGAGGAAACCGGAGCACCCGGAGGAAACCCACGCCTACACAGGGAGAACGTGCAGACTCCGCACAGACAGTGACCCAAGCCGGGAATCAAACCTGCGACCCTGGAGCTGTGAAGCTCCAGTGTTAAACACTATGCTATCGTGCTGCCCTTTTGTATAAGGCCACGAAGGAGTCCACACCGAATAGTTCATAGAAGTTTTGTTAATTTACAATAACTACCATATACTTTGCAAGGTAGATCCCACCTGGGCCTGCCTTGCTGGTGGGCAACTGTTCAGCTTTATATACCATACAACTATACATGGTTTAGAGGTCCCCCGCCCCCTTAACGGGGGAGCTCGTATTCTGCCATTTTCATGGGGAAGGTAATTGTTCCCACTCGGTAAGATACTTGTGGGTTCTAACAATTTTTAAAAGACTGAAACCACATTCCAGTTAGAACATAGAACATAGAATGATACAGCGCAGTACAGGCCCGTCGGCCCTCGATGTTGCACCGAATTGGAAAAAAACTAAAGGCCATCTAACCTACACTATGCCCTTATCATCCATATGCTTATCCAATAAACTTTTAAATGCCCTCAATGTTGGCGACTTCACTACTGTTGCAGGTAGGGCATTCCACGGCCTCACCACTCTTTGCGTAAAAAACCCACCTCTGACCTCTGTCCTATATCTATTACCCCTCAATTTAAGGCTATGTCCCCTCGTGCTAGCCACCTCCATCCGCGGGAGAAGGCTCTCGCTGTCCACCCTATCTAACCCTCTGATCATTTTGTATGCCTCTATTAAGTCACCTCTTAACCTTCTTCTCTCTAACGAAAACAACCTCAAGTCCATCAGCCTTTCCTCATAAGATTTTCCCTCCATACCAGGCAACATCCTGGTAAATATCCTCTGCACCCGTTCCAAAGCTTCCACGTCCTTCCTATAATGAGGCGACCAGAACTGTACGCAATACTCCAAATGCGGCCGTACTAGAGTTTTGTACAACTGCGACATGACCTCATGGCTCCGGAACTCAATCCCTCTACCAATAAAGGCCAACACACCATAGGCCTTCTTCACAACCCTATCAACCTGGGTGGCAACTTTCAGGGATCTATGTACATGGACACCGAGATCCCTCTGCTCATCCACACTACCAAGAATTTTGCCATTCGCCAAATATTCTGCATTCCTGTTATTCTTTCCAAAGTGAATCACCTCACACTTCTCCACATTAAACTCAATTTGCCACCTCTCAGCCCAGCTCTGCAGCTTATCTATGTCTCTCTGTAACCTGCAACATCCTTCCGCACTGTCTACAACTCCACCGACTTTAGTGTCGTCTGCAAATTTACTCACCCATCCTTCTGCGCCCTCCTCCAGGTCATTTATAAAAATGACAAACAGCAACGGCCCCAGAACAGATCCTTGTGTACGCCACTTGTAACTGAACTCCATTCTGAACATTTCCCATCAACCACCACTCTCTGTCTTCTTTCAACTAGCCACTTTCTGATCCACATCTCTAAATCACCCTCAATCCCCAGCCTCCATATTTTCTGCAATAGCCGACCATGGGGAACCTTATCAAACGCTTTACTGAAATCCATATACACCACATCAACTGCTCTACCCTCGTCTACCTGTTCAGTCACCTTCTCAAAGAACTCGATAAGGTTTGTGAGGCATGACCTACCCTTCACAAAACCATGCTGACTATCCCTAATCATATTATTCCTATCTAGATGATTATAAATCGTATCTTTTATAATCCTCTCCAAGACTTTACCCACCACAGACGTTAGGCTCACCGGCCTATAGTTACCGGGGTTATCTCTACTCCCCTTCTTGAACAAAGGGTCCACATTTGCTATCCTCCTGTCCTCTGGCACTATTCCTGTAGCCAATGATGACCTAAAAATCAAAGCCAAAGGCTCAGCAATCTCTTCCCTGGCTTCCCAGAGAACCCTAGGATAAATCCCATCAGGCCCCGGGGACTTATCTATTTTCACCTTGTCCAGAATTGCCAACACTTCTTCCCTACGCACCTCAATGCCATCTATTCCAATAGCCTGGGTCTCAGCATTCTCCTCCACAATATTATCTTTTTCTTGAGTGAATACTGATGAAAAGTATTCATTTAATATCTCGCTTATCTCCTCAGCCTCCACACACAACTTCCCACCACTGTCCTTGACTGGCCCTACTCTTACCCTAGTCATTATTTTATTCCTGACATACCTATAGAAAGCTTTAGGGTTTTCCTTGATCCTACCTGCCAAAGACTTCTCATGTCCCCTCCTTGCTCGTCTCAGCTCTCTCTTTAGATCCTTCCTCGCTTCCTTGTAACTATCAAGCGCCCCAACTGAAACTTCACGCCTCATCTTCACATAGGCCTCCTTCTTCCTCTTAATAAGAGATTCCACTTCTTTGGTAAACCACGGTTCCCTCGCTCGACCCCTTCCTCCCTGCCTGACTGGTACGTACTTATCAAGAACATGCAATAGCTGTTCCTTGAACAGGCTCCACATATCCAGTGTGCCCAACCCTTGCAGCCTACTTCTCCAACCTACACATCCTAAGTCATGTCTAATGGCATCATAATTGCCCTTCCCCCAGCTATAACTCTTGCCCTGCGGGGTATACTTATCCCTTTCCATCACTAATGTAAAGGTCACCGAATTGTGGTCACTGTTTCCAAAGTGCTCACCTACCTCCAGATCTAACACCTGGCCTGGTTCATTACCCAAAACCAAATCCAATGTGGCCTCACCTCTTGTTGGCCTGTCAACATATTGTGTCAGGAAACCCTCCTGCACACATTGTACAAAGAACGACCCATCTAATGTACTCGAACTATATCTTTTCCAGTCAATATTTGGAAAGTTAAAGTCTCCCATAACAACTACCCTGTTACTTTTGCTTTTTTCCAGAATCATCACAGTTACTTGAAACTGTGGCCTCCTAAGATGTCTGAAAGTTTACATCGCTGTACAGGACAAATTCCAAAGTGGAGCCAGCCTGTCCAGTGAACGTGAGCAAAGACAATTATCTTAAAAACGAGTGAATGGGATCATATCCTCACCCATTCACAGAAAATCTCGACAATTCCGCGCGTGATAATCATTTCGCGTCTGCGTTAAGGAGAGAGAGTTTTAATTATTTTTCTTCAAAGGGGTGACGTACAATACATGCAGCCCTCTTTTTAAACAAAAACTCCATTGGGCTCAGAGATATTTGATGTGGGGGTTTACCTGAACTCACATGAGTCTCCTGTGCCTCCCAGAAAATCATGCTGGCTTTCCCTGCAGCTCATGGTGGGAGAATCCTTCATTCATAGGCAATCAGTGCCGATCGAGGGATCTGGCATCGGGAAGGTGAGAGCAGAGGACGTCATTCTCCTACCCCTGCATCAGTGCGTCCCCACACTCACCGGTGACATCCTCCCCCGACTCCTGTCCCATCCCACTGACCTGTCTCCAAGGATCCAGTGGCAAACCTCTGGATAAGCCTGAGAGTATTGTGGGGAGAAGCCATTGCTCCCTCTGATTGGCCGGCACCTCGCAGGGGACATTGTTTTGGCCCTCCGCTACTGCACGGGAGACCCGTCACTGGTCACCTAAATGCCTGAGTGCCCTTAAATTGTGTTGGGCCTTCTGTTGTATATTTTACTTGCAAGATGAAATGATGTAATGCACGTGGGCTGAATGCAATAATCAACAGAGGTTTATTAAATGGTTGTGAATTGTACAAAGGCTTGATCTAATTGAGGCAAATGCCCAGAAAGCAGCTGATGATGTCATGAACCATCACATGACTAAACTTTTGAAGTGGCCATGCAACAACACCATAACAACCCACAGATATAACACCTCCGATTGGTTCTCCAAATAGGGTGTGGGTCTCCAGATGCAGGAGCTAAATGATAGAATCCCTAGATTTCAGAAGGAGGCCATTTGGCCCATCGAGGATGCACCGACCCTCCAAAAGAGCAGCCCACCTATACCCACTCCCCGCCATATCCCCATAACCCCCACAAGACATTAAGCGGCAATTTAACATGATGGTTAATCCACCTAACCTTTGTGGGAAGAAACCGGAGCACCCGGAGGAAACCCATGCAGACACAGGGAGAACATGTCAGCTCCACACAGACAAGTCACCCAAGGCTGGAATCGAACCCAGGTCCCTGGCGCTTTGAGGCATTCTTGCTAACCACTATGCCCGCCTTTATCCTCCATCTACTCAAAAACCTTCCAACGTAACGGACGTAAGGTATTTTTCAGCAGCAATCATCTTGAATGACAGAGCAGGTTCAAGGGGCCATCCAGATTAAATCCTGCTCCTATTTCCTATGCTTTGAAATCATTGTCATGCTCACGCTGTCTAAATTAGTTTGCGATTTTCTTTCTCTTGACTGGAGAGCAAAAATAAAATCAGTAAGGATGCCGTGGGATATTACTTGTTATTCTGCTTAGCTGAGTTTTCTCTCTCAGGTGTACAAAGGCTAAGAATGCCCCAGATATTTCACATATATATTCTGGTCTACTGCCTGACTAATTCATCTTAAAACCATAAAGCCTAGGAAATGTTATACACTTGTTTCTTCAGATTGTACACGGGGACGTTACTTGACGAAAGCGCTGTGTTTAATTGACAAGGATTCAAAGCACTTTGAACATTTTTTTTTTCTCCGTAGAATTTCTCTCAGGGGTACTTGATAGGCTGCCTTTATACTCAAAGGGATAAACAAGCTGCAGTGATGTGTGAATCCTTTGCGCTCACATGGCCAGGCTTGTGAGGGGGCACGGCATTTAAGATCTTTTCTGAATGCATAGCAGACATTTTCTTCAGTACCGTTGATCAGAACAGCGCGTTACAAAACAAAAGCTTTCGATTGCGAACAGTTTGCGCAGTTCGCTGTCCAAAAGCATCTCTGATACAATGGGGTGAAAGAAAAAATTGAATTTTTGAAAACCGCATTTGCAAAGAGAAAATACGAATGCAATAATGTTTCAGGTATGTGTCTAAAATTGATACATTCCGATAATGACACTAAACTAGCAATTCTGTCTCTAATTACTTTAATTCCTCACCCTTGGTTACCCTTTATTTCTGGTCATTTGTGCCTTTTACTGTGGAGACAGGCACAAAATATTTGTTCCATCTCTGTCACATCCTCATTTCCCCATACAATGTTCTCCTGTCTCTGCCTCTTAGGAACCAAAATTTATTTTAGCGAGGTTAAGTTGCCATAGTCCCAGATGACCATCGGTTGTTTTCCACTTTGAGGGGAAGAGCTGGCTGGTGGCAATTTAACCTAAGGCGAGGGGCAAGGTTGAGAAGGCAACCCTTCATGAATACCTCAGCGGAATGGGAATTGAACCCACACTGCTGGCCTCAGCTCTGCATCACGAACCAGCTGCCTAGCCAAGTGAGCTAAACCAGCCCCCATTTTAGCTACTCTCCTCTTTTTCACATATAAGTAAAAGTTCTGACAATCAGTTTTGTATCACTTCCTAATTTACTCCCATATTCTACTTTATCCATTTCTGTCCGAGTTTTGATTACCCTATCCTGGTTTATTCAATTATCATGTTTACAATTATTCTTTGCAAAAATATACAATCCTTATCAGCCCTAATAAACCATGGATGAATTTTTCTCAGTGAGATTTTTCTTTTTAAGAGAATGTGTTTTGAATGAAGATTTTGAATTGTTTATTTAATTATTTCTCATTATTTATTTACCATCCATTTACATAGCATCACAATCCCCAGAGCCTTTTTTCAAGATAATCAACTGATGGGCCCAATGTTTCCTTACCAGTTGTAAATCAAAGGGGTAATATTTTCTTTACAGTACAGTGATCTCCTCATTTCCCACTTCATCTCCTCATTTTACAGCTTTTATTTTAAATTATATACATATATTCCGTTATATTCAATTGTCTTAGATGACGATTTACAGGTGGGAAGCAGAATTGTTCTGTAAAAGAAACAAGGCTGGTTCCTTTACTACTGGTACTCAATATCCACAATGTCAGAGTTTCATCCCAAATTCAACTGTCCACTATAAGCTACATACATACACTGCAAGGCAACCTTTGTCTCTATCTATAAGAAATGTCTTATGGAAGGCTGTACAAAGCACCAGTGAGCCCAACGGCATTGAGACTAATTCAGAATCTATGTAATAATCCAAGAGTAGGCCCACTTTGGGGAAATCCAAATCTGGAATATTCTACACCATATCTAGAGTAAGCTGGGAGGCATCTAGGTTCCAAAACTATTCTAACTTGCCTTTATAAAATTGAAGTCAATGGGATCAGGGGAAAACGCTCCAGTGCCTACAAAAGAGAAAGATGGCTGTGGTCATCGCAGGCCAATCATCTCAGCCCCAGGAGTGTAACCATCTTCAGCTCTCCTTTATCAGAGCAGAAGTGGGGATTTCCGCTGATGATTTCACGGTGTTCAGTTGCATTCGCAACTCTTCAGATAATGAACTGGCCAGTGTCCGAATGCAGCTAGACCCGGAAAACATCCAGGCTTGGACTGATAATTGGCAATTAACATTCGTATCACACAAATTCCAGGCCATGATCATCTCCAACAAGAGAGGGTACAACCATCTGCCCTTGATTTTCAGTGGTATTACCACAGTTAAATCCTTTATCGTCCAAGTCTTGGGGGTTGTGATCGACCTGAGACTGATTTGGGCCGGCTGCAGAAATACTGCAACTACAGGAGCAGGTCAGATGCTGGGAATTCTGTGGTGAGTGACTCACCTTCTGACTCTTCAAAGTCTGTCCACCATCTACAAGGCTCAGGTCAGGCCTGGATAGGTGCAGCTCCTATACTGAAGAGGCTTGACACCATCCTGGGCCAATCTTCCTTGGTTGACGGACGTCCTCGTCACCATCTTAAAGATTCACTTACTTCACCATGGTAAGATATAGCTGCAGAATTGAAGGAACTCGTCAAGACTTTGTCAAGAATACCCTCTCAATCTATTTCCTCCCCCAACTAGAAGAACAAGGGACAGCATGTGCATGAGAACACCACCGCCAGTAAGCTCCAATTCACACACTACTCTGACTGCAAAGTAAATCACTGTTCCTTTATTGCCTCTGCTAAAAATCCGTGAACAAATTGCCGAGCAGCAGTGTGGGAATATTCTAACCATAAACACACATGCTGCAGTTGTATAGAACCTTGGTAAGGCTGCATTTAGAATATTGTGCACAATTCTGGTTGCCACACTACCAGAAGGATGTGGAGGCTTTGGAGAGGGTGCAGAGGAGGTTTCCCAGGATGTTTCCTGGTCTGGAGGGTCTTAGCTATGCGGAGAGACTGAATAGACTCGGACTATTTTCATTTGAAAGAGGGAGGTTGCGGGGTGACCTGATAGAGGTCTACAAGATTATGAGGGGCATGGATAGAATGGATGGGCAGGCACTCTTTCCCAGAGTGGAGGGATCAATCACCAGGGAGCATAGGTTTAAGTTTAGAGAAGATGTGTGAAGCAGGTTTTTTACGCAGATGTTGGTGAGTGCCTGGAATGCGTTGCCAGGGGAGGTTGTGGAAGCAGATACATTAACAGCATTCAAAAGGCATCTCGACAAATACATGGATAGGATGGGTGCAGAGGGATATGGCACAAGGAAGTGCTGAGGTTTCTGGCAAAGGTTCGTATCATGATCGGTACAGGCTTGGAAGGCTGAAGGGCCTGTTCCTGTGCTGTATTGTTCTTTGATTTTTAACAGTTCAAATAAGCAGCTGACCGATTCTCCCTCTATGGCAGTTAGGGAAGGGCAATAAATCCTGGCCCTACCTGTGATGCCAGTATCCTGTCAATTAATAAATGAAAATAGATTTGGAATAAGGAAGGGCAGTTTCCTGAATCCAGCCTTGCTCTGTTGAGAGATTGTCTTGATCCTTGAACATATATCTTTGCAATTACCAGCATTGTTGTCAATCATGACATTTCTCTCAAAGCTAGACTGTGCTGACGTTGTGGTCTACTTGAACAACCTCAAGGTAATGTGTTGGAGAGCTTCTCGTTTGAGGCAGCCATCTTTGGGTTTATCATAGAATTTACAGTGCAGAAGGAGGCCATTCGGCCCATCGAGTCTGCACCCTACCCAAGGTCAACACCTCCACCCTATCCCCATAATGCAGTAACCCCACCCAACATTAAGGGCAATTTTGGACACTAAGGGCAATTTATCATGGCCAATCCACCTAACCTGCACATCTTTGGACTGTGGGAGGAAACCGGAGCACCCGGAGGAAACCCACACACACACGGGGAGGATGTGCAGACTCCGCACAGACAGTGACCCAAGCTGGAATCGAACCTGGGATCTGGAGCTGTGAAGCAATTGTGCTATCCACAATGCTACCGTGCTGTCCACTTGCTTACCACTTGCTTAGCTCAAATACAGAGTGTCAGTGCCTGTGCTGCGACATAGCATATTCAAGCTGATTGATAGATCATAAAGATGTATTATGAGTAATGAGTAAGACAATGAAACAGTTTCACTCTGCCTATTATATTAAAACCCTTCAAAGGTTTCGATTACTTCTGTTCAATCTCCTGTTAACATTCTCCAGGCTTGTCAACCTTTGTAAAATGAAAGTTCTGGTGTAATGTTCAGGTATAAAACTTACTTAAATCTAAAAAAATTGGCACAGTAGCACAGAGTTTGGCACTGTTGCTTCACAGCGCCAGGGTCCCAGGTTCGATTTCTGGCTTGGGTTCCTGTCTGTGCAGAGTCTGCACGTTTTCCCTGTATCTGCCTGGGTTCCCTCCAGGTGCTCCGGTTTCCCCCCATAAGTCGACAAAGCTCTCTGTGCTCCCGGAGTCGAAAAGGCAGGGGGTCTCGTGCCCGTTGATCCGGAAGACCATCATTGAGTTTTTCAAGTGCTTCGGCTGAGACTGGTCGAGAGTAACTGCACACAGCTGCGGGTAGCCAGCGTGGTCGGCGGTGTGGGGGTCACAAAATGGCAGGTCGAAGATGGCGAGCATGATGGCCGCCCCCATGAGTCGCACGTGTCGGGCCGGGTCGAAGATGGCGACCAAGATGGGCGCCCCCATCGGTCGCGCGTGTCGGTCGGTGTTGGAGTCGACGGGCAAGATGGAGGCCCCCACGAGTCGCACGAGGCTGCTGACGCGTCTGAAGGGGGCGTCCGGGCAGGCACACAGCCACGTTGCGGGGTTGGCGGGCTTGTGAGTCCACAGGTCGGGGCTGGTGAGTGATCGATTTCTGGGCTTAAGGTCGGCCCAGACAGACTCTGGTGAAGTGTCCCTTTTTTCCACAGTCGCTGCACATTGCTGTGCGAGCTGGGCAGCTCTGCCGGGGGTGTTGACCCTGACCGCAGAAGTAGCACTGCGGTTCCCGGGGGTGGACTGGCAGCCACGCGGCACAGGCCCGCGACGTAGTCGGGTCCGACGGGGGTCTCGACGATGGCGTCCACGAGGGATTCGCCGGGTCCTCGGAGAACGCACTGAGGTTCTGGTAGGCCACCTCTAACGAGGTTGCTAGCTTTACCGTGTCCCGCAGGTCAGTGGTCTCGTTTTCCAGCAAGCGCTGCCTGATGTAGTTCGATCGGACCCCAGCCACGTAGGTGTCCCAGATCTGTAGGTTCATGTGTTCCTCCGCAGTCACATCCCAGTAGCTGCAGTTCCTCACGGGTAGGGTAAGTTTTTCCAGATACTCATCTAGCGATTCCCCAGCGCGTTGACGGCGAGTCGTGAGGAGATGTCGGGCGTACACCTCATTTACTGGCTTTACGAAATGCACCTTGAGGGTTGCGACCGCCGCCTCGTACGTGGCCGCTTTCTCTATCATCACAGAAATTCTATGGCTCACCCGAGCGTGGAGGAGTCGCAGCTTGATGGTTTCAGTGGGAGGCATTGTGAAGGAGTCGAGGTAGGCTCGAAGCAGCGGAGACAATGTTCAAAGATCTCCTTGACTTCTGACGCGCGCGCATTGAGTTCGAACTTATCTGGCTTGAGAGCGGCTTCCATGATGCTGTTGATGGATATTAAATTGTGATTCCGTTAATTCACTGTGAGACCGTGAGAACGAGTGAACATTAGGCTTTAATATCCATGAACCCGCCTGTCAGAGTCGGCTGTATAAATGGGTGCTACACACAGGTGGATGGACTATATATGGCCCCGGTGAGGGCAGAGCCAGAGGCGGAGCCCACCGGGGTTCCAGTACAGTACCTGGAAGTAGCCCGTATCATCACTTCCAGGTCATGGGTCACATTATTATACAGGCAGTACAGACAGCTCATGCATTAGGTGAAGTACATTCACCACAGACGTGCAGTTAGGTAATTTGGACATTCTGAATTCTCCTTCTGTGTACCCGAACAGGCGCCGGAGTGTGGCGACTAGGAGTTTTTCACAGTAACTTCATTGCAGTGTTAATGTAAGCCTACATATGTCAATAAATATTATTATTTAAAAAATTAGAAGGCTCCCCGGAGAGGCTGGTGAAGAGGGAGGGAGACAGAAGCTACAGGTACTCCACACAGAGGTAATCAGTCGGCTTAACAGGAAAGTTGGGTGCCATTGGCCGACATGAACAATTTTCTCAGTGAGACAATGAAATGAAATGCAAGGCAGGTAGGATATTGGAAATGGCTAAGATGGTGGAAAAGACACAGGTTAATTGTAGTTGTCCTAATGTCTACCCACATTGAGCGTGGAACTGGCTTGTGACAGAATCCATATGGCTCAGCTCACTTGATTCAGTTGCTGAACCATTCAGAGAACCTTAAGGGGACTTCATTTCAAGCCCACCTTCTGAATGCTGGAGCCGTAGCCTGAATAGCAACTACACATCTCTCCAGATTAACAGAGTCCACCTTTAATTATTCAGCCTACCTTATCTGTCATCTTAATTAAGCCCATGACATAACAGTGTACCCAATAAGGCAGTTTCTGTAAATATATTTTATGCGATGAATAATAAGAGAGATCAAAGACTACCCTTGCTAGAACGTAATTAGATTCGCAATATCTCCTTTATCGCTGGCATTATATAAAGCTCTGTTACACTTCAATGAAGGCTGCAATATTTTGTACAAATATTTAAAATAGCTCACATCACATGAGCTTATGGAATTCTCGATATGATTTTCAGAATTCGAATATTATTGAAAAACTCACATTATTACTTCTAACCGAATTCTAAATGATGGTTTCTACGAAACAAAACAAGAATTCCATCGAGCTAAATTGAATTAATGCCTTGAAGGAAATATCAGTGTGCCTGTCAGCATAACGCTGCACTGCCAGTGAGCATGGAATATTCTTTCCTTTATTTTTTAACACTAGTTCAGCTTTGTGATGGTTGTAGCATCCAGAGTGTTGTTATAACATGAGCTAAATTTTACACTTTTCACCACACTTCATACGAATGCACTGGGCTGGATCTCATCAGCTGAGTCTGTGCTGTTCCCCATTGTTATCTGTCAGATCAAAACTATGGAGACACATGCCAGGAATGCTGTAAGGCAAAGCATGGTTAAAATATTCTTTAGGCAGCTGAATAAACCTCAACCTTACATGAGGGATTCTGCATGGCAAAGTGGAGTATGGGGCCTACTTGCACAGTTAAATAAGGCCAACAGCTGAGCAAGGGACAGCGACTCTCCAATTTCAAGAGTTCCCACTTACCCTCAACTGGAGTACAGATCACAAGTTCCTGGCACAGCTCGTGAGACAGGCATATTTAGGCCACAGGATGGCTGTTACAGGGCCCCCTTTGGGGATCAAGGCCAGGGATGTAGTCTGGACCCCAAGGTATAAGAAAATTATTTAAAGTCTGTTTGCCTCCCTCATAAAGAGGGTTTATGGAGGCATTTGTCAGAAGCCATCCAAGGGATGCAGGGCATTGTATCAACTGCATGGAACTGGCGACCTGCGCCATTGTAAGATGATCATGTCTGCGATAGAATTTTCAAGCCCAACCATTCATATGTCAAGGGTGGCACACAGTGATGCAGTGGTTAGCACTGCTGCCTCACACCACCAAGGACCTGGGTTCAATCCTGGCCCCGGGTCATTGGCCGTGTGGAGTTTGCACATTCTCCCTGTGTCTGGGTGGGCCTCACCCCACAACACAAAGATGTGCAGAGTAGGTGGATTGGCCACGCTAAATTGTCCCTAAATTGGGGAAAACAAATTTAAAACTATTCCAACATCTAATCAACCTAAATGAGGATATATTGTCAGAATGTCTGTAAATATCATAAGCACAGATCACGGAGAGAAGGTTTTCTGTAAAGAATTATTATGAGAGTGTGCAACCTCTAACTCAGCATGAGTAAAGTTGTAAATGGCAGTAACGAGGACAGGCCCAACAGTCTTTGAAGCATTCACACAGCAAACACGCAGCTCCATCTGCCAACAAGCCGACACAATAATCGTATACAACCAAAGTACCCAGTAAAGGATAAAGAACAAATGAACTGCACCTGCTTTTCAGTTTTCTTCACTGAGTGGATGACCTGTCCAGAGATTCAGCATCGTGGCAAAAGCCTCCAATTTAAACAATTAACAAATCCTCAAATTAGAATTTATTTTTCTTTTCTTCCGTGGAACATGGGCATTGATGCCAAGGCCAGCATTTGTTGCTCATACTTATTTGCCTATTAGAAGGTGGTCATTAACCCTTGCTTGAACCACTGCAGTCCATCTGGTACAGGAAGACAGATAGTGCTGTTGGGGGTTAGGGGACTGGGAGGGGGGGGGGGGGGGGGGGATTGTTGCTCTTTTTGCTAAGTGTGCTTTACACTTAATTGCCCTGTTTTATAACCTTTGCTCTAGAGTCGCCAGGTATCTTTATGATACCACCACGAGGTTCAAGTTCAAGTACTGATCAATAACTCAATACACCAGTTAGAAAGGTTCAAATCAAAACACATTTATTATATACACAGTCAATCGCTACTCCTGCATAAAATACTATTCACTAGACTATCACTAACACTAATAGGCCAATACTTAGCTTTGGAAAAGGGACCCACTAGGTCAGGGGAACAATTGGCCTCTCGTTCGATCCTGAGACTGCAGGCTTCCAGCTGGTATGGACTAATGGTTAGGAGCGCCTATCTCATAGCGTGCGTTGACTGGACACTTACTTGGTTGGTGCAGCTGCTAGGCAAGTCTCTCCGAGTTGAGAGTCACAGTCGAGCTGAGAAACACAAAGGGGCAAAAAATGTTACTGGGCTTTGTCAGTAGACCACTAAACTACAGTGGTAGTTGGGAATAGGAGTAAGCAGCAAATTAGACATGTATGTGATAAAGGAGCATCTGTAACTTTGGATGATTTTTATCTGCATTTAGATTGGGCAAATCAAATTAGTCAAAATGCCGTAGACGAGGAATTCCTGGAGTGTATACAGGATGGTTTTTGGGAATAATACGCTGAGAAAGAATGAGAGAACAGGCCATCGTAGACTGGGTTCTGTGTAATGAGAACAGAACCATTGGCAATCTAGTTGTGTGTGACCCCTTGGGGATGAGCGACCATAATATGAGACAATTTTTCATCAAGGTGGAGGGTGAAGTAGTTGATTCTGTGACTAGGGTCTTGCATCTTAATAAAGGTGTGATAGTCACCACTGATGTATTATACTGTATATATGGGTTTTACAGTAAGGCCCCTGTACTACAGGTACGGGGGTAGATCCCTGCCTGCTGGCTCCGCCCAGTAGGTGGAGAATAAATATGTGTGCTCTCCGTACAGCAGCCACTTTGTCAGCTGCTGTGGGAGGCCACACATCTCTGTGTAATAAAGCCTCGATTACATCCTACTCTTGTCTCGTTGCAATTGATAGTGCATCAATTTATTACACAGAGATTTTTGAGAGATGGACCACTGCATCAAGCCGGATCGTCTGCAGCTGCATCCTCAAGCAGACAACGCCAAAAAAGACCTCGAACATTGGCTAGCCTGTTTTGAGGCATACATCGGGTCTGCGCCAGACCCAATCACAGAAGCACAGAAGCTCCAGATTCTGTACACGCGACTGAGCTCCAACGTTTTTCTCCTTGTCCAGAACGCGGCGACCTACGCAGAAGCCATGGCGCTACGGAAGGAGAATTACGCTCAGCGGACCAACAAAATCTATGCCAGGCATCTCCTCTCCACGCTGCACCAACTTTCCAGTGAGTGTGTGGAAGATTTCTGGCATGCCCTGCTCGCCCTAGTGAGAGACTGTGACTGCCAGGCCATTTCAGCCACTGAGCATTCGAACCTGCTGAGGAGAGACACATTTGTTATGGGCATAGTGTCTGACTATATCCACCAGCGCCTCTTAGAAGGGGCTATGCTTGACCTCGGTGCGACCAACAAAACTAGTGCTCTCGTTTACGGTTGCCTCATGCAACGTACAGGCCTATGCCCCGACTGCGCGGCCCACACCCCCTGTGCACCCCGCCACCCTATCATGGACCCCATCAGCGACCGCCCCAGCCAACCGTACACCTGCGCTGCGCAGCACCAAACCAAACCCGGGGGACCCAAATGCTACTTCTGCGGACAGTCAAAACACACCTGGCAGCGCTGCCTGGCGCGGAGCGCGCTCTGCAAGGCCTGTGGCAAGAAGGGATATTTCGCTGCTGTGTGCCAGGCACGCTCAATTGCCGCTATTGTCCCGGCACCCCCCATGTGCGGCCAGTGGGCACCGCCATCTTCCCCTCCTCGGACCACGTGCTACGACTTGCTCTACTCACAACACGTGCGGCCCGTGGGTGCCGCCATCTTACCTGCCTCAGAGCCAATGGGCGTCGCCATTTTGCCTGCCCCAGGACACGTGCAGCCCATGGGCGCCGTCATCTTACCCGTCTCAGGACCCCTGCCCGTCAGACACACATCAGGCCGCTCATCGCCTGCAACCGCCGACGGCCAGCCACGTCTCGCCTCGATCACGATTGACCAGTCTCGACTGTACAACCACGCGACCGCTTCGACAAAGGTGAAGGTCGACGGGGATGAGATATCCTGCCTTCTGGATTCCGGGAGCACTGAGAGCTTCATCCACCCCGATACAGTAAGGCACTGCTCCCTCTCCTTACACACCGCTAACCAGAGAATCTCCCTGGCCACCGGATCCCACTCCATGGCGATCCGGGGGTACTGCATCGCCACCCTCACCGTCCAGGGCGTAGAGTTCAGCGGCTTTGGCCTCCAAGTCCTCCCCAACCTCTGCGCTGCCTTGCAACTCAGTCTGGACTTCTAGTGCAACCTCCAGAGCCTAACCCTGAAATTTGGCGGGCCCTTACCAGCCCTTACTGTTTGCGGCCTCGAGACCCTTAAGGTCGACCCGCCTTCCCTTTTTGCAAACCTAAGCCCGGATTGCAAACAAGTCGCCACCAGGAGCAGATGGTACAATGCCCAGGACAGGACCTTCATCAGGTCTGAGGTCCAGCGACTGCTGCGGGAAGGTATTATCGAGGCCAGCAACAGCCCTGGAGAGCCCAAGTGATAGTGGTGAAAACCGGGGAGAAAAATAAGATGGTCTTTCACTACAGTCAGACCACCAATCGGAACACGCAGCTCAACGCGTTCCCCCTCCCACGCATATCTGATATGGTCAAACAGATTGCACAATACCGGGTCTTCTCGACAGTGGCCCTTAAATCTGCCTACCTCCAGCTCCCCATCTGTAAGGCGGACTGCCCATACACTGCGTTCAAAGCAGACGGCCGCCTTTACCATTTCCTTAGGGTTCCCTTCGGTGTCACCAACGGGGTCTCGGTCTTCCAACGGGAGATGGACTTAATGGTTGACCGGTACAGACTGCGGGCCACTTTCCCATACCTGGGCAATGTCACCATCTGCGGCCATGACCAGCAAGACCACGACGCTAACCTTTCCAAATATCTCCACACCACCACTCTCCTCAACCTCACTTACAAGTAGAAGTGTGTGTTCAGCACGAAACGATTAGCCATCTTCGGCTCTGTGGTTCAGAATGGAGTTCTAGGGCCCGACCCCGATCGCATGCACCCCCTCATGGAACTCCCCCTTCCCCACTGCTCCAAGGCCCACAAACGATGCCTGGGATTCTTTCCGTATTATGCCCAGTGGGTCCCAAACTCTGCGGATAAGGCCCGCCTATTCATTCAATCCACAGTTTTCCCACTGACGGCCGAGGCTCATCAGGCCTTCGACCGTATCAAGGCCGACATCGCCAAGGCCGCGATGCACGCGGTCGACGAGACGCTCCCCTCCCAAGTTGAGAGCGATGCATCAGACGTCGCTCTGGCCGCCACCCTCAACCAGGCAGGCCCGTGGCATTCTTTTCCCGCACCCTCCATGCCTCCGAAATTCGGCACTCCTCCGTCGAAAAGGAGGCCTAAGCGATCATTGAAGCTGTGCAACATTGGAGGAATTGCCTGGCCGGCAGGAGATTCACTCTCCTCACTGACCAACGGTCAGTTGCCTTCATGTTCAACAACACACAGCAGGGCAAGATCAAAAACGCTAAAATCTTGAGGTGGGGGATCAAGCCTTCCACCTACAATTATGAGATTTTGTATTGCCCTGGTAAGCTCAACGAGCCACCTGATGCCCTATCCCGAGGTACATGTGCCAGCGCACAAGTGGACCGACTCCGGACACTGCACGACAATCTCTGTCACCCAGGAGTCACCCGTTTTTACCAATTCATTAAGGCCCGCAATCTGCCCTACTCCATCGAGGAAGTCAGGGCTATCACCAGAGACTGCCAGGTCTGTGCGGAGTGTAAACCGCACTTCTACTGGCCAGACCATGCGCGCCTGGTGAAGGCCTCCCGCCCCTTTGAACGCCTCAGTGTGGACTTTAAAGGGCACCTCCCCTCCACCGACCGAAACACGTACTTCCTTGGTGTGGTCGACGAATATTCCCGATTTCCCTTTGCCGTCCCATGCTCTGTAATGACGTCTGCCACCGTCATCAAAGCCCACAACACCATCTTCGTTCTGTTCTGGTTTCCCGCCTACGTCCACAGCGACCGAGGATCCTCATTTATGAGCGATGAGCTGCGCCAGTTCCTGCTCAACAGGGGCATTGCCTCGAGCAGGACAACCAGCTACAACCCCAGGGGCAATGGGAAGGTTGCGCGGGAGAATGGGACGGGCTAGAGGGCCGTCCAGCTGGCCATACGGCCCAGAAATCTCCCGACCTCCCGCTGGCAGGAGGTCCTCCCCGATGCCCTTCACTCCATTTGGTCGCTCCTGTGCACCGCGACTAATGAAACACCCCATGAACGTCTCTTTGCCTTCCCCAGGAAGTCCACCTCCGGGGTTTTGCTCCCAACGTGGCTGGCAGCTCCAGGTCCCGTTCTCCTCCTTAGACACGTGCGACTCCACAAGGTGGACACGTTAGTTGAGAGGGTACAGCTACTCCATGCCAACCCACAGTACGCTTACGTAGTGTACCCCGATGGCGCCAAGACACAGTCTCCCTCAGGAACCTGGCAACAGCTGGTTCCCCACACAGCCCCTCCCGCCCCGGCGCCACCCTCCCTTCCCCTGGTGCACCCCACCGCAGCCCCCGCTCCAGGACAATCCGTCCTCCCCTTGCTCCCACCCGGGGATGAAGAGGATTTAAAAAAAATAAAATAATTGTTATTGAAATCTTTACAAAATATAAACATCACAACAATATTAACAAAACAACCGTGGTAAAAACCCAAGAACAACACCCGCCCAACTTCAAAAGCAACTACAAACAAAAGAAGAAGCAAAAGAACACCCAAACAACAACAGGGAAAGAGATAACACCCGCCACATCCCACAAACCCATGTACACAGTTCTCGCCCCCACTGATGTGGTATGTATGTGGTACCCACTTGCAGCATTGCAAGTGTGTGCAATGTGACTTCCAGTCTCACTATTGGGAGCCATGTTGTTCTGATTAAATTCCACCCTCTATAGGCGCAAGTATTTATTTCTCCGGCAAATATGTGAATGACAATAATATAACTTTTTATGCTACTCCTCCCGGACTCCACATCAACAAAGAGGATCGTTGTATCCTACTGACCCAATGGCCACTCACTTAATTATTTCATATTCATTCAAAATAATGTTTAATGTGTAAAAAATGCAAAAACTTATATTGGAGCAATAATTCTTCCTGTCATAGGTTTGATTTAATATTAAGCGCCCGAGCACCTTTACTGTGACTCCAGAGTGATTGCTTTAATTGTACTGACGAATCATAGCTCTTTATTTTAATGAAATAAATACAGAGATGCCTGTGGAATTGCAATGTTTAGCATTTACACAGTTCTGTTCCCTCACTGTGACTAGTAATAAGGCAGTGCAGTCACAAAACCAAGCTCCAGCAAACCCATAACTCCATTAATCGCGATTTACATTGTAATTTGCTGGAAAATGTTCTTATGCAACTGAGACTGAAATATTAAAATTCCTTTCCATGTTAATTAGTAGCCATTGAAAGCAGGCAGATTGCAAAATACCGAAAGTTGCTCTTTACTTCTCTTCGCATATCAGATACCAGCTATTTTTCAGATACACAAGGCTTGAGGGACCCACACGTTGCTGAAATTAAATAAGACAAATTAGTCCTATCCCTGTTTACCACGGTAAGACTGAAGGAATGTTCTTTTTTAAATTAAATATGCCTCTTATTTTGGGAGCCATTTCGTTCAAGATTGTACAGAACAAGATAATAAAATAAAACATTTTTTTCCAACAATAAAAACTGTAATTACGCTTAAAGCAGACATTTTACAGCAGGATGTATTTCTCTGATATAACGTTATCCTTCTGAGGAGCATTCCACTGTTCTAACAGAAACCAAACTCTCAACGTGAATTATTTTCTTATGGTTTGATTTAGTTTTGGTTTGGGGTAAGGCTGTGTGGGCGGGATTCTCCGTTACCTGACGCCAATATCGTATTCGGCAATCGGCCAGAGAATCCACTCCGAAGTCCAAATTGGGGCCGGTGGCAGTTTGACGCCGGTCAACCATGCTCCGCCCCCCACGGAAGTGGTGTAATCGTTCGTGTGCTGCACGCCATTGCAACGTCATTGGCGCGTCATCAGCAGGTCCTCCCGTGATGCTCCGCCCCTGATGGGTTGAGTTCCCGACTGCGCCGGGGACGTATGGTCTCAGCAGCGTGGCGGCTGCGGACTGTGTCCAGCATCGCCACTCTTGGCTGGGATTTGTGCCGCTGGCCAGGGAAGCCTCTGCAAGGGCTGGGGGGGCTGGTGGGGGGTGGCCTGTGGAGTTCCTGATGGCAGGTTAAGTGCACGCAGCCGGCGACATGTTGTGTGGCGCGAACACTTCAGGTTGTCGCCGTGTGCGTGTGCGGCCAGGGACCTGGCCATTTTCCGGTTGTTTTCGGTGCGAGAGACCGGAGTTTCACCTTGCGCCGCTGCTAGCCCCTCACTTAACCTGGAATCGGGAAGGGTGTGGTGAACCACTGTGCACCTGTATTAGGGGATGTACAGTAGGACCTGCACTACAGGTTCGCCGGTAGCCCCTGCCGGCTAGCTCCGCCCACAAGGAGCCGTATAAATATGCATGACCTCCTCCTGATCAGCCATTCTGCCTGCTGCAGTAGGAGGCCACGCATCTGACTGTAATAAAGCCACAGTTGTACCAATCTGAGTTTTTCGTGCAATTGATCGTGCATCAAAGGGTTCGGCACCGATTTACAGGTCGTAAAATGCCTGCAAATTCTCCATTTGAGCTGGCACATAGTCGCTGAAACGGAGAATCCAGCCCTGCATTTTCCGTGTTTTCCATATTGGAACTCATGGGCCAGGCAGCCTACTCTGATGCACTCCATTGTTTCGTGAATGAGACATGTATGAACAATTTTGAAAAGTGGAATTTAGAGTATTTTTCTTCCATTTAATGCTGATTGGGGTGTTGGTTGAAGGGGTCAGCACAGAAATGTAATCCATTGGCCAATGCTTTCACTGAAACCAAGAATATCAACTAGTGTAGGGAATTCATTAGTTTGTTGGCATTAGATATATTCAGTGTCTGAACCTTATGTTATGCAGGTTCAAACTCTGTTCCACTCAATACGCCTCACATTCCCTTTATTCACTAATCCCAAGCACAGTGGACACAAGGATGTGAATCAAATTTGGTAGCAAAAGAATTGCAGATGGCTGGGTAGGTTTCTCCTACCTCATGACCTACACATTAGTGTTGCAATCTCTCCTAGTCTCTCCAAGTTCCCACCTATCGCCGACCTTCTACTCTGCTCCAGTTGTTCCACCCCCTCCTGTGCAGCATATAATCCATCACATTTCCCACCCTCTTTAACTCTGAAGAAGAGTCATATGGGTTCAAAATATTAACTCTATTTTCTCTCCCTAAAGATGTAGCCAGGCATGCTGAATTTTCACAGCATTTTTCTGTTTTTGTTGCTGTAAGTAATGGATGTGTCAATTGTCCGTATAAAACTATCTGTAATCCATGCCAAATACATGCTTTAGCTCAACCTCAGAGACTTGCCAAGCTTGCAAGTGTTACTCTCCGGCTTTGCGCTAACACTCAGGAGTCTCGTCTGTCAGGGGTGAGTATTGGAAACTCAAGTACAGCTATGCTGCTCTTGCTCATGTATTTGCTTTGTTTGGCCCTTGTTCCGCACTGTAACCAATCACTGTTTGTTGATGTACCATTTATCAATGTACTCTGTCAATTATTCTTTTGTCCACTATGTATGTACTGTGTACGTTCCCTTGTCTGCAGAAAAATACTTTTCACTGTTCTTCGGTACATGTGACAATAAATATCAATCAATCAATCAAGTGTGTCTCCAACTTTCCAAATGCCAATGTTGCTGGATGAGAATCATCACCGTCTAAATTTAAAAAAATAACCTTTACCGCTTCAGCGTTGCTAATAAGAAGAGACATGTTGTTGAAGTTTTTCATTATTCAATCATCAGGACAGACACAAGAATGCAAATCGCAGAGTCACAGAATGGGTATGGTGCAGATGTCCATTTGGCCCTTCGTGTCTGCACCAGTTCTCTGAATAAGCAACTCATTACTCCTGCTTCCTTCCCCGAACCCTGAACATTCATCAGATTGCAGTCTGAACCCTTTTGATGGCTTTGATTGAATCTGCCTCCACCACAGTCTCAGGCAGCGTGTTCCAGACCTTAGGCACTCGTTACGTGAGAACGTTTTTCCCCACGTCACCTTTGCTTCTTTTGCCAATTACTCTAAGTCTGTGCCTACTCGTTCTCAATAATCTTACACGTGGGAACAGTTTCTCCTTGTCTACTCTGTCCAAATCCCTCATGATTTTGAATACTTCTATTGATTCTTCTCTTAGCCTTCTTCTCTTGAAGGAAACCAGACCCAATTTCTCCAATATATACATTTCAAAGGGAGAAACAATTTATACTGCATGAGAAAAGGGTACTGTTTGGTTGACAAGTCAAATCTGATTGGTCACGGCATTGCCATGGAGAATGCACAAGTGAACGATTGTATCACAGGCTTTCGTTCAAAGCAAAATAGGTGCATTGCCTGAACAGGCCCATGCAGATGAATATGTGTGACTTCTAGCAAGCATAAGTGAGCTTACATTGTAAGTATAACTTAAATTGGCTTTGAGTGCAATTTCTCACACACTTGGGATTGTTCAGCAAGTGTCGCCCAATCACGGGATCACATCTAGTATTAAACATTATCTTCTGATTTTTGGAAGCATGGGTTTTTTGAGTAAAGTCAGTAGCCTGCCTCGTGTGAATAGTTGAAAGCTCATACGCGATGATAGGATCCGTCAGGCAGTCCTTGGGACATCTGGCCTTATTCACTTCTATTACCCAGCCATCCTAAAATATAAATCATCCTCGCATTGTGGGAATCGATGATAAAGTTGGTATTTATTGCCCAGTTGCTAGAATTAAATGACTTGCTGGGTCACTTCAAGGGCAGTTATGACTCACCCACGATCGTGTGGGACTAGAGTTACGTATGGTTTCAAATATATGTGGACAGTGGTTTGCTCCCTTAAAAAAGATTTGTGAACTAGCTGGATTTTTAGCAGTCCAACAGCTTCATGATCACTCTGACTGATACCATCTTTATATTTCCAGATTTTTTTTTTAAATTCAGAGTACCCAATTCATTTTTCCAATTAAGGGGCAATTTAGCGTGGCCAATCAACGTACCCTGCACATCTTTGGGTTGTGGGGGCGAAACCCAGGGAACACGGGGAGAATGTGAAAACTCTACACAGAGAGTGACCCAGAGCCGGGATCGAACATGAGACCTCGTCGCCATGAGGCAACAGTGCTCACCACTGTGCCACCATGCTGCCCTATATTTCCAGATTTAACGGAGAATTCCGCCCCATATTTTTCAATCTAGCATGGTGGGTATTAATCTCATTTCCAAGTTTTGCCCGACCTGAGGATTGAGTGAAACATTTCAACTCAATGAGGTTATTTTTGAATCATAGAATCCTGACAGTGCAGAAGGAGGCCATTCGGCCCACTGAGTCTGCACCGACCCTCTGCAGTGTAGTCAAGTGCAGAATCTTCACAAATACAGTACACAATAGAACAACCTTTCAACCATCTGGAAGTCACAGTCAAAAGTGTTCAATGGACTCCCAGACAGTGTGGTGAAGGATAATCAATTGATGCAGCAATGAGGGAACATGAGGGTCATTTAGCATAACTTAATAGCTCTTAATATCTTTGGACATTCTGAGGTCATGAAAGGTGCTTTATAAACACAAGTGTATCGTCCTTTCCCTGAGTGGTTGGAAGTGCGCACTCTTGACAACTCTTCAGTGTGTTCAGCACAGTCTCAAAGCATGTCATTGGGATATTTCTCCTCACAGATAATCTCCAGTCTGAAAACAAATTCAGTCGGGTACCATTCCTTTGCTCATGCCGCAGAATCATATTCCTGGACAACATTTTATTATTCCTCAGCTGGCTCCTTCACTGACCTCCCCTTGACGTGTGACGAATGCTCAGCTGTCAGACTATTTAAATATGCAGCACACTCGGATGTGGGCTGATGTTTGTGGAGCGTGTGTCATGAGTCTCCATTAAGTGCCTCGCCCCTGTCTACCACTCGTTCCCCTCACCTTCAAAGAACCAATGGCAAGATAAAGGGGGAAGCTGTATCGCAAGGTGCAAGATAGAAACTGCTAACCGAGCTAAGATGTTATAGAACAAGAACATAGAACATACAGTGCAGAAGGAGGCCATTCGGCCCATCGAGTCTGCAGCGACCCGCTTAAGCCCTCACTTCCACCCTATACCCGTAACCCAATAACTCCTCCTAACCCTTTTGGACACTAAGGGCAATGTAGCATGGCCAATCCACCTAACCTGCATGTCTTTGGACTGTGGGAGGAAACCGGAGCACCCGGAGCAAACCCACGCCATCACAGGGAGAACGCGTAGACTCCGCACAGACAGTGACCCTGCGGGGAATCTAACCTGGAACCCTGGTGCTGTGAAGCCACAGTGCTATCTACATGTGCTGTCATGCAATTATTATATTATGTCCCGTTACATTGGTGCAACATGTGCCTCATTGGGTAAAGAGCTTATCAAAAGAGATATGAGCAGTTCCCTTTGCAAAAACTCAGCAAAGCCCAGGCAGCTACAGATGTGATTTTGGTCACACCTTAAAATTAAGACTCGGGTGCTAAAATTAGAAGAACCTTTTGAGGAAGAAAATTTTGAAGCGTAACCATGACAATATCTAATTTTCTCTTTCAACATATTTCCTACGACATTTCAAGGAACTTAAACTTTTACATTAAAATTCACACAGGCATGCAAAATATCGAGTGAAAGAAATGTGCCTTGAAACATTCCTTGTAACCTGAGTGAAGTTTCAGCCTTAGCTCTCTCAGGGTTGTTATTCCAAGAGATAGGATTGTGCAGAAGCTCTTTGTCATTTGTCTTTATTTTCTACAAAATCCGAAGCCTTTTTTTTTAAACTACATGGCCCCGTAGCCTTTCCTCTGCAGAGGATGAGCAGCTTGACAGAGATACGTCCACGAGGAGCTCAGAGTGTACACACAGAAATACCGATGTGATATTTCTCCGAGCAGTCAGCTCTAGATGTCAACATTGACAGCAAAGGTTCATCAGCTACTCAATCCTGATCATCGGCTACAGGAGTGTTTCACTGGATAATCATTCAAAACGGCATATGTTAGCATAAATTACACAATGTATATTCATTTCAGCAGTTCTGTTTGATTAGAGTTTAGAGTAATTGTAAAGGGATAGATGGTGCAAGTTTGACTTTTGGATTTGCTGACGTACAACCTGATTCACGAGAAACAATGTTCAAAGTAAACATGATGTAAAAACAGTGAACTGTAATATATGGGAAATAAAATCACCCAGATAAACTGTTTTGCCACTGGCAAACGTCACGGAAATGGAATTAAACAGTGCGGATAAAGCCCTCTGAGGGCTTTAGGATGTTGTGCGTCATTAACTGCTGTAGGAAGGGCAGCACGGAGGCGCACTGGTTCGCGCTACTGCCTCAAGGCACTGAAGACCCGGGTTCGATCCTGGCCCCGGATCACTGTCCGTGTGGAGTTTGCATATTCTCCCGTTTCTGCGTGGGTCTCACCCCCACAACCCAAAGATGTGCAGATAGGTAAATTGGCCATGCGAAATTGCCCCTTAATTCAAAAATATTTAAAAAAAATAAACTGATGTGAGTGATTTGGCCAGAAATCTGAAATAAAAACAGAAAATGTCTAACATGCTTGGTGGGTCTGACAACATCCCTGGTGAGAGAAGCAGAGATAATGGCCGGAATTCTCCGCCCATTGGGATTTTCCTTTCCCACCGTCTGTGCACCCCTGCCTGCCGGTTTCCCAGCGGTGGCTTCAATGGGAAATCCCATCAACAAGCAGCGTTAAGAGAGAATCCCGCCACCAGTGAACGGCACGCCGCTTAAAAACACGTGGCTGGGGGACTGGAGTATGACGCCCAATATCTCAGGTAAAGTAACTTATCATCAGCACTAGCACCAGTTAGAGATAGAACAGGTTTACAGTCATTGGGGTTTAGCACAATGAAAGGTAATCCTCAGGAAGCATTAGATTGTGGGGGGGGCTCAATAGGGTGCTGTGAGGATGTTTCCCCTCAAGGGCAAATGCAGAACCGGAGGTAAGGTTTCAGTGTATTGGATTGCCCATTGAAGACTGACAGTCCCGGATGGGTAATGAATAGAAAGCATTAGAATAGAAACCACTACAGAAAGCATCCTATTGGGCTGCATCACAGCCTGGTATGGCAACTGCTCGGCCCAGGACCGCAAGGAACTTCAAGGATTACCGCCCAGTCCATCACACAAACCTACCTCCCATCCATGGACTCCATCTACACCTCCCGCTGCCGGGGGAAAGTGGGCAGCATAATCAAGGATCCCTCCCACCCGGCTTACTCACTTTTCCAACTTCTTCCATCGGGCAGGAGATTCAGAAGTCTGAGAACACGCACGAACAGATTCAAAAACAGCTTCTTCCCCACTGTCACCAGACTCCTAAATGACCCTCTTATTGACTGACCTCATTAACACTACACCCCTGTATGTTTCAACCGATGCCAATGCTTATGTAGTTACATTGTATATCTTGTGTTGCCCTATTATGTATTCTCATGTATTTTCTTGAATTTTTTTAAATTCCCTTTTCTTCCATGTACTGAATGATCTGTTGAGCTGCTTGCAGAAAAATACTTTTCACTGTACCTCGGTACACGTGACAATAAACAAATCCAATCCAATCCAATGAATGCTCAACATGCCAGTGATATCTTATGGTCTTATGGTCTTATATCGCATCTGAAAAATGATTTAAAAGAATGATAATATCAGCTTCATTTGCTGCACCCTGGACTGTACGTTTGTTATAAAATTTCAGACAAATGCACTCAAATGCATCTTGTGCAGTTATTACTCTGCATGATTACTAGGGGCTGGTTTAGCACACTGGGCTAAATCACTGGATTTTGAAGCAGACCAAGGCAGGCCAGCAGCACAGTTCAATTCCCAGACCAGCCTCCCCGAACAGGCGCTGGAATGTGGCAACCAAGGATTTTTCACAGTAACTTCATTGAAGCCTACTCATGACAATAAGCGATTTTCATTTCATTTTCATATTGTGTAGTGCTTCCAGGATCACAGGTCGGCACTTGGGTTCATGCGACGGTCAAGCACAAGACGGCAGCCCGAGTTTTCCTGCTTTTGCTAGATCACAGAGCCATGAAAGCTTTTACCTGCATAGACAGGGCTCCAAAGGAGTGGAGGTTTTTCCAAACTGCCCTCAGTAGTTCATTCAAATGGAAGAAAGGGTCCATTGTTTGCAGCAATGCTCAAAGTTGTGGAGACTGTATAGATGCATCTGAGAGGTGGGTTAAGGTATTCACAACATATATCAATGATTTAGGTGAGATAACTAAGTTTTCAGATGACACAAAACTGGGTGGAGGATGAGCTGTGAGAAATATGCGGAGATCCTTCAGTGCAATTTGGACAAGTTGAGTGAGTAGGCAAATGGCAGCCAAATGCAGTACAATGAGGATAAACAGGAAGGCAGATTCTTATCTGAATAGCTATAGATTGAGAGAGGCGAATGTGCAATGAAACTTGGGCGTCCCTTGTATATCATTCATTGACAGTAAGCGCGCAGATGCAGCAGGCGGTAAAGAAGGCAAATGGCATTTTGGACTTCTTAGAGAGAGGATTTAAGTACATGAGCAGGAATGTTTTGCTGCAATTATACAGGGCCTTGGTGAGACCACACCTGGAATCTTATGTGCAATTTTCGTCTCTTAATCTGAGGAAGGATTTTCTTGTGTAAAGAGAGTGCAGCAAAGGTTTACCAGACCGATTCCTGGGATGGTTGAACTGACATATGAGGTGAGATTGAATCAGTTAGGATTGTATTCATTGGAGTTCAGACGAATGAGGGAGGACCTCAAATAAACCTATAAACCTATTGTTAAATAAGTTAAGAGCTCATGATGTTCAGGGTAAGATCTTGGCATGGATAGAGGATTGGCTGACTGGCAGAAGGCAAAGCGTAGGGATAAAGGGCCTTTTTCTGGATGTCAGCCGGTTAATAGCAGTGTGCCTCAGGCATCTGTGCTGGGACCTCACGTTTGTACAGTATACATTAATGATCTGGACGACGGTACTGAAGGCACCACCCCAGATCTACCCTAGGTCTACTGAAGGAGGCTAGAGAGGAAATTGCTGAGGCCTTGACAGAAATCTTTGCATCCTCACTGTCTTCAGGTGATGTCCCGGAGGACTGGAGAATAGCCAATGTTTTTCCTTTGTTTAAGAAGGGTAGCAAGGATAATCCAGGGAACTACAGGCCAGTGAGCCTTACGTCAGTGGGAGGGAAATTACTGGAGAGAATTCTTCGAGACAGGATCTACTCCCATTTGGAAGCAAATGGACGTATTAACAAGAGGCAGCATGGTTTTGTGAAGGGGAGGTCGTGTCTCACTAACTTGATAGAGTTTTTTGAGGAGGTCACAAAGATGATTGATGCAGGTAGGGCAATGGATGTTCTCTATATGGACTTGAATAAGGCCTTTCACAAGGTCCCTCATGGCAGACAGGTACAAAAGGTGAAGTCACATGGGATCAGAGGTGAGCTGGCAAGATGGATACAGAACTGGGTAGGTCATAGAAGGCAGGTTCCGAGGGGTGCACATCTCCAAAAATCTGTCCTGGTCCACCCACGTCGACGCTGCCACCAAGAAAGCACAACAGCGCCTGTACTTCCTCAGGAAACTAAGGAAATTTGGCATGTCCACATGAACCCTTACCAACTTTTACAGATGCACCATAGAAAGCATCCTATCGGGCTGCATCACAGCCTGGTATGAAATGAAAAATGAAATGAAAATCGCTTATTGTCACGAGTAGGCTTCAATGAAGTTACTGTGAAAAGCCCCTAGTCGCCACATTCCGGTGCCTGTCCGGGGAGGCTGGTGCAGCGAATGCTCAGCCCAGGACCGCAAAAAATTTCAGAGAGTCGTGAACACCACCCAGTCCATCACACGAACTTGCCTCCCATCCATTGACTTCATCTACAGTTCCCGCTGCCTGGGGAAAGCAGGCAGGATAATCAAAGATCCCTCCCACCCGGCTTACTCATTCTTCCAACTTCTTCCATAGGGCAGGAGATACAGAAGTCTGAGAACATGTGCGAACAGACTCAAAAACAGCTTCTTCCCCACTGTCACCAGACTCCTAACTGACCCTCTTATGGACTGATCTCATTAACACTACACCCTGTATGCTTCATCCGATGCCAGTGCTTATGTAGTTACACTGTATATCTTGTGTTGCCCTATTATGTATTTTCTTTTATTCCCTTTTCTTCCCATGTACTGAATGATCTGTTGAGCTGCTCGCAGAAAAATACTTTTCACTGTACCTCGGTACACGTGACAATAAACAAATCCAAATCCAAATCCAATGGAAGGGTGCCTTTCTGATTGGAGAGCTGTGACTAGTGGTGTTCCACAGGGATCAGTGCTGGGACCTTTGCTGTTCGTAGTACATATAATTGATTTGGAGGAAAATGTAACTGGTCTGATTAGTAAGTTTGCAGACAACATAAAGGTTGGTGGAATTGCGGATAGCGATGAGGACTGTCAGAGGATACAGCACGATTTAGATCGTTTGGAGACTTGGGCTGAGAGATGGCAGATGGAGTATAATCCGGACAAATATGAGGTAATGCATTTGGAAGGTCTAATGCAAGTAGGCAATTACAGTGAATGGTAGAACCCTCAAGAGTATTGACAGTCAGAGAGATCTAGGTGTACAGGTCCACAGGTCACTGAAAGCGGCAAGACAGGTGGAGAAGGTAGTCAAGAAGGCATACGGCATGCTTGCCTTCATTGGTCGGGGCATTGAGTATAAGAATTGGCAAGTCATGTTGCAGCTGTATAGGACCTTAGTTAGGCCACACTTGGAGTATAGTGTTCAATTCTGGTCAACACACTACCAGAAGGATGTGGAGGTTTTAGAGAGGGTGCAGAAGAGATTTACCAGGATATTTCCTGGTATGGAGGGCATTAGCTATGAGGAGCGGTTGAATAAACTTGGTTTGTTCTCACTGGAACGATGGAGGTTGAGGGGTGACCTGATAGAGGTCTACAAAATTATGAGGGGCATAGACAGAGTGGATATTCAGAGGCGTTTTCCCAGGGTAGAGGGGTCAATTACTAGGGGGCATAGGTTTAAGGTGCGAGGGGCAAGGTTTAGAGTAGATGTACGAGGCAAGTTTTTTATACAGAGGGTAGTGGGTGCCTGGAACCTGCTGCCGGAGGAGGTGGTGGAAGCAGGGATGATAATGACGCTTAAGGAACATCTTGACAAATACATGAATAGGATGGGAATAGAGGGGTATGGACCCCGGAAGTGCAGAATATTTTAGTTTTGACGGGCAGCATGGTTGGCACAGGCTTGGAGGGCTGAAGGGCCTGTTCTTGTGCTGTACTTTTCTTTGTTATTTGTTCTTTGTTCACTGTTGCTAAGTTTGCAGATGGCATAAAGATCTGTAGAGGGACAGGTAGTATTGAGGAAGCAAGAGGGCTGCAGAAGGGCTTGGACAAGCTAGGAGAGCGGGCAATGAAGTGGCAAATGAAGTACAATGTGGAAAAGTGTAAGGTTCTGCACTTTAGAAGGAGAAATTCAGGCATAGACTATTTTCTAAATGGGGAAATGCTTCAGAAAGTAGAAGCACAAAGAGACTTGGGAGTCCTTGTTCACAATTCTCTTAAGGTTAATGTGCAGGTTCAGTCGGCAGTTAAGAAGGCAAATGCAATGTTAGCATTCTTGTCAAGAGGGCTGGAGTTCAAGACCAGGGATATACTTCTGAGGTTGTATAAGGCTCTGGTCAGACACCATTTGGAGTATTGTGAGCAGTTTTGGGCCCCATATCTAAGGAAGGATGTGCTGGCCTTGGAAAGGGTCCAGAGGAGATTCACAAGATTGATCCCTGGAATGAAGAACTTGTCGAAAGAGGAAAGTTTGAGGACTCTGGGACTGTACTTGTTGGAGTTTGGAAGGATGAGAGGGGTTTTTATTGAAACTTACAAGCTACTGCGAGGCCTTGATAGAGTGGACGTGGAGAGGATTGTAGGACAAACTAGAAGCAGAGGACATCATCTCAGACTAAAGGGACAATCCTTTAAAACAGAGATGAGGAGGAATGTCTTCAGCCAGAGGGTGGTGAATCTGTGGAACTCTTTGCCGCAGAAGGCTTTGGAGGCCAATTCACTGAGAGTCTTTAAGACAGAGATAGCTAGGTTCTTGATTAATAAGGGGATCAAGGGTTATGGAGAGAAGGCAAGAGAATGGGGATGAGAAAATATCAGCCATGATTGAATGGCGGAGCAGACTCGATGGGCCAAGTGGCCTAACTCTGCTCCTATGTCTTATGGTCTTATAAAATTATAACAAGATTAGACAGGGTAGATGCAGGAAGAATGTTCTCTTTGGCAGGGTCATCCACAACCAGGGGTCACAGTTTGAGGATATGGGGTGAACCATTTGGGACTGAAATGAGAAAAAATGTCTTCACCCAGAGAGTGGTGAGCCTTTGGAATTCTCTACCACAGTAAGTAGTTGAGGCCAAATCATTGTGTTTGTTTTCAAGAAGGAGTTAGATATTGCTCTTGGGGCGAAGGGGATCAAAGGATTTAGGGGAGAAAGCGGGAACATGTTACGGAGTTGGATCATCAATCATGATCATAATGAATGGCAGAACAGGCTAAAAGGGCTGAATGGCCTTCTCCTGCATCTATGTTCTATGTTTCTATATTTCTACATCCATTTCTGGGTTGTCAGAAGGATAATTGCAAATTGCCATTCATCTGATAAGCCACATGTTGAATGCAAAGGGACTGGTGGTCTGAGGTGCATTTGTTTTAATGCAAGATGTGTAGTAGGTAAGGTAGATGAACTTCGGGCTTGAATTAGTACCTGGGAGTATGATGTTATTGCTATTACTGAGACTTGGTTGAGGGAAGGGCATGATTGGCAACTAAATATCCCAGAATATCGATGCTTCAGGCAGGATAGAGAGGGAGGTAAAAGCGGTGGAGAAGCTGCATTACTGGTCAGAGAGGATATCACAGCTGTGCTGCAGGAGGGCACTATGGAGGACTCGAGCAGTGAGGCGATATGGGTAGAGTTCAGAAATAGGAAGGGTGCGGGAACAATGTTGGGGGCTGTACTACAGACCTCGCAACAGTGAGCGTGAGATAGAGGTACAAATATGTAAACAGATTATGGAAAGATGTAGGAGCAACAGGGTTGTGGTGATAGGAGATTTAATTTTCCCAACATTGACTTGGATACACTTAGTGTCAGAGATCTAGATGGAGCAGAATTTGTAAGGAGCATCCAGGAGGGTTTTCTAGAGCAGTATGTAAATAGTCCAACTCGGGAAGGGGCCATACTGGACCTGATGTTGCGGAATGAGCCCGGCCAGGTGGTTGGAATTTCAGTCAGGGATTACTTTGGGAATAGTGATCACAATTCCATTAGTTTTAGAATACTCATGGACAAAGACTCGAGTGGTCCTAAAGGAAGAGTGCTAAATTGGGGGAAAACAAACTATACCAAAATTCGGCCGGAGCTGGGGAATGTGGATTGGGAGCAGCTGTTTGAAGGTAAGCCCACATTTAATATGTGGGAGGCTTTTAAAGAGAGGTTGATTGGAGTGCAGGTCAGACATGTTCCTGTGAAAATGAGGGATAGAAATGGCAAGATTAGGGAACCATGGATGACAGGTGAAATTGTGAGACTAGCTAAGAGGAAAAAGGAAGCATACATAAGGTCTAGGCGATTGAAGACAGACGAAGCTTTGGCAGAATATCGGGAATGTAGGACCAATCTGAAATGTGGAATCAAGAGGGCGAAAAGGGGTCATGAAATATCTTTAGCAAACAGGGTTAAGAAAAATCCCAAAGCCTTTTATTCACATATAAGGAGCAAGAGGGTAACTAGAGAAAGGGTTGGCCCACTCAAGGACAAAGGAGGAAAATTATGCGTGGAGTCAGAGAAAATGGGTGAGATTCTTAACCAGTACTTTGCATCAGTATTCACCGAGGAGAGGGACATGACGGATGTTGAGGTTAGGGATAGATGTTTGATTACTTTAGGTCAAGTCGGCATAAGGAGGGAGGATGTTTTGGGTATTCTAAAAGGCATTAAGGTGGACAAGTCCCCAGGTGCGGATGGGATCTATCCCAGGTTACTGAGGGAAGTGAGAGAGGAAATAGCTGGGGCCTTAACAGATATCTTTGCAGCATCCTTGAACACGGGTGAGGTACCAGAGGACTGGAGAATTGCTAATGTTGTTCCCTTATTTAAGAAGGGTAGCAGGGATAATTCAGATAATTATAGACCGGTGAGCCTGACATCAGTGGTAGGGAGTCTGCTGGAAAAGATAGGATAGGATATATTCCCATATGGAAGAAAATCGGCTTAACTGATAGGCAACATGGTTTTGTGCAGGAAAGGTATGCCTTATCAACTTAATAGAACTCTTTGAGGAAGTGACAAAGTTGATTGATGAGGGAAGGCCTATAGATGTCATATACATGGACTTCAGTAAGGCATTTGATAAGGTTCCCCATGGGAGGTTGGTGGAGAAAGTGAAGTCTCATGGGGTCCAGGGTGTATTAGCTAGATGGATAAAGAACTGGCTGGGCAACGGGAGACAGAGAGTAGTAGTGGAAGGGAGTTTCTCAAAATGGAGAACTGTGACCAGTGGTGTTCCACAGGGATCCGTGCTGGGACCACTGTTGTTTGTCATATACATAAATGATCTGGAGGAAGGTATAGGTGGTCTGATTAGCAAGTTTGCAGATGACACTAAGATTGGTGGAGTACCAGATAGCGAAGCGGACTGTCAGAGAATACAGCAGAATATAGATAGATTGGAGAGTTGGGTGGAGAAATAGCAGATGGAGTTCAATCCGGGCAAATGTGAGGTGATGCATTTTGGAAGATCCAATTCAAGAGCGAACTATATGGTAAATAAAAAAGCCCTGGGGAAAAGAGAGATCTGTTCAGGTCCATTGTACCCTGAAGGTGTCTGCGCAGGTTGATAAAGTGGTCAAGAAGGCATACGGCATGCTTTCCTTCATCGGAAGGGGTATTGAGTACAAGTGTTAGCAGGTCATGTGACAGTTGTATAAGACTTTGGTTCGGCCACATTTGGAATGCTGCGTACAGTTCTGGTCGCCACATTACCAAAAGGATGTGGATGCTTTGGAGAAGGTGCAGAGGAGGTTCACCAGGATGTTGCCTGGTATGGAGGGCGCTAGCTATGAAGAGAGGTTGAGTAGATTAGGATTATTTTCATTAGAAAGACGGAGGTTGAGGGGGGACCTCATTGAGATCTACAAAATCATGAGAGGTATAGACAGGGTGGATAGCAAGAAGCTTTTTCCCAGAGTGGGGGACTCAGTTACTAGGGGTCACGAGTTCAAGGTGAGAGGGGAAAAGTTTAAGGGAGATATGCGTGGAAAGCTCTTTACACAGAGGGTGGTGGGTGCCTGGAAAGCATTGCCGGCGGAGGTGGTATAGGCAGGCATGATAGTGTCATTTAAGATGTATCTAGACGGATACATGAATGGGCAGGGAGCAGAGGGATACAGATCCTTAGAAAATAGGCGACAGTTTTAGATAGAGGATCTGGATCAGCGCAGGCTTGGAGGGCCATAGGGCCTGTTCCTGTGCTGTAATTTTTCTTTGTTCTTTGTTCTTAGTATCTACATTGGTTCCCTGTCTGGAAATACTTCTATTTTTCATCCTTGTGGTCAAATCTCTAGCCTGCATAATTATTTTCCTGAACCACTCCACCTCATTCCCTTTCTCTCCTCCTTGAAGGCATTCGACTTTAACCAAGATTTTGCTCACTCATGCCAATGTGCCCACGCATCAAATTGTTACATCTTTGTTTAATAAAGCTCGTTACATGCTTTGTGAGGCCTCCGCTAAATAAAGGTGCCATATAAATGCACATTGTTGTTGCAGAGACAAGAGTCATATTCACTGTGGCCTCTCAGACTGTGGCCAAGAACAGGCCAATACAGAAGAATCACCAGCATGCTTGCAGCAATGTGCGCATCCAACTATCTTCCTCTACCATTCATCAAGAAGGCGACTATCATCCCTGTACCAAAGAAAAGCCAAGCAGCGCCTTAATGACTATCATCCAGTGGCTCTGACATCCATCATTATGAAGTGCTTCAAAAGGTTAGTCATGGCATGAATCAACTCCAGGCTCCCAGATTGCCTTGGTCCACTCCAGTTTGTCTACTGCTGCAACAGCAGACAGTTTGTCGACTGTGTCCACAGCAGACACCATCTCCTTGGCCCTGCACTCAACACTGGAACACCGAGCTAACAAAGACATCTATGTCAGACTCCTATTTATTGACTACAGCTCACCCTTCAACACTATTAATCCTATGAAACTCATCCTCCCCGTGTGTGCGTGGGTTTCCTCCGGGTGCTCCGGTTTCCTCCCACAGTCCAAAGATGTGCAGGTTAGGTGGATTGGCCATGATAAATTGCACTTACTGTCCAAAATTGCCCTTAGTGTTGGGTGGAGTTATTGGGTTATAGGGATGGGGTGGAGGTGTTGACCTTGGGTAGGGTGCTCTTTCCAAGAGCCGGTGCAGACTCAATGGGCCGAATGACCTCCTTCTGCACTGTCTTATCTATGATATCTCCAAACTCCGTGGCCTGGGCCTCGGCTCCTCCCTCTGCGATTGGATCCTGAACTTCCTAGCCCACAGGCCACAATCAGTCAGGATAGGCAACAACAGCTCCTCCACGATCATCTTCAGCACTGGTGCCCCACAAAGCTGTGTCCTCAGCCACCTACTATACTCCTTATACACCTATGACTGTGGCTAAATTTCCCTCCAACTCGATTTTCAAATTCACTGATGACACCACCGTAGTGGGTCAGATTTCAAACAATGACGAGACAGAGTACAGGAATGTGATAGAGAATCTGGTGAACTGGTGCGATGACAATAATCTCTCCCTCAATGTCAACAAAACGAAGGAGATTGTCATCGACTTCAGGAAGCGTAGTGGAGAACATGCCCCTGTCTACATCAATGGGAAAGAAGTAGAAAGGGTTGAGAGCTTCATGTTTTTAGGTGTCCAGATTACTAATAACCTCTCCTGGTCCCCCCATGCCAACACTATAGTTAAGAAAGCCCACCAACAACTCTATTTTCTCAGAAGACTAATGAAATTTGCCATGTCAGCTATGACTCTCACCAACTTTTACAAATGCACCATGGAAAGCATTCTTTCTGGTTGTATCACAGCTTTGTATGGTTCCTGCTCTGCCCAAGACCGCACGGAACTACAAATGTCCTGAATGTAGCCAAGTCCATCACGCAAACCAGCCTCCCATCCATTGACTCAGTCTACAATTCCCGCTGCCTCGAAAAGGCAACCAGCATAATTAAAGACCCCACGCGTCCCGGACATACTCTCTTCCACCTCCTTCCGTCAGGAAAAAGATACCAAAGTTTGAGGTCACGTACCAACCAACTCAAGAATGAGCTTCTTCCCTACTGCCATCAGACTTTTGAATGGACCTACCTCGTATAAAGTTGATCTTTTCTCTATACCTTGCTATAACTGTAACATTATATTCTGCAGTCTCTCCTTCCTTCCTTATGGACGGTATGCATTGTTTGTACAGCATGCAAGAAACAATACTTTTCACTGTATACTAATACATGTGACAATAATAAATCAAATCAAATCAAATCAAATCATCATCCAGGAAAGGTTGGAATACCAGGAACATTTGTAAGGTGTGATACACCTTGGGCTGGATTCTCCTCTTCAGTGGCTAAGAGGCCGGCTGAAACAGAGAATTCCTGGCCATTTTACGATGCCAAAATCGGCGCCGAACTGACTAGTTCTGGGACAGGTTGGGGGCTAGCAGCAGCGCCAGGTAGAACTCCCGGCCTCCGCGCCAAAAATGGCTGGAGAATGGCCGGGTCCGTGGCCGTGACGACCTGCAGCAGTCATGCAGTACACATGGCGCTGTCCATGCGTGGACCTGACCTGCCAAATACCATCCCACAGGTCACGCCCAAGCCACCCCGCACCAGTTTTCTCAACCCTCGCGGAAGGCTCCCTGGTCAGCGGCACAGCTCCCGGCCGACTGTGGCGGCGCTGGACAAAGTCCGCAGCCAGTATCCCAGGTTACCAGCCACACATCAACCATGCGGTCAGGCACTCGACCCATTGGGGCGGAGAATCACGGGAGGGAGTTCTGATGGCGCGCCAAAACTGTTCCATTAGTGCACGCCGCGCGATGTAATGACGCCATTTTGGAGGGGCGGAGACTCGAAAACCATCGGAAAACCGGCGCCGCCCCAATTGACCGTCGGGATGGATTCTGCGCCCGATCGCCGATTATGATATCGGCGGTGCGCAGCGGAGACTCCCGCCCCATCCGTATTGACCAAAGATGGCGTGAATGATTTATCTCTGACCAGACAATGAATCTTAATAGCCTATTTCTGACTGAGCCACCAAAAGAGGCAAAGTTATTTTTCGAAACAAAACAAGCAATGACTCTCACTAGAGGGAGATTACTCTCCCAGCTATCAATTACTTCCTCGGGGGGGGGATCTCTCAGGTGATTCGCTCATACTAAACAGTTCCTTTTACAGCGTGAATTCTTGTCTCTTCGGACATTTCCTAATGCGCTTCTAGGAATTTAAACTTATTCAGTGCAGTACACACAGTTTATATTTTTAGTGGAATTGTATCACAAAGATTTTAAAATATAGAACAGATTTACAGAGTCTGCAAAAAGTAAGTCTGCTGACAGCATATTATTTATGTAAGGCTGTGAACAGACTGTCATTACTAAAAGAGAAATATACTTCAACATGGATATCCAAAAGTATCTCTTACTATAAAACTTCTAACAGAGTAAGAAAACCATACTCACAAAGTTCAGACTGACTTATTTTCACGAACAGGCAGGCACAAAACTTTTATTTCCCGTCTCTCTCTACTTCTCGGAGGGAGTTGCGGGAAAGAGAGCTGGTCCGGTTGAATCTGTCTCCTTTACACATTATCTTCCCTTTCTCTAGAATAGCCTGATGATAAATAGCCTGTATTGGGCTATCTTAGAGACGGCTAGTCACATCTGTAGGTATTTAGCCTTTAGTGGGCCATATTAAAATGGCTATTCATAGGTATAGGATCCTTTTTTTCCCAAGGAGCTCATTCACAGGAACTATTATCTCTGTGGGCCCCTTGCTAAGTTTTTACTAATGATGTTAGGAAAAGATTTATGTGGATTCTCCGTCCTGCCGTACCTGTGTTTGGGCCTGGTGTACTCCCGCCGCCAGAGGGATCCTTTGTCCCGGCAGCCGGTCAAAGAGGTCTCCCATTGTGGGCACCCCCAAGCCGTGGGAAAATCCACGGGCGTAAATGCGCTGCCAGCGAAACGGAGGATCCCGCTGATGGAGAATCCACTCCTTTATGTTCATTAACTCGAGATCCTGGTGTACAATTTATTCTCTTTGTTACATTTGTTATTTGGGGTATTTTGAACTATTTAAGTCTTATTCATAATTCTATTGGTTGTGATTCTAGTCCGATGGGTATAAGGGATTCTGAATGAGAATTACATGATACAGGTTCCATTTGTACTTTTTTGACCTCATCTGGTTCTGTGGTCATTCACAATGACCTATGTTCTTTCTAAAAACATAAAAAGCAGTTACAAAAAGGAGTAGGTCACATGGCCCATCTCGCCTGCTCAACCATTCAATACAATCATGTCTGATCTTGGTCTTCAACTCCATTTTCTCGCCTGCTCCTTATATCCCTTAATTTCCTGAGAGACCAAAAATCAGTCTATCTTAGTCTTAAATGTATTCAACGATGGAGCACCATAACCTTCGAAGATAGAGAATTCCAAACATTCACAACACTTTCAATAAACAAATTTCTCTTAATCTCAGTACTAAATGATGGACCCTTAACCCCAGAGCGCACTCCTATGTTTCAGATTTCCCGACCAGCATAAATAGTCCCTCAGAGTTCACCCTATTAAGCTCCTTCAGAAATTCATGGGTGTCAACGAGATTCTGCTGAACTCCATAGAAAATAAGCACGATTCTTTCAGCCTCTCATCATAGGACAATCTCCTCATCACAGTGAACAATTTAGTGAACCTCTGATTGACCACTGCCAATGCATGTCTATTCTTTCTTAAATGTGGAGAACAAAACAGCACAAAATGTTCTAGATAGGGTCTCACCAAAATCCCGCATAACCACAGCAAGAATCCTTTATTCTTGTACTCCAATCCTCTTGCAATAAAAGCCAATGTGCCATTTGCCTTCCTCATGGCTTACTGTGCCTGCTTGCGAACTCTTTTGTTCCTTGTACAAGCACACTCAAGTATCTATGAACACCAACACTTACAGGTTTTGCATCTTGAAAAAATATTCCGCCTTTTATTCTTACAATCAAAGTGGCTAAGGAAGGATGTGCTGGCCTTGGAAAGGGTCCAGAGGAGGTTCACAAGAATGATCCCTGGAATGAAGAGCTTGTCGTATGGGGAATGGTTGAGGACTCTGGGTCTGTACTCGTTGGAGTTCAGAAGGATGAGGGGGGATCTTATTTAAACTTACAGGATATTGCGAGGCCTGGATGGAGTGGATGTGGAGAGGATGTTTCCATTTGTCGGAAAAACTAGAACCAGAGGACACCATCTCAGACTAAAGTATGATCCTTTAAAACAGAGATAAGGAGGATGTTTTTCAGCTAGTGGGTGGTGAATCTGTGGAACTCTTTGCCACAGAAGGCTGTGGAGGCCAATTCACTGAGTGTCTTTTGCACAGAGATAGATAGGTTCTTGATTAATAAGGGGATCCGGGGTTATGGGGAGAAGGCAGGAGAATAGGGATGAGAAAATATCAGCCATGTTTGAATGGCGGAGCAGACTCAATGGGCCAAGTGGCCTAATTCTGCTCCTGTATCTTAAGGTCTTATGGATTGCCTTCATGTTTCCCAATATTATACATCATCTGTCATCTTGCTGCCCTTTTGGCAACAGAATTATCCGCTCCTAACAAAAGGGACCCCCCCCCCACCGCCCCACCCCTGCGGCGGGTTTCCCCAGCGGTGGGATAAGGGAGCATGAAAAACCGCAGACATCTGCGGGACTTGAAGATCTTGCTGACAGCCAATGGCTGTCAAACATGCTGTGAGGGTTCAGAAATTCCTGCCCTTTAACTAATTTCAGCCTGTCAGTGTCCTCCCCACAACTTACCTTTCACCCAGTTAGTTTCATCAGCACATTTTGATACATTACTCGCTGGGTGCGATTCAGCCAAAACATTTCTAAGTGTTATTTTGGGTTGGTTTGGCAGTGAATTTCCTCCTGGCGTTTTGCATGAGATCCAGACTTTGATTCACATTTTGGGACTTCCTCCCCAAGTCTAGCACATATTTAGAAATACTTACAGCAGAGGGGAGCTGAACTCGTCGGTGAGAATGGCTCCTCTGAGGTCTGAGTGCCATCTTGAAAGGTGTGGTGAATGTATTCAGCAGGAGATGTTGTGCCTGTGTAACCTTTAACCCTTAAGGATTGAGCTGGAACCCCAGTGGGTTCCGTCTCTGACTCCACCCCCACCCCCCTCCCCAGGACGGTGTATAGTCTTGCACCCAGTGGGTGGCGCTCATTTGTACAGAAGTCACTGGCAGGCTAGTTCTTTGTGTAATAAAGCCTTCGTTCACTTGTCCATATGGTCTCGCTGTGAATTGATGGTATATCAATTTATTACACAAACGTCACTATGGACGCCGCTCTCAAGCCAGAAAAACTCGACTTAGACGCCCGTGCCCCAGAAGCCACGGGGATCTTCTCTCACGAGATCCGCTGCTTCGAGGCCTACCTCGGCTCCTCTGAAGTGCCTATCCCCGAAGCTCGCAAGCTGCACCTCCTCCACGCCTGGGTGAGCCATCGAATTTCAGTTTTGATCGAAAAGGCGGCCACGTACGAGGCAGTAGTCGCGATTCTGAAGAAGCGCTTCATCAAGCCTGTAAACGAGGTGTTCGTGCGGCATCACTACCCGCCGGCAATGCACAGGAGAATATCTGGACGAATATCTGGAAAACCTGACCCTACTCGTCTGAAACTGTAATTATCAAGATGTGACGGCTGAGGAGCACATGAAGCTGCAGATCCGGGACACCGATGTGGCTTGGGTCCACTCTAATTGCGCCAGGCAGTGACTGCTGGAAAACGGGGCTACCGACGTGCAGGACATGGTAAAGCTAGCCACCTCATTAGAGGTGGCCTACTAGAGCCTCAGCGCATTCCCCGCAGACCCAGCGAGCCCCACGTGAGCCCCGCCGACGCGGATGTCGCCAGACCCGGCCACGCCACAGGCCTGTGCCGCGCGGCTTCCTGCCGAGACCGGGGGACCGTCGTGCTATATCTGCGGCCAGGGCCAACACCCACGGCAGTGCTGCCCAACCCGCTACGCATTGCAGCGACTGCGGCAAAAAGGGTCACTTCGCCAGAGTCTGTGTGGCCAGATTGAAAGCCCAGAAGCCGAAAGCTCCTCAGGCCGGACCCATGGACTCACAGGCCCGCAGACCCCGTAATGCGGCTGTGTGCCTGCCGGAAACACCCTCTTCAGACTCATCATCAGCCAAGTGCAACTCGTGGGGGCGGCCATCTTCAGCTCAATCCAACATGTGCGACTCGTGGAGGCCGCCATTTTATGACCCAGATTCCTCCAACTACACTGATTACCCGCAGCTCGGCGCCGTCACCCTTGACCAGTCGCTGCCGAAGCACCTGAGGAGTTCCATGATGATCGTCCGGGTCAAGGGCACGAGACCCCCGTCTCTTCGACTCCGGGAGCACGAAGAGCTTCGTACACCCCGAAACGGTAAGGCGCTGCTCCCTGCGCATCTACCCCGCATCTCAAACAATCTCCCTCACCTCCGGATCTCATTCAGTCTGGATCTGGGGTACTGTGTTATGAACCTCGTGATACAGGGGGCTCCGTATGCCCATTTAAAGCTCTATTTCCTCCCTCACCTCTGCGCCCCTCTACTGCTTGGACGAGACTTCCAATGCAGTCACCGAAGCCTGACCCTGAAATTCGGCGGACCCTTACCCGCCATCACGGTATGTGGCCTTGCGACCCATTAGATAGCCCCTCCCCCTCGCTCTTCGCGAAGCTCACCCCCGACTGTAAGCCCGTCGCCACCAGGAGCAGGCAGTACAGTGCACAAGATATGATTTTCATCAAGTCAGAGGTCCAGCGACTCTTGAGAGAGGGGGTCATTGAGGCCAGCATAGGCCCCTGGAGAGCTCAAGTGGTGGGGGCAGCAGGGTAACATGGTGGTTAACATAAATGCTTCACAGCTCCAGGGTCCCAGGTTCGATTCCCGGCTGGGTCACTGTCTGTGTGGAGTCTGCACGTCCTCCCCCTGTGTGCGTGGGTTTCCTCCGGGTGCTCCGGTTTCCTCCCACAGTCCAAAGATGTGCGGGTTAGGTGGATTGGCCATGCTAAATTGCCCGTAGTGTCCTAATAAAAAAAAGTAAGGTTAAGGGGGGGGTTGTTGGGTTACGGGTATAGGGTGGATACGTGGGTTTGAGTAGGGTGATCATGGCTCGGCACAACATTGAGGGCCGAAGGGCCTGTTCTGTGCTGTACTGTTCTATGGTGGTTGTCAGGGCTGGGGAAAAGAACCAGATGGTGGTGGACTACAGCCAGACCATTAACCGGTTCACGCAACTGGATGCGTACCCCCTCCCCCGCATTGCGGAGATGGTCAAGCAGATCGTGCAATACCGGGTTTTCTCTACGGTAACCCGGTAGCCATACTCGGCTATGTCGTGGGAAATGGAGTCCTGGGGCCTGACCCCGACCGCATGCGCGCCCTCACGGAACTTCCCCTTCCCCACAGCCTCAAGGCCCTCAAACGGTGCCTGGGGCGTTTTTCATACTGCGCCCAGTGGGTCCCCAACTACGCGGACAAAGCCCGCCCGCCTATTAAGACCACTACGTTTCCCCCAACGGCTGAGGCCTGCTCGGCCTTCAGCTGCATCAAGGCCGATATCACTAAGGCCGCCATGCATGCAGTGGATGAGTCCATCCCTTTTCAGGTAGAGAGCGATGCGTCAGATGTCCCCCTGGCCCTCAACCAGGTGGGAAGGCCCGTAGCCTTCTTCTCTAGAACTGTCAATGTTTCCGAGATTCGACACTTGTCTGTCGAGAAGGAGGCGCAAGCCATTGTGGAAGCTGTGCGGCATTGGAGGCACTACCTAGCTGGTAGGAGGTTCACCCTCGTCACCGACAAACAGTCGGTAGCCTTTATGTTTGACAATGCACAGTGGGGCAGGATTAAAAATGATAAGATCTTGAGGTGGAAGATCGAACTCTCCGCCTACACTTACGATATTAAGTATCGTCCTGGGGAAGTCAATGAGCCCTCCGATGCCCTGTCCCGCGGTACTTGCGCCAGCGCGCAGGAGGACTGACTCCACCGAGGAGGTCAGAGCCATGACCAGCGATTGCTAAGTCTGCGCGGAGTGCAAACCGCACTTCTATTGGCCAGACAAGGCCCATCTGGTAAAGGCCTCCCGGTCCTTTGAGCACCTCAGTATCGACTTCAAGGGGCCACTCCCATCCACCAACTGCAATCTGTACTTCCTGACCGTCATTGACAAGTACTCCCGCTTCCCTTTCGCTGTCCCTTGCTCCGACCTGACCTTGGCCACAGTAATAAAGGTCCTACATAGTTTCTTCACACTGTTCGGTTTCCCTGCATACATCCACAGTGACCGGGGCACATCGTTTATGAGCGATGAGCTGTATCAGTACCTGCTCGGTAAGGGCATCGCCTCGAGCAGGACTACCAGCTACAACCCGCAGGGCAACGGGCAGATTGAGAGGGAGAACGCGACGGTCTGGAAGGCCGTCCTTCTTGCCCTTCGGTCTAGAAGTCTCCCGGTTCCCCGCTGGTAGGAGATCCTCCCCGATGCGCTCCGCTCTATTGTCGCTCCTCTGTATAACCACGAATGAGACCCCTCACAACCGCTTGTTTGCTTTCCCCAGGAAGTCCATCTCCAGGGTCCCACTTCCATCCTGGCTGACAACTCCGGGGCCTGTCCTTAGTGTCTGGGTTAATTTAAAGTTATGACAATCCTGAGGTAGGGAATGAAAGATTAAAGGGTGGGTAGAATAATTGGAACCTCTGCATTACTTACAATATAACAATTTTATTTGAGGTATATTTTCTGAATTACATTTTGCTTTTTGTACTGTTTACAGCACTCTCGCTTCTCAATAATAAGGTTCCTGGGGTCAAGTCAGACTCCAGGTCCTGAGTACAAAAATCAAGGCTGATGTTCCTGTGCAGTATTGAGGGAGCGCTGAATTGTCAGAGATGCTGGGAGATGTTAAACCGAGGCCCCATCTACCTGCTCGGGTGGATGCGAAAGATGCCATGGCACTATTTGAAGAAGAGCAAGGTCAGTTAACCTCAGAATCTTGGTCAATATTTTGTCTCTCAATCAAAATAACAAACACAGCTTATCTGGTCATTAACTCATTGCTGATTGTGGAGCTTGCTGCGTGCAAATTGGCTCCCGTATTTCCAGCACTCTTCACTCATAAATAAATCTCTGTGGCACGGCACATAATTTACCTGATCATCAATCGAAATGCTGGTAGATCCTCTGACCGCATTCGATACTCACAGAGCCAAAGCTGGGCTGACTCGGCTTATATCATCTGGTTAAGCTACTCAATTTTAAAATTCTCATCCTCTGACTGATTTAGGATTTCTGACCTGGCTGATTAATCTTAACAGTCTGCTTCTGACTAAGTCACCGAAAGAGGAAATGTTATCTTCCTGGACCGAACAAAGATCAGCTCAGACTCGGGGGAGATTATTCTTCAGGCTCTGACACAGTTAAACAGATGTCAGTTACTTTCTGCCGGGGATGCCCCAGGTAAGTCGCTTATACTAAACCACGGGCTGCATTCTCCGTCAGCAGGATCCTCCGTTTCGGTGGCAGCACACTCACGCCCGTGGAGTTCCCAACGACGTGGGGGTGCCCACAATGGGAAACCCCATTGGCCAGCTGCCGGGACAGATGATCCCGCTGCCGGCGAGGGTGGGGGAGGGGTGGGGGGGGCACCGGACCAGAAAAACAATGCAGCGGGATGGAGAACCCCCCCCCCCCCATTTAATTTTCAGCCTGGATTCTTGTCTCTTCGAGGGCTGGATTTTTCGGTCGCCGACGCCGAAATCGCATTCGGCGACCAGCCGGAGAATCCAAATTTACGACGGAATCGGGGGCGGCGCCGCCTTCGCGATGCTCCGCCCCTTCAAAAGTGGTGTACTCTCCGAGTACGGTGCGCCATGTATTAACGGCCTCAGGTCATTGCCTGAGGCCTGCCTCCCAATGCTCCGGCCCCAACCAGCCAAGTTCCCGACGGCGTGGGTCTCTCATGGTCTCACCCGTCAGGAAATCGGCGTGGTAGCTGCGGACTCAGACCAGCGCCACCACAGTCGGGGAAGAGCCGATCCGCATGCAGGGGGGGGACATTCTTCTGGGCTGGAGACACTGTGGAGAGGTGGTCCGGGGCCCGCAGACCGGCTGAAGTGGGGGACTGTTTTACGGGCCGGGTCTGCGAGCGTCCTCCGCCATGAAGTATGGCGCGGCCGCTGCAGGCTTCCGTCGTGCGCATGCGTGGCCACGGACCCGGCAATTCTCCGGGGTGAATCCGCAGCTTGCGCTCTATGCTGCCATCCTGCTACCGCCCAGAAAAATGGTGAACCGGTGGCCATTTTGCGCCAGTTTTCCTGGCATAAAACATCACCGTTCCCACGTTGGTGCGGGGACATCGCCCCAGAATCGGAGGATACCGTCCAGGATTTTCCTAATGAGCTTCTAGGAAGTTAAACTTGCTCAATGTAACACAATTTATAGTTTTATTAGGGTTTTATTATCAACATTTTAAAATATAAAACAGATTTACAGAGTCTGTAAAATGCAAGTCAATTACCAGACTGTATTTTCCAAAAGGGAAATATACTTAAACATGGACATCCAAAAGTATATCTTACTACAAAATCCTTAACAGAGTAAGAAAACCATGATGAGTTACTCGCCGTAGACGCCCTAGCCTTTGACCTGTCCTGGCAGCCACAGTATTAATATGGCTGGTCCAGTTCAGTTTCTGATCAATGGTAACTCCCCAGGATGTGGATTGCGATGTGAAAATAAATCTTTTCACACAGTGAGTGGTTCTGGTCTGTAATTTATGGCCTTGAAGTGTGGTGGAGGCAGGTTCCATTGAGACATCAAGAGGACATTAGATGATTGCTTGAATAGAAATAATATGCAAGGTTACAGGGAAAAGACAGGGGAAAAGACAGGGGAATGTCAATGAGTCATAAATAGTCATTTGAAGAGCCACTGGAAACTCAATTGGCCGAAAGGCCTCCATCTTCATTGTAACAGGTCTGTGATTCTGTGTGATTCTGGTTCCAGTCTCTCTCAAAAGGGGAAACATCCTTTCATCATTCACACTGTCAATCCCCTCATGATCTCAGGATTTCAATAAAATCACTGCAAATTCTTCTAAACTTCAATGGGTTAAAGCCCAACATTTTCAACCTTTCTTCATAAAATAAGCTCCTCATCCCAGGGATTAGTTAAACAAACCTTTTCTGAACTTCTTCTAATGCATGCATTTCCTTTTCAAACAAGGAGGCTAAAAGTGTACACAATACTCCAGATGTGGCCTCCCCAATGCCCTGTACAACTTGAGCAAGGCCTCCCTACCTTTGCATTCCATTCTCCTTGTACCAAATGCCAACATTCCATTTGCCCTTTTCACCTCTCACCGTACCTGCATACTAAATGTATGATTCATGTGCTAGCACATCCAGAGCCCTCTGTACCAACTGCTATGCAATCGCTCTCCACTTAAATGAGAAAGTGATTTTCTATTCTACCTGTAAAAGTGGACAAGTTCACATTTTCCCACATCATACTCTCCACCTGCCAAAAATTTGTCCACTCACTATATCTGGAGACGCTTTACATCCGCATGACAGCTTATCTTCCTAACTATTTTGCCATATATTTGGTCCCCCCAACCAAGTCATTGATATGAATTGTAAACTACAGTGATCCCAATGGCACTCCACTAGTAACAGTTACATGTTACCCCCTACATCATCAACATCTATTTCGTGTCACATGGCCCCTTATCAAATGCCTTTTGCAAATCTAAGTATGCTCCATCTGCAGGTCCCCCTTCATCCATGTTGATTGTTACTTTCTCAAAGAACCTAATAGATTTGGTTTCCTTTGGGTGCTCCGGTTTCCTCCCACAGTCCGAAGATGTGCAGGTTGGGTGGATTGACCATGCTAAATTGCCCTTTGTGTTGAAAAAGGTTTGGCAGGGTTATAGGTTACGGGATAGGGCGGCGGATTGGGCCTTGGTATGGTGTCATTCGTAAGGTTGATGTAGACTCGATGGGCCTCCTTCAGCACTGCAGGGATTCTGTGATTCTGTGAGTAATGAAACATAAATCCCTTTCTATAAAACCATGTCGACTCTGTTTGATCCCATTATGATTTTTTAAGTATCCTGGTATGACTTCCTAGGGTGAGATCTTTAATAATAACAATCTTTAGTGTCACAAGTAGGCTGACATTAACACTGCAATGAAGTTACTGTGAAAAGCTCCTAGCTGCCACACTCCGGCGCCTGTTCGGGTACACAGAGGGAGAATTCAGAATGTTCAATTCACTTAACAGCACATCTTTGGACTGTGGGAGGAAACCGGAGCACCCGGAGGAAACACACGCAGGCACGGGTGAATGTGCAGACTCCACACAGACAGTGACCCAAGCCGGGAATCAAACCTAGGACCCTGGCGCTGCGAAGCAACAATGCTAACCACTGTGCTACCGTGCTGGCCCTACAGCTGTTCCGGACCTTCCAGTCACACCAACGGCGCACTCACAATGTGGGTTTCCTGGCGGTATGGTGTGGATTTAATGGGAAATCCCATTGACAGCGGTAGGACCAGAAGGTTCCGCTGCCGACAAATGGCAATTGACCTCCTGCCTTTGAGAAACACACCGCGGGAGGTCAGAGAATGTCACCCTTATTCATGGATAGTGATAATATTATTATTAATAATAATACCTGCCAACCATTTACATTTGAAGGACATTTCTGCCTTCATTTCACTGAGGTAAAGTGAGTAGAGCAGGGATTAGTAATCTACTTTTGAGGGGAATCCAAGATTAAAGGATTTTTAACATGTTCCAATGTATTTGATAAATGTGATGAGATTACACTGTATTTTCAGTTATTAGTTCCCCTTTGTCAAAAATAACAAATCAACATTAAGCAGAAATCATTAAACCTTTACGTGAAAGAATTTTGTTGTTAAGACTTTGACCTATTTTTGCATCCCTACTATATGCGCACGCCGAGATTAAGCAGCCTGGACAGCTGCAAAGACAACTCCAGCTGTTGCACCAGTACGAGCATATTAAAGGCAGCTGTGATGGAAATTCTTTGTCTTGACAATAACTCAGCAGAGCAGAAGGAGAAAATGCCCAGTCGCCCATTCCACTCCAGTTTTGCTGCTGGAAATTGTGCCCAAGTGCAAAGGGACTGGTTTGGCTTACTCGCCTAAATCGCTGGCTTTTAAAGCAGACCAAGCAGGCCAGCAGCACGGTTCGATTCCTATACCAGCCTCCCCGGACAGGCGCCGGAATGTGGCAACTAGGGGTTTTTCACAGTAACTTCATTGAAGCCAACTTGTGACAATAAGCGATTTTCATTTTCAAATGTCCTTTATATAAATGGTGAAAAAAGAAAGATTGACTTGTATTTATAATAATAATCTTTATTATTGCCACAAGTAGGCTTACATTAACACTGCAATGATGTGTTTGTGAAAATCCCCTAGTCGCCACACTCCCGTGCCTGTTTGTGTACACAGAGGGAGAATTCAGGATGTCCAATGCACATAACGAGCACGTCTTTCAGGACTTGTGGGAGGAAGCCGGAGCACCCGGAGGAAACCCACACAGACACAATGAGAACGTGTAGACTCCGCACAGACAGTGACCCAAGCCGGGAATCAAACTTGGGACCCTGACGCTGTGAAGCAACAGTGCTAACCACTGTGCTACCGTGCCACCCTTATAGAGTTCTTCCCTCAACCATCGGACACCTCAATCACTTTCCAGCTCATGAAGTACTTTTTAATGTTTGCTCACTGTTGCAATGTAAGAAGTCCTGCATCTAATTTGCAGGTTGTGATATTGTCACAGGACTCGTTGTCTAGTGACCCTGAGTCATACTCTGGGGATCCGAATTGGAGTCCTGCTGTGGCAGGTGGTGAAATTTAAATTCAATATAAAAAATCTGGAATTAAACAAAGCCTAATAATGACCATGAATCAATTGTCATAAAAACCCATCTGGTTCACTAATGCCCTGTAGGGAAGGAAATCTGTCATCCTTACCTGGTCTGGCCTTCATGTGATTCCAGTCCACAGAAATGTGGTTGACTTTTAATGCCCTCAGGGATGGGCAATAAATGCTGGCCAGCCAGCGGTGCCAACATCGGAACAAATTTTTAAAAAGAATTGTTGATAATTTTACCATCGTTTTTATCATTTAAATGCCATGGACTGCAGCAGTAAAAGAAGAAGTCACAACACAATCATGTTCGCGATAGAAGCAACATAAGAAATAAGAACTGGATGAGGTAATTTCACCCTTTGGGCCTGCTCCACCAGTCAACAAGATCATGCCAGATTTTCACCTGAACTCTCACTTCATGCACTATCCCCGTAGCTCTCAATTCCCTCAGTGTGCAAGATGAAGTAGCCTCTCAGGACCGGGTATCTACAGATATCTGGGATCAATTGTTCCATAAAAATCAGAACCGTTTCAGTGAATTATATCTTCTCATCCTGGTGCTAAATGGCAAACCCCCGATTCTGAGACTTGGATCCAACATTCTAGGAATCCAGGGATGAGCAATCGATGCCAGACTTGCCAGTATTTTTTCTAAATAATCCCACAGAAACTAAGTCAGTGCTTCTCAAACTATTTCCCAATGTGACCTCAGTTTAACACTTGAAAATTAATGTGACCCCAGATGCATTCTACGTCATCAGAAACAAAAGAATAAAGCAGCATTGTAACATTCTGCACACAATCATGAAAGTTTGCATATTACAGGTCGATGTATGATTTATCTAAATATGAACTTTTTTTTAAGTACTTTGTAACCACGTTATTATTTTATGTGCTCTCCAGTCCATTACTTCATCTTAGCCGCTGCAACTCATAGAACCTGGCCAGGGAACAGTGGAAGTGCTGGTTGAGAGGATCGATGTAACTGGTGATTCAGCCCAGGTTGTTCTGCAGAGTCAGGCTGATGGTGCTGGACTCAGACAGTCTGCAACTCAACAGTGGAAGCATCGTTTCAAGGTTGTGCTGAGATTTAGGACATAATGAAGCAGCCACGGGCTGGAAGGTGTCTGCTGAGTAAGAGAGAGAGAGAAACGAGGTGGCAACAGAAATAGTGGATGCATTGGTTATGATATTTCAGAATTCCCTGGATCTTGGAAGAATCCCGGTGGATTGAAAATACTCTAATGTGACTCCCCTATTCAAAAAGGGGGAGAGGCAAAAAGTAGGAAACAATAGATCGGTTAGCTCGATCTCTGTGGTGAGGAAGTTGCTGGAATCAATCAGTAAGGAGGGAATGACTGAACATTTGGAAAGACAAGACTCAATCCACCATTGTCAGCATGGTTTTATGAAGGGTAAGTCTTGCTTGACAAAATTGCTTGTGTTCTTTGAGGATGTAACCAGCAAGGTGGATATTAGGGAACCTGTGGATGTGGTATATTTAGACTTCCAGAAGGCGTTTGACAAGGTGTTGCATAAAAGACTGATCCAGAAGGTGAGATCGCAGGGGATTGAGGGTAGAGTACTAGATTGGATTGAGGATTGGCTGACTGACAGAAAGCAGAGGGTCGGGATAAATGGGTCCTTCCCTGGCAGGAGAACTGTAACTAGGGGGTTGTGCGTGGGTGAAATCTCTGACCTCAACTGTTTACAATCTGTATAATTGATCTTCAAGCAAAGGCAAAGTGCACCATAGCAACATTTGCAGATGATACTAAAATGGGTGGGAAAGCAGGCAGTGAAAAGAAGATCAAGATTTTATAGATGGATATCGATTGGCTGGGTAATTGGGCAAAATTTGGCAGATGGAGTTTAATATGGATAAATTGAGGTTATCCATTTTGGCGAAAAAAATAGAAAGGCAAATTATTATCGAAATGGAAAGCAGATTCAAACTGCATCTGAGCAGAGGACTGTTGGTGTCTTTGTTCATGAATCGTAGAAAATTGGTATGCAGAAACAGCATGTTATAAAAAAGGCAAATGGAATGAAATGAAATGAAATGAAAAATGAAATGAAAATGAAAATCGCTTATTGGCACGAGTAGGCTTCAATGAAGTTACTGTGAAAAGCCCCTAGTTAGCGTTCATTGAAAAAGGACTGTAGTTTAAAAGTATTGTTGCAATTGTAATGGGTGTTTGTGAGGCCACATCTGGGCCAGGATTCTCCCCTGCCTGGTGGGGCGGGGGGTCCCGGCGTGTTGGACTAGCGTGAACCACTCCGGCGTTGGGCTGCCCCAAAGGTGCGGACGTCTCCGCACCTTTAGGGGCCATGCCCTCACATTGAGGGGCTAGGCCCGCGCCGGAGTGGTTCTCACTCCGCCGGCTGGCGTGAACGGCCTTTGGCGCCACGCCAGCCGGGGCCAAAAGGACTTCGCTGGCCGGTGTAAGTCCGCGCATGAGCCGGAGCATCAGCGGCTGCTGATATCATCCCGGCGCATGCACATGGAGAAACCATGGCGAAGGCAGAAGAAAAAGAGTGCCCCCACGGCACAGGCCCGCCCGCCGATCGGTGGGCCCCGATCACGGACCAGGCCACCATGGGGGCACCCCCCGGAGTCAGATCGCCCTGCGCCCCCCCAAGACCCCAGCGCCCGCCCGCGCCACCTGCTCCCGCCGGTAAGGTAGGTGGTTTAATCCACGCCGGCGGGAGAGGCTTGTCAGCGGCGGGCCATCGGCCCATCGCGGGCCGGAGAATCGGCAGGGGGGCCCGCCGACTGGCGCGGCGCGATTCCTTCCCTCGTCGAATCTCGGGGGGCGGAGAATTCGGGACACGGCGGGGGTGGGATTGATGCCGGCCCCGGGCGATTCTCCGACCCGGCGGGGGGTCGGAGAATCCCGCCCCTGGAGTATTGTATCCAGTTTTAGTCTCCTTATTTGAAGGAAGATATAGTGGCATTGGAGGCAGTTCAGAGGTGGTTCACCAGATTGATTCCGGGAATGAAAGGGTTGACGTCTGAGGAAAGATTGGACTTTTTGGGCTTATACTCATTGAAGTTTAGAACGATGAAAGGGGATCGGATTGAGGTATATGAAGGGATTAATAAAGTAAACATAGACCAAATGTTCCCCCTTGTGGGGCAATCTAGAATGAGAGGTCACAGATATAGGTGGAGAGATGGTAGATTTCGAACTGAGATGAGGAGTAACTACTTCTCGCAAATGGTGGTGAATGTCTGAAACTCGTTGTCCCATAGTGAGGTGGAGTCTGAGTCATTAAATGTTTTCAAGAAGGAGATAGATATATGTCTGATAAAATAAAATGGGTTAAAGGGTTAATGGGGAACAGGTAGGGAGGCAGATTTGAGACCAGGAAGAGATCAGCCATGAACTGATTGAATGGCAAAGCAAACTCGAAGGGTTGAATTGCCTACTTCTACACGCAATTCCGATATACCTATGCAAAAATGAGAGGGCGAGAGAGAGAGATGAGCAGGGCAAGGACAAGACAAGACACCTCCTAAACTTTGCTGCCAATACAGGGCACAGTCTCAGAAAGATGGAGCTCATGAGCTGATTTGCTGTTTCTGTGGTGCAAGTTGGGGTCAGGGCCCTCTGATTTGGAACCACTCGTCAACTTGTGAATGAAGAGAACGAACATTGTTGTTTAAGGATGAGAAGTGTTGCAACTTGCTGTTTGTGTTGCAGCACCCCATGTCACAACTACATTTTCATTGATATTTGCCTGCTGGGCTGAAAGGTCAGAATTAAGGACAATGTGACCATATGGTGGGTAATGAGAGCAGCCAATGCAAATCTTTCAAACTGATATGTCACATGAGCAGACCATTGTTCTGTTGCATTGAACATGTACAATGCTACTTTAAAAAATATAACCTGTGACGATTGATTGCTCTTCCCCTTTCCCACAAAAACTATACTTATCTTTGGCACGAGAAAAACAAAGCAGTGGGAATTAAACTAAAAGCAGGATCGCAACAATCTGACACAAGGACTTCTATCACATAAATTCAGAGGTTCGGGAGGAATAGTGCAATCTTCAAATCTTAAGCAAGTTCATACAGTTACTGAGGGCAGAATTCTACATCTGCCGACGTCGGAATTGGGACAAGCGATTGGGCAAGAATCACATGTGAGGCAAAAATCATGCCGACAGAATGCCTTCCTCGGTGCTTCGATAGCGACATCAATGCATTCTACTCAACACGTACAGTAAATGCCGTTAGCACATCATTAGCGGGCCTGGCCCGACATTCTCCGGGGCCTCCTCAATGCTCCGTCTCTGGCAGGAGGAATTACCAACGACAATTTTCACTTGGGAAAATTGTGAAACACGCACTATGTCTGATGAGGGAGAGGAGGTAGACCGTGTAGAGGCATGACCATGAGCTGTCAGCCTGACACTGGGAGGGCTGTTTGGGGCAAAAGGGAACCTGCCAGCCCCCCTTGGGGGGCGGGGGGGGGGGGGGGGGGGTAGATGTGAGGGCTGACGGGGGTGATCAGGGAATGAGTCATGGGGTTGGGGTGACCCCCCCAAGGGACCGGGGCATCCAGGCATGAACAGCCATTGCCACGGGCTGCAAGACGGACAACTTGCTGCGCACCCCACTGACCACACACTGTGGCCCGTGGTTGCGCAGAGTAACACAGGTCATATGGGTGCCTGTGTAGATGCTTTCCAAAAGTCATTGAAGGTTTGGCAGGTGCGGGTACAAAGCTAAAACTACTGCATGTTACCCACACCGCTACGGCACGTCAAAGACAGTGTTAGTAAGGGAACTGTCAATAAACCGGCAAACATTTTTCAGTCGCATCTGGCTGCGCTGATCAACAGTTTTTGCCACTACTTTTCAGAGGAGAAGTTTCAGAATTTGAAAGAGAAAAGGTAGATGACAAATTCTTTTGGAGTTTGAGACCCCAGAGTCAATTATTAACTTACAACTGACTCCAATAAAAAGACTGAACCTCAAGGAAGCACTTGTGACAACACATTAAAATCACGGCACAAGTCCATGAAGTTGTCAGCATTCTGGAGTAGCATCTCTGGGGAGTGTGCAGTGCTGAGTAAAACAAGTATTTTGTTGCTATTGCCCTTTACAATGACCTCTCATGTGCGAGGTTGGATTTTCCGTCCTTACAACGATGTAGACAGCAAAAGGAACTGGCTGAACTCTGCATCTGAAATGAGCATTGCCCTGTCCCCCTGTGAACCTGATTGGAGTGAGATCATGAGAATCAAGCAAGCTCAACTGCCGCATTAAAGATAAATGGAAATGGTGCGATGTGAAAGTCGGCCGGCGTGCGTTGCCAAGGTTGGCTGGATGGTGAAAGTGGGTCCTGGGGAAAAAGTGTTTGAAAAACATTGGGCGGGATTCTCTCAGCTCGGGGCTGGGCCGGAGAATACCCGCGCCTGGGCCACGCTGCCCCGATGCCGGCACGCGATTCTTTGCAGAGCGGAGAATCGGTGCCATTGGTGCCGTCGTGGTTGACGCGACACCACCTACGGTCCGCTCTACGCGGCCGGCCCGCCGATTCTCTGCCCGGGATGGGCCGAGCGCCGCAGTGAAAACGCTGAGTCCTGCTGGCGCCGTCCACACCTGCTGGCAGCCGGCATGAACTCTGCGTGGAAGGGTCGGGTAGCGGCCTGTGAGGTGGGGAGGAGGGCACCGACCCCGGGGGGGGGGCCACCGATGCGGCCTGGCCGCGATTGAGACCCACCGATCGGCAGGCTGGCCTCTCAGTCCCCCGGCCTCTTTTCTTGCGCGCCAGCCCCTGTAGCCCTGCGCCATGTTGCGTCAGGGCCGGCGCGTCGAAGGAGGCCACAGCGCATACACAGTGAACCGCTCCAGCACTATGCTGGCCCCCTGTAGGGGCCAGAATTTTCCTGGCTGCGGCCCGTTCACACCATTGTAAAACGCAAAGGTCTTTACAACGGCGTGGACACTCTGCGAGAATCCCGCCCATTCTGTTAAGCTACAATGGACTCAGTAACACAAAGTCTCTCGAGACAAACAAACCGGCTGTGGAAAAACACACACTCTGAACCCAAAATCCCCCAGATGATTGGCACATGAGGGTTTCCAAGCAAAAAGGTCCAAAAAAATACACACATTAAAATCGTCTTTCATTTCAATGCTTCCCATCAGCGGCTTGCATTACAAATGCATTTGAGGGTTTCCAAACCTAGTCTTTCAAACAAAGCATCTGCTCCACTTTAAACAAGTATTCCAGCTTCCAGGTTTTCCAACCCCCTCTTCAGGATTTATTTGTCTTGACTGTTGCACCAGCTGTTCACAATTGCTTTAACTATTGATTCCGAGACTTTATTAAAATGTCATCATACTTTTGATTTTCCTCTGAAGTCGACTGTCTCACTTTAAGTCTGGTTACTGCATTTGTCTCTAACTGAGAACACTTTATCTGCTTTTCCCTTGAATTATCTTGAACAATACTTTGTTCAGCATCTGGGCCTCTGTTCTCTTAGCTTCAGTCTTCCTAACACATTCTTTCTGTCCGAGTTCCCTGGTTGTCTGGACTTTATCTGGTTCTCTGGGAAGTCTGAATTTTGCAACCCTCTTATCCTGTCCGGACTTTCTCCTGGCATGTTGATAGATGTTCATTCCCTGGTGCCCTATCTCTAACTGCAAACAAATTCAGTTGAAAGTAAATTCAAAAAGCCTTTCTCCCTTAAAAAGGCCCCCAGTTGCAAAGCAACAACCACATGGTCCTGTTAGCTTTTATTTATTCTTCACACTGTAACCCTCTGAGCACAACAAAATCACAGCTGCAACTGAGCCACTCCCCATGCATACACACACCATTTTTACCACCAAGAATCTAATGATAGGTTGACCCTTCCTTCCACCAAAACAATAAATTAAACCCACTTAAAACTAAACCTTATTTCTAATGTCTACCAATGCAAATATAAATCCCTTAAAACTACTTTTTCTTTCCTAACACCACGTATTGGAAATATGGAAGGGGAGGAAGGTTGGAGTCATTCTGTCAAACACACATTTCTCATGGAAACCACCAAAGATGTTAGAGAGAGCTGGATCAGTCAGAATCTTCTTGACAGTCAATCAGCACCATCTTCTCTTTCATTTCAATTTGTTGTTTCCTTTCTGTTTTGGGGCAACACAGTGGTTTGCACCTTGTAGTGCTAGGAAATCGGGTTTAATTTGGGCCTAGTGTGTCTGTGGTATAGAGTTGGCACTTTCTCTGTGTTTGCATTTGAATTATTTACTTATTTATGGTGATTTTTATATATTAACTTCATCATCAAGTTATGTGGTGTTTTAAACTTCTCTCCTCTCCTCTCCTCCCTCCTTAACAAACTCCGAACTTGCACTGACCTCTCTTCCTGTTCTCCGTTTGCTTTACAGCACTATCTGAACTGAATTTATAGATAATTGAACTGGGACGGTAGTAACCAGATTAAACCAATTAGCTATTCAGCTCCCACATCTGAGAGTAAGTTTACCTTGCTGAAACCAGTAAAAAGAAATAACTTAGCCTGCTTACACAATGCTTTCCAGTTACTGCTAGTGATGAACTAGATTAGATTTCAAGAGAAAAATTTAAGAACAAGATTAGCACTTTTAACGCTTCCACTTACCAAAGTGTACCATGAATTACTATGAATTAATTAAAAAAACAAGAATGTTGGCGTAAATTTTTGCAAGCCTGAAGATTGGAAAGATTTTAGAATTCAACAAAAGAGGAGAAAAGAATTGATACAGAAAAGAAAAAATAAGAAAAACAGATAGTAAATGTTTCTGTTGGTACGTAAACAGAATGAGATTAATGAAAGTAAACATATGTCCATTCGAGACAGAGGCAGGTGAAATTAAAGTGGGGAATAAGGGAATGGGGGTTGCACTAAAGAAACACTTTAGGATCTTCCTTCATGAAAATCATTCTGAACATTTTGGGGAATCAAGGGAAATTTTGGGGCACTATGAATGGAAGACTTAAAACCATCACTAAGTATCGACATGAGACTGCAGGAATTAATGGGATTACATGGCAATAAATCCCCTGGAACTGATGGCCTGAATCCTATGTTTTTTTTAAAAAATCTCCAGAGGTAATGAGTATTGATATTCCAGAATTCCTTAGGTTCCAGTGCTGCTCCCAAGGATTGAGAGGCAGCAAATATAACCCCACTATTTAAGAAAGGATAAAGCCAGGAACTAATGGTCTCTTAATCTTGTGTCTGTAGTAGACAAAATGCCAGAATCTATTATTGAAGAAAATTGGAAAATTGGTCAGATGAGCAGATAAGTGTCAGATGGAAGTTAACCCTGAAATGTGTGAGGTGATGCAGTTTATAACACAAAAAAGGAATACTCAATGAATGGCAGGACACTAGTAAGCTCATTGGAAGAGAGGGATCTGGGTGTGGTTATTCACAGATCCCTGAAGGCAGTGTGATGTTCTTTGTGTTGCAGTTCTTATCATAACTGTAAGAATTTCAAGAGTTAATGAAGTTTCTAGAGTAACCACAAGAGGGAGCTACAGTTACAAGTATATAAGGCAGTGGCATTAGGCCTTGTGGGAGGGCATGTGCAGCAGTTAGCTGGAGAGACTCAGAAGTTCAAATAGTGTGAGTTAGAGCAGATCATGGTTTATATCAGTGTTAAGATTAGCTGTAGATGAGTGTAGTTTAAATGCTAATAATTAACTGCGTATTCTTTAGGAATATGTGTCAAATCCAGATTAGTAGTGTTAATAAATTTATAGCTTTGTTTAAGTTCAAGCTATTTTGTGGTCTTTGTGAACACTATGCCAACCATCTTGAAATAAATAATCCGGGTGCTCTGGTTTCCTCCCGCAAGTCCCGAAAGACGTGCTGTTAGGTGAATTGGACATTCTGAATTCTCCCTCTCTGTACCCGAACAGACGCCGGAATGTGGCGACTAGGGTTTTTCACAGTATCTTCATTGCGGTGTTAATGTATGCCTACTTGTGATATTAAAGATTATTATTATTATTTAAATCTTTCCTGAATCTTCTCCCACCCCAGGAATAGGACCTTAGCATCTCTATTCTCTCTGTGCAACTGAAATACCACGGGTGGAATTCACCGTTTCCCGAAGCCGATTTCGTAATTGCTGATCGGGCGGAGAATCCCTTTTGATGCCGAAATCGAGGGCAGCGCCTGTTTGACCCAGGTTTTGTATGCTCCACTCCCCCCAAAATGGTGTCACCGCACACTTTTGGAATGGCCTTAGCACATCACCTGAAGACACTCCCCCAATGTCCTCAATGGGCCGAGTTCCCCACCGCGCAGTTGACAGGTAGTCTCAGCAGTCGGGAACCCCGTGTGGTGGCTGCGGACTGTGTCTAGCACTGCCAAGTCAGGCTGGAGCCGTGCTACTGGCCGGGTTGGGGGGGGGGGGGGGGGAGGGGGGGGGTGGGGGGGGGGGGAGTTCCGCAAAGCCTGGAGGGAGTGGTGGTGGGTGGCCAAGGTTGGCTAGGGGAGCACTATCTGATAGGTCGGGTCTGCGCACGACCGACGCCGTGTTTTACAGCACAATCACTGCAGGTCACCGCCGTGCGCATGCGCGGCCACAAACCCAGCCATTCTCCGGCTGTTTATATCGTGGGAGCCAGGAGTTTTGCACGGCACGGTTTCCAGTCCCTCACTGGTTGAAGGATTGGTGAGGGGGAGGCGCTGATTTTTTTTTACATATAATGCCACAGATCCTCCGCACTTAGGCTCAAAATTGGAGAATCCAGCCCCACATTCTTGATTCCATTCCAGTGAATCCTCTCTGCGCCTTCCCTAAGGCTCTGACATCCATCCTTAATTAGGGAGCCATCATTGGAATCCATGCTACACCTATGGCCTAGCCAATGATTGCGGGAGCTTTAGTGTAACTTCCTTGCTCTGATAAGCTTTCCTCTATTAATACAGCTAAGGATTCCCAAATGTGTTTTTCACAGACTTCTTAAGTTGTCCTGTCACCCTCAAAGGTTTTTGTGCATAGACCCCAATGTCTTTCTGCTTCTTGTACCCCCTTTAAAAGTTAAATCGTTCAGTTTATATTGCCTCTCCTCGTTGTCCTATTAACATGCCTCAGTTCACACCTTTCTGTATTAAATTCTATTTGCCAGGTGTCTCCCCATTTGTTCAGTGTGTCTATGTCTTCCTGCAGTCTGTTACTTTCCTCCTCACTGTTGACTACATTTCTAAGCTTCGTGACATCTGCAAACTTTGAAATTCTGCCCTGTACACTCATTATGCGGTTGTATCAAAAACAGCAGCGTCCTTAAAAACAATTCCTGGGAAGCACAAATGCCCTCTTCCCTCGGATCTGAAAAGCAACCATTCACAACCATTCTGCTTTCTGCCTTGTGGTGAATTTCACACTCCGACTGCAGCCATATCGTTATTCCTGCCTACTTTCAATTTGCTGACAGGGTTAATTTGTGGCGCTTCATCAAATGCGTTTTGATAAAGTCCAGCTACACAACATTAACCACACAACCTTCGGCAACGCTCGGTGTTAATTTATCAAAGAACTCAATACATTTTTTCAATATGGTCTGCCTTTAGCAAATCCGTGCTGGCTGCCATTTATTAACCGATGTTTACAAGGGAGAAGGGGGAGAATATTGAGGTTGATGGAGAGGCTGCTGATCAAGTGACCTGCTTTGTCCTGGAAGGTGTTGAATTTCCTGAGTGTCGGAGCTGCACTTGTCAGAGTCCTTCCTGTTCATTCCATTATTTCGCCTTTCTTTTAATTTGCTGCTTTCATTTTTCGATCCAAGGGTGACTCGTGGATCTTTACGTCAAGCAGCAGAGGAATGATGAATTGAGAAGTTACAGGAGGGAGTGTTCATCTAGTCTCTGCTAGTTTGAGCAGGAGGCCTCATACTTGTCGGCACCAGAGAGAGAGATGGGATGTACTCGGTTTGATTGGCTGGTGGCCAATGAATTGGCCCAAAATCCGTACTTTGCTGGGTAACAGGCGATGATCGGATCCTAACCCAGTGGAATAATTTTCAGAGTCCGAAAGAATTTCAGTTTGATTCCTGAAAGAACAGGGAGAAGAAATTTCTCAACTCTCTTCTGTGTTTTCACACATAATCAAACACAGGGCAATTGAACGCCGCAGACAGAAATAAAGACCCCCACAATCCAAAAATGTGCAGGTTAGGTGGATTGGCCATGCTAAATTGACCCTTAATTGGAAAAAAAAATAATTAAGTACTCTAAATTACATAGAAAAGTAATAGAATTGGTCCTGTGCTATACCAGTCAGGGAATCACAATGGTCATGGCTAGTGTGAAAATGCTTAACACACACAAATTAAATTTATTTCTCCACCATTTTAGCGGAGGCGGCAACCAATTTAAGCTATGGGAGCGCCATCGTAAACAAGTGACCTTTTGATGTTGAAGACAAATTAATACAAGTTCACAATGTCACAGGAATTAATGGTTAGGAAATCAGAAGTAAGGTAAAGTATCTAATGCAGTGGTGGCCAGCCTATGGCTCGCAGGCCACATGCGACCCAACAGGATTTTGACTGTGGCCTGCAAGACATTATGTTGAGGGGGGGAGAGCGGTCTTTGTCAGAGTGGCAGCGGGGTCGGGAGATGTGGGGCGGAATTCTCTGCACCTTTAGGGGCTAGGCCTGTGCCGGAGAGGTTGGCGCCCCGCCGGCCACCGCGAACGGCCTTTCCGCCATGCCAGCCGGTGCAAACGGCTGGCTGAAAGGCCTTCGCCAGCTGGCGTGAGCCCGGTATGTGCCGGAGCACAGCGGCCGCTGACGTCATCCCGGCACATGCGCGGTAGTGGAGGTCTCTTCCGCCTCCACCATGGTGGATGCCGTGGCGGCGGCGGAAGAAAAAGGCGGCCCTCTCGGCACTGGCCCGCCCGCCGATCGGTGGGCCCTGACCGCGGGCTAGGCCACCGTTGTGGCACCCCCCGGGGTCCGATCGCCCCGTGCCCCCCCCCCCCCCCCCAGGACCCCGGGGCCCGCTCCCGCCGCCTGCTCCCGCCGGCACCTCCAATTCCCGCCGGCGGGATAGGCATGTCAGCGGCGGGACTTTGGCCCATCGCGGGCTGGAGAATCGCCGCAGAGGGCCAGCTGACCGGTGCAGCGGGACTCCGACCCTGTGGGGGGGTAGGAGAATATCGCCCAAGAGGCGCGGTAAAGAGCGAGACCCGAGCCGGGAGGTAAAAGAAAATGAGGAAAGAATGAAACTGAGGGCGGAACCAGGAGATTTAAGGACACAGAAAGAGAGATGTGGAGCCAGGAGATATAAGAGCGCGACAAAGAGCAAAACTGATAACAGAACCAGGAAGTTAAATAAGCACAAGAAAGTGCGGGGCTGAGAGTGGAGTATTTGGTGGTGAGTGTTTTAATCGGTTTCCTCATTTATCTTGAAATGCTGGTAAAATTTATTGGTAACTGTAAGGCTTGCTTCATAATAACTTTTTTATAACAGCAATAGTAAAGCTTATCGGGAGCAGAAGGGCTTCTTATGAAAAGTAAATAATGATAAAAAGAACACATTTGTGTAACTAAGAAATGTATAACTTTTAGTGGCACGAACTTCAATAAGCACAGTAAATTAAAATATATTTTAAGGGTAACTGTGACTATTTCTTTTGTTTTTACCATTTGAAGTTGATGACAGTTCCACTAACATGAATGATTTAACATTTTCTGTACCTCATTATGAAATATTTAGTGTGAATTAAGTGTATTTAATCTTATTCCTGAGGTCATGGGTTGTGCATAGGGGGCAGCACGGTAGCACAGTGGTTAGCACTGTTGCTTCACAACACCGTGGTCCCAGGTTCGATTCCGGCTTGGGTCACTGTCTGTGTGGAGTCTGCACGTTCTCCCCGTATCTGCGTGGGTTTCCTCCGGGTGCTCCGGTTTTCTCCCACCAGTCCCCAAAAGACGTGCTGTTAGGTGAATTGGACATTCTGAATTCTCCCTCAGTGTACCCGAACAGGTGCCGGAGAGTGGCGACTAGGGGATTTTCACAGTAACTTCATTGCAGTGTAAATGTAAGCCTACTTGTGACACCAATAAAGATTATTATTATTATGATCGATTTTAACCTTGCAGCCCACTGAGATGAAAGAGGGCGACTCATGAGGCCCACTCACCAGCCTAGGTTGCCATAAACTGATCTCATGGAAGTCAACAGTTTTCAAAACTTGGAGGCATAATGCCTCGTCTTTGAGCTTTTCATACAGAGCACAACCCTATAGAGAAGTAGTGGAAGATGAAAGCGAGCTGATGTTAATCCTTCTCTTCTAAGTGGTTTTAGAAAGTTTTTGGCTGACACTATGGAATTTTGGGAGTTGGGGACGGCGGGTGGGCAGAAGTTGGGGTGCATGGGAGGCAGGTGGTGGTGGAGGTGTGAAGTGGTAGTGATGGATCGGGACCAATAAAGATAGACTTAAGGACAGTGCCTGTACTGAATATGAATTTTTTTAAAAAATAATTTTTATTGGAATTTTTTGAAAAATATATAGCAACAGAACAATAATAATAATATTAATAACAATAATAAACACCCCCCAGCACCCGTAACAACACAGGTAACGGGCCCCCCCATCCCCCCCCAAACCCAATAAGCAACAAAATAAATTAACAATAAGCAAATTAACTTAAACAATACCCCCCTGAGAAAGTTGAGGAAAGGCTGCCACCTCCTAAAGAACCCTTGTACCGACACCATCAGGGCGAATTTGACCCTCTCCAGCTTAATGAATCGTGCCATGTCATTGATCTAGGTCTCCACGCTCGGAGGTCTCGCATCTTTCCACTGCAGCAAGATCCTCCGCCGGGCTACTAGGGACGCAAAGGCCAGAACATCAGCCTCCTTCGCCTCTTGCACTCCTGGCTCCAGCACAACCACAAATATCGCGAGTCCCCAGCCTGGCTTGACCCTGGACCCTACCACCCTCGACACCGTCCTCGCCACCCCCTGCCAGAATTCCCCCAGTGCCGGGCATGCCCATAACATATGGGCATGGTTCGCTGGGCTCCCCGAACACCTAATGCACCTGTCCTCACCCCCCAAAAACTTGCTCATCCTCGTCCCGGACATATGAGCCCTGTGCAGTACCTTGAACTGGATGAGGCTAAGTCTCGCACATGAGGAGGAGGAGTTCACCCTCTCCAGGGCGTCCGCCCATGTCCCCTCCTCAATCTGCTCCCCCAGCTCCACTTCCCACTTAGCCTTCAGCTCCTCTACCGATGCCTCCTCCACCTCCTGCATCACCTGGTAGATGTCAGACACCTTCCCATCCCCGACCCACACCCCCGAAAGCACCCTATCCCTTACCCCCCATGGGGTCAGCGAAGGGAACCCCTCCACCTGCCGCCTAGCAAACGCCTTGACCTGAAGGTACCTGAACATATTCCCGGGGTAGCTCAAACTTCTCCTCCAGTTCACCCAGGCTCGCAAACCTCCCGTCAATGAACAGGTCTCCCAACTTCCAAATGCCCGCTCTGTGCCACCCCAGGAACCCGCCATCAATGTTCCCTGGGACAAACCGGTGGTTCCCCCGCAGCGGGGCCTCCACCGAGCTCCCCACTTCCCCCCTGTGTCGCCTCCACTGCCCCCAAATTTTGAGGGTAGCCGCCACCACCGACCTCTTTGGAGGGAGCGGTAACGGCGCGTTACCAGTGCCTTTAGGCTCGCGCCGTCACAGGACGCCATCTCCAGCCGTTTCCATGCTGCCCCCTCCCCATCCATTACCCACTTGCGCACCATCGAGACATTAGCCGCCCAGTAATACCCAGAGAGGTTGGGCAGCGCCCTCTATCCCTGCCCCGCTCCAAAAAGACCCTCCTCACCCTTGGAGTTCCGTGCGCCCAAACAAATCCCAGAATGCTGCTGTTCACCCTCATAAAAAAGGCCCTCGGAATGAAAATGGGGAGGCACTGAAACAAAAACAAAAACTCCGGGAGCACCGTCATTTTAACGGACTGTACTCTACCCGCCAGTGACAACGGCAGCATGTCCCACCTTTTAAATTCCTCCTCCATCTGCTCCACCAACCTAGTAAAATTGAGCTTGTGCAGACTCCCCCAACTCCTAGCCACCTGAACCCCCAGGTACCTAAAACTCCTCACTGCCCTCTTTAGCGGGAGCCTACCAATCCCCTCCTCCTGATCTCCCGGGTACACTACAAACAGCTCACTCTTGCCCAGGTTCAATTTATAGCCTGAGAAACTCCCAAACTCAGCAAGAATCTCCATCACCTCCGGCATTCCCCCCACCGGGTCTGCTACATACAGCAGCAAGTCGTCTGCATACAGCGGCACTCGGTGCTCCTCCCCACCTCGCACCAAACCCCTCCACCTCCTCGACTCCCTGAGAGCCATGGCAAGAGGCTCAATTACCAACGCAGAAACAAGGGGGACAGGGGGAACCCATGCCTCGTCCCACGATGGAGCCTGAAGTACTCGGACCTCCTCCTATTTTTCGCTACACTCGCCATCGGGGCCTCGTACAGCAACCTCACCCATTTAATAAACCCCTCCTCAAACCCGAACCTTTCCAACACCTCCCACAAGTACCCCCACTCAACCCTATCAAAGGCCTTCGCCGCATCCAATGCCACCACAATCTTCGCCTCTCCTTCTGCCGCCGGCATCATTATCACATTTAGCAGCCTTCGCATGATAGTGTTCAGCTGCCTCCCCTTCACAAAACCCGTCTGATCCTCATGTATCACCCCCGGCACACAGTCCTCTATTCTAGTGGCCAAGATCTTCGCCAGCAACTTGGCATCCACATTCAGCAGTGAAATTGGCCTATATGATCCACACTGCAAGGGGTCCTTATCTCGCTTCAGGATCAGGGAAATCAACGCCCGTGACATCGTCGGGGGCAAAACACCTCCCTCCCATGCCTCGTTAAAGGTCCGAACCAACAGGGGGCCCAACAGGTCCACGTATTTCTTATAAAATTCAACCGGGAACTCATCCGGTCCCGGCGCCTTCCCCGACTGCATGTGGCCAATCCCTCTGACCAGCTCCTCCAACTCGATCGGCGCACCCAGTCCCTCCACCTGCTCCTCCTGCACCTTTGGAAATCGGAGCCTGTCCAAAAAGCTCTCCATTCCTCCTCCCACCACCGGCGGCTCCGATCGGTACAGTTCCCTGTAGAAGTCCCTAAAGACCCCATTGACCTCTGCCCCCTGCCGCACCACATTCCCACCCCTATCCTTCACTCCACCAATCTCCCTAGCCGTGTCCCGTTTGCGAAGCTGATGCACCAGCATCCTGCTCGCCTTCTCTCCATATTCATAGACCGCTCCCTGCGCCTTTCTCCACTGTGTCTCCGCCTTTCTGGTGGTCAATAAATCAAACTTGGCCTGCAGGCTACGCTGCTACCCGAGCAATCCCTCCTCCGGGGCCTCCGCATACCTCCTATCTAAACTCAACAGCTCCCCCACCAGTCTCTCCCTCTCCCTCCTCTCCCCCCTCTCCCTATGGGCTCGGATGGAGATCAGATCCCCCCTAATCACTGCTTTCAGAGCCTCCCACACCATCCCCACCCGGACCTCCCCAGTATCATTGATCTCGAGGTACCTCTCGATACACCCCCGGACCCTCCTACACACCTCCTCATCAGCCAACAACCCCACACCCAGACGCCAAAGCAGGCGCTGGTCCCGCACCTCCCCCATCTCCAGATCCACCCAATGCGGAGAATGGTCCGAAATCGCTATAGCCGAATATTCGGCCTCCTCCACCCTCGGGACCAGTCCCCTACTCAGGACAAAGAAATCAATACGGGAATAAACCCTGTGCACATGGGAGGAAAAAAAGAGTACTCCCGAGCCCTCGGCCTCCCAAATCTCCAGGGATCCACTCCTCCCATCTGGTCCATAAACCCCCTCAACACCTTGGCCGTCGCCGGCCTCCTGCCTGTCCTTGAACTAGAACAATCCAGTGGGGGATCCAGCACCATATTGAAGTCCCCCCCCATGATCAGGCCCCCCACCTACAGGTCAGGAATGCGGCCCAACATACGCCTCATGAATCCAGCATCATCCCAATTTGGGACGTACACATTTACCAACACCACCCTCTCCCCCTGCAGCTTACCGCTCACCATCACATATCTGCCGCCACTATCAGCCACCACCTTAGGCGCCTCAAACGCCACCCTCTTCCCCACCAGGATCACCACCCCCCGGTTCTTCGCGTTGAGCCCTGAATAGAAAACCTGCTCTACCCACCCCTTCCTCAGACGGACCTGGTCCGCCACCTTCAGGTGGGTCTCCTGGAGCATGGCCACGTCCGCCTTCAGCCCCTTCAGATGCGAAAACACCCGGGCCCGCTTAACCGGCCCATTCAACCCTCTCACGTTCCACGTGATCAGCCGGATCAGGGGGCACCCTGCCCCCCTCCCCCATCGACTAGCAATGGCCCATCGACTGCTCGCCCCCATGCCAGCACCCATTCGGCCCATTTCCCACAGCGATAGAACCTCACCCCGACCCCCCCGACCCACGCCAGCTCCTCCCTGGCCAATCCAGCAGCAAGCCGGTATCCCCCCCCCCCCAGGCTAGGACCCCTCCTAGCCGCGACGCTCCCTCCATAGTACTCCCGTGAGCCAGCTGACTTCTGCTGACCCCGGCAGCTCCCGCCCTAACTCCGACCCCTCCCGATATGGGGTCACCCCTCCCCCCCTGCGTCAGCTCCTTGGCACCGCTTCAGCGCGGGAAAACAAATCTAATATCCACGCCCCTTGCCATCATCTCCACCCCCCTCGTCCTGCAGCATGGGAAACTAGAGGAAAGCCCGCGCTTTCACACTGCCCCACCCTACCCTCCCAACGCAGCTCCCAAATAGCAGTCCCAACCCATCCACCAACCCCGATACCCCCCTTAAGACACAAAACCATAACCAACATCATCCGAAAGCGAGAGAGAAAAAAAACAAACAAACAGAATAACCAGCAACAGCATACACAGTGATACAAACAAAAACTCCCACAGCCCCCAACCCCGAGTTCGAGTCCAACTTTTCAGCCTGCACAAAGGCCCACGCCTCCTCCGGGGACTCAAAGTAGTAATGTCAGTCCTTGTAGGTGACCCACAGGCGCGCAGGCGGCAGCATGCTGAACTTCACCTGCTTGCCGTGGAGCACCACCTTCGTCCGGTTGAAACCGGCCCTCCACTTAGCCACCTCTGCACTCAATCCTGGTAGACGCGCACTACCGAATTCTCCCACTTGCTGCTCCTCACCTTCTTGGCCCATCGGAGAACACACTCCCGGTCACTGAACCGATGGAACCGCACCAGCACCACCCACGGGGGTTCATTCGCCTTAGGCCGCCTGGCCAGTACTCTGTGGGCCCCCTCCAGTGCCAGGGGCAGATGAAAGGATCCTGCCCCCACCAGCGAGTTCAGCATCACGGCCACATAGGCCGGCAGGTCCGACCCCTCCAGCCCCTCCTCGAGGCCCAGGATCCGCACATTCTTCCTCGTAGATCGAAACTCCATCTCCTCGAAACGATCTTGCCACTTTTTGTGGAGCGCCTCGTGCATCTCCACCTTCCCCACGAGGGCCGAAACCTCATCCTCACGCTCAGAGGCCTGCTGCTGCAACTCAAGAATCGCTGCACCCTGGGTTGTCTGGGTCTCCAGCAGCTTACTCGTCGTCACCTTCAGGGATTCCAGCAACTCCCCTTTCAGCTCCGTGAAATAGCACAGAAGGGCTGCCTGCTGCTCCTCCGCCCACTGCCTCCACTCCTCAGGGGCTTCACCGGCCGCCATTTTGTCCACCTTCCCCCGCTTTTCCAGGGGAGCTGCTGCCGTTTTTCACCTCGCCCCACTCCTGGTCCGCACCATAAATCCTGGGGGGTTTTGCTTCAGACCCCTTTATGCACCGGGAATCGTCGAATCAGCGCCGTTTGGGACCCTTAAAAGAGACCACAAGTCCTATTAAAACGGGAGCTGCCGAACTTGCGGTTTAGCTCCGCATAGCCGCAACCGGAACTCCGTACTGAATATTAATATAAGCAACAAAATCAAAACCTTTCAGGCCGACAATTCCTGTGAGAGAGCTTGGTGATGGGTGAGATAACAAACGCAGTGGGATTTGAAAAGTGACACTAAACATTGAAAAGCGTCAATAGTCTGACAGCTATAAAGATATGACTAGATTATGACCAAGTTCCATGGTAGGCAATATAACACTGGGGCAACATTCAGGAAGCAGCATATGCTACATGAATATTAAAATTGAAAAGCAGAGGGGACAGTAGAAGATAAAATACCCATCTGAACAAAAAAAAGACAGTAATGTTCAGAATGTTTGTCCGAATAATTGGGAAGAAAAATGGTTGGCATCGGTTTCAAACTTTTATTCCTGGGACCCACTTTTGCCTTTGGGCCCACCTTCGCGACCCACATGGCCGACCTTAACGCACCATTTTGCTTACCTTTAATGTGACAGGTGAGCCTGCGTGGTCCTCACGATCTCCCTCCAAGCAGCTCCACAGGAGGAGAGGGAAATGCGCACGTCAAGTTTAGCCAGTTCTTTCGTACCATCATCACCTTTGTGAGGATTTACAATCCTACCTCGCAGATGTAGGTCATTGTGAAGGGCAATCGCCACAAAATGCTTGTTTTACCCCTCGGAGGTGTGTAAGGGAATTTGTACTGGATATTGTATGAGTTAGATACGAAGTTTAGAATCATAGGTTTTAGTGAAATAATAAAGTAAGATTTAGGTGAGTATTGAGATGAGTGTGAACTCAGGATAACTTTGTGTGACCTAATGTAATCAAGTATAGTTAATATGATTAAAGCAGCAGACCCAGAGAAATAGCATTTAAAATACAAACAGTCACTTGGAAGAACAATGAACAGCTCAGGGCTTAACTAAAATGGTTGCCCATAAATAAGGGCTATAAAGGAGTCTGTTTTTGTATACATTCGGCCTTGGTCAGCAGAACTGTCTGTTTCACAAGAAGAAAGTTTAGACAAAGATGAGATAAGAACTGACTTATGGCTGCTAGGCTGAGAGGCTTAATGTAAACAATAGTGGCCAAAGTAAGGAAAGCAGATAAGACGGCTGTAAATTAAGATAAGAGCTTGCATCATGGGGTTAAAATGAACATAAAAGGCGGTAAGCCCTGAAGCTTTTTAGATTGCTCCGGACAATCTCAGCTTTGTTTCTCTCATGCTAAGGGAAATAAAGTTCACTGCTTGGAAGATCGCTCCTCAGACTCTCTGTGTTTTAATATTTGAATAGGTACAAACAAATTGTCGTCCTGGGGAACCACGACAAAATTGGCGCTGCGAAGCAGGGTTGGTGAGAGATCGCCCAGAAAAGCATCTGGAAGGAGTGGCGGAGGCGAAGGTCCGACCGGGGCTGGACATCCCAAAGCCGGCATTCTGACAGCAAGGTAAGCAGATTTGTATTGCACGTAAATCCTTGTTGTCAGAAAAGGGATCTCGAGGCCCGGCGCACTCAGCTCTTTGCTGGTCCTGGATCTCCCCAACCACAAAGATATCCTGCATGATTAAAACCAAATTGGGTAAAATAGTTTTGAGAGACTGAGTCTGATCTGAAGAGTAGAGTTTTGCATGCAAAGCGCACTGTGAATACTGTATTGTCTGTGAGTGGGTAAAAAGGGAGACGAGAAAAAGACCGAACGCTAAGGTAATGCAATTAGGTTAAGTCAACCGGTTTGGAGCGGGTTTTTCCAGGATACGACTTGCCCAGAAGAGAGTAAGTGTGGGAAAAATCTGCCAGTCCAAACCTACCCAGGACCTCGGGTAAGAGACGTCAACCGAGAGGGAGAGAGATCAGTGAGAGATCACTCTCTGACCTAATACGGTAGTCAAAAGCATAGGAGGGGAACCTAACCCCGGAGGGGGGGATTAACAGCTAGAATAGAGAAAGTAAAAGACCAATTTGAACAAACTGGTCTGAGACAGCAGCGTGGAGGACAGAAATAAGAAGGAGAGTCGGAACACAGGTAGGGTAATAACTAACAACGTGGAACGGTCACACTGACAAAACCGCCTAGCGGAAAGAGGGGTATAATCGATTGGGAAGGAAGATTAGTTAGGGGATTAAGACGGGATAATAATAAAAACGGAAGCAACACTGGATTGGGGAAAAATTACACATATAACTAACTTAAAAGAGGTAGAGAACGAGTGGCCGTATGTAAAGTGGGAAAGAATAGCTGATAGGAATTGGATAGACGAAATAAACTTGGAAACTCTAGGGAAATTAATAAAGGAATCTGATCGATATAGGGTTTCTATAGACATAGACAAGCACGTAAAAACCTACTACCCTCTAGCCCGGGAAAGGAAGATAGAGCCGGGACAGGGGACTACGGGGAAGTGGATATCGAGACCCCGGTTAGAATTACAGATATTGTCAAGGGACACCCAAGAGAAAGGTAAACAGGGGACTGAACACGGAAAAACGACACAGCAAGTAATAATCACTGTGACACCTAACTCTGACGGATTAAGTGATAAAAATTGTGACAGTAATCCGAAAAGACAAGTAATGGCACACCAAGTTAAAACACCAGTGGAAACATTAGGGGATAAATTCCCAGCCCTCAGGGGAGACATAAAACACGTTTCTAAAAAATGGGCCAAAAGAACAAGTAAAACTAATACACCGTGGCCGGAGGAAGGCACATGGTGCGTAGAGAGATGTGAGGACCAGAAGGGAATGATAAAGAACTACAAAATAAAAGATAAATCTAAGAAAAGAAAGGAGAAGCGAGAAAAGGAACTAGAGATACTGGCATTGTTTGAAAAGAAAGGAAAGAGAAAGAAGAAGAAGCATAGAGGAAACATGTGGGAAAAGGCGCAAAGAGGCAGAAAGACGAGAAAAGGGGGACAATCAGTGTTAGGAGAACAAAGAAAATCGACGCGGGTAAGACACCAAACTGTAAAATTTCCAGAGGTGGAAAAAAGAAAGAAAAAGGTGTTCCCGGTGATTCTGAAAGGTGGCAGAGCACAGTATATCCCTTGGTCAGGTCAGGATTTGCCTAATCTAATTAATGAATTACCCAATATTTTGGATGGGGCTGGAAGGTGGATTGGACAGTTGGAAGCAGGAATGGTGGGAAAAAGGATGGCACTGGGTGACATCAAAGCTCTCCTGACAAAAGTGCTAGGAATGGACCAAATGGCAGAAGTAATGAGACGTGCCGGCATCCAGACCGCAGCTCATGACCCAAACGTAGACGGGACACTAATGGACCCGTACCGACAAGACATATGGCAGGCACTAAGGAATATGTACCCCAATCGAATGGATGTAAAAACCCTAAGGGGAGAGCCACTGGGAGAGGAGGAGAATGCAGCTGTGTATGTGGAAAATCAATTAAAAAGGTGGAAAAGGGACACGGAGAGGGACATTCTAACAGACCCGCTGACCAACTCCATGTTCCGGGCTGCAATTCTAGAGGGCCTGCCAGTCTCAGCTAAAACAAAACTGGAGGATGTAGTGGGCTTGGACTCAAAAAGTTACTGGGAGTTTGTGGATTATGTTGCCCATGCAGTAGAAAGACATCGCAAAGATGAAAAGAATGCAGACAAACAGCTGAAGGAGATACAACGTAAACTCCTTCAGGCACAATTGGAGGAGATCAAAAACAAAGATAAGCTAAAGGCAAAAGAAGATCTCACACCCAGAAAAATAGCACCGATGATGGTGGAACAGAAGCCAGGGGAAATACCTGCACTAATAATAGGGGGAAGCGGAGATGGAGGCCAGCCCATCGTAACCTATAACATTTCTGCCTTCCCACTGCCCATAAACCCAGAAGCCCACAGCCTAAATTATCAAAACCGATACGCCCTACAAAATCAGACTGACTGGAATAAAAATGGGAAAGGACAGGGAGGTGGTAGGCCACCCTTTCAGAATCAGAGAGGACAGGGACAGGTTAATTATCAAACTCCGAGACAGGGACCACTGCCTGGCCCTCCAGGTGTGTGCTGGGGGTGCGGGGAGACAGGTCACATAAAAAGGAATTGCCCGCGGAATTCCACCAGACAGGGAGAAAACCAGCAACAGGCAGGCCAACAGCTGATCCAAGGGTCGCCGAACAGCGTCCCGATGTTTCAAGGGCCGGGGAACCATCAGAGTTTCGCATAGAGAGGCCCAGAGAACCCCGAAAGGGTAGGACAGTACGTACAAATAACAGAAACCGCAGAGCAGGAACCTATAGTTAATGCTAGAGTAGGCGGGATCGAGGTCCCCATGATGATAGACACCGGTGCCACCTGTACGTGCATACAAACGAAATATGCGGATCACCTACCATTGTCAAACCGGTTTGTAAAAACTGTGGGGTTCTCAGGGAAAATAACACTAGCTCAAATGACGATGCCGGTGCCTATTACCATTGGAAATAAAACTACCCATGTACCTATTTTAGTATATGATAAAACTCCTTTAAATCTATTGGGAAGGGACGCAATCCTAGGTCTGGGACTGAAATTAGAATGTACCGAACAAGGAATTGATTTGATGGGAATGTATTCACTTGAGGTACCAGGAAAGGAAGGGGTTAATGTATATTGGCTGGGAGATATAGAGGAACAAATTAAAAGACAGATCTGGACAGTCTGGGGAAAACTTATAGACACTTGGGTTCCACAAGCCAAGTGGCCGAGAACAGAATTACACAGTACAATGATATTTGATGAAGGACAGGCACCTGAAATACAAGAGAAATGGGAAAAGGAGGCAGGACGAGAACAGGAAATAAAGTCAGGAAGTATTTTAATTGGACTAGAGGGAGTGGCCCTCGCAATCGTTAGGAATGAATGGATTGACAAATGGTTCTCGGTACCTGGGGCGGAGCCACATGTCACATTGAAAGTTAATCCGGGATATAGATCAAAGGACCTAGGACCCATGGTGTTAAGAGCGCAAGACTTAGAATTTGTACAGACAGATAGTGCAGATATTTGGACGTCCAGCGATGGACAAATGACAAAAATAATTTTGGATGTTAGGATGCTTGGGACACCAAAGCAGATAACAATAGGAGTGCGAAGTGAGAAACAGGAGCGGGAATGGAGAGAGACCTTAGAGCAGGATTTGAACTCCCTCCCACAGGAGTTGTGGTCCAGACAGGACACGGATGTAGGGAGGGTTAAAAACGCTAATCCAGTTGAAGTCAGACTAAAGACAGGGCGCCAGGGGCCCTATAGACCACAATACCCAATCAAGACAGAAGCAATTGAAGGAATTAGAGAAACGATTAAGGGATTGATAGAAGCAGGGGTATTAAAGGAAACCCGGAGTAGGTGTAATACCCCGCTCCTACCAGTAAAGAAGGCGGACGGAGAAAAATGGAGATTGGTGCATGACCTAAGGGCAATTAATGAGGTAGTGGAAGATATGCCCGTAGAAGTTCCAAACCCTTACACCTTGCTGACAAATATACCACCTGAAAGTAGATGGTTTACGGTAATCGACCTATGTTCAGCATTTTTTAGTGTGCCACTAGCTCCAGAAAGTCAGTATCTCTTTGCATTTACGTACGAGGGGAAACAATACACATACAATAGAATGCCCCAAGGATTTAAACATTCCCCACATGTATTCAATCAGGTGTTGAAAGCAGATTTAGAAGGAATACAGTTGGAAGGAACACTGCTACAGTATGTGGATGATTTACTATTATGCACAGAGACACAAGAACAATGCAGGAAGGATAGTTTAAAACTTTTGAAAAGACTAGCAGAGGGGGGTCATAAAGTATCCTGGAAGAAGCTGCAGCTGTGCCAGAGACAGGTAGAATACTTGGGGAGAGAAATATCAGCAGGACAGAAGGGGATAGCTCCACAGCAAATAGAAGCAGTACTGAAAATTCCGAAGCCACAGACGGTGGGACAAATGATGACATTTTTGGGAATGACAGGCTTCAGTTCAGAATGGGTGGAAAACTATGCAGAAAAAACGCAGGCCCTACGAAAGATAATGAAGGAAGCAGGGTGTGACGAATTAAAAGCCAAACTAAAATGGGACAAAGATGCGCTAGAAGCATTTGAGAATATAAAGAGTGAAATGGCACAGGCACCAGCATTGGCTTTACCGACCTATGACAAGCCCTTTGATTTATTTGTGAGTAACAGAGAAGCAGGATTTGCTACAGCAGTGTTAACACAGGAAAGTTGCAAGGGAAGGCGAAGGCAGACTGTAGCATATTATAGTACCAAGCTAGATGACGTAGCAATGGGATACCCGCCGTGTTATCAAGGCCTGGCAGCAGCTTGGTGGGCGTACGAAAAGGCAGCTACGGTCACAATGGGATATCCGATAAACATACATGTATACCATAAAATAGCTGAATTGATTGAAAAAGGGAAGTTTGTTCTGACGCCGGCTAGAATTCACCATTTTCAAATGCTGACCACATTCCCGGACATTACGATAGTAAAGTGCAATAGGGCCAACCCAGCTGACTATATGCCATTGCCACATGAGGGAGAGGAGCATGAGTGTGTAAGAGAGACAAGAGCGTTTATGAAACTGAGGAAAGATCTGAAGGCGGATAGGTTAAACACAGAAGAAAAGAGAACGTTGTATGTTGACGGCTCGTGCCATAGGGATCATAGGGGAAATCATGCTGGCTATGCAGTAGTTGAACAGAAAGGGAAAACATTTGAGGTACTGGAGGCAAAAGAATGTGAGCAGCCATGCTCAGCCCAGTTAGCGGAGATTGCGGCACTGACCAGAGCATGTGAGTTAGCAAACGGGGAAGCAGTGGAAATTTATACTGATTCGGCCTATGCCCACGGGGTTTGTCACCTGTTTGGGGCAATATGGAAGCAAAGGGGATTTATGAAAAGCGGAGGAGGACCAATTCAACACGAAGTTCAAATCAGGGCTTTAATAAGGGCTATGATGGGCCCAAGGGAATTAGCCATAATTAAGTGTCAGGCGCATAAAAAGGGAACAGATAACATCACACAGGGAAATACCAAAGCTGACAAGGCAGCTAAAGAAGCATCAGGGTACATTGAGGCTACGATAGCCCCAGTAGAAATAGCAAGGCCGCACCCAGGGCCAGGTGTGGGGAATATCGAACCTCAAATCACATTAGAAGATGTGGCACAATTACAGGAAGCAGCCCCTGTAGCAGAAAAAACAATGTGGAGAGAGAGAGGAGCATTACAGGGACAACATGACAAAATATGGAGAAATGGGGAAGGATTGATCATAGCACCCACATCATTACTAACCGTACTAATTAGTGAAGCACACGGGGTGGATCACTGTGCGAGAGGAGAAGTGGCTAGGAAGATTAAGAAAGAAGGATTCTGGTCACCATACCTGCAGAACTCAATTGACTACATACTGGGTCTGTGTGAGGTGTGTGCTCAGAATAATATCAGGAAAGGCATTACTGCCCCAATAGGGCACATACCCATTCCAGAAGGGCCGTTTAAACATCTATGCATGGACTATGTGGATATGGGAAAGGTGGTAAGAGGAAAAAGATACATGTTAGTGATTATTGATAGATTCAGCAGATGGATAGAAGCAACGCCATCCAAAGATCAAGGATCTGGAACGGTAATTAACTTCCTGTCAAAAGAAATTATCCCAAGATTTGGCATACCCATGCAATTAAGTTCAGACAATGGATCTGCTTTTATAGGGAGGGCACTGAGAGAGACACTCTCAGCACTCCGTATAAAGCAGAGGTTTGGATGTGTGTATCATCCTCAATCCCAAGGAATGGTGGAGAGAGCAAACGGAACCCTCAAGGCGAAAATAAGCAAAATTTGTAGTGAGACAGGAAAAAACTGGATAGATGCTCTGCCATTGGCTTTAATGCAGTACAGGAGTCAGGAAAACAGAATCACACATTTCAGCCCGCATGAGATGATGACAGGAAGAGTAATGCCGGTGCCAAAGATCGGGGGAACAGGGGGCCCCACATTGGAGTGTTTAGATTAGGATGCAAGAGAGTATGTACGACAATTAACTTTTATACATAGAACTATTTTTGAACAGGAAAAGGCCAAGGAGGAGGAGAGCCCTGCCACGGAACACCAGATCACACCGGGAGATCAAGTATACATCAGAAAGTTCCGGAGACGTTGGCATGAACCCAGACGAGAAGGGCCGTTTGAAGTCACCAGAGTATCTCCCACGGCGTTGCAAGTAGAAGGCAGTACACTGTGGTATCACTTGAACCATTGTACCAGAACGGTACCCGGGGTAGGGGAGAGAAGGGAGACTGAAGTTAGAGGTAGGGCGGATAGAAGTAGCAGCGAGGAAGAGATAGAACTACACGAGGAGAATCGTGAGGAGGAGGAGCAGAGCCAAAGTACAGCAGAAATAATAAATGATGATGAGAGTGGTTCTGTGCATGAGCTGGCTGATGATACAAATGCCCAGCCTGAGCCTGTTAGTCAAGGTGCCGAGGGAGGTGAGAACAGAGAAAGGGCCTCGTTCCCCACCTGGGACTTGGAAACTGTTTCCCTGGGGGACTTCCTTGACCCGTAACAAGGGAAAGCGGGATGCAGATGATATAGGGGTGCGGAATCAGGAAGGTAGAGTATTAAGACAAACAAGACGTAGGCGATCAGTGAGTACGGATACTATTTGGGAGAAAGGAGGGGTCTGTGTTATGTTTGGAGATCAGTGTTGCACATTTATCCCTAACAACACTGATCCAGAGGGGTCGTTTACACGGGCCATGAATAAGTTGAAGAATCTTAGGGCAGAAGTGAAAGAAAATGCTGGGTTTGGGCATGAAGCATGGAATTGGTTGGATAGGATGTTCGGAAGATGGGGGGCATGGTTTGCCAAAGCTGGAGCTGTAGCAATCATAATCATAACCGTTCTAGGACTCATATTTTGTTGTTTTTTACCCGCCCTGAGATCCTTCCTTACCAGAGTTGCAACACGGCAGATGATGGTGACAAGCAGCTCACGTTCGCGAGGAAAAACGGAGGAAAGGGAAAACCTTGAGCTGCCTCCGATGAGCGGATTCACCATGACCCTGGTCGAGATGGAAACTCGTCACTCTGTGAAAAGGACTATAATAATGGACAATTGCTTTGTACCAACAACAGCACCTGACTGAAATTCGCAAAAGACTTGGAGAACTTAGTCTGTACACAGGAATCAGTCTTTTTTCCTTCCCTTGACAAGGGTGGGAAGGTTTTTGGCTGATGACTGTCAGGAGCAAGCAATCTGGGGGAGCGACCCGAGAATTAGAACCTGGATAGATGAATTATGATAAAGAAGAATTAGGGACATTGTTCCCTGCCCAAAGTATTCGGCTCCTCCACATTGCCTGCAAAAAGTGTTTAAAATAAATTGTAAATGGGATCCAGTAAGGGGATTATTTGAGCTTGGTAATTTGTGTGAGGCTAGGGAATAGCCTCAAAGGGGGGACATGTAAGGGAATTTGTACTGGATGTTGTATGAGTTAGATACGAAGTTTAGAATCATAGGTTTTAGTGAAATAATAAAGTAAGATTTAGGTGAGTATTGAGATGAGTGTGAACTCAGGATAACTTTGTGTGACCTAATGTAATCAAGTATAGTTAATATGATTAAAGCAGCAGACCCAGAGAAATAGCATTTAAAATACAAACAGTCACTTGGAAGAACAATGAACAGCTCAGGGCTTAACTAAAATGGTTGCCCATAAATAAGGGCTATAAAGGAGTCTGTTTTTGTATACATTCGGCCTTGGTCAGCAGAACTGTCTGTTTCACAAGAAGAAAGTTTAGACAAAGATGAGATAAGAACTGACTTATGGCTGCTAGGCTGAGAGGCTTAATGTAAACAATAGTGGCCAAAGTAAGGAAAGCAGATAAGACGGCTGTAAATTAAGATAAGAGCTTGCATCATGGGGTTAAAATGAACATAAAAGGCGGTAAGCCCTGAAGCTTTTTAGATTGCTCCGGACAATCTCAGCTTTGTTTCTCTCATGCTAAGGGAAATAAAGTTCACTGCTTGGAAGATCGCTCCTCAGACTCTCTGTGTTTTAATATTTGAATAGGTACAAACAAATTGTCGTCCTGGGGAACCACGACAGGTGCTACTCCAGAATGCTGACAGCCTCATGGACCTGTGGCATTATTTTAATGTGTTGTCACAGGTGATTCGCTGAAGTTCAATCTCTGCATTTGAAGTCAACTGTCAATTGATAATTGACTCTGGAGTTTCAAACGCAAAAGGATTTTTCACTCACCTCTTCTCTTTAAAAGTCTGAAACTTCTCCTCTGAAAAGTAGTGACAAAAACTGTTGATAAACATAGCCAAGTGTGACTGAATAAGGCTTGCCAGTCTATTGACAGTTCCCTTACTAACATTGTTTTCTTTGATGTGTCATAGCAGTGTGGGGAACATATAATAGTTTTGCCGTTGTATTTGCACTTGCGAAACTTTCAATGACTTTTGGAAAACATCTATTTCTTCACAGTGCCGAAAGCACTCCTGATCCCTTGCAATTTGAGGTTTAGTTTGTTTCTAATTAAAAAGATATCTGCAAGTTAAGACATAGTTAGCATCCAACTCTCATTTGCCAGTACTTGCCTGCATAACAAACATGGGCTTTGCATCCTGATGTGCATTGACACAAGTAACAAAGCCATACCTTAAGAAATCAGCTTTATGGTGCTTTGTTCCTGATTTCAGTTTCTTCTTATTAGGCTGTTCAACAGAGGCCCTGGAGCTCTGTATGCAGCTCACACTAGCACTGGATAAAAGCAAATTACTGTGGATGCTGGAATCTGAAACGAAGGAGAAAATGCTGGAAAATCTCAGCAGGTCTGGCAGCATCTGTAGGAAGAGAAAATAGTTAGCGCAGGGGTGGGCAAACTATGGGCCCACCAAGATCAAGTCATAATTCTTTTTCAAATTTTTTATATTTTTTTTATAAGGTTAATGGGGGGGGGGGGGGGGGGGGGGGGGCTGTTGGGTTACAGGTATAGGGTGGATACGTTGACTTGAGTAGGGTGATCATTGCTCGGCACAACATCGAGGGCCGAAGGGCCTGTTCTGTGCTGTACTGTTCTATGTTCTATGTTCTATTTGAGGTGCCCAGAATCATAACCGGGTGAAGCGCCATTTTTGAAAAGTAGACAAAAAGAGGGCTAAAGGCAGGATGCCGCCGGGGGAAGTGCTGAGGTATATGCCGCACGCTAATTGGTTACAACCGGGACTATTAATTAATATACTATGCGGCCCTTTAAAATTGTGAATTTCTGAATGTGGCCCTTGCACGGAAAAGTTTGCCCACCCCTGAGTTAGCGTTTCGAATCCGATGACTCTTTGTCAAAGCATTTGCTCTTTTCTTTCCCTACAAATTCTGCCAGGCCTGCTGAGATTTTCCAGCATTTACTGCTTTGTTTCACACTAGCACTACTTTGTCCTGCCGTGGACTCTCCTGCGCAGCTCACATTGGCCCTACTTTTCCCTACCATGGTCTCTCCTGTGCAGCTCTCTCCAGCAGATTCAATTGTGGGATCCTGGTCTGTTTGTGCCTCTAGCCCTCCCTTCCTTGTAACAAAACAAATGTTCACAGTCTTGTTGCCTTCATTGCTGGCAGCTAGAAAATGAAGGAATCTCTTCTCTGTGATTTTGCGCCAAAAGCACGGACGTACAGGTCATATGATATCAGTGCACATGCCGGGAGCGAGACCTGCTCTGTGTCAACACTTCTGGCAGGAAGCTTGCATTGTTCACGTTTAAAGGACGGTCGTGGCTGGCATTCTCAACTTAAATGCTGGCTCGGCTGGGAGTCTTAAAAGTCGTTAGCGGCTTTTGGGTGCTTCACTCACGATCGAGGCGCTCCTCGAACCGCCTGACGCCCACCCATGGCCCACCCATGCAGACACGGGGAGAACTTGCAGACTCCGCACAGTCACCCAAGGCCGGAATCGAAACTGGGTCCCTGGCACTATGAGGCAGCAGTGCTAACCACTGGGCCACCGTCCTGCTGGGTCCGATCATCGTGAATCTTTGGAACTCTCTTCCCTGGAGAGCAATGGAGGCAGGGTCATTGAATATTTTCAGGCAGCAGTAGATAGATTCTTGACTAACAAGGGAGGCAAAAGTTTTGCGCGTTAGTTGAATGTGGAGATGAGGTTGCGATCAGGCTCGAGGGGAGGAACGGCCTACTCCCGCTCAAAGTTTGTATTTCAATATATTTGTACTCGATGGGCCGAATGGTCTCCTTCTGGATTGGATTTCGATTTTGTTTACTGTCAAGTGTACCGAGGTGCAGTGAAAAGTCTTTTTCTGCGAGTAGCTCAACAGACCATTAAGTCCATGAAAATAAAAAAATAAAAAATACATAATAGGGCAACACAAGGTACTCAATGTAACTACATAAACACCTCAGGATTCACCTGAGGAAGGAGCAGTGCTCCGAAAGCTAGTGATTCGGAACAAACCTGTTGGACTTTAACCTGGTGTTGTAAGACTTCTTACTGTACATAAGCACCGGCATCGGGTGTAGCATATAGGAGCGTAGTGTTAATGCGGTCAGTCCAGGAGAGGGTAGTTTAGGAGTCTGGTAACAGTGGGGAAGACGCAGTTTTTGAGTCTGTTCGTGCGTGTTCTCAGACTTTTGTGTCTCTTACTCGATGGAAGAAGTTGGAAGAGTGAGTAGGCCGGGTGGGAGGGGTCTTTGATTATGCTTCCCGCTTTCCCCAGGCAGCTGGATGTGTAGATGGAGTCAATGGATGGGAGGCAGGTTCGTGTGATGGACTGGTCTGTGTTCTGCACTGTAAATTCTATGATTCTATACAAGCGGTTAGCCCGATCAGTGCTGAAACTTGATCTTAAGAACGAAATGTTAACATTCTAACCTCATGTCTCACTCAATCCTTCTTTCGTAAATTTCTGAATGATTCTGCAACAGAATATTTTATTTTACTTCGGTATCGTAAAGCTTTCATTTTATTATTGTCACTAAGACATTTCTGGAACTGTTACAATTTATGCCTTTTGCCTAAATATGTGATCAAAAACGGTTGAACAATGAGCATCAAAAGGCCGAGACTGAATTGGTACCACTTCCATCGATGCAGTTATTAATATGAAGTCTTTAAACTCTGTCATATCTCTACATCTCTATCTCTCTACTTTTGAGGCCTATATCAAATCCATTTTTTCTGCCTCTTTGTGCATTTGTAAAGCAGTTTGGCCATTTGCCTCTATTAATCAAGCCACATAAATGCAAGCGGTCCGTTAATTTGTTTCCCTGAAAGACACGCGGACATTACAGCCACAATCTTCTTCCATAATCTCTGAGCAATTAACGGATGTCTTTGTGATAAAAAAAAGTAAATCTCTGTTCAGAGTCAGCTCAGAGTGTCCATTAACTGCGGCTTAGTTGGCTGCACTCTGGGCTGTGAGGCAGAAGGCTTGTGGATTGCTTCCCAATCCTCGAGGTAAGGGCAAAATCAAAGGTCTCACTCCAAAGCAACAGTAATGGGGTGCTGCACCATTGGAGGTGCCTTCCTTTAGATAAGTCATTAAACTGAGGTAGACGATTCCGTGGTAGTATTTTGAATATGAGCAAGGGAGACATTCCTGGTTTTCTAGACAATACTTATCCCTCAGTAAATATCACAGCAACAAATTATCTAGTTATTATCACATTTGTCACAGTGGGAGTTTGTTGAGTGTAAATTAGCTGCTGCATATCTTCGATTACAATAGTGACTTCATTCCAGAAAGTACCTCATTAGCTGTAAAGTGCTTTAGATTGGCCAAGAGTGGTGAATGGCACAATGGGAGATGCCAGCCATTCTCAATGCTTTATTTTCCCTCAAAAACACACCTTAATGTGACCTTGAGAAGAACACGACAGTTATGTTCATGAGACATTGGGCACCATTCTCCAGAAAAATTCCCAAAGTATCGAGCGGGAATTGCCGCGTCTTTCCCGGCGCTCGGCCCAACGAGGCCTCTAACACTATTCAACGTTAAGTGGTCCACTTAATGAGGCCTCACGGGCTTCCCGCCCGAATGCCGCTCACCAGCTGATACTCCGCGATCGCCGTCACCAGCCGCCCGTTAACAAGGTCGAGCAGCACTTAGACTGCACTTGCTCAGGCAACCCCAGGCAGCTCGCAACAATGGCGCTGGGGTTAGAACATAGAACATAGAACAGTACAGCACAGAACAGGCCCTTCGGCCCTCAATGTTGTGCCGAGCCATGATCACCCTACTCAAACCCACGTATCCACCCTATACCCGTAACCCAACAACCTCCCCCTTAACCCTACTTTTATTAGGACACTACGGGGAATTTAGCATGGCCAATCCACCTAACCCGCACATCTTTGGACTGTGGGAGGAAACCGGAGAACCCGGAGGAAACCCACGCACACAGGGGGAGGACGTGCAGACTCCACACAGACAGTGACCCAGCCGGGAATCGGACCTGGGACCCTGGAGCTGTGAAGCATTTATGCTAACCATCATGCTACCCTGCTGCCCCTGTGCTCTGGGGCACAATCTGGTGAGCACCACACTGCTACTGACGTACATCTGGTGGAGGCAGGAACACTCAGACAAGACAGCAGTCGGAGGTCTGATGGATCCCTGGACCCAGCTGGGTCCCAGTCTGATGCTGAGCCTGTGGCACAAGAGTTACCTTGGGCTGACAGAGACATTAGGGAGCGGCTGGGATGTTCAGAGGGGTTTGTCAGCATCACTCCCACAGATCCATAGCCAAATGGAGGAGTCCCAGAGGCTACAGGGCAGGAGATGGCGCCATTAATGAGTGGCACTGAGGCCAACACTGCCAGGATGCAGTGGAGAGCCTGGTGCACAACATCAGCACCGCTAGTGAAGATGTCCAAGATGTCGTGCAGTCAGTGACAGCCATGGCCGATGGTCTCGGCAGCATGTCTGCCTAACAGTGGGATGCCACCCAATACCAGGCTGACCTTGCTGGGGTTCTGCGGGACGTGTCCCGCACTCAGATGGGAATGGCCGAGTCGCTGCGGAGCTTGTCCCAGTTGCAGGTGGACATGGCTGAGACACTGCAGAGCACGAACCGGTCACTGGTGGATATGCCCCAATCACTGAGGAGCAGCACGTCGACACAATGGTGCGAACCATGGGGAACCACCAGGGCTGGCAGAGCCTGATGAAGCAGGAGCATCCAGGGCCCCAAACAAGCTGCCCCTTCATCCCAGGGAGGACCCCAGGACCATATGGGCATCAACCTGGAGGAGGAGGCGCTGAGCGCCAACCCGGAAACGTCACATGGAGCGGTATGGGTGGCCACCAGCACCCCCGAGTTCCACCCCTCTGATAAGGCCATGTCTCGGGGTCAGCACACACGTCAGAGTGGCACTGCTGTGCATGTGCTGCTGACAAGTAAGCCAGGGCCCCAGAGACTGCAGTGGACGCCTGGGGCATCAAAGGCCACGGGACGAGGTAAGCATTGGCTGCCCCCACCTCAGATGTGCATCCAGAGGAAACACCAGGAGGTAGTGGTAAATCTAGGAGGTCCAAGCACATTGAGCATCACTGAGGGCACTGAGGTAGGGGGGAGTGGTTAGGTAAGGGGTGAGGGGTGGGGGGGGGGGGGGGGGCGTGGGGGTGTAGGGCTAACCCCGGGACCTTTGCCTGTCTCTGCAGGCAACGCCCCCACCCCCCATTCCCCGTGACACCAACCCATCCTCCAGCCGTGGTCATGCCCCGGGAGCTGTGTCCCATGCCCTGGGTATTCGGATGTTGGCTGCTGCGTGTGTGGTGCTGTCTCTCACAGTGTTCAGGTACAGTGTCCAGGCATTAAGGTGTGATTGGAATGCTGGGCAATGACGCCCACATGCTACATGGCCCGCATACCCATGGGAACCCACTTGGCATGTGTCATGTGCTTACTTAACCACCATTGCCAATTCCCTATTAGCGATGGCCTTCAGTCGTGCAGCCAGAGGCCTCAGCAGTCGTTGGGGGTTATAGGTGATCAGTGGGTCAGATGGGCAGGAAACAGGGATTGCCCCCGGCATGGGGTTAGGATCCAAGGGTTGGCAATGGAGGCGCCACGAGCGCTTGCCCCCCCCCCCCCCCCCCCCCCCCCCAGTTGCCTCCTGCGCCTACTCTCCCGACTTCTCATGGCGGCCCACCCCTGTGTCGGGTCTCCCCACCCCCAACCGAGGGTCCCCCACTCCTCGCCAAGTACTGGGTTGGCAAGGCCAACATCCCCGGTCTCTTTACCTGTGCGCAAAGATATCTACTCCCCTCCTCTGCTCGCCACAGGTTCCCATCAGGTTCACTGTGAGCACTTGCTGGGGAGGCCGGTGAATGACAGGACGCCGTTGGATGACAGCTGGCTCTCGTTAAATGTTTGGAAATGGGCCTGAAGTGGTGATAATTAGTTTTGCGGCAGGCGACAGGAATGGGACGGTTGCATTTCAAACTGTTTGGCGTCTGGCGCGGTTCCCTTTTTTGGCCTCTCCCGCTATTCACTGGCCGTGTTACACATGACAACGAGCGTAACGAGGCCGGGAGATCTTGCCCATTGTTGCTTCTCATGCCAGTCTAACTTCATGGTCTTGCTGACACAGAAAACCCAATGTTAGTTATTGCTAATTGTTGTTAATTGTTGGTTTATTTTTGCTGCTAACTGATGCCCACTGGAAACGAGGTTGCGTTTTGATGAACTAATTGAATTTTATTGGGGAAGAGAGTATTACCTGCCAACAGCCTGAGCTATTTTCAAACCCAGGTCCTACAGCAAGCAAGGCAGACGTGTTACCTCTCTGTACCATTGTTTCTCATCCCATTTCAAAGAAAATTGTACATTTGCTTGAAGAAGAAACATATCTGATATCTGATATTAAGTAGTTCAGATGTGTGACTACTTAACCTCCAAAGCAGCCAGCCATTTTACAGGAATTCCCACAGCACCTGCTAAACTGTTTCTTGTACTAATGAGGCAAACATTTTTTCACAGCAGCAAGCTGTTATGATCTGAAATGCACTGCCTTTTTTAATTGTTCGATCTTGGTATGTGAGCATCGCTTCCAAAGCCAGCATTTATTGCCTATCCCTAATTGTCCCTCCCTACGGGGCCGCGATGGTATTGTCACCGGACTAGTAAACCCGAGACCCAGAGTAATGCTCTGGTGACCCAGGTTCAAATCCCACCACTGCAGATGGTGAAATTTTAATTCAATAAAAATCTGGAATTAAAAATGTCTGACGACGACAATGAAACCATTGTCGATTGTCGGAAAAACCCATCTGGTTCATGAATGTCCTTCAGGGAAGGAAATCTACCATCCTTACCTGCTCTGGCCTACATATGACTCCAGACCCACAGCAATGTGGTCGACTCTTAACTGCCCCCTGAGCTGAACACACAACGACGCAGCAGAAGCAAAGAGCGCCGTGTCAGGACAAGGAAAAAGCTGGTGACGCAGGTGTGGCCAACAAAGGTACATGCCCTCAAAAAGCATTGCGTCAAAAGGATAAAGAGCAAGAGACTGGCACGGAAACCATTCTTTAAAAAAGCCGACCAGAGCCTACATGATCAGAGGGGCGATCCCGTCAGGGAGGCATAATGATATGTGCACAAGGGACACACACCTAGTGAGCATATCGTGGGCGGGAGTCTCCAATAATGGGGCTATGTCCCCACTCCAGCATCAAAACGCAGGTTTTTCACTCTGGACTTTCTTGAAGAAAGTCCAGAGATTCTCCTACCTGAAGGGGGCGAGCAGGGCCCCGGAGTACTCCACGCAGCTCTGCCTACCGGTACGGGGCCCTGCACCTCAGGTCGGGAGACCATGCATGCGCACGGCGGGGGCCTTTGGCGGCCGCCCCACGCGACATGGCAGACTCACAGCGCAGAGTGGCCCTGAAAATATAGGCCCCCCCGAGATTCCTCGTGCCCATGGTTCGATGGCCCCCGATCATTGGCCTGGCTGCCCCTGAGCCCACCCCCCAGTGAATTATCGCCCCACCAGTCCGCAGCGGCCGGCGACCGTTCCCGACAGGCAAAACGTGGTTCGAACCACGCCGTTGGGTACTCGGCCAGTCGTCGTCGGTGAATCGCGGGAAGGCCTATGTCAATGGCGTAGGCCGTGCACATGCGATTTGCGGTGACTCTCCAGGGACCGGAGAATCGCGGGAGCGGCATTACGTCCGTTTTCGGAGTCAATGCCCATCCTCCGCCCCCCGTGCCGATCGTGATTTCGCCACAGAGGCTCGGAGAATCCCGCCCCATCTCTATGGATGCATTAGTTAAATCTGTTTATACATGAGCCGCACGTGTAAAGATATTAATCATGTTTGTATAAAAAGATCAACACCTCCAATGGAAGGGGGATGTGGTGATATGCCTGTGAATAATATTGTATATACTCAGCAATGCAACCTCCCACCAGTAGGTGGCGTCATACATCAGTCATGTGACATCTGGCTCTCGCCAGAAGGTTGTAAGGCGTACACCAGGACAGTCGCAGAAAGGAGTAGTTCCAGGAGAGTCCATGTAACTCAATCAGTAACTTAGTGTGTATAGCATTCTGATTGATACCCTACCATGTATACATCAATAAATCATTACTCTAGTTAAGTCACCAGCAGTTCTGTATGGATCATTGCAAGGGCAAGGTCACAGAATGCAATAATGGCAAGAACAGGGTAACGGGTATAATTGAAGAACTCTTTCAAATAGCTGGCACAGTCATGATAGGCCGATTGGCCTCTGTCTGTGATCTGTTACTTTATGATTCCATATTCAGCTTGTCAATGGTTGAATCCCAGTGACATTTCTCTTCTCCTCTTCTTTATTTTTCTGCTCACCTTTCTTTCATGGACACATGAATAATAATCTTTCTTGTCACAAGTAGGCTTACACCAACAGTGCAATGAAGTTAGTGTGGAAATCCCCTCGCCGCCACATCCCGGCGCCTGTTCGGGTACACAGAGGGAGAATTCAGAATGTCCAATTCACCTAACAGCACATCTTTTGGGACTTATGGAAGGAAACCGGAGCTCCCGGAAGAAACCCACCCAGACACGGGGAGAACGTGCAAACGCCTCACAGTCAGTGACCCAAGCCGGGAATCGAACCTGGGGCATGGAGCTGTGAAGCAACTGTGCTAACCACTGTGCCACCATGCTGCCCATGCTACTGTGTGTCCATTCTTGCTAATCAGTGTTTTCACAGGGATCAATATCCCTGAGGTGCCTCCTTCACTTGCCAAATCTTTGTGTATGTTCCCAGGCAGTGATGGCAGTGTTCTTCCAACAGAAGAGGACATGACAAACAAAGCAGAGCTTGACCTGAGCCACTGTCCACATGTCCTCACACTGGATTGGGCCACAATCGAGATGTACAAAGGACAGTACAGCACAGGAACAGGCCCTTTGGCCCTCCAAGCCTTTTTAAAAAAAAAACAATTAAGAGTACCCAATTCATTTTCTTCCAATGAAGGGGCAATTTAGCATGGCCAATCCACCTAGCCTGCACATCTTTTGGGTTGTGGGGGCGAGACCCACACAAACACGAGGAGAATGTGCAAACTCCACACAGACAGTGACCCAGAGCAAGGATTGAACCTGGGACCTCAGCGCTGTGAGACAGCAGGGCTAATCCACTGCGCCATTGTGCTGCCCTGGCCCTCCAAGCCTGCGCCGATCATGATGCCTGTCTAAACTAAAAGTTTATGCACTTCAGGGGTCCATAGATTCCCATCCTATTCTATGTATTTCATGTAGTGCGCTCATATGGGGCTGGTTTAGCTCACTGAGGGGCTGGTTTAGCTCACTGAGTTAAATTGCTGGCTTTTAAAGCAGACCAAGCAGGCCAGCAGCACGGTTCGATTCCCGTACCAGCCTCCCCGGACAGGCACCGGAATGTGGCGACTAGGGGCTTTTCACAGTAAATTCGTTGAAGTCTACTCGTGACAATAAGCGATTTTCATTTCATTTCATATGGCTGAAGAGGACAGCAACAGGAGCAGGATAGATTTCTGCTTGTGTGCTGCCAAGGGCACAGCGAGTGTCAGTCATGTGGTGGCGTGGGGGTTGAACTTGGCTGGCTGAGGCTCTGGCTGATGTCCGAATGTAAATCGAAGGAATGGAAGACAACCGGAAGTGGGAGCCAGCACAAACAGCCAGTGGAATTCAGTCTAAACGTGGAACCAGCAGGAGTAGAGGAGGTGGTGGCATAGTGGCATTGTCGCTGGACCAGGAATCCAAAGACCCAGAATAATGGTCTGAGGACCTGGGTTTGAATCCCACCACGGCAGATGGTGAAATTTTAATCCAATAAAGAAAATCTAATGGTGACCTTGAAACCATTTTCGATTGTGGTTAAAAAAAAACTGGCTCACTAATGGCCTTGAGGGAAAGAAATCCTTGCCACCGATGCCTATCTTCTGCGAACGAATAAAAAAAAAAGTTGAGTGGGACCAGTAGGCACATACTTGTTTGTTTACACTCAGCTAAGCAGAAAAATTGGATAGCGTCTAGTGGTCTCTTTAATGATGGTGTGTCTGGGAACATTTACTGCACCATATACAACAGATTCAATGGTTAGTCACCAACAAATAGCACTAAGGGGGACCAAACCAAATTTAAGCCCCTGATTTACAGAAAGACCAGGCCTGGAACCAATTTGTGTTGAATTCCCTGATCAACTGCAGGCAACCTATATGGCATGTGGCATACCCCTGGCGTGCATGCTACAGTGGGTCCTGTATACCCAATTTTCTATCCCATAAATTAAGCAAATTTCTAGGCTGAGGTATGTTGCCTTGCAGGTTCAGTACCAGTGTAGGGATACCATTTCCTCACAAATGCAAGAGGCTTCTGGAATTTCAAATGTAGCCTCTATCATTGCCACCTCTATCAGCCCAGTTAATGATGAGCTATAAATACCTATTCTCACATGCGAGCATAGCTGGAAGATTTTACATGATGATGCGATCCGACATGAATGTAGTGTCCATATTTCCTGTCCATCTTTTTTTAAGCATGTAAATAATTTATCTGGAACAAGACTTTTTAATCAGAAAAATAACATTTTGGCACGCAACATTTTCCTCCCATGCCAGGGTAGATTCAGAAAGAATGTTCCCGATGGTAGGGGAGTGCAGAACTAGGGGGTCATAGTTTGAGGATTAGGGGTAAACCTTTTAGGACTGAGTGAGAAATTTCTTCACCCAGAGAATGGTGAATCTGTGGGACTCACTACTGCAAAAAGTAGTTGAGGCCAAAATTTTAAGAATTAATTAGATATAACTCTTGGGGTTAAAGGGATCAATGAATATGGGGGTAAGGCAGATCAGGGTATTGATCTTGACGATCAGCCATCATCATAATGAATGGTGGAGCAGGCTCGAAGGGCTGAATGGCCTCCTCCTGCTTCTATTTTCTATGTATGTTTCTATGTGATCTTATGTTCTTTGCCATATGATACCAGGATAGGGCAAAGTTCACATGTGTTCAAAGGAGCAGTGGGTTGTCGATATACCACTGCAGAAGTTTGATTAGTTGATGACCTCCTGCCATATACCACATGGTGCAATAAAGATTTGAGATTAAAAGACTGGAAATGTTCCTCATCATTTTCAGTCACAAGATTAATCGGCACGAGGAATGTATTTAAAGGTTATTGTTGCTTCAATGGTTTCTGGAACTTTGCCTCCACAACGTTGTCTGGAATTCATTCCATACCCTTTTAGTTTTTCTTCGCACCATCCTACGCTCACTTGTTTAAAGCTGTTGCACCTCTTAACGTTTCCCAGTTCTGATGGAAGGTCATCGACCTGCAGCGTGAACTCTACGTCTGCCTCCGCAGATGCTGCCAGACCCGTTGAGTATTTCTTGCATTTTCTGTATTTATTATGAGGAAGTGATTTTTTCCCAGAAGGTAGTGGGAGTCTGGAATTTGCTGCCCGAGTTGGTGGCAGAGGCAGAGACCCTGAACTCTTTTTTAAAAGCACCTGTGGGAAGCACAGTGGCGCAGTAGTTAGAACTGCTGCCTCACGGCGCCTAGGTCCCAGGTTCGATCCTGACTCTGGGTCACTGTCGATGTGGAGTTTGCACATTCTCCCTGCGTTTGCGTGGGTTTAACCCCCATGACCCAAAAGATGTGCAGGATAAGTGGATTGGCCATGCTAAATTGGCCCTTAATTGGAAAAAATGAATTGGGTGCTCTAAATTTATTTTAAAAATGCAAAAAAAAGTACCTGGATCTGCGCCTTAAGTTATTTAAGCTACAGGACTATGGACCGGGTGCAGGAAGGTGGGATTAGAAAGGGCACTGGGGTGTCCTTGGGCTGGCTGGATAAGATGGGCCGAATGGCCTCCTTCTGTGCTGTAACTTTTCTATGATTCTATGATTTAGATTTTCAGCATCCGCAGTGTTTTATTTTTGTATTTGTGTTAAATAATTTCACTGGTGGAGACTTGAACACAAATTCTGAGAGTTTGTGCAGCGTGAGGTAAGGAGACTTGCAATCATTTCATTTTTCGATCTACTATGGCCAGGAACTGGTGTGAGTATAAACATCAGAGTTCTTATTGCAATCTTATTGAACCTCTTAGCTTGCCGTACTTAAGGGGTGTTATTCCATTTAAAGGAAATCAGTCAATTCCTCCATTCAACTCACAAGCCGAGGAAATGGTCAGGGGCAGCAGGGTAGCATGGTGGTTAGCATCAATGCTTCACAGCTCCAGGGTCCCAGGTTCGATTCCCGGCTGGGTCACTGTCTGTGTGGAGTCTGCACGTCCTCCCCCTGTGTGCGTGGGTTTCCTCCGGGTGCTCCGGTTTCCTCCCACAGTCCAAAGATGTGCGGGTTAGGTGGATTGGCCATGATAAATTGCCCGTAGTGTCCTAATAAAAAAAAAAGTAAGGTTAAGGGGGGATTGTTGGGTTACAGGTGTAGGGTGGATACGTGGGTTTGAGTAGGGTGATCATGGCTCGGCACAACATTGAGGGCCGAAGGGCCTGTTCTGTGCTGTACTGTTCTATGTTCTATGTTCTAACAGCATGAGCATTTTATAAACCAGTATCTGCGCAGAATAATTTAAAAGCATTTGGAATAAGATCTGAAAAACAATTACTCATACACAGATAATGGTCAAATATATATGCATTTATTCTCTAACCCCTCAATTCTTAACCAGTATGTACAGAAATGTCTTTACACAGAGAGTGGTTAGAGTTTGTAACTCGCCTTACTTGACGTGAATGGCATAGATGTCTTTAAGGGAAAGCTACATAATTGTATGAAGGAGAAGGGGATAGAAGGATACTTTGATAAGAGATAAAAGAGGGACGGGAGGAGGCTCCTCCAGAACACAAACACTGGCACAAACCAGTTGACCTATATAGTGGAACACCTAATGATCAACAAAGAGTCAGCTATGCGCTTTAATGATGGGCCGAAATGGCCACACTGTCTGCTGTATCATTCTATGTTTCTTGCATTCCAGTTTGAGCTTAAATCAGCCATCAAATGAAAACAAGGGAAAAATAGAATTGAAATCCCAAAACCCAACCAGCCAACTAAGTAAGGAGACTCTTGTTTATGGGGTGGTTGTAATTTGTTGCATGCTATTGAGTGACTACAATGAATGAGAATTGGGGGCATCTTGGAAGTTAGTTGTGGAATTGGGGTTAGCAGTTGATATCAGGGGTGCTATTCTCTGAACCCCCACAGGGCCGGAATTCTCCGCCACCCGGTAAACGGCGGGGGCGGGAATCGCGCTGCGCCGGTCAGCGCCCCCCCCCCCCCCCCCACCGTGGCGATTCTTCGACCCGCGATGGGCCGAAGTCCCGCCGCTGACAGGCCGTTCCCGCCGGCGGGATTCAGAGCACCTCTGGTGCCGGCGGGAGCAGGCGGTGCGAGTGGGCCCCAGAGTCCTGGGGGGGGGGGGGGGGGGCGCAGGGCGATCTGACCCCGGGGGTGCCCATACGGTGGCCCGCGATTAGGACCCACCGATCGGCAGGCGGCCTGTGCCGTGGGGGCACTCTTTTTCTTCCGCCACCACCATGGCCTCCACCATGGCAGAGGCGGAAGAGACCCCCTCCACTGCGCATGCGCCGGGGTGCGTCAACGGCCGCTGAGGCTCCGGCGCATGCGAGGACTCACGCCAGCCGCCGACGGCCTTTCGGCCAGCCGTGGCGCCGGTCGGTGGGGCGGAAAAGGTCGTTAGTGCAGGTCGGCGGGGCGTCAACCACTCCGGCGTGGGCCTAGCCCCTAAAGGTGCGAAGAATTCCGCACCTTTGGGAAGGCCCGACGCCGGAGTGGTTCTCACCACTCCGGTACGCCGGGACCCCCCCTCGCCCCGCCGTGTAGGGGGGAATCCCGGCCCAGATCTATGGTAACGTTCAAAGTTAGATTGGTTTCGTGGGCGCAAGTAAATGCTCAGAATGACAGGATTACTATTTTCTCACTGGATGGCAAATGACAAAACAGATTGGTTGGCTCAAAAGTCTTATTTTATATTTTAACATCTATGCAGTTTTGATCAATCAGAGATGCGTATAGGCTGAGTGACAACTCAAGGGAATGTATGTTGGCATTAGATTCTTCAGGCTCCTTAGACGGGAATCCATAGAATCCCTAGTGCGCAGAACAATACAGCTGGGCCCATCGGCCGATCGAGTCTGCACTGACCCTCCAAAAGAGTACTCTACCTCGGCCCACTCTTGCCTCATCTAACCTGCACATCTTTGGACCCCAAGGCTTTCTATTTTTATTCATTCATGGGATGTGGTTTCCCATTCTGGCTGGACCAGTATTCATTGCCCGTCCCTGAGGGCATTTAAGAGTCAACCACATTGCTATGGATCTGGAGTCACATGTCGGCCAGACCCAAGACCAGATAAGGATGATAGATTTCCTTCCCTGAAGGACATTAGTGAACCAGATGGGTTTTTACGAGAATGGTTTCACGGTCACCATTAGACTTTTAATTCCAGATTTTATTTCATCGAATTCAAATTTCACCATCTGCCATGGCAGGATTTGAAACCAGCCCCGAGAGCATTACCCTAGGTCTCTGGATTTCTAGTCCAGCAACCACTACCAGAACCCCAGTGCCTCTCTTAGCCTGAAACAAAGTGCCATACATTAGCTAGCCCACCCTTATCACATTGATTGGTTTAATTAATTAGACTTCCCTCACACCACTTATCAGCCTCTGACTGAAATTCATAGCATCAATGTCGGAGTAGTTCCGAACTCAACTCTGGTGTTATAAATGAAATTGGATGTTTAAAGTCTACCCGGATTCCTGACTGTCAAGACACTTTTTATTCAACTTTAGCAGAGATTGTTATTTATTATTTGGGGGCATGTGTTAAAATAAATATTGGCTCATAATGTATTTGGTCAGAAAGCTCAAACATCACTCATTTTAATAAATCAGTCATCGGAGTGAAATGGAAGTAATAAGATTTGTTCAGTCAAGATGTTATCCAAAGGGGAAATGGAAATCATTTTCTCAAATTCTTTCTGCAGGGGCGGCACGGTGGCGCAGTGGTTAGCACTGCTGCCTCATGGCGCCGAGGACCCGGGTTCGATCCCAGCCCCAGGTCACTGCCCGTGTGGAGTTAGCACATTCTCCCCGCGTCTCCCCACAACCCAAAGATGTACAACGTAGATGGATTGGCCACACTAAATTGCTCCTTAATTGGAAAAAATTAAAATAAATAAAATTAAATTCCCTCTACCGTGCAGGCTAAAAATGAATAAATAATTTAATAGATGCCTTTATTTTGAAAGTAGGGATGCAGATGAAACAGCGTTGGCATAAGCAATGAGAGGTTAGAAATTAACTCCAATCCAGCTGAGATTTGAAATGTAGAATGCACCTCACAGCTGGCTACTGAAATCACTAATCACTTATAACAGTCAGCAGCAAGATGTAATGTTAAAACAGCCACTGTGTAATCTATTTGCATACGTTCACCTCCGCATATCCGAATACGCCACACAGTCTTTGCACTGGACAACTGAGAGGAAAAAGAATCAAATCCTTTGAGAGAAATTTGGAGTGGCTGATGTTGCCGCATGTTTAATATTTTTACAAGCTTGCCTTCATTAAGCCAAGAAATGCCATCTGCACATCTCGAGCAGGCGTTTATCACAGACCTCATGAATGTGCAGATGGTGTGGGCTTCAATAAATTCAACATCACTCATTAGGATGTTTTTAAGTTTGCTGTATTTAGTCAAAGGAACACTGTAGTCAGAGCTGGTAATAATTATCCATAATGTACACTTTACAACCACAATAAATCAGTGCATCCAAATTTAATTAGAACATGGAACATACAGTGCACAAGGAGGCCATTCGGCCCATCGAGTCTGCACCGACCCACTTAAGCCCTATCCCGGTAACCCACTAACCCCTCCTAACCTTTATTGGTCACTAAGGGCAATTTATCATGGCCAATCCACCTAACCTGCCCATCTTTGGACTGTGGGAGGAAACTGGAGCACCCGGAGGAAACCCACGCAGACACGGGGAGAACGTGCAGACTCTGCACCGACAGTGACCCAGCAGGGAATCAAACCTGAGACCCTGGCGATGTGAAGGCACAGTGCTAATCACTTGTGCTACCGTGCTGCCCAATTGGTTCCTGTCACTTGCGTGCTCTGTCATTGGATACAGAGCTACCTTGACTTCACGTTCGCAACTATTGGCTGAACAAAGAAAATGAAGAAGGAATTAACTCAACAGGAACTGAAGCAACAGCAACAATTACTTATGCTTATATAGTTGCTTTAATGGGCAGCACGTTAACACAGTGGTTAGCACATTTGCTTCTCAGCGCCAGGGACATGGGTTCGATTCCCAGCTTGGGTCACTGGCTGTGCGGAGTCTGCGTGTTCTCCCCATGGATTTCCCGCAGGTGCTCCGGTTTCCTCCCACAAGTCCTGAAAGACGTGCTGTTAGGTGAATTGGGCATTCTGAATTCTCCCTCTGTGTACCCGAACAGGCGCCAGAATGTGGCAAATAGGGGATTTTCACAGTAACTTCATTGCAATGTTAATGTCAGCCTACTTGTGACACTAATAAAGATTATTATTAACAATAATAAAATATCGCAAGGCATTTATGACAGGACCATTACAAATCAAGATATGATACCAAGCAACAAAATGAGACGTTAGGCCAAATGACCATAGGCGGGATTCTCTGACGCCCCACAGGGTTGTAGAATCCCCGGGGGTCGGTGCGAAACCTGCCCTGCTGTCCCGACGCCGGCTGCCGTATTCTCCGGTGCTGTTTTTCGGGCATGGGCGGGATTCTTGCCATGCCGGTCGGGGGCCATTGGTAGCGGCCCCCCAGCAATTCTCCAGGCCCAGATTGGTCGAGCGGCCACCTGTTTTTGGCCAGTCCCGCTGGTGTGGGTTACGCATGGTCCCACAAGGCGGGACCTGGCAGGTAAGTCAGCAGGGGCAGTCCTCGAGGAAGTGCAGGGGGGGTCCGACCTCGGGGGTCCCCCATGGTGACCCGGCCCGTGACCGGGGCCCATCGATCTGCGGGCGGGCCTGTGCCATGGGGGCACTTTTTCCTTCCGCGCCGTTCCCTGTAGGGCTTCACCGTGGCCGGTGCGGAGAAGAGAACCCCCTGCACATGCGCCAAAATACGCCAGCCGGAACCACGGTGGCGATCCCACACATGCGTGAGATCACGCCGGCCCTTCGGCGCATGCGCAAACTCGCACAGTCCCTTCGGCGCCAGTTGGAGGGCTGCCAATGATTCCGGCATCCACCTAGCCCTCGAAAGTGCAGAGAATTCCGCACTTTCGGGGGCTGTTGACCACGGAGTGGTTGGAGCCGGTTCTCCTGCCGGCGTGGGGACTTAGTTCTCAGAAGGGAGAATCCTAACCCATAGTTTTGCTCAAAGAGTGCCTTAAAAGAGGAGAACGAGGTAAACCGAGGTTAGGAGGGTATTTCAGAACTTGAGGTCAGGCGACTGAAGGTGTGACCAACAATGATGAAGCGATTAAAATCAGTGATGCACAAGAGGCCAGAATTAGACAAGCTCAGATATCTTGGAGAGTTGTGGAAGAGACGACAGAGATGGGGAGGGGTGAGGTTGTAGAGGGATTTGAAAACAAGGATGAGAATTTTAACATCAAAACGTTGCCTGCCCAGGAGCCACTGTAGATGATCAGTGAGCAGAGGGGTGATAGGTGAGTGGAATTGGGTGTGTTGGGGGAAGCACAGTGGCACAGTGGTTAGCACTGCTGCCTCACAGCTCCAGGTTCACAGGTTCGATTCCCGGCTTGGGTCACTATCTGTGTGGAGTCTGCACGTGCTCCACGTGTCTGTTTGGATTTCCTCCGGGTGCTCCGGTTTCCTCCCACTGCCCAAAGATGTGAAGGTTAGGCAGATTGGGCATGATAAATTGCCCTTCAGTGTCCAAAGGTGGGTCAGTTACAGGGGTGGGGCGGGAGATTGTGCCTAGGTAGGGTGCTCTTACGAAGGGTCAGTGCGGTAGGGTGCTCTTACGAAGGGTCGGTGCATCTCCATGGGCCGAATGGCCTCCTTCTGCACTGTAGGGAGTTTATGATTAAGACATGGGCAGCAAAGCTTTGAATAACCTCAGTTGTATGTAGGATAGAATGTGGGGCCGGTCAGCAGGGCTCTGGAATACACCAGGCGAGAGGTAATAAAGGCATGAGGGAGGGTTTCAGTTGGAGATGAGCTGAGACAGGGGTAAAGTTGTTTGATGTTACAGATGAGGAGAAGTGGATAGCCTTCGTTACAGTGTTCAACTGGTCAGTCTTTGATTATGTGTATCTATTGTCATGGGCCAGGGTTTAGAGAGCCCCAATGTGTATCATGGAGTTCACCTGACTCACAACTTTGAATAGATTGTGGTTATGGGAAGCACATGGCCCTACTCTGCAGGTGTGATGCAACAGAAATCCACAGTACTTTTAAATGAAAACACTTTATTCATGAAACCAGTTAACACTTTATAAACCCACAGTAAACATCGCAACAACTATCAACACCAATAAATTTCCCAAAGAATACAGTACTCTTTAAGTAACTCTTAATCTTTCCTTGCAACATCCATTTAAAAAAAATAAATTTAGAATACCCAATTAATGTTTTCCAATTAAGGGACAATTTAGCGCGTTCAATCCACCTACCCTGAACATCTTTTGGGTTGTGGGGGCGAAACCCACACAAACACAGGGAGAATGTGCAAACTCCACATGGACAGTGACCCAGAGCCAGGATCAAACCTGGGACTTGAAACTGCAGTGCTACCACTGCGCCACCGTGCTGCCCTTGCAACATCCAAAAGACAAAAAGAACCCTTTTACAGAAACACATCAGGTTTAACTTCAACACTGAGTTACCACTTTGAAATCACCAAATGAACATTCTTAAGCTTGCAGAGATTCATACACATCTTGCTGTGACTGCAGCTCTCCAAATCTAAAATGAAACTAAACACACCCTGTCGCAAACAGCCTAAAGCAAAAGTAAAAACAGACAGACAGCCCAGCTCCACCCACACTCTGACATCACTAATAAACATCCATATTTTAAAGGTACATCCACGACAGATATTTTTATAAACACCCATTTCTTAAAGGTACTCTCAGATGACACTATTCTTTATACTCCGTGGGTGCTACTAGTCAAGCCTGGGTGTAGTTAAAGAGTGAAACAAAAACTAAACTGAGAAAAATAGCTAGAAGCGTTAAAAAGCAGTCATTTTACAGGCTCTGTAAATAAAACTTCTGTTCAGACATAGAAATTGGTCTGTCATCTCTGCATATCTTTGAGGCTCAAACGCAACCATTGCCAATGAGCTGGAGAATAGTTTAAATTTACCAGTTCCAGCAGCTTCCCATCTTCACCAAGAGTTCTATCCATGCTGTGGAATTATTGGATTTTGGCGTTCAAGATCTACTTGCTCGCAATGAAGATGGACAGTCCAGATATAGCAGTGACCCGCAAGAAGGTTATACTCTATTATTGTCTTGGAGCAGAATGCAATTGAATATTTGAATAGCTCAAAGAAGACACGTTTATGTTTGATACAGTGGTAAGACCTCTTGAAAAGCACAAAGAAAAGTGTGATGATCGAATGATATAATACGGCCAGAGATTCCCAAGAGCCCATCACAGTTACATGCCTTCAAAAATGTTCCCAAATTCGAAAGTATCCACTGTTCACACAACTATGTTCAGATCCAAGGGAGAATTTGTAACCCCTGCTTAAAGTAGAACCACTTTGCAAAAGTGCAGGTCCTCAAGGAAGAGGACTTCATCAGTTCGATTTATGAAGGAGTCCCTTCCTGAGAGTGAGGTATAGCATGTGTGCACCATCATGGATGGTGAAGTGCCTGGTCATTTGAAGGAATGGTCGGTTGAGGTTGCGGGCACATCACTGTCACTCCTCATCGATGTGGGGCCAGAAGTATCGATACAAAGAGTGATGAACTCTACCCATCGTTATTTATCATGACATTTTCTCATTTCTGCGACAGAAGCTATTCAAACTTATGATGACTCAATTGTTTTGGTTTTGGGAAGATCCCAGTCCCAATGTGCTACAAATCATTAATCTGGACAAGTTCACATTCTACATTGCCAAAGGCGGAGGTGGTTAACCTTTTCGAAAAGCTGGGGTTTAAACTTGAAGACCCCACCAGCATGCTTATTAATGTGATCGATGAACAGACTACATATGCAAAGCAGTATTGTCATGAGAGCCCCTTTCAGAAAAGTTTTTGTCTTATCACATGTCTTCAGTAATGTGGTTTTTGTGGATGGAGCTAGGCTGTGGCTGTAAGGTGTTTTGGTTTCAGTTTCAGTTTGACTGCTGTGGATTCAAGGAGAAAGAAGTGTTTTTCCCTGTCTTTCTATATTTTAATTTCAAAACTGTTCCAGAAGTTAACAAAATTGTGGCTAACTGTTTTGGTAACTTAAAAGATATGGTTTGCTTTCCAAAAGGACTTTGAATCTGCTGGTTGAGACTGCTTCAGAATCTTAGAAAAAAGACCAGTCCCATTCAAGTGAGAGTACAGTGTGCTGGACCACGCCCTTGAATTGGGGTTTGGTTTATTGGATTTTGTTGTTGAATTGGAACAGTTATGGGGAAATTCATTCAGTGTCATACATAGGTTACTGTAGCTGTATAGCGTCTTTATGTTTGTAATTGATAAAAATTCTTGCGGTGTGTTTATATATATGTTAACTATATTCTTAAAATAAACCTTATTTTGATTAAAGTGAAATGAAAAAATGAAAATGAAAATCGCTTATTGTCACGAGTAGGCTTCAAATGAAGTTACTGTGAAAAGCCCCTAGTCGCCACATTCCGGCGCCTGTTCTGGGAGGCTGTTGCGGGAATTGAACCGTGCTGCTGGCCTGCTTGGTCTGCTTTCAAAGCCAGCGATTTAGCTGTGTGCTAAACAGCCCCTGAGTCTGGGTGTCTGGGGAGTCTGATGTTTCACAGCTGAGTCAAAGGCTTTTGTGCTTATCCTAACCAAATTCAACATAAAGGTTGTAGGTAAGGTGAACTTCATAATACACTTTGGAGTTTCTAAGCTCTGGCCCACAGCAGTCTCCTTCCTTATTTACCTGATTTGGATTCAGTTATGTCCGCCAGGTTGACACACAGATTTTTGCCAGATTTGCAAAATTTACGACAGTTGCCATTTGCAATTCGTGCCAAAGTATCAAAGGAGCTTAAACAACTAGAAACAAACGGTATCACTGAAATAATTGACCCATCGCCATGAATATAGTACCTTGTCAACACAAACATGGCGAACCTAGGCTATCTGTCAACCTTAAAGCGGTCAATAAGCAACCATTTTATACAAGTGTCCACTTACTCACGAACTAGCAGCATCATTTCATGACTCCACAATCAAACATCGAAAAGCAGGGAAGCTATCTTCAGACATCACAAGCAGAGCAAAGTCAGCCTCTTACAACGTACATTGCACACAAGGTGTGCTTAAGTCCTGCAGAATTTTGGGTGGGATTCTCCGTTGTCCGATGCCAATATCGTAATCGGCAATTGGGCGGAGAATCCTTTCTGACGCCTAAATTGGGGGAGGCTCCAATTTGACATTGGTTTCCTATTTCTGCCCCCTCCACAATGGTGTCTTCGTGTTGTGTGCCGCACGCTGTTGGAACGGTGTTGGCGCATCATCGGAAGGCCCTCCCACAATGCTCCACCCCAATGGGCCGAGTTCCCGACCACGCGACGGATGTGTGGTCCCAACAGTCGAGAACTTTGCATGATGGCAGCGGACTGGGTCGAGTGCCACGACAGTCGGCCGGGAGCCGTGCTACTGGCTTCGGGGCTTCTGCGAAGGCTGGGGGACTGGTGGGGGGGTGACCAGGGAGTGGTCAGGGGGGCAATATCTGGCCAGTTGGGTCCGCGCACGTTCGGTGCCATGTTGTACGGCATGACCACTGCAGGTCGTCGCCGTGCGCGTGTTCAGCCATGGACCCGGCCATTCTCCAGCCATTTTTGTCGTGGGCACTGGCTGGGAGTTTTACACAGCACGGCTGCTGGCCCCTCACCGGTCCCAGGATCGGTGAGGGTTCGATGCCGACGTTGGAGTCGTAAAATGCCACAGTTCCCACGCTGGTGTCGGCACGTAGCTGCAAAATCGGACATTCCAGCCCAATTTCTTTAGTCTTGTCAGGCTTTTGGGGAGTGTTCAACCTGCTTGCTGACATTATTTTCCATGGAATGGACAGAGCAGAACATGGCCAATGGGGCTCACTCTACTCGCCCAACATAATTTGATGCTCAACAAGGACAAATGCACATTTGAGACATCTGAGATTAACGTCCTCGTAAGTGAACACAGCTGGAGTAAAGCCTACACACAACATTAAAGATACTATTCTGCTTCTAACCCCAACTAATGCGTTGGCAAGTGTTGGCATTTTTCCGCAGTACTACCAACCTTCATCACAAATTTGTTTATAAGTATGCAGAGCAATCCGAAAGTAATCAGTTAATTGATGAGAATTTCAACACTTTGATTGCTTGTCTCGCTATAAAAATTCTTGAAAGCTGCATCCCATTGAATGAGGTATAAACTGTACTTTTTATAGAATCATTACAGCACAGAAGGAGGCCATTCGGCTGGTCTGTTCATTTAGTGCCAGCCCCCTGCCTTTCCCCCATGGTGCTGCAATGTTTCCTTTTCAGACAATGACCCAATTCCCCTTCTGTTGTGGTTCTACCAATTTTCCTGAACTGAAGTTATCCACTTCAGACTCCCTGGGCGGGATACTCGCCAAGGCGATGGGCCCTCGCTAGCAGTGGGATTCGCGGTTCCCACCATCTGCCAATGGGATTTCCCATTGCGGCGGCCCTGTGGATGCATTGCTCGCGCAATGAAGAATCCTGCCGGTGGAGAATTCCGCTGACCATCTGTCCTCCTTGATTTCTCCACCACCCGTGGCTTTCTGACCTTGTTACTACACAATCTGGAAACACCCCAGGATATGCTGCTTGCAACAGCTCAGTTGTTTGACTTTCCACCGGCTTTTCAACCACAGTAGGCATCACTCCCACCTGTGATCCAGCCATAACATTATCCAGGACAAACGGTAAGGAAAGCTAATTTCCTTATTTCTCGTACCAGCACTTCACCACTTTTCACTGTACTCTCTAACCTTACGTTACATAATGGAATTCTATTCACTTCACCATTAACTCCACATACTTTTCTGCTGTATTCCTTCTAATAATAATAATATTTATTATTGTCACAAGTAGGCTTACATTTGGATTTGGATTTTCTTTTTTGTCGCGTGTACCGCTCAGCAGACCATTAAGTACATGAAAATGAAAAGAAAAGAAAATACATAATAGGGCAACACAATGTACACAATGTAACTATATAAACACCAGCATTGGGTGACGCATACAGGAGTGTAGTATTAATCAGGTCAGTCCATAAGAGGGTCGTTTAGGAGGTTGATAACAGTGGGGAAGAAGCTGTTTTTGCGTCTGTTCGTACGTGTTCTCAGACTTTTGTATCATTAACACTGCAGTGAAGTTACTGTGAAAATCCCCAAGTTGCCACATTCTGGCACCTGTTTGGGTACATAGAGGGAGAATTCAGAATGTCCAAATTACCTAACAAACACGCCTTTCGGGACTTGTGGGAGGAAACCAGAGCATGCAGAGGAAACCCACGCAGACATAGGGAGAATGTGCAGACTGCACAGACAGTGACTCAAGCATGGAATCAAACCTGGGATCCTGGTGCTGTGAAGCAACAGTGCTAACATATCTCCTTATGTCCCACTATTAAATATTAATTTGCTCTTGTATCCCCTAAGATGTTAGTCTTCTTACCTACTCTACCATGTACTCATGAGTAAACCTTGCCCTCACAAATAAAATCTTTAAAAAGATTGGACATCTTCTTGTCTACATTTTGTGCACCTTCAGCTGCAATGATGGTTTATTTTTCCACTTTCTTAAACCCCACTGGCTTTTCTTGTTTCAAAAAGTCTGTTTTACCAGTACTTTTCTTAAGCTAACAACACTGCAACTTTGTGTATCCAACCTTATTGCATTGAAAACATTATTTTTTAAAATCTCTCTTCCATCCTCGTAAGTTTCCTTTTTAACGAGGCAAAATCTCTTTGATATCTCCAACTCGACCTACTTTGCCTTGACTCCCAGTGGATTTCTCATTTGCACAATTTCTATCCTTCACAAGTTGAAATTGATGTTGAAAACCGAACCTTAATTTATGAACTAACTCAAAATAATCTGCCATCTCTGCTGCCTGTCCAGCAGTTTTAATTATTTTCTCTTCCATATGAGTTCTCACTACTGTGGGTAGTGAATCTTTAAATTCCTCCAAAATAATCGGTTCCCTAAGAGCTTCATACGTTAGGTCTTTTTTTAATGCTCTTTTCCAGCAAAATTATTTTGTTTGAATCTTTCAAATTCGCCTTGGTTCCTGCCTTAGATTTCTAATCTTCTGCCTGTCAGTTTCTTTCACTAGTTCATATGCCCTTAAAATGTTTTTTCTCACCTCACCATAATCTTTAGATACGTCCTCTTATGGTGGTGCAAACACTTCACTAGCTCTACCCACAAACTTCATTCCAAACAATAATACCAACATTGCTTTTAACCAATTCAATTGTTTGGCTACTTTCTCAAATGAGATTAAAAATAAAACTTCCTCATCAAACCTTAGCAGTGCTTGAATATATTTAAACATCTACCCACTAGCTGTTTGACTGAGGAGTTACTCCTCCCTCTGAACTTTCCTCAATCTCTGCCGTCAACGGCAACATTTTAAGTTGATGATCTTTTTGCAATTCACTTTTCCGAAGTTCAAAGCTACTCTCTCTTTCTTCTGCTTCTGCCATTGCCACTCACCCACTTTCCTTTTGAACAGTACAGCACAGAACAGGCCCTTCGACCCTCGATGTTGTGCCGAGCAATGATCACCCCACTCAAACGTTATTGTCACTCTCTATCTTTTCCCTTTGCTTTTAATTCCAATTCAAGCTGTTTCAGTTTAATTTTTTTTTGCTTTGTCTTTTTGCTGCATTTCTATTTGTTTTATTTGTAATTGAGTTTTAACTAATTCTAATGATTCAGACTGTATCTCTGGCAAAATTAAATTCTGAGATATCACTTTAATTATCTCCACCTTCTTCAACCTTTCAGGTAAATTTAGCTGCAACTTGTCCGTCAAATCCAAAAGCTTTGTTTTAATGACCACTTGTCAACCAAACAGAATGACTTCTTTTAAACTGACAACATCATACGCTGCACTTATGTTCACTAATCCCAAACAAAACAAAGAATTATACTTTTTAATCTCAGTAAACAGCCCCCAATTTTGTTAGGGTACTGAACAAGAACCCCAAACAATTTTCTTTTGAACTCTAAAACTGTAAGGAAAGCTTACTTCACCTCAGGTATGATGACCCTGACCAATAGGCATCTTTTCTATTAAAACAAACTTTAATTTAAACATGGAATTGATCACATTAACATCAATGAAAATAGCTTTATGATATCAGTTAAACAGTTCTTTAACACAAAGAAATACTTAAACTTACTCTCTATACCTGCTACTAACTCAAATTAAGCAACTCAACTTCAGTGCCACCTATAAATAAAGTTAACAAACAGGTTAATTGCTTAGTTGTGCAGAGGCTTTAGGGAGAGTTGCTTTCAAGAGGAGATTCAGTACACTTCTGCTCAACCTGGCAGCTTTTGGCAAAACTGCTGTTCAACTTAAAATGCTTCTGTCTTGTCAGACTCAAATCCAATGGAAAATGGCAAAACTACAGACTGACTTGGCTCTTCCCATTAATTAAATCATCCCACTAAGATATCACATGGTCTGCTTGGCTAGGACTGAATACAACTCCTCATAAATGATCTACTCTCCAGGGAATCTCCAGCAATCAGAACATTTCGAACATTTCTAAAAGTTTTCCAATCGCCGAGGATAAGAAATCTTCTAGTTGCAGGGTTTATCTTTACCACCTTTTTTGAACAATGTTGCAACATTTGCAATTCTTCAGTCCCATGGCATGACCATTTAGTCAAAGGCAGGTTAATAAATTATGGGCATGTGCATCTGCGATTTCACTCTCACTCCTTTCAGTATCCTTCGCTGCATCTCATCTGGTCCTGGTGCCTTATTAGATTTAAGTTCAAACAGCCTATTGAATAACTCCTTCTTCCCAGAGTCTCACCTACTTCCTCTTTCACCATGCGCTGAGCAGCAGTCTTTTTAAGGTAAAGACAGATGCAAATGATTCATTTAGTATCTCACTCATGTCCCTTTTCAACCTGTGCAAATCCCCATTTTGGTCCCTAGTTGGCCACGCTTCTCCTAGTTAATTACCCCTTTTTAGCTATATGCCCATACAAGACTTTTAGATTCCCTTTTATGTTAACTCTGTTTTCCTTGCCACAGATGCTACAAGACCTGTTGAGCATATCCAGCATTTTCTGTTTCTTTGGCCCAGATCTTCCATTTCCCATAGGTCCATACCCCAGAGGTGCACTTGGGGCACTCGGGCGTCCCCCACATAAGGACTGCATGGGAATTCCCTGGAATTTTCAGGGCCATTGGGCAATTACCCTGCATCTGGAACCATCCAAAACTCCAATTTTAAGTCAGAGGCTATGGATGGTTGCAACTCACTTCGCAAAATAGTTACCCAGAAGAGTAGCCGATGGCCTGGAAAGAGGCTAACATTGGATTGGATTGGATTTGTTCATTGTCACGTGCACCGAGGTACAGTGAAAAGTATTTTTCTGCGTGCAGCTCAAACAGATCATTTAGTACATGAAAAGAAAAGAAAATACGTAACCGTGCAACACAAGGTACACAATGTAAATACATAGACACCGGCATTGGGTGACGCATACAGGAGTGTAATATTATTCAGATCAGTCCATAAGAAGATCATTTAGGAGCCTGGTAACAGCGGGGAAGAATGTGTTTTTGAATCTATTCATGCGTGCTCTGACTTTTGTATCTTCTGCCCGATGAAAGAAGTTGGAAGAGTGAGTAAGCCGGGTGGGAGGGATCTTTGATTGTGCTGCCCGCTTTCCCAAGGCATGGTAGCCATATTCACAAAGGATGACAAAACAGACACACACCACCAGTTTAAATTCAATTCCATGAGAAATAATGGAGTCAGTCATCAAGTGCAAACTTTGAAGCGCACAATATCAGCCTAATAAACAGTTATGTGAATTGGTTCTTCAAAGTCTACTTACCAAAAAGGTGGAGTCTGATTGTGAAAGTAAAGTTGCTGATAGTATGTGCTACATTTTATTTTGCTGTGCAACGCTTTGTGATTCTATCTAACATATTTTATTGTCTGTGCTTCTCTTTCCAAGAGTAAGCTGAATCGAAATTGATTGTGACTGCGTGGAAAATGTATCTTGAGGAATAAATGTGTTTGAATGCATTCAGGATCTTGATTTGATGATTCATATTACATTTTCTCAAAGCAATTTTTTTCATTGCAGTTCCCACTTTCAACTCTCCCAATAGCATTTTACAGTTAATTCTCCAACGTCTTCAGATTTGATCACAATGAAAGGTTAATTTTACAAGATTTCTCCTTAAAGAAAATTGAGAGTACCGGCATTCAGCACATTGATCTCTGTGCCCTGATGCTCACATTGAGTGATGTTGTGGAGTGTGGAGCTATCACAAAATTTACCAGGCATGGCTGGCTCTGACTGTAAAACGTTAGGTGCCTTTCAAGTCAAAGTGATGGGTTCTTCTGTGCGCCAGCCTTATTTTTTTTAGCTTTATCTCTGTATCCTTTCTTGCTCCCTTTTAGACACTTGAGTGTCAGCCCTGTTCAGTAGGTTCAAATGTTGCACTGCTGGGATGAATGGTTAACTCGAAGCCCCATCCGCCTTGTATGAAAAATAAACCCATGGCAGCAGAGTTCTCCCCTGTATCCTGGCCGTATTTTTATAGACTTTGCAGCACAGAAGGCGGCAATTCGACCCATCGAGTCATCACCGGCCCTTTGGAAAGAGAACCCTACTTGAACCCACGCCTCCGCCCTACTCCCATAACCCAGTAATACCACCTAATCTTTTTGGACCCTCAGGGGCAATTTAGCATGGCCAATCCACCTAACCTGCACATCTTTGGACTGTGGGAGGAATCCGGAGCACCCGGAGGAAATCCTACGGGGAGAATGTGCAGACTCCGCACAGACAGTGACGCAAGCCAAAAATCAAACCTGTGACCCTGGTGCTGTGAATAACAGTGCTAACCACTGTGCAGCTGTGCTGCCCTTAATCTACATCATTTAAAAAATAAACAGGACATGCAGACATTAGCACAGTGCTGGTTGTGGGAGTTTGCTTTGTGAAAATTGGCTGCTGTGTCTCTGACATTTTGATAGTAACTACTCTTTAAACAAAATACTTCCTTGACTGTCAGGCAGCTTGAGATGTCCTGAAGTCATGAAAGGTGTTATATAAGTGCAAATTTTGTTTGTTTGGTTGACATGCATTTGATTTGTCAATTTATATCTTAGGTGTGGACTGAACTGGCTAACAATGGGTCGCTGGGTCAAAGTCCTCAAACTCCTTCCCTAACAGCACTGTGGATGGACCTACGCCATGTGGGCTGCAGTGCTTCAAGAACACAGCTCACCACCAACTTCGCAAGGACAACTAAGCATGGGCAATAAATGCTGACTTTGCCAGCGAAGCCCACATTCCTTGAGTGAATAAAAACATAAGGTGTTGATGTTATTAACACAAACATTAATGCATTTGAATGAATCTAGGATTGGAACGTGTTTCAAATAATTGAAATGATTTAAATAATATGCTTTTGTTCAACATGTTCATTGCTTCTAATGACAAAAATGTTCTGATGGACCAAGTGCATTTAAAGTGATTAAGAGTAGCATATTCAATGACAATTAAATATATTTTCACGTGCCCGATTCCATTTGCAGTCTTGAATGGTTCAAAGTCTTAACTTGTGAATGCTGCCCCATTATCAGACACCTGGGGCTGGATTCTCCATTTTGGAGACTAAGTCCGCACGCCGGCGTGAAAACTGTGGTCTTTTACGCCAGGGTAACTGCGTCAAAAGGCTACCGATTCCCCGTTATGCTAGGGGTTAGCAGGGAGCTGGCCCAGTGCTCGCAGCTCTAGCTGCCGATATGGCCCCCAGTATTTCCAGTTCAGAGACCGCGCATGCGCACAGCGGTGGACTGGAGCGGCCACGCCATGCTTCATGGCGGACTCAGCCTGTGGACCTGGACCGTTAAAGTAGTGCCTCCATCGGCCGCTCGCACGCCTCTGTCCACCCTCCCACAGTGCCCCGAGCCTTGAATGAAGCACCCCCTGCCCGCCGATCGGTCCTCCCCCGACTGTGGCAGCCCTGGACTTAGTCTGCAGCCAACCCGCGAGGCTCCCACGTCATCAGGAATTTGGCCGGTCGGGGATGGAGCACCGCGGGGTGGGCCTCAGCTAATGGCCTGAGGCGGTGGATAACCTGGGAGTACGCCGCTTTTGAGGGGCGGAAAATTCAGAAACCGGCGCCGCTCCTGATTTCAGCACCAAAACAGATTCTCTGCCCTATCGTCGAACGCAATTTCGGCATTGGGGAGCGGAGAATCCAGCCCCAGGTCTTTGCGTATCCCATGTGTACTAAAAATGTGTTGCAGTCTGTTCAAGGCCATTCGCGTAGTCACGGATTGTACCCGGTGGACCTTGAGCCATTTGAAGTGGGCATCCAACAGGACAAGGAATGTCACCCGCTGGAACGGGCTGGTGAAGTCCATATGGACGTGGGATCAAGACTTTCGTGGCCATTCACAAGGGTGTATTGGAGCCGCCGGTGGGACGCAGATGTACCCATCCGGAGAAGAACTAATCCCCCTCCACTCTCCGAATAACCTTTCTGCCGACGTTCCCCAAAGTTCAGGTAAAAGGGTCCAAAACCAACACCTTCATGCAGGAACCACCCTGTGTGCGACCACTCACTTCTTGGCCTCCACTAGAAGTGACACAACCTGTTCTTAACCTTTCTTCATAAAATAATCTCTTATCCAAGGAATACATCAGACAGATAGTCAAACCCTTGTCAAAGAGATAGGTTTTAAGGCACAGTGTACAGAAGGAGAGGGAGGTGGGGAGGTACAGGAATGGTATTCCAGAGCTCAGATCTAGGCATCTGAAGTCCGGCTGTTAAAGATGAGCAAAGAAAATCAGGAGTGCACAAGAGACCAATATTCATAGAGGTTGCAGAGATAGGAGAGAGCCAGACCAGAGAGCAATCTGAAAATAAGTGCACGAGTTGAAATAAAAACATTTTTTTTCATCCACAGGATGGTTGGAGTCTGGTATGAACATCCTGAGAGGGTGGTGGAAGCAGGTTCGATCGAGGTATTCAAAAGGGAAGTGGATTGATGATATCTGATAAGAGAGAATGTGCAAGGTTGCGAGGATAAGGCAGAGGAGCAGGACGGGTTAGGATGCTCTTTCAGAGAGCCAGTGCAGACTCGATGTGCCGAATGGCCTCCTGCACTGTAAAGGTTATGTGATTCTGCGTTTTAAAGCCACACAATAAAGGACTGGAAGTCCATGTAGGTGAGTAAGCACGGCAATGATGGCTGAAGGGTGCTTGGTGTGAGTTTGGGTGCAAGCAGATAGAGCTCAAGCTCACAGAGAGTGAACGGTGGTACGTTGTTGGAATAGGTGAATCAAGACGTGATTGAGAGCATAAAATATAGGGGTTTATAAAGGCATGAATGAGGGATTCAGCAGCAGGTGAGCTGAGGAAGGGGCAAAGATGGGTGATGATAAAATGGTGGTAGGAGGCATATTTGGTGACAGAGAGGAAACTAGGTTAGAAAGCTACGTTTACAATTCGCTTTATTCCACATGATGATTCTATCTGGAAGAGCTCCCCAGATGGGATAACCTTTGTGTAAAACCTTGATCTTGGTTATCTGTGTAGACTACTTAAGGTGATGCAGACTGTTAAGACATATTTGCATCGTGCTTCTATTGCTAATGTAGTCACATTCCCAGCATATTCATGGAACTCTGGCTTCAATAGGCATCATCGAAATGGAAAAAGGCAAACATTTTTTCATATTAATAAATCTTCATGATTACATTTCTTGACTCTATTGAATATATCTGTCAATGTTCCTTCCTCCCTGTTGGGTTCCTTTCCTCATCAGTTAAATCATGGTGCTTCCTTCCTGACAAGTTGTTAAATGGATTGCTCTCTTCCTCATCTTATTCAGCATTCATGTTTAAATAAACCCTGTTATTCAGTGTCTCTATTCTGCTAATGGGGAGCTTGAACCATCTGGACGGGGAACCCAGAGTAATTGATTGTTACAATAGGATTTTAAGACATTTTACTTACAAGAGAAACATGTTTTGCCAATATCTTGGAGAGCTGACAGTAGTTTATATTTATTTGTTCATGGAACTTGGGCCAGCATTTATTACCCATCCCTAATTACCCTTGAGGGGGCAGTCAAGAGTCAACCACATTGCTGTGGGTCTGAAGTCACAGGTAGGCCAGACCAGATAAGGACAGCAGATTTCCTTTCCTAAAGTACAGGACTGAACCAGATGGGTTTTTACAGCAATCAACAATGGTTTCATGGTCAACGTTTTATTTCCGTGTTTCGAATCTCCAACTTGCACCTAGGATTTACCCTCAATGACTTAAAGGCCAAGGAACTTTGAATCTGAGGGCCAAAAGTAATATTCATGACAAGAAAGAGAACAGAGACTGCACCCAGCTTTACTGAGGTTTCCCTAGATGTTCTGTTGAGTATTAAAGACTGCCCAGAAGGAAATAACAGCTCAGACCAGCATTCTTATTTCCTCACTTTACTGGCCTGGAACTTCCTCAGAGTGCTGATCTCTGTCGGTTTTTCACTCTTGTGGGGGGATCGGTATGGGTGGAGGGAGTGCCAGTCAGGGGCGGGGGGGGGGGGGGTCAATCTGCGAAGAGGGGATCCATCAGGGAGGGGAGCGAGCTGGCGGATAGGGTGGTACCTGGAGGGGGGTGGTCAGACCGGATCGGGCCTCCGGGGCGGGGGGGGGGGGGGGGGGGGGGGGAGTCATGTGTGTGGGATGTGGCCTGTGGGAAGCTGGGTCTGGAAGTCTTCCAGAGTAACTATCAGGGTAAAACTTCCAGAACTATCCAAAGTTAGTTATTTAAGTCGCTTCTGTCAAATGGTTCCCAGCCCAGCTCAATTATCCAATGGATGTTAGCACTCCAGGGCAATTGTTGGGTAACCCCCTATGTGGGAACATTCTGGAGGGATTCCCCAGCGCCTCATTGGGGTCCTTTCTTAACGTGAGGCTGCAGAACCGGGAAGTTAGCTTTTTCCTTCTGGCCACAAGAATGTCCATTTTTCCAATGTTGGAACCTGCGCCCTGCACAAAGATGATGTGATTGAAAAGGGAGCAGCAGGACTGTAACCATGAGAAAGGACCTGGATCCAGTGCAAGACCAGACCAGTGATTTTACACTAATCTGACTAAGTCATAAAAAGTTAAAAAAATCATTGATTGAGCTTCAGTCTTTAGTTCCCTCGATTTCACTCTGTTCAGACATCCTTCACTCACATCATTCCTCACATCCACTTCACTTTCAACAGCACCTATTTTCCAATTTCAATGCCTCACCTCATCGCTTCCATCCAGCACTGCAGTCAACACAATCCTCATATGATCTGATATCACCTCTGTCAACTCCCCTGATCCATAGCACAAATCCCGCAAATGTCCACATAAATATATTTCTCAGATAGGTATCAGTACGATTCGTTATAACGCGCTAATGACAGGACACTTAGAAAAGGGAAGTACAATCAGGCAGAGTCAACATGTGTTTGTGAAAGAGAAATTGTGTTTGACAAGTTTTTTGAGGTTACAACAAGCGGGGTGGATAAAGGAGAGCCAGCAGACGTAGGGCGCGGTTCAGCGGAAAAACGTTGAAGCCCGCTTTTGGGTGCATTTGTCAGCGGCTGCAGTGCCATGAGTAACCTTGCTACTCAACAGCACTTCCCCATTTTTTTACCTCGGGGAGGTCTCCCCATTGAGGCCAGATTTACAGATCTGTCCTGCACTGGGAGCCGAGCTTTCCAGCTGGAACAGCACCCCACAGATCAGGATGCCATTTTGGAAGGCTTCCCAATCTCTTGCACCCTTTTCAATCCCACCCGAGCTTTCAGGACCCCCTCTTCACCCTCCAACATTCTCCAGGACCCCCCTTACTCCCCCTAATGGGAAATCCCCCTTCCCGCCCCCCCCCCACCCCGGTCTGATTCTCACAATACCAACCTGGCACCTGGTCACCTTCACACTGCCAACCTGGCATGGTGACTGTGCCCATGGTACCCTGGCAGTGCCATCTGGGCCCCCTGGCACTGTCGGGTTGTCCATGTGGCACTGCCAGTGTCAAACTGGCACTGCCAAGGTGCCCAGGTACCATGGGGAGTTCCAGGGTACTGCCCCACCCTGGCATAACCATCAGGGGGTCTCTAATGGCTTGTGAAACCCCTGAGGTGTTGTCACATCAGGTCCACATTTGTGGAAACCAGTGCTAAAATTCAGCCTGTCATGGTCTCGCACGGGCGTCCGTTGACTCCCAGGTGGCGACGACTGGGTATTTCAATTAGCTTAATGGCTCATTTAAATATGCAGATCTGGATCACGGCCAGCGAGGGCGAGATCCAGATTACACTGAGTAGAGTGACTTGGGTGATTTGCAATCATCCCAACAGTCACACAATTCACCCAGGCAGAATGGCACCTGGTGGGGGAACGGTCCCCCAGGCCATTAGAGACCCTGGGTAGTCGAGTTCTGGGAAGGGTGGCGTACTGGCAATCTGCTGGCAACTGGGCACCATGGCACTGCCAGCCTGGTACCTTCAGACTTCACTTTGGTGCCTGGCAGTGCCACCCTGGCACTGCTAAGGCACTAAGGTGGCACTGCCATACTGCCAAGGTGCCAGATTGCCCATGCCAGAGGTTGGGACAGGGGTGCCTTGCCCAGAAGAGGTGGGTGGAGGGGTGGACTTGAGGACCCTGGAAGAGGCAGGTTGGGTGCAGTGGAGGGAGAGGGGGGGTCAGGAGGCCATGCTGGGGGTCACTGAGAGGGGTCAAAAGATCTGGGCCATCTTCCTGAACTGGCCAGCTGAGCCCGTCAGTGCAGGAAATGATGTCAGTGCGGCCTTGATGGGGCATTCCTTGCCGAGACCAAAAAAACCCAGCAAAGTTCCGATAAACAGCCCACTAACCTCAGCACACTGTTTTTGTCCCATTGAATCGTGCTTTAGATGTGGGAGGTGGTATGCCAGCACGGATCGAGGACCAGCTAACTACAGGAAACAGGGAGTCTGGATAAATGGATTATTTTCGGGATGGCAAACTGCAGGTAGTGGATTGGACCTTAACTTTTTAAGATCTATAGTTATGATCTGGCTGAAGGGGCAGACTGCACTGCAGTCAGATTTGTCAACAATACAATCATAGGTATGAAACCAAATTTTGAAGAGGATACAAAGCGGCTGCAAAGCGATATAGATCGGTTGAATGAGAGGGAAACATTTGGTAGATGGAATATAAAATAGGAAAATGTGAGGAATAGAAGGGCAGAATATTATCTGAATGGAGAGAGATTGCGGAAATCTGTGGAACAGCGGGATCCAGGTGTCCATGTAAATGAGTCAGCATACGGATGCAACATGTAATTCAGAAGGGAAATGGAATGCTGGCCTTTATTGCAAGGCGGATTGAGTTTAAAAGCAGGAAGTCTTGCGACAACAGTAGGCCATTGGTGAGACTGCACCTGGAGTACTCTGTACGGTCTTGGTCACCTTATGTCAGAAGGGACATACTTGCATTGCAAACAGTTCAGATAAGGTTCATGAGGCGGATTCTTGGATGAGGGGGGTTGCCTCATGAGGAAAAGCTGAGCTGGTTTGGCCTTAACTCATTGGAGTTTAGTTGAATGAGAGGTGATTGTTTTGTGACATGTAAGATTCTGAGGGGCCTTTTTGGTGATTGATGCTGAAGCGGACATTTCCTCTAAAGTACAAAAACTCACCACTATTCTTAGAATTCCCCCTAAAACAAAAAGGGTCAATAAGACATTCTAAATGGTGAACAGGGATTCTCACTCCCTGACTCCTATGCAGACTTAGGTGGGTGCTATTCGGGTCAAACTACATTTTCAAGTTGTCCCCCGGTATAACCCATATCTTCATAGAAGATTTCATCTACTTACCACTTAGTAGCATCGATCCTGGGTCCCGTGTTGCTAAGTAAGTGCAGTAGACTTTGTAATAACCATTGTTTCATGTTAAAACTTTAAGTTATTCTGTTATTATATTTTTTCTTTTAAAAGATGAAATCACTGTTTTTACAGAAAGGTAAAACGATCTTTTCTTTGGATCCTCCTGGTCAGTTGATCAGACCTCCAGGTACACCTTGACAATCTCTCTTCTTTAACTTTTGGTCTTCCTCAGATGGATTTGCTGTTCTGCTCGGTTTCTGTGTTCTATTTGTCCCATGTACCAAGGGCAGCAATGAGAGCTGACTCTGCTGGCTGTCCCCGATTTAGGATTTATATTTCCCTTACCACAGTTATTAACTTTACATGACATAAAGTAATTTTGTTTTGCTCTTGATTGTTCAAGGTACCTTTAATCTTAATTACTTCTAACACAACTATGTATTCATGTTTAGCATGACTTTAGCTCATCGAACTCTGATTATATTTTTTTCCTTTGTAATGTTCAAAAGTGCTTTGATCCTAGAGGGGTGTTACATTTGGTTCCTGTCACTTCTAAAGTTGCTTTATTACTAAATAGTGCCCTTAACTTGTCAGACCTCTGGCCCCAATTTGAGGTTAACCTCTGCTCACGTGGACACATCGTGTCCGGCTTCCCATATTCAAATAGTGTCAGCAGGATCTCACACCTAAACATTTGTCACCCAATTCAACTGAAGATCCTGGCAACTCTTTTCCTCCCCCTGTGTGCATGGGTTTCCTCCGGGTGCTCCGGTTTCCTCCCACAGTCCAAAGATGTGCGGGTTAGGTGGATTGACTATGCTAAATTGCCCGTAGTGTCCTAAAAAAAAAGTAAGATTAATGGGGGGGGTTGTTGGGTTACGGGTATAGGGTGGATACGTGGGTTTGAGTAGGGTGATCATGGCTCGGCACAACATTGAGGGCCGAAGGGCCTGTTCTGTGCTGTACTGTTCTATGTTCTATGTTCTAAGGTGCAAAATATTGTTTCTTTTCATGTAACTAAAAGTTCAATCTGCTTTGACTTGAAAGACAGGCATCAGTTTTACAGCTTGAGCAGTCACACGCTGTTTTCTTAACGCCTGTTTGATAAAAGCTATCTCATTGCAAAACCTTTTTTTGCAGCTGCTGTTAACCCTTCGTGGGATTGTTCCTTACTTTTTCCCATGTTCCCTCAGGTCAGGTTTTGCCAGAATTCCATGTTTCAAATGACATATTTTCCCATTTTTACTTTACACCTCGCATATATGAATCTGGAACAGTTTAAAAATAAGGGATTCCCTCCCAGACAGGGATGAGTAGTAATTTCTTCCCTCAGAGGATTGTTAGCCTTTGGAATGATCATCTCATTGAGCGGTGCAGGCTGGGTCATTGAATATGTTCACATCTGTTAGACAGATTTTTATTGACCAGGGAGTCAAGGCAAAAAAGTGGAGTTCAGGCCACAGTTGGATCAGCCATGAATATTGCAGCACGCTCAAGGGGCTGAATGGCCTACTCCTGCACTTATTTCTTATGTTCTTGTGTTCAGGAGATACTGCTGTAGATTTCTTGGTGTGTTGCTGAATTAAATGCGGGAGAGTATACACTTCTGCTTTAGAATGCTAGAAGTGCCGGGGATGGAGTATTTTGGTTAGTGCATGTAGTTCTGAGCAAGTAGACTACATTTCTCTGAATGGTGTTGAGCATCCTGCAGTTATTTGGTTAGTCCAGTTGAATTTCGGGTCAATTGTGGCCCCTAGGTTGTTTTCTGGTGGCAGACACAGCGACAGGAATGTCATAAATATCAAATGGATGTGGTTGGAGATGCTCATTTATCTTATTGAGGCTTACAAGATTTTGAGTGGGCTTGACAGGGTAGATGCTGAGAGGATGTTTACTCTCATGTGGGAACCTAGAACAAACCGGCACAGTTTAAAAATATGGGGTCTCCCATATATGACAGAAATGAGGAGGAACTTCTTCTCTCAGTGTGTCGTTGATTTCTCTTCCGCAAAGAGAAGTGGAGGGGGGCTCAATGAGTATAGTCAAGGCTGAATTAGCCAGATTTTAGATCGACAAGGGCAAGGGTCATGAGGGACAGACATGAAAATAGAGTTAAGGCTGCATTCAAGTCAGCCATGTTCTTATTGAATGATGGAGCTGGCCCGATGGTTCGAACAATCTACTGCTGCTCTTATTTCATACTCTTATAATTATAGCCCGGCAATGCTACTTGCCAGTTCTCAGCTCAAGCCTGGATGTTTTCCAGATCTTGTTGCAAGGGGGCATCGACTAAAGGTGGACTCTTCCATGTTCTTTCAAAGTGTCAGGCTCAGACTGAAAACCGGTGTGCAGCCCTCCAGCTGCACAGACCCGTTTTCACTCCACACCTGGAGGCTCTGAGAAATAAAAATGAGTGGATGGTGTTTTCACTGTCACTCTGGTGGGGCGGGACCTGATGGAGGCTGGCTGCACAGATATTGGGATGCCACCTTTAAAAGGCAGCCCAATCAGCACAGAAACTGAATGCCCCCAGCACCGCCGACCCCCCCCCCCCCCCCCTCCCCCCAGCCACAACCCCATATTATGCGTTAGGACTGCCTTCACAAGCATTGGGGACTCCCACCCCCACCATCACAGCACAAGCGGCGGGGCTCTCCTCCCACAACCCCCTCCTTCAATGTCAACATTGGGGAATACCCCCTCTCTCAGGAATAAGGGCAACCTCCTCTCGCCCCTACCCCTCTTGCAGATATACTGCCTGCCCCTCCCCCCCTCCCCTCCCACCATCACCGCAGTCTTGGGGGCATTCTTCCCCCCCCCCCCCCCTCACAGATATCAGCCCTCACCAAACACATAAGGAGAACTCCACCCATGTGGCAGACCTGAGCTCACCCCTGGAAATGCCCCCTGGCACCTCTCCCTGACACAGGTTGTGCCACCAGGTTGGTACTGCCGGGGGTGCCACCTGGGAGTGCCAATCTGGTGATACCAACATATGCCAGGGGACAGTTATGGGGGCAGTGGGAAGTGCCAGGCACTGTCCAGGTATGTCCCACTCCCCCCCAATCCCCCCCCCCCCCCCCCCAGGGGATCCCCTCGACTGAAACACATTTTTAAATTACTGGTGCAAACTTCCCCAAGGTCTCTGACAGCGAACGCAGGATGAAAATCACCTCCACTGTTGCACAGCCTCCAAGCATCTGTAAGCAACACCACTTTGGCAAAGTACACATGAACATACGGATTGGGGCAGGAGTAGGGACTTCAATCGGAAGAAGGCCATTTATCCCTTGAAAAGTAAGAGACTATAGGGTCTAGAGGGGCAGAGCAACCTGGGAATGCCGATGCATAAGTATGCTAAAGTAGCAGCAGAAGATGGTAAGGCCAATAATAGTGGAGAGTGCTGAAGTTAACTTCAATTTCAAGTGGTAAAGAATACAAAACAAGGGAGGTAATGTTAAATCAATACAGAAACATTTTGGAAGACGAACACTTAGGGTACTGGGTGTAGCTCTGGTCTATAACAAACATATTGAAGTGTTGGCGGAAGTGAAGAAAGGTGTTACACGGATTTTGTTTGAGAGATTGAAAACGATTAGAAAATATTGAACCATTTTGTGCGTGTTTCTCTGACAAAGAAAAGATCACGATGAGAGCTGATACATGTATTCAGTGCAGTGAAGGTGATCAGGCGGATAGACATGAAGAAACTGCTTCCACTTGTGGATCAGCCTGGAGGATGAGGACATGAGTGACAGATCAAATAAAACATTTAGGAGAACTACTTTAACACGGAGAGCGATGCAAATGTGGAACTTGCCGGGCTGGATTCTCCATCGGCGGGATCCTCCGTTTCGCCGGCAGCGCACCCACGCCTATGGATTTCCTGATGGCGTGGGGGTGCCCACAATGGGAAACCCCATTGGCCGGCTGCCTGGGCGGAGAATCCCGCTGTCAGTGGAGGTGCGATGCACAAGGAAACGAGTGGGCAGATAAGAACAAATATGCATGGATAGAAAACTTGAAGACAGCAGCAGCAGGGCCATGTGTGCTGTGTTCTGCCCACAGACCAAAGGAAAACTGAGGCTGGATTGCATGACACACCTCCCTTCTAGTGATAGCAATGCTGTTATCCCTTAAAGGCAACTTCCAAAATAACTCCCTCCCACGTGGAGTGGTTGAAGCAGATAGGATTGACTTGGATTTAAGTGACTAAAAGGATATTGGTGGTAAGGTGGAAAGAATTATTTGTATGAAGGAGGCTTGTGTGATGTGTAAACACTAACATTGTGCAGATGGAACAAATGGACTGTTTATTTGATGTACATTCTATGTAACATGCGCAGCACGGTAGCATAGTCGTTAGCACTATGGCTTCACAGCACCAGGGTCCCAAGTTCAATTCCCGCTAGGGTAACTGTCTGTGCGGAGTCTGCATGTTTTCCCCGTGTCTGCGTGGGTTTCCTCCGAGTGCTCCGGTTCCCTCCCACAGTCCAAAGATGTGTAGGTTAGGTGGATTGGCCATGTTAAATTGTCCTTAGGTTAGATGGGATTGCTGAGTTACGGGGATAGGGTGGAGGTGTGGGCTTAAGTAGGGTGCTTTTTCCAAGAGCCGGTGCAGACTCGATGGGTCGAATGGCCTCCTTCTGCACTGTAAATTCTATTATTCTATGTTGTTTCTCTGGACAGCAGTGGCTGGCAGTGGCTGACGCAGTGTAGGTTAACATGGCTGCCATCAATGTCAAAAACAAAAAAAAATGCGATGAACAACCAGAAAATGTATAGTTAGTGATATTTCCTGAGGGAGAAATATTGGCCAGGTCACTGGAAGAGCACACTGCTCTTCTTAATGGGATCTTTCATGTTCACCTGATCCATCAAATCAGAACTTCAAGTTAATGTCTCCAAGCGACTGCCACTTGTGACAAATGTTTTTTTTTCTGATTAAACTTTAAGACTTTTTTGCGTGTTGGGTCTAGGCCACTGTAGTTGTACTGACAGAGTACGATATCTGGGGAAGCATCTCTGCGGGAGAGACATCTGTGATCTATAGGCATACAAGAAAATCATTAATCGAGGGGATTGAAACTCTTGAGGGAATCACTGAGAAAATGATTCTCAAATCTGCGAGGTGATTAGCAAATGGTTCAAAAGTACTCCCCGTGGGTTGAACTGCTCGTGCATTGGCCATGAACAACACAACAGCCTTGATTCTTTTTTTACACTGAGCTTTCATTCCACTTCCTTTGAGGGAATTTCCCAACAATATGGAAGACAACCCATCTATCTGTTAGCTACTAGTGATCAGTTGAGTTATAACCTTAAAAAAAAAAGGCTTTCATTCATGGAGCACCTATCACGACTTCCGAATGCCCCAAATTCTTATACAGACAACTTTTAAGTTTAGTCGCTTGTAATTTAGGAGACATAGCAGCCATTTTGGGCACAGCAAGCTCCCACAAACAACAACATGATAATAACCACGTGCTTTTTGTGATGTAAATTGAGGTTTAACCTTTTTAAAAATTTGTTCATGGGATTTGGGCATCTCCGGGTGGGCCCATCCAAATTACCCCTTGAATTGAGTGGCGTGCAAAGCATTTCGAGGGCATATACGAGTCAACCACATTGCTGTGGGTTTGGAGTCACATGTAAGCCAGACCTGGTCAGGAGGCAGATTTCCTTCCCTGAAGGGCATTGGTGGACCAGCTGGGTTTTCACAACAATGGTTTTCTGGCCATCGTTGTACTTTTAATTCCAGCTTTTTTTGTTATTGAATTCAAATTTCGAAGCCGGGTCGCCAAAGCATTACCCTAGGCCTCTGGATTACTGGTCCATTGACAATACCACTGTGCCACCAACATTGATCAGAAGAGCAGGGATAAATCCCCTAATCTTCTTTGAAATAATGCCAAGAGATGACATCTTAGTTTAATGCCTCATCTGAAAGATAGCACTTCTGACAGTGCAGCACACATCTGAGTAGCGCACTGGTCTGTCAACCTGCACTTTTGTGCTCAAGTCCTAGAGTGGGACTTGAGTCCGCACTATTCTGACTCAGAATCCAGAACTAACCGAACAGAAGCTGATAAAAAGGAGCTGGCATTTATACTGTACAGTGCCTCATCACCATCCTCATGTCATCACAAAACACTTCCTAATAAATGGAATGCTTCTGAATTGGTCTCATTGGTGTTGGCTAGGTTGATGAGGCAGGCAATACATGCACTGCACTATCTCACAAACAGCAAATAAATAAGCCTATCATTTCAATACATAAATGCCAAAGTGACAAGTGAAGCTTAATGCAATATTTATGTCTTCATGGGTCTTGAGTAAATCACAACTCAAATTTATAGAATTGAAAATTACTCCAAGTTTGCACGTTCTATTCACTTGAATTTCGAAGAGAATTAGATCCTGTTTGGTTTTGTCTCAGGAAATGAAGGTACGATAATGATAGTTTAAGAACATCAATTCCTTCTCTACTTTATTAAATTATTCAATTGAGAGCTACTTTTAGGCATCTGAAACCCAAGGACAATTTCATGAAATGTTTGTCAGCCAGCATTACAATAGTGTTCCAAGCTCACCCAGCTACTGAGGAATAAACATGCACAGTGGTGTATGCATGAAGCCCTTACATTCGGGAAGAGCATATCACATTGTACAATACACAACCAACTGGGAGAAAATGAAAACGAGCATTTTAGACAACAGCAAATTTCTTTCTCATATTCTCTGTGGATCTGGTCAAAGACTGTACTCATTCTCTTTGCTAACTCTGCTCCAGACCATTCTGATGTTACACACCCTCCAAAAAATATTACCCATCTGCCCAAGGTTTCTTGCTGGCAGTATTAATAAAAGTAGGTATGAAGCTCTCAGATTGCTCTAAAAACCCACAGGTTCATTGATGTCCTTTGGGGAAGGCAATCTGCCACCTTTATACATAGAACATAGATCATTACAGCGCAGTACAGGCCCTTTGGCCCTCGATGTTGCGCCGTCCTGTGAAACCTCTCTAAAGTCCCTCTTTACTATTCCCTTATCGTCCATATGCCTATCCAATGACCATTTGAATGTGTTTAGTGTTGGCGAGTCCACTACTGTTGCAGGCAGGGCATTCCACGCCCTTACTACTCTCTGAGTAAAGAACCTACCTCTGACATCTGTCCTATATCTATCTCCCCTCAATTTAAAGCTATGTTCCCTCGTGCTGGACATCACCATCTGAGGAAAATGGCTCTCAATGTCCACCCTATCTAATCCTCTGATCATCTTGTATGCCTCAATTAAGTCACCTCTTAACCTTCTTCTCTCTAACGAAAACAGCCTCAAGTACTTCAGCCTTTCCTCATAAGATCTTCCCTCAATACCAGGCAACATTCTTGTAAATCTCCTCTGTACTCTTTCCAATGCTTCCACATCCTTCCTATAATGCGGCGACCAGAACTGCACGCAATACTCCAAATGCGGCCGCACCAGAGTTTTGTACAACTGCAACATGACTTCATGGCTCCGAAACGAACACACCGTACGCCTTCTTAACACCCCTCTCAACCTGGGTGGCAACTTTCAGGGATCTATGGACATGGACACCGAGATCTCCCTGCTCGTCCACACTACCAAGTATCTTACCATTAGCCCAGTACTCTGGGCGGAATTCTCTGCTCCCGGGAAAAATCGGGAAGGCCGTCGTGAACTCGGCCGAGTTTCACGACGGCCTCGGAGGCCGCTCCTCTCACCATATTCACCCCCAGCCGGGGGCTAGGAGCGGCGCTCTGTTATTCTCGGCGGCCGGGCCTTGATGCTTGCGTCAAGGCGGCGCGCCGAGAATGACGCAATGGCGGCGCCTATGTGACGTCAGTCGCGCATGCACAGGTTGTCCGGCTCCAACCCGCGCATGCGCGGCTGACGTCACGACGGCTGACGGCTCAAACCCGCGCATGTGCGGTGGCCATCTTCCCCTCCGCTGCCCCACAAGACGTGGCGGCTAGATCTTGCGGGGCGGTGGAGGGGAAAGAGTGCGTCGCATTGAGACGCCGGCCCGACGATCGGTGAGCACCGATCGCGGGCCAGTCCCCTCCCGAGCACGGCCGTGGTGCTCACTCCCCTCTCCGCCCCCCACAAGCTTCAAACGGGCCTTTGGTGCCCATGTTCACGACGGCAACAACCAGGTGTGGTTGCCGCCCTCGTAAAACGGTCACGAACGGCAGGCCGCTCGGCCCCACCCGGGTCGGAGAATCGCCGGTCGCTGTGAAAAACCGCGAGTGGCGATTCTTCCGAGCGGGGGGTGGGAGAATCGTGGGAGGTGCCAGGGGGGGCGTGAAATGAGTTGCCCGGCCCTCCCGCAATTCTCCCACCCGGCGTGGGGAGCGGAGAATTGCGCCCTCTGTCTTCCTGTTATTCCTTCCAAAATGAATCACCTCACACTTTTCTGCATTAAACTCCATTTGCCATCTGTCAGCCCAGCTCTGCAGCTTATCTATGTCCCTCTGTAACTTGTAACATCCTTCTGCCCTGTCCACAACTCCACCGACTTTAGTGTCATCTGCAAATTTACTCACCCATCCTTCTACCCTCCAGGTCATTTACAAAAATGACAAACAGCAGTGGCCCCAAAACAGATCCTTGTGGTACATCACTAGTAACTGGACACCAGTCAGAACATTTCCCATTAACCACCGCCCTTTGTCTTCTATCAGCTAGCCAATTTCTGATCCAAACTGCTAAATCACCCTGAATCTATCGTGTACATTACTTCAGTTCCACACGACTATTGTTGATTCTTAACTGTCCTCTGATGTTTCCTCACAAGTCACGTCAGGGGGAGAACCAGGACATTTGAACTGGGGAGCCATAGTCTCAAGATTAAAGAGTCAACTATTTAGGCTGATATGAGGAAAACGTTGTTCACACGGAGGACTGTAAATCTTGTCAATTCTCTGCTCTGAGAGGGCTGTGGATACTCAGCTGATGGGTATATTCAATAAGAAGTCTTACAACACCAGGTTAAAGTCCAACAGGTTTGTTTTGGAGCACTGCTCCTTCCTCGGGTGAATGAAGAGGCAGGTTGGTGCAATGAACCTACCTCTTCATTCACCTGAGGAAGGAGCAGTGCTCCGAAAGTTAGTGATTCGAAACAAACCTGTTGGACTTTAACCTGGAGTTATAAGACTTCTTACTGTGCCCACCCCAGCCCAATGGCGGCATCTCCACATCATGGATATATTCAAGACTGAGACTGATGGCTTTTCGGACACTAAGTGAAGTAAGTGATATGAGGTTGGATTAGAAATGTGAAGTTGATGTTAAAGTTCGGTCATGGTCTTATTGAATGATGAAGCACGCTTGTGTGACCAAATGAGCTATTCTTTCTCTCCTTCCCTGCGTTGATATGACACTCAAAGCTTGAGATGCAATTATAAACTACAAGATCAACAATGCTGCTGTGCACCACCATGACTTTACTACAGACATTTCCAATCCTCAGCAATAGGGCATGCTTAAAGTCAGCAGAACCCCTTTCAGAACTGCTAGTTCCAGACTATACCTGATTTACCCATACACTCTATACCACTATGGTACAAAGGAGCTGACCTTGATGATAGCACAAGGTTAGGTCCTAATGATATGGGTACATCTAGCTCCCAAAGGGCAGTGCTGCCTTGACAACATAGTTTGTACCAAATGTAACTTGTTTTTATTATGCATTCCACAGACTGATCCCAAGGGGGTTCTGTCAGATTACCATTTCCCATTGTAAATCTTAATACCAGCACAACACGCAGGGAAACCTGATTAAACAGCTGACAGTGGCTATTTGTGGGTCTCCTGTCCCCATCATACCCCAGGTAAGAGGACCAGCAGCTAACACAAATGACAATGATATCCGTCATTTACTGGAGAGTTTCTCAAATCTTCCGCTGGGGTTTTTTTCGGGGGTTTGGTTGAACCCAGGTGGAATTTCTGGGCCCGACGCTTCAAATCGCAGCTCACATACCTGCTAGAGGTGCTGTAAATGTCACGTCGATCAAGGTTTTAAAATCTCGAACAAGGTCGAGACAACAGACGCTGTCAGCAGTGCTGCCTGACATCCTGCAGTGTGACAGACTGGGAGGGAGCTTCTCCAATGTGCGCTGAATGTCACAAGTGATGCCCGCAAGGAAATGAACTGACTTTCCGAAAATGAGTACGGTTCTTCAAGATTATGCATGGTTCCTTGGAGAGATTGTATTTAGGATATGTAGGAGTGACAGAAAAGGAAGCAGGATATATTTGGCACTGCGCTGACAGATTTAATTCTTCATTCCTTCATAGGTCACATTGATACAAATGTGCTCATTTCATTTGTTTCTGGTAACCAAGTGAGGGAAGCAACTCAAACCAGGGGGGTGCTGTGCTCCTAATCAGGAGAGTCATGTCAGTTATTGCCATATTTGAGAGATTCTAGTGCTTGGATCGCTAGGTTGTGTGGAAAACCGATCTCTGCAACTTGAGTGAAGATGTTCATCCATGAAGTTTAACTAGGGAGGCATGTCCAATAAAAATAACACAGAGGGGCAGCACGGTGGCGCAGTGGGTTAGCCCTGTTGCCTCACGGCGCCGAGGTCCCAGGTTCGATCATGGCTCTGGCTCACTACCGGTGTCGGGTTTGTACATTCTCCCCGTGTTGCGCGGGTTTTGCTCCCATAACCCAAAGATGTGCAGGCTGGGTGGATTGGCCATGCTAAATTGCCCCTTAATTGAAAAAATGAATTGGTTACTCTAAATTTATATATATATATAAAAAACACAGAGAAATGGGTGAACCACACAAACGCTCATATTCAAGAGATTAATTTAGGACTGGGATAAAGAGAAATCTCTTAACCTAGAGAGTAGTGAGCCTGTGGAATGCGTTACCGCAGAAAGCAGTTGAGGCCAAAACATTGTGGGCAGGATTTACCGGCTGTTTATGCCAGCTAGACATTCCGGCCGAACGCCGGCGCATGGGATTGCCGGCGGCAAGGGGTGCTGTCGACGGGAAATCCTGTCAACAACGGCAGGACTGGTAGATCCCGCTGCGGGCTGCCTCCCCCACCGAAAAATACGCAGGGGTGTAGTCGGTAAATCACGCCCAGTATGTGTTCAAGAAGGAGTTAGGCATTGCTCTTGGGGCTAAAGGGATCATAGGATATGGGAAGGAAAGCAAGAAGAGGCTACTGAGTTTGATGATCGACCACGGCCACATTGAATGGTGGAGCAGATTCGAAGGGCCAGTTGGCCCACTCCTGCTCCTATTTTCTATGTTTCTGTGAGACCTCAGCACATAATCTAGGCCAACACTGTGCAGTGCTCAGCAGGTGCCATAGTGTCTGAGGTGCTGTCTTTCAGATGAGAAATTAAGCAGAGGTCCAGACTTCCCTCTCAGGCGCATGTGAAAGATCCCAAGAGATATTCAAAGAAGAGCTTTCAGGTAATTTCAGGAATGCTGACAAAAATATATCCTTCAACCACACAGAAAAAGGATGAAGTGGTCCTTCAATTCATTGCTCTTTGTGGGTGCAGATCAGTTGATGTATGCTATCACGGTGACAATGCTCCAAAAGCACTTCACTATCTGTGAAGCAATTGAGGATATCTTGAAGTTGTAAAGGGCCAATATACATGGAAGTTCCTTCTTTCTCTGCTGTTCTTTCCAATAGATTGTTGGCTTTCTGAAGCATATTTGGATCTTTAAATTCAGATTTTAAAAACACTCAAGGTTTGTTTCTGCCCTCATTATTGATCTATATCTTCTTGAATTGTGAGCGTCTGTTTGAACTGCAGTCGTAAAGGTCATCAGAGTGTCTCTGCCTCTTTAAATAGAAGTATCCTTACTATGGTTTTCAAACACATTCCTCACGCGGACTGCTTTGGTGGAGTGTCACTGATGCAATACCCTCAGAGACAGACTGAAGAGTCATCTGTGACAGTCTGCAAGGGGGATCAGGAGGCACAAAGAGGGACCTTGGGCAAGATGAATGACTGCTGAAGCGACTCGGACATTGGGTCTGTGTGTCCGCCGGGGACTTTGGGATTAGTAACAGTCATGGACTGAGGGGATCCCAGATGCTCGAAAGACAAACTCAAGGACAAGCCAAGTGGGAGATTTGTGGGTCGCTGATGCAGAAAAAGGTGACTGAGCAGACGCGGCAGAGGCTGGCAGATTGACCACAGGGGATTCAAGAGTTCAGACAACACAACACAATCACATTGGGTGTAAAATAGCTAAGGGTAAGCTGCAGGATAGAAAAGAAATGGAAGTATCTAAGCGAGGAATTAAGTTGTAGGCCATGCAAATTCTCAGCATAACATTGACAGTAGTTGGCTTTTTTTTTAAAGAATGTGAGCTGGGATTTCAAATTTTATTGTATCGGATTTTCTGATCTCTGGAGTATCAGAGACTGGACGCATGAGCCAAGGGGGGCATCAGAACCCAGTGGATGTCTTAACATGCTGACCTTCGATGGAATAACCCAGTGTTATAACCTGCACGCTTCTTAAGGGTTAGGGATGATTAACTACACCTTGGATCTTTTAGAATATGAGCAATAAGGGTTTGTGGGGACCTTTAACAATACTTGGCTCTGCATAGAGTCGTCCTTTAACCCATTGACTAGAGAAGACCCAGTAGGGAACAATTGGAGCTGTGTATAATAGTAATTGTAATATAAAGGAAGTTTTTGTTTCAACCTTCTCGGTGTGGACTCTTTGTTGCCCTTCCAAACCCCAGGAAGTTTGAAATTCCAATGGGCAACTCCCCTGGTCCCCAGAACTCTCTCCGAAAGTCTGCAACTCTGAGTACAAGTCAGAGATTTCACATAGTTCCGTGGAACTCAACTGAATAATTACCCAGGAAATGTTAGACAGAAAAAAATTAATTTAACTCCTGGTTAACTATACAACTGACCCCAAATCATGCACACTGAAACTCCCCCTCTCGCACCCCCTAAACCACTTGACAACCATCCCCAGCTGCTACCCCACTGACTGCCCCCAAGCTCCTGACCAACCCCCTGACCCAATCTAGCTGCCACTCCTGACCAAACATGACTAGCTCATGACCGAAATATACCTCCCAACCTAACCCAAAAACCGTCCACCCCCAAGTCCCTTACCCACTTGCCCACCTGCTCACCCAACTACCCAACTCACCCACCTGCCACCCTATGCACCCTACAACCTAACCCACATACCAACCTACCAAGCTTTCACCCTACCCATTGTCAAGTTATTACAATGAAATAATAAAGTAAAGTTGCCATTGTCCAGATGACCATAGGTTGCTTCCCCCTTTGAGGAGAAGAGCTGACTGGTGGTGATTTAACCTGAGGGCAAACACACCTCGAGTGAGGGGCAAGGTTGAGAAGGTGGGGCATTCGTGATTCACCTCAGCCGGTACAGGAATAGTACTCAGGCTGTTGGCTTTGCCCTGAATCACAAACCAGCTGTTCAGCCAACTGAGCTGAACTGGTCCCCCAGTTTAGAGATTATATATTGAGTTTATTTACTGTACAGGACATTAGGCACAAATCACTCAGAAGGGATTGGATAAATGTGTTGCGGGTTCACTTATTAAGACCAGGTACATGAGAACAATTATACATAGATATAAAGCATGAAAATATCAGAGCTGTATGTATACATTGCTCAACACAAAAGTAAAACTAAGACTGGATCACATGACACATTTCACTTTGTGATGTCATACTGATATCTCTTAAAGGCTGATATAACACCCCCCCTTTCCATTTAAAGGCTTTACTCCCTTCCATAGAAGTATAAACTACATACAATGCATGACATAAGAGTATAGGACTGATGAATCTATGAGTTTCTCAGCAGCACGCAAATCACTGGCGGTGAGATACCTTCTTCCCGCTGCTTGTCAATGGGATTTCCCATTGAAACTACCCCATGCCACCGGAAAACCCGCTGTCAGGAGTGCACTGCCAGTGGGAAAAGAGAATCCCAATGGCCAGAGAATTCCAGCCCTTGTCTGGAAGTTCCTCTAATTGCTGTGGGATTTGATATTGTTCCAAGTTGCATTTTGTCTGAGATACATAAGAGATACAATTGAAACATAAGATGGTTGAGGAACTGGATCTGACTTGTCCACAGTTACAGCTCACCATTGAGCCTTTCTTCAGACCTTGATTCTGAACAAATCCTTGTCATGCCGGTTGGTTGCCACATACTGTCTGTGGAGTCCTGGATGTGTACTTGTTGTTCCAACTGGAAACTTGGCAATTCTGACCCCTTATATTTATCATGCACGCTTAGTTATCTTCTCTTGCAGTTTTAGATGTTTCTCTCTAACTTCTGAGACAGTAGAATTGGTCTGCCAACCATGAGCTCTGCTGGTAATGGAATAGTTGTACTTAAAGTTGTCCTTCTCTCGTGCAACATCTCAATGTGCAGATCTTTCTTGGTAGCTCTACATTTGAGAATGAGGGATTTCACCATGTTGATTGATTGATTGATTTGATTTATTGTCACATGTACCAAAGTACAGTGAAAAGTATTTTTCTGCAGCCAAGGGAACGTACACAGTATGTACGTAGTAGACAAAAAGAATAATTGACAGAGTACATTCACAAATGGTGCATAGACAAACAGTGATTGGTTACAGTGCGGATCAAGGGGCAAAACAAAGCAAATACATGAGCAAGAGAAGCATAAGACGTTGTGAATAGTGTTCTGACAGGGAACAGATCAGTCCAAGGGAGGGAGAGACATTGAGCAGTCTAGTAGCTGTGGGGAAGAAGCTGTTCCTATGTCTGAATGTGCGGGTCTTCAGACTTCTGTATCTTCTGCCTGATGGAAGGGTCTGGAAGAAGGCACTGCCTGGTTGGGAGGGGTCTCTGATAATGCTGTCTGCCTCCCTGAGGCAGCGGGAGGTGTAGACATTCACCTTGTGAATCTTTTCATCAATTAGGTTGTTAGATCTCAGGTAATGAAGATAAGTAGTAGTGTGATCAATATTCCACTTCTCACACAGATCCTCAAATGGCTTCCCAATAATCCTCAGACTGTAAACTGAAATGCTCACTCTCGACACAACAACTAAATTGAAAATGGCACTTGAGTGTGCCCGGCAGTTGTGCATGGCATATTGTGCAATTGTCGAATAATGGCGTATTTGGTAAACTAGTCGACATTGATGATAAGGTCAGTGCCATGGGCATGAAAGAGGTCAGATGCAATTTTGGACCAAAGAAGGATAGAAACTTCATATGGAATCAATGATGTTTTGTGCTGACTTAGCATATGGTCTTGACTTGGAGCACACTTCTCATACCTGACCAATAGACTCTCCATTGTGATTTTTCTCATCCACTCCATGTGTGAGTGATGAAGTATGTTGAAGAATATTGGATCACAAAGATTCCAGCATGAAGACCTACCTGTCTTTAAAAATGACTCCACGCGAGATGCCTAGTTCATTCCAAAAAGGCCAAGATTGTTGTCTCACGTGTTTGTGAATATGTTGAATTCAGCATTTTGGGCAGCACGGTAGCACAAGTGGATAGCACTGTGGCTTCACAGCTCCAGGATCCCAGGTTCGATTTCCCGATGGGTCACTGTCTGCGGGGTGTCTGCACATTCTCCCCGTGTCAGCATGGGTTTCCTCCGGGTGCTCCAGTTTCCTCCCACAGTCCAAAGACGAGCAGGTTAGGTGGATTGGCCGTGATGATTTGCCCTTTGTGACTAAAACGGTTAGGAGGGGTTATTGGGTTACGGGTATAGGGTGGAAGTGAGTGCTTAAGTGGGGCGGTGCAGACTCGATGGGCCAAATGGCCTCCTTCTGCACTGTATGTTCTATGTTCAAACAGTTTTGGAAAGTTTCTGCTGTGTAGAATCTTTTGCCATTTCTTCTTGTTCAAAATGTACCAGATCAATTTGGGGAATATCTTCAAATTGAATGTCAATGAAATCAACTTGTAGATCTCAAGCTATATCTTCTGTTTTCGCTGGGTTAGGCAATCTGCTAAATGTATCCAGTGTGACCTGCCTTGTACGTAATCTCACAGCAGTAAACATGAATCTTTATCAAGAGACGTTGCTATCTCGGAGGTACGTTAGTCAATGGTTTTCACCAAATCATCTCCAATGTTTCGTAGTGGGTCTCCACCACAAATCTTTTGCCAAATACATAGGTATAAAATGCATGAAACCAAACACTAAAGGTAATGCTTCCTGCTTGATGTTTAAGTAGATGGATTACATTACAGACAGAGATTTTGAAGTGCATGCGATCAGCCTGCCTTTTTGTAGGATGCATGTTCCCAGGCCTTTCTGTGAGGTATCTAACTCCAGGGTAGTTGTCTCCCTGGGATCGTAAAATTGCAATGTTTGTGCTTCTGATAATAGCTGGTCCAGTGCTTCAAAGACGTATTGGGGGTGCGGGGGGGGGGGGGGGGGCGGGGGTGGGCAGGGGGTGGGGGGGGTCTTTGTGCCACAGGAAAGGCACATCTCTTCTCAATGATTCCCTTAGTAAGGATGATGTTTGAGCAAAATTGGGAATGTATGAAGACAAGAAATTAAAGAAACCTAAACATCCCAGAAAGTAGTCTTTGTCCTGAATTTCGATCGCGGGGAAGGGTGAAGGTTGGGGGACAGGGTTAGGGGCAGGGGTGGGGGGGAAAGAGGGTCAAGCCTGTGTAGTACCGAGGGGCAGTGCTGTAGGGGCTTCCTCTGGGGAGCTCCATGGGGAGGGAAGGGTCCCTGTGACCATGGGGGCATTCTCGGATATCCCATGTGCATGGGGGTGGGGTTCCCCATGGGTGTGGCGGGGAGTGGGGGGTACCATATGTTCATGGCAGGAGGGGGGGGTCCTATGTTTTGTTTTTAGTGAGGGAGATTGGACTCCCTTTAAAAATGGTGCCTGATCCCTGGAGAGCAGATATTGCCATCAGCGTGATGGAGTGGGACCTGCCTCCAGCATTTTGTTTCCAAGAACTGGAGGATATGGCAAAAAATGTCGGCTGTGCAGCCAGAATACTGCACACTGCTTTTCTCACCTGAGCTGGCATTTAGAAAGAAAAACAGAAAGTTCCACCTTCATCATGAAGAGATGGCGTGGCTTTAATGTCCTTTCCTTTGCTTGGATCTGGATATATGCCAGCACTGGAATAAATAAAACTGAAGAAATTGAACTGTGCACATTGATGTCACGTTTCAGACTGTAGAACACCAATCCTTCATTAAGCGCCACTTGCATCAACAGTGCAGATTGTGGTCGTGTTCTTGCTTTTTGCTTCCCACAACAACGATATCATCTGTGTTACAAATGAATTCTGGCACAATGCATGTAATGCAGCTTGGAAGAGATCCTGACTAACAGTCAATCTAAAAGCAAGTGTTGAAACATCGGGCGCGATTCTCCGCAAATGCGGAGAGTCGTGAAGGCTGCCGTGAAACTGGCCGTGTTTCATGGCAGCCTCCGCGCCCCCTCCCGGGACCCGATTCTGCTCCCCGGTCGGGGCCCGTGAAACTCGGCATCGCAGGCTTAGCGAACTTCGCTAAGCCCGCGTGCTAAGGGTAACGTCGGCTGACGCGCACGATGACGTCAGCCGCGCATGCGCGGATTGGACGGCTCCAACCCGCGCATGCGCGGATGACGTCATCACGCATATGCGTGAAACCCGCGCATGCGCGGGCCATTATGCCCCTCAGCTGCTCCGCGGACTGATCCAGCGGGGCGGCGGAGGAACAAAGAGTGCGCGGGGTTCAGACCCGCTGCCCGCGATCGGTGCCCACCGATCACGGGCCCACGCCACCCTTGGCACGGCCATGGTGCGGCCGTGCCAATCGGTGCCATGGTTCTCGAGAACGGCACTTTGCGGCCGTTTTCACGAACTGTGAGAGCAGGTGTGTTGGAGTTCATGAAAACTGCCGTAAAGGCCTGGGAAATTGGCCCATCGGATAGGGGAGAATCGCTGCTCGCCGTAAAAAAACGGCGAGCAGCGATTCGTGTCGTGGGGCGGCCGTGGGGGGGGGGGGGGGGGGGAGAATAGCGGGAGGTCGGGAAAAATGTCGGGAAGGCCCTCCCGCTATTCTCCGACCCGTCGTGGGGGGCGGAGAGATGTTCTGACCAGTAACCATGCTTCGAGAAGAATTTTGCACCTGTAAATAGTGGAAGCAACTCTTCCGATGTGAGTATTTTGTAAAGACAATGGGCTGGATTCTCCGCACCTTCTGGCGAAATGGCATCCGGCACCAGGCCGGAGAATCCATTACCGCACATGGAATCGATACATGCACCGGCCCCTCGATTCTCGTCCCCGGAAAGTACGCCGGAAAGTATACCCCACCTGCGGCCATTGCTTGAGGCCCCTCCCCCACTATTCTCTGCCCCCGACCGGCTGAAGCCCACGGCCGCCTTAGTTGGCGGCGGGCTGATCGAAGGGCAGGGGGCGGCTGCAGGGAGGACTGGGACTTTATTGTGCGGGGGGTCCGGGTTGGGGGGGTGGCTGATAGGGGGCACTATTTCCGTGGTCCAGCTCTGCGGTCTGAGTTCGCCATGGAGCACTGCGCGGCCGCATAGACAGCCGTCATGCGCATGCGCGGCCTCTGACCCGGAAGTGAGGGGGACCGTATCTGCAGCTGGAGCTGCTAGCTTCACGAAGGCTACCTGCTGGCCCCCTGCAGGGTTGTGAATCTTTGGCCTTTTGATGCCAGTTTTTCTGACAGAAAAGGACACAGTTTTCACGATGGCGTGGAGGGGGGGGGGCGTGAATCCCGCCGTCTCCCGAAGTCTCCGGCACCGGAGATTCGGTGGGGGCGGGAATCACGCCGCCTCCGGTCGGCCGCCCCCCACCCCCCCTCCCCCTCCCCCCCAGCGATTTTCCGGCCCGCGATAGGCCAAAGTCCCGCTGCTGTAATGCCTGTCCCGCCGCCGTGAATCAAACCACCTCCCTTACCGGCGGGACTGGCAGTGCGGGCAGGCTCCGGGGTCCTCGGGGGGGGGGGGGGGGGGGGGAGGGGGCGCGTGGGGCAATCTGGCCCCGGGGGGTTCCTCCACTGTGGCCTGGTCCGCGGTCGGGGCCCACTGATCCGCAGGCGGGCCTGTGCCATGGGGGCACTCTTTTCCTTTTGTGTCGGCCATCGCGGAGGTGATGGCTGACGCGGAAGTGACCCCCTCCCCCGCGCATGCGCGGGGATGGCGTCAGCAGGTGCTGACGCTCCGGCGTATCCGCGAACTTCTGCCGGCCGGCGAAGTCCCTTCGGCCCCGGCTGGCGTGGCGCCAAAGGCCTACCACTCCCAGTGGCGGGAAGGCAACCACTCCGGCGCGGGCCTAGCCCCTCAAGGTGAGGGCTTGGCCCCTAAAGGTGCGGAGAAATACACACCTTTGGGGTGGCCCGACGCCGGAGTGGTTCACGCCACACCATCCCTCCGGGACCCCCCGCCCCACGGGGTAGGGTGGAGAATCCAGCCCCTGTTTTCCAATGTCGTCCATGGGCGGAATTCTCCGCACTCCCGACGGTGCGGAGAATAGCGTGGCTCGTAAAATTTTACGGCCACGCTGTTCCGACGCCCTCCCGCTATTCTCCCCCCCCCCCCACGCCCGACTCCCGATACGAATCGCTGCCGCCGTTTTTTTACGGCCGGCAGCGATTCACAGCTGATGGATGGGCCGAGTTCCCAGCCCTTTACGGCTGTTTTTACGAACAGCAAACACACCTGGTCTGGCCGTTCGTAAAAACGGCCGTAAACTGTCGATTTTTAAAACCATGGCACCGATTGGCACGGCAGTACCACGGCCGTGCCAAGGGTGCCATGGGCCCGCGATCGGTGCCCACCGATCGCGGGCAGCGGGCCCGATGCCTGCGCACCCTTTGTCCTTCCGCCGCCCCACAGTATCCATTCGCGGGGCGGCTGAGGGGCATCCCGGCCCGCGCATGCGCGGGTTTCGCGCAAATGCGCGATGACGTCATCTGCGTATGCGCGGGTTGTAGTCTTCCAATCCGCGCATGCGCGGCTGACGTCATATGACGCGTCAGCCGGCGCTAACTCTGGCAAGCGGGCTTAACGAAATTCGTTAAGCCCGCGATGCCGGAGTTTACGGCGTCGGGATGCTAGCCCCGACCGGGGACCAGAACCCGCCCGGATTTGACGCCAGCCTTACGATTTCTCCCCATATGGGAGAATCGCGCCCCATATCTTTTGGGGATCATTTAGCTCTTCTGCTATTAATCCTGACATGTTCAGTCGGTGTAGACCTTCACTCCCAATTGCAAGGTGAATTTTTATGACTTGAATGTCTGGTTCAGACACACCTGAAAAAACATACCATAGCTCCGTACACCGCTTAAGGTTTTTGAATTAGGAGAGTAGGTCAGCTGCATCCCAATTCAAACTGGGAAATTGTGTGGACATTCTGACAATATCCCTTTGACCTTCGTTCTTCTATAGTACCTGGGATGAGCACCACTGTAGCCTTTTCTGCCTACTTTTCCAATGCTCCGACCGTGTAGACGTGTTGTGGCTGAAAGGCACCATGGAGTCACGGCATCTGTGCTTTTTATTCATTGTCATGTTCAGCAGCTCCCGGACCAGCCTGTCATAATCACAACCTTTCCCGCTTCGATTTTGAGGAATCTTTCTGTTTTTTTGTTGTTTTACCCTCCCTCACTCAATCTCGATTCATCCCACACCCTGGTCACTCACCTTTTCTGACTGAACGAACCTGGGCTGGTCCTCTCAGTGCGCTGTCTCACTTACTGAACTGACAGGCCGCACGCTGCGATCTTAACACTAAGGATCTGCCTGCTCTCCTACGCTTTATCTGAACGCTAACTTGGTGCTGGGTCTTCAAAGGTTTTCTTTGCGGTCTTCGCACTGCATTTCCAACGCTGTCTGATGCTGTGACTTCATTGCAGTCTGACCAGAATGTTGAGGGTTTTCTCATGCCCACGTAACAAACCTAAATCTGTTCACCATGGTGGACCTGTACTTGCTGCCATGCTGTTTTACCCCCACTAATCACCATGTTGCGTCCTTATAATGATATAAAACCTTGGACTTATTTACTATATAAGACATAAGGTACCAATTACTCATAACGGATTGTGTAAACACAATGCGGGTTCATTTATTAAGACGAAGCACAGGAGGACAGTTATACATGGGTATAAAGCTTGATGGGATCAGAGGTGTGTGTATGTCCTCTGCTCAAAGCAAAAGTGACACTGAGACTGGATCACGTGACACATTTCCTTCCAGTGATGTCATGCTAATATCCCTTAAAGGCACATTACAGCACCCAGCTATCAGCTCACCCAGCTACCCCCTCACCCAGCTACCTCCTCACCCAGCTACCACCTCACCCAGCTACCCCCTCACCCACCTGCCACCTCACCCAGCTATCACCTCACCCAGCTATCACCTCACCCACCTACCACCTCACCCAGCTACCCCTCACCCAGCTATCCCCTCACCCACCTGCTGCCTCACCCAGATATCACCTCACCCAGCTACCCCCTCACCCAGCTACCACCTCACCCAGCTACCACCTCACCCACCTGCCACCTCACCCAGCTAGTTCTCTCCCCACATTCGAATTTATCTCACCACTTACTCACACTACCAATCTACTCAATCACCCATTCACTAACATTCATATCGGACCTTAAAATTGACCTTATGGCAGCTCGTGAAATAAAAAGGGATGTGGCTTGTCTGCTCTCACCCCCCCTCCCCATCCAGTGACAGTCTTTATTGGAGTGTAGGCCCCACATTCCTGGAGACGCCAGGCTCAGATGATGCAGCCAGAAGCACAGAGTGTACAGTCCCATAAAGAGCATCATTGTAGTGCAGCAGGATCAGGAGGAAGACAAGCCATGCATTCTTTTTATGGCACGAGCTGCCATAAAATAAAAGTTTATTACATTCAACTGGGCTTTAAAGTGCTTTGAGATGTCAAGAAAGAAACTATGTAAGGGGGGGAACAGTGGCACAGTGGTTAGCACAGTGCCAGGGACCCAGATTCAATTCCAGCTTTGGATAACTGTCTTTGTGGAATTTGCATTTTCTAAAAGTGTCTGCGTGTGTTTCCTCCGGGTGCTCCAGTTTTCTCCCACAGTCCAAGGATATGCATGTTAGGCGGATAGGCCATGCTAAATTGCCCCTCAGTATCTAAAGATGTCACAGTTAGATGAGGTTCTGGGGTTATGGGGGGGGAGTAGGCCTGCGTAGGGTGCTCTTTCAGGTCAGTGCAGACTCGATAGGCCGAATGGCCTCCTTCTGCACTGTAGGAATTCTATGGTTCTATAAATGAAAACTCTTCTCTTTATCCATAAGTTGTAAGAATGAAGTAATGCTTTGATCAAATTAGGGAGAGATTTTGAAATGACTAGTGGTTTAAATTTAATGTAAAAATATTTGCAGCAAACAGCGTCGAAATAAATGAATGTTCTATGTCCTATCTGATCATTATGGACACAGTGAATTCAACAAGTCAGTCCTTACTGGGATTGAGGCCATGCTTTGAATTGAATTCCTAATTAGAAAAGAATCTGCTTGCAAAATCAAATATACAATTCAAATAAATATAAGATCTGTAGATTGTGCTTTGAATGTCAAACAAATTAGATGGAAAGGAATTACATATTTACTTGTCAAAGCTAACAATGTGGTGTTTCCTCACGTATTAAAGTAATTATAAGACTTTTATAAGCCAACGTTTTTAAACTGTGTTCCCTGCCTATCTGGTTTTTTTAAATTTAGAGTACCCAATTCATTTTTTTTCCAATTAAGGGGCAATTTAGCGTGGCCAATTCATCTATCCTGCATATCTTTGGGTTGTGGGGGCGAAACCCACGCAAACACAGGGAGAATGTGCAAACTCCACACAGACAGTGACCCAGAGCTGGGATCGAACCTGGGACCTCGGTGCTGTGAGGCAGCAGTGCTAACCACTGCACCACTTCCCTGCCTATCTCCAACTCATGGGAAGCATCTCCGGTCTCTGTATGAGAAGAATATCTGCTCAAGTCACAAACCAGAGACAGAAGTCTAAAATCTCATCTGACCCTCTAGTGTTACATTATTAGGGATGAGGGGTTAAATGGTTCTGCCTGTCCTCTCTGGTGGATGGAATCATCAAGGTCTACAGCACTGAAAAGGCCCTTCAGCCCATCACATCTATGCTGGTTAAAACAATCACCTGACTATTCTAATCTCATTTTCCAGCACTTAGCCCATTGCCTTGTATGCCCTGAGATCGCAAGTGATCATCTAAATACTACTTAAATGTTATGAGGGTCTCTGCCTCCACCACCCTGTTGCTCGTTTTGAATAAATGTGCTTAACACTCACTTGGCTCTGTTTCTCTTTCTATGCTCTGGAGTCGCCAGGTGCCGTAAAAGACACTGTCACAAGTATCAAGGTCAAGTTCAAAGCAATAAAGCTGTACACCAATTAGTAAGTCCAAAACAATTATAAAACAATTATAATAACACTCATGCACACGCTAAAGACTAACTTACTTCTACCACTAGACGACTAATACTTATCTAAGAAGGAATAGGCGAGGTCAGGGAACAAGGCCTTTGTTCCGTTCTGGTCTGCAAGCTTCGGGTCACTATTGGTCGGCAAGGGTATAAGTAATGCCGGGGTCAAGTAACGATCGTCGTTTGGCACTTGCTTATTGATGGCTGCTGCTCGACGGCTGGTGTAAAAGACAGGGGTCTGGAGGCTGGAGTCGGAGGCCGGAGACAGGAGACTGAACCATGTGCGGGACTTTCTTTTATAGGTCCCAGGAGGTCCGCGCCCCTTGGGGCGGACTTTCTCACCTGCTGGGGATCGATTGGGCCTCTTCCCAATCGATATGATTTGAACCCCCCTATCCTAGGGCCATTCCTTGATGACTGGGGCGGTTCTTAGGACTCATTGCCCTGGCTTCGCTGGCTCCATCGTGTCTGGTTCGCTATTAAAAGTATCAATTGATACCTAATTGTATCCATTGTACCTGGGACTGCCCGGTACCACCTCATTACTATGTTAACGGCTTTCCCATTTACAGTGCTGCCTGAACTCTGCAGCTGTCGGGAAACCGGTTTTTGCAAGTGTCTCAATGCTTAATGCTTCTGCAAGCTGTTTGCTCTTTACCATGTCCATTTTTCCCTGCATTCTTTGCAGTCTTCCATTTTGTGTTGTTAGTGGCCATCTTAGATGGCTACACCCTTTCAGGGAGTGAGTTCCGGACTCCCACCACCCTCTGGGTGAAAAGGTTTCCCCTCACATCACATCTAAACCTTCTGCCCTTACTTTAAATCTATGCCCCTTGCTCATTGACCCTTCCACCAAGGGAAAAATTTTCTTCTCGTCTACTTTATCTGTGCCCCTCATCAGTTTATACACCTCAATCATGTCCCCCCTCAGTCTCCTCTGCTCCAAGGAAAACAACCCCAGTTTATCCAATTTCTCTTCATAGCCAGCAAGCAACATTCTGGGGAGTCTCCTCTGCGCCCATTCCAGTGCTATCACATCCCTCCTATAATGTAGGTTCCACAAATACATACAATACTCTAGTTGTGGCCTATCCAATGTTTTATACAGTTCCAGCATAACCTTCCTGCTCTTAACTCCATGTCACGGCTAGTAAAGGCAAGTACACCATATGCCTTCTTAACCACTGAATCCACCTGCTCTGCTACCTTAAGTGCCCCAAGTACATGCACACCAAGGACTTTCTGATCCCCAGTGCTTCACAGGGTCCTGTGCATCATGTATTCCCTCGCCTTGTTTATCCTGCCCAAGTGCATCACCTCACATTTACCCGGGTTGAATTCCATTTGCCACTGATGAGCCCATCTGCCCAGCCCGTCTATATCCTCCTGCAATCTAAGGCTATCCTCCTCATTATTTACCACCCACCAATTTTCAGGAACTTACTGATCATCCCTCCTACATTCATGTCTAAATCATTTATATAAACCACAAACAGAAAGGGCCCAACACTGATCCCTGAGGGACCCCACTGGACACAGGCTTCCAGTCAGAAAAACACCCCTTGACCATCATCCTCTGCTTCCTTCCACTCAGCCAATTCTGGATCCAATTTGCCAAATTTGCTTGGACCCATGGGCTCTCTCCTTCATTATCAGTCTCGCATGTGCGACCTGATCAAAAGCCTTCCTGAAGTTCAAGTAGACAACATCAAATGCATTACCCTCATCTGCAAACCTGGTCACCTCTTCGAAAAAAAATCAAACAAGTTGGTCAGACATGCTATCCCCTTAACTAAACTATTCATGATTAATCCCTGCCTCTCCAAGTGCAAATTAATTCTGTCTCTCAGAATTGCTTCCTGGGGCAGTACGGTGGCACAGTGGGTTAGCCCTGCTGCCTCACGGTGCCGAGGTCACAGGTTTGATCCCGGCTCTGGGTCACCGTCCGTGCGGAGTTTGCACATTCTCCCTGTGTCTGCGTGGGTTTCGCCCCCACAACCCAAAAGATGTGCAGGGTAGGTGGATTGGCCACGCTAAATTACCCCTTAATTGGAAAAAAGGAATTGGGTACTTTAAATTTTTTTAAAAAAAGAATTGCTTCCTGTTGTTTCCCCACGACTGAGCTTAGACTGACTGGCCTGAAGTTGCCTGTTTTATCCCTTCCCCCCTTCTTGAATAATGGAACCACATTGGCTATCCTCCAGTCCTCCATGGGAAGTCCTCTGTGGCCAGAGATAAATTGAAAATTATTGCCAGCACCCCTGCTATTTCCTCCCTTGTCTCACTCAGCAGCCTGGGATGCATTTCACCATGTTTGGAGATTTGTCTACTTTTAAGGACACCAGACAACTCAGAACCTTCTCTTTGTCTATGTTAACCTCTTTAATTTTAATACAGTCCTTCTCCTTGATTTCCGTACCCACACCGTCCTCTCACGAGTGAACGCTGACACAAAATATTCATTTAGAACCATACCTACGTCCTCCGGCTCCACACCCATATGACAACTGTTGTCCTTAATGAGACCCTAGTTTTCATTCCCTAGTTCGGGCAGCACGATAGCATAGTGGTTAGCACAGTTGCTTCACAGCTCCAGGGTCCCAGGTTCGATTCCTGGCTTGGGTCACTGTCTGTGTGGAGTCTGCACGTTTTCCCTGTGTCTGCATGGGTTTCCTCCGGGTGCTCCGGTTCCCACCCACAGTTCAAAGATGTGCAGGTTACGTGGATTAGCGATGATAAATTGCCCTTAGTGTCCAAAATGGTTAAGTGTGGTTACTGGGTTACGGGTTAGGGTGGAGGTGTGGGCTTGGGTCGGGAGCTCTTTCCAAGGGCTGGTGCAGACTCAATGGGCCAAATGGCCTCCTTCAGCACTGTTGATTCTTTGAAGATCATTTTACCCTTAATGAACTTGAAAAACAACTTAGGATTTTCCTTTATTTTACCTGGCAGTACCCTTTTAGGATTTTTTTTGTCCTCCTAATCTCTGTTTTAAGGTCGCTTTTTCGCATTCTGTACGTCTTTAGGGATTCTGCTTCATAAATGCCATAAGCCTCCCTTTTTCTCCTTAACCAATGCTGGATATTCAGGGTTCACTGGATTTGTTGGTCCCGCTGTTCTGTCACAGATTTATCTTAAAGTGTCTGCTCCCTATCCAATCTGGCCAAATCATATCCAACCTTATTGAAATCGGCCTACTCCCAGTTTAGAACTTTTATCTCAATCCTTTTCCATAACAATCTTGAATCTATCGAGTTATGATCACTGTCTTCAAAATGCTCCCCCATTCATACTTCAACCACTTGCCTGGCTTAATTACCTAAAATTAAGTCCAGGACCTTCTCTTGCAGGACCTTCTTCATGCTGGTTAAAAAATCCGCTCCCTCTAAAGCTTTTCCACTATGGTTACCCCAGTTAATGTTAGGGAAGTCGAAATCCTCCACTGTCAAATACCCTATTACTTTCACAGTTGCTGAAATTTGCCCACATATCAACTCTTCTATTTCATTCAGACTGTTGAAATGAAATGAAATGAAAATCGCTTATTGTCACGAATAAGCTTCAATGAAGTTACTGTGAAAAGTCCCTTAGGAAGCCTATAGAATACTCCCACCAATGTGATTGCTCCTTTTTGATTTTTAATTTCTATGCAAATGGCTTCAGTTAAAGAACCTTCTAAGATGTATTTTTCTTATGTATGGAATGCTCTGTCTGGACTGTATGCAGAACAATGCTTATCATTGTACACAGTACACATGACAATAAACAAATGCAACTGTCCAACTGTGTCGTCCCTACTTACTGCTGTAAGGATGAGAAGGATCAGTTTGGACTATTTTGTGGAAGAGCAAGGGAGTTATCGCCATCGTCTTGAACAATAATTATCGCTCAGCTAACATCATTAACAAGATAACCTGGCTATTTTCTCATCATTGTCCGTGGGAGCTTGATGTGTGATAATTCGCTCTTAACGTTACAATCGTGACCACACTTTAAAAGAATGTCATCGTGGGCGTTGGAATATCCTCAGGTGATAAAGATGCTGCATTTGTCTTTTCAGGGATTGTCCAGCTCCACCTGCATAGATTAATTTGGTATTAATCTGCCAGATACTTGATAATCTTTCAATTCATCAATGATTTATTTCTGTTGCCTTTGGTAATATTTTTCAGCCTTCCTGGTCTCCTGTGACTGAAGATGAACTGGAGAGTGAAGATAGATGGATAATGTTCTTGTATCTCTATTGCTTGGCATTTAGGGACCAGCACAGAAACACAAACTATTCGAGCATATTTCTTTTCATCACAAATCAAGTAAATAGCTTTGAGGCAAATTATTTTGGACACATTCTACTCTGACTGTTCTTTGTGCGTGAGAAATCTGTATTATCCACTTTTCCTTTCAAATAAGAACGACCATGGTTGAGGGCCTCGACATCAGTCGCTGAGGGATGTGTCCGAGACGCAGGAGCACATTGCCGAGGCAATCCAGAGTGTGCCCAGTCACGATGGGGAAGCTCCAGGACTGCGGGCCTGCCTGCATCACACCCTGTGATCCTCCGATCCCCCAACCCTCCGACCTGGGCACAGTGGTCCAATATCAAACGCACCCCATACAGACCCCATTCAGAGGATGGGTGTGAGCGCATTGTCAGCAGAAAGTCAGGAGTCAGACTTTTTGCAGAGACTGAGGAGCACCAGAGCTTTCACCACAGCGAGTTATCATCACTCTCCTGCCTTGTAAGTTGACCCGCTGACAGTGCCAACAGAGGCCCATCACCCTGCAGTGATGTTACACAGACCCTTGGAGGGTGCAACAGGGTGGTTAGGGAGAGGATGATGCAATAGCAAGGGGGAGGGTGTATTGGGTTGAGGTGAGGATTGTGAGCAGAAGGGCAATTTGGGGGAGCAAGGGGGGATTTAGGGGAGGGGGAAATGGGAGGGAGGGGGTGTTTGGGGGGAAGGATGAAATGGGGGGAGGGTTGAGCTGACAGACATAGCCTCGTTCTATGTGAATCTAGTGAGAATGAAGGCCTCTCCCTGATCCTCCGAGCATGCCAGACCCTTGCCGCCGCTTGTCGTCCAATTTCCCACTCCTCATGCGGCTTCTCCCAAGCTCGTCCTCCAGCCCCTCTTGCTCCTCAAGGCCGCATGTCCCTCCTCCTCTAGCATTTCACCTTGCTGCAGGTGTACCTTCTGTAGGTGTACTGCTGTGCACCTTCACAGCGGTCCAGACATCGGAACCGCATCTTGATCAGTCCGATGCACTGCTCACTGAAATCAGGGGTGGCAGCATGGACCCCATTATGTCAGGTCTCCACCTTGGTCTCAGGCCTCCGCACTGGCGGCATCAGCCAGGACCTCAGCAGGTATCTCTTGTCCATCAAGAGCCAACCCATCATCCTGGGGTGGCCCTGGAAGATGTCGGGGATCTAAAATTGCCCCAAAATGTAGCTGTCATACACACTCCCTGGGTAGCGTGCATATATGTTCATGATATGGAGGTGGTGGTTGCACACAACGTGAACATTCAAGGAGTGGAAGCCCTTCCTTTTATTAAAGGGCACTCCTTGATGCCCCAATGAGCACAAGGCGACATGCATGCCCTCTATTGCCCCCTAGACCTGGGGCATTCCAACGATGGTGAAGAATCCTGTGGCCGGGCATCTTGGTAGCTTGGCCCAATTTGAGGATGGTGTAGTTGGATGCCAGGGAATGTAGGGCATCTGTGACACCATGGATGCACCTGTAGTTTAAGAAATGCCACACAGGACCCCGCTTGAGTCCGGGAGTGAGCCAATTGCATAAATATTTTGGGTTTTGGTGACCTTCACGGCCACTGGGAGCGGGTATCCTCGTTCTCCACGGGGTAGCATGTCCTTCAGGATGGAGCACAGATGCCACCCTGTCTCTGTTGAGGCAGAGACTCCTGCTGCACATGCTATAGTCTTCTCAACGAAAGATCAACAATATCTGTGCACCTTTGGCCATCGCTGGTCTCCCTTCTAGGTACTTCCTCGGCCTGATGGGCAGTCATATGTTCAGGGTGTGTGGCAGCCCCCTGCCGATGGGGTGCCACCTCCAGCCTGCATTGTCACTTCTGCCGCCTTCTCCGGTGCCTACTCGCCTAGACTGCCACCAGCAACACGAGGAATGCGAGCAACACAAGCAAACATTTCTTAATTTGGAAAAAATTAGAGAAGGAGAGAGACCGAAAGTCCGTCAACGATTTCATCCCAGACCCTCAATTCCAACAACCCCTCTGCCACACCTTTACCATGCCTCCCACTGCTTCTCTCAGTGTGACATCTAGTGAGCCAGGCAAACCTTACTCTGCATACTCACCCCTGGCCACATCGGGGTCTCCTGGAGCCCAGACCCTATACCTCTGCTGGGAACATTAGGGAGGCCGTGCTCAGCTGCCCTACACACGTCCACACAGCTACCTGTGGTCATGAGATGATCTACTGTGCTGAAACCCTGCTCTTTAATGTTTGATTGCTGGCAGCTGCCTGTGTGCTGCTGAAGCTCTTAGAGTTCATGCACACTGTTCAGGCTTCAAAGTTTCCACAAAATGATCTGTAGTAATCACCCTCTGAGACATGGCACAATCTCAGACTGAAGGGACGATCTTTTAAAACAGAGATGATGAGGAATTTCTTCAGCTAGAAGGTGGTGAATCTGTGGAGCTCTGTGATGTGGAAGGCTGTGGAGGCCAAATCACTGCCTCCACAACAGTAGTTGTGAGGCACCAATGCTGACTACTGTGCCACCATGGTGCCACGCAGTTGAACATCCTTGACTTCCAGTGTGTTTAACCCGTGGTGACGTGCACCACTCACCACACCAGCAACAAAAACATCAACAATCTGTGAAGACATTTTTTCAACAGTGTCATCAGGTGGCCCGTTTTGATCAACGTTGCACACCAAGTCTTGCAGCGTCTTCTTGCTTCAAACCGGATTGCCTTATGGACTCATACATTGCCCTGAGCTCAATGTTCCAGGACCCAGATATCTTAGAAAATATTGTTTGCATTTACGGCTACAGAAAAGGAAGGAAACAGCAACAGCAGCGTCCAAGCATTTGCAATCACCAGCAGAAAACACAACCTGGAGCTGTGAAGTGCTCTCACAACTAAAAAGGCTAATTCGTCAGTTGCAATCACCTTCGGCTGTGAAGCTAGAGGCTGCTCACAGCCAAAGCGAGCGAAATTGAATTTCAACATCTAAGGCACAGCAGGGCTCTGTCCTGGAAGTGTTTGGTTGAACAGGCAGTCGTCAGCATGTCCCTGTTATGGGCCTCCACAATATTTAAAGATGACTTGAAGGCCTCACAGACGCAAAGTCCCTCACCCACCTGGCCCGGAGTGACACCCAACCTGGAATGCTTCAGCCCCCTTGACCAAGCCCCCTGAGGGGTTCTGTTATAACCTGCATGGATCTTCCTGGGTAGGGATGATCCACCACCCTATGGAGCTTGCAGAATAGGAGCTTTCCGGATAAGGGGCCGTGGGACACTTAACTAAGTTCATGTGCCTTTATATAAATAGAGTCGGCCATTCAGACCCCGACTAGAGAAGGCCCAGTAGGAATTATCATAGGTAACGTGTTAAAGAAACTAAGTTTTGTTTTTCTCTGCAACTTGGTGTGGGCACCCTTACAAAAGGTCCCCCACCTTGGAACACTGGGGCAGCAGCTCCGGTGCCCTTGAGCTGCATGCTGGGAAATGGAAATGGCTGCTCAACTCCTCACTTCCTCTCAGCAGCCATTGTGCCAGCTTCACATTTTTAAAAAGGAGTACCAGACGATGCCCATGTGGTTTCTCACTGTTGAGTCGGATAATTCCCGGGAGGCCGCTGTATTCGACTTCAATGAGGGTTAATGATATGCTTGCCATTTTTGGGTGTGACCCGGAACTTGCCATCAGGAGTGGGCCATGTGAATTGCAAACTGGTTCGTGCCCAGTGTGAATTGTGATTTTGTCTTTTCCCGTTATTTACACACAGTGCCCAATCTGTGCTGGACACAATGCGATGGTTGAATCATATGTATCATGTTAGGAACAGGGCGGAACCTTCACCATTGGTGTAGGGTGATGGAGGGGGGGGGGGGGGTGCTTAATTAGCACAAATGGATTGGTCATCAGACACCTTGACTGATTTTATCTCCTGCTGACTTTGATAGAATGGTATGGGCCATGTATGTAGGCTCTCATTTCAGATGTATTATCTCACAAGAATGTCTTCTTCAAGTGACTCATATGCTTTTACTCAGTGCTTGAATATTATGATGTTGACTTCACCCACGTGCTTGCAAATCTGAGATTAAGGAGTGACCTTGGAGAATTAAACTTGAGGAATAACAGATCCCTGGTGGCAATGTCTCGACCACCAGTATTCACTTGCCAACCAATCAACTCCCTTTTCTCACACAGTATAAATTGTTGGTCTCTTTGAAATTTGATATTCTTGTGTCTGTCCTGATGAATGCGAGATGATAACCTTTGACAGAATATTTGGTTTTCCAGAAATACCTATGGATTATGGTGACCGAGGATGGGAACTCAATACCCAGGGGTATTCAATATTCAGGAAAGATAGAACGAAAGGAAAGGGAGGTGGGGTATCGTTTACTGGTTAAAGAGGATATTAAGGCAATAGTAAGGAACGACATTAGCCTGGATGATGTGGCATCTGTATCGGTGGAGCTCCAGAACCCCAAAGGGCAAAAATCATTAGTGGGAGTTGTGTACAGTAGTTGTGAGGTTGGGGATAGCGTCAAACAGGAAATTAATGATGCGTGCAGTGAGTACAGTAGTTATTATGGGTGACTTCAATCTGCATATTGATTGGGCTAATCAAACTGGTAGCAGTGCGATGGAGGAGGATTTCCTGGAATGTATAAGGGCTGGTTTTCCAAACCAATATAGAACATAGAACATAGAACAGTACAGCACAGAACAGGCCCTTCGGCCCTCGATATTGTGCCGAGCAATGATCACCCTACTCAAACCCACCTATCCACCCTATACCCGTAACCCAACACCCCCCCCCCCCCCCCTAACCTTACTTTTTAGGACACTACGGGCAATTTAGCATGGCCAATCCACCTAACCCGCACATCTTTGGACTGTGGGAGGAAACCGGAGCACCCGGAGGAAACCCACGCACACACGGGGAGGACGTGCAGACTCCGCACAGACAGTAACCCAGCCGGGAACCGAACCTGGGACCCTGGAGCTGTGAAGCATTTATGCTAACCACCATGCTACCGTGCTGCCCTTAATATGTTGAGGAATCATTTAGAGAGCAGGCCATCGTAGGCTGGGTATTGTGCAATGAGTGAGGATTAGTTAGCAACATTGTGGTGTGAGATCCTTTAGGGAAAAGTGCCCACAATATGGTAGAATTCTTCATTAAGATCGAGAGAGTGACACAGTTAAGGCTGAAACTAGGGTCCTGAACTTAATGAAAGTTAACATTGATGGTATGAGACATGCATTGGCTAGGATAAGGTGGAAAAGGATGCTTCACAGTGGATAGGTAATGGCAGACATTTAAAGAACACATGGATAAACGTCAACAATTATACATCCCTGTCTAGCGCAAGAATAAGATGGGGAATGTGGCTCAACCATGGCTAACAAGCTAAATCTGGGTCAGATAAAGCCAAAGAGGAGTGATAGAAACCTACTTTATTATAGGTAATAAAGATTTAAGGGAAGAAATGATTTAGTGACATTATACTATTAAAAATATATATTAAGCCATGACAGCAGAAAATGCTGACAGCATGGGAAAGGATCTGTAACAAATTCAGTGTTCAAATTGACTATACACATTGCAGAATAGACCCATTGTTGTCATCACTGGGCAAACATCCCGGGCGTGATTCTCCGCCCCCATGCCGGGTGGGAGAATAGCGGGAGGGCCTCCCGACATTTTTCACGCCCTCCCGCTATTCTCCCGCCCCCCCTATGCCACGAATCGCTGCTCGCCGTTTTTTACGGCGAGCGGCGATTCTCCGAGGCCGATGGGCCGAGCGGCCGGGCCTTCACGCCCGTTTCAACATGGCAGCAAACACACCTGCTCGCTGCCGTCGTGAAACGGGCGCCAGGTGCCCATTTGGGGCATCTGGGGGCCCGATTGGCACGGCAGTACCACGGCCGTGCCAAGGGGGGCATAGGCCCGCTATCGGTGCCCACCAATCGCGGGCCGTGCGTCCGTAACGGACGCACTCTTTTCCCTCCGCACCCAGCAAAATCAAGCCGCCATGTCTTGCTGGGCAGCTGAGGGAAAAGACGGCAACTGCGCATGTGCGTGTTGGCGTTGTCCAACCTGCGCATGCGCGGCTGACGTCATCGGCCGCGTCAGCCAGCGTGACGCTTGACGTGCGGACTTGACGACCGTCGTCAAGGCCGTGCCGCCGTGACGCACGGGGCTGTGCTCCTAGCCCCGCCCGGGGGGGGGGAGAATTGGCCCCGGAAGTGGGCGTGAAGGCTGCCGTGGGTCACGGCCTGTCCCACGGCAGCCTTTACAATTCTCCGCATTTGTGGAGAATCTCGCCCCCCATTTCTGGAGAACATGGTGGGAAGCAGGTGGTCCGATCACACCATTTTATAGAAAGATAGAAAAGTTTTTCCATGCCATATTATCTCTTACAACTTTATAGACAGACATTTCATCAAATTAAATGAATTATAATTATTTTAACCCTATCACAGTTAGAAAGGGGGTAGAGCCTAAAAAGATTATGATTTCTTTAAGAGACCAGGAGAAAACTCTTGCGCTCTCTCTGAATTCATCTTTAACCTAACCTTTGAAACCTATTCCTGCTTTGCTTTGCAAACAGCTATTTCCTTTCGTTTCATTTTTGTATTGAGCATTTTGTTATGAAGAGATTACCTCAAACCGAATTGTATCTTGAATTCAATTCAACTGTCTGTATTATCGTAGGACAAACAACTTTTTAGATTCTGTATTCATATAAAATTTGACTCGATCAATAGACTTTGAAACTGACATAAATAAAGAGATACTTGACTTCATCCAAAAAGCTCAGTCTCGAGTTCTATAAGATTGATGCGGCGACACATAAATATATCAACAAAATACAGATCCATCAAGGAGGCATAGAAATGGCCAGGAAAAGCAGCAAGGTTGAGGTCTGGGAGAAATGTAAAATTCAGCAGAGAAGGACAAGGGGTTTAATTCAGAAGGGGAAAATAGAATATGAGGGTAAGCTTGTGGGAGTGCGATACTGGATTTGCATGATCAGCCATGATCATATTGAATGGTTTGATGGGCCAAATGGCCTACTCCTGCATCTATTTTCCACGTTTCTATTTTTTCTATTGTTGTTTCTGAGGTCACTGACTAACCTTGTGGACCCTCTTGTCAATGGCAGGAGAATCCTGTGGTTGAGTCTCTGCAGACACCTTTTGAGTGTGGGTTCTTTAGTATGAGTGCAGATGCGTGAAATTACCCTCAAATTACCCCCCATGTTTTCCCCACAGAATAAATTGGAGCCGTCCAACTGATAACTGATGAATATTATCTTTCTGTGCAAAATAATTAGTGCAGGAAAAGAATTTCTGTTCGCAATCAACAGCTTCGCACTTCTTGCTCTCTGCATTATTCTTACTTGACATATTTCCTCAGTTAATTGGGAAATGCAATTAAATAAAGACGGTTCTTAGTAATGGTGTTTTATTTTCATCAGCAGCTTGTCAGCACAGGCACAGAGAAGGCTAAATGATTGAGCTGCACTCCAAGCTCCATGACAGTTTCAGGCCCTGCACTAGTAGCTTTGAGGTAGAAGCTGAAAGCAGAGAACTGCAGCAACTCAGACACAGATAAGGTGTCTGGTGCAGATAAGGATCTTCAGAGATGGAAGTCAGTGGAAAGCATCTTAACACTGTCCCAATGAGAGAACATGACTGGAACTTCTAGGAACATACGGACATTGGAATTTGAGAAATTGGAACAGGAGTAGGCCATTCAGCCCTTCGAGCCTGCTCTGCCAGTCAATGAGATCAAGGTTGGTCTTCCAGTTTTGCACCATTTCCTTGCACCTTCTTCACATCTCTTGATGGTTTTAATGTGTAGAATTCTATCGATCTCAGTGACTGAGCCTCTACAGCCCTCTGGGGCAGAGAATTCCAAAGGTTCAAAGAATCCCAGAGGGTGGTGAAAAAAAATTCTTCCTCTGCTCAGTTCTGAAGGAAATGTCCCGTATTCTAAGACGGTGCCTCCTGCATCCAGGGGAAACATCAAACCTGTACCTGTTCTGTTGAACGCTGAGGATATTGTGGAATGTTCCAAACCTCTGTTAATAATCCCAGGACAAACTTAAGATAAGATCAAATAAGAGTGTTGACTTATTTTTAGCACACAAAACACAAAAAGGGTTTTTCGCACGGTTTATCCTTTTTTCCACTTATACAATAAAAGAGGAATAACGGAGAGAAAAAGGGCTACAGGGCAAGACCACAATTAAAGAAAAAGTCATGAGTCCAGAATCAAAAGTCTGTGATGGTGGATTCCTTCAAATGTTACTGAGATAACTGTTGCAGTGTGATCCATTTTTCCAGAAGCATGGACTTCCAGGATGGGAGAAGGCATGCAGAGATGAATTAGTCTTGAGGGCATGGATCCAGGAGTTCCAATGTACCAGTGGTACACAGTGTAGATGAGAGCAAGGCAATTTGCCTGGACTGAGCTATATCAACTGCTCCCTGCTTGATGGTAAAATGGTAGAATCCAGGTGTCCAGTCCAAATGGCAATATTAAAGGCTCTGGCAAGCTTGGGGTGGATCATGTGTCATACCTCCCACCTCCTATCCTGGGTGTTGAACAAACGGTGTGTTTGCCCAGGCCTGGAATCTTAAGGTGCTTAATTGAAGAATCAAGGTCCTTTTTACCCCTGCAGACACATTATCCTTTCCATTGGCTGGAATTCTGCCTTAGAAATGGAAAAGGGTGTTGATATATCTCTTTGGAATTTGATTATTGGCAGTCACAAATGGCATTTGAATCTCTTTAAAGATAACGAGGTCCCTGCTCGTTCGATGAAGGTTAGATATTCTTCTGGTACGCGACATGGCTAGTCAGGGTAAAGCCATTTTAAAAATAAAATCATAATGTTGTGGAGTAGCAAAGTTGACATAGATACATATTTTCATTCCTGTCTGACTGGAGCAGTAAGCAGACCAAAACTGCACACAATACTCCAGGAGCGGTCTCACCAATGCTCTGCATAATTGCAGCAGACATCTTCACTCCAATATTCACATATTGCAAATAAAGACCAACATATACCATTTGCCTTCTTAATTGTTTGTTGTATCTGCATGTTAGCTTTCAGTGACTCATGAACAAAGACACCCAAGGCCTTTAAAGTTCAACACTCGTTGACCTCGAACCATTTAGGACATACTCTGTATTTCTGTCAAAGTGGATAACGACACATTTCTCCACAATGTATTCCATCTGTCAAATTTTTGCCCACTCACTTTATGGCCCAATTGCATTGAAACGAATGCTCTAAATTTATTTGAGCATCCTGATATTTAATGAATTAACTTGGATTTTCATATTTAAAATGCCAAGTATACAAAGTTCTCTTCAGCCATCGTGAAAGTGAAAGTTGCCACAGAACCCGAGGACCATAGGCTTCTCTCCCCCTTTGAGGGATAGCAGACTGGCGGTGATTTAACCCAAGGGGCACCTCACCTCAGGTGAGGGGCTAGATTGAGAAGGTTGAGCCTTCATCTATAACCTCAGCCAGTATGGGAACTGAATCCGCACTGTTGCTATCCAGCCTACTGAGCTAACCAATCCTCTTTTCCCATCACCCCTCTGCTCACCGATTGCCATTGGCCGCCGGTCAAGAAACACTCAATTTTCAATTTCTCATAATTTTTTTCCTCATCTCTCCATGGCCTCGACCCTCCTTATCTCTGCTCGACAACCCTCAGAGATATCATGTAATCCTGGCTTCTGGACTGTCCCCAGTGTAAATCATTGGTGGTCATGCCTTGAGTTGCCCGGAGTCTAAGTGTCGAGATTCCCTTCCTACACCTCTCTCTGTTCCGAGAAGATGCTCCTTCATTAAACTTTAGGCCATCTGCCTTCTGTCAAATTTTGCTTCCTAACGTTTTTCTAAATTACCATGGAGCATTTTATTTCATTCGAGGCAAAGTATAAATATAAATTTTTGCTGTGATCTCTACAAAGTGAACCTGCGTTTACACGTATCCCTTAACATCGAAGAATGTCTCTCTAAGCTCCCGACAGGTTTAAGAATGAGGAATAAAAGCCAAAGAAGGTGATTTAAGGAAAGATAAGCATAAACCTGACTTTCCCAAGTGAGGAAGTTTCAAAAGAGCAGATGGAGTTGGATAGGTAAAAGGAGGGAATTATTTTTCCATTCGAACAGCATAACCAGATTTAGCACTTTGAGCCATTTAATGGCTGCAGATAAATTAAAATCTCACCAGCAATCCTTGAGTACACCTGTAGTGCGCAGTGAGGAAGATGAATGATGAGATTATTTTCTGAAATGTACAATCTATTATAAAACAAGATAATTGGCAATTTATGTGACTGAATTTTGCCTCACACATTCCTTAGTATACTGAGCGTGTAGGTTTACACTAGCATCAATATTGTCTAAGTACAGTACAGCAGCGAACTACCTCATCTGCCACCTGACATGCAGACAATGCTCGCCTGTTAATTGAAATCCCACTCCCCTGCAGTTTTCTGTCGATGTTGGCAGCGATCTAGGTGATTATTCTTGGAATCACAACTTTTACCTTGGAGTGTACCAATGCAGAGCATAGAAATATCAGCATAGGATGAGATCACTTTGCATAGCTGACCTGTGCCGAGGCTGTGGCGTAGTGGAATTGTCACTGGGCTAGTATTCCAGAGACTTGGGGTAATGCTCCAGGGCACAGGTTCGAATTGCACCATGGCAGATGGTGAAATTTGAAAAAAAGTCTGAAGGTGACCATAAAACGATTGTCGTTAGAAAATATTTGGCTCACCAATGACCTTCACCTGGCCTATATGTGACTCCAGATCCACAGAAATGTGGTTGACTCTGAAATCTCCTCAAGAGCAATTAGGGGTGAGCAATAAATGCTGGCGAAAGAAATTTTAAAAATTAGCACCATTTAGCAGCTGATCGTGCACAGTTTCAGTTCCCTGTTTTCTTTCACATTTCTCTTCAGCCGTTCCATTCGGAATATTATGACTGACTTAGAGTCAGAACTTGGCACATTCCGAGAACTCTGAATTAATCTTTTTTTGTGGTCTCCCCAATTATATTACGTTCCCTGTGCTTCTCCAAACACAATGGTCTCATATCTTTGAAATACATTTATATTAATTTTCCCATTTTAAGTAGTTCTACCAATACGGCCTTCATTTTTCTGTTCAAAGGTGGTGGTGGGAGGAGAAATTGTCTTGGAACGCAACCATCTCGACAGCAACTTGTGTTTATCTGCCACCTTGAATACATTGTAAATGTCCCAAGGTGCCTCAAAAAAGTCATAATCAAACTAATTTCTTCTCTTAAAAGACTTTCAAAGCCCATCCATGAAAGAAAACAAGACTGATGAACCTTCTCCCAAACCATTCATCTCCATCTATCGCCATTTTCTTTACTTCTTCCCTCCTTCTTGCATTCATCAAGATTCAGGTTAAATGTCCTTCTTCCCCTTCTGTTGCTGTCTGCTCTTTTCTTTTGTTCCTTATTCATGTGTTGAGACACTTTCTACCGAGACATTTCATGACTTTCTATTCTCCCATTTTTGTCTCATTTTACCCATCAACTAATTGCTCGAATGCTCCCGCTGCGTTTGACTTTGGAAATTTCTTCAGGAGTCTGGAGGGTCTTGAAACTTTAATGTGCATCGCATTGATTAAACAGTTTCCACTCTCAAAATGTTTTCACTTCATAACAACAGTGTAATTTGCATCCTCTTGCTGAAAGATTCATTTCCTGAACTACAAATCTTCACGCCTCAAGAATAACCTTCAAAAGTGAACTCGGTGTCGCTGTCAATGTGTGAAAGCAGGCTTCATTTCACATGTATTGCCGAACAATGTTTTTAAAACTTTCAACCGACAGATCATTAAGAACATTTAATAGGTTAAGATGAAACTCACAAATAAAATGCCACAAAGATACCTGCATTTGTTGAAAACAAAAGTGAAAACACTTTTTAACACCAAAAATGTGCTTTTCTCCTTTTCCATGCACACCATAATGACAGCGCATATTGCAATAATGTGAGACAAGGAAAAGGCTTGTGAGTGGAATGTATTAATGTGAGTGAATGACATCTGGGGCGAGATTCTCCCCTACCTGGTGGGGCGGGCGGTCCCGGAGCCGAGGGCTGACGTGAACCACTCCGGCGTCAGACTAACCGGAAGGTGCAGAACCCTCCACACCTTCAGGCGCTAGGCCGGCGCCGCCGGGGTTGGCGCCGCACCAACTGGTGTGGAAGGGGCTTGGCGCCACATCAATCGGTGCTGCAGGGCCTCCGCCGGCCGGCGCGAGTTGCTGCATGCGCGGGAGCGCCGGCGTGTGCTGCCGTCATCCCAGCGCATGCGCAGGGGGGTTCGTCTCCGCTCTGGCCATGGCAGAGGTCCACAGCAGCTGGTGCGGAGGGAAAGAGTGACTCCATGGCACAGGCCCGCCCACGAATCGGTGGGCCCCGATCGCGGGCCAGGCCACCGTGGGGGCACCCCCCAGGGCCAGATTCGCCCTCGCCCCCCCCCCCCTCCCGCCCCGAGGACCCTGTAAGCCACCCGCAGAGCCAGGTCCCGCCGGTAAGTACCAGGTCTAATTTACGCCGGCCTAAAACGGGCGGCCGCGCGGCCCAACGTGGGCCGGAGAATTGCAGGGGGGGGGCCGCTGCCAGCAGCCGCCGACTGGCGCGGTGCGATTCCCGCCCCCTCCAAAACCCCAGCGATATAGAATTCGGCAGCTGGTGGGGGTGGGATTCACTCCGCCCCCTGCCGATTCTCCGGCCCAGCGGGGGGTCGGAGAATCCTGCCCCAATGCTCAAGGTTCTGGTTGACAACTCGTGTGGGTTGTAAAATCCACTGTGCGCCATCAGAAACTAGCCCAGTAATTAGCTCCTATTCGACTCCTTTGTCTACTCTTAGTGAAGAAGTTAACATGAATCATATGAACCACATGAAGTTAGTGTGCAGTAACAGCGGATAAATAGTAAATCAAATGGAATGTTGTAGTTTATTGCAAGAGAATGGAAATGAATTGGATTTTGTTTATTGTCTCATGTACAATGAAAAGTATTTTTCTGCGAGCAGCTCAACTGATCATTAAGTGTGTGAAAAGAAAAGGAAATAAAAGTAACTACATAATCGGCAACACATGTTACACAATGTAACTACATAACACCGGCATCGGGTGACGTGTACAGGGGAGTAGTGTTAATGAGATCAGTCCATAAGAGGGTAGTTTTGGTGTCTGGTAACAGCAGGGAAGGAGCTGTTTTTGAGTCTGTTCGTGCGTGTTCTCAGACTTTTGTATCTCCTGTAAGAGTCCTCACTTTTTATTCCCTTATTTCCCCTTTCATTTTTTGCCTTACATTTTGATCCATGGATGATTAATGGACATGTGTCTTTAAGACAGCCTCTTTCTTTAAGACAAGCAGATGAATTCAGCAGCTGGCAAGCCAGACCTCGCAGTATCCTGAAAGTTTCAATAAAATCCCCCACTCATCCTTCTAAACTCCAACGAGTACAGATCCAGAGTCCTCAACCGTTCCTCATAAGACAAGATCTTCATTCCAGGGAGTATTCTTGTGAACCTCCACTGGACCCTTTCCAAGGCCAGCACGTCCTTCCTTAGATACGGGGCCCAAAACTGCTCACAATACCCCAAATGGGGTCTGACCAGAGCCTTATACAACCTCAGAAGTACATCCCTGGTCTTGTATTCTAGCCCTCTTGACATGAATGCTAACATTGCATTTGCCTTCTTAACTGCCGACTGAACCTGCAAATTAACCTGATGAGAATCGTGAACAAGGACTCCCAAGTCCCTTTGTGTTTCTGATTTCCTAAGCATTTCCTAATTTAGAAAATAGTCTATGTCTAAATTCCTCTTTCTAAAGCACATGAGCTCACACTTTCCCACGTTGTATTTCATTTGCTAATTCATTGCGCACTCTCCTTGCTTGTTCAAATCCTTCTGCAGCCCCCTTGCTTCCTCAATAGTACCTGTCCCTCTGCAGATCTTTGTATAATCTGCAAACCTAGCAACAGTGCCTTCAGTTCCGTCTTCCAGATCATTAATGTATATTGTGAAAAGTTGTGGTCCCAGCACAGACAACTGAGGCACACCACTAGTCACCGGCTGCCATCCTGAAAAAGACCCCTTTATCCCCACTCTCTGTCTTCTGCCAGTCTATCCATGCCAGGATCTTACCCTTAACACCACGGGCTCTTAACTTATCAAAGGCCTTCTGGAAACCTAAATAAATCACGTCCACTGGTTCTCATTTGTCTCACTTCCTTGTTACCTCCTCAAAGAACTCTAACAGATTTGTCAGACATGACCTCCCTTTGACAAAAGCGTGCTGACTCAGTCCTATTTTATCATGCACTTCCAAGTACTTCACAATCTCATCTTTAATAACAGACTCTAAAATCTTACCAATGACCAAAGTCAGGCTAACCGGCCTATAATTTCCCGTCTTCTGCCTCTCTCCCTTCTTAGACAGGGGTGTTACATTAGCCTCTTTCCAGTACTCTGGGACCCTTCCTGCCTCCAGTGATTCCTGAAAGATCACCACCAATGCCTCCACAATTTCCTCAGCTATCTCTTTTAGGACCCTGGGTGTAGACCATCCAGTCCAGGTGACTTATCCACATTCAGACCTTTCAGTTTCCCTCGAACATTCTCCTTCGTAATGGTCACTGCACTCACCTCTGCCCCCTGGTTCTCCTGGAGCTCTGGCATCCCACTGGTGTCTTCCACCGTGAAGAATGATGCAAAGTAACTATTCAGTTCATCTGCCATTTCTTTGTTTCCTATTATTACTTCTTCAGCCACATTTTCCAGTGGGGAGAAGGCGGGATCAGGGTACTCACCTTGATGATCAGCCATGATCATTATGATCATTATGATCAATGAATGGTGGAGCAGGCTAGAAGGGCTGAAGGGTTGAATGACCTCCTCCTGCTTCTATTTTCGATGTTATTCACCTTGATTCTTTTTACAGTCTACAAAAAGTACAATTTATTTTTTATTTAATCTCCTAACACACAGAGAAATAAGTGTGAACATTAATATCTAAGAAAATAACCTTAATTTATAAACTGTGAGCTAATTTGTTGCAGTAGGTTTGTCACTGTGACAATATTTATAATTTTCCTTCAAAATTTCTGAGAATTATAATTAGAGAGCTCTTCACTATCTTGCAAAGTCTGGAGCGCTGTGATATTGTTAATTCATAAGACTATGTCCACACAGGGGCAGCGCAATACATATTCAGGTTCAAGGTGGCCAAACTGCTCCACAAGTCAAAATCTTTACAACATCATATGTTACAGAAGAAAGTTCTGTAACCAACTGGAAAAATAATTTATTTTCTTCTATTCAACACTTTTTGAGGCGTTAATTCTCTTGGTTACAGAAATTAATCTGAACCTTAAACCTTCACAGCTCCAGGGTCCCAGGTTCCATTCCCGGCTTGGCTCACTGTCTGTGCGGAGTCTACACGTTCTCCCCGTGTCTGCGTGGGTTTCCTCCAGGCGCTTCGGTTTCCTCCCACAGTCCAAAGATGGGCAGGTTAGGTGGATTGGTCATGTTAAATTGCCCTTAGTGTCCAACAAAAGGTTAGGTGGGGATACTGAGTTACGGGGATAGGTTGGAAGTCTGGGCTTAAGTGGGGTGCTCTTTCCAAGGGCCGGTGGGTCAATGGCCACCTTCTGCACTGTAAATTCTATGATTCTAACTGGTCATGATGGTGTGAGAGACAGACTTGATAAATCAACTGCACCTTTCGTGCCCATCAGCTTCGCATTTTTTCTATTCATTTACAGGATGTGGGCATCACTATCCCTAATTGCCCTTCAGAAGGTGGTGGTGAGCTGCCTTCTTGAACAGCTGCAGTCCTTGAGGTGTAGGTACTGCACAGTGCTGTTAGAGAGGAAGTTCCAGGATTTTGTCCCAGCGACAGCGAAGGAACGGCGATATATTTCCAAGTCAGGGTTGTGAGTGACTTGGAGGGGAGCCTCCAGGTGGTGGGGTTCCCAGGTATCTGCTACTCTTGTCCTTCTAGATGGTAGTGGTCGTGGGTTTGGAAGGTGCTGTCTCAGGAACCTTGGTGAGTTACTGCAGTGCACTGGTCATCAGTGGTGGAGAGTTTGAAAGTTTGTGGCAGGAGGAGCAATCAAGCGGGCTGCTTTGTCCTGGATGGTGTCACGCTTCTTGAATGTTGCACATAAGAAGTCTTACAACACCTGGTTAAAGTCCAACAGGTTTATTTGGAATCACTAGCTTTCATAGCGCAGCTCTTGAATGTTGTTGGAGCTGGACTCATCCAGGCAAGTGGGGAGTATTCCATTCCACTCCTGACAAGTGCCTTGTAGATGGTGGACAGGCTTTGGGGCTCAGGAACATAGAACATAGAACATAGAACGATACAGCGCAGTACAGGCCCTTCGGCCCCCGATGTTGCACCGACATGGGAAGTCAAAAACTAAAGGCCATCTAACCTACACTATGCCATTATCATCCATATGCTTATCCAATAAACTTTTAAATGCCCTCAATGTTGGCGAGGTCACTACTGTTGCAGGTAGGGCATTCCACGGCCTCACCACTCTTTGCGTAAAAAACCCACCTCTGACCTCTGTCCTATATCTATTACCCCTCAATTTAAGGCTATGTCCCCTCGTGCTATCCACCTCCATCCGCGGGAGAAGGCTCTCACTGTCCACCCTATCTAACCCTCTGATCATTTTGTATGCCTCTATTAAGTCACCTCTTAACCTTCTTCTCTCTAACGAGAACAACCTCAAGTCCATCAGCCTTTCCTCATAAGATTTTCCATACCAGGCAACATCCTGGTAAATCTCCTCTGCACCCGTTCCAAAGCTTCCACGTCCTTCCTATAATGAGGCGACCAGAACTGTACGCAATACTCCAAATGCGGCCGTACCAGAGTTTTGTACAGCTGCAACATGACCTCATGGCTCCGGAACTCAATCCCTCTACCAATAAAGGCCAACACACCATAGGCCTTCTTCACAACCCTATCAACCTGGGTGGCAACTTTCAGGGATCTATGTACATGGACACCGAGATCCCTCTGCTCATCCACACTGCCAAGAATTTTACCATTAGCCAAATATTCCGCATTCCTGTTTTTCTTTCCAAAGTGAATCACCTCACACTTCTCTACATTAAACTCCATTTGCCACATCTCAGCCCAGCTCTGCAGCTTATCTATGTCCCTCTGTAACCTGCAACATCCTTCCACGCTGTCTACAACTCCACCGACTTTAGTGTCGTCTGCAAATTTACTCACCCAACCTTCTGTGCCCTCCTCTAGGTCATTTATAAAAATGACAAACAGCAACGGCCCCAGAACAGATCCTTGTGGTACGCCACTCGTAACTGAACTCCATTCTGAACATTTGCCATCAACCACCACCCTCTGTCTTCTTTCAACTAGCCAATTTCTGATCCACATCTCTAAATCACCCTCAATCCCCAGCCTCCGTATTTTCTGCAATAGCCGACCGTGGGGAACCTTATCAAACACTTTACTGAAATCCATATACACCACATCAACTGCTCTACCCTCGTCTACCTGTTCAGTCACCTTCTCAAAGAACTCGATAAGGTTTGTGAGGTATGACCTACCCTTCACAAAACCATGCTGACTATCCCTAATCATATTATTCCTATCTAGATGATTATAAATCGTATCTTTTATAATCCTCTCCAAGACTTTACCCACAACAGACGTGAGGCTCACCGGCCTATAGTTACCGGGGTTATCTCTACTCCCCTTCTTGAACAAAGGGACCACATTTTCTACCCTCCAATCCTCTGGCACTATTCCTGTAGCTAATGATGACATAAAAATCAAAGCCAAAGGCTCAGCAATCTCTTCCCTGGCTTCCCAGAGAATCCTAGGATAAATCCCATCAGGCCCCGGGGACTTATCTATTTTCACCATGTCCAGAATTGCCAACACTTCTTCCCTACGCACCTCAATGCCATCTATTCTAATAGCCTGGGTCTCAGCATTCTCCTCCACAACATTATCTTTTTCCTGAGTGAATACTGACGAAAAGTATTCATTTAGTATCTCGCTTATCTCCACAGCCTCCACACACAACTTCCCACCACTGTCCTTGACTGGCCCTACTCTTACCCTAGTCATTCTTTTGACTATTAGCCGTAGGATTCCTAGCTGGTTATTGTGGATTGTCCAGTTCAGTTTCTGATCAATGGTTACCACCAGGATGTTGATTGTGGAGGTTTAGCAATGGTAATGTCATTGAATGTCAAGGGTGATGGTTAGATATTCTCTTGTAGGAGATGGTCATTACCTGGCACTTGTGTGGCGCGAATGTAACTTGCCACTTGTTAGCCCAAGCTTGGATATTGTCCAGGTCTAGCTGCATTTGAACATGGACTACTTCATTATCTGAGGAGTGGCAAATGGTGCCGAACATTGTGCAGTCATCCGTAAACATCCCCACTTCTGACCTTATGATGGAAGGCAGGTAATTGATGAAGCAGCTGAAGATGGTTGGGCCCTGATGAACTCCGACCTGGAGCACAGATGATTGACCACCATCCACCACAACCATCCTCCTTTGTGCCAGGTAGGACTCCAATCAGTGGAAATTTTTCCTCCTGGTTCCCAATTACTCCAGTTTAGCGAGGATTCCTTGATGCCATACTCAGTCAAATGCTGCCTTGATGTCAAGGGCAGTCACTCTCATCTCACCTCTGGTATTCAGCTCTTTTGTCCATGTTTGAACCAAGACTGTAATGAGGTCAAGAGCTGAATGGCCCTGGCGGAACCCAAATTGGGCGTCCGACAGCAGGTTATTGCTGACTAAGTGCTGCTTGATAGCACTGTTGATTACCCCTTCCATCACTTTGCTGATGATGGAGAGTAGACTGATAGGACGGGAATCAGCTGGGTTGGATTTGTCCTGTTTCCTGTGTACAGGACACACTTGGGCAATTTTCCACATTGCCGGGTAGATGCCAGTGTTTTAGCTGTACGGGAACAGCTTGGCTAGGGGTACGTCATTTTCTGGAGCACAAGTCTTCAGTGCTTTTGCTGGAATATTATTATTTGTATACTTATCTCCTGGTTTGTCAATCTATTTCACAACATTTATCGTGAGCGTAGACCACACCGCATTCACATTCAGATTGCCTCTTTTTTCTTAATCAGTAGTTACAAGCTCAAAATATGAATAAATTGACAATACATCACCCATTTGTGCAACTTCACTGCTTCTTCAAATGCTCATAAGGAACAAATAATATATCCCACTTGAAGCACAAATAAGCAAACTGCACATTACATCCTTTTTAAAAATGTGTTTATGGGTCACATGCGTCACTGGCAGACCCAGCATTTACTGCCCATCTTGGTAAGAGTCAACACATTGCTGTGGGCTTGGAGTCACATGTAGTCACAGGTAGGCCAGACCAGGTAAGGATGGCAGATTACCTTCCCTAAAGATTGATCACAAACTGTATGGACTAACCACATTAATAAAGTGGCTATGAGGGCAAGTCAAAGGCTAGGAATCCTGTGGATAAAGGGCATTAATGAACCAGATGGGTTTTTACAACAATCGATTCAAACTCAATTCTGCCTCACCCCACCATCGGGATTCTCCATCACGCCGGTCGGTCAATGGGGCTTCCCATTGTGGGACTGTCCCACCCCGTCGGGAATCCCCCGGGCTGCCGGAAAAATGGAGCATCCCGCCAGCGGAGAATCTCACCGATGATTTTTACATGACACCGACACCCATCCTTGCTCCCAGTAATGGTTAAAAATCTCGCTGCTGCTTGTCTGGGTGAGAATTCTTCAATGTGATTGGTTGAGGAGCGTTGCTGTTTCTGGCCCTGCTCACACGCTCAACGCAGACCTCCTGTAGAGGGCACTATACTGGATCCAATATGGAATGATAGCAAGTTGTCAATCAGAAGGACAAAAAAATCTCAGTAAAATCTAAAGAGATGTCTTCTTGTTTCTCGGTTTCCTAAAAGTCAACTTCAATTGATACATAAATGGTACCTATTGATATCATTCTTGGAAAAGAAAACGTTATATTTAGCTCATCTCTGGGGACCGGTGGCAGAATGGTATAATCGCTGATTCGTAATCCAGAGACCCAGAGTCATGTTCTGACTCTATTTGGGCCTTTGGTCATTTTTGTGCTCCATTAGGGTGCTGGCTGTCTGACACTGCGTGCTCTCTTCTGCAAGACAGCTGCAGGCCCCATCATGGCTGCCGATTGCCTTTTCTGTTTACCTTCTGCAGGCAGCTCCCAGCTCCCGGACTCGTACAGTGCCACAAATTGCACATTGAGCTCACCTCTACTCCAATTAGAGCATTTATGTTTTAAAATGATGTGATCCAAGAGGTGCAGATGTAGTGCAAGGGCGGGGCCCGGAAATCATCTAGACACCAGGGGCTGGATTCTTTGATCACCGATGCCAAAATGTCATTCGGCGACCGGCTGGAGAATCCAGGTTTCGGATGAAATCGAGGTGGTGTCGCTTTCGCGATGCTCCGCTCGCTCACCATGTATCGACGGCCTCAGGACATTGCCTGAGGCCCGCCCCCGCAATTCTCCGCCCACGACCGGCTGAGTTCCCGATGGCATGGGTCTCTCATGGTCTCACATGTCGGGAACTCAGTACGGCAGCTGCGGTCTCAGTCCAGTGCCGCCACAGTCGGGGGAGGGCCAATCCACGGGCAGTGTGGCACATTATTCGGGCATGGGGGAACTGTGGGGAGGTGGTCCAGGGCGCACGTGTCGGCCAAAGAGGGGGGGGTCCGAGAGCGGCCGACGCCATGTTGCATGGCACAGCTGCTGCAGGCCCCCACCCTGAGCAGGCGCAACCACAGACTCAGCAATTCTCCGGGGTGTATCGGTAGCTAGAGCCGGGTGCCCCACGCTGCCGTCCTGCACGCCACCAGCAAAATGGGGAACCATTGGCCATTTGCACCAGTTTTTCTGGCGTAAATTGCCACTGTTCCCACGCTGGCACGCGGACATAGAATCCAACCACAGGTTCCTGGTCCCAATCTGAGAATAAAGCTGCAGTGTCTAAATCAGGAAGTGTTGGTCTGGAAACATAACTCAGATCTAATTCACTTTGAAACCAATACTGTAAAGCATAATAGAGTGGAATGAAAGATGAGATTATGCGAGAAAAATTAAATAGAAAGAAAAAATATTCTAAAATTATTATTTGTTTTATTTTCTAATGTCAATTAAATTTGGAAAAAATGAGACTCCACACTTGTAAAGTTACATTTTCACTGCCCGGGTGTTTGTTGGCAGTGAGCGAAACTTAGCCCATCATCTATGTGATGCCAAAAAAGGAAACATCCAGCTTAACCCAAATTTCTAGCACTGGCCTTGTCGGTTCCTGTCGGTTATAGCATTTCAAATGCAGATCTAAATGTTTCATTAAATGCGCTGAGGGTTTCTTCCTGTATCGTCCTTTCAGGTAATGAGTTCCAGATCACCAAAATGGGTATAAAGAAAAGAATCCCCAACTCCCCAGTACTTACATTTACATTGTCTGGTTGTTGAACTCTCTGCTAGGGTCATCTAATCCTCGATAAATGCAGAGGGCACAGCGTCATTTGGTAAAGCCATTTAATTTTGGTGCAACACATTTTTTACTCTTTGACAAATGAAAAAAGCCCAGCCGATCAGTTAAATAACAAAACCAGGAAATACTAGAAAACACCCCAACATGTCCTACAGCTTCTGTAGAGAGAGATTGATTTTTCCAGATCAAAGACCTTTATCAGAGTTGGAAGATGTTGAAGGTTTTGGGTTGGAAAATGTTGAAGGTTTTGGGTTGGAAGATGTTGAGGGTTTAAGGTTTTTTTAAGTAAATGAAGAACCTGAGGAAGAAAGGAGCAGGTGGAGGTGGATTGAGGAAAGATCAATGGGGGAGGTCTCTGATCGGGTGGAGGGCCAGAGTGCTCAATAAGATAATTATTTTTGTTCTTTCATGGGATAATGGCAGCACTGGAAAGACCAGCATTTATTTTCCACCCCTAATTGCCTTGAGAAGATGGTGGTGAGCCATATTCTTGAACTGCTATGGTCCATGTTTATCTGAAGCAATTGAGTGGCTTACTCGGCCATTTTAGGGGGCAGTTAAGAGTCAACCACGTAACTGTGGGTCTGGGGTCAGATGTTAGACCAGGCCAGGTAAGGATTGCATATTTCCCTTCAGGTCATTCGTCAACCAGATGGTTTTTTTTTACAATAATTTAAGTTACCATCATGGCCCAATTACTGGGACTAGCTTTCAATTCCAGATTTATTAATCAACTTCAAATTCCACCAGATACTGTGCTGAGATTTGAACCTACCTCCTCAGAGCATAAACCTGGGTCTCGCGATTACTCGACATTCCCACTGTGTCACCATATCCTCCCAAAATAGGAGGGTATTTGAGCTGCAATAGAACCATACATAAACAATCTACAGATAAATTTGTTTAATTACTAATTGTGTGTTGTGTTCAAAGGAGTCGCAGATGAGCATGACAAGTGAAAGGAAGAGAAAGACTTGAACTGAAATAGCAACTTTAGTGAACAAAGTGACCATAGGATGTCAGGAAGCACTTTACAACCACTGACGTACTTTTGAAGCTTGGTCAGTGTTGTAATTGTTGTATCTGTAAAACCTCAGATACCTTCAATCAGTTTACTTACTCAAAGGTTTTAACTCGGGTGTCTTTATTAATGAGGAGAAGAAACCACAAGCACAAGTTCAAATTTAACAATATTTATTTAATACAATTAACCCATAAATTACCCACAAAATATACTAGGACGTATCCAAGATCAGCGTGTGCTACCCACAAAGATGGCTTGGTAGGGTTATGGCTTTGATCACTGCATTCCTCTGGTCTATCTTCACAAAGATGGTCTCGCTAGCAGTCTCTTCCTTCTTTCCTTCTCTGGTCTGGTTGGTCTGGGCTTCTCTTCTCTTGTCTGGTCAAGGTCACCTCCCATGTCGAGTCCTTTTTCTCCTGATGTGGCTTGGGTGCCTGTTTTTATCACCTTCCTTCACGCCCTTTTGCCATTTCCTCCAGCTTTCTGCCAATGATGCATCAGGAGGGGGTCTCAGCACACAATGGTCCAGTTGATGACGTTGACAGAACACCTGAACCCGCCCAGGTGTCCCATCTCTGGTGGTGTGGGCTGCATATAATCTGTTCCCATATAAGGTAACAGCAGAAACTCTGGGTGACAGAAAGTCTGGCCCGATTTGGGCTACTGACAATAGAGGAGTGCATATCAATAGAGTGTGCTGATCCCTTGATGGGTGATTGACGGGGCAGGTCCAGCGATGTTCTGCAGTTTGACTGTTGGATGTGTTTTCAAACTTGGGTAGTTCAAATTCCCATGGGGCTGTGTGCTGGAGTGACTGGCTTGTTTTGAAGTGCCCAAACCTAAAATGGCCAATTTTAGTCAGGCCTAAAAGCTAGGCCCTCGTAGGCCACCACAGTGTCTAGGAAATATGGCTGCCAATATTTGCACCGTGAGCTCCCACAAACAAAAATGTGATAATGAGAAGATAATTTGTTTTTTGAGATGTTGGCTGAGGTGTAAATATTATCCAGGGCACAGGGTTAATTCCCTGTGTCTTCTCCGAAATAGCAACATCGAAGGATAAATTTTCCAGTCCCGTCCGTCATGTGACTCTTCGAGGGTGGGACGGACAATTTGATGAACCATTTAACAGTCCATTGACCTCAGGTAAGAATATCTAGTCTCGGGGCGGGCGCAACTGGAGAATCACATTTGGGATTTTCCAATGTCCACAAAGGCCTTGGTTTGGTGTCTCATCCTCCGTGGGAGTGCTGATAAGCAGTGTTGCATTCCCTCAGCGCTGCAAGGGAATGTCAGTCTTGATTTTTTTGCCATCAAGTCCCACGATGGAACTTGGACTCAGAACCTTCTAGCTCATGGGTGAGAGAGCTACCAACTGAGCCAGAGCTGACCCTGTAAGTTAGGGTTACAATGCTGTTGCAGCAATTATCTGACTCGTACTCCCTTGGAGTACAGCTTCCTGCTGGAAGAGGAGGATTTGTGCTTTCATTAGCTTCAGACTGTCAGTATTATTCAATAATAATAATGTGAACGGCAATCTTAAATCCTGGGGTAGGGCCACAGAGAATTTCACTTGGATAATATTGTTCCAATTTTTACTTAGACTTATTTATCATTCCTAAATACCTGTATTTCACAGAATTCTGTAGCAGGCACAATAAAACAAAATAGTCAGAATCATTGAATTGTACATGAGCTGACAACCAAAATAATAGTTGTTCTAAAAGTACCATGACTGCGGAATTCATTGTCACACAACTATGTGAGTGACAGAATCATTGACTTTAGATGGAGGTTGCGGAGTAGCAGTATTGTCACTGGACTAGTAATCCAGAGACCCAGAGTAACCACAGAACTGTAGGATCCCAGCAGAGCAGAAGGAGGCCAATTGGCTCATCGAGTCCACCCCAACTCTCTGAAAGAGCACACTATCCAGGCCCCGCAAAAAACAGATAATACTGGACAATCTCAACGGCTCTGACAGCATCTGTGGAGAGAATAGAGAGCCCTATCCATGCCCGCTCCCCCGCCCTATCCCTGCAACCCTACCTGCACATCCCCGCTCACAAAGGGGCAATTTTATCATGGCCAATCCATCTAACCTGCACATGTTTAAACTGTGGGAGGGAACCCACACAGACACGGTGAGAAAGTACAAACTCTACACCAGAAAATCATAGCATCACAAATTTAGAGCAGAAGGAGGCCATTTGGCCCATCGAGTCTGCTGCGACCCTTGGAAAGAGCACCCTACTTAAGTCCACGCTTCCATCCAACCCCCGTAACCCAGTAACCCCACCCAACCTTTTGGGAACTAAGGGGAAATTTATCATGCCCAATCCGCCTAACCTGCACAACTTTGGACTGTGGGAGGAAACCGGAGCACCCGAAGGAAACCCACGTAGACACAGGGAGAAAGTGCAAACTCCACACAGACAGTAACCTGAGGTCGGAGTTGAACCCGGGTCCCAGGAGCTGTGAGGCAGCAGTGCTAACCACTGTGCCACCGTAAATCCCAATCGCCCAAGGCCAGAATCGGATCCGGGGCCCTAGCGCTGTGAGGCAACAGTGCTAACCACCATGGCACATACTTGAATCTGAATTCAATAAAAATGATCATGAGAAACTATTGATGTAAAAACCCATCGGATTCGCGAATGCCCTTTGGAGAAGGAAGTCTGCTGTCCTCACCTGATCTGGCCTACATGTGACACCAGGTTGACTCTAAATTAGGGAAGGGCAATTAATGCTGGCCTAGGCCCAGATTCTATCAATGGATTTTAAAAAGCGTAGTTTATTTTGTACAAAGCATGTGACCAGGGACAGTGTTGATATCGGAACATTGAGTTCTGTGCTGGTTACGGGGTTGAATTGAACAGCGGTAGAGAATATAAATTGAAAATTGATAGAGTGAACATGCTCAATAACAGCAATAGAAACAATTTACTTTTGCAGTGGCAACGTGCAGTGATGAACAGGGTTAGCGGCAGGTTTGCCAATGATCAGTGGGTTGGGTTCTCATGCACGATCTTCTGCTTGAAACGTCATTAATAATGCATAGGCGAGCTGCTCGCTGAATCATGTGGGGGGGGGGGGGGGGCAGGCAACGGTTCATCCACCTGCAGTCATCTCGTGAATTTCCTGGTGCCATATTTAAAGGCCACACGAATGCACACATTACTCTGCACCCCAGTTCCAGAGATGGTCCCATGGGACAAGCAGAGTGCGACATGGTTTAGCTGCTGTTCCCCGGAAGCTCTAATTAGAGGTGTCCATCAGCACTGGGAAGTTCTTTTTGCAAGGGATGGATCCAGGATGTTCACCAACCTCATCTTGCCAGTCTGGGAGACATTTGCGAAGGAGCTCAGCTCTGTGGGAAACCACCAGAGAAATGTCATCCAGTGCAGGAAGAGGGTGAATGATCTGACCCTCACCGCCAGGGTGAGGGTTCACATTCAGCTCACTCCAAACTCACACGCTCAGCAGGGCATTATGCACTCAAATCGGCACACATCTCAGAGGTCTCACACAATATTTGTAAGGGTGTTATCAGCATTGAAAGCCCATGCACCAGCATTTCTATCATCTATCATCCTGCACAAACAACATCCTCAGCCCTTACCAGGAGGTAGGTGGGGAGATTGGGGATATCCCTGACTGGAAGAGGGATGGCAACATTCAAGAGCTCTCTAAATTAGAGGAGGATACCGCTAAGTGGGGGGCTGATGGGGGGGGGGGGGGGGGGGGGGACAGAAATTACTTTTGTGGTCAAGGCAACATTGGGCGACTCCCATCAAACCAGTATAGAGGAGCCCTCCATGCATTGATCACATCCTGACATTCACAATGAGTGACATGCAATACAATATTCAGCCTGTTCATGGACTAATCTATCTACTCTCTTACAGGGAGCAGCAGGACCAGACAGACCAGCGTAGGCAACATAAGCCCTGGACCCCAGGCCACCTGAGAAGAGGATGCCGAGGAGCTATTTGAAGAAGATGCACCACGGCCTTCACCTGCACCCTCCACCAGCGCATTTCTACTTTGAGACCCCTGTCCACCAATGTTCCTGGAGCCTCTATGCAGGTCAATCCCCTCCTGTGATTCTCCAGCCTCACCCAATAATTCTGGATCCCATTATCATTGCTGTATACATTCCAGCCATCCCCCGAACCCATCGCTCTTGATGTTCCCAAGCCCCATGCGGACTCCAACCCCTCCCCACTTTGAGGCTGTGTGCACAGTTACATATAAAGGCGTCCACACCCTCCACCAGGAGAGTTTTGAATACCCCTTTTTATTACATTTTCTCCATTTACAGGACCTTAACAAAAGATGATTAATATATACCAGGCAAAGCAAGGGTCCCAATGCTAATGCCTGGGGAATTTAACGACAAACTTTCCTCCAGCCTTCATAATATCCATTGACCCTTACTATCTGCTTCCTATTATTCAGCCAACTTTGTATCCACATTGCTACTGTCCTATTTATAACTTTTCTCACAAGTCTGTTGTGTGGCACTGTAGTGAATGTCTTCTGAAATTATCCCAATTAAGGGAGAACTATCATCGCTATACTGTAACAGCTAAATCTACCTTCAAAGATGCCAGAATAAATCCAACAAATCTATAATTCCTACTGTGAGGTTCCAATATTTATATTTCAAAAAGTTGAACCTGAACAAAGCATGTTTAGCACACATGTTGTTTGCGTAAATGGGATATTGAGATGGTGATAATTTCTTTGCTACATAATCGCCTCATAACAGTAGAATGCATTTTCCTAGATTCATTTGAAAGTTGATTTTGAGGCGTCCTAAAAATTAAAGTGATGCATTGTTTGACTGTGGTAGTTTACAATTTATCAATATATCCATGATTTGCAAAGGCCAGTTAAATTTCAGGAAGGATCTAGTGTTAGAGTATTTATCATACAGAACCTGGGTGTCCTTGATTATGCCCAGGAGGTTCATGAACCTTTACGTCCTTGTCAAGGTGGGTGCTATGTCTTTTCGTCCGACGTCATTTCGTCCAACGACACTTCGTCCACGTCTTTTGGTCCAACGTCTTTTTGTCCGCCCGTCTTTTGGTCCAACGTCACTTCGTCCAATTATCCAATTACAAATTAACTCTGTATAAAACCATTTAATTGCTAAAATGCAAGTACAATACAGCAAATGAATTTAATTGCTAAAATGCAAGTAATTGATAAAATGCAAGTTGAAAAATGCAGTTAAAAAGTTAAAAAATCTAAAAATGCAGTTAAAAAAGCTAAAAGTTTACTAATTACTTAAAATTCCCGAAATTACTTAAAATTGATGTAAATTGTAAGCAACATTCCTCAACAAATCGAGCAGTGCAAACCTAGGAAAAGAATACTGGAGATGTGAGAAAAGAAGGCTATGTTCAGTGCGGATTTACAATTTACATCAATTTTAAGTAATTTCGGGAATTTACAATTTACATCAATTTTAAGTAATTTCGGGAATTTTAAGTAATTAGTAAACTTTTAGATTTTTTAACTGCATTTTTAGATTTTTTAACTTTTTAACTGCATTTTTCAACTTGCATTTTACTTGCAAGTATTGTACCTGTATTGTACTTGCATTTTATCAATTAAATGGTTTTATACGGAGTTAATTTGTAATTGGATAATTGGACGAAGTGACGTTGGACCAAAAGACGGGCGGACAAAAAGACGTTGGACCAAAAGACGTGGACGAAGTGTCGTTGGACGAAGTGACGTCGGACGAAAAGACGCGACACGGTCAAGGTGATGAACTCAGCTTTTAAACTTTTAACTCCTACTTCATAGAATCACTGTTTTTAAACACATTGCTCCTTGTAGCTAGATTTCTTCATGGCCATTCACATCTCCCATCTGAGTGCCACTCTGGCTATTAGCTGCTTGGAGTCAGAGTCCTCGCGATACTCAGGGAGAATTTCCCACCTCCAAGAGCAGTCAGCCAATCAACAGTTAAGATAAGTGAGTGTCACCTTCAACTTGAAACTTTAATTCAGAATCTCTCTCCACAGATGCGGCCAGACGTGTTGAATATTTGCAATAGTTTCAGCTTTTACTTCTGAAAGTTGCCCAGGTAGTGCTGCATTCAAGGATAAAGCATTAAGTCTTAAAATCTGAGCCAGGTTGTTCAAATCTGTCGCAAAACTCAATTCATCACATAAAGGATAGTATTACAATCCAACACCATAATCCCAGCCAAGCTCATATCAAAGCTGCAAAACCTAGGACTTGGCTCCTCACTCTGCAACTGGATCCTTGACCTTCTGACCCACAGATCACAATCAGTAAGAATAAACAACAAAACCTCCTCCATAATGGTCCTCAATATCAGGGCCCCGCAAGGCTGCATACTTAGCCCCCTACTCTGCTCCCTGTACACACACAACTGCCTGCAAAATTTGGTTCCAACTCCATCTACAAATTTGCTGACGATACGACCATAGTGGGCCGGATCTCGAATAACGATGAGTCAGAATACAGAGAGAGATAGAGAACCTAGTGGAGTGGTGCAGCGACAGCAATCTCTCCCTCAATGCCAGAAAAACTAAAGAGTTGGTCATAGACTTCTAGAAGGAAAGTACTGTACACACCCCTGTCAGCATCAACGGGGCCGAGGTGGAAATGGTTAGCAGTTTCAAATTCCCAAGGCTACACATCACCAAAAATCTGTCCTGGTCCACCCACGTTGATGCTACCGCCAAGAAAGCACAACATTGCCTATAGATCATAGAACAGTACAGCACAGAACAGGCCCTTCGGCCTCGATGTTGTGCCGAGCATTGTCCAAAATCAAGATCAAGCTATTCCACTCCCTGTCATTCTGGTGTGCTCCACGTGCATATCTAATAACCGCTTGAAAATTCCTAAAGTGTTCGACTCCACTATCACAGCAGGCAGTCCATTCCACATCCTAACCACTCTCCGAGTAAAGAACCTACCTCGGACATCCCTCCTATATCTCCCACCCTGAATCCTATATTTATTTCCCCTTGTAATAGCTACATCCACCGAGAAAATAGTCTCTGAACGTCCACTCTCTCTATCCCCCTCATCATCTTATAAACCTCTATTAAGTCACCACTCATCCTCCTCCGCTCCAAAGAGAAAAGCCCTAGCTCCCTCAACCTTTCCTCGTAAGACCTATCCTGCAAACTAGGCAGCATCCTGGTAAATCACCTTTGCACCCTTTTCTCAGGAAACTAAGGAAATTCGGCATGCCCACATTAACTCTTACCAACTTTTACAGATGCACCACAGAAAGAATCCTACCTGGCTGCATCACAGGCTGGTATGGCAACTGCTCGGCCCAAGACCGCAAGAACCCTCAGAAAGTCGTGAACACAGCCCAGTTCCATCCATTGACTCGATCTACACTTTCCACTGCCTGGGGAAGGCAGGCAGCATAATCAAAGACCCTTCCCACACGGCTGACTCACTCTTCCAATTTCTTCCATCGGGCAGGAGATACAAAAGTCTGAGAACACACACAAACAGACTCAAAACAGCTTCTTCCCCACTGTTACCAGGCTCCTAAATGACACTCTTATGGACTGACCTCATTAACATTACACCCCTGTATGCTTCATCCGATTCCGGTGTTTATGTAGTTACATTGTGTACCTTGTGTTGCCCTATTATGTATTTTCTTTTATATTCTTTTCTTTTCATGTACTTAATGATCTGTTGAGCTGCTCGTATAAAAACACTTTTCACTGTACCTCGGTGTACGTGACAATAAACAAATCCAATCCAATCTCAAACCAGATCTCAACAGTGGCCAGGATACAGGACAGAAACCCCCAATATTTTATTTTAATTTTGTAAGACTGTGAGGAAAGGATACCTCACTCCAGGAATGATTACACGAAGAAATAGGGATATGATATATTAAAACAAACTGTATTACTAACACAGTATTAACATCTTTAAAATCATGCTAGATAATAGCGGACAATTACCCTTTAAACAATACTACTCTGTGTAGTGAATACAATACCGCTAACTGCGCTCTTTATTCCCATTTAAAAAACAAGAACAGAAAAGTGTCAGCTCTCAATCTACTTTAACTACCAATGGCATATTGGAATATTTACTTTACAGAGATGCTCTTTGAGAAAGAGAGATCTCTTGACGCTGCTTTAAAGAAAAGATCTGGGGCTGGATTCTCCGACCCCTCGCCGGTTCGGAGAATCGCCGGGGGGTGGTGTGAATCCCGTCCCTGCCGGCCGCCGAATTCTACAGCACCGGAGATTCGGCGGGGCCAGGAATCGCACCGCGTCGGTCGGCGGGTCATCCCCCCCCCCCGCGATTCTCCGGCCCGCGATGGGCCGAAGTCCTGCTGCTGTAAAGCCTCTCCCGCCGGCATGAATCAAACCACCTCCCTTACCGGCGGGACTGGCGGCGCGGACGGGGCTCCGGGGTCCTCGGGGGGGGGGGGGGCGTGGGGTGATCTGTCCCCGGGGGTGCCCCAACGGTGGCCTGGCCTGCGATCGGGGCCCAACAATCCGCGGGCGGGCCTGTTCCATGGGGGCACTCTTTTCCTTCTGCGCCGGCCATAGCCTCCGCGATGGCCAACACGGAAGTGACACCAACCCTTGCGCATGCGCAGGGATGACGTCAGCAGCCGATGACGCTCTCACGCATGCGCAGACTTCCGGCGGCCAGCGAAGTCCCTTTAGCCCTGGCTGGCGTGGCGTCAAAGGCCTTCCATCAAGATAGGGCTTGGCCCCTAATTGTGCGGAGAAATCCACACCTTTGGGGCGGCCCGATGCCGGAGTGGTTCACGCCACTCCATCCCGCTGGGACCCCCCGCCCCGCTGGGTAGGGGAGAATCCAGCCCCTGACTCCATGTAGAAACTTTGGCTGTATGTCTTCAGAAATGCTTTTCAGCTTGTTCCAGCTCCTGCTTGATCTCAGACAAGTCTGCATGCTTTATGACTGTTACACTTTTCTAACTGAACTGCACTTTCCTAACTGAACTGCAGTGAGAGCAAAATTGCTTCACCTCTGGACACAGCTTCATTCAGATCAGAACTGCTTTCTCAAAATGCCTGATGCCTTAGCTCCGCCCAGCAATAGCATCACCTCACCAAGCTGAAATCTAATTAACTCCACGGGAACTCCCCTTAATCAAAACAAAATTCCATTAGCCCAAGGTGTTTACAATTGTTTAATTGCACCCCTGGCTCACAACATATATTCGCCCTTCAAACTAAGATTTATTTGAAAACATGACTGCAGCAGTCAAGCACACACTATCACAGGCTTTTAAGCCTTCCTGCGCCAAATACCTATAATACAATACAGCTGCAATTCCTACATTCATCACAATAAGGGAAATCTGTAACTCTCACCCCTAATCCCCACAAAATATTGTTGAGGCCATGAGCCTATTGAAATAGTTGAAACAAAACTGAGAATGAGAAACTATTGTTGGACAAGAACTAAGGTACCAGGCGGGGATATGAAATTAAAATCCAAATCAACCATGATCTGAGACGGGGGAACACGCTCGAATCACTGAATGTCTAATTGCCTAACTCCTGCGCTTTGCCCAGATTCAACATTACTAACGCCTCAGTTGCAGTATTGTATGCACTCCTGGACAACACAGCATGACGATATTAAGGTTTTAGAGAGGGGAAAGTGCATGCGGCTTCCATGAGGACACAACCTGACAGAGGAAACCCCAATACAAGGAAGGTTTGAATAATTGGAAGTTGTTCCACTTAACAATGCAGATTACAAGGCAATTTGAAAGATAAGTTTCAAACTTTGGAAGGAGGGTTACAGTGTAGAGAACAAAAAATATAAAGTCGCTCTCGACCCAGATAACCATAGGTTGCTTTCCCATGTGAGGCGGAGAGCTGGCTGGAGGCGATTTCATCGAATCATATAATTTACAGTGCAGAATTAGGCCATTCGGCCCATCAAGTCTGCACCAACCCTACCCAAGCCCACACCTCCACCCTATCCCCATAACCTAGTAACCCCACCTAACTTTTTTGGACACTAAGGGCAATTTAGCATGGCCAATCCACCTAACCCACACATATTTGGACTGTGGGAGCAAACCAGAGCACCCAGAGGAAACCCACGCAGACATGGGGAGAACGTGCAGACTTCACACAGACAGTGATCCAAGCCGGGAATTGAACCTGGAGCTGTGAAGCAACTATGCGAAGAACTGTGCTACCGTGCCACGCTGATTTAACCTGAGGATCACCACACCTCAGATGAGGGGCAAGGCTGGGAAGGCAGGGCCTTCATGAATAACCTCAGCCTGTACGGGAATTGAATCCCGTGCTGGTGGCCATGCTCTGCACCACGGACCAGCTATCCAGCCAACTGAGCTAAACCGGACAGTGCAGAGAGCAGCTGACTACAGTAGTTAAGGGTTCAAGTGTGTTGGGAGAGCATTGATACAAGATTGAGTTTAAATGATTGACAGCACTGAGTACGAGAAACAAAGGTCTTTGCACCAATAGATGTACGAATGTAAAGTTCACCTCCTGAGGCAGAAGACGTGCTAATTCTGGGGCAGCATGGTAGCATTGTGGTTAGCACAGTTGCTTCACAGCTCCAGGGTCCCAGGTTCGATTCCCCACTGGGTCACTGTCTGTGCGGAGTCTGCACATTCTCCCCGTGTGTGCGTGGGTTTCCTCCCACAGTCCAAGGATGTGCAGGATAGATGGATTGGCCATGCTAAATTGCCTTTAGTGTCCAAATTGCCCTTAGTGTTGGGTGGGGTTACTGGGTTATGGGGATAGGGTGGAGGTGTGGACCTTGGGTAGGGTGCTCTTTCCAAGAGCCGGTGCAGACTCGATGGGCCGAATGGCCTCCTTCTGCAATGTAAATACTTTGTAATGTCCATTTTCCAGAATAAATAGATGAAGGAAAAGGACTTCAAGATATAGGTATACAATGGATCAATAGGATTATTCTCTCCAGACAACAAGAGACAGAAGATAATCCTGAACAGGAATTACAGGAGCTCATTTGCACACTACCAAACACTCGCTCAACAAGAGCAAGATAGCAGCCCGTGGTGTGCAATACATTCACTTACGTTTGAACCTTAGGATGTCACCATCTGTGCGTGTTGCAGGAAACCTGCCCTAATAATCTACCCCTATTGTATCAGGGGACACACCAGCACTTTGCTCAATTATCTTATTCTATTCCAAATTACATCAGATCTCACAAAACATTAGCATGCCAATCAATCAGGGCTGCCCAGTATATTTCTCTCCTACTTCCTAATTGTGTGCACCTCCATGACAAATGACTTGATTCATCAGTCTTGCAGTATACCTGGAAAACTAGGTGACTTCACGGAGTTAAAGGAATTGTCAAATTGAGACGTTTGCAACAGTCTGGAGAAAGTTTTCAACTTGATAATCATCTATTCAAATCTTCATGTCTCACTGATCGCCTCTGATGAATATGCTCTTGTTGTAAGGATGCCAGAGCTGAATGAATAATTTGAAATCATAAGCGGCTCCAAACTTTGACAACTTAGCATTGCTGCAGTTGGGTTTTGGAAAGCAATTTCAGTAAATTGAGAGATTGGCATGTGAAAATAGCAATTGATTTTAAATGCTTTGCTGTCTCAGCCTAAATAGTCTAATGCAATAGTCTATGCATTATTGTCATACATCCATCAATCTGGGGAAAATCAAAGCATACTCAAAGCCTTAATTTGCAAAGGATTTCTCCAGATGAGTTTTGATGTTTGATCAGTGCCTGTGCAACCATTATTATGAGTTCCTTTGTCAATACTAGGCGCCACAACTTAGAAAGGCTGTGAGGGAGATGTTTAAAACCATGAAGGGTGGTGATAGAGCAAGTAAACAGGAACTATTTCCAGTTGGTAACCAGAAGGCACAGATTTAAGGTGATTGGTAAACGAATAAGAGGTGACATGAAGAAAATCATTTCTATACAAGTGGTTAGCATTTGGAAAGCACCGCCTGATGGTGTGCTGCATACAAATTCACTAATAACCTTCAAGAGGGAATTGGAGAAGTACTTAAGGGAGATAAAATGTCAGTGGCATGGGGAAAGAACAGGTGTGTGGAGCCAACTAGAGTGGTCTTTGAAAGGAATCACCTAATGGGCCAAATGGCCTTCATCAGTGCTTTAAGAGTCTATGTTTTTATGGTCTCTGATATTATTCTTTCATGGCTAACATTATCAGATCAGACTAAGACTTACAGGAGAAGGTTTATACTCCACGACGATACGAGATAGCAATGTTATTTATGCAGCCATACGTTATTCATTCCGCACAGGAATCAAATACATTTAAGCAGTGGTGGACTGGGTCTAAAAATATTGGTTGCCAGGAGACAAAGGGGGACCACCCACAACTACAATGCTATCATTTAATTTTCATAACGAATAAATAAAATTTTCAAAAAATACATATGAAAAAAAGGGTACAATTAAAATTTTTGTGAAAAAAATGTGTATTTCTTAGTAATTACAGTGTACATGTACTGTACATATTACTGGCAGTAGATACCAAATGTAAATACAGAATGTTATAATTGAATTTTTTATTTATTCTTTTTTATTTTAAGTAATTGGTTGATATTTTTAAATAGTTTACTGCACAATTTACACATTAACAGATAGTTCAAAAGCACAATAGAGCATTGCATGCAGTCCACTATATTAAGAGCAATCATTTGTGTTCGCTAGATGATTGTGCGAATCTGCCAATAATTGCTTCTGCATCCAATTCATCTAACAATTCCTTTTCAATGGACAGCAACATGTATGATTCTCCTCAGACAGCAAATTTCTTAACGTTGTCTTTATGATCTTTAGCTTTGAAAATGTCCTCTCACATTGGACTTGAGTAACTGATAGTGTGCAGATGACTTTATAAAGTTCATAAAGGTTATCATATGCCTTGTTATGAAGTCTGTTGGATGCCAGAATTTTTAGTACACACGATGGGCAAGTGCTGAAAATTTTACAATTGTTGCAACTGGAATCCATAGTCTCACCATCATTAAGCAATAGCTTTAATACATCAAAGTTTGAAGCAAAAGGAAACAATTCCAATATTACTTTATCTTTGCTGATTTGTGGAAACAGCTTAATAACACCTTCCAATGCTTCATCTTCAAGGCCCTTCTCTGCAATAGTTTTAAACTTTGCTGGGTCCAAGCAGGACAAATCTTTATACAACTGTTTGTGTTGTACAAAGCGTGATTCTAGTGACTGGACAATGCAATCCATTATTAGGTTAAACACATTTACTCGAAAATCAGCTAGAGAACCTGAGGAATTTCTTTCATCATCAATAAGCTCATCTGCCATTCTTTTCTTCTTCCTCTGCCTCTTAACTGGCAATGCTGTTTCCAACGCATCAATTTTCAATGTTTGATTTTCATCCATATTCACGTGTGAAATCCTGTCATGACATTTATTTACAAATTCCAAAGCCTTGCTGTGAACGTTATCAAATGTTCTTGTCTGTTCCTTCAACTTTGTTGCAGCTGAATCTACTAAACTCCATGCAGTAAACATATCTAAACCACTTGTCTGTAGATAACTTGATAACGGGGTTGTAGTTTCAAATATATACAAGTAAGTAAATGCTGTCAATATGGTTTCAAACTTTAGAAGACTTTGAAGTAAAACATTTGCTTCATGTTTTGTTTTTGCATCAAACTTTTCTGAATCTTGTATCACTGATAAGCATGTCAATAGATTTACGAAAGTACTGGCAGCGGCATCATCAAAACGTCCAAATATAGTTGTTGCTGCATTGGATTTTCATGACCATCTGGTCTCACCAATTAGCTTTAATCATTTCATTTTTTCTTGTCCTAGATGTTTTCCAACAACTTCTATCCGTACAGCCTTCTCTTGTATGAGGTTTTCACAAAAGTTGCTATATTCTGGAGCAAATTGAAAAAAGAAATTGCAGGCACACAACATTTTGTTGTTTCAGTTATCACCAAATTCAAGACATGGGCATAGCACCATATATGAACATGTTGATCAGCCACATCAGCAATTTTACTTTGTAAACCATTATACATGGTAGCTTGCAGCGCCATCTGTGCTATCAGATAAACATTTTTGGGGGTCAATTTTAAGATGCTGTAATGTTTCAATCAATAGATCAAAAAGTCCCTGTCCTGTACCATCATTACTTGGCACAACTGAAAGTAGTCGCTCTCAGATAATACCTTTAAGCACATACCGAATAATAATGGTAAACTGATCGATGGATGAATTATCTTGTGTTGAATCAACCTGAATAGAATAATATTTTGCTTGAGAAACTTCATGACTAATTCTTTCTTGTATCATATTCTTCATAATTTTGATTAACATGTTTATAGTTGTTTTACTCAGGTATGTAACAAGTCCACCACAGTCTTTACTTTGAGCCTTTCCTTGTTGCTCTAATTGTTTGATTCTTTGTTTAGACTTGTTTTGCACTGCAGAAACGTGTGCTGCCATAATGGGGTCATATTTTGCCATCAACTGCATTGTAGCTAAAAAATTGCCATGATTCAGAACCACATTATCTAGAGTGTAGGCCGATTCATTTCTGTGACCTCGAAAAGGAAGTGCTTGCTTGCCTAACATCTTTTTGATGTCTATAATCCTCATGACAATGCTTCTCTGCTTCAATACTTCTTCTTTCCTTTTAATTAGTGATGCTGCAAAAAATGTATCTAAGGTGCCATCATTAACCACACTGATATAGTTCTGAGCATTTCTGACATGTGTTGTTGTCGATTCATGTAAAGTCAAGCTCTGGCTAATACGCCTGTAGTCACTAAAGGCACGTACAAAGGGTGATGGATTACAAGTGTTGGGAAACTCAAAGGCTAAGCAGTATGAAATGAAATGAAAAAATGAAAATCGCTTATTGTCACGAGTAGGCTTCAATGAAGTTACTGTGAAAAGCCCCTAGTCGCCACATTCCGGCGCCTGTCCGGGGAGGCTGGTACGGGAATTGAACCGTGCTGCTGGCCTGCTTGGTCTGCTGTAAAAGCCAGTGATTTAGCCGAGTGAGCTAACCAGCCCCTTACAATATGAACAATATTGTACATTGTACATATGAACAATATGAACAATATAAGCATCTATTTTCTTTGTTATATGTTAGCCATTTTCTTGGGACTGAGTCATTCATAATTTTCCTCTCATACAAACGAGCATCAAACGGCAGATCATCAAGTGGCTGAAGTGGATGTTCAGCAAAAAACTGTTTTAGCTTTGCTCGTGATGGATATTGGAAGATTCCAGTAATTGATCTTTCATTTCCTTGCGTAGGTTCATTTGCAGGATGTGTTTCAGAAACCAAGTCATTTATGCTTGAAGGAATATCTGATTCCCTGTCACTAGTTGAAGCTATGTGTTCAGATGTTACAACTACAGGCAGTACAGATACCAGAACAAGGAAGCCAGAAGAAATATTGGGCCTGGGTTGATTAGTAATGGATGCACTTGTATTTGTCTCTACATTCAAAGCAGCTCTTCTTTGTTCTTGGAACTCGCATGTCATTGCATCATCACCATGTGCATTGTTTCTTGCTTCTTGATTATTTGTTGCAGAACTGGATATTGATGTGGATTGTGCTTGTGGTATTATAAACTCTGTAATAGGCCTGCGTCGCTTGGATGATTCTTTCCTTTCTGCTTCTTTTTGTTCATTGCATTTTAGTGACCCAGATTTATGCTTTTTCTTTTCCATGCTGGTAGGGGTAATATTCCTGAAATAAAAACTTAATTAAAAATAGCCCACATTGGGAAAAATGAATATTGATGATTGCAAGAATAACTTGAAGGAACGCCAGATAAACCCCTACTTGATAAAAAATATAAAATAACTTACTTACACTTCAATAGGCTATGTTCATTAGTCAATACTACTGTGGCCTATGCAGCTTCAGAAGAGGAGACAATCCACTGTCCAGTGTTCACACCAGCAAGCAACTGAGACAACTGTTGAAACTTAGAAGTTTGGTCCGACTATAGTAAGACATTAAGAATGGTCCCACGACCAAAGTTAACAAGTCCAGTTTGATACCAGTGTAGTGTTACAAGTCGCAACCTTTTGAGTTTACCGATCATGGCTTATCACTTCAATATCTTTGACCTCATGATTCACGGTCAAAGGTACCGCTTCTCCTTTTTGGTGACTTCATGACCCTATCCACTGCTTGATATCTTTTCAAGTTGCCGACCATCTCAAATCACAAACTGTAACTTTATCTTTAAATTCACACACTCTTGCTGAAAACGTGGATTTCCAACTATGTCCGACCCAGGTGAACCAGCCCCCCCCCCCCTCCTTTTCACATCCGTTTAACACTGCTTCGTTCCTTCATACACTGAGTGATTATTTGTTTGTTTCTTTATTGCATTTTTATTTGGTATTGCTCTTTTTAAAAACAATTATATTTTATTAAGTTAGAATACAAATCTCAGGAAAGAAGTTGGAGATTTATTTATCTAATTAATTATCATTTTTAAGGGCCTTTCAGAGATTCACGGGCCCCTTCTTGGCTCTCCGGGCCCCGGACCGATGTACCGGCTGAAGCAAGACTACTGCTTGATATCCTTTGAAGTTGCCAACCATCTCAAATCACGATTTGTAACTTTATCTTTAAATTCACACACTCTTGCTGAAAACATGGAATTTCCTTAATTATGCCCGACCCGGGGCCCCCTATTCCACATCCTTCCACTACCTCCCCTGCTTCGTTCCTTTTCATGCACTGCTTATTTGTGTCCTGTTCTCTTTTTTTCTTATTCCTTTTTATTACTAAAACAGTTGTCTGTGTTTGTTTCTTTGTTGCATTTTTATTTGATATAGGGGGCCCACTTCATCAGGGGCCCACTTGCCATCGGATAAGCTGACACCCTGGCCAGTCCGCCACTGCATTTAAGGGATGCTGGCAACAGCCAATTGCATTGATATGGCACCTCTAACATTAAAAAGTCCCAAGGAACTTCACAAAGAAAGGGAAAGAAGGGAAAACAGACAACGAGCCAGGAAGAAGCAGATCGGGGAGGACAACCACAAATTGATCCAAATACTTTTTCAAGGTGGAATGAAATGTTGCAAGTTTAAAAAAAAAAGCATTGTTTCAGATAAACGAGTTGGACTGGCTTAAGGTTTTGTCTCTAATGATGGAACATTGTCAAGTTAATGGAGCACAAATCCAGAAGAAAACTGCAAAGGTGGATGAAGCGAGGACAAGGAGGGATTTGAGAATGAAGACACCGATTTTAAATTAAAAGGAAAATAAATTTAGAGTGCCCAATTATTATTTTACTAATTAAGTGGCAATTTACCGTGGCCAATCCATTTAACCTGCACATCTTTGGGTTGTGGGGATGTAACCCACGTAGACACGGGGAGAATATGCAAACTCCACATGGGCAGTGACCCTGGGCTGGGATTCAAACCCGGGTCCTCAACTCTGTAGTGCCAGTGCTAACCACTGCGCCATGTGCCACCCGACCGATTTTAAATTTAATGCCTATTTTCTGGTCAATACTGCCATGTATTTGTTTGGGATATAAATATAAACTTATAATCCTAACACATTTCACAATTTTACTTTGTACTCTGTAATTTTCAGAGGTATTATACATATTGGAGACCATATGAAATAAAGGATACAACTCGAAAGGGGACTTATATAGGTCACTAATTCATCCTCAACTCGAGTATTGTGTCCAGTAACACTGCAATGTAGGAGGGATGTGAAGGCATTCGGAAGAGTGCCAGAAAGATTCATGAGAATGGTTCCAGGGAAGAGGAATTTCAGTTTGGAAGGTAGATTGGCGAATTTAGGACTGTTTTCCTTGGAGAAGGGAAGGTTGATTTGATGGAGGTCAGTATCGAAATCGAGTGGTATGTACAGAGTAGATAGGAAGTAACTGTTCCCTCTCGTGAAAGGTTCAAGAACGCGAAGGCACAGAATTAACATAATTGGTGAAAGAAGTAAAAGTGATATGAGGAAACATCTCTTCACACAGCGCGTGGTTAGGGTCTGGAATGCACTGTCTGACAGGGTTAACTGCAAAATTCAAAAGGGAGTGGGAGTGCGATCTGAAGATGACGAATGTGCAGGGTTACGGGGAGAAGGTGGAGAAATGGTAGTAGGTGAGTTGCTCATTCAGAGAGCCGGTACAAACATGGTGGGCCAAATGGCCTCCTTTGGTGCCATAACAATTCTGTGATCCTGTGATTCATTTGTTCAATTATAGGTAGCTGAACTCACACCTACTTTCTCATTCTCCTAACTCTAAGGTTCAGTCTGCACCCATCCAGGTGGAGAAAATAGTCAAGGCTCACAATTCCTTTACTTAAATAATTTATTGTAACACCATTAGGTTTAGCACACTGGGCTAAATCGCTGACATTCAAAGCAGACCAAGACAGGCCAGCAGCACGGTTTAATTCCTATACCAGCCTCCCCGAACAGGCGGCGGAATGTGGCGACTAGGGGCTTTTCACAGTAACTTCATTGAAGCCTACTTGTGATAATAAGAGATTTTCATTTCATTTCATTAAACTTAATAATAATCTTTATTAGTGTCCCAAGTGTCAGTGAAATTCTCCCTTTAACCTAGAGCAGTGCTTATCAGTTTGGTTTACCATCAATAACTTACACTAGTACTCTGTTTCCTTTTTAGTTCAATTAGTTGAGTTACTAAAACTTCTGAATTGCGCTCACGCTGTTTAACCCTTGAAGAAATGACAGCTTCTGAAAAGTAGCAGCTTCTGTAACTGCTGTTCAATTAGTTTAGTTATTAAGTTTTGGTTCATCCAATCCCCCTAATTAAACTAATTTTCTGAGAAAGTTCCATTCAGCTTCTGCTCGTCCTGTTACTGCTGAACACATGTTTCTTAAACTACCAAATATCGACACCAATGACAATGATTACCACTACCACCCTCCGCAAATCTGGGCCTTCTTACATACTGTAACAATCTTATATCCTTGGTACATGATTAGTCCATTAACATATGAGAGCGTTTCGATATTATCAGGTTTTATTCGAATCAAAAAGTTCTTTGGGATTAGCATTTCCAAGGAATCTGGGGGCACATTCAGACACAAAGACTCCATGTAGCTGTTAGCATGTAGGTATTGTGGTAGTTCAGGGCAATCCAATAGTTAAGACAAATCCTTTCAAAGTTGGAGAGCAACTTTTCATTGCATGCTCCAATTGCCTCTGACAACTTCTGCTTCATAACACCGTTTGTTTTATAGAGTTAGTTTCAAGGTTCCATAGAATCCTGGGAGAAACTTTTTGGACTTTCTGAAAATTGTTCAGTACAAACAGCCCTTTATGGCAGTACCTTATTTTGGCTTTCAAATTTTGACTTCTTTTAAATTGAGTACATACTTGACAAAGGGCTGGCTAAAGGACTTGGCACCCAATTTCTGACTCCTCAGAATATTGTTCACTTTTAAACCAACTTCTGTTTCTGCAGAGGCAAGACCTCACATATTAACGTTCACCGTTGTGGTGAATGTAAATAATTGTTTTATATATATATATTTGTTGCAGAGGTGTTATTTTAAAAAACCTGGTTTAAAATACATACTGGAAGCATGACTGCTAAAGCTGTGATTAAGGAGTTGTAAAAGTTAGGTATTCATTGATTTTAACTATTTGGTTGTTTACACATAGATGTAATATTGTTTATGTTCAGGAGATAATTTATGAGCCATTGTGTTTAGTCCTAGCTAAGTAGGTCATGGGACATCTTAATGGGAGGAGACTGGAGAATGCCTTATGCTTGGGATACAGATGATGTATTTTTTGAGAGGAGCCAGGCCTGTCTTCAGTTTTGAAGTTTGGCCAGAGGAGTTTTGGTTGAAAAGAAGAGTCTGATAAGACAGAGGATATTCAGGTTGTTCCTGAAAGGGTCTCCCTCCAAAGTTATGTACAGAGAAGCAAGTACGTTGATTGTTAACATTATTTACAAGTGTTATTTGAACTGTATTGGGTTGCCTAATTGGAATATACAATGCCTGGTGTAGGTAGTGAGCTAACTTGTTTTCATTTTATTTAAGTACTGTTTTACCTGTTAATTATTAAGCTATTTATTTGTTGTTGATACGGTTAATTCTGTGTTTAAATTATAGTTTATTTTACCATAAAATATACCTAATGGTCAGTGTCACTACTCCTGTGGTTTAATAGTCTTCCCTCACAGTCTTACAAATTGCAAATTGTTGAAATTCTCATATGGGACACTAACAGAAATTGGGGACACTGTGCGAGGATTCTAAAAAGTATAATTCCTTGTTTGTCCTGGGATTATTCAATTTAAAGGCAGCAAGTGGATGTGGCTTTCTTTGAGGTGTTGATACTCTGTCCGTTTAAACAGAGTGGCTTGTAAAATGGCTCTTTCAGTGGTTAAGAGTTTACTGGATGTTGAAGAGGTCTCGCTGGCTGGTTTATAATGACTGGTTAAGATAAAGCTTTTGGATTTGGCAGACAAACTGCAGTTGACTTTACCGACAGGGATGAGGAATGTAGTGAAAATGAAAGTGATAGCTCAGCATTTATTTTAGCCAGGGACACAGTCTGAATCATTGGAATTAGCCAGGATCCAGTTATAAATAAAACAGTTGCAACTTGATAAAGGAATGAGACAGCTTGAATTGGAATTAAAGCAAAGGAAATAGGCAAGGAGAGTGAATTTGAACTTCGTAAATTTGAACTGAAGAATAGGGAGTCGGAATGGCAAAGAAAATATCAACTGAAAATGTTGATGTTAAAGGCAGAATTTGAGGAAAGTTGAGAGGGAGGAGTAACCCCTCCAAATCAATGGGCTAGTTGGGATATGTTTAAATATGTTTCAGCACTGCCAAGATTTGGTGAGATAGATGTGGGAGACTTTTTAAAATTTCATTTACGCAAGTAACTAAACAATTGAAATGGCCAAAATACCTTGTAGGTATTGCTGGTTCGAACAAAATTAAATCATAGAATCACTCCAGTGCAGAAGGAGATAATGCATCCCAGTCTGCACTAACCCTCTGAAAGAGTATCGTATCTCGGCCCAAACCCCCACCCTATCCCCGTAACCCAGTAACCGCACCTAACCTTTTGGACACATCTTTGGACTGTGGGAGGAAACCAGAGCAACCAGAAGAAACCCACACAGACACAGAATGTGCAAACTCCACACATTTACCCAAGGTTGGAATTGAACCCAGGTCCCTGGCACTGTGAGGCAGCAATGCTAATCACTGTGCCACCATGCTGCCCAGAATTAGTAGGTAGAGCTAGTGATGTGTCTGCATCATTATCAAAGAAGGTATCAAGGGATTCTGATGCCTTAAATGACAGAAGCCTATAGACAGAAGTTTAAAAATCTCAGGAAATAATCAGGTCAGATGTATGTAGAAATTGAAAGAATCAAACAGAATAATTTTGATAGGTGGATGAGAGCATTAAAAATAGACCTACCATGTGAAGTTCTTGGGGAAACGATTATTCAGGAGGAATTAAAAGATACAGTTCCGTCAATAGTGAAAACTTTTGTGGAAGAGCAAAGGGTTAAAACTGCTCGACAGGCAACACAAATAGCAGATGATTTTGAATTAGATAATAAATTAAGGTTTGGTTTTTGACATCAATTTCCATCTGTGAAAGACAGAAACAAGGGAAATAAGAAGTCCACAGGTGGTCAAGGTAAAGGAGGTATAGTTGGAGATACTAACTAGGTTAAAAAATAAACTTATGAGGTTGGAAGAGCGATAGGAAAACTCAAATGCTTTCAAGTCTTGAAAGACGTGTTGTTAGGTAATTTGGACATTCTGAATTCTCCCTCAGTGTACCTGAACAGGCGCCGCAATGTGGCGACTGGGGGCTTTTCTCAGTAACTTCATTGCAGTGTTAATGTAAACCGGCTTGTGACAATAAAGATTACTACTAAAAAAACTGTGATAAAGTTGGACACTCAAAGTCGCTGTGTTGGTGGCTTAAGCAAAGTTCTGGGAAGGCAGACTCTTTTACATCAGATAGGCCAGTGGGGTGTACTCGAGTGGCAAAAGAAACAATGGCTGCAGCTGAGCAAGTGCAAAACTGTGTACAGCCTGTTCAGGGGTTGGTTGATAAGTCAGATCTTTTAATGGTTTCTTTGTGAGGGTAAGGTTTACTCATGCATACAAGGTGGAGTAGGTAAGGTGGTTAAAATTTTAAGGGATACAGGAGCAAGTCAATAGGTAATGGTAAGAGATAAGGAGATATGTAGTTCAGAAGGAGTGTTCCCAGAAAAGTTGATAATATGTGGGATGACCGGTGAAGTGAACAGTATTCCGGTTTGGCAGATGTTTCTTTGACCATAACAAATGCCTAATGGCCAGTCTTATCATTCCTGTGCTTTAGTAGTCTTCCCTCTCTCTTTAACATTAGACAATTCTCATATAGGATCCTAACACTGGGAGATTTTAAATGTCGCCTTTTTTAAATTGAATGCATTTTTGCTGAAGGCGACAGAATTTCTGACCATGATAATTATAATAAGGAACTCATGATCAAAATTGTCCACAGCCTGTTCTTAATCAGGGAGGCCGTCACATCAAAAGAACACCTTGATTTATTTCATTGGTCTTTTGCCCAGATTTGCACTTGGAATCATAAAATCATAAAAAGCCATGGCACAGAAGGAGGGTGTTTGGCCCCTTGTTCCGATACTGGATTTTGGGGAGAGGATTATTTTCACATGGCTCCTCGGTTGACTTCCTAGTAGATTCTCAGGAAGCCATTTAAGTGGAGCCCTTTTCTCAAGATAATTCTTCATGGAGCAACCTTTTGGACTTGAACTAGGCAAAGCTCCAATTGAAAACCTAACCCCTTTCATCTGTATGATTAGCAGCAAAGCCAACTTTGACCACCAACCCTTCCAATGGCAGATGTTGCAGCTCAAATTCTGCCTTTGAGCAAATTTATCAAGAGCAAGCCTTGAATAATGTTTTTGTTTTGTTTGAAATTGGATAGTGTCCAGAAGTGCACTGCTTATTACTGTTCAGCTGCGTTTCCTAGGGAATGTCTTAAGGTAGGAAGTTCTCTTGGTGCAGATTACAGCATTTCACAAGGGTAATAATTAAGAATTTTCTTGTCAGCACAACAGTCCTACACATCGTATCTGCAGCATTCAGTTAGAGACGAGCTCTTAATTAGGAGATTCTATGAATAATTGAAACAAGACAATTTAATTTCATAGGAAAATGTTTGGTTCAATTGTGGACTTCATTAACCATGAAACATAATTACACCTCACAGTTTCAACACTTCCAGACTGAAATTTCTAATTTCTCAAACGGCAGACTTGGAAAGGTGCTTGTATAATCCTAAAATCCAGTGTTCCTGTACTTTGAGATTCCAGCAACGTAACAAATGATAAAGATAAGCCAGATAACCCACATGGAAGATAGCTTTTGAATTTTGGAGCTCCATTCAAGCTTCATCTGCCGCTTTGTCTCAATTGGAACCACACTCGCCTCGTTGATTTTGGGTACATCCCGGCCATTATCTCATAGATCATAGAATTTACAGTGCAGAAGGAGGCCACTCGGCCCATCGAGTCTGCACCGGCTCTTGGAAAGAGCACGCTACCCGAGGTCAACACCTCCACCCTATCCCCATAACCCAGTAACCCCACCCACCACTAAGGGCAATTTAGCATGGCCAATCCACCTCACCTGCACATCTTTTGACTGTGGGAGGAAACCGGAGCACCCGGAGGAAACCCACGCACACACGGGGAGGATGTGCAGACTCCGCACAGTGACCCAAGCCGGAATCGAACCTGGGACCCTGGAGCTGTGAAGCAATTGTGCTATCCACAATGCTACTGTACTGCCCTTATCTGGCCTGTCATATAGTATATTTACAGTATAATGCAGCATCTGCCCCTTTGCCTCCTTCTTTCCTCACTGTTCAGGGCCCCAAACACTCCTTTCAGGTGAAGCAAGGTTTCACTTGCATCTCCTCCAATTTGATCTGCTGCATTCACTCCTCTACATTGGAAAGACTAATCACAGACTGGGAGGCTGCTTTATAGAAAACCTTCACTCAGTCAAGCAGGACCCCAAGCTTCTGCCAACTTGCCATTTTGACTCACCATCTTACCCTCATGTCCATATGTCTGACCCTAGCCTGCTGCAATGCCCCAGTGGAGTCCAATGCAAACTGGAAGAACAAAACCTTATTTTCACATTCGGCACGTTACAGACCTCTGGACTCAACATTCAGTTTGTAACGGCACCCTGGGCCAGTGCGCAGTTAATCGCAGCTCCACTTGAATCATTCACCTGAGGATGAAGCAGTGCTCCGAACGCTAGCGATTTAAAACAAACCTGTTTGACTTGATGTTGTAAGACTTCTTACTGTGCTCACATCAGTCCAACGCCGGTGTCTCCACATCATAATGAAATGTGCAGCATACACAACTGGTTAATTATTTTTTTTTAAATTATACCCAATTATATTTTTCTCCAATTAAAGGACAATTTTGCAAGGCCAATCCACCTACCCTGCACATCTTTGGTTTGTGGGGGTGAAACCCACGCAGACATGGGCAGAATGTGCAAACTCCACACGGACAGTGACCCTGGGCAGGAGCAGTTGGCGCACAACCGCCAGGAGAGGGAGAAAACCGGAGAGGGGAGGGGGACCGCCGGACCTGCAGCCCCTCACGGCAGCAGACCAGTGGGTATTGGACCTGATAAGCTGATTGGTGGGCCCAGAGATCGGGTTGTTGCTGAGGCGGAGTCAACATCGGGCGAGCAAGTGAGACGCTGCTGAGTTGCAGTTCCCCATGGCCTGTGTGTCACCAACCCTAACACCACCCTTCAACACCCCACACAGTCCTCTCCACTACCGCTCCAAACCCCAGCCCCCCCCCCACTGTCACCTCTACTACCCCCAACAGACAAAGACACCGCTCAGTCACAGCGGGCCGTGGTTGATGGTGTCGGCGGCATTGCCCCAGCACAGGCCTACATGACATAAACCCAGAGGTGGCGCACTCACTGGCTGAAATGGCACACACCCAGAAGGTGGCCGCACAAACGCAGCCTGATGTGGCACTGTCCCAGAGGGAGGTATGCTTCATCAATGCGGGCATTGAGACCCTGGTCAGGGTGGGTGTGGGCCTCGAGGACGGGCAGTGCACATGGCAAGGGAGCATCAGGGATTTGCTCCGCTCACACCCCTGCCCATCGGCCATCCCGAGGGAGGTGGAGGTGGGGGCTGTGCCGGCGACTCCCATTGGGGAGGTGCCGGAACAGCACAGTGCCTCAACTCCCTCCCCCTTTCTGTTCTTGTCGCATCTGCTGGGCAGCGGACAGAACAGGGTGGCACCAGACCACCTGGGACACCTGAACAGCAGGCGAGCCCACGCAGGTCCGGTCACTCCAGAAGATGGCCGCCAAATGGCATGCAGGTCACAGGGCGGAATCACAGCAGGCCACCTCGACTCCTGAGGTACCAGTTGGGGATCCACATAGGCAAGGTGTTAGGACAGAAATATAGACACCAGTTAAGTTGGCACGAGAGCAAAGCACATCATAGCAATAGTGCTAGGGTACAAGCCTGTATATTTGATCACATTAAACACCTGTGCACAACGTTACAACCTGCTTTGGTGGTCTGGTTAGAAGGGTGTGAGGAATGGGGTGGGGGTGGGTGGGATGGGCGGACATTGAGGGTGGGGCTTGGACCAGGGATTGCAGTTCAGCCAGTGCACACTGTTCTGGTGTACCACACTGTCCGGCTCCCCTGCCACCCCCCGTCTGAATCTCCGCCAACCCAGAAATTCAATGAGAGCATGGAATGGCCAGCTCGCAAACAGGGATGACCCATGGTGATGACCAGAAGGCTGTGACCTTTCCCCTCCATATTGAAACTTTTTTAAAATCCAGAAGTTTTTGGTTCCAAAGCAATTCCTCCTCCTATGGGGCTATCTGTCACTTGTTCTTTCACTGAGCACCTTTTCTCTCCTATTAACACAATCTGCTTTCTTAACTTTTGAGCCATTATCAGCACCTCCTATCATCCTTCACGCTGCCATTAGCAATTACTTTGTATTGTGCCCTAAGCATCTCCTACCTCATAAACCTTCTGTTTTTCTCCAGCTGCTTCACCCCCTATTAACTAAAAAGCCAACATATTTCTTCCTCTCTTTAGCTCTGAAGAAGAGTCATACAGACTCAAAACATTAACTCTTTCTCTCCCACAATTGCTGCCAGACCTGTTGAGTTTTCCCAGCTGTTTCTGTTTTATTATCGCCCTGATTCTATTCAAAGACAGGTCCCAATAGTTCTTTGCAGACTTTTCCCAGTGGCCTGGCCAATATTCCTCCCTAACTACACATCACAGATATCCTGGCTATCCAGTCCCTTGTTACTTGTAAGATCATGTTTTCCGACACAACAATGGTCATTTCAAAGTTATTTTTATGTTACTTGTATCTTTTGAGACTTGATATGCATGGACGACTGTGTGGCGAGATTGAGCTCCAACTCAATCTATAAGTTTACAGATGATACGACTGTGGTGGGTCGTATCCCAAGCAACGTTGAATCAGACTACAGGAGGGAGATAAATCACTTGGTTGCAAGGTGTACTGAAAACAACCTCTCTCTATATGTTGGAAAGACCAAGGAACTGATCATCGACTTCAGGAAGCGCAGCACGATACACACTCCCGTCTGCATCAATGGCTCCGAAGTGGAGATGGTCGATAGCTTTAAGTTCCTGGGGGTCACCATCACCAACAGTCTGTCCTGGTCCACTCGCGTTGATGCAGCAGTCAAGAAAGCCCAACAACGTCTCTACTTCCTACGGAAGCTAAAGAAATTTGGCATGTCTGAATCGACTCTCACAAAATTCTACAGATATGTTTAGAGAGCATCCTATCCGGCTGCATCACAGCTTGGGTATGGCAACTGCTCAGTCCAAGATCACAAGAAACTGCAGAGTGTGGTGAACTCAGCCTAACGCATCACACAATCATGCCACCCCCACATTGATTTTGTATACACCTCTAACTGCCTCAGTAAGGCAGACAGCATCATCAGAGACCCCTCCCACCCAGGTCTGCCTTCTTGCAGACCATTCTATCAGGCAGAAGATACAGAAGTCTGAAGACCCACACATCCAGGCATAGGAACAGCTTCTTCCCCACAGCTACTAGACTCCTCAATGACTCTCCCTCGTATTGATCTGTTCCCGGTAAGAACACTATTTACGACGTCATGTGTCGCTCTTGCTCATGTATTTGCTTTGTTTGGCCCCTTATTTCGCTCTGTAAGCAATCACTGTTTGTTGATGTACCATTTGTCAATGTCCTCTGTTGATTATTCCTTTGTCTACTGTATACGTACTGTGTACGTCCCCTCGGCCGCAGAAAAATACTTTTCACTGTACTTCGGTACATGTGACAATAAATCAAATCAAATCAAATAATGGCATTACCTAAATGACATTTTAAGAAAGACTCGATCGACTGGGCTGACACATGAAGAAAGATTGGATTGACTGGGCTTGTACTCACTGGAGTTTAGAAGAATGAGAGAGGATCACATAGAAACTTATAAAATCCTGATAGGACTGGGCAGGCTAGATGCAGCAAGAATGTTCCCGATCTTAGGGACATCCAGAACTAGGAGCCACAGCCTAAGAATAAGGGGGAAGCTGTTCAGGACTGAGATGAGGAAGAACTTCTTCTCTCAGAGAGTTGTGAACTTGCGGAATTCACTACCACAGAAGGCTGGCGGGGTCAGTTTGTTGGAAAATATTCAAGAGGGAGCTGGACGTGGCCTTTGCGGCTAAAGGGATCAAGGGGTATGGAGAGAAAGCAGGAGGGAGATACTGAATTTGCATGATCCGCCATGATCATATTGAATGGCGGTGCAGGCTTGAAGGGCCGAATGGCCTACTCCTGCCCCTATTTTCTATGTTTCTATGTAAGCTTTTCTTTCAAAAAGATTGCGGCAATTTAATAACATAATTTATGGTCTATTCTTCACAATTCATGAATCTTTTATATTTCTATTTACGGAGTACAAAATTGCCGTAACCATAGCTACTATTGTGAACAGCTGCCTCCAATGTTCTGGTTGCACAGGTCAGCACAATTTAACCAAATATCATAGAACTACTAAGCATCTGTAGCAACGATCATGATGGAAAATATATACTAATTGGCTTTTCACAATCGCCCCTTAAACACTTGAAAATCCATAAAGGCAACATCCAGTACATTTCATTTATCTTGTGGTCGCCTCAAAATTCTGTTAAAATAGCAAATTTAGGGGCAGCACGTGACGCAGTGGTTAGCACTAGGACTGTGACGCTGAGGACCTGGGTTCGAATCCTGGCCCTGGGTCACTGTCCATGTGGAGTTTGCACATTCTCCCCGCGTCTGCGTGGGTTTCACCCCCACAACCCAAAGATGTGCAGGTCAGGTGGATTGGCCACGCTAAATTGCCCCTTAATTGGAAAAAAATAAATAATTGGGTGCTCCAAATTTAAAAATAAAATAGCAAATTTGAATTAACCGGTTTACTTCTAACTGGACTCATTATGGACTCAAGATAATTTGCCCACGTATGAGTTTAGGCTAATGGACTATTCATTTCTTATCTTATCTATTTACCCAATTTTGAGCAGGAATGCAATATTTGCTATCCTTGAGTCCTTTGGCAAAATTTCCAATTATTGGGAAAATAATAATTGGTGCCTCCTCGACCTCCTTCAATTTTTGAGATGCACATCCCTTGAGTTTAATGATCTTGAAGAAATTCAGGAAGACTCACGTTTATATATTGCCTGAAAGAGCACCATGCCAAGGCCCACTCCCCCGCCCTATCTCTATAACCCTGTAACCCCAACTCACCTGCACATCATTGTGCAGCACGGTAGCATGGTGGTTAGCATAAATGCTTCACAGCTCCAGGGTCCCAGGTTCGATTCCCGGCTGGGTCACTGTCTGTGCGGAGTCTGCACGTCCACCCCGTGTGTGCGTGGGTTTCCTCCGGGTGCTCCGGTTTCCTCCCACAGTCCAAAGATGTGCGGATTAGGTGGATTGGCCATGCTAAATTGCCCGTAGTGTCCTAAAAAGTAAGAGGGGGGTTTTTGGGTTACGGGTATAGGGTGGATACGTGGGTTTGAGTAGGGTGATCATTGCTTAGCACAAAATCGAGGGCCGAAGGGGCTGTACTGTTCTATTGGGCATTGATGGGCAATTTAGAAAGGCCAATCCACCTAATCTACACATCTTTAGACTGTGGGAGGAAACCAGAGCACACAGAGACAACGCACGCAGTCATGAGGAGAAAATGCAAACTGCACTCAAGGTTGGAATTGAACCTGGGTTCCGAGCAGTGTGAGAGCAGTGCTAACCATTGTGCCACCTTGCCACCCTACGCCCTACACCTAGCCCCAAAACCCTCTGAGATGCCAATAATTCTGTATATTGGTACTGTCCCAATTTTAATTGCTCCAGTATCGGTGGCTGTGTCTTCAGTAGCTCAGGGCCCAAGCTCTGGTGCACCCTTGTTGCATCTTTCTGACTCCCTGGCTCACTTTTTCCTTTAAGACATTAAAGCTTGTTTGATTCCCGCTTGGGTCATTGTCAGGGGAATCTGCACATTCTCCCCGTGTCTGCGTGGGTTTCCTCCGGGTGCTCCGGTTTCCTCCCACTAGTCCCGAATCATGTGCTGTTAGGTGAATTGGACATTCTGAATTCACCCTCCGTGTCTCCGAACAGGCGTCGGAATGTGGCGACTAGGGGATTTTCACAGTAACTTCATTGCAATGTTAATGTAAGCCTACTTGTGGTACTAATAAAGATTATTATTATCATTATAATACACAGCGCAGTCATCGTGTGACAATTATCAAAAACTATTTATTAAAGGGAAGTAAGGAAAAGAAAAATACATATGACCAGGACTACTCATCCCCCATGCAATTAAGATATACAAATTACTAATCATACAAACACCATTTATATAGACCGTACCCCTTGTTCCAAAACATATCTATAATACCCGGAGCTGGATTCTCCATTCGCCGACACTGAAATCGGGAAACGCGATTGGGAGCAGAACAGCTTCCGACACCGAAATCGAGGGAGATGCCGGTTTGATGGCCCCCGGGCTACTCCATGGAACAGTGGTGCGAGCGGAGCTATTGCCTGTGGCCCCCTGCGCCTGGCGCAGCCAGTCCTAGGGCGCGCTCTGGTTTCGACAAAGGGCTGCACGTTCATGGCCATGAAGCACAGGGAGTGACCCATCTCCATCTGGGACTGCACCACATCACGCTGCAACATCAGCCAGTGACTGGGCCACGCCCCTCTGGGTGTGGGCCACCTCTTTCTGAGCCAGTACAATGCCAGCCTGTGCCTGGGCAATGCTGCCGATGCTCTTAGCAATGGCCTGCTGTGACTGGGCCATGCTGAGGAGCACCGCTGCAGTCTCCAGGTGGCTCTGGCACATGTTTGTGAGAGGGCAGCCCTATCCTGGGCCTCGGCCCCTGCCTGCACTGAATGCCCCACGCCTTGCACACGCTGTCCCATATCTGACACCGTCGCCCAATTTCCTGCACCGCGGACGCCATCCATGCGGTTTTGGCCTGGGTGGCATGCATGACTGGCATCACACCCTGCTTCTGCACGCGGATGGACTCCTCCACTTGCCCCCACAGGTACTGGACGCCGGCCGTCAACCCCTCCCATAGTCCCTGGGTCTCTGACTGCATCTCCACTGTGGGTGGGACTGGATGTTTCAGAAACCCAGGACCCGTCAGGGCAGCAGGTGGGTGCTAGGGTCGGCCTACCCTCCGACCGTCCGGCCCCTCGGCTGCTCCTACCTCCACCTGCTGTACCGGACCGACTGTGTGCTGCGCACCAGATAGTGTCCCAGGAGCCTCTTCACTACTGTAGCCAACCGAGGTGATAAGTCTCTGAGATGGTGGATGGTGTAAGATACAGCTGTGATGGAAAGTCTGGGTCCGTGGATGTGATTATGGCCAAGGAGCCTATTTTAGTGATGTTGATGGATAATAAAGTGGTTGCAGACTCAGTTTAATGGTTTCCATTCCCTATTAATGCAGCACTCTTCAGTGTTGTATAGCATTGTTCAGATCACAATAAGAGTATTTGACCCATTATAAAAATGACATTAGTTGCCATGGAAAATGTACGGTGCAGATTCAAATGAATGCATCATGAATAAGAGATTATTGTTATGAAGAGGAAACATATTTCTTTACACTGGAAGAAAGGAAAAAAGAGAATCTGATTGACAAGGATATGACAGACTAGATAGTAAAAAAAATGATTTCTATTATTTGCTGAATTACTAATAAGGAGGCACAGTCTTACTAAAAGAATAAAAGAGCAGGTTCAAAGACATTTTTCTCTCACGCGGAAGATTCTATAAATATGGTTCTCTGAGGCAGACAGCCGAACATTTTAGCAAGAGAATTAGGTAAATATTTGAGCACAATACCTACACGGAAAAAAAAACAGTTGAAGAAATTAGACTAGATGGCTGACTAATTAACGGCAACACAGTTACTGTTGACATGAATCACCATCTTTTGTCCTGGATCCTTTATCATCCCATGCAGTCAATTGATTCAAATACATTTCATGTTTAGAAATTCATGGTTGGGATGTAACTCTTCTTTTGATGTGCCTTGGGCAATGAAATGCTAATTCAGTTTCGCAGCTTCGGAAGCCTGTCGATTCCCCTCTCATTAGTAGGTTAGTGACAGGGTAGAATTTCTACCCACCGACAAGATTCTTTTGCCCACACGCTCAAGTGTCTGAAAAGAAAGGGCTGCGTTCTTTATGCAAGGCGGGATGGCAGCAGCAAAACTTCCCATTGGTTTACCGTGATAATAAAAGCAAAATACTGTGGAAATGAACTGAAATGAAATGGAAATCGCTTATTGTCACAAGTAGGCTTCAATGAAGTTACTGTGAAAAGCCCCTAGTCGCCACATTCCGGCGCCTGTTCGGGAGGCTGGTACGGGAATTGAACCGTGCTGCTGGCCAGCCTTGGTCTGCTTTCAAAGCCAGCGATTTAGCCCTGTGCTAAACATCCCCTATAATAATCGCTCATTGTCACTAGTAGGCTTCAATGAAGTTACTGTGAAAAGCCCCGAGTCGCCACATTCTGACGCCTGTTCGGGGAGGCTGGTACAGGAATTGAACCCACGCTGCTGCATTGTTCTGTAATACAAGCCAGCTATTTATCCCAGTGTGCTAAACCAGCCCCTTAAGTTCCAAAGATGTGCAGGTTAAGTGGGGTCACGGTGTTTCGGGATAGGGGGGTGGAAGTGGGTCTAGGCATGGTGCTCTTTCTGAAGGTTGATATAGATTCGATGGGCCGAATGTCCTCCTTCTGCACTGTAGAAATTCTATGGTAATTTATATTCAGCCTTTTTGATTAAATTGAAGATCCAGAAGCTGACATGGTGATGGGACTTCAACCCACCCCCTCTGGATTACTCATATTGTGACATTACCACTTTGCCACCATCTCTCTTACTGCAACCTCCAAGCAAACTTGACTTTTCATAGGCTGCACCCTCATTGCAAAGGCTTCCCTGCACAGTGTTCCAATTTTACATTTATTCCCGTTTACGGAGCAGAACTGAGAGTGAATATATAAAAGGAATGACTGAGTCATTTAGAGCAAGGTCAATATTGAAAATGGACACCCGTCCCCACTCAGCAGTGCAAAGGCATTTTGTAACTGGCTTCATGGAGATTCGGGGTCAATGTCCACTGAAAGTATTAACGTGATATCTTTCTTTTCTTCTTATTCACAAGGAGGCATTGAAGATCCAACATGTTAAACTGAGGTTTTCTATAGCCGTTACTCTGTTCATTCACAAAAAAGTAATGCAGTTTCTTGTATGATTCATGTATGTCTTTTGAGCAAAATATTAATCAGCCTGTTGTCTGTCAGCAATTTAGAATGCACACCGTCGTGTATATGTGAGGAAAACAGGGCGGGATTCTTTCAGCCCGGGGCTGGGCAGGAGAATCCCCGCCACCGGTGCGAATTGCGCCACTCCACCCCGACGCCGGCACATGATTCTCCGCAGAGTGGAGAATCGGCGCCATCAGCGCCGGTGTGGTTGGCGCGGCGGCGGTCGGGGGCTGCTCGATGTGGCCGGTCCGCCGATTCTCGCCCCGGGATGGGCCTGGTGCCCGTCGTAAAAACGGAGAGTCCTGCCGGCGCCGTGCACACCTGCTCTCAGCCGGCGGGAACTCGCCGTGGAACGGCCGGGGGGGGCGGCCTGTGAGGGGAGGGTGCGGGGGGGGGGGGCTCCGATGTGGCCTGGCCCGCGATCGGGGCCTACCGATCGGCGGGCCAGCCTCTCTGGCTGGCTGCCTCCTTTCTTCTGCGCCGACCCCTTTAGTCCTGTGCCATGTTACGTCCGGGCATGAGCGTTGAAGGAAGCAGATGCGCGAGTTGGCTATGGTGCCACTGTGCATGTGTGCGTTGACACCGGTGCCACTGCGCATGCACGGATCCCGTGGCATCCAGTTCATGCCGGAATCAGCAGCTGGAGCGGTGTGAACCGCTCCAGTGCCGTGTTGGCCCCATGTAGGGCCAGAATTGCTGATCCTGAGGCCGTGTTGACGCTGTCGGGAAATGTGATGGCATTTCCGACGGCGTCATCATTTAGCCTCAGGATCACAGAATCCCGCCAAAAATGTCTAATTGATGTATTAGGAGTATCTCATTGTTCGATAGAGGCAAAGTCAAGGCCATTGAGCGCCTTGAGCATGCTGTAGTGTTATATTATTCCAATATGCTTTAGGAACTACAGCCAATATTTTCCAGCCCTTTTATCGGCGGGATCTTTAGATCCAACCGGTTTGAACAGAGTTTCTGGTTGCTCGCCGACTCTGCGGTGGGAGAGGGTTGGAAAATCCAGTTCATACATGTGTTTTGTAAAGGGCTCTTCCTGATTATCCCCTTCTTTCCCTTTCTTTTATTTTGCCGTTATCATTTTTGCTCCACAGGTGATCAATAGACATGTATCTTTCAGTGAAGCAGCAGAGAGAATGATGGATTCATATGTTACAGGAGAGAGTACTCTGCTAATCCCTGCTAGTTTGAACAGGAGCTTCAGATTTTTCATCATCAGAGAGAGTGAGAAGGTGGGACTCGGTTTGATTGATTGACCAAAAGGCCGTACTCTGCCCATTAACAAGTAGTGATTGGATCTTATCCCAGTGGGATGGTTCTCAGAGACCTGAGGGAGCAGTTGAGTCCTAGGCACAGAAAGACAAGGATCTACTTCCTCGCCATCTTCAGAACAGCTGTGGGTCCTGTATTCCTGAAGCTGCAGAGAACCTGAATGAATTAATCTACAGGAAATCCATTACAGGTTGCAAACAAAGACCGGGGCCCTCTTTTTCTATCCAGAAAGTCTCTGAGTGCTGTACTTCTGAAAGTACAGAGACCTGAATGAATCTTCAGTGACGGCCTCAAACTGAAAGCAAAGTTTGAAGAGGCATACGGTGCTAAACACCACCAGCTGCAACAAAGACCTTATTTTCCTTTTACTTAGGATTTTTATCCCTTTCTTTCCCTCTATGTTTGTTTGTGTTGTGTCTGTTTTTAGAGAGTGGGGGGCAAGTTAAAGTGGGGGAATTAGGAATTAGATAATAGTTAACCAGCTGTATTTGCTGCATATTTCTTCTTGTTATTAATAAAAAGAAATTGTGTTTACATTTACAAATCTGGTGATTGTAATTATTAGGCAGCCAAGGGCCAATGACTTTGTGTATTCAGAACATAGAACATAGAACATTACAGCGCAGTACAGGCCCTTCGGCCCTCGATGTTGCGCCGACCTGCGAAAACACTCTAAAGCCCATGTACACTATTCCCTTATCATCCATATGTCTATCCAATGACCATTTGAATGCCCTTAGTGTTGGCGAGTCCACTACTGTTGCAGGCAGGGCATTCCACGCCCTTACTACTCTCTGAGTAAAGAACCTACCTCTGACATCTGTCCTATATCTATCTTCCCTCAATTTAAAGCTATGTCCCCACGTGCTAGACATCACCATCTGAGGAAAAAGGCTCTCACTGTCCATCCTACCTAATCCTCTGATCATCTCGTATGCCTCAATTAATTCACCTCTTAACCTTCTTCTCTCTAATGAAAACAGCCTCAAGTCCCTCAGCCTTCCCTCATAAGATTTTCCCTCCATACCAGGCAACATCCTGGTAAATCTCCTCTGCACCCTTTCCAATGCTTCCACATCCTTCCTATAATGCGGCGACCAGAATTGCACACAATACTCCAAATGCGGCTACACCAGAGTTTTGTACAGCTGCAACATGACCTCATGGCTCCGAAACTCAATGCTTCTACCAATAAAAGCTAACACACCGCACGCCTTTGAAGTTAAAACTCACCACTATTCTTAGAATTCCCCCTATACCAAAAAAGGGTCGATATTCTAAATGGTGAACAGGGATTCTCACTCCCTGACTCCGATGCAGGCTTCGGTGGGTGCTATTCAGGTCATACTATGTTTTCAAGTTAATCCCCGGTATAACCCATACCTTCATCGAAGAATTTTACCTACTTACCCCTTAGTAGCATCGATGTCCTGGTTCCTACATTGTTAAGTAAGTAAAGTAGGCTAATAGCCACTGTTTCAGGTTAAAACTTTTAAGTTATGCTATTATTATAATTTTTTTTTAAAGCTGTAAACACTTTCTTAATAGAAAGGTAAAAATATCTTGCTTCTGGATCCTTCCTGTTGGTTCAAGGGACCTTCAGGCCCACCTTGACAATCAATCTTCTTTAAAGTCTGGTCTTCTTTAGATGTATTCGCTGGTGAACTCGGTTGCTGTGTCCTATCCTTCGCATGTACCGAGCTGTGAGAGCTGGCTCTGCTGGCTGTCCCCTTTCTTCGGGTTTATATTCTCTTTCAAAGAGTTATTAAGTTTTAACGACTTTATTGTAAATAAGCTTGTTTCACTTTGATTGTTAAAAGGTATCTTTGATGTAAACATTTGAATACAACTAATTATTCATTTTGAGCATAACGTCATCTCTCAGATCTGATTAAAAAATGCTTTAGTTTCAATAGGTGTTATGTTTATTTCTGTGATTTTGAATAGTTTAATTTTCCAATTGTCCCCAGCTCATAACTTTGCCTTTGATTTTGACTTTAAATTATGTCTCTCGTAGACAGGTCGTCTCCAATTTTCTTTTAATTGACTTGATGTTCGTAGAATTTTACACTTAGAATTGACACCAAATTCGACTGAGCATCATCCATCCTTTCTAGCTGTTTACTAAGAGAGTTTATTTCAATTAAGGTGTGAAACTTTGCTTTTAGCCGTATGCTAAAATTTAACTTAGTTATGACTTGAAAGACCTGCCTGTTTTAAACATTTGTCACTTAATTCAATTGAAACTCTCATCCATGCTTTTCCAGATGCTTCCTGAGATAGTTACTTTCAATGAAGGTGTGAGCCATTGTTTTAGTTTACCACAAGGATCCTGTGTGTTTGATAAGCCTGCTTGTGAGAAAGAATCTGCATTTTATAATCCTGCTCTTTGCAGCTGCTATTAACCTTTTGTGGGATCTTTCCCTGCATCCTCTCAGACCAGATATTGCCAGACTTCCATGTTTCAAATGACACATTTTTCTGTATTTTCAAGAACACCTTCTTAACAACCCTCTCAACCTGGGTGGCAACTTTCAGGGATCTATGTACATGGACACCGAGATCTCTTTGCTCATCCACACTACCAAGAATCTTACCATTAGCCCAGTATAAAAATGACAAACAGCAGTGGCCCCAAAACAGATCCTTGTGGCACACCACAAGTAACTGTACTCCAGTCTGAACATTTCTCATCAACCACCACCCTTTGTCTTCTTCGAGCTAGCCAATTTCTGATCCAAACTGCGAAATCACCCTGAATCCCATGCCTCCGTATTTTCTGCAATAGCCTACCGTAGGGAACCTTATCAAACTCTTTACTGAAATCTATATACACCACATCAACTGCTTTACCCTCATCCACCTGTTTTGTCACCTTCTCAAAGAACTCAATAAGGTTTTTTCTGAGCTTTATTGGTTAATTTCAATTGTGATGTGATTCCGGGTCAAAACGTGCGGGAATTGACCACTCACTAACCCAGGGTGTCGTAACAGTACACACAAATATCCAGACTCCTCATAATCTGCATACAAAACCAACAATGTATCACTCCACAGCACATGATGGAACTTGAGAAATACATTCAATGAAGCTCCAGTGTTTGAGTAAAAAATTGTGATTATTTTGAACTTTTGCATATCACAAGTCCCAAAAATGTCTCATCTGTATCTGAACTCCATTCACACTCCTTGGTTTGGTAACCTTGTCTAACAAAAACATCTTACGATCTTGGTTTCAAAGTCTTCAATTCATCTCACCTCAACATTATTTTGGGAGAGGAAGTCCATAACTGCACTATCATACAATAATGTTTATCTCCAAGTTATTTCACTGGACATTTAGTTATTGCGTGGTAAAATTGAATTCCTAACCGTGGGTTAGTTCAAGTGAAGAACCAGTAAATCATAGAATCCCTACAGTGCAGGAGGAGGCCATTTGGCCCATCGAGTCTGCATCGCCCCTCCGAAAGTGCCCTCTACTGAGGTCCACTCCCTATCCACTCCACCACCATTCCCGTAATCCCGTAACCTAACTTGCACATCCCTAGATACTCAGTGCAATTTAGCATGGCCAATGCACCTAACCTGTATATCTGTGGACTGTGGGAGGAAACATGAGCGCCGAAGAAAACCCACGCAGACACGGGGAGAACATGCAAACTCTACACAGTGGTGTTAATATGAAGGACTATCTAAGGCTGATCCGAAATCTGTTAAAAAAACAGTCACATCACTTAGGAGCTCTTTTTAAAGATTTCATGAAATGCAACAAAATCAATAGAAGATTTCACAGGTTTGTGATCAATGTACTGGAACACAGTCTGAACATGTTCAACATGCACTGGTGAGCAACTTGCTTGCTGTTACAATAACAGACACACAGCTGGTAACAGGAGCAGTGGCAACTTGGCTGTTCACGTGAAAAATTGATGTACAATGCCTAATTACAGCGGATGCTGTGGTGCCTGTTATCAGCTTTGAATTTGACCATCAGCCGGTTTAGAGAACGTTAGCAAATAAAGGTGAGCAGTCCTACATATTAGTGCATGATGTTAGTATTAAGGAAGTGTGCAGCATGTTAACGTGAAGCGATGCAGTGTTGTACTGATGGTAACATGCAGAAGGCTCAACTAATCACTGCTCCCAGCGTGTGAAATTATCTCCCAGCTGGTTTCCAAGTCTTTCCGTCATTCTGTGACGTGAGGGTAGAAATTATGATTGCCTCTGCCCTCCTAGTTTATGCTGTGGCTCCATTCTTCGCACTCTTGCCTATGAGTTAGTGGTTGTCAGTTCCAGCCCCACTCTCAACAGAATCTCAGCTGACACCCCATTGCAAAAACACCTTACACGTAGACAGTGACTTTAACAGGGTAATACATCGTCGCTTCTCGGCCTTTTGGCTAATAAAAAAGCCTTTACTTGTATATCTCCCTTGTTGAGATCATGAATTGGGTTCAATTTGAATTGTTTTTTGGAGCAGGCAATGAGATGGATTAATGTCCACTCTGCACATTGGCATTGTAACTTTAGCGATGACTAGTGGTGTGCCTCAGGGGTTGGTGTTGGGACCACAACCTTTCACAATAACGATCTGGAATAAGGAACTGAGGGCACTATTGCTACATTTGCAGATGATACAGAGATATGCAGAGGGACGTGCCGGATCATCGACATGGATACCACCATTACACGTGAGAACATCACCCACCAGTTACGCGGTACATACTCGTGCGACTCGACCAATGTTGTCTACCTCATACGCTGCAGGAAAGGATGTCCCGAAGCGTGGTACGTTGGCGAGACCATGCAGACCCTGCGACAATGAATGAACGTACATCGCGCGACAATCACCAGGCAGGAATGTTCCCTTCCAGTCGGGGAACACTTCAGCAGGCAAGGGCATTCAGCCTCTGATCTCCAGGTAAGCGTTCTCCAAGGCGGCCTTCAGGACACGCGACAACACAGAATCGCTGAGCAGAAACTTATTGCCAAGTTCCGCACACATGAGTGCGGCCTCAACCGGGACCTGGGATTCATGTCGCATTACATTCATCCCCCATCATCTGGCCTGTGCTTGCGAAATCCTACCAACTGTCCTGGCTTGAGACAATTCACACCTCTTTAACCTGGGGTTACTCTGGATCTGTAAAGATTTAATTACCTGCAAATGCTCGCATTCTAAGCATTGTCTGGCATCTTTGAATGTGTGTATATATATGTTTCTGGAACATACCTCTTCATTCACCTGAGGAAGGAGCAGTGCTCCGAAAGCTAGTGTTTGAAACAAACCTGTTGGACTTTAACCTGGTGTTGTAAGACTTCTTACTGAATGGCAGGGCAGACCCGATGGGCCGAATGGCCTACTTCTGCTCCTACATCTGATGGTCTTATGGTGTAATTTCACAGAATCATAGAAGCATGGAATCCCTACAGTGCAGAAAGAGGCCACTCGGCCCATCGGGTCTGCACCGGCCCTCTGAAAGAGCACCCTACCTGGGCCCAAACCCCCACCCTTTCCCTGTAACCCCACCTCGGGGCAATTTAGCATAGCCAATCCACCTAACCTGCACATATTTGCACATAATTTAAATTATCCCTCTTCAGAAGAAATATTTATCAACTCAAATCCTTTAATCTTCCGAACACTTTAATCCGATCACCTCTTAATCTTCTATACTCAAGAGAATACAAGCCAAGTCCATGAAATCTGTTGAACTGCTGGCCATTATATCAGACATCAGCAAAGAGCGGAAACTTCAGAGAAACTCTGAACGTTCACAAGCACTTCTTCAGCTTAAATCTGGCAGGTGGTGGCTATCAGAGAGATCAGAAGGTGAAACTTATACTGCAAGGAATGGTACAGGTGAATACAACAGATGCCTTGGTGAGGAAGTCGGATAACTTCATGAGGGATGAAGGAACAAGATATGCTGATAGTCAGGAGTGTGATGGAATACTTTCCACTTGCCTGGATGAGTGCAGCTCCAACAACACTTAAGAAGCTCGACACTATTCAGGACAAAGCAGCCTGCTTGATTGACACCCCATCCATAAATGTTTACTCCCTCCGCCGCTGATGCACAGTAGCAGCCGTGTGTACCATCTGCATGATGCACTGCAGGATCTCAGAAGGCAGCAGCTTCTAAACCCACAGTCGCTCCCATCTAGAAGGAGAAAGGCAGCAGATACATGGGAAATGCCAGACCCGGAAGTTCCCCTCCAAGTCACTCACCATCGTGACTTGGAAATGTATCGCTATTCCTTCACTGTCGCTGGGGCAACATCCCGGAACTCCCTTACTGCCAGCACTATGGGTGTACCTATACAACACAGACTACAGCGGTTCAAGAAGGCAGCTCATCATCACCTTGCCAGGGCAATTAGGAATGGGCAATAAATGGTGGGACTAACCAGCGAAGCCCAATCCATAAATCAACAAAAAAAAAGGATGAAATAAGATATGGAAGATTGTCTGCAGCAGAAACACCTGCATAGATATGGTGGGCTCACTGAACTATTTTGCTGCAGCTAAAGTAACTGGAATTAGCACATATTTGCTAATTTGCTAGTTTTGTGACACCACTTCCCCAACATCAGTGTGACTGTAGCAATAGATCGTGGAATTGAAAGTGCAAATTGCTTTCAGCGCAACTGGAGTTTCTGTACTCTTTAGCTCAGGTTTTTAAATAGTCACATGAGGAACAGGTCCTGTGCTCAAAACTGGTCAGGCAAACTATCCGCAACCCCCTCCCCCCACCTCCGCCAGGTAAATTAATCACCATTGAGAGATTCTGTTAATTAGGCTTATTTACAGGCATTTCAGAAAGCATCAAACATTACCCTAGGTCTTTTGGAGTCATAGAGTCATACAGCTTTATAGCACAGAATGAGGCCCTTCGGCCCATTGTACAAATGCCAGCTATCAAGTCTCTATCTATTCTAACCCACCAGCTGAAATAGCTCAGTTGGGAGAGCGTTAGACTGAAGAGCTAAAGGTCCCTGGTTCACTCCCGGGTATTGGCATCCAATAGGATGCTGTGATTCCTTGCCATCTGTCAAGTTGGTGGCCGAGTGGTTAAGGCGATCGACTGCTAATCCATTGTGCTCTGCACACATGGGTTTTAATACCATACATGTTAGGGTCTGGTTTAGCTCACCAAGCTAAATCGCTGGCTTTTAAAGCAAACCAAGCAGGTCAGCAGCGCGGGTTCAATTCCCGTACCAGCCTCCCCGAACAGGTGCCGGAATGTGGCGACTAGGGGCTTTTCACAGTAACTTCATTGAAGCCTACTCGTGACAATAAGTGATTTTCATTTCTAATCCAATTTTTGAACACTTGGTCCACAGCCTTTTATGCTATGATGCTTCAAGTCCTCATCTGAATGCTTCTTAAATGCTGTGAGGGCTGCCCCCTCTCCATTTCAGGCAATGAATTCCAGATTCCATAGGAACATAGGAACAGGAGTTGGCCATTGACCCCTCACGCCAGCCCTGTCATTCAATTAGATCATGGCTGACCTGTGGCCTAACTCCATACACCTGCCTTTGGCCCATATCTCTTAATATATTAATCGATCCATAAAAATCTATCCACCTCAGATTTAAAATTAACAACTGATCTAGCTTCAAATGCAGTTTGTGGGAGAGAGTTTCAAACCTCTACCACCTTTTGAGTGAAGAGATTCTTCCTAACATCTCTCCTGAACTGTTTAGCCCTAATTTTTAGACATTGCCCCCTAGTTTTAAGTCTGCAATCTGTGGAAATAATTTATCTTAATTTGTCCTGTCTCTTCCTGTTACTATCGTCCCATCACTCTCTGGGTGAAAAACGTTTTCCTCAAATTCCCATTAAATCTCCTGCTCCTCCCCTTAAATCTGTGCTCCCTGGTTATTAACTCCTCTCCTCTGGGGAAAAGTGTCTTCCTATCTGCCCTACCTTAGTCCTTCATCATTTCATGCACCTCAGTCAGGTTCCCCTCAGACTTCTCTGCTCCAAGGAAAACAACCCAGCCTAATCAGCATCTCTTCATAGCTGAAACGTTCCATCCGAGGCCACATCCTGGTGAATCTCCGCTGCACCCGTTCTAGTGCCAGGACATATTTTCTATGTTTTAAAAGGTCTTGAAGGGGTAATGCTAATTTATGCTAATTAGAAAAATAGGTTTGTGTCTTCTTTCAGAGGATTTCTACAGTAGCTTCATTGCAGTGTTGATGGAAGCCTAAGCTTGACACGAATAAAGATCATTATTAATAAGTCATTTTCAGGCGTATTAAGTGAGGAAGACAGTGACATAATGAATTTGCCACTGACCCAGCAATCTAGAGGCTGAAGGTGAAACTCTGGATTCGAATCCCACCGCAGCAGACGGAGAAATTTGAATTCAATAAAAATCAGAAATAAAAAATGTAATGACGACTGTGAAACCGTTTTTGATTGTTGCAATACCAACCTGATCACTACTGTCCTTTTGGGAAGGATGCTTGCCGTCCTTACCTGGTCTGACCTACATATGACTCCAGACCCACAATGTGGTTGACTCTTAAATGCCCTCTGAAATTGCCCAGCAAGCCACTGAATTCAAGGCCAATTGGGGATGGAGAATACATGATGGCCTTGCCAGCGATGCCCATGGCTGGTTTAGCACAGAGGGCTAAATAGCTGACTTGTAATGCAGAATAAGGCAGCAGTGTGGGTTCAATTCCCGTACCGGCCACCCTGAAAATGTGTTGGAATGTGGCGACTAGGGGCTTTTCATAGTAACTTCATTGAAGCCCACTTGTGACAATAAGCGATTATTATATTATTATTATTAGATAATAGAAGGACTCATAGTTGGTGACTTGACTCTTTGACAGAATTATCCAATCCTGCCAGCAATGGGAATTGTAGTGGGCTTAATTTGGCATGAGTCTTAAAAACATCAGTTTCCCATTGTTGGGGAAAAATGTTCAAAGTTTGCTCTCCCGACTTTCAAAATGGGCTAAAAGTGGGTTGAGCTTCCTGACGAAAATTACTGCAACCCTATTTGCGTGCAGTAGCATGTCACAAATGCCCATTAAAAGGTCAACTTGCCAGAATGTCTCCTGAAAGTCAGATGGTGAGTTAATGACCGTAGGCTTCCTAGCCTTTGTCCTGCCCTGGTGGCAGTATTAATATGGCTAGTCCAGTTCAGTTTCTGATCAATGGTAACCCCCAGGATGTTGATTGTGTGGGATTTAGCAATGGTAATGCCATTGAATGTCAAGAGGCAATGGTTAGATCCTCTCCTGTAGAAGATGGTTGTTGCTTGGCACTTGTGTGGCACAAATGTAACTTGCTACTTGTCAGCTCAAGCCTGGATATTGTCCAGGTCTTGCTGCATTTGGACATGGATTGCTTCATTATCTGAGGAGTCACGAATGGTGCTGAACATATGTGCAGTTATCTGCAAATATCATGGTAGCACAGAGATTGTATGACCTTATGATCATTGATGAAGCAGCTGAAGATGGTTGGGCCAAGGACACTACCCTGAGGAACTCCTCCAGTGATATCCTTGAGCTGAGATGATTCACCTCTAACCATCAGAACTATCTTCCTTTGTGCCAGGTCTGACTCCAATCAGCGGAGAGTTTTTCCCCGGATTCCAACTGACTCCGATGCAGTACTCGGTCAAATGCTGCCTTGATGTCAAGGACAGTCACTCTCATCTCACCTCTGGCATTCAGCTCCTTTGTCCATGTTTGAACCAAGGCTGTAATGAGGTCAGGAGCTGGGTGACCCTTGTGAAACCCAAACTGAGCCTCCCTGAACAGGTTATTGCCAAGTAAGTGCCACTTGATAGCACTGTTGATGATTCCTTCCGTCACTTCCCTGATGATGGAGAGTAGACTGATAGGGCGGTACTTGGCTGGGTTGGATTTGTCCTGTTTCCTGTCCTGGACAATTTTCCATATTGCCGGATAGATGCCAGTGTTGTAGCTAAGATTCATTCACAAGGACATTCAGCGTTGAACGTGCACATCACTTCTTCTCCCAGACAGTTTTGGGAACCTTACCACAATTACAGCACCCAAAAACAGTACTGCACATTTGAAAATGCATTTACAGTGAAACTTGGGACAAACAAATCTGAGTTAAGTCACTACTGGTAATCGTGCCATCCACAAGCAATGGATATCAGTGCAACAGTAAGAACACATGCAACAATATCAAGGAAATCTTCTCCCAAAGCCACAGCATAGTTGCCAGCAATAATTGGCAGCCAGGAATATTGGCCAGGCAGCTCAATAACAAATAATGGCCATTGTCGCATGTTGCAATGTATAATTATCAACTGTTGACCCTGGTGACAATGTGGAAGAACTGAAGAAATTGATGGGACTAATTGAGAGCCAACATTCTGGGAGCCTTAACTGACCATGGCACTTTGAAGCACGAAATTGAAAAATGCAATCCTTGAGACATGGAAACGGATAGATTCAATATATATTTAAAATTGTCACAACTATATACATTCTTCGGTCGTCGGGATTCTCTTTTCCCGTTGGCAGCGCACCACCACCCACTGGTGTCTTCAATGGTAAATCGCATCAACAAGCGGAGAGAAGAGAGAATCTTGCCAAATGAGTGCACACCCAAAACATGCGTGTGCATTCAACACTTCTTATTCTTTCCAACTCTACATCTATGTCTAGGTGCAGCCTCAACATCTACAGGTGCTGATTGTGAGGCCCTGTTGTTTGAGGTGACTATGGTGCTCATGCTCTAGTGGCTGGATAAAATACAGTGAAAAATGTAATTGATAAGAGTACATCTGTGCGAAGGGGCTTTTGATAAGCGGATTAATTTAGCAACAGGAAAACAGGTGTTTACCTAAGTGACTGGGGGGGGGGGGTGAATAATGGCGTATAGAAATATGTGTTCGAACTGTAGAAGAGGTGAGCACAAAATTAAGAAATTAGAATATAATTTACACTTATATGGGTAAAGTAAATGGGTTTATAGTAAATGGGATTAGGCAGATAGGTCACGTGTTTTTCATGTGTCAGTGCAGACATTATGGGCCTAAGGAGCTCTTTCTGCACTGTGTGATTCCGTGACCATATACGCTAAAAACCTGGTCCATGGTGCTATTAAGATAGAATAACATAAAAGGGAAACAGTATTGAATCCACAGCAGAGTTAATAGGAGACGGTACAAGGAATGAAGGAGGGAGAGTCAGGGGAACAGTTAACAAGCAAGACTCTTCCAAAAAACACAGAACCCCCAATCTAAAAGCTGCTGGATTCTACATAACTCAGAGACCAACTCCGCTGGATGGAATAAAGACTCTCCCAAACCTAAAGATAACTCGTAGGTGGTAACTATTGACTGGTTTTAACTCACAAGAGTTATATTGAATGGGATATTGTATTGGGACAAGGAACAGTTTTCATAGTTCAGGAATGTAGATAGATGAGAATGGGTTTATTTTAATGAGATATTGGGTGTGTGCAATCATCATTGCAGTTAAGGGTACTGTTTTGTATTGGAGTCTTTTGTGTCTGTTTCGTTTTAGCTTTTTGTTTATAAATTTGGTGTACCCAATTCATTTTTTCCAACTAAGGGGCAATTTAGCATGGCCAATCCACCTACCCTGCACATCTTTGAGTTGTGGGGTGAAACCCACGCAAACATGGGGGGAAAGTGCAAACTCCACACGGACCGTGACCCAAAGAAGGGTTTGAACCTGGCACCTCGGCGCTGTGAGGCAGCAGTGCTAACCATTGTGCACCGTGCTGCCCTTTCTTTTGAGTTAACAAATTAACCTCTATGATTGATTGCAACAAGACTGGAACTTTCCTCACTGGTTTGCATATCTTTCCTCACATTGTACCAAATTTAACATATATGCCACTAAGAACATGTTTCAAGTTATATGGGTATTTGATGTACCTTCCTATTTAATATCAGCAGCGTTCTTAACACTGGGTACCCTTGGATGGCTGGCTGGTGGTGCTCCTCCCTATGCATACCTGATTATTCCTGTTCGACTCCTTGAGTGAAATGGGCCTCACACAGGCAGAAGAGACATCTACAGTACCACCTCTTTTCCTGGTCTGCTGGCGTTTGATATGTATGGCGCGATTCTCCGCCCCCACGACGGGTCGGAGAATAGCGGGAGGGCCTTCCCGTCCCGACATTTTTCCCGAACTCCCGCTATTCTCCCCCCCACGGCCGCCCCACGACACGAATCGCTGCTCGCCGTTTTTTTACAGCGAGCAGCGATTCTCCCCTATCCGATGGGACGATTTCCCAGGCCTTTACGGCCGTTTTCACGAACTCCAACACACCTGCTCTCACAGTTCGTGAAAACGGCCGCAAAGTGCCGTTCTTGAGAATCATGGCACCGATTGGCACGGCCGTGGTGCGGCCGTGCCAAGGGTGGCATGGGCCCGTGATCGGTGCCCACCGAACACGGGCAGCGGGTCCGAACCCCGCGCACTCTTTGTTCCTCCGCCGCCCCGCTGGATCAGTCCGCGGGGCGGCTGAGGGGCATAACGGCCCGCGCATGCGCGGGTTTCATATCGTCATCCGCGCATGCGCAGGTTGGAGCCGTCCAATCCGCGCATGCGCGGCTGACGTCATCGTGCGCGTCAGCCGCCGTTACCCTTGGCGCGCGGGCTTAGCGAAGTTCGCTAAGCCTGCGATGCCGAGGTTCACGGGGTCCCGCTGCTAGCCCCGACCGGGGAGCAGAATTGGGTCCCGGGAGGGGGCGCGGAGGCTGCCGTGAAACACGGCCAGTTTCACGGCAGCCTTCACGACTCTCCGCATTTGCGGAGAATCGCGCCGAATTGTCCTGCGGAAAGACAGAAGAATTCATCATGAGGTAATTGGTTAAATTAGCATTTCAGAAGCATACATGCCTTATGTCAGGGCTGGGCCCACCCTAGCAACTCCTCAGTAAAGGAATTAAGGGTGAGCGGGCGTGTAAGTGGGTGGGCACAGTGGGACAGTGGTTAGCACTGCTGCCTCACAGCTCCAGGGCCCTGGGTTCAATTCCAGCCTCGGGTGACTGTCTGCATGGAGTTTGCCCTTTCTCCCTGTGTCTGCGTGGGTTTCCTCCCACAGTCCAAAGATGTGCATGTTAGGTGGATTGGCCATGTGTTAGTTGGGGTTACTGGGTTACTTTTGATAGGGTGGAGGCGTGGGATTAAGTAGGGTGCTGTTGCCAAGGACTGGTGTAAATTCTATTGGACGAATAGCAGCCTTTTGCACTATAAATTCAAGATTCTATGAAATGGAGCTGAGTACACAGATAGATAAGCCATGGTCTTATTGAATGGCGTAGCAGGCTCGAGGGGCCAGATGGCCTACTCCTGCTCCCAGTTCTTATGTTTGTTATGTTAATTAATGAAGACGCTTTTCCAGGAACTAAAATGACACGGAGGATATAAGGTGGCTGACACACATTCAGGGCTCATCTGTTATTCATGTGTGCCCTGCCATTTGTCCATTTCAACCCTTTGCCTGCCTAATGTCCTTATGAGAGTGTGAGCTGGCAGTAGGTAGACACTGCGCCCAATCTGGTGGAGCACAGCCGATTATTCACTCTTTCAGAATGGGAGTCACTCCGATTTCCTTGCTTGCCACCAACCTGAATTGAAGGTTCCTCTCTATGATTCAAAATGGTTACCTTTTGCGATAAATCCACTTTCAGTCTATGTTTATCAAAACTCAAGTTACCACACTTGAGTATAATAAATATTAAATATTTTTAAAGCTTTTTTAACCATAGTTTAAAATGCTGTTCAATTGGTTCATGGCTGATTTCACATTTCATAGAATTTCATAGAGTTTACAGTGCAGAAGGAGGCCATTTGGCCCATCATGTCTGCACCGGCTCCTGGAAAGAGCACCCTACCCAAGGTCAACACCTCTACCTTATCCCCATAACCCAGTAACCCCACCCAACACTAAGGACAATTTTGGACACTAAGGGCAATTTATCATGGCCAATCCACCTAACCTGCACATCTTTGGACTGTGGAAGGTAACCGGAGCACCCAGAGGAAACCCACGCAGACACGGGGAGGATGTGCAGACTCTGCACAGACAGTGACCCAGCGGGGAATCGAACCTGGGACCCTGGAGCTGTGAAGCAATTGTGCTATCCACAATGATACCGTGCTGCCATTTGACATGATGCAAATAAGTTGGAACGGATAAACTGGGGTGGAAAGAAACCACTTGTCAAATCAGAACAATTTTGAGTGCAATTTGCATCAGAATTATCAGCTGTTCCCAAAATGCGAAACACACGGCTGAAAAACAGCTGAAACATTTCCCACCTAAAGTGCTGAGGGACTGCGGTTGAATGAATGAATCAGGTGAAGGGGCAAACTAAAATATCCCACAAAATAGGCCCTGTTAATAATTCTTAGCGCTATTTAATATCACAATGGGTGATATTAATGATATTAATGATATTAATGGGTGATATTAATGATATTAATGATATTAATGGGTGATATTAATGGATGATATTATTTGGTGGGAAGCAATAGCATCAGTGAAGACCAGATTCCATGAAGAATTTTGTCAATTTCCCTATCTAAAAATGTTGCAGAAATGAATTCTGCCGAAAGGCCATTATCATATTTTGCTTGTTATTTCACATTATTGACTTTGCAGAGCAGTGTATTATTAGATAGCTTACGTTCTGCTCTGTAATTTAGTGAAATGGCAGGCTCACCCGAAGATTCACTGAATCTTACCATCTGATTGATGGTGGTTGGCTGGCATGAGGGATTTAGTTTTTAATGTGTGCAAACTCCAGTGTAAAGCCCGGCAATAATGAACCATTAAAGTGTGCAGCAGCAAAGCCGAATATTAATAAACAAGAGCAATGCAGCCAGTGTCAGAAGAACAACGACAACGTTTTTTTCTTTCCTCTGACAGGAAAGCATGGGCTGGAGGTCGATGGAAAGATAAATAAGAACTCTGCAGTCTAACCCACAAGAGCCAAGTACAGGACTGGGTTAGCCACTCCACTTAACCTTGCTTTTCATGTGACATTTAATTGTTTGCACAGCACAATTCATTGGTAATGCAGAACTAAGTGGGAAGGAACGAGCTGATTATCCTGTGCAACAAACTGAATGAAACAAGACAGTTGTCAAGAGCAACTTGCCAGCATCTTATGCAGATTTCTGTCGAACCAAGATGCAACCTATAGATATCAGAATGATTCAGTGTTCGAGCAGGAATTTTGAAGCTCTTGGATGACAGCAAATTGAGTGGGGGGGAGGGGGGGGGCTAATACTGCAGAATATCGCAACAGTTTACTGCAGGACCTTAATAAACCCACAGAATGGGCAAAATAATTATCAAATAGAACATACAGTGCAGAAGGAGGCCATTTGGCCCATCGCGTCTGCACCGACCCACTTAAGCCCTCACTTCCACCCTATCCCCATAACCCAGTAACCCGTTCTAACCTTTTTGGTCACTCAGGGCAATTTATCATGTCCGATCCACCTAACCTTCACATCTTTGGACTGTGGAGGAAACCGGAATACCTGGAGGTAACCCATACAGACATGGGAAGAACGTGCAGACTCCGCACAGTGACCCAGCGGGGAATCGAACCTGAGACCCTGGCGCTGTGAAGCCACAGTGCTATCCACTTGTGCTACCCCATTGCTCAACCTCACATTCAATACAGATGAATGTGAGGTAGTGCATTTTGGTGGCTAGAATGAGAAGATCATCTTTACTTGGAATAGGTGGGATATCGGAACAAAGCGATCTCATAGTGCAAGCACATCAATCACTAAAAATTGTGTCAAAGCTTAAAGAGGTCATTAAAAAAAGTACAGATCAAGTGCTGTATTTTAACTCTAGAGGGATAGAATTGAAAAAGTCAGAAGTTGTGCCAAACCTTAATCGAACCACACAGAATACTATGTACAGTACTGGTTATAAAAAATATATAGAGGTGCTAGAGAGGGTGCAAAGGGGATTTACAAGGCGGATACAAGAAATGCATGGGCATACATATTAGGAAGAAGTGACGGGCTGGGTCTCTGTTCTCTTCAGAGTGACCTAATCGGAATTTTTAATAGAGGTTTTGATGGAGTGGACACAGAAAAAATGTTTCCTCTTGTGGGCAAGAGCACCTAGGGATATAGGAACAGGAGTAGTCTATTCAGCCCCTCGAGCCTGCTCCGCCATTCAATAAGATCGCGGCTGAGCAGGCGGCACAGTGGCGCAGTGGCAGCACTGCAGCCTCACGGCGTCGAGGTCCCAGGTTCGATCCCGGCTCTGGTTCACTGTCCATGGGGCGTTTGCACATTCTCCCTGTGTTTATGTGGGTTTCACCCCCACAACCCAAAAGGTGTGCAGGGTATGTGGATTGGCCACACTAAATTGCCCTTGACTTGGAAAAATGAATTGGGTACTCTTAAAAAAAAGATCACAGCTGATCTTTTAGTGGACTCAGCTCCACTTATCCGCCCGCTCACCGTAAATATTTATTCCTTAACTGTTCAAAATCTATCTACCTTTGCCTTAAAAATATTTAACGAGGTAACCTCAACTGCTTCACTGGTCAGGGACTTCCACAGATTCACGATCCTTTGGGTGAAAAAGTTCCTCCTCAACTCAGTCCTAATTCTGTTCCCTCTTATTTTGAGGCTATGCCTCCTAGTTCTCGTTTCACCCACCAGTAGAAACAACACCCCTGCTTCTGTTCTATCTATTCCATTCATAATTTAATATGTTTCTATAAGATCCCCCCTCATCTTCTAAATTCCAATGAGTATAGTCCCAATCTCGTGGTCTCCTCTCAACTCTGGAATCAACCGGGTGAATCTCCTCCGCACCCCCACCAGTACCAGTACATTCTTTCTCCAGTAAGGCAACCAATACTGTATACAGTCCTTCAGGTGAGCCCTCACCAGCGCCCTATACAGCTGCAACACAACATCACTGCTTTTAAACTCCATCCTTCTAGCAATGAAGAACAAAATTCTATTTGTCCTCTTCATTAGCTGCTGCATCTGCAAACCAACCTTTTGCGATTCATACAATGAAAATGAAATGAAATGAAAATGGCTTATTGTCACAAGTAGGCTTCAAATGAAGTTACAGTGAAAAGCCGCTAGTTGCCACATTCCAGCACCTGTTTGGGGAGGCTGGTACGGGAATTGAACCATGCTGCTGGCCTGCCTTGGTCTGCTTGCAAAGCCAGCGATTTAGCCCTGTGCAGAACCAGCCCCTGCTAAACAACGACACCCAGGTCCCTCTGCACAGCAAACTGAAATTTTTTACCATTTAAATAATAGTCTATTTTGCTGTTATTCCGACCAAAATGGATGACCTCACATTATCACAGTAAGAAGTCTTACAACACCTGAGGAAGGAGCAGTGCTCTGAAAGCTAGTAATTTGAAACAAACCTGTTGGACTTTAACCTGGTGTTGTAAAACTTATTACTGTGCTCACCTCAGTCAAACGCCGGCATCTCCACATCATCAGATTTATCAACATTGAACTCCATCTGCCAGACCCTTGTCCACTCACTTAAACTATCTATATCCCTCTGTAGACTTTCAGTGTCTTCTGCACACTTGGCTCTACTCATCTTAGTGTCAACTGCGAGAGAATATTCGGCCTGTCAATCCGTCCACAATATCACATTATTCTCTAAGTTGTATGGGAAAATATACAATTATATGTAATTTTAAATGAGAAAAAATATGTTTCTCAGAAACATCAACATTGCTTCACTGTGTTGCATTGACTGTTGTTAAGTGAGTAATCAAGCAAACATTTTGCACACCGCAATATAAAAACAAAATGGAGGAATATTAGACAGCACAATCTTGAAATAGTACCGTGCAATTAGTCACACATTCCTGAACAGCTCAATGGAGTCTGGGTTTAATGATCCAGAAGCTGAACCTCACAGCACCCATGATTTGGCTATTATTCAGACCGTTAAGAGATGCTCATACTGGCCTCATTATTCAGGGGATGTATCCAGCACAAGCAACAAGGGACATCTCAAATGTCCAGGTCAACATGTCTTACCCAAAGAACAGTGAAGCACTCCCTCAGTACAGCAAGATTACAGAGCGTGCTTAAGAAATAAATAATTTGCTTTATTTATGACACTTTTCCTGACCTCAGACTATACCAGGCACAGTACAGCCAATGATGTACTTTTGAAATGCAGTCACTGTTACAACACAGGAACGCCAAGTCAATTCGCCAATTATCAGAGAAATAATGTGCTAATAAAGCAAATCATCTACTCACCTGATGTTGATTGAGGGATAAATACCATACAAGATTTTTCCTCTATTTGTCTTCAAAATAATGCCATGGGATATTTTATATCCACCTGAGGGGACAGGAAGGGTTAACTTCTCAGTGAGTTGGCACTGCTGACTCTGCAGCCCTCCGTCAGTGCTTGACTGGAGTGTGAGCACATGATCCCACAGCCTTTGGGCTGAAAGCTGAGAGTGAAATTGCCTGAGCCACTTTAAGAAAAAAACTTTAAAATTGTGGACAAGGGAATTTGATGTGAATGTGATCACCAGTGTGCTATCGGAGAAAATTAAATTCCTTAATATTTCTGCATCTATCTTAGCAAGGCGATTGCAATGCAGAGCATTCTTTCCAGAAGCTCCTTACCATTTCTTCCTTAATATGATTGATCACTATCTTAAATTTCTTTCAATCAAGACTTTATAATTTTATTTTAAGCATGATGCCGGAGTGCAACGAAATCCACTTTTGCATCAAGATCCAGTTTTATTTTTTGTCTCTGTGACGCCTTGGCACTATTTTTACACACATTAAATTGACTATCTCCCACTGCAGAAATTAAACCCATGGAGCAGATTTTAAACTCAGAATTAATTCCATTAATCTGTCATCATCTCCGGCTTATGACAGCCTTGGCCTTTCCGCTGTGTGTATTTTTCTTTACAGTTTGCCTCGGTTCGCGTTTTTGCCCATCTACTATTGTGACCAAAGTTAATCCATTCCTGAAGGGAGGCTATATCGCCAAACATTTTGAGTTTCGACACTGCATGCTAAACCTACATTTTGAGCAATGCCAACCTCGCTCCATTGCCACCCCGAGCAGAATGTTATGGAGTGAAGGCCAAGACCCAGGAGCACAACTGTTGCCGGGAACCCAGAGTGTCACGATGTCGATGTCAACCTGGTGCAGTAATAGCTGAGTCTGGTAGAGGAAGAGTAAAGTAATGGACGCCGACTATGTGCTGCCAACTCAAAATCATTTGTAAAACTTTTTGGCCAAGTAAGTGGCAATTTAGCACGCCCAATCCACCTACCCTGCACATATTTGGGCTGTAGGGTGAAACCCACTCAGATACGGGGAGAATGTGCAACCGCCATGCAGGGCTGGGATTGGACCCAGGTCCAGGGCTCCGTAAGGCAGCACTGCTAACCACTGGGCCACCGCGTTGCCCTGCCAACTCGAAATAATGAAGAGTGCACCAAATAAGGGACATAATTCTGGAGTGGTGACATTAGTAGACATGATGTGGAGATGCCGGCGTTGGACTGGGGTGAGCACAGTAAGAAGTCTTACAACACCAGGTTAAAGACCAACGGGTTTGTTTCAAACACTAGCTTTCGGAGCACTGCTCCTTCCTCAGGTGAGGACCTGAGGAAGGAGCAGTGCTCCGAAAGCTAGTGTTTGAAACAAACCTGTTGGACTTTAACCTGGTGTTGTAAGACTTCTTACTGTGGACATTAGTAGACAAATGGATGACATGTTGCGCTGGACATTTCCTAATATTAAAAGGGGGATTAACCCACTCAAAATGGATGGGTTAACGGCTGTGCCGAGATCCAGAGAAGAGGTAGCGACAGCCTGCTGACTGTCTGCGGTCACCTTGGCGGAAGTCCTCGGTCACTACGCCTAATTTTAATTTTTTGACAACATGTTAAAGCATAAGTCAGTGGGAATGAAAATCAGAAGAGATACGGAACTGGTAGCTGATCGCATATCTATCGCCTGTTTAATTTTCTCACAAATTACTCATATTAAATTGCTAATACAAGCTTTATTTTCTACTCTGCGGAAAATAGCTGTGCAATTGCCTGGAGATTTGAAGAATAAAGAAGACAGATCAGAAGGTCTTTAACAGAAGCAAGGTAATGAAACTAATAAACGATTGCTATTCTTATCGAATGAGCAGATACAAATGGATGACAGACATCCTCAGGTCAGAACTCGTGTTGCCTTATGCAAGGTGCATTATATAGCCTTAAACACTCGTTCTAAAATAACAGCAAAAATTTCACACGGAATATTTTAGACAAAACAACATCCCATACAAGTAAGGTGATGGCGGGGTCAGGGGTTGAGTCTGGATTTTGGGAGGGAGTCCTGTTCACAGCGAGTTCTAAATTGAGGAGGGGGGGAGTAGAGGTCAAACAGAGATGGGGATTGGGGATGGGGGGGATACCGAACATGTGGGGGGAGGAGTTGGATAGTGGTCCGGTAGGTCCCAAATGCAAAGGTCTTCAGTCCATGACATTGTTCCTTCGAACCTCTCTTCACTGTGCATGCTTGTTGACTGTATGCTGTCTTTAAGACTACTGTTGAGCCACATATGCACAGATCTGAAAGGGAGCGCAGCCTGTTAGCGGTCTGTTTGTTCCCTGCGGCACAGAGGAAATATTGGCCCAGATTGTCCTGGGGTTTTACCATTCAGAGAGGGTAAAGGCATTATCGGTGTGCAGCCGTAGTGATCTTAATCGTAAGCAGGGGGAGGTGCTGTGAGGGTTGGGGAGCCTGAACTGCTGGAGCAAGGAGGGACAATGATGGGCGAATCCAAGAGCTCTGATGCACATCTTTTGACACTGAGGGGCAATTTAACAGGGGCAATTCACCCAACCTGCACATCTTTGGACCTTGGGAGAAAACCGGAACACTCGGAGGAAGCCCACGCAGACACAGGGAGAATGTGAAAACTCTGCACAGACAGTGACGCAAGGCTGAACACAGGCCCCTGGCACTGTGAGGCAGCAGTGCGAACCACTGTGTCATCATGCTGCCCACTGTGGGCAGTGATGGTAGTTGGACACTTGTGGGAGAGCAGACACATTGTGGGGGTTCAGGGGTGTTTTTTGGATAGCTTCTAAATCGAAGGGAAACCTTTCTGCCCCTCTTGGCCCACGAATGTGTCTCAGAGGTACGTAACTCCTGGATTCAGCCCCTCCCACATCCTTGGAACTGTCAAATTTTCCCAGGCCATGATCCAGGCAAACTGTCATTGAAAAGAAAATGTAGACATGAAGCCTCATGATTACCCATTCTGGTGAGTGGATTGGTCGTTCACCCATGTCCCGCCTCCACTCAAACTGGAAATGGATATCACTGAATGGGTTGGTTTGCTGCTCATGGTTTCTTTTACATAGAAACATAGAAAATAGAAGCAGGAGGAGGCTGATGTGACCATCAATTCACTCGAGACACGATAGGAACTGTGGCTTTAATAGACTTACAACTGAGCCTGCCTGCGACCAGAAGAACTGAGGGCAGACTCACAAGGCTGCAGCATTTTATACTTCCGATAGTGGGAGGGAGGGGCCATGGGCAGAACCATGGGCGGAGCCAAGGGCGGAGCAATGTACAAGCTCCTTATCTCCCCCTGTGGGCAGAGCCGCGCAACGGCTCACAGACAGAGCCCATAAGGACACAATACTATACAGTGTGAATTACGCAATGTACATTCACCACAGAGGCCATTCGGCCCTTCGAGCCTGTTCCGCCATTCATTATAATCATGGCTGATCATCAAGTTCAATATCCCGATCCCGCCTTCAGCAGCCAGAAACACGCCGCGGGGAGGCTTAGAATTTCTCCTGATGGCTCTAAATCAGAAAGTGACTCAGGGAGGTGGCAGCTTCAAAGAAGCCCAGAGTTTAAAGTGTCAAGTGTTAGGCTGACACATAAGGTGAACGAGCTTGCAGAGCTAATGGAGTATGAAGCCAATCAGGGGCCTGGATTTGAACACTTTCACTTGTAACCTCTAAGCTCCGGGGTTTAGTAACTGGGGGCTACCCCAAAGGTGTGGGAGGTGTCTCCCTGCCTGGAAGTAAGGCTTGCACGGTAATTCCCCGAGACACTCAACTTCTATTTGGGCAATTGCCCTGCAATGAGAGCCATCTGAAAGTATAATATAAATCACACATTTCAGATGGTTCTGACTGTCTTACAGTAATGGTTACCCAGAAAAGGCTAGAAGAATTAAAACCACTTCTAACTTTCGGGTAACTATAGTACTGACTTCTCCTTTAATTCCCTCCCCCATGGGACTTTTCCCATTCCCCTGCACTTGATTATCACCATGTCCCTCCCCAAACCTTCCCCTGACTCCCCTCCATGAGACCTCCCCTCCCTCCCCAACTGCATTGCCCAACCCCAACTATACACCTGACACCGCCACAGGATCCCTTACTACATCCCCCAATCTCCAATCAGGGATCCCTGACTACCCCCGAGTGATTAATGATATCATTAATCAATCAATATGACTGTTGTATTGATCACTTTACCTAGCTCCAAGCCTATGAATTATTCGGTTTATTGAGTGAAATTTTAGAACTTTCTACAATGAAAATGAAATGAAAAGGAAAATCGCTTATTGTCACGAGTAGGCTTCAATGAAGTTACTGTGAAAAGCCCTTAGTCGCCACATTCCGGCGCCTGTCCGGGGAGGCTGGTACAATGGGAATTTGGGAATACTGTTTAATGGTTTGAGTCATATCAAGCACAAAGGAAAGTGGTTGTGGTTGTTGGAGGCCAAACATCTCAGTCCCAGGAAATCCCGACAGGAGTTCCTCAGGTTGTGTCCTCACTATTGCTCCTTGACTTTCAAAGACTTTACCATCACTGAAATCCTAGTATCAACATCTTGGGGGATACCATTGACCAGAAACTGAATTAGACTAACCATATATAATATATAATAGCTTATTGTCACAAGTAGGCTTCAATGAAGTTACTGTGAAAAGCCCCTAGTCGCCACATTCCGGCGCCTGTTCAGGGAGGTCGGTACGAGACTTGATCCCGCGCTGCTGACATTGTTCTGCATTACAAGCCAGCTGTTTAGCCCACTGTGCTACTGTGACTACAAGAGCAGGTCAGAGGCTAGGAATCCTGCAGTGTGTAATCACCACCTGACTTCCCAAAGCCTGTCCACCATTTATAAATTATAAATCAGGAGTGTAACGTGAAGCCATCTAAGATGGCCACCTGCAAAGGACCATGGGAATTATGGCCAACCCAGGACTCAGTCAGATACATAAGAACATAAGAACATAAGAACTAGGAGCAGGAGTAGGCCATCTGGTCCCTCGAGCCTGCTCCGCCATTCAATTAGATCATGGCTGATCTTTTGTGGACTCAGCTCCACTTTCCGGCCCGAACACCATAACCCTTAATCCCTTTATTCTGCAAAAAACTATCTATCTTTACCTTAAAAACATGTAATGAAGGAGCCTCAACTGCTTCACTGGGCAAGGAATTCCATTGATTCACAACCCTTTGGGTGAAGAAGTTCCTCCTAAACTCAGTCCTAAATCTACTTCCCCTTATTTTGAGGCTATGTCCCCTAGTTCTGCTGTCACCCCGCCAGTGGAAACAACCTGCCCGCATCTATCCTATCTATTCCCTTCATAATTTTAAATGTTTCTATAAGATCCCCCCTCATCCTTCTAAATTCCAACGAGTACAGTCCCAGTCTACTCAACCTCTCCTCATAATCCAAGCCCTTCAGCTCTGGGATTAACCTAGTGAATCTCCTCTGCACACCCTCCAGCGCCAGTACGTCCTTTCTCAAGTAAGGAGACCAAAACTGAACACAATACTCCAGGTGTGGCCGCACTAACACCTTATACAATTGCAACATAACCTCCCTAGTCTTAAACTCCATCCCTCTAGCAATGAAGGACAAAATTCCATTTGCCTTCTTAATCACCTGTTGCACTTGTAAACCAACCTTCTGTGACTCATGCACTAGCACACCCAAGTCTCTCTGAACAGCGGCATGCTTTAATATTTTATCGTTTAAATAATAATCCCGTTTGCTGTTATTCCTACCAAAATGGATAACCTCACATTTGTCAACATTGTATTCCATCTGCCAGACCCTAGCCCATTCACTTAACCTATCCAAATCCCTCTGCAGATTTCCAGTATCCTCTGCACTTTTCGCTTTACCACTCATCTTAGTGTCATCTGCAAACTTGGACACATTGCCCTTGGTCCCCAACTCCAAATCATCTATGTAAATTGTGAACAATTGTGGGCCCAACACGGATCCCTGAGGGACACCACTAGCTACTGATTGCCAACCAGAGAAACACCCATTTATCCCAACTCTTTGCTTTCTATTAATTAACCAATCCTCTATCCATGCGACTACTTTACCCTTAATGCCATGCATCTTTATCTTATGCAGCAACCTTTTGTGTGGCACCTTGTCAAAGGCTTTCTGGTAATCCAGATATACCACATCCATCGGCTCCCCGTTATCTACTGCACTGGTAATGTCCTCAAAAAATTCCACTAAATTAGTTAGACATGACCTGCCCTTTATGAACCCATGCTGCGTCTGCCCAATGGGACAATTTCTATCCAGATGCCTCGCAATTTCTTCCTTGATGATAGATTCCAGCATCTTCCCTACTACCGAAGTTAAGCTCACTGGCCTATAATTTCCTGCTTTCTGCCTACCTCCTTTTTTAAACAGTGGCGTCACGTTTGCTAATTTCCAATCCACCGGGACCACCCCAGAGTCTAGTGAATTTCGGTAAACAGCCTATGTGTATCTAAAACACAGGTAACCAGACCTGACTGAAACCCCCACTCGTTTACATTTCAATGGCCCATTTTCCCAGGACAATAAAACTCCAATCAAGCAACGGGTACAGCCACAGACTGATCAGCGCCACTCTCCTTACTCAGTAAGCACAACTGCCAAGGTCAATGACCGCTGAGGACCCACCCAGCTACCAAGCCACCCGCCCCTTTATTATCCGAAATCAAAGAGAGTGATCAGAGCCCTGTCGAACTATTGGGTCCAAGGTTAAGGACTGCCCCAAAGAGTGCAAAATCGTGCAGGTATAAAAGAGAGCACAGCCATGTGTTCTGTCTCTTTTGGATCCGGCCTGTGACAACCCAATTGCAGCAGGAACAGCCAGCTAAATTCAAGACAAATGATCGCTACCTGATGGATGAGCCCAGCAGAGAGAGAGCCACTTTCTTTGAACCAGCCAAGTGAAATCCAGATAAAGGCCTTATCCATTTGCACAGTGCCGGTCGCCCTGAAGTTAAGTATAGGTTATTGTAGCTGATAGGTGTAGTTTAACTCGTAGTAGATATTGTGTTTGCATGTTGAGATAACTCTTGTGTATGTAAATAAAACATCTTTTGAACTAACTAACTGGTTGTGTGGTCATTTGATCGATATAAGGGAAGGCTTGTGGTTCACTAAGATAAATAGAAATACCCAAAGTACTGGCGACGTTGTTGGGACTGAAACGGAGCAACATTATTGGCCACACTGTTGGGACCGAAACAGAGCAATGGAATTCTCTCCTGGATGAGTGCAGCTCCAACAACACTCAGGAAGCTCAATTCCTTGCAGGACAAAGCAGCTCACTTGATTGGCACCCCATCCACCACCTTAATTACCTTCGTCCCTGCATCGCCGATGCATAATGGCAGCAGTGTGCACCATCTATAAAATTCACTACTGAAACTCAACATGCTTCCTTAAAAGCACCATCAACCTCACAACCACTTCCACCCAGAAGGGCAAGAGCAACTGATGTGTGGGAATGCAGCCACTTCCAAACGTCCCCCCAAGCCATACACCATTTTGACCTAGAACTGGATTGCCATTCCTTCGCTGTCGCTGGGTCAAAATACTGGAATTCCCTTCTTCAGGGCGCTGAGGGTGTGTCCACAGCCCACACACTGCAGCAGTTAAAACAGGCATCTCACCACCACTTTACCAAGGGAAATTAGGGAAGGGCACTGATGCCTACAACTAATGAAAAAATAAAAAGAATTACATTTTGCTGGTGCAACACCAAAACAATTGTACTGTCATGTCCTGATGTATTTGTCTGTGAATGCAAATGGCAGGCGAGAAGGTTGATTGGCAAGTGGAACTTGATGTGTGATCGGGTATAAATTGTTCTAAGTGAGTCAGCGTTTATATCGGGTGGAGCTTGAGAAGCTAACAAGAAATGTTGGAACAGTTGAGGATGACGATGAAACAGCATAGCCAGGGGTTTCAGCTACAGTGGAAGTGAGGTAAGACATAGAAGCAGAATTAGGCCACTTGGCCCATCGAGTCTGCTCCGCCGTTCAATCATGGCTGATATTTTTCACATCCCCATTCTTCTGCCTTCTCCCCATACACCCTGATCCCCTGATTGATTAAGAACCTATCTATCTCTGTCTTAAAGACTGTAGTGATAACCACTGTAGATATGCATACTTGCAGTTGGGGGGATGTATGGCTGTACCTGTAATACAGGTTCCTCCGGTAAGCCCCTGCTGGCTAGCTCCGCCCACAGGGAGCTTGTGTATAAACATGCGTGTGAGTCACTCAGACTCTAGTCTTCAATTGCAGCCGGAGGAATAGCGTCACACAGCAATAAAGCCTCGATTGAACATGTCTCTCGTCTTTGACTACAATTGTTAGCGCCACAAAGACACTCAGTGATTTGGCCTCCAAAGCCTTCTGAGGCAATGAGTTCCCCAGATTCACCACTCTCTGGCTGAAGAAAAGGTAGATGGTGAAATATTGCAGAGGTGAAAATAAGCGATATTAGGGGTGCATACACTCTGAGGACTAAGGTTTAACTCAAGTACAGAATCAAAAAGCTGAGAAAATGCACCATCAGGTTACACCTGAATAAACCTCTGGAGAGAGGGATGAAGTCATGGATTCCAATGGCCTTTTAGTTTGCAATGTTGGGTAAAGTACTTGCTCATTTATACGCATGATCCATAACCTCAATTGAGCATTGGGTTTGGATATTTGAAATGGATTTATGTCAAAGAAGTGGGGATGGGGAGGAGGAGGTTTGTTTTTGACGCAGCGGGTTTTTATGACATCGAGTGCACTGCCCGAAAAGGTGATGGAAGCACATTCAGTAATAACTCTCAAAAGGGAACTGGATCAACGTGCGAGAAGGAAACACAATGCAAAGTCTTACGGGCAATGGGCAGTGAAATGGGAAGAATTAGACTGCTTTTCGAAAGAGCTGGCACAGACTTCATGGGCCGAATGGTCTTATTGTTGTAAAATTCTATGATTCTGTGACTCTCGTTCTTGAGAAAAACGTTTGAGACAATATAGAGGGAAGGTTTAATATTAGATTGAATATGCAACAGTCCTCCAAAATCGATTAGTGATCTTCAAGTAAGCAAACACCTGGATTTTAATCACTTCTGCGTAGTTGGACCCTCTGCTGCAATCCAAACATAGGCTGACAGGAGCAGAATAAATGAACAAGAACATCAAGGTTGCCTTTTTCAGATTGTCAGAGGGCTCTATTTCTTAATTACTTTTCAGATCAAGTTTTTTTATTAACCTTCTCCCTGTTGCATTGTTTTTTTTAAACTAAGACTGAGAAAACCCAGAAAGGCAGTTTGTATCTGATATCATTGGGTTCAAATTGCAAAATGATTGACGAGTGTTTATTTTGGCTGCAATTCCTCCCTCATCTTTTTAAATAACAAATGGCCACCTCTGTTAAATCAGCATGCACCGGACATGTGTACAAGCACTCAAAGCCACTTGTCACTAATATTATGCAGTGCGAATTCAATCTATGTGGCTCAGTCCAAAGGCACCGTCAGCAGTGGCGTGCAGAGGGGGGGGGCCGACGGTGCGTTGGTCCCGGGCATCCATTGGATGGGGGCATCAATCAGAGGCTATTGCTCTCCCCAATGTCACCCAGATGCCTAATTTTTTCCACCTGAAGTTAACAAATTATTTTGCTAAGGGGGGGGGGGGGCGTCACAATCAAATCCAGTGACTACCGACATGTACCTTGTGTCAGGGTGAGGTGACTGCACTCCCAGACTCCCCCGCGGTGGGGAAACCGCTCTATCCGCCGCGCGGGCGGGCGGCCCGGGACTGCGCATGTCCAAGGGAGGGGGAGCTCCTCACATGCAGGGAAAGGCCCCGCCCCCTGATCTGCGTGCTGAGATGTTGACCAATGAAAAAAGATTGAGGACTGGAGGGACTGTGGTTCTCCAGCCAATCAGAGCGCGGGCTTTGTGTGAGTGATAATTGAGCTTTCACACCGACGGAATCTTCCTCCTGTCTCCAACATCTGTGAGTAAAACACTTTCTTTTCTCCCCCTTTCCATTTCTTTTTTCATTCTGACCATCAATTGGTCACTTGCAGCAACTGAAGGGAAAGGAAGTGAATCCAGGGAGGGTTCAGACTCTGGAAAGCTTGGCCCAGGTCTCTCTCTTAAAAATATTGACATCCTTTGCTCCCTCAGTTTGACACATGAAATGAAATGAAAATCACTTATTGTCAGGGGCTGTTTAGCACAGGGCTACATTGCTGGCTTTGAAAGCAGACCAAGGCAAGCCAGCAGCACGATTCGATTCCTGTAACAGCCTCCCCAAACAGGCGCTGGAATGTGGCGAATCCGGAATGTGACAATAAGCGATTTTCATTTCATAAGTAGGCTTCAAATGAAGTTACTGTGAAAAGCCCCTAGTATTGACCAGGACACGGGGGTAACTCCCCTGCTCTTCTTCAAAATAGTGGCTGTGGGATCTTCAACATCCACCTAATAGGGACAGACAGAGCCTCAGTTTAACAACTTATTTGAAAGAAGGCTGTTCTGACAGTGCAGCACTCCCTCAGTTCTGAGTGTGATTAGGGATTCAGTCATTCACCCCAACTGCTGACACACCAGAGAGTTCACTCTGGGGAGAGGCTGTTCACCTGCTCTGTGTGTGGGAAGAGATTCTCTCAATTAACCAACCTGCTGACACACCAGAGAGTTCACTCCGGGAAGAGGCCGTTCACCTGCAGTGTGTGTGGGAGGGGATTCACTCAGCCATCCATCCTGCTGAGACATCAGTGAGTTCATACAGGTGAGAAGCCATTGACCTGCCCTCTGTGTGGTAAGGGATTCAGTCATTCATCCCAACTGCTGAGACACCAGCGAGTTCACACTGGGGAGAGACCATTCACTGCTCTCTGCACACAGCCGTTTAGAACATCATCTACACTGAAATGAAAATCACTTATTGTCACAAGTAGGCTTCACTGAAGTTACTGTGAAAAGCCCCTAGTCGCCACATTCCGGCGCCTGTTCAGGAGGCTGGTACGGGAAGTTATATTCAAAATGTTTTCCTTTCTCATAATATTTCTCAGTATATTAGGCCTTATACTTGAGTCTTTGGGGCATACAATCAAGATTTGCCCCGGGCATCACCAGACCTCTGCCCGCCACTGACCGTCAGGCTCATCAACCATGAAGATGTGCGTTAATTAAAGACCTGGTGAGCCTTCATGAGGCGCCCTCATGCAGTGGACAACCTAATTTCATAAATGCAGTCGTTTTTATCAGCCTAAGTTTTTCATTTGTAGCGCGCCTTTTATGACCTTGGGGCATTCCAAAGTACTTCGCAGCCAATCAAGTAGATTGGAAGTGTAGTCACTGCTGTAATGTTGGAACCACAGCATCTAATTTGTGCACAAGCTCCCGCAAACTTTAATGTGATGGGTAAACAAACAGATAATCTGACTTTGATACATTATCTGGGTGTGTAAGTGTTGACCAAGACACGGTGGCAGGGGAGACGCCCCAGTCTTTCTTCAAAATAGTACCATTAGTACCAAGGGATCTCTATTTCTACCTTTTGAAATATGGAATCGCCGGCATTTGCAGCACTCCCTCAGCACTGCACTGGAGCTGACGTTGAGCTGCATTATTTAATGCAGACTGCGATTCATCCAAAAAAATGACGAAGGGCACGATTCTCCCAAAAGGGAGCAAAGCCCCTAGCGAGCACGTGGAGTCGCGCGTTCCCCGGCACTCGCGATGCCGAGAAACACATGGCTATTCAACGCGACTTGCGTTGAATAAAGGGCCTGAATGGGGAACGCATGGCCGCATATAGCCTCATTTTGTACAGTGAGGAAATCTGCTCGCTGGAACTCCCCAGTGCAGCAAGAGATCGGGCCGCCATTTCCAAGGCCCCGGAAACAATGCCCGGCCTCCACCCCCCCCACCCCCAGCCCGAATGCATGGGTGGGTCCCAAGCATTCCCAGCACCTCCCCCCCTCCCCCAAAAAACAACCTTGGCAGTGCCAGTCTTCCCCCCAGGTGGCATTGTCAGGGTGCTGGACTCGCACTGCCCAAAAGGCATTCAGCTGAGGGTCTCCAATCCCCAAGGAGACCCTCACGAGTGCCGGTTCCGTCTGGCGCCTTTTTGTGGGGACCAATGCCGAAGTCTCTGAGGAGAAGGGGATGAATCCCAAAGCCTCAGGTACCTCGGGAATCTGCACATTAGAGTGAGGCTAACTGCTTCGCCGTAATATGCAGATTTGCTAAAAGGTGATCCCGGCTATTGTGGACGGGATTCACATCGCAACTTCTGGCAAGATTGTGTTGCGAGCCGGGTAGTTTCCCGGAGAAGGATATCCCGGCTTTCAGCAGCCACACTGCGCTGTGGCGAGCTGCTTATCCAGAGTAGCGAGGCCGTTGGGTCATTTCAGGTGAGTTTGGCACGGTGTTTCTTGTCGGCTTCATGGGTGAGGTTCAGACCTGGATTCACCCACACCTTTGTTATCATGGGGCTTGGGGAGTTTCTTCCCTGTCTAACCCACACTTAGCAATTTGGGCACCAGTGGGGAGTTGAACTCGCCAGCAAGACCAGCTTCGCAGAGATCGGGGCAACATTTTGAAAGGGTGCCTTGATTTCAAAGTGAACTTGCTGGTCCTCCACATCCCCCACCCAATAGCAATGCCACCCCCACCCCCCTCCCCACCCCCACCGCAGACATGAACATTACCACCACCACCACCCCCAACTGAGGACACCCTGCTATGGGGTCACTGAAGGCCTTCAGGTCCGTCCCCCCCCCCCCCCCCCCCCCCCACCACCACCACCCTCCCTTTCAGGATAACCCCCATCCGCCTTTCAGGGCTTTCCCTTCAATCCCCAGTCCTAATTAAGTACCTTTGTGTTCCCATTCACCCTCCACCCTTCATATACCTCCTAACCCCTCTCTTTCAGGGGCATAGCCCCCCCCCCCCTCCCAGACCTTGACCCTGGGTTGAGCCGGCCTGGCACCTGGGCAATGTCCTTGGCACCCTGGTAGTGTCAACCTGGTAGGCCAGGATGTCAGGTATGCACTGCCAGGATGCCTGGGTGCAGGGGGAGTGCCAGGGTACTGTTCTGCCCTGTCCCCAACTACCCGGGGTTTTCAATGGCCTCCGAGATCCCCAGAATGGCCATTACACCTTGTCTCCTCTTGTGGAGACCCTTACTAATTAGCGCCTGGTTGAGGCCTCGCTGGTGTGGCTGGTGACTCCCTGGCACTGGGAGAATGCAACCTCAACTAGGCCGTGTGACAGGGAAAACCCTGAATCCATCTCATTGCTTCTTCCAAAAACCAATTCAAATTCAAATTGAAGCCAATTCATGGTCTTCACAAGAGACACATACAAGATCCAAGCTGACAAGAAAAGGCTTTGCACCTCATCTTGGACTTGATCCGACAAATAGCCAAAATCGCGAGAAGCGATTAGGCCATGCTTTTGTATCTGGTTCACATCCAGTGAGGGCGTGATCCAGATTGCACTGTGTGTCGCGGATTGGGTGACTCATTTTCATATCTGGAGCAAAGCCCGATTTGGTCCTCTCCCGACAGTGCCGGGCACAATGCCCGATGGTAACATCGTGCCCGCAGAATCTATTCGCCAAGAAAGTGAAGGTTTTGACACAGGTACAGGATGATGGTTCACCATTATCGTCTCAAGGTTAATCAGGAACGGGCAATAAACACTGACCACATCTCATGAATGAACGGAAAATGGACCATTGTTAGACTGCAGAATAGCACAACTGATTGAAGTGGAGATCATGTTGATGTTTTAGAATAAGTTAGATAATTGATAAGAAGAAAGAATGAAGTGTTTTGGGGACAGAGTTGATACATGGGATTGGAATTCCTGCTCTTGTGCAGATAACCCCCAGCATGGTCAAGATGAGTTGATTACTTGCTTCTGTGCTCCAAGCTTTATGTAATTTGATCTGATATGAAAATGAATGTACTGAAAATCTGGAGATAAACTAAATGACGCAAGGGAGCCCTTAGGTCAACTGGGAAATCTTCTTTTCAGTCCGTGCTTCGGTACGAATGTGTTCCTCACTTCCTTCGAAATGCTGAAGAAAATTACTTTGTTGATGAAGAAGCGTGTTTTGTGTGATAGTTCTCTCCTGAGCTTTAGAGTAGGTTGAGAACTGTAACATATCTCACGAGGCAGAGTTCAATTGTGTTGCAATTTTTCTTGCTGGAATCCTAAAGGATAGCAGAACATGAAAGTCTCAGGAGGCACGGTCAGCTCAGTTATCGACTGCGACGATAACTTCCCTTTTCTTCCACTCGAGTCAGATTGAACAAAGTCACCAAAAGGTTTTCCTTTATTCTTACCTTGAATCAAGCAACTTTCTTTTTTCCAAGAGAATAATCCACAGTTGGAAACAAATCTGGCAGGCGGGAGATGTTCTCTCGACAACAATATCAATGTCTGTGGTTTCCAGAAAATCTCATTAGCAAGAGACGCTGGAAAATGCATTGCCCTGAGCAGTGGTCACCAGAGGAGAGCCACGTGATGTGAATTCCAAGTTCAATGGTGCAATGAATACCAATAAGATGGAACCGTGGTACAAAGTCGACTCTTTCTTTTGCATTCAGGAGTAAATAATCTGCTACCATTGTTTCTGCTTCTTTTCTGTAACAAATGTGTCTTTCAACCTCCAGTCGCAGGGGGTTCTCCTGCAGATTTTTCACATTCTAATACCATTTTCTGATTTGTCCCTCTATATCAAAGCAAACTAGCGCAGGCTGCCACGGGACTCGTCCTTGTTAAATTGGGAATAGGTTACAGTCGGGGGGGGGTGGGGGGGGGGGGGGGGGGGCTGTCTAATTAATTAGATAGAATTTTCCATTGTTGCATTTAATTGTGGTGGCGGACAGGTTTATGGCTCCCTCAGAGTGGAGGGAACCCGCGTCCGATTCCACGCTTGGATGGTCATTCGTGATGCGCAGGCGAGTAGCTCTCCGAATCACTGGACAGGTCAGGTCCACTCAGCAAAAATGGTGGGGTCGAAGGCTCAAAAACTATATGTAAACGCCATGTGAACACATACATCTCCATCTCACTTCCCCCCCCCCCCCCCCCCCCGCCGGCCCACCTGCCTCCACTAGAGATGCCTGGTGACCAGAGGAAGGCCGCACCCCACTTAACCCACCAGACCCTTGATCAGAGAAAAGCAGGCACACAGGGATGTTCTCTATCCTAAACGATGGTTCCAGGAAGCACAGTAGCCTCACGCCATTGGCCTGGGAGCCTGTCACAGACCAGGTCAGCGTGGCTGGCACCCATGCCCGAATCCAGCACAGGAAAAGGAAAAATAACCTCCACCAGGGGCAGAGGCACCCTTCTGATTCTTTATCCTTCAAGATCCTGCAAGATCAAACTCTCATCATTGCATCATATGTTCAAAGGACCACTCTTTTCAGTGATCTCACACAATGCTTAACAGGGGACATATATCAACACTGATACCTCACGGAGACTTTTACATCACCACCATTCCATCATACCAATAAGATTGCTCCAGGTTGCTCATGCTCCTTGCTCAACCCCTTGTCTTATAATTATAACAATCTTTATTGTCACAAGTAGGCTTACATTAACACTGCAATGAAGTTGCTGTGAAAAGCCGCTAGTCGCCATATTCCGGCACCTGTTTGGATACACAGAGGGAGAATTCAGAATGTCCAATTCACCGAACAGCATGTCTTTTGGGACTTGTGAGAGGAAAGCGGAGCACCCGGAGGAAACCCACGCAGACACGGGGAGAACGTGCAGACTCCGCACAGACAGTGACCCAAGCCAGGAATCGAACCTTGGACCCTGGAACTGTGAAGCAACAGTGCTACTCACTATGCTACCGTGCCGACCTGTGTAGGACTCACCGCAGATAGGGGGATATGTACCTTTTCCAATCTACGCTCCATCCCTTCTCAGAAAATGACTTTTATTTGTCTTCAGCCAAGACAAGCTTGCCTGCAACAGAAGGGAAATATTGTGGACCAGGGTAGGCATAACTCACACCTTTGCCCTCCGAGATTTCGAAGAGTCTGCAGCTGAGATCACTGGGGAGGACAGGGGTTCCTCCTGGGGGAAAGGGGAGATCAGATTATCCCAGTACAAATCAGTTCATCACATCACATTGGGGCCTCACGGTAGCATGGTGGTTAGCATCAATGCTTCACAGCTCCAGGGTCCCAGGTTCGATTCCCGGCTGGGTCACTGTCTGTGTGGAGTCTGCACGTCCTCCCCGTGTGTGCGTGGGTTTCCTCCGGGTGCTCCGGTTTCCTCCCACAGTCCAAAGATGTGCGGGTTAGGTGGATTGGCCATGCTAAATTGCCCGTAGTGTAAGGTTAATGGGGGGATTGTTGGGTTACGGGTATGTGGGTTTAAGTGGGGTGATCATTGCTCGGCACAACATCGAGGGCTGAAGGGCCTGTTCTGTGCTGTACTGTTCTATGTTCTATGTTCTATCATGACGATCACAGTGAGTCACATGCAGTCTTATTTTCCTCGTACTGATCAACTGAAACTCTATCCTCTATGTTAGAGGCACAAGTAGATCAATGCCCACAAGAGTGGCCACCATTATCCCAACCCCCAGGCCACAGCAAAAGAGGAAGCTGAGGAAGAACTGTTACAGTACTGACTCACACCCTCCAACAGCACAGAGTCGCACACGTCGAGGAAAAGCTCCAGATAAGGCTCAGGCCTACCTAACATATGCACAGACCCATCCCCGCATGGTCGGAGGCAGGATTAACCCCGGTCTCCGGCACTTAGAGGGCTGCTGAAGACCAGCCACCTGCTCAGTTCAGGTCAAATGATGATCCTCTGCGAGCTGCTGCCAACTGAATGCTGCAGATGCAACAACAGGCGGTGGACCATCAGCTGATATTCAGCAGTCACTCAGCAGACTAGTGTGAATGAGGGCTGAGTCCGTCCACTTTCTTCCTGATGTCGTGGCTCCGACGTGCAAGCACCTTGAGGTCACCAAGGGAAGGTTAGTGACCACCACAGACACCCTATTCCTTCATGCATTGCCAGATTTGTGCTTGGCCCTGAACTCCATTGCCACACACCCTGATGGACACCATCAACATGTACCTCTATAAAAAGATGGTTAGGCCACAGCTAGAGTATTGTGTGCAGTTCTGGATCCGTATTATATAAGGGATGTTATAGAACTGGAAAGGGTGCAGAGGAAATTTACCAGGATGCTTCCTGGGCTGGAGAGTTTTAGTTACAAAGAGAGATTGGACAGACTATGGTTGTTTTCCTTGGAGTAGAGGATACTGAGGGGGGACATGATTGAGATGTACAAAATTGTGAGGGGCATAGAGAGGATAGACCAGGAAGACCCTTTGCTCCATGATGAAGAGATTAATGACCAGGGGGCATGGATTTAAGATAAGGCGCAGGAGGTTTAGAGGGAATGTGACAAAATCCTTTTTCACCCAGAGGTTGGTTGAGGTTTTGAACTTAGTGCCTGAAAGACTAGTCAAGGCAGAGACCCTCATAAATATAAGAAGTATTCCGATGTGCACTTGCGATGCCAAGGCACACAAGGCTATGGGCCAAGTGCTGAAAAATGGGATCAGAATAGTTTGGTGGTTATTTTTGCTTCAGGCAGCTGCGATGGGCCAAAGGGCCCTTTCTGTGATGTTGACCACTCTGACTCTATGTAGGCATCAGGGGGGCGAGGATATTGAGTCATTCTCAAATTATTTGTCATTTTAATGTGACTCTCCTCCAGGTACAATTTATCCTTGAGGACTCAGGCCAAGATCCTCAGGCAACCAAAGAGAGGATGAGCATCGGCTGGTCACCCCAGGGACCTTCTCTCAGGAAACTCCAAGGGTTCACCAGCTACTCTGAATCCCCACCACTTGTGACCCCGTCACTTAAGATAAAATCCTCAGCCCTGTGTGATGTCGGTGAGATTTGTTAAAATCTTTAATAGAAGTGTGTGATGTATGTGCTTCCAACCCTTCTTCCTCAAGGAAGGTCGACGTGTGAGGGTGGCTCTCCAGCCTTGACTGACCAGCAGCAGTATGTCTCATCTGTGCTTGTAACAAAAGACAAGACATGGAGGGGAGGAAGATCTCCCTCGGCACCGGCTGTTGTCGTTACCTAATTATGTTGTGGTGACTGCTTCAAGTCAGTTTTCACCACTCGCATTATTCAATAGACTATCACTTCCCAGAACAAGCCCCTACACAGGGCACCGCAGATGTTTGCGGAGATCATGGCCGAGTGAATTATTAATTCAGAAGTGCAAATGTGAATGCTGGACTCGTTCTTGATGGAACTGGTAGGATATCTCGTGAGATAAATTGGAATAATGTTGAGGACCAGGAGAAGCGTGGCCACCTATCCTCACCTTCACTTTACTCCTCCTGAAGTCTACAAGTGAGCAAAGTGACATGTGCCTGTTCCCCATGTCTTGTTTCCTCTATGGGATTATTGCGTTCTCACTGACCCTCATCACTCTCTTGAGGTTCCTGGGCCTCTGGATCTTCACCCCCGAAAGAGCTCCCACCCTTTGCCATTTTATCCTTTGGCAAGGGCCCATGGGCTGGATTCTCCGTCAGCGGGATCCTCCCTTTTGCGGCAGCGCACTCACGCCCGCGGATTCCCCGTTGGCGTGGGGGTGCCCACAATGGGAAACCTGGCTGCCAATGGAAAATGGGTGCAGCAGGTCGGAGAATCCCGCCCCACATCTTTACAGTGGCAGATTGTGAAGGATGCAACTCATTGCAATGATGCGTGCAAAACTATTGGGGGTATATTGCAATAAGCCACCTAAATGGACCACGCATCTGAAACACATCTTCAAAATGCCAATGGTCTGCTCGATTATGGACCATTTGGAGCTGTGAGCAGTATTGTACCTTTCCTATCTAAAGGTGAGGCATTGGTGTCATCAGCCAGCATTTCAGTGGCTACCTCTTATCTCCAATATTCCCTGTAGCTTTTCAGGCCCTAAAAAAATCTCTGGCATCTGGGAATGACTCAGTATGGAGACGACTTGGCAACTACCAGGGTAGCTGGCACAAACATGCATTCTGTCCTTCTGATGATCACACACCAGTTTCACATTGATGGAATATTCGCCTTTGCAGTTTACAAACATTAGGGGCTGCTGCTAAGGAGCCCTTAAAGCCACACAACAGTCAACTGCAGCTGGAGGTGGCTGCATCTCACAGTCTGGCGATCATGGTCTATAGCAAACCTAACATACTGAAATGCTTTCCTGTAAAGGGCAACTGCAACCTACTTTATATATCTATATGTTTTGGACTGTGAGCTGCTGCACAGCTGCTTTATTGATCCCTGGAATGGCCCAGAGTTAATGAAAATGAGCCTGTGATCACCTTTAAAGCCCCTTGCAAGGTGTGCCTCATTTGTGAAGAGGACAGCCTTCTTTGGTGTCCCCTTGATCTGGTGATTTTCCTCTATTGTCTGGATCTCACCTTCTGACCTTCTTGTCCTTGCTCTGGCTCCCTTGATGCTGGATATCGGGTAGCTCCTCCTGGTAGAGCTGTGCTCTGTGTTGCCTGTCCCTCTTATCTCCTCCATTGCATTAGGACCCTCATTGAGTCCTGGAACCAATTCTGCTTTCACCTTCTCTCTAAAATGCAACATCGTGGACATTAATGGGGAATATTTTAAGGTTGTGAAGCTCACAGTCCGCTACCTATAGGAATTGCAATGGTTTCAACCCAACCTGCCTTGTCTTTGAGGTGCCACCACCCACATTGAAGTGACCAGGATACCACCCCAGAATCACAACATCTGAATTGATATGAGAAGCTTTGAATGACAAGCGTTACCTAACCTGGTTCAGTGCTCCGATCTCTGATCTGGCATTCCAATTAACAGGCACCTTTGGCCTGTTAGGAATGCCAATTCTGGAGAGCACCTGACTGGCCTCCATTAATGAAATGCCCGATATGATGTACCTGTGCTTTCTCCCAGATTGCCTGCACCTCCAAATGATTATTCCGATGTGTCAATGCTGATATCTGTGAATGTAATGTGCAGCCATTGCGATATGAGTTTCCCACTCAAAGAGGTCTTCCTCCTTTCCCCCTAATAAGACTCTTATTCTCTCTTGTAGTACCCCAGTAAGTTAGAGAGCGCCCCCCCCCCCCCCAAAAGAGCTCTTCAGTGCAGGAGAGAAGTCCGCCCTTACAGCCTCTGACTTCTTCTGTTCACATTCTCTTCTACCTTTGAATTCAAACTATGCAATGACTCCAATAGAGCTCAGCAATATTATTTCAAAACACATTTTGATGCTCCCTCTGAACTCCCGTAACCCTAATATCTACCTGGAGCATCATAATGGGAAGGTAGAGCTCCCTCTTGTTATTCTCCAGCCTCTCCCCATAAATCAGGATCCTATAGTTGTTGTGGTGGGCATTACTATTTCCCACCCAAGCCCATTACTAATGAAGAGCCCATGTCCAACGTCGACCGATATCTTCCTTATCTGGAGACTCTGCATTTTACCACCTATTTAGATGCATCTCCAAGGAGAGCCTCACATAGCCCAATTCCCCCTTTAGTATGTATTCCCAAAATACAGGCTGCAGAGGTCACTGATCACAATCACCGTACTCTCTGTAGTCCAGTAAAGAATGTAACGACCCCCTGGTCTAGGGCGCGGCCAATTCCAGCCAACGACCTGGGGTCACAATACAAGTAAATTAACCACCGATTCTTTGAAATTTACCCCAAATCTTTGACCCTTGGCTGCCCATTAATTACAGTCACCAGGTTTGTAAATGTAAACACAATTACTTTTTATCAATAACAAGAGCGGTAATAAAATATGCAGCAAATACAACTGGTTAACTATTATCTAACTCCTCTAACTTAGCCCCAACCCTCTATACACACACACACGCACACACAACAGAAAAACACAGAAGGGAGAAAAGGGTAAAAAATCAAAGGGAAATAAAGAGTCTTTGTTTCAGATAGGGCAATGTGTCAGACTCACCTGATGAAGGAGCTACGCTCCGAAAGCTAGTGATTCCAGACAAACCGGTTGGACTTTAACCTGGTGTTGTAAGACTTCTTACTGTGCCCACACCAGTCCAATGCCAGCATCTTCATATCATAGTTTTTTTGTGGCACCTTACTCCTCTTCAAACTTTGCCTTCAGTTCAAGGCTTTTAATGTCGATTCTTGTTTCCCCCAGCAGTAGGACATCATATTCCTCAGCAGCAGAAAGCACAGTATAAAATTCCTGAGAGCCTCTGGATAGACTGACAAATGTCAGTGTTATTATATAGTAAATCAGCAAGAAACCCTCAAAAGCACTTGCTGGCTTTGTCAGTAAGATCAGCCAGTTGAATCTATATGCAAAGCTTGGGAGTTCTTGCAGAGTGATTCCTTTCAAGCCCTTGCTTGCTGTGTTTTCAGCTTGCCACAAATGGGATGATCAGCCATCAAGCTGGATGATCATCCATGATAGTGATGAATGGCGGAGCAGACTCGAAGAGCCAAAAGACATCCTCCTGCTCCTATCTTCTATGTATCTATGTATTCATGCTTCTCCAAAGTTGGTTAACAATGACAGTAATTAACCAAACTCCTGTCAAACTACGACAAGGAATTACGAGTGAAGACCTGTCATTCTGTGTGGGGGAAACGCCAGATGAAGATCATCCAGACCTTGGGTCTACAGCATTTGAGTTACAATGAATGGAACTGACAACATTTATGAATTGACACCCCATTTCGGCTTTACAACCTTGGTTTCGATGCTATGACGCTAGCATGTTTGTAGAAGCCAGGTATTTCTAATACACTTAATATAGGTAAAAAGCTGCTTAAAGCATAAATATTAATTCCCAGTTTTAAAATTAAAGAAAACATATAATTTCCAAACTCAGTCATGAGTTTGCAAGTAACACAGAGGTCTGATAAGGTCATTACATTTTTCCAAGGACAAGGGTTGAATCCATGGCAACGAGGAATAAGAATGAAGGATTGTACGATTCTCACGCCACTCGAGATTAGGTTGAATCATATCTTGAACTATATTGCCTTATTTTTAATAAATGGACAATTAAAACATCGAATCAAATATAATATATATATTTGATTCCACCATTCTCATTATAACGATTTTATAAAAGACTGAATTGAAATAGACAGTTTTGAATTATATTTTCGAAGTTATGCCCAGCATGGCATGACGAGATAACATAAGGTCTCCATTGTTGCAGTAGTAAGGTCAGCATGAGGTCTCTATTGTGGCAATAGGTAGGTCAGCATTAGACCAGTTTTTGCTGGTTTTGATAAAGCACAATATTGCATTCTTTAACATACAAGCAGGCAACAATTGGAAGTAATGTTACATAGTGAAGATGGACAGCTTGCTATCAAATCAAATGTGTTTGAGTCTAACTCAAACCAATTAGGATTATATTGGGGTGTGATCGGATCGCTTGAGACAGATATGAAATAGTATATCCATGGACGATTTGGCCACCATTTTGAGAGAGACAGAAAGACAGACAGAGAGACAGAAAGAAAGAGTTGAAAGAGACAGAAAGGAAAGGAAGAGAGTTAGAAAAGAGTTCTGTATTCATATTTCATTTTCAGACTTTGACTTCAGACTTTGACTTTTAAAGTTGTGTTCGGGCTATTGTCTCAGAAGATAATTCCTGCGATTCTTTGAAAAAAAATCAAATTGTCTACAAACTACCTTTTAAATGATTTTCAAGTTGTAACCAATGAACTCCAAATAAAACAATTCTTATTTGCACCTGACAAGTTTTTAACTTGAATTTCTACTGAGTTTCAGCAATGCACAAGAACAACCGGTAACCCTGAATTGAATAAACTTCGTAATCATAAGATCCTTCAATGTTCAAGAGTGCATATTGACTTTCTTCGCCACCCATCTGTATGACTTGACAGTCCAAGCCGTCTTTATGAGGTTGGAACCCAATGTTTTGTTCTGTTAAGTTTTTTTTTGGCACAACTGTCCTGATTTTAATGCATTTGTACACTTATGTTGCATTTAATATGCACTCAGACACGCAGATGCTCAAGGTTAAATAGGCAACTGACAGTGATCGATGGTTTCATTATATCCCTCAGACTAACTGAGGAACTCGTGCTACAAAGTGCAGATTTCAACAGTCACCTCAGTGACTTGACAGGGCAACAGTGGAGAGCATTTAACACCACCAGGCACCCCATGAGTGAATCCGGCCTTGATTCAGGAACCAATCCCCCAGTTATAACGTTGTTCCTTTGGGACAAGTCGATTCCGACTTGCTACGTTTCAACTTACAACGTAGTTTTTAGGAGCCAATTGTGTCGTAAGTCTGAGGACTGCCTGTAATTCCGTTAGAAGGAATTCTGGGTGAAGATCAGAGTGGAGTTCTTTCATTCCGTGACGTGGTCTTCCAGCATAGCCCACTCGAGACAGTCCATTCAGCTGTGTGGTAGCCGACAGCCGTCTTGATTACTCTCATTGATAAGAGTTGATGATAACATCAGGATAGAAATTACTTTGCTGATTTTATCGTAACAATGCTTAATTACAATTGGAGGTTGAAGGCTTATCCCTCTTCTGCTTTTACAGCATTGTTAACCTATTGGCTATGGGTTAATGGAACAATTAAAATAGAGGAGATAGGAGTGTGACACAATGCTTGACAGCATTGCATTATACTTCAAACACTGGCATTGTCACAGATGGCAAACAGATGCATGAGGATGTCACATTAAACAGCACCGTTCAATTAAATCTACATCAGAAAGTTAAAAACCAAAGGTCCTGTAATTCTGCAGAGCTTTTACTGATCCGCTGGTAAAACCACAAAATAGATGTAGAACCTGTACTTAGATAGTGTATTTCATGATATTAGGATGTTCCAAAGTGCGTTGCAGCCGATAAGGAACGTTTAAGATGTAGTCAGTTTAGAATGGGTGGCATGATAGCATAGTGGTCAGCATTGTTGCTTCACAGCACCAGGGTCCCGGGTTCGGTTCCTGGCTTGGGTCAGTGTCTGTGCAGAGTCTGCATGTTCTCCCCGTGTCTGCGTGGGTTTCCTCTGGGGGCTCCGGTTTTCTCCCACAAGTCGGGAAAGATGTACTTGTTAGGTGAATTGGACATTCTGAATTCCCCCTCAGTGTATCCAAACAAGTGCCAAGGTGTGGGGATGGGGGATTTTCACAGAAACCTCATTGCAGCGTTAATGTAAGCCTGCTTATGACACTAATAAAGATTATATTTTAAAAATACATAAAAGCTGAGATGCTTTTCCTGCTGCAGACTGAGATGGTCTTTGTACAATATTAGCTATTTCAGACACAACGTCCATGAGTTTAACATCTCTTTATGGGCTACTAAACTATTCAGTGTCTCCTTCTGATAGTTAGGGATAAACCGATGCTCATGTAGGAGGGTGGGGAGGGCGGTGGGGGGGGGGGGGGGGGGGGGGGGGGGGTGGGGGGGGGGGGTAACCTTATGAGACCAAGATGCCAATGGGGAGTCTCATCTCTCCCCAGGAATTCATATCCAAATTTGGGTGCAACCTATTTACAAGTTTCTGATGATTGTGTGTCCCATGCTTCCTGGTCGGTAATGCTTCATCAGAACATTTTGAGGACTATGCCTTGGGTATCAGAGTTTTTAGGATCGGCAGTTACTCTGTGTGTTTCCAACTCTGTTCTATTTCATTTGGATTCATGGATTGAATTTGATGAAGCTGTTGGTCTAACTTTGGCATTAGAGCCTGTTCTACCTTCTTCTTTCTCCGGCAGTTTTATTAAAATACTATTTTAATCTGCTTTCAATTTTGATCATGGGTTATGGTGTATGAAATTGCAGTTGCCTGAAAATTAATGTTACACTGTGCACTCCTGGCATTTTCTCATCTGATTACATTCTCTTCTGATTACATTCAGCGTTGCGTGCTCTTCTTATCCTTTCCTTATTTCACTGATCACTGCATTCCATTCTTAGATAAATTTCTTGAGTGATCGGGACATCTTTTCCATGCTGGGAACTAAGGGCAAATAGAATCATCAGGCCCTCATAGTGTCAATAATAGCTTGCCCACCATGACAGTTTAATTTAATGAGAATGAATGGTGAGTGGATGTTGGCCGGGAATTGACTCTAAACTACAATGATTTGCCCATAACTCTGCTGAGATAAAACTGATTATGACAACACAGAGAGCATCATAATTAAACCTAGTATAAAAATCATAAATTTCCAAGGTGACATTGCAATAATTCAGTAAATTGAAAAGGACAATTCAAATCCAAATTCATATGTGACGGATTAGTGTGAAATGTTACTTTTTCTTTCTACTCTACACTTGCATTGTTTCAACATAAATTAAAATGACTTACTTTGTTTGATAATAATATGGGGCATGTATAGCTAATAGTTTGGTTCAGAAAATAGTTTTAGATCAGAGAATCCCTACAGTGCCGAAGGAGACCATTCAGTCTGAGTCCTTGAGTCTGCACCTGGGCCCACATCCCCACCCTATCCAAACCCCCCTCACCTGCGCATCCTTGGACACTAAGGGGCAATTTAGCATGGTCAATCCACCTAACCTGTGCAGTTTTGAACTGTGGGAGGAAACCAGAGCACCCGGAGGAAACCCACGCAGACATGGGGAGAAAGTGCAAACTCCACAGACAGTCACACAAGGTCAGCACTGAACCCCGGTCCCTGGCACTGTGAGACAACAGTGCTAACCACTGTTCTCTTTTTTACATTCGTTCATGAGATGGGGTCACCGCTTGGCTGGTCCAGCATTTGTTGCCCATCCCTGAGGGCATTTAAGAGTCAACCACATTGCTGTGGGTCTGGAGTCACATGTAGGCCAGATCGGGTAAAGAACACGAGTGAACCAGATGGGTTTTTACAACAATTGACAACGTTTTCGTAGACGTCATCAGGCATTTTTTTAATTCCAGATTTTTATTGAATTCAAATTTCACCATCTGCATTGGCGGGATTTGAACCCATGTCCCCAGAGCATTATCCTGGGTCTCTGGATTATTAGTCCAGTGACAATACCACTACACCACTGCCTCCCCAAATGTGTCCAAATATATCTTCTGTATACAAAGTCCAGCATGCTGCTCTGGTACAGTACAGAGATAGTGCTACATTGTCAGAGATGCTGGGTTGGATTCTCCGTCGTCGGGATGCTCCGTTTTGCCGGCAGCCCGGGGGTTTGCCGACGGAGTGGGGCTGCCCCACAATGGGAAACCCCACTGACCAGCTGGCGTAATGGAGCATCCCACTGGCGTGCTGAAACAGAAATGTGTTGTGGCGGGACGGAGAATCCAGCCCATTGTCCTTCAGATAAGATGTTAAACTGACCTCTCTGTCGTCTCAGGTGAATGTAGTAGATCCCTATTTTGAAGAAGACCGCAGGAGTGCTCCCTAAGGGCAGCACGGTGGCCTAGTGGTTAGCACAACCGCCTCACGGCGCTGAGGTCCCAGGTTCGATCCCGGCTCTGGGTCACTGTCCGTGTGGAGTTTGCACATTCTCCCCGTGTCTGCGTGGGTTTCACCCCCACAACCCAAAAATGTGCAGAGTAGGTGGATTGGCCACGCTAAATTGCCCCTTAATTGGAAAAAAATAATTGGGTAATCTAAATTTAAAAACAAAAAGGAGTGCTCCCTAGTATTCTGGTCAATTTTATCCCTCAGGCAATATGAATTAAAAAGATTTCAAATATTCAATCGTTACAACCTTGTTGTTGGAGGTTGCTATGTACAATGGACTGCCAACATTCTACATTAGAACAGCAAACCACTTTAGGATTCTCTGTGGCAGTGGAAGGTGCAATAGAAGTAAGGGTGTATTTTTCTGTGCTTTTTCTTTCTATAATGTAAGACCAGAGGTTCACAGACCAGTATCTGCAGATTTCACAGCCAACAAACAAAGCGTTTATAAACTAATTTATTTTCCGTACACTGTGATTTTCCTCTCAGGCACAAGCTTTGGTGGAGAGGAGATAGGCCTGTAACCTTGGATCCAGGCAATATCCACAGTGAGAGGTGGGAGTGGGAAGGGAGTGGTGTGCCGTCAGAGTCATTGCAAAATTTTCACCGACACTTGGTTTTCGTACATTTTTACATCTTCCCAGGCTTGACTTGATATGATGCACTTGATTCCATTCACTCTTAAGCAATTAAAATGTAGATTCTAATTTCCAGTGTAACTGTGGCACAATTGAAACAATATATGTCATATGATATATTCTCAACATTGGCAACATTCCAGTACCTTGGTCCTTATTCAAGATGGAGATTGTGGATGGATCGCTGCCCAAGTATCTGCCCCTGCTTCATGAAGTTACACTGGGGAGCTAACACAATATAGCTCATGCCCAGGGAATCACAAACTCTATATACCTTTCTCTAGTTTTTGGCCCACTAGCACCTATGTGACAGTTTGACTGAACTCGTCACGTGAGGAAATGTTGCGGTCTGTTTTTACACCCTGCTCCATTCAGTGGAAGGCTCGCCATTTCCCCAAACCAGTATAACCCCTGGGAGACATCAAAGATAAGGAGATGAGCTCCCATGTTACATGAAGGCATTTATAGAAGAGGGAGAAACAAATACGTATATCACCGAGAACCCCTTCCTTACTTTCTCGTACCGGGACTTCTCCTTAGAATAGAATACGGCTGATTTCATTTTGAGCAGTATAAAAGTGCTGTTTTTTGCGAATATACAGTCTCGTGTGTTTAAAATTATATAATAAAAGGACATCACATCATTTTTTTTGCACAGTTCCAGCAAACAAGACCTCTGGAAAATTAGTTGATGCAGCCTGTTTGCCTATTCTGTGGGGACACTTTGCTAAAATGTGCCCACCCTCTCCACATGTTAAATCTCCCCTTTAAGCTCCACTTCTCTCTGTGTTTTGTTCTTTCATCTGAATATCATTCTTGATGGGCAAAACTGAGCTCCAGTATTGTTGTAATATATCTTTGAGGGTTTGCAGCATGAAGCCATGGCGCGATACGCTGGCTAAGCATGTTGAATCCGGGTAGCAGGTCAACCGCATCCCAATTAGGATTGGAGAATTTTGTGGGCATTCCGACAACATCGCTTTGACCTTCCTTCTATTTTGGTACCTGGGTTGAGTTTTTCCGCCGCTGCTTTCAAGCTTTATTCTGAGGCTCCACCTGTTATATTTGCAATCTTCAATGGCCCAATTTCTATGAACGCTTTGCGGGTCTGTTTGGTTGTTAGACTCTCCAATGTGCACGATTGACCAGGTCCACACCCTGATCACTCACCTTTCCTGACTGAACGAACACACTGCTAGTCCTGTTGACACACGGCCCTCCTCACCATGAAGGACCCATCTGCTTACCAGCTCTTTATTTGAGCACTATCCCAACACTGTGTCTTCAAATCTTTTTGGGTAGTTACCACGCTGAATTTCAACACTCTTCAATGATTTGATTTTGTTGTGGTCTGAACAAAATCGAGGATAGTTCTCAGATTGGCGCAATCTAAGACTGTTCACCATGTCATTCATACCTCTACTAAATCTTGTTGCCAGGCTGAGCACCATGTTGTTAAGAAGGAACAACTACTGTACACCATGTCCATGTGTTATAATGATATAAAGGCACCAATTGCTCATGAGGAATGGTGTAAACACATTGTGGGTTTAGTTTTTGAGACAAGGAACGTGGGAACAGTTATAAAGCTTGAAGACTTCAGCAGCAGAGCTGTGTGTGTGTTCTCTGCTCAAAAGCAAAAGTGAAACTAATAGTATAATAATAATCTTTATTAGTGTCACAAGTAGGCTTACGATAACACTGCAATGAAGTTACTATGAAAAGCCCCTAGTCTCCACACTGTACGGGTACACAGAGTGAGAATTCAGAATGTCCAAAATACCTAACAAGCATGACTTTCGTTGGAAACCGGAGCACCCGGAGGTAACCCACGCAGAGATGGGGAGAACGTGCAGACTCCACACAGACAGTGACCCAAGCCGGGAATCAAACCCGGATCCTTGGTGCTGTGAAGCAGCAGTGCTAATCAATGTGCTACCCTAAAACTGGATCACATGACATACTTCCATTCTATGATGTCATGATCCAAGAATGTCTGAACCTAAAAGGCAAGGCATAAACATTCACTTAACAATTGGGAATGAAAGTCTATGCAGGCTAAATACGTCAATATTAACAGAAGAAGAGCTGAATGAGCCCCAAAAGATATGGGGCAGGATTCTGTGTTTAGCGGCTAAGTGCCAGCTGAAACAGAGAATGTGCAGGCATTTTATGATGCCAAAATTGGTGGCAAACCCTCACCATTTCTGGTGAGGAGCTAGCAGTGGGGCCAGGTAAAACACCGACTCCTGCGCTGAAAATGGCCAGAGAATGGCCGGGTCCGTGGCCGTGCATGTGCACAGTGACGACCTGCAGCTGCCACGCCTTACAGCAAGGCGCCAGCTCTGCGTGGATCCGACCCTGAGCCCTCACGGAACCCCACCAGACCAGCAGTACGGATTCCGGCCGAGTGTGGAGGTACTGGACACTGTCTGCTGCTGCCAGGTTGGGTTCTGACCACTCAGACCACACGTCAATCTCGCGGTCGGGAACTCGGCCATCGGGAGCAGAACATTGCGGGAGGACCAATGCCACTGCAATGGCGGGCGATGCACAACGCGATTACGGCATTTTGGAGGTTCAAACCGTTGCCGCCCCTGATTTGGGCGTCGGAAGGGATTCGTCACCCGATCGCAGATTACGATCTCAGCGATCAGGCGGAGAATCCATTCCGATGCCCAAATTGGGGCTGGCTTCACGCCGGTCAGCCATGCTCAGTCTCCTCGGAAATGGCGTAATCGTGTCGTGCGTCGCCGTCCAGCCGCCCATCCAGCTTCGCCACACTCGGCCTGGATCCATGCTGCTGGCAAGGGGTGGGCTGTCGGTTCACGGACAGCGAGTCCGGTGCATGCATGGCCAGCGCCATGTTGTACGGTGCATCTGCTGCAGGTTGTCTCCGTGTGCATGTGCAGCCAGGGACCCAACCATTCTGCAGCTGTTTTCAGTGCAGGAGCTAGGAGTTTTACCTGGTCCCGCTGCTAGCCCCTTACCACTCCCGGAACTGGTGAGGGGTCTGCGCCGATTTTGGCATTGTACAACCCCCGCAATTTCTCCCTTTCAGCCGGCACTGAGCCATTGAAACAGAGAAGTGAGCCCACGGGTTACATTGGAAACTGGTTCAGAAGCAGTTTAAATTTTGGTATTCATGTCATTTGGACAACAGCCAACAAAGTCCATCAACCACTTCAACAGCAGGTGCAGAGAAAAGCATATGTACTGTGATTATTCAAATACAGAGCTAGCAGAAAGAATTGTTGAGTTGGTGTTTGCATCAATTTCCATCGAAGCATCCCAGAAATGTTTGCTGGAGAATCCCAAAATATATAGCGTCAAAGGGCTATTTAAGGATAGATATAACGACAAAGTAATTCTTGTAGGTCAACAAAACTTACAGGTCCTAAGTACAACCCCAATTGTCAATGTACCTGCTCGAAACTAACTTAGTAAGACGTAGAAGACGTGGCATCTGCATGCCCCAAGGAAATGTCTAGCTTTTAACTAATTCTGCGAGGTATATGGCAGAAAGGCCATTGACCATGGCAGTGCTCTGGAGCAAAGGCCGATGCAGTTATAAAGAGCCATGGCCCGTCCGAATGGACCATACACAAGGGTTATTACAAGCAATAAGAATTACCATCTGGTATCCTGCCAGGAACATATACCTGAACTGACGGACAAATCGAAACATGCTGATGATATTTCAAGAAAATGAAGAGTGGGAAACACAGGGTTCTCACCATCAGTCTCATGGAAAACATTGATGCCGTGACTCACTCACACATGGGCATAAATCTGATAAAAACTCACAAGAAATCAGTCAATTGCCAAGTCAGCACAAAGCAACATTTACTCCCGAGCTATTTTTGTTCCTAAATCATATCCATCCTCTCTCATGCCCATGACAATCACTTCATCTCCATCACCGATTACAAAGTGCCCCAATATTCAACAGTTTGCAATTCATTGGTAAGCCGTTTCATGATATATGTGAGAAGTGAAATATTAATCACACTACTTCTCATTGCCCTAGATATAACAGCCAAGCTGAATGAATGATTTGAAAGGTGAAATCCTTAATGCCCAAATCTGGGCCGACCAATCAAAAGCTGTACATTACAATGGTACATCTGAGTGCAACGCAGAGTTCATGTTTGGCCGACCATTGCATACCAATCTGCCAATATTTATCCATTCTGGCCACTCAGAAACTAGAGCAACATTTAAAATTGCAAGAGAGGGCAGCACGGTGGCCTAGTGGTTAGCACAACCGCCTCACGGCGCTGAGGTCCCAGGTTCGATCCCGGCTCTGGGTCACTGTCCGTGTGGAGTTTGCACATTCTCCCCGTGTCTGCGTGGGTTTCACCCCCACAACCCAAAGATGTGCAGAGTAGGTGGATTGGCCACGCTAAATTGCCCCTTAATTGGAAAAAATAATTGGGTAATCTAAATTAAAAAAAAAAAAATTGCAAGAGAAACAAAACCAACATGGACAATTAAAATGGCAGGGCAGCACAATAGCAACAGGGCAGCACGGTAGCACAGTGGTTAGCACAGTTGCTTCACAGCTCTAGATCCTAGGTTCGGTTCCTGGCTTGGGTCTGCATGTTCTGCCCGTGTCTACGTGGGTTTCCTCCGGGTGCTCCGGTTTCCTCCCACAGTCCAAAGACGTGCAGGTTAGGTGGATCGGCCTTGATAAATTGCCCTTAGTGTCCAAAAATAAAAGGTTAGGTGGGGTTACTGGGTTACGCTGTTCAGGTGGCGGCGTGGGCTTAAGAGGATGCTCTTTCCAAGGACTGGTGCAGATGGGCCGAATGGCCTTCTTCTGCACTGTAAATTCTGTGATTCCATGATTCTATGCAAATGGGGGTACAGAATTGAAAGTTTACAGTTGGGACAACAGGTTTGCATCCAGATTCGTACAGAAGGTACGTGGCAAACAGCCAAGCTGACAAGGATTTGTTCGGAACCAAGTTCAAATAACGTTAATGCACACACAAGTGCAACGGTAATGCGTGAGGACAAATCAGATCCATTCCAGCTACCCAACCACTGTACATTCCCAGTATAAATCTGTATAAATCTGACCCTATTCCCAGTTCTCTCCAGCTTTGACAACAAGCCATCCAAACTCAAAACATAAGCTACCTTCTCTCTCCACACTTGTGATCAGACCTGTTGCCATTGTCCAGTATTTTTCTGTTTTTGTTTAGGATTCCAGCATCTGCAGTAACTTGCTTTTATCACCATACATTCCTATGCTATCTAGGACAAGGATCCAAGTGCAACTAGGAACAAAATCGAAGAAGGACAATCCCACATAATCACTGTGAGCAATTAACAAAGCTTCCAATCAAGGTTACCATCACAAAATCTGGGTGGAACAGCAAATTACTTTTACACTTTAGAAGCTCATAGATTTTTTTTAATTATTTTTTACGGGATGTGGGCGTCGCTGGCTCGGCCAACATTTGTTGCCCATCCATAAGGTGAGTGGCCTTATAATAATAATAATCTTTATTGGCACAAGTAGGCTTACGTTAACACTGCAATGAAGTTACTGTGAAAAGATCCGAGTCGCCACATTCCGGCGCCTGCTCGGGTACACAGAGGGAGAATTCAGAATATCCAAATTACCTAAGTCTTTTGGGACTTGTGGGAGGAAACCGGAGCGCCCAGAGGAAACCCACGCAGAGATGGGAAGAACGTGAAGACTCCACACAGACAGTGACTCAAGCCGGGAATCATACTGGGGACCCTGGCGCTGTGAAGCAACAGTGCTAACCACTGTGCTACCATTGGGCCCTTCTTGAGTCACTGCAGTCCTAATGGTGTAGGGACATCCACTGTATTATTAGGGAGGGTGTTCCATGATTTACATTAGTGACAGTGACAGTGACAGTGAAGGAACAGCAATATATTTTCAAGTCAGGATGATGAGTGATTTGAAGGGGAACTTTCAGGTGGTGGTGTTCCCAGATATCTGCTGCGCTTTTCCTTCTAGATGATAGTGGCCATGAGTTTGAAACATGCTGCCGACGGAGCTTTGGTGAGTTTTTACAGTGCATCTTATAGATGGTACACACGCTGCTACAGTGCGACGGTGGTGGAGGGTTTGAATATTTGTGGAAAGGTGACAGTCAAGTTGGCTGCTTTGTCCTGGATGATGTTTTGTTCGAGTTACGCTGAACCAGGCAAGTGGAGAGTATTCCATTACACACCTGACTTGTGCCTTGTAGATGCTGGACAGGCCGTGTGAGGTCAGGAGGTGAGTTGCTCACCGCAGGATTCCTGACCTCTGACCTGCTCTTGTAGCTACAGTATTTATATGGTTAGTCCAGTGCAGTTTCTGGTCAATGGTAACCCCCCCCCCCCCCCCTCTCTCTCTCTCCAGGACCAGGATGTTTATAGTGGGGCATGGTTTAATTCTCTCTTATTGTAGATGGGCATTACCTGCACTCATGTGGTACGAATGTTACTTGCCACTTGTCCGCCCAAGCCTTTATGTTGTCCAGGTCTTGCTGCATTTGCACGTGGACTGCTTCACTGTCTGAGGAGTTGCTAATTGTGCTGACCATTGTGCAGTCATCAGCAAAAATCCTCACATCTGTCCTTACATTGGAAGGATGGCCATTTATGAAGCAGTTGAAGATGATTGGGCCTACATCACCTGTCCTATACACTAACGTAAAGGTAACTAAACATGAACATGTATTGTATATAGGTTCATTTCTTTGGAGGGGAGAAAATATCTTTAAAAAGATCATGAGTGTTGTAATTTGTCTTTAAGGGATTGCAGTATGACATCATCACAAAGGAAATTGGGTCATGTGACCCAATTTTAGTTTCACTTTGTGTCATAATATACACCAGCATATCATGGTGCAGACACACACTGATGGACACACACAGGGACCAATCAACATGTACAAACACCGCAGCCAATCACCCGTTAGAATACACACACTATAAAGGCAGACGGCACCATGGTTCCCACTCATTCTGGGTGCTGCCTCTCAGTGTAACAAGAACTCGTCCAGCCCAGCACAGACTCACACCACGTGCTGAGAGAATCAACTGGTTTGGACAAGGCTTAGGTCTCTAGTTTAAATTAGCATCATTTAGACCCACAGTCATCGTGTGTTAGTTAGTTAGAAGTAGTTAATAAAATTGAGTTGAACCTTCATCAGTGTTGCAAGTGTCTGTTCATCTCTCAAGTCTACACAAGCCAACACTTCACTTTGTTTTTGAGCAGAGCGCACGCACAATAGCTTTAAGCCTCTACAAACATGTTACCCCAGTCTCAATAAACCAACCAGCCAACAGCAAGTTCAACCAATCTCTTATTAGTGATTGGTTCCTTAATATCATTATGACACACACAACCACCATTGCATCAGGGATACTGCACTTCAAAATAGCTTTGCTGTCTGTAAAGAGCTTTGGGGTACCCTCAGATTGAGGGGTGCGATATAAATATAATTCTTCTTTACTATTTAGTGTATGATTCTAAGAAGACCACTAGAAATCTGCAGCTAATCCTTTCGCTCCTCAAGCTTGTACTTTTCTGTGATTGTGATTATGGGCGGGATGCTCTGCCCCACTCCACCCCGCCACATTTCTGCCTCACCGCGCCGGCAGGATGCTCCATTTCGCCAGCTGGTCAATGGGGTTTCCCATTGTGGGGCAGCCCCACGCTGTCGGGAAACCCCCGGCTTCTGGCAAAACGGAGCATCCCGCCCCATGTCTTCAGGCATCTCTCCTGATCATTTTCAAAACTAATTAAGAACCTTTTAAAAATTGGACTATAAACACATGAGCGGTATTTTCAGTCCCTTCCTGCTGGTGGGATCTTTTGAATCTTCTGAACCTATGGGAATTGAACCCACGCTGCTGGCCTTGTTCTGCATTTCAAGCCAGCTGTTTAGCCCACTATGCTAAACCAGCCCCTATTTTAAACATGTGTTTAATGTCAGGTTAACATTATTGCGATTAAAGCTGTTCTGCTTTTTGAACAGCTTAATGAATGTGGTATTGATACTACCTGCTTACAATAAAGACTGCTAGAATATTTACCTGCAAACCACTGCGGTGAAGGGAGAATGGCTGAATTGATAATGAAGACAGAAAATGCTGGACAAGCTCCGCAGATTTGTCAGTATCTGTGGAGCGAGAACGGAGTTAATGATTCGAATTTAGATGACTCTTTGTCAAAGTTTTGGAAAAGTGTGTCAAGAACCAGGGCTAACAGTCTGAGGATTCAGCGTAAACCATTTCGGACAGAGATGAGGAGACATTTCTTCACTCTAAGAGTGGTGAGCCTGTGGAATTCATTCCCACAGGAAGTAGTTGATGCTCAAACATTGAATATATTCAAGAGGCGGCTAGATGTAGCACTTGGGGCGAATGGGATCAAAGGCTATGGGAAGAAATCAGGATTAGGCTATTGAGTTGGATGATCAGCCATGATCGTGATAAATGGCGGAGCAGGCTCGAAGGGCCCAACGACCTCCTTCTGCTCCTATCTTTGACGTATCTGTGTATCTATGGTTGTTCTATGTATTGCTAGGTGTTTTACATATAAACATCGGAAAAAGGAGCAGAAGGGGGCAATTGGGTCATTCATTATGATCATGGCTGATCATCCAACTCAATAGCCTGATGCCGCCTTCCCCCCCATATGCTTTTGATCCAGAAAATGTTGAGAAGGCTTCAAATAATAATATTTCATGAATGACTTAAGTGCATATTCAACTAATGACTCATCTTCTGAAAGTTGAGCGATAAATACCTGTATTAGGTCAGGTCTACATGAATAACTGAACACTGCAGGAGAAGATAATAAGTGGATCCTGCATCTTCATTAAGTGGGCAGTCACATTCATTCCTCTGGAGTTTGACCTAATCTGAATTTAGGCCATCAAGTTTCATTCCTCATTATGTTGATTAATCACCACCTTGTATCAACTGAGTAGTTTTACTGCGTCCACTGGTAAACATTGGCATCTTTGCACATCTTTCACAAATCATGCAGCAATAAATCATCGGAGGCATTAGCGGAGTGCAGAAAGTGCAGGATGGAGCTTAAGAAAGCAATTAGGAGAGCAAAGAGGGGATATGAGAAAGCTCTGGCTGGTCAAAGAAGGGAATATCCCAAGATATTCCATATGTAAATCAATGGAAGGAGGATAACCAGGGAAAGAGTAGGGTCCATTAGGGACCAAGGGGGAAATCTGTGCGGTGAGTCAGAGGATATTTGTAGGATCTGTGGTGGGTCCTCCGTTATTTGTCATTTATATAAACGACATAGATGACTATGTGAGGATAGGATCAGTAAGTTTGCGGATGTCACAAAGATTGGCCGGGGGGTTAACAGTCAGGTTGACTGTCTTGTGTTACAGAATATGCTCTGGGTGGGGATACCAATGTCTTTCACCATAAGACCATAAGACCATAAGATATAGGAGCAGAATCAGGCCACTCGGCCCATCGAGTCGACTCCGCCATTCAATCATAGCTGATATTTTTCTCATCCCCATTCTCATGCATTCTCCCCATAACCCCTCATCACCTTATTGATCAAGAACTTATTTATCTCTGTCATAAAGACACTCAGTGATTTGGCCTCCACAGCCTTCTTTGTCAAAGTGTTCCACAGATACACCACTCTCTGGCTGAAGAAATTCCTCCTCATCTTTGTATTAAAGGATCATTCCTTTAGTCTGAGATTGCGTCCTCTGCTCCTAGTTTTTCCTACAAGTGGAGACATCCTCTACACATCCACTCTATCCAGGCCTCGCAGTATTCTGTAAGTTTCAAGAAGATCCCTCCTCAGCCTTCTAATCTCCAACGAGTACAGATCCAGAGTCCTCAACCGTTCCTTATACGATAAGCTCTTTATTCCAGGGATCCTTCTTGTGAACCTCCTCTGGACCCTTTCCAAGTCCAGCATATCCTTCCTTAGATATGGGGCCCAAAATTGCTCACAGTACTCCATATGGAGTTTGACCAGAGGCTTATACAGCCTCAGAAGTACATCCCTGGTCTTTTTTCTAGCCCTCTCGACATGAAAGCTAAAATTGCATTTGCCTTCCTAACTGCCGTCTGAATCTGCATGTTAACCTTAAGAGAATCATGAACAGGGACTCCCACGTCCCTTTGTGCTTCTGATTTCCTAAGCATTTCCCCATTTAGAAAATAGTCTATGCCTCCATTTCTCCTTCTAAAGTGCATAACTTCACACTTTTCCGCATTATATTCCATTTGCCACTTTTCTACCCACTCTCCTAGCCTGTCCAAGTCCTTCTGCAGCCCGCCTGCTTCCTCAATGCTACCTGTCCCTCTACAGATCTTTATATCATCTACCAAGAGTGGCTCGTTCGTGGCACCACAGACAGAGCTGGCCGGGTCCTAAAGGACATAGCTGCTGGACTGGGACTGCAGCAGGTGGTGAGGGAACCAGCAAGAGGGTAAAACATACTTGACCTCATCCTCACCAACCTGCCTGCCGCAGATGCATCTGTCCATGACAGTATCGGTAGAAGTGACCACCACACAGTCCCGTCTTCACATTGAGGATGCCCTCCATCGGGCAGCACGGTCCTGACCTTATTACAGCCTTGGTTCAAACATTGAAAAAGAGCTGAATGCCAGAGGTAAGGTGAGAGTGACTGCCCTTGATATCAAGGCAGCATTTTACTGAGTATGGCATCAAGGAGCCCTAGCAAAACTGGAGCCAATGGGAATCAGGAGGAAAACTCCCTGCTGGATGGAGTCCTACCTGGCACAAAAAAAGATGGTTATGGTGGGTGGAGGTCACTCATCTCTTCTCCAGGATATCACTCAGGGGTTCCTCAGTGTGGTGTCCTTGGCCCAACCATCTTCAGCAGCTTCATCAGTGACCTCCCTTCCATCATAAGGTCAGAAATACGGGTGTTTGCTGATAACTGCACAATGTTCAGCACCATTCGCGACTCCTCAGATAATAATCAATCCATGTCCAAATGCAGCAAGATCTGGACAATATCCAGTCTTGAGCTGACAAGTGGCAAGTTAGATTCACGTCACACAAGTGGCAGGCAATGACCATCTCCTGCAAGAGAGGATCTAACCACCGCCCCGTGATATTCAATGGCATTACCATAATTGAATCCCCCACAATCAACATCCTGGCAGTTACCATTGATCAGAAACTGAACTGAACTAGCCACATTAATACTGTGGTTACCAGGGCAGGTCAAAGGCTAGGAACCGTACGGTGAGTAACTCACCTCCTGACCGCCCAAAGCCTGTCCACCCATCTACAAGGCACAAGTCGGGAGTGTAATGAAATACTCTCCACTTGCCTCGATGAGTGCAACTCCAACACCAGACAAGAAGCTCGACACCATCCAGCACAAAGTAGCCCGCTTGATTGCTTCCCTTCCACAAACATTCAAACCCTCCACCACCGACGAACAGTGGCAGCCGTGTGTACCATCTACAAGATGCACTGCAGTAACTCACCAAGGTTCCTGAGACAGCACCTTACAAACCCACGACCACTACCATCCCGAAAGACAAGAGCAGCAGATACCTGGGAACCCCACCACTGGGTGTTCCTTCACTGTCACTGGGGCAACATCTTGGAACTCCCTCCCAGACAGCACAATGGGTGTACCTACACCTCAAGGACTGCAGCAGTTCAAGAAGGCAATTGAACACCACCTTCTGTAGGGCAACGAGGGATGGGCAATAAATGCTGGCCTAAACATCAACACCACATCCTGGAAATCAATTTTTAAAAATGTTAAATTCTGGTCGCCACATTATAAGGATGTGATTGCACTGGAGGGTGTGCAGACATGATTCACCAGGATGTTGCCTGGGATGGAACATACATTTTTGCGGCATGGTAGCACAGTGGTTAGCACTGTTGCTTCATAGCACCAGGGTCCCAGGTTCGATTCCCGGCTTGGTTGCGGAGTCTGCACATGCTCCCCGTGTCTGCGTGGGTTTCCTCCGGGTGCTCCGGTTTCCTCACAAATACCAAAAGACGTGCTGTTAGGTAATTTGGACATTCTGAATTCTCCCTCTGTGTACCCGAACAGGCGCCGGAATGTGACAACTAGGGGATTTTCACAGTAACTTCATTGCAGTGTTAATGTAAGTCCACTTGTGACAACAAAGATCATTTTTATTATTATTATTATTATAGGGGCGGTTGCATTGGCATGGGTTGGTTTATTTGGAGCAGAGAAGACCGAGGGGCAACATGATCAAGGTGTAAAAGATTATGAAGGACATGGACAGGATGGATAGAGAACAGGTGTTTCCTTTTTAAGACCATAAGACCATAAGACATAGGAGTGGAAGTAAGGCCATTCGGCCCATCGAGTCCACTCCGCCATTCAATCATGGCTGATGGGCATTTCAACTCCACCTCCCAGCATTCTCCCCATAGCCCTTAATTCCTCGCGACATCAAGAATTTATCTATCTCTGCCTTGAAGCCATTTAGCGTCCCGGCCTCCACTGCACTCTGCGGCAATGAATTCCACAGGCCCACCACTCTCTGGCTGAAGAAATGTCTCCGCATTTCTGTTTTGAATTTACCCCCTCTAATTCTAAGGCTGTGCCCACGGGTCCTCGACTCCTCGCCTAACGGAAACAGTTTCTTTGCGTCCATCCTTTCTAAGCCATGTATTATCTTGTAAGTTTCTATTAGATCTCCCCTTAACCTTCTGAACTCCAATGAATACAATCCCAGGAACGCCAGCCGTTCCTCATATGCTAGACCCGCCATTCCAGGGATCATCCGTGTGAATCTCCGCTGGACACGCTCCAGTGCCAGTATGTCCTTCCTGAGATGTGGGGCCCAAAACTGGACACAGTACTCCAAATGGGGCCTAACCAGAGCCTTATAAAGGCTCAGTAGCACATCGCTGCTTTTATATTCCAACCCTCTTGAGATAAATGACAACATAGCATTCGCTTTCTTAATCACGGATTCAACCTGCATGTTTACCTTTAGGGAATCCTCGACTAGCACTCCCAGATCCCTTTGTACTTTGGCATTATGAATTTTCTCACCGTTTAGAAAGTAGTCTATGCTTGGATTCTTTTTTCCAAAGTGCAAGACCTCACATTTTCTCACGTTGAAATGCATCAGCCATTTCCTGCACCACTCTCCCAAACTGTCTAGATCCTTCTGCAGCCTCCCCACTTCCTCAGCACTACCTGCCTGACCACCTAACTTCGTATCATCAGCAAACTTCGCTAGAATGCCCCCAGTCCCTTCATCCAGATCATTAATATATATGGTGAACAGCTGCGGCCCCAACACTGAACCCTGTGGGACACCGCTGGTCACCGGCTGCCATTCCGAAAAAGAACCTTTTATCCCAACTCTCTGCCTTCTGTCAGACAGCCAATCCTCAACCCATGCCAGTAGCTCACCTCGAACACCATGGGCCCTCACCTTACTCAGCAGCCTCCTGTGCGGCACCTTATCAAAGGCCTTTTGGAAATCCAGATAGACCACATCCACTGGGTTTCCCTGGTCTAACCTACTTGTCACCTCCTCAAAGAATTCTAACAGGTTCGTCAGGCACGACCTCCCCTTACTAAATCCATGTTGACTTTTTGTTGAAGGTTCAGTTATGAAGGGACATAAGTTCATGCGAGGTGCAGGAGATTTAGGGAGGATTTGAGGAAAAACCTTTTTTACCCAGAGGGTAGCGATGGTCTGGAATGCACTGCCTGGGATGGTGGTAGAGGTTGGTTGCCTCACATCTTTGAAAGAGTACCTGCATGAGTATTTGTCACATCACAACATTCAAGGCTATGGGCCAATTGCTGGAAAATGGGAGTAGGTAGGCAGGTCAGGTGTTTCTCATGCGTCGGTGCAGACTCGATGGGCCAAAGGGTCTCTGAATAAAAGTGGATCACTGCTATGACCTTCTATATTCTAGGCTTGCTATGTCTGTGCATGCTACTATTCTTGGTCAGAAATTAAGTACATGAATTGAAATGTGTGAAATGTTAATTTAGATCAGTTTATCTGAGGAACTAAAATTGTGTTAAGTGATTGGAATAATCTGACAAATAGAATAATGGTTGAAAAAAAATTACCAGGCCTCAAAATACTCCTTAATGGGAGAGCTCAGGTATCAGAAAGTTGAACTTTAACGGGTAAAAAAATCTTCTCCCATGCTTGACTTTCTTTCTGACTCTAAAGTGTCAAACATTTTAGGGGAGAAATTAGTTAGCATCGCATCTGATCTCCATTAAAAATAAGTTTGAGTCCAGTTTCCAAGGATGATCTCTCACTTGAATATCTTGAGCCAGCTGGCCCAATTCCTCAGTCTGGATTCCATGCCAACTGAGAGAAAAATGGCAGAATACGTGTCAGTCTTACGAGGACTGTTGGAGGCTGCCAAAAAGCAGCAGAGATTTGTTGTCTACCTCCAGTCTCTTGTGTTCCGTTGGCAGCTGTGTCTTCAGCTTTGGAATTTCATATTTAAACCACTCTCTGTCATGTCAACTCTGGAAACCATTCCTTCCTTGGCTTGGCATCAACTTTACACCATGTCTCTGTGAAGTGTCTTAGGATGTTGATGCTACATAAATACAAGCTGTTGTTCAAATCACAGAATCAGAGCAAAGGACACTTGGTCCATTAAGATGAACTTAGTTCCTACTCTAGCTCTGCCATATTTTTTTCCTTTCAGACGCTGATCCAATTACCTTTTGACAGCCACAATTGAATCTGTCTCCATTACCCACTTCGGGTAACCACTTGCGTCAACAGGTTTTTCCTCATATAGTTGGTCTGTGTGGGTGTTTGTGGGTGCATGAGGAAGCAAGTCGATCATGGAATAATGGTGTCAGGTCAGAAACTTCCCTCAATAACTAATACATGTCCATATCTCCGATGGGACGTAAACGCGATGGAAGCAGTTCAGGAGGTTTCCTGGACTGGGGGGGTTGTCTAATGGGTAAGGTTAGGGAGGTTAGGCTTGCATCCGCTCGATTTTAGAAGAGTATGAGGCAACTTGATTAAAATATATAAGATCCTGAGGGGTCTTGACAGGGTGGATGTGGAGAGGATGTTCCCTCTTGTGGGAGAATCTAGAACTAGAGGGATCACTGTTTAAAAATAAGGGGTCACCCATTTAAGTCAGAGACGAGCAGAACTTTTTTTTTCTCTAAGCGGGTTGCACTTCATTGGAATTCTCTTCCTGAAAAGACGATGGAAGCTGGGTCTTTGAATATTTTTAAGGCAGAGCTAGACAGATTGTCGATCAACAAGGGGGTGAAACGTGATCGGGGTAGTTGGCAATGTGGAGCTTAGGTTGGGAATGTGGAATAGATCAGCCGTGACCTGAATGGCGGAACAGGCTCAAAGGGCCGAGGGCCTACTCTTGCTGTTGGTTCATACGTCCAGAGCCATCTGTGGAAAATTACAGTAATGGTGGAAAATCAGGTCACATGAAGTAAGCTTAAATGATTGCTTGCCCCAATTGTGGTATATTTTTGAGATTTTACGACATCTTCTATCTTTATTTCAGATTTCCAGTATCCACAGTATTTTGCTTTTACAATAAAAGAAACCAGTGGTGACAGGCAAAATCTGTCTTGTTATTATATATTCCATTGTCTCTTTCCTCTTTAGTCATCCATGACCTTACTTGGCAAATAGAGTTCTTCTCCCTGAAGGGCATTTCCTGATTCTGTGTCGCACTCAATACTTTTTGATTACCTCCCACTTATCTTCTGGTGTTTTACTGATTTGCAGATTTGCCCAATTGACTGTGAGCAGTCTCTGTTTCATCGCAGCTCAGTCAGCCTTACCTTGAAAACGCTGCATTAAACACGGTCATATTATAATCACCGTTAGGTAAATGTCCACGTTTCCATCCCATCCCTCTGCCCCCTCCTGAACAGAAGTCACCCCAGGCTAAATTTAAATTTATGTTACTTGCTCTTCCTAATGAGCAGTTAAATGTAAACAGACATTCTATTTGTTTGTTCTGAGCCATTACCTGGTGGACTACCTGAGTACCATGATCTCCGAGCATCTCAAACAAAAAGAGTGAGCATCGGCTTCAGATTAAATGTCAAAACTCTCCCTGATTCTCAGTGTCGCACAATTGAAAAGTCTGCCTGGGTACCATTGACAAAAATGAATGACTGTTTATTTGACTACATTTTGTGTGGGTGGCTGGTATAATTCAGTTGGCTGGACAGCTGGTTCGTGATGTAAGAGTGAGGCGCAGGTTCAAACTCCCGGACCAGCTGGGGTTTTTCATGAAGGCCCCACCTTCCCAATCTTGCCCCCTCGCCGAAGGTGTGGTGACCCTCAGGTTAAATCACCACCAATCAGCTCTTCCCTCTCAAAGGGGAAAGCAGCTTATGCTCATCTGGGACTATGGCGACTTTACTTACTTAGATTTTGAGTACATTTTTGTGCCGTTAAAACAACAGAGCTCATCACACTGGTTTAGCACAGGGCTAAATCGCTGGCTTTTAAAGCAGACCAAGGCAGGCCAGCAGCACGGTTCAATTCCCGTACCAGCCTCCCCGAACAGGCATCGGAATGTGGCGACTAGGGGCTTTTCACAGTAACTTCATTTGAAGCCTACTTGTGACAATAAGCAATTTTCATTTTCATTTCACGTGGCCCGAAAGTTATTTGTCACATGTCAGCCCAAGCCTGTATATTTTCCAGGTCTTTCTGCATTTGGACATGGACTGCTTCAGTGTCTGAGGCGTCCCGCATGATACTGAACATTGTACAGTCTTCACTGAAAATCCTTGCTTCTGACCTTATGTTGGAAGAAAGGTCATTGATAAAGAAACTGAAGATGGTTGGCCCGAGGAGACTACCCTGAGGGACTCAACAGTGATTCCTGGAGCTGGGTAGATTTACTTGCAACCACCATAATCATCTTCCTTTGTGCCATGTAGAACTCCGACTAGTGGAGGGTTTTCCTTCTGATTCCCATTTGGCAAATCCTGTTTTGCTGAGGTTCCTTGATGCCATCGGTCAAATGCTGCTTTGATGTCAATGGTGGATACTTTCACCTCACACCTGGCATTCAACTCTTTTGTTCATATTTGATCCAAGGCTGTAATGTGATCAGGAACAAAGTGACCCTGGCGGAACCCAAACTGAGAGTCAGCGAGCAGGTTATTGCTGAGTAACTGCCTGTTGATAGCACTGTTAATGACCCCTTCCAGTCTTCCAATTCTTCACGCTCAACAATTTTTACAGATGTACCATAGAAAGCATCCTATCTGGCTGCATCACAGCCTGGTATGGCAACTGCTCCTCCCAACACCGTAAGAAACCAGAGAGAGTCGTGAACACAGACCAGTCCATTATGCGAACCCATGTCCCATCCATTGACGCTGTCTACACTTCCTGCTGCCTTGGGAAAGCGGGCAGCATAATCAAAGACCTCCTCCCACCTAGGTTATTCTCTGTTCCAACACCTTCTATCAGGCAGGAGATACAAAAGTCTGAGAACACAGAATTACAGATTCAAAACCAGCTCCTTCCCCGCTGTTACCAGCCTCCTGAATGAACATCTGGTTGACAGAACTGATCTCTCCACGCATCGTCTCCACAGAATCGCACTGTACTCTGTATGCTTCATTCGATGTCTATGTCAATGTATTTACATTGTATATTTGACGCATGTCCCATGTTTTTCATGTATGGAACAATCTGCCTGGACTGTACGCAGACAATACTTTTCACTGTACCTCGATACACATGACAATAAATCTAAATCTAAATTTTCCATCACTTTGCTGATGATCAAGAGTAGACTGATGGGATAGTAATTGGCTGGGTTGGAGTTGCCCTGTTTCTTGTATGCAGAACATACCTGGGCAAATTTGCACATTGTCAGCAGATGCCAGTGCTGTAACTGTATTGGAACAACTTGACTGGGGCCCTGGCAAATTCTAGAGCACAAGTCTTCAGTACTATTGCCGGAATATTGTCAGGACGCATAGACTTTACAGTATCCAGTGCCTTCATCCATTTCTTGATATCATGTGGACTGAACTGAATTGGCTGAAGACTGACATAGAACATAGAACATAGAACGATACAGCGCAGTACAGGCCCTTCGGCCCACGATGTTGCACCGATATGGGAAGTCAAAAACTAAAGGCCATCTAACCTACACTATGCCATTATCATCCATATGCTTATCCAATAAACTTTTAAATGCCCTCAATGTTGGCGAGTTCACTACTGTTGCAGGTAGGGCATTCCACGGCCTCACCACTCTTTGCGTAAAAAACCTACCTCTGACCTCTGTCCTATATCTATTACCCCTCAATTTAAGGCTATGTCCCCTCGTGCTAGCCACCTCCATCCGTGGGAGAAGGCTCTCACTGTCCAACCTATTTAACCCTCTGATCATTTTGTATGCCTCTATTAAGTCACCTCTTAACCTTCTTCTCTCTAACGAAAACAACCTCAAGTCCATCAGCCTTTCCTCATAAGATTTTCCCTACATACCAGGCAACATCCTGGTAAATCTCCTCTGCACCCGTTCCAAAGCTTCCACGTCCTTCCTATAATGAGGCGACCAGAACTGTACACAATACTCCAAATGCGGCCGTACCAGAATTTTGTACAGCTGCAACATGACCTCATGGCTCCGGAACTCAATCCCTCTACCAATAAAGGCCAACACACCATAGGCCTTCTTCACAACCCTATCAACCTGGGTGGCAACTTTCAAGGATCTATGCACATGGACACCGAGACCCTTCTGCTCATCCACACTACCAAGAATTTTACCATTAGCCAAATATTCCGCATTCCTGTTATTCTTTCCAAAGTGAATCACCTCACACTTCTCCACATTAAACTCCATTTGCCACCTCTCAGCCCAGCTCTGCAGCTTATCTATGTCCCTCTGTAACCTGCAACATCCTTCCGCACTGTCTACAACTCCACCGACTTTAGTGTCGTCTGCAAATGTACTCACCCAACCTTCTGCGCCCTCCTCTAGGTCATTTATAAAAATGACAAACAGCAACGGCCCCAGAACAGATCCTTGTGGTACGCCACTCGTAACTGAACTCCATTCTGAACATTTCCCATCAACCTCCACCCTCTGTCTTCTTTCAACTAGCCAATTTCTGATCCACATCTCTAAATCACCCTCAATCCCCAGCCTCCGTATTTTCTGCAATAGCCGACCGTGGGGAACCTTATCAAACGCTTTACTGAAATCCATATACACCACATCAACTACTCTACCCTCGTCTACCTGTTCAGTCACCTTCTCAAAGAACTCGATAAGGTTTGTGAGGCATGACCTACCCTTCACAAAACCATGCTGACTATCCCTAATCATATTATTCCTATCCAGATGATTATAATTTGTATCTCTTATAATCCTCTCCAAGGCTTTACCCACAACAGACGTGAGGCTAACCGGCCTATAGTTACCGGGGTTTTCTCTACTCCCCTTCTTGAACAAAGGGACCACATTTGCTATCCTCCAGTCCTCTGGCACTATTCCTGTAGCCAATGATGACATAAAAATCAAAGCCAAAGGCTCAGCAATCTCTTCCCTGGCTTCCCAGAGAATCCTAGGATAAATCGCATCAGGCCCCGGGGACTTATCTATTTTCACCTTGTCCAGAATTGCCAACACTTCTTCCCTACGCACCTCAATGCCATCTATTATAATAGCCTGGGTCTCAGCATTCTCCTCCACAACATTATCTTTTTCCTGAGTGAATACTCAGGTGGTATACATCTGTGGTGCTGGGGACCTCCGGAGGAGGTCGTGAAAGATCAGCCATTCGGCACTTCTTTCTAAAAAATTTACAGTACCCAATTCATTTCTTTGTTCAATTGAGGGGCAATTTAGCATGGCCAATTCACCTACCCTGCACGTCTTTGTGTTGTGGTGGTGAGATTTATGCAGACATAAGGAGAATGTGCAAACTCCACATTGACAGTGACCCGGAGCCAGGATCGAACTTGGGCTCTCGTCGCCATGAGGCAGCAGTGTTAAACACTGCGCCATTGTGCCGCCCCCCCCCCCTATTCCCCCTCTATCTCCCCTCCATCCCCACACCCACTCAGCACGTCATAATAATAATCTTTATTGTCACAAGTAGGCTTACATTAACGCTGCAATGAGGTTGCTGTGAAAATCCCCTAGTCGCCACACTCTGGCGCCTGTTCGGGTACACAAAGGGAGAATTTAGAATGTCCAATTCACCTAACAGCACGTCTTTCGGGACTGGTGGGAGGAAACCGGAGCACCCGGAGAAAACCCACGCAGACATGGGGAGAACGTGCAGACTCCATACAGACAGTAACCCAAGCCGGGAATCGAACCTGCGACCCTGGAGCTGTGAAGTAACAGTACACTGTGCCAACGTGCGGCCCTCTGGCTGAAGATTATTGCACATGCTTCAGCCTTCTCCTTTGCCCTGATCTGCTGGGCTCCTCCATCATTGAGGATGGGGATATTTGTGGAGCCTCCTCCTCCAGTGAGTTGTTTAATTGTACACCACCATTCACAGCTTGATGTGGCAGGACTGCAGAGCTTAGATCAGATGTGTTAGTTGTGGAATCGCTTAGCTCTGTCACTTTCTGCTTGTGCTGTTTGGCATTCAAGTAGTGCTGTGTTATAGCTTCATCAGTTTGACATTTCATTTGTAGGTGCATCTGGTGCTGCTCCTGACATGCCCACCTACACTCTTCATTGAACCAGGTCTGATTCCCTGGTTTGGTGTTAATAGTATCCTTGGGGATATGCCAGGCCATGTGGTTTCAGATTGCGGTTGAATACAATTCTGCTGCTGTTGAAGGCCCAAAATGCGTCATGGATGCCCAGCCTTGAGTTGCTAGATATGTTCGAAGTCCATCCCATTTAGCACAGTATTAATGCCACACACTGTCTTCACAAGGACTGTGTGGTGGTCACTCCTGCTGATACTGTCATGGACAGATGCATCTGCAGCTGGCAGGTTGGTGAGGATGAGATCAAACATGTTTTTCCTTCTTGTTAGTTCCTCACCACCTGTCGCAGACCCAGTCGAGCAGTTGTGTCCATTCGGACCCAGCCAGCTTAGTATGAAGCGGGAGAATCCATCAAAGAAAGTCGTACAATGTTATAGAACATTACAGCGCAGTACGGGCCCTTCAGCCCTCGATGTTGCGCCAACCTGTGAAACCATCTGAAGCCTATCTGACCTACACTATTCCATTTTCATCCATATGTCTATCCAGTGACCACTTAAATGCCCGTAAAGTTGGCGAGTCTACTACTATTGCAGGCAAGGCGTTCCACAAACCTACTACTCTCTGAGTAAAGAAACTGCCTCTGACATCTGTCCTATGTCTACCACCCCTCAATTTAAAGCTCTGTCCCCTCGTGTTGGTCATCACCATCCGAGGAAAGAGACTCTCACTGTCCACCCTATCTAACCCTCTGACTATCTTATATGTCTCTATTAAGTCACCTCTCAGCCTTCTCCTCTCTAATGAAAACAACCTCAAGTCCCTGAGCCTGTCCTCGTAAGACCTTCCCTCCATACCAGGTAACATCCTAGTAAATCTCCTATGAACCCTTTCCAAAGCTTCCACATCCTTCCTATAATGTGGTGACCAGACTGCACGCAGTACTCCAGGAGCGGCCGCACCAGAGTTACGTACAGCTGCAGCATGACCTTGTGGTTCCGAAACTCAATCCCCCTACTGATAAAGGCTAGCACACCATATGCCTTCTTAACAGCCCTATTAACCTGGGTGGCAACTTTCAGGGATTTATGTACCTGGATGCCGAGATCTCTCTGTTCATCTACACTACCAAGAATCTTGCCATTAGCCCAGTACTCTGCATTCCTGTTACTCCTTCCAAAGTGAACCACCTCACACTTTTCCGCATTAAACTCCATCTGCCACCTCTCAGCCCAGCTCTGCAGCTTATCTATGTCCCTCTGTATCCTATAACATCCTTCAGCACTATCCACAACTCCACCGACCTGTGTGTCATCTGCAAATTTACTAACCCATCCTTCTACACCCTCTTCCAGGTCATTTATAAAAATGACAAACAGCAGTGGCCCCAAAACAGATCCTTGTGGTACACCACTAGTAACTGAACTCCAGGATGAACATTTGCCATCAACCACCACCATCTGTCTTCTTTCAGCTAGCCAATTACTGATCCAAACCGCTAAATCACCTTCAATCCCATACTTCCTTATTTTCTGCAATAGCCTACCGTGGGGAACCTTATCAAACGCCTTACTGAAATCCATATACACCACATCAACCACTTTACCCTCATCCACCTGTTTGGTCACCTTCTCAAAAAACTCAATAAGATTTGTGAGGCATGACCTACCCTTCACAAAACCGTGTTGACTATCGCTAATCAACTTGTTCTTTTCAAGATGATTATAAACCCTATCTCTTATATCCTTTTCCAACATTTTACCCACAACCGAAGTAAGGCTCACAGGTCTATAATTACCAGGGTCGTCTCTACTCCCCTTCTTGAACAAGGGGACATTTGCTATCCTCCAGTCTTACGGCACTATTCCTGTCGACAAAGACAACATAAAGATCAAGGACAAAGGCTCTGCAATCTCCTCCCTGGCTTCCCAGAGAATCCTAGGATAAATCCCATCTGGCCCAGGGGACTTATCTATTTTTACACTTTCCAAAATTGCTAACACCTCCTCCTTGTGAACCTCAATTCCATCTAGCCTGGTCGACTGTACCTGAGTATTCTCCTCGACAACATTGTCTTTCTCCAGTGTAAACACTGACGAAAATGATCAAGGACATGCAGTAGCTGTTCCTTGACGCCATCTCCATGGCCCTGCAATCAACACTGGAACACCTAGATAACAAAGACACCTATATCAATCCTATTTATTGACTACAGCTCAGCCTTCAACAACATCATTCCTATGAAACTGATCTCCAAACTCCGTGGCCTGGGCCTTGGCTCCTCCCTCTGCGACTGGATCCTGAACTTTCTAACCCACAGGCCACAATCAGTAAGAATAGGCAACAACACCTCCTCCATGATCATCCTCAACACCGGTGTCCCACAAGGATGTGTCCTCAGCCCCCTATTATACTCCTTATACACCTATGACTGTGTGGCTAAATTACCCTCCAACTCGATTTTCAAATTTGCCGATGACACCACCGTAGTGGGTCAGATTTCAAACAATGACAACACAGAGTACAGGAATGAGATAGAGAATCTGGTGAACTGGAATGACGACAATAATCTCTCCCTCAATGTCAACAAGATGAAAGAGATTGTCATCGACTTCAGGAAGCGTGGAGGAGAACATGCCCCTGTCTACATCAATGATAACGAAGTATAAAGGGTCGAGAGCTTCACGTTTTTAGGTGTCCAGATTACCAATAACCTGTCCTGGTCCCCCCATGCTGACAATAGAGTTAAGAAAGTCCACCAACGACTCTACTTTCTCAGAAGACTAAGGAAATTTGGCATGTCAGCTACAACTCTCACCAACTTTTATAGATGCACCATTGAAAGCATTCTTTCTGGTTGTATCATAGCCTGGTATAGTTCCTGCTCTGCAGAAGACCGCAGGAAACCACAAAAGGTTGTGAATGTAGCCAAGTCCATCACACAAACCAGCCCCCCATCCATTGACTCTGTCTATAATTCCCGCTGCCTCAGAAAGGCAACCAGCATAATTAGGGACCCCACACTCCCTGGACTACTCTCTTCCACTTTCTTCCGTCAGGAAAAAGATGCCAAAGTTTGAGGTATCGTACCAACCGACTCAAGAACAGCTTCTTCCCTGCTGCCATCAGACTTTTGAATGGACCTACCTTGTGTTAACTTGATCTTTTCTCTCCACCCTAGTTATGACTGTAACATTACATTCTGTAGTCTCTCCTTCCTTCCCTATGAACGGTATGCATTGTTTGTACAGCATGCAAGAAACAATACTTTTCACTGTATACTAATACATGTGACAATAATAAATCAAATCAAATCAAATCAAAATGTAGTGGTACTACCAAGCCACTCTTGATGGTGAGCATTGAAGTCCCCAACCCCGAGTACATTCTGTGCCCTTGCCACTCTCAGTACTTCCTCCAAGTGGTATTCAAGAGCAACTCCCTCCTGACGGTGCCATCACCTCTGCTGGGTTTGTCCTGCCGGTCAGACAGGGCATACCCAGGAATAATGATGGGGAGTCTATGTCGTGGTCTGTAAGGTAGGGTGGCACAATGGCACAGTGGTTAGCACTTCTGCCTTCAAGCTGCAGGGTCCCAGGTTCGATTCCCAGCTTGGGTCACTGTCTGTGGGGAGTTTGCACTTTCTCCCCGTGTCTGCGTGGGTTTCCTCTTGGTGCTCCGGTTTCCTCCCATAGTCCAAAGATGTGCAGGTTAGGTGGATTGGCCATGATAAATTAACCCTTAGTGTCCAAAAGGTTAGGTGGGTTATGGGGATAGGGTGGAGAAGTAGGCGTAGTAGGGTGCTCATTCCAAGGGCCGGTGCAGTCTCTATGGGCCAAATGGCCTCCCTGTGCATTGCAAATTCTATGAATCTATGTATGATTCCATCAGTATGCCTATGTCAGGCTGTTGCTTGATTAGTCTGTGAGACAGCTCTCCCAACTTTGGCATCAGCCCCCGATGTTAGTAAGGAGGCCTTTTGAGGGTCACCGGTGCTGAGGTTGATGCTGACTGGTTCATCCGGTTTTTATCCTTTTTGTTGCCATTCTGGTGGTTGATTATAACTGCGTAGCTTGCTAGTCCATGTCAGAGGGCATTTAAGTGTTAACCACACAGTGCTGTGGGTCTGGAGTCACATGTCTGCCAGACCAGGTTAGGTAGCCAGGTTTTCTTCCAAAAAGGACATTAATGAACCAGGTGGGTTTTTATAACAATCGACAATGATTTTATGATCATCATTAGACTTTTAATTCAAGGCATTTTTATTGAATTCAAATTTCACCATCAGCCACGGTGAGATTTAGACCCGGGTCCCCAGAGGATTACCCTGGGTCTCTCATTCAAGCACATGTACTGCAAAAGGATTATGGGGATTCTTGATTACACTTGCGTCAGATCATTATAAATATAAATGTGGAGGATCCCTACAGCGCAGAAGGAGGCCATTCAGAACATCAACCCTCTGAAAGAGCACTCGACCTAGGCTCACTCCCCCACCCTATCCCTGTACCCTGCATATTGAACATAGCCAACCCAACTAACTTGCACATCTTTCTAGCAAACCATTAAAGGGGACTTCATGCAAATTGAAGTTTGCAGCAATGTAAGAATGTAGTGAAAATAATAAGTGATTTTTAAGGGACTGAACCTCCATGGTCTGACCCCCTCCACCACCGGGAATCTCCAGGGTAATTGGGAGTGGCCAATGGCTGCAAATGTTATTCTTTGGATCCACAGAGGAGTCTCCACGACTTGTTGAAAATTGCATCTCCTCCCTCGGGTTTGAGGATGGGTCTCCAGCTGAAATTTTGGCAGTGGGCCCGCAGAACCCTCATGGGAGCTCAGCTGTATAATCTATGAGTTTAGCCCTCACTTAAGAAACCACTCCTCGACACACATCTATTAACTGTGACAAAGTTTAACAAAATGAGGGCAAAAAAAGGTTATGTTTCGGAAGATTAATTATATTGATTGCTCTTGAATTATTGGGCAACATTAATCACTACATGGATCCTGCTCACTTAGTCATTAAGCTGTTATGATGAATATTTGAGTACCAGGCTAATGTTGTTTTAAGTTTAAATTATGCAGGTTGTGCTAGAGTAAATGAGGATCAACTGCTTTCACTGGGAAGCGGTCAGTAATCAAAGGCCACAGATTTAACATAATTGGCAAAAGAACTAGTGGGGAGATGAGAAGAGATTTTTTTCATAACGGGCTGTGTGTTGCTGGTAAGGACAGTGGAAATAGTTTCCATGGTAACTTCCTCAGGGAATAGGATAAATACTTGAGAAGGAAAACGAAATACAGGGCTAGAGGGAAAGAACAGGGGCAATGGAACTAATTGGATAACACCTTCAAAGACCCAGCAAAGGCATGGTGTGACAAATGGATAAGGATAAACAATAAGGATAAGGGATGGGAGAGGTCCTAAATGAATATTCCTCATCAGTCTTTACTGTTGAGAAAGGCATGAAAGTTTGGGAAATGGTAGATCAAATCAGGGCAGGACATGCTCAGTTTTGTTTTTATAAATTTAGAGTACCCAATTAATTTTTTCCAATTAAGGGGCAATTTAGCGTGGCCAATCCACCTGGCCTGCATATCTTTGGGTTGTGGGGGCGAAACCCACGCAAACATGGGGAGAATGTGCAAACTACACACAGACAGTGACCCAGAGCCGGGATCGAACCTTGGACCTTGAGGACATACTCAGTTAATGGTAGGGATTTGGGGAGAGCGACAGAACAAAGAGATCTAGGGGTACATGCTCATAGCTCCTTGGAGGTGGAGTCGCAGCTGGACAGGGTGGTGAAGAAGGTATTCAGCGTGCAAGGTTTTATTGGTCAGAATATTGAATACAGGAGTTGGGACGTCCATTAGTAAGACCACACATGGAATACTGTGTTCAGTTCTGGTCACCCTGTTATAGGAAGGATATTGTTAAACTAGAAAGAGTGCAGAAGAGATTTAGGAGAATTCTACCAGCACTTGATGGTCTGAGCTATAAGGAGAGGTTGGGTAGGCTGGAACTTGTTCCCCTGGAGTGTAGCAGGCTTATGGGTGAATTTATAGAGGTCTAAAAGGGGAAAAGTTTAAGGGAGATGTGGGTGGAAAGTTTTTCACACAGAGGGTGGTGGGTGCCTGGAACGCTTTGCCAGCGGAGGTGGTAGAGGCGGGTACGATAGCATCATTTAAGATGCATCTGGACAGATATATGAACGGGTGGGGAACAGAGAGAAGTAGACCTTGGAAAATAGGCAACGGGTTGAGATAAAGGATCTGGATCGGCACAGGCTGGGAGGGCCGAAGGGCCTGTTCCTGTGCTGTAATTTTCTTTGTTCTTTTGTTCTTTATAAAATAATGAGGGGCTTGATAAGGTAAATAATCAACATCTTTTTCCAAAGGTAGAGGAGTCAAAAACTAGAGTGTATAGGTTTAAGGTGAGACGGGAGATGTACAAAAGAGACTAGAGGGGAAATGGCTTCACACAGAGGGTAGTGAGCATCTGGAACAAGCTGCCATGTATGAAACCGGGATCATTTGCAGTGCCGGAGGCCAGCATGATAAGCAGTAAGTGTTTCCAGCTGCAGCTCCTGGAAGCCTGGATTCGGAGCTGGGGCAGAGGCTGAGGACACACTGAAGAATCTGCGAGGTGGGGATTATCATAGAACATAGAACAGTACAGCACAGAACAGGCCCTTCGGCCCTCAATGTTGTGCCGATCCATGATCACCCTACTCAAACCCACGTATCCACCCTATACCCGTAACCCAACAACCCCCCCCCCCCCAACCTTACATTTTAGGACACTACGGGCAATTTAGCATGGCCAATCCACCTAACCCGCACATCTTTGGACTGTGGGAGGAAACCGGTGCACTCAGAGGAAACCCACGCACACACGGGGAGGACGTGCAGACTCCACACAGACAGTGACCCAGCCGGGAATCGAACCTGAGACCCTGGAGCTGTGAAGCATTTATGCTAACCACCATGCTACCGTGCTGCCCAAAGCATGAATAACATGTATAGAGAGGTGGTCACACTGCAGGTCAGACTCCACAGGCAGGCATGGAATGGGTGACCACCAGGCAGAGTTAGACGACTAGGCAAGCAGTGCAGGAATCTCCTGTGACCATTCCCCTGCAAAAACGAACATACCATTTTGGATACTGTTGAGGGGAATGACCTCTCACAGGAAAGTAGCAACAGCCAAATTTATTGCACCATGGTTGGTTCTGCTGCAGAGGGGAGGAGTAAAACGTGTTGGAGGGCAATAGTTCATAGCATTTACAGTGCAGAAGGAGGCCAATTGGCTCATCGAGTCTGCACCGGCCCTTGCAAAGTGCACCCCACCCATGCCCACACCTCCACCCTATTCCCGTAACCCCGTCTAACCTTTTGGACACCAAGGGGCCATTTAGCTTGGCAAATCCACCTAACATACACAACTTTGGGCTGTGGGAGAAAACCGGAGCGCCCGGAGGGAACCCACGCAGACACAAGGTGAACGTGCAGACTCCACACTGACAGTGACCCAAGTCGGGAATCGAACCCGGGTCCCTCGTGCTGCAAGGCAGCAGTGCTAACCACTGTGCTACCGTGCCACCCAATAGTTAGAGGACATTCGATTGTAAGTGGGATAGAAAGGTGTTTTTGTGGTCACAAACAAGACTCCAGCATGGTACGTTGTCTCCCTGGTGTTTGTGTCAAGTATGTTTCTGAGCAGCTACAGGACCCTCTGGAGGGGGAGGGTGAACAGCCAGCGGTTGTGGTACACATTGGTACAAGCAGCATAGGTAAAAAAAAGGGATGAGATCACTAAAAACACAATATAGGAAGTTAGGATAAAAGTTGAGAAGTAGGTCTTCAAAGGTAGTGATCTCAAGATTACTACTACAGATAGTCAGAGAAGAAATAGCAGGATATATTGGAGGAATATATGGCTGAAGAAATGGCGTGGGGCGAGGGTTTCAGATTCCTGGGGCATTGTGACTGGTTCTGGAGCTAGTAACAGTATATATGTCAATGATTTAGATGTAATATCTTCACATTTTCAGATGACGCAAAGCTACATGGGTAGGAGGGTGAGCTGTGAGGAGGATGCAGAGATCCTTCCATGTGATTTGAACAAATTGGGTGAGTGGGCAAATAAATGGCAAATGCAGTATGATTTGGATAAATGTGAGATGATTCACCTTGGCAGCAGAAACGGGAAGGAAGGTTATTACCCAAAAGGCCATAAATTAGGAGAGGGCAAAGTGCAACAATACCTGGATGCCCCCGCAGACAGTCACTGAAGGTAAGCAAACGCTAAAGAAGGCCTTCATAGCAAGCCGATTCGAGTACAGGAACTGGGATACCTTGCTGCAATTATACAGAGCCTTGGTGAGGCCATACCTGAAATATGATGTGCAGTTTTGGTCTCCTTATCTGAGGAAGGCTGTTCTAGCTACAGACGGAGTGCAGAGAAGGTTCACCAGACTGATTCCTGGGATGGCAGGACTGACATATGAGGAGAGTTTGAGATGGTTCGGATTGTATTCGCTGGAGTTCAGAAGAATGATGGGGGATCTCATAGAAACCTATAAAATTCTAACAGGACTGGACAGGGTAGATGCAGGAAGGGCGTACCTGATGGTGGGTGTGTCCAGAACTAGGGGTCATATTCTGAGTGGTCGGCCTGTGGAATTTATTACCACAGAACACAACTGAGGCCAGAGCATTGTATGTTTTCAAGAAGCAGTTGACAAAGCATTCGGGGTGAAGGGGATGGAAGGTGGGATCAGGCCATTGAGTTGAATGATCTGCCATGATTATAGTTAATGGTGGAACAGGTTGAAAGGGTTGAAAGGCCTCCTCTTGCTCCTATTTTCCATGTTTCTATGCTGTTCGAGGCAGTAATACTCAATCCCATCAAGACATAAAAGGAAGCAGGAGTCAGACCAATGCAGTTTTCCCTTGCCTCATCATCCCTTGTGCCATTTCTGCTTCCACACTACGACAGACATATGAATGTATGAATTAGGAGTTGGGGCAGGTCACTTGATCTCTCGAACCAGCTCCACCACTCATTAAGAACATGGTTGACTGTGACCTCCCACCTGTCCTGGATAACATTCCACCTCTCCCCACCTGTTCACTAATAACCTATCTACCTTGGCCTTGCAAATATTCAAAGACTCTGCTTCCACTGCCTTTTCAGGAATGGAGTTCTAAAGAGAAAAAAAATGTTCTTGTCTCTATCTTAAATGGGTGACCCCTTGTTTCTAAAGAGTGACAGCCTAGTTCTAGTTTCTCCAACAAGAGGAAACATCCTCTCAACATCGATACTGTCAGTACCCGTCAGAACCTCAACCAGTTCAAACTCTTCCCCTTCTAAGCTCCTATAGATACAAGTCTAACCTATCTAAACTTTCATCAGAAGACTACCCGTCCATTCCAGGACCCTCACAATAAGTGAGATAATTCTATTAGCTTTCCTGTTACTTGCCGTAGCTGCATACAAGCCCTTTGTGATTCATGGACTAGGACACCCAGATCCCTCTGCAAAGCAGAGGGCAGCAATTTCTCACCATTTAAATAATAAGTTTAATTTTTATTCGTCCTGCCAAAATGGGCAATTTCCCATTTTCCCACATTATACTCCATTTGCCAGATTTTTGCCCACTTGTTTAACTTCTCTCTTCCGCTTTGTATCCTCCTTATTTCCTCTTCACAGCTTACTTTCCTACTTAACTGTGTATCAGCACAAGTTTAGTAATTTCGCTCCCTTCATCCCAATCATTTATATAAATTGCAAACAGTTGAGGGCCCAGCACTGAGCCCTGCGACACACCATTTGTCATGTCTCTCCATCCAGAAATAGACCCATTTATATCCTCTCCCTGTTTCCTATTAGCGAGGCAATCTTCTATCTATATGTAACTCTGCACCATAAACTTCTATTTTCTACAATAACTTTGATGTGACCTTATCAAATGTCTTCTATAAATTAAGTATAGTACATCAACTAGTTATTCTTTATCCACAGCCCATGTGACTCCTTCAAAGAATTACGATTAACTGGTTAAACATGATTCCCCCCAAAGGGTGGCACAGTGGCCCAGTGGTTAGCACTGTTGCTTCACAGCTCTAGGGTCCCAGGTTCGATTCCAGCCTCAGGTTACTGTCTGTGAAGTTTGCACTTTCTCCCCATGTCTGCGTGGGTTTCCTCCAGATGTTCAGGTTTCCTCCCACAGTCCAAAGATGTCCACGTTAAGTGGATTGACCATGCTAAATTTCCTTCATGTCCAAAAATGTTAGGTGGGGTTACTGGGCTATGGGGATAGGTTGGAGGTGTGGGCTTAAATGGGGTGCTCTTCCAAGGACCGATGCAGACTTGAAGGGCCGAATGGCCTCCTTCTACACTGTGAGATTTATGATTCTATGTGCAGGTCAGGTGGATTCGCCACATTAAATTGCCCCTTAATTGAAAAAAAAAACATGGCTTCCCCTTCTCAAAACCATGTTGACTTTGCCTGATTGTCCTGAAGTGTCCTGCCATAACATCTTTAGAATATCGTCCGACATTTGCCCGATGACAGATGTAATTTCCTGCTTTATGCTGACCTCCCTTTTCAAATAAAGGATTTAGATTTGTTATTTCCCAATCTAATGGAATCTTCCTCAAATCGAGGGAATTTTGGAAAATTAATACTAAAGCATTGTGTTTCTCATTAGCCATTTATTTTAAGCCCCAAGACCAAAGTCCATGAAGAGCTGGGGATTTGACAGCTCACCATTCCAACAATTTGGTCAGTACCACTTCCCTGATTGTTGTATTTTCCCTGCGTTCCTCTCTCTCTTTCATTTCCTGATGCACAGCTAGTTCTGGGATGTTACTTGTATCCTCTGTAGTGAAGACCAATGCAAAATACCTCTTCAAACCATCTCCTTACTTTTATTAATTATCCATTATTAATTCCCCAGACTGACTTTCTACAGGACCAAATCTCATTTTGTTAACTCTTTTCTTACATACATATCTTGAAAGACTCTTATTGTTCTTGTTCATATTTCTAGCTAGTTTTCTCTCCCTTCTTATTGATCGTTTAGTCATTCTTTGCTGTTCTTTATATTCTGTCCAATTTTAATGACCTTCCATCTGTCTTTGCACAATTATTTGTTTTGTCCTCACGTTTGTTACACTATTTTGCTGTTTTAATTAACCGTGTATAGTGGGTCCTCCTCTTGGATTTGTTTATTTCTCACTGGAGTGTATTTATTCTGTGTATTCTGAAATATCCCGTTAAATATTCACCACTGAAATTGTATTAATCTATCCCTTAACTTCATTTGCCAATTGACTTTTGCTAGCTCTGCTTTAATGCCCCCATAACTGCCCTTATTTAAGTTTAATGTACTTGTCTTGGACCCATTCTTCTCTCCCTCAAACTAAATGTAAATTCAATTATATTATGATCTCTGCTACCTCAGTGTGCCTTCACTGTGACGTTATCAATTAATTGTTGTTGCAATTGTATAAAGTGTTGGTGAGACCACACCTGGAGTATTGCGTCCAATTTTGATTTCCTTATTTAAGGAAGGATGTGGTGGCATTGGAGGCAGCTCAGAGGAGGTTCACCAGATTGATTCCGGGGATTAAAGGGAGGATAGATTAAAGTTTAGGTTTATACTCGCTGGTGTTTAGAAGAATGAGAGGGAATCTGATTGAGACATATAAAATACTAAAAGGAATGGATAAAGTAAACATAAACCACATGTTCCCCCTTATGGGGCAATCCAGAAGCAGAGGTCACAGATATAGGTTGAGTGGTGGTAAAGATGAGGAGGAACTACTTCTCACACAGGGTGGTGAATGTGTGGAACTCGCTGTCCCATAGTGCGGTAGAGTCTGAGTCATTAAATGGTTTCAAGAAGGAGGTAGATATATTTCTGATTTTAAAAAACGGATCAAAGGAATATGGGAAAAAGGTTGGGAGGTGGATTTCAGATCAGGAAAAGATCAGCCATGATCTGATTGAATGGCGGAGCAGGCTCGATGAGCTGAATTTCCTATTTCAGTTGGCAATTCATTTGTTCCTATCTAATTATATCTTGTTGGTCTAGTGTAGACTGGCTGGCTCCAGCACATGCTGTTCTGAGTATCTCCATCCGAAAAATATTTTATGAACTCCTCATCTGGGCTACTTTTACACATCTGGGGCGAAATTCACCGAAGACTTAAGTGACGCCCATTACCGGCGGGCAAAAGAGGCGCAGGTGACTCCGGCGTCGGGGCCTGCTTTTACGGCCTAAATCTGCCGTCCCGAAAGGGCCAGCAGCGGAGTGACGCTGTACGCGTCAGTTTCAGCCGCTGCGGAAGTGGCGTGTTGGAGGGGGGAAGGGAAGGGAAGGGAAGGGGGGGGGTAGTGGCGCTGGAGGGGGGGGGGGGGGTAGCGGCGCTGGAGGGGGGGTAGCGGCGCTGGAGGGGGGTAGCGGCGCTGGAGGGGGGTAGCGGCGCTGGAGGGGGGTAGCGGCGCTGGAGGGGGGTAGCGGCGCTGGAGGGGGAGGGGGGTAGCGGCGTTGGAGGGGGGAAGGGGGAAGGGGGGTAGCGGCACTGGAGGGGGGGTAGCGGCGCTGGAGGGGGGGTAGCGGCGCTGGAGGGGGGAGGGGGCAGCGGCGTTGGAGGGGGACAGGGGGAAGGGGGGGGTAGCGGCACTGGAGGGGGGGTAGCGGCGCTGGAGGGGGGGTAGCGGCGCTGGAGGGGGGGTAGCGGCGTTGGAGGGGGGAAGGGGGGAAGGGGGGGTAGCGGCACTGGAGGGGGGGTAGCGGCGCTGGAGGGGGGTAGCGGCGCTGGAGGGGGGGGTAGCGGCGCTGGAGGGGGGTAGCGGCACTGGAGAGGGGTTGGGAGGGGTGGGGAGGGGGGGTAGCGGCGTTGGAGAGGGGTTGGGAGGGGTGTGGAGGGGGTAGCGGCATTGGAGAGGGGTGGAGAGGGGTGGGGAGGGGGTGGAGCGGGGTGGGGAGGGGGGATAGCGGCGTTGGAGAGGGGTGGAGAGGGGTGGGGAGGGGGTGGAGAGGGGTGGGGAGGGGGGGTAGCGGTGCTGGAGGGGGGAGGGGGGTAGCGGCATTGGAGGGGGGGAAGGGGGGAAGGGGGGGGGGGGGGGGGTGGGGGGTAGGCGCTGGGGGGGTAGCAGGGGAGGGGGGTAGCGGGGAGGGGGGGTAGCGGCGGTGGAGGGGGGTAGCGGCGCTGGAGGGGGTAGCGGCTGGAGGGGGGAAAGGGGGGGTAGCGGCGTTGGAGGGGGAAGGGGGGGTAGCGGCGCTGGAGGGGGGGGTGTAGCGGCGTTTGGAGGTGGGTAGCGGCGTTGGGGGGGGGGGTGGTAGCGGCGTGGGAGGGTTAGCGGTGTTGGAGGGGGGGGTAGCAGCATTGGGGGTGGGGGGTTGGGGGGTGGGTTGCGGCGTTGGGGCGGGTTGCGGCGTTGGGGGGTGGGGGAAGGGGGGAAGGGGGGGTAGTGGCGCTGGAGGGGGGTAGCAGCGCTGGAGGGGGGTAGCGGCACTGGAGGGGGGGTAGCGGCGGTGGAGGGGGGGTAGCGGCGCTGGAGGGGGGTAGCGCCGCTGGAGGGGGGAAAGGGGGGGTAGCGGCGTTGGAGGGGGGAAGGGGGGGGGTAGCGGCGCTGGAGGGGGGTAGCGGCGTTGGAGGGGGGTAGCGGCGTTGGAGGGGGGTAGCGGCGTTGGGGAGGGTAGCGGCGTTGGAGGGGGGGTAGCGGCATTGGAGGGGGGGTAGCGGCGTTGGGGGGGGGGTAGCAGCATTGGGGGTGGGGGGTGGGTTGCGGCGTTGGGGGGGGTTGCGGCGTTGGGGGGTGGGGGAAGGGGGGAAGAGCATCATCCTTTCCCCCATCATCACCACACCCACAGCAGGGTTCCCGAGAGGCCCTGCCCATGAGCCTCCCTTGCACCACCAACCTGACCCCACCTCTTGCACATCAAACCTGATACTGCTCCAGCACTGCCCTTTGATTGGCACTGCCAGGGTGCCATGGGGCTGTGCCAGGGCATTGCCGGGCCATGTCCCTCAAAGCCCGGATGTTACCCTCAACTCCGAGTCCCTGACGCTGGCAGGTGAAACTTCCTTCGACCCCAGAAACAACAGCGTTAAGCTATTTAAATTTAGTCAATATGGTTATCAGATTCACGCCCTTGAGCTCCTCATGGCATTAAACCCCTCACTTAATATTCTTACCTCACTGACGTGACATGCATGAATCAGCCGAGGGGATCCCCCCAGGGGAGCAATGGTAAATATGAGAACCCAGCCCGGGAGTGGGGCGGGGCGGCAACATGACCGGGCTTTGCCATGAACTACCCACTGTGCCATGGGTTGGCTTGCCCCGGCCATGCCAAACTGGCAGCATCAACCTGTGCCGGGGGAAGTTCAGGTGCCGATCATCTGGGGAGCCCCGTTTAAGGTGGGTGGTGGGGGGGGGGGAGGGGGGGGATGTGAAGAGAGGGAATTGAGTCCCTCTGATGCTTGTGCGGTGGGAGTGGAGGGGTGGGGGGCAGAGACCCTGATGCTTGTCCTCTGTATCCATTGGAGGGTGAGGGTGGGCAGTTACTTCTAGTTCAGATCGCTGTGCCCATTAAAGGTGGCACCCTGTGGAGCCAACCTCTGTCACACTGCATGCCCCACCACGCCGCAACCCACCCCCCCAACGCAGGATTTGAACAACGCCGTTTTATGGCGGGTCGGATAATTCCTTACATGGCGGGAGCGGGAATAACGCCGCCGCCGGCCGATTCTCGGACCCTGCGTGGGGTCAGAGAATTTCGCCCCTGATTTTTCCTGCCCTTCCCTTTTTTTTCTTTTCTCCCTTATCCCAACCCCCTTCCCTGCTCCTGCACTTGTTCAAAATCCCATTGACAGCGGTGGGACCCGGCCAACGTCGGGCTGCCGCCCACCTCCGAGAAACTCGGCACAGCGGCACGGAAAATGCAGCCCTTTAAACCTGGTTCTCTCTCCAAAGATGCTGCCTAATATGCTGACTATTTCCAGTTTTGTTTGTTCTTATTTCCGATTTCCAGGACTAGCAGTAGTTTGCCTTTGGTTCTGATTCTTTACTGTGCCCTGTACTCACTCTCAGGGCAACTGCTGAGCAGTCAAGGCTGCCATTTATTGCTTGGTTTCCCTTGAAAAATTGCTGATTGGCCTTCTCCTTGATCCACTGTTGTCTGTGTGATGATGGTGCGGCAACACGGTGAGTTCCAGGACCTTGACCCGGTGACGATATAGGAATGTTGACACGTGGCAAATTCAAGATGGTGTATGGCTTGGAGGGGTACACCGATTTCCTTTGTCCTGTGAGGTGTTAGATACTGCAGGTTAGAGAGTTGCTACCAAAGATGTTTTGGTGAGTTGCTGTTCCCTGCAGAGAACACATAGTGCTTTTCCTTTGTACAGTTGCTGCTTCAACAGTTTTACAGCTTCTGTCTGTGAAGAGAGTGATATTATTCTAACGAGCACAGAAGGTTTAATATCTCACCCTACGCTGGTGGCATTTTTATTATTTCATAAAGCTCCAGTTGATGGGTCTTGATTGTTCTGAAGCTTCATAAGCTGACATTACATTCACTTGTAACTTCTGTAAAATCACATTTGGGATGACTAAATGCAGTGTTATTAAAGAAAGGCATTGATTCTGTTTACTTGGCCTCCGAGCAGTCATTGTCCCCAGTGCCATAATAAAGACTTATCGCCAAGAAACCTAGGATTTCGCCTTTGATAGACTGAAGCTGTCAATGCCTGTCACTGACACCGCTGGATGCAAACTCCTGGGATCGGGAGAGAAGAAACAATGGCAGATTTTGAAAGAAAAACATATAAATCTGCCACTCTACAAGTGTTTCCTGGAGAACCAAATGGTCAGAGGTCAAGACAGTTCAGGAAAGCAGCCTTCTTAATCTCTTTAGAACAACTGACTGGGCCAGGGCTTTGAATGGAGTAGTGCTCGCTAGAAAGATTCACCTTTTCTTTCTGGTTAAAAATGTACTGTACTGTTATGTCTGTCTGTTAAATGTTACAAGTTTGGGAAGCACTATAGTGGGTTATTTGATCCTTGATCAGTTTGTATCCTGAATGTGATAGAAGAAAAATCCTTTAGAGGTTAGCAAACCTGAAACAGATTGCAAACCAGGCTTGTATGTTAGTTGGGGAGCATTGGGCGGAATTCTCCGCTCCTTACGTGGCGTGGGAGAATCGTGGGAGGGCCTCCCGACATTTTATACACCCCCCTGGCGCCCCCGGCGATTCTACACCCCCCCCCCCCCCCCCCCCCCCCCGGCTCGGAAAAATCGCAGCTCGCCGTTTTTCATGGCGAACGGCGATTCTCCGAGCCCGATGAGCCGAGCGGCCGGCCCTTCAAGCCCGTTTCATCACAGCAGCAACCACACCTGGTCGCTGCATTCGTGAAACGGGCGCCAGATGCATGTTTGGGGTATCTACGGGCCCGATTTGGACGGGAGCACCGCGATTGTGCTCGGGAGGCGACAGGCCCGCGATCGGTGCCCACCGATCATCGGGCCAGCGTCCAAAACGGACGCACTCTTTCCCCTCCGCCGCCCGGCAAGATCAAGCCACCACGTCTTGCCAGGCGGTAATGGAGAAAGACGGCACTGTGCATGCGCGGGTTCGTGCCGTCTGCATGCTGATGTCATCCGCGCATGCGCGGGTTGGAACCAGCAACCCACACGGATGACATCAGAAAAGTGCCGTTTACGCGTCATTTCCGGCACGACAAGGTCGTGGCCGGGTAAGACGGAGGCCCACTCCTAGCCCCCCGGGTGGGGGTGAATTAGGTGCGGGGAGCGGGCCCCGAGGCCGTCGTGAACCTCGGCCGATTTCACGACGGCCATCCCGATTTTTATCGGGAGCGGAGAATACCACCCAATATGCCGAATGGAGGATTTTACAAATTTTGACTTTTAAATATTGGGACCATTTAAGGGTTTACAAGCCTGCGGATATTGTGTGTTTGACTGCATTGGTCATCTTTTTAAAAATATTTTTTTTTTGCTTCTAGGAAACAGCAGGTGAAATTGACCAGAAGAATGTAGTTTGACTGGAGAAGTCCCCTGGGGAGGTAAGGTGCTTTTGCGGCCGGCTTGGGGAGATGAGCGCACTGCTGGGTGGAGCCCAGGAACGCAGAGAGGCAGTTTAGTTTTGGAGAAGCTTTGGGAGAGAGAAGAGATGGATTCTGATCTGCCTGAAACTGAGTCTACAATGTTCTCACAGTAGGATAGTTGTAAAAGGGTATTAATCTGTAAAGCAGAGCAGTCTTGACTGGGGATCAGCAAGAAACTGAAACACACCAGGTGAACAGGTTTTTTGAAGATATTCAGCCAGAGTCTGAAGGGGTTCTAACAGGGGTCAAATCTGTTTTATAAAGCATGTATTACTCTCTGCCATGCTAATTGAAGGTAGATTGAGAACTGCATGTTTCTTTTGTTGTGTAATGGGAAATTGAGTAACAATAATAATCTTTAGTAGTGTCACAGGTAGGTTTATATTAACACTGCAATGAAGTTACTGTGAAAATCCCCTAGTCGCCACACTCCAGCACCTGTTCAGGTGCACTGAGGGAGAATTCAGAATGTCCAATTCACCGAACAAGCACGTCTTTCGCGACTGGTGTGAGGAAACCGGAGCACACACAGGAAACTGTTGCAAACATGGGGAGAACGTACAGACTCCACACAGACGGTGACCCAAGCCGGGAATCGAACCTGGGCCTCTGGTGGTAGTGTTAAGGGATAATTGTAAGCTGTTCTTTTTGGTTGTGAAACTAAAAAGTTTAATATTGTAGTCATAATAAAGTTTTGTTTTAGAAATACCAAAGCCCTATTTTTTCATGTAATCATTCCTGGAGTGAATCATTCTTTCCACACAGTCGGACAAATAAACTAAAATATTGAGGTTTCGTTCCAGTATCCTGGCCACTGTTGTGGTCCGGTCTAGGATCATAATATGTTGGAATTCTTCACTGAAAATGGGATGATTACATTGGATACCACTCAAGGGATTTGCCTGGCGAGATTTCAAAAAGCTTTTGGGTGGACTCCAGAGCAGGAATGCTCCTTAAGGGTTCCAGGAATTGATTCCCAAAACCACCCTCCACCATTCCCAGTTGAAATAGCGTGGCTAATTTCTCACTGTATAAGGACGAGGTGAAGTAGGGTTTGGTGGCGTGTTGATGAGACCCAGGTCCCAAAATAACTCGGATCTCAAGTCGGTATGAGTAGGCAGCGAGCATGAGGGGGACCACCTGCACATTCACTGAATGTGGAAATGTTTTTTGTCATACTCAGCAGACGAGTGAATCAGTGAAACACTAATGGAGTATTCGTCATGTTCAAGAAGCGAGTTGAGTTTGATATTTGTTCCATTTTAGCCCACCGCAAACGTAAATGATAGAATCATACAGGATAGAAAGGAGTTTGAGTGGCTCATAATAACACCGACATTGTGGATTCAATTCCCCTTCTGGCTGAGGTAGAAGAGGAACCTGCCTCCTCACCTGTCCCATGCTTAATCTAGAATGGTGCCTTTCAAACTATTCAACCAATTGTCTATCTCTAATAGAGACCGAGATGCCTATAGTCCCCCATGGACCATAGCTAATTACCCCCATTCTTGGGGCTTGTGATGCAGAACAAGGCCAGCAGCACGGGTTCAATTCCCCTACCGGCCTCCCCGAACAGGCGGAGGAATGTGGTGACGAGGGGCTTTTCACAGCAACTTCATGCGTGTGACAATAAAAGATTATGATAATTATTATATATGTCTTTGGCCCTTATCCCTTAATATCTGTGCTGAACAAAAATCTATGTCAAATTTAAAATGAGCAACTATTATTGCTTCAACTGCTGTATGTGGGAGAGAGTTCCAAACCTCTACCACCGTAAGTGAATACGGTTTTAGTTCATGCATGTGCCACGGACGGCGCAGGCTTAGAGGGCTGAAGGGCCTGTTCCTGTGCTGTATTGTTCTTTGTTCTTTGTTTTTTGTTCTAACCCCCAAGTCTCTTTGGACATCCACTGTACCTAACCTCTTCCCATGTAGAAAGTACTCTGCTCTATCCTTTCTTGGTCCGAGATGGATAACCTCACATTTTCTTACATTGAATTCCACCTGCCACAATGTTGCCCAGTCACCTGGTCTGACAACATCTCCATGCAATTTTATGCTATCATCTAGGCTGTCTACAATGCCACCTTACTTTGTATCATCAGCAAATTTAGATATATGACTTTCTATGCCATCATCCAAGTCATTGATGAATAATATGAGAAAACCTTTGACCCAACCAACCTTTGACTATACCAACATGGGTTGGGATATACTTTCTCTAAAACATCTGCGCCGCATTGAGAACAGATTTCATTCTTTTAGGCACTCGACATAACTCATAAATGATGTAATCTGTACTGTTCATTTCTGAATCAACCCCAATGTTTAAGGCCTATCAGTTGTGGAATACGTTTCGCATACACTACCTTGCATGGGATAAGCACTGTTTCCGTTTTATTATTGGTACACTTACAGAAATGTGCAACTTTATTGAGAGTAACTTCGAGATGTTTAGATGCATCAAGTAGCATGGAAAGAAACTGAGAGCCGATTGGAAAGAACAAAGAACAAAGAACAATACAGCACAGGAACAGACCCTCCAAGCCTGTGGAGATCATGTTTCCTATCTATACCCTGTCTGCTTATGTGCCTATCCAGATAAGTCTTAAAGGTCGCTAACGTTTCTGCTCCTACCACCTCACTTGGTAGTACATTCCAGGCCACCATTTGTGTAATAAACGTCTCCGCACATCTCCACTGAACCTATTCCCTCTCAACTTGAACTTGTGCCCCCTTGTAATTGTCATTTCTGCCCTGGGAAAAAGCCTCCAACTGTTCACCCTATCCATACCCTTCATAATTTTATAAACCTCTATCAAAGGGCAGCACGGTGGCCTAGTGGTTAGCACAGCTGCCTCACGGCGCTGAGGTCCCAGGTTCTAATCCCGTCTCTGGGTCACTGTCCGTGTGGAGTTTGCACATTCTCCCCGTGTCTGCGTGGGTTTCGCCCCCATAACCCAAAAAATGTGCAGAGTAGGTGGATTGGCCACGCTAAATTGCCCCTTAAATTGGAAAAAATAATTGGGTAATCTAAATTTTAAAAAAAATAAACCTCTATCAGATCACCCCTCAGCCTCCATCTCTCTCGGGAGAACAATCCCAGAAGCACTAAAAAGGACATTGTGCAAATAGCTGACCAGTTACTTAAGAAATAAAGAAAAGAACCAATGACTCTAAGGCATCTTTCACAATCTGAGGTCATTCCAAAGCAAGGAAATACATTTGAAGTGTAGTCACTGTAAGGAAGCAATGAGATAATGACCAGGTAACCTATTTCATCATGACGCTGGCTGGGGGAGACATGCTAGCCAGGACATTGCTGAGAAATCCCTTTTTCTTCAGGAGATGGTGCGAAGTGGTGTTTTACAGTCACCCCAGACACCAGACAAGGCGTCAGTTAAAAAGGGCTCAGCTGAAAATTGAAGACAAGCAGCATATGGCAAGCCTTGATGGAACACTCAAGAAAATATGTGGAATTAGAGACTGCCATATCCTACAGCCTTGAAGACAGATGGAATTTGCTCTTCACAGCCTTGTCCAAATTTGAATGTTATTTTAATACTTTTTCAAACTATTGAAAAGCATCTACGGATCAATAATTTTCATATTTGTAATTTGCAAGCCCGTACTAACCTAATTTTTCGCTAGTATAACCCTGCAATAGCTTATCTGAAATCTAGCCTACCCACACACAAGTTCTAAGTAATCTTATCACCCGTTAGTCAGATGATATCCCCAGCCCAGCTCTTGAGTGTTTGATTGTTGGATGCTGCCTCTATGGTGCTGTCACTTCTCGAGGTCAGGCACACTATTCAGGCTTCAAATTGATTGAAATGTGATGCAATAATTATTGTCTGAGACATGGCACGTGTACCCACAGGAATCCACTTGGGAATATTTTATTATTAAACATATTATTAAACATGAACAAAGATTTGAAAATGAACTGCGTAACTTTCCACATATCACACTAACCATAAAACAACAAGGAAATGGCACCGTTCCATATTGGTACCAATACAAAGCTATTTCAGCTTATTTTCACAAAATAACCCAAACACACGGTATCATCCCTCACGGGTTCCTCAACAGAAATGGAGGATATGCCTGAAAATGCATTATCATGTCCAGAACCTTGTTGTAGAAATGATCAATGTTGGTTCAGATTTGTTTATTGTTGTGTGTACCAAGGTACAGTGAAAAGTATTTTTCTGTGAGCTGCTCAAGCAGATCGTTTAGTACATGAAAAGAAAATAAAAGAAAAAGAAAATACATAACAGGGCAACACAAGGTCCACAATGTAAATACATAGACACCGGCATCGGGTGAAGCAGACAGGAGTGTAGTATTAATCAGGTCAGTCCATAAGAGGGTCACTTAGGAATCTGGTAACAGTGGAGAAGAAGCTGTTTTTGGATCTGTTCATGCGTGTTCTCATACTTTTGTACCTCCTGCCCGATGGAAGAAGTGCTTGACTTGTACCACGTATCAGTGCCATTCTCCATCCAGGAGCCCCAGCTGTGTAGGCCCTCTCACATGGCCCAATCTCACCAAATCCTGGCATCCACATAGTCCACTGGTGCTCCAGATGCAGTTAAACATCCTTGACTTCCAGCGTGTTTAACCCACGGTGACGTACCAGTTACACATACCGCTCACCACACCAGCAACAAAAGCATCAGCAATCTGTGAAAGCATTTCTTAAACGGCTTCATCAGGTGACTCATTTGGATCAATGTCACGCATCAGGCCCCTCAGTATCTTCTTGCTTCAGACCGGATTGTCATCTGGACTCATACGCCTCCCTGATGGTCCAGGACCCATCCTTCTTTCTGGCTACAGAAAAGGAAGGAAACAGCAACAGCAGCCTCCAGGCATTTTCAGCCAGCACGAGGAGCAAGCAGCAAACACAACCTCCAGCTGCGAAGTGCTCTCACAACTGATAACGCTAATACCTCATTAGCAATAGCCTTCAGCTGTGAACTTAGAGGTTGCTCACAACCAAAGGGAGTTAAAATGACCACCCGCATATGACCAAGAACACAGCTCCATCCTGGAGGTTTTTGGACGGGCAGACAGGCAGCAGCTGTAGTTGTAGTTGCTCCTCTTCTGGGTATCCACAACCTTTAAAGATGGGTTGAAGGCTTCACGGATGAAAATCACCTCACCTTCCCTCTTCCCTCCCCCTCCTCCTGCCCCCCAGCCCACGGGTGACCCCAACTTGGATCGCTTCAGTTCCCCCAACCACGCCAAACTCCCCTGAGGGATCCCTGAGGGATGAATGATATGCTCGCTCTAACTGGGCATGATCTGGAACTCGCCATCGGGAGCAGGCTGGTTAGATAGCAAACTGATTGGCGCCTGGCATGAGTCTTGATTTTGGCTTATCCCGCTATTTCTTTTTTAAAAAAAATAAATTTAGTGTACCCAATCGTTTTTCCAATTAAGGGGCAATTTAGCGTGGCCAATCCACCTAGCTTGCACGTTTTTGGGTTGTGGGGGCGAAACCCACGCAGACACGGGGAGAATGTGCAAACTCCACACGGACAGTGACCCAGAGCCGGGATCGAACCTGGAACCTCAGCGCCGTGAGGCGGTTGTGCTAACCACTAGGCCACCGTGCTGCCCTTTTATCCCGCTATTTAACCGGCATGCCCAGATCCGCGCCGGGGGCAACATATTGGTTAAATTGCGTCCACAGCTTAAATAGCTTTTATAATTCACGCCGATGGAGGCTGCCATATTTTGGGAAGTATCAACTTTAACTGAAGTGAAAGTATTCTTGTCTCTGGTTCAGACTGTGGTGAACCTGCTGGAATTGCGACATGAAGCAAGGTAAACAAAAGCACCAAAACAATCCAGTGCAATAACTTGGAAAGAAAGGTGAGGAGCACTGAGGATTAACTGGAATGATTCACATGGCTGGCTGACATTCATTAAAGCAGGTAGTCAGCTCCCTCCTAAGCATGCTGCAGGCAAGGTATCTCACAAGGAGCTGACCACAGGGCCATAACACTGCTGTCTCAAATATACAGTATTAAATATCTACTCGATCAATGTGTATTTTTGTTCGAACAAAAAGATGGGAGATGATAGTAGGCTGCACCGAGAATGGCCAGAGGCCTTTTCGGCCCTTTGAAGGATCAAAATTGGAGTCATCTTGTGGAAGTTATTAGCTGGGAGACAATGGGCACAGTGAGTGATTTATATGGAAGTGGAGGAAAGCTCAATCCTAAGGGGTAATTTTTGCTTTCATTGTTTAGCTGGTTAAAGAGATTTTGAGTGGATCATATTCCAGGCAGGTACAGCGTAGTCACAGCACCACAGGTGCCTCAGCTGTGCAGAAGGGACAGAGGATTAAATAAGAAAGCAGCAGTGTTTGGGCACTTATAGTTAGAACAGCAGCGGTATGGGTGAGCCACATATAACATAATAGACATTGGTGGGTCAGGAAGACCCCAATGGCGAGCTGTCACACGTGCTGCGCAATGGTGGGGGCGGTGGGGGGGGGGGGGGGGGGGGGTAGAAAATCCCATCCATTGTTTCTGTCACCTTTCTGCTATTTCAGCGCCTCCCTAAGTGACAATAACACTGCCTATTCGCCCCCTTACGAATTGTTGAAATTTCTCGACAAAACGTTGCCTCACTGATTTCTTGAATTGCAACTGAAAATGCTTCCAACTGAATTTGCATCCTCGCATTGCTGTGTTTTGAATTAATTACTCGCCGT